>NC_137178.1:73665900-74884400 GCF_951804945.1 Podarcis cretensis
GAAAAAGCCCTGGCTCTGGTTGAGGCCAGCCTAACCTCTTTGTGGCCCGGGACCTCCAAGATGTTTTTGTTTGAAGACCGTGGGACATACCAGGAGAGGCGGTCCTATAGGTACAAGGGTCCTAGGCCGTATAGGGCTTTAAAGGTTAAAACCAGCACCTTAAACCTGATCCTGTACTCCACTGGGGCCAGTACACCGGGTGAATGTGATCTCGCAGCGAGGACCCCGTAAGGAGTCTCGCTGCAGCATTCTGCACCCGCTGGAGTTTCTGGGTCAGTCTCAAGGGCAGCCCCACGTAGAGTGAGTTACAATAATCCAGTCTGGAGGTGACCGTCGCGTGGATCACAGTGGCTAGGTCAGGGCGAGAGAGGTAAGGAGCCAACTGCTTAGCTTGGCGGAGGTGAAAAACAAGTTCTGGGGACTCAATCTGGGCTTATTTTCTGGGCCAGTCTGGGAGCTGGAGTGGCAAAATGACAAGGTTTTCAGGGGGCCCTCCTGCCCTGGGGCATATGAATGGCAGGGTTGCAGACAGAATATTGGGGGGGGGGTTCCCACCTCCCCATTAAGTCCTGATGCTGCCTTGACAGAATTAGGACTGCATCTTAACTTGTCAGTGGATAAAAACATTTTTATTTTTACAATTTAAATTTTTTTTTTAAAAAAAATAGTACATGTTTAAAAAGGAACCATGGAGAAAAATATCATGCTCTTTGGTTAAGCATTATAAATGCTACAAGAACTCATGTCGTGTATTGGATTTAGCATTGTGGAGTTTCTATGGGTACTAGAACCTAAGAGATTCCATTCTCTATGTCACCAGCGCCTAGATCTTGTATGTTATGTTATGTTATGGCCTTCAACTATCGGAGCTCCGCAAAATACATAGTTCTCAAATTGTGATATTTTTTTTAAAAAAATTGTAAAGCAAAGACATTTAGTTTCCATCTCCTCCACAAACACAATTTTGCTCAGGAACTACTAGTCCAGTGCTCCAGTAATCTAATTATTAATTTATATATGACCTAAGACCAAAATAAGCTTATTTATTCAGTAAATTCCATATAGGACTTCCAAATAGGGGCATGTAGGATTGCAGCCTTAGTTGTCATATTTGTGATCTCGGTTAGTAAAAAGGTAAAGGTAAAGGGACCTTTGACCATTAGGTCCAGTCGTGACCGACTCTGGGGTTGCGGCGCTCATCTCGCTTTATAAATACAGCAGACTATACAAACATACCTTCTACACAAACACATACACCATTCATGGCCCCTGAAGGACCAGGTGTGCAGCCTAGGGGTCATTTTGGACTCACAGCTGTCCATGGATGTGCAGCTCAATTCTGTGCCCACGGCAGCTGTCTACCAGCTCCATCTGGTATACCGGCTGAGACCCTACCTGCCCGCAGACTGTCTTGCCAGAGTGGTGTATGCTCTAGTTATCTCCCGCTTGGACTACTGCAATGCACTTTATGTGGAGCTACCTTTGAAGGTGACTTGGAAACTACAACTAATCTAGAATGTGACAAATAGACTGGTAACTAGAAGTGGACACCCGTGGCTCCTGGTACGTTTTTGAGCACAATTCAAAGTGTTGGTGCTGACCTTTAAAGCCCTAAACGGTCTTGGCCCAGTATACCTGAAGGAGCGTCTCCACTCCCATCATTCAGCCAGACACTGAGGTCCAGCTCCGAGGGCCTTCTGGTGGTTCCCTCCCTGCAAGAAGTGAGGTTAAAGGGAACCAGGCAGAGGGCCTTCTCGGTAGTGGTGCCCGCCCTGTGGAATACCCTCCCACCAGATGTCAAGGAAATAAACAACTATCTGACTTTTGGCACTGTGGGTTAAACCACAGAGCCTAGGACTTGCCGATCACAAGGTTGGTGGATCGAATCCCCGCGACGGGGTGAGCTCCCGTTGCTCGGTCCCTGCTCCTGCCAACCTAGCTGTTCGAAAGCACGCCAGTGCAAGTAGATAAATAGGTACCGCTCCAGCGGGAAGGTAAACGGTGTTTCCGTGTGCTGCTCTGGTTCTCCAGAAGCGGCTTAGTCATGCTGGCCACATGACCCGGAACCTGTACGCTGGCTCCCTCGGCCAATAAAGCGAGATGAACGCCGCAACCCCAGAGTCGGCCACGACTGGACCTAATGGTCAGGGGTCCCTTTACCTTTACCTAAAGGCAACCCTATTTAGGGAAGTTTTTAATGTGTAATGTTTTACAATTTTTTATGTGCTATAAGCCACCTAGAGTGGCTGGGGAAACCCAGCCAGATGGGCGGGGTATAAACATCATCATCATCATTACCCCCCCCTCTCTCTCTCACACACACACAGCACCAACTTGAGCAAAACAAAACCTTCAGAAAAGCTCCTCCATAGGTGAAGGGAGTGCCTGTCATCTCCCCCCCCCATTAAAAAAAAATTACAAGGACAACCCAACTGATGCCTGCCTTCAAGAAAATTTGAGACTGGGAGACTCAAACCTTGGGCACTGAATGTTGCACTTCGCTCTGCCATATATGTTCATATAGATAGCTGACTAAAGGTGCAAGCCAATCCTTTTTTGAGCTGGCATCAAGAACTTGGGCTGACCACTGTGCCAGCTGCCGTCTGGCACAATGGGTTTCCTCTCTCCCCCTCCCACCCTTTCCATGCAGGGTTCGGATTGTGCCCAAACCTATCTCACCAATTCTTTTACCGACTTGCCTTCCCATGTGGTACTCCGTAAGTTGTCTCATTTGTATCCCATCGCTGACGACTACAAGGAATAAATTATCTTCCAATTTACCACCGTCTGGCGCTGTGGGTTAAACCACAGAGCCTAGGACTTGCCGATCAGAAGGTTGGCGGTTCGAATCCCCGCAACTGGGTGAGCTCCCGTTGCTCGGTCCCTGCTCCTGCCAACCTGGCTGTTCGTAAGCACGTCAAAGTGTAAGTTGATAAATAGTTGATGGGAAGGTAAACGGCGTTTCCGTGCACTGCTCTGGTTCGCCAGAAGCGGCTTAGTCGTGCTGGCCACATGACCCAGAAGCTGTACGCCAGCTCCCTCGGCCAACAAAGTGAGATGAGCGCTGCAACCCCAGAGTCGGCCACGACTGGGGTCCCTTTACCCTTTACCTTTTACATCGAATACCTTGAAGTTAATTTTTATTGCAAGCCACTGG
Source organism: Podarcis cretensis (assembly GCF_951804945.1). Taxonomy (NCBI): domain Eukaryota; kingdom Metazoa; phylum Chordata; class Lepidosauria; order Squamata; family Lacertidae; genus Podarcis; species Podarcis cretensis. The sequence continues at coordinate 73,669,058 of NC_137178.1, forward strand.
AAAAGTGACTATTTAAATGCCTCGATTTATCCAAAAAATTATTAGAAACAAAAGCCCCTCAACAATGGATACCCATATTAGCTTTCGGCAAAGCACTCCCTTCACAACTCCAGATTCTCCATGGTTAAATGGAAATAATAGCGATCCATTTTGGTGGAATGCTGGGATAAATGAGAAATTATCCCATGGCTTAGGCAATGTTTTCCTAAACAATAGATCTTAAATGTTAAATCATTGCCTAAATGCAATTTTCTTCATTTGTTGCACTCTGGTGGTTCAAAGAAATAATTATGTATGCAAAAAAAGGACCGACGATAAGGTACGGAGAAGAAATCTGCAGTTATCCCAATAATAAAACATCATTTTTCATGGAAGAAAAACATGTTAAGAGTTTCTTAATCATTGTACAAGAGTAAATGCTAGACTCTGATCCACTGTTGACCAAGTCCTTTGTTTCTCAGAGACAAAATATTTCCAGAACAGATAAAAGAAGCAAGCTTGATTGACATTCCTTAGCAGAGTCTCATCAGCTGCTGTGCTGACAGTGTATTGGTGTTCATTTTGCTGATGTGGTGAGGGCTGACAGGTGATTGACAGCCCAAGACTGTGGAGACGGGAAAAGATGAAGCATGCTCAGTAAGAATAATCTGCAGTGTTTGTGCAGTACTGCAGAGAAGGAGAACTGGGAAGGTAGCAATTTCAGAGCCAGTTGGCAGAACACAACACATGCCCACAAGTGCTGAGAATGAGAGTTTGCAAATAATTTTCCCCCACCTCCCCTCGCAGTTGTGTTTTGTGATTTATATTTTATTGCAGGAACTATAGGTTACGTAACACTCTCAGCGAAACACAAACAAGATTAATAAATTGCTAACAATGATCTCCATAACAATTGCTCAGACATTTCTGATGCTGCTTCAATACCACCACTGCAAACATAGCATCATTTTTTGTGATTGTTTTGACTGCGCTATTAATCCGTTTTCTGATTTCTGCCACATAAGCTTGAAATTGAAACTAGCCAGCAATTGAAATCAAAATTTGGATGCGATTTCCTTGCAAAGATGAGAATCCTGTTAAACAGATACGTGTCACACATGACCGCTAAGAATGTAATGTTTCTTAAAGCACAGAGATGTTAGTCTCGATGTTTTTCATGTCACCTTTTCATTGGTACTTAGAAAATTTGTAGAGCGACACCCCCTCAAAAAAATCTACCCCCCCATCCACGGGTAGTTAATTGGAAGGTACAGTTTTCAGGGTGGAATTGAAATTCCTAGGATAATTTCAGAGAGACATGCTTCCCATGGCAGCACATGGCAGCAGTTTCCTCTCTCTTTCTTCACTTTAAGCTGCTTTTAGAAGAAAAGAAAGAAAATCAAGTATTTTTGCCGCTGCCTGTTCTGCCTTTGGCAGCAGCCGGGTGTTTCTCGTCTGCTATTTCTGCCCTCAGATTGCCCCTGGGATGACACTATGTGATGTAGGGTTATTCTAGGGGCAGTCTGGCAAAGGGCCACTGGGCAGCCACCGCCATAAATAGCGGTAAAAATACTTTTCTTTTCTTTTCACAGTTTAAAGTGGGGAAAAGAGACAGAGGAAACAACTGCTATGGTAAGTGCACCTCCCCAGGCCATTCAGGGAATTCCTGCACCCTAAGAATTCCACCAAGATTTTGAATAGTTACATTTGCAGAAACAAATGCTTTGTTTTATAGCGGAAAGCTGTAAAATTCATGATAAGAGGGAGTGTAATATACTTTGCATAGTATACCCAATCATTTAGCTACAAGTGGATCAGGGCATTCAAGTGAAATATATTTTCCAGTCTTATCCCTTGTATTATTATTATTATTATTATTATTATTATTATTATTATGTGTGTGGCAAGACACAGGAGCAGTTTAATGTATTCGGGTCTCAAAGCACATTCTCAGTAGTACTAAAACAGCATGCTTGCTCTTTTCTCTGCCATGAATGTGCAGATTGTGGTCGTTTCCAAGGGAAGGGTATTTTGAAGTTTCCCTACACAAGCCCCATATGTAAATGGCTGGGAGAAGCAACTGCGCCCTTGCATGGCTCCCATTCATTTCAAAATTGTGTCTTTCATTAGTTTTTGTTTTCATAGGAATGTGTGAAACCTCCCCTTTTATTTCCTTGACTAATGGCTGCATCATCACAAAGATCTATATTGGCTCCCAGTACGTTTCTGAGCACAATTCAAAGTGTTGGTGCTGACCTTTAAAGCCCTAAACGGCCTCGGTCCAGTATACTTGAAGGGGCGTCTCCATCCCCAGCGTTCTGCCCAGACACTGAGGTCCAGCACTGAGGGCCTTCTGGCGGTTCCCTCACCGTGAGAAGCCAAGCTACAGTGAACCAGGCAGAGGGCCTTCTCGGTAGTGGCACCCGCCCTGTGGAACGCCCTCCCACCAGATGTCAAAGAGAAAAACAACTACCAGATTTTTAGAAGAAATCTGAAGGCAGCCCTGTTTAGGGAAGCTTTTAATGTTTAACAGACCATTGTATTTTAATATTATGTTAGAAGCCACCCAGAGTGGCTGGGGAAACCCAGCCAGATGGGCAGGGTATAAATAATAAATTTTTATTATTATAAAGTGGCCATGCATTGTTCATGAGGAAGAAGCAGATGTTACACTTCCATTAGGGTGGGATTTCCCCCAGTTCCTCAAATGATCATTAGTGCCCATTTTATCCCCCCCAAAAAAAACCCCTGTACATATGCCCCTCCAAATAAACATAAAATAAAAACAGCTGTGGGGGGGGGGAAACAGCTTAATTGTGAGTGGTTTCTTATTTAAGGCACTGACACTTACAGGTTAGCTATTGCACCAAAGAATCAACTACTAACTGGGGTACTGCATACAATCATCACTCGTTTGTTCCCATGGTAGTGCCTAAACTCAAATCTCTTCCACAACTGCAACCAGGCACCTTGCTGCTGTTTGAAACTGCCTGCACACAGACTTCTTCTACACCCAAATCCAATTTTTCTTAATGTATACATGCATCTTAATCCTAGGGAATGCAGATAATTTCCATCAGCTCAAAGACTGGGACTCCCCTGGCAAGGCATATTCTGGGATTTCCAAAGATCGCATACCAACAGCCATCATACTTGCTTTTTGTACCTGCTTCCATTGTTGGACAAAACCATTGCAAGTCTCTGCCACTCATTTTCTGTCCCTGTTACATGACAAAACTGTTATCTGACATTCCTTGCATAATTTTCTAGACAAAAATTGCATTTGCCAGAAGTAATAAATTGCTACTGTTTCCAGGGATAGGCTCGTGCCTATTCCTTTTCATTTCAGCAAAGTCCCAATAATTAAACATCACTCAATAATTACTACATGGCAGAATAATTCCTCCTTTTCTACTTTTTGAGGCTATTTTCTTTGTGTTCCTACTTATCCTCACCCCCCATTTTTTTTTGCCATGTTTTGAGATAATTGCTGTGCAGTCTGTGTTATGCGTTGCATGCATAAAGCTGGAGTCTTTGAAAGCCATAAAAAAGAAAAGCTGAGTTTTCTTGACCCCTTGCTGTTTTAGCAGTTGCCTCTTATAGTAATCATATCACAAATCCATCTATAGTGTTTATTTGTTTGAAACATACTGCTAGATCCTTCCAACCAACAGAATCTAAGTGTGCCAGGGCATTAGGAAAGAATTACGGGTGATTGCCTAGCTGTTCCGATTCCCACATTGGCTCCTGGTATCGTGCTTTCTAGCTGGCAGCGTACCCCATCATTTGCCCTTGAATGGGTACACAGTCCCTGCCCAACGCCTTCCCCTTAAGGCAGTCTCTAGGTTATACATGAATTACCGTATTTTTTGCACCATAACACTCATTTTTTTCCTCCTAAAAAGTAAGGGGAAATGTCTGTGCGTGTTATGGAGGAAATGCCTACGGGTGGCATGCCTACGGATTTTCCTCCTCTAAAAACTACGTGCGTGTTATAGTCGGGTGTGTGTTATAGAGGGAAAAATACGGTAGTTAGCCTTAAGTTGCTGTATGCTGTCAGTGCACATGTTCAAAGGGATTGGTTGAATGATGGGCAAGACCATGAACTTAATGGAAGAAGTAGCTAGGCTGCCACTTTTCCAATCAAATTATGCTAATAGGACTCAGCAAGGACTGATGTCTTGGGATGGGGAGAGCTGGAGGTGGGAACAAGCTGCCTGCTTTGTATACCCAAGGCAATAGTCCCCTTGATTCCTTCTGGCTAAGGAAGGAATCTTGCTACTGAAGGAGCTAAAACTGGGCATTTCTTGGCTTGAAGAAGCTGAGCTCATAGTCACCAGTTGTGTGTAGGGAGTAAGAGCAAAATGGCAAATTAAAACTCCCCACTTCCCTCATTGGGTGGCGCTGTGGGTTAAACCACAGAGCCTAGGACTTCCGATCAGAAGGTCGGTGGTTTGAATCCCCGCGACGGGGTGAGCTCCCATTGCTCGGTCCCTGCTCCTGCCAACCTAGCAGTTTGAAAGCACGCCAAAGTGCAAGTAGATACAGTGGTAACTCGGGTTACAGACGCTTCAGGTTACAGACTCCGCTAACCCAGAAATAGCACCTCGGGTTAAGAACTTTGCTTCAGGATGAGAACAGATACCGTGCTCAGGCGGTGCAGTGACAGCAGGAGGCCCCATTAGCTAAAGTGGTGCTTCAGGTTAAGAACAGTTTCAGGTTAAGAACGGACCTCCGGAATGAATTAAGTACTTAACCCAAGGTACCACTGTAAATATGTACTGCTCCAGCGGGAAGGTAAACGTCGTTTCCGTGCACTGCTTTGGTTTGGCAGAAGCGGCTTAGTCATGCTGGCCACATGACCCGGAAGCTGTACGCTGGCTCCCTCGGCCAGTAAAGCGAGATGAGCGCTGCAATCCCAGAGTCGTCCGTGACTGGACCTAATGGTCAGGGGTCCCTTTACCTTTACCTTACTTCCCTCTTAGAGGAGCAGCTTATGGCCTGACCTGGTCATATACATGTGTGTATGTGTGTGTACTGTGTGTGTGTACACATACACAAATGTTGTACACGCACACACAAATATCCTAAAATATACATACATACATATTATTATTATTATTATTATTATTATTATTATTATTATTATTCTTTATTGAATTTATTTATTGCCCTTCATCTGTAGATCTCAGGGCAGTGCACAACATAAAAACACAAGATAAAAACACAAAATAAACAACAGCAACAATAACAAAACAAAGCAATATCTCTACCTTCCCTTCCTCATACATACATATGGATTGTATATTTATTTTAGTAAAGGAAATAATGTGTGTTCTAGTTTTTTGGAAGCAATATATATTGAAACTATTCAAGAGAGGAGGATGGTACATTACCAAATTGTTTCTCTCTCCAACACACCTTTTCCTTCAGTCGGTTCACTATAATACCACAACTACACACATCCTTATCTCTGAAATACCACAATATGTCATTGCAGCGACCAAGTGTCAAGATTCTAGTACTTGGATCGATTTCAGAGTTTAAATTTCAAGGAGGAAGCTAGGGTTGAATCAAGCCTAATGATAAAACAAAAACAAAAAACACCTGACACAGTTTTCTCCACATCGAAAAGATGCTTGTCATTGCATTGAGCAGATATCCTTTGTTGAGCTTTATAGTTCTTTGGGGGAAAACAACTGTTTCAGTTTCCAATAATGGGGGAATTCAGTTGGCATGGGGCAGGGAACATTTTTCCGCCCAAGGAACATGTTGCCTTGTGAGTAACATCTGCCGTCTGAATGCCAGCGATAGGCAGGGCACAGACAAATTTGGACAGAGCAATGTGTTCCAGCCTGGCAGATATATTCACGGAGGGTGCAGCACGAGGGGCCTCAGTCCACTATCAACATGTCAACAGTGTTCCTCCGATTTTGGCAGAGAATAGAGGCCAAAATTTCCAGGCTCAATCCATGCTGGGCAAATTTGGTGTGGCCACAAAGCAGCAACTGGGGCAAATTTCCTCCCACATCTTGGCTCCTGTGGTGCCTCACAAGAGGGAGAGGAGGGCAGAAGTCTTTATAATGCCCCCCTTTAAGATTTGGGGGTCAATTTGCCCCGCAAGCTTCCCACCCACCCACTCTTGGGTTAGAGCTGTCAGTGAGTGACCTGGGTCACTGGTTGACAGGGCTGAAAATAATTTCCCCCCTCTCAACCTGATTGGCCCTCGGTTGGGGCTGTTTTATAATAATTCTTATTAAGTTTTCAATTTCACATTTCAAAATAAACGTTTTACAAACATATCCAATGACTTCCCTTCTTCTTTTTCCAAGGTTCGTTTTATGTATCATACGTTCCTGCATATTTTACTATAACCATTCAAATCAGTTTTCCACTTTTACATCCATCAAAAATTATTTACCCTGTTGAGTTTATATTAACGCTGCCAGCGTTTTCAGCTGGGGCTTTTTCGCCTCAGTGAAACCTTCTGGCTACTTTCTGTTAGGAGGAATAATGCTGTGTATGTATATGGGCAGAAATGGCACTGGGCATGTAGTGAAAGGGGGGGGGGGTGGTTCACCATCCAGGGCCTGAGGGGAGGATTAGACATGGCATGACCCATGCTCAGGTTGGGGTCTCTGCCCGGCTGGAATCCTCACCCCGATTGCCCAGTGTGACTTTACCAGCTTGCACCATGACAGGGTTCAGCACTGGGTGACTCATGTGGAACAGATTTGGGGATGGTCCAACCCCAGCACATCCCATTCCACCAGTAAGGGACAAATGGATGGTGGTCCTAAGGTAAAGGTAAAGGGACCCCTGACCATTAGGTCCAGTCATGACCGACTCTGGGGTTGCGGCGCTCATCTCGCTTTATTGGCCGAGGGAGCCGGGGTACAGCTTCTGGGTCATGTGGCCAGCATGACTAAGCCGCTTCTGGCGAACCAGAGCAGCTTACGGAAACACCGTTTACCTTCCTGCTGGAGTGGTACCTATTTATCTACTTGCACTTTGACGTGCTTTCGAACTGCTAGGTGGGCAGGAGCAGGAACCGAGCAATGGGAGCTCACCCCATTGCGGGGATTCGAACCGCCAACCTTCTGATCGGCAAGTCCTAGGCTCTGTGGTTTAACCCACAGCGCCACCCTCCTTACCCTTCCTGCTACAGTCAATAAAGATTTGGCCTGAGTTTATCCCAAAACCCTGGTGTTCTGTAGGGCCATTTGCTGCTCTGCTGGGTCATAGAATGAGCCTGACAGAGCAACAGGAACTTACCTATGAGAGAAAAATGTAGATGATTTTAAGTTTTTAATTTTCTTCGGAATACAGTCGTACTTTGGAAGTCGAATGGAATCCGTTCAACTTGCAAAATGTTTGGAAGCCGAAGTGCAGCTTCTGATTGGCTGCAGGAAGCCCTGCAGCCAATTGGATGCCACGGAAGCCCCGTTCCAGACGTTCAGCTTCCAAAAATAGTTCTCAAACCGGAACAATCACTTTCAGGTTTGCAGGGTTCGGGAGCTAAAACATCCGAGAACTAAGCTGTTCAAAATCCAAGGTACAACTGTACAGACATAAAATATGTACATAGCCACACAAACATCTTCCGGGATTGAGATTGGGGTATGTGTGTTCACTTATTGCTGATGTACTTAACCTTTTTTGTTTTATATATTTACACTGAAAATTAATGAAAATAGATTAGAGTAATGAACGAAAGCAGTAAGGCCAGGCTCGTAGCATTTATACAGTGGTACCTCGGGTTACATATGCTTCAGGTTACATACGCTTCAGGTTACAGATTCCGCTAACCCAGAAACAGTACCTCGGGTTAAGAACTTTGCTTCAGGATGAGAACAGAAATCGTGCTCCGGCGGCGCGGCAGCAGCAGGAGGCCTCATTAGCTAAAGTGGTGTTTCAGGTTAAGAACAGTTTCAGGTTAAGAACGGACCTCCGGAACGAATTAAGTACTTAACCCGAGTGTCAGGGAACTGACATCGGAGCGAGAGGTGGAGGCAGGGCTCCAAAGCGATGCAGGAGAGGGGACCAGCAGGGGGGAAGGAATTCAGCGTAACACCAGTAGAGAAGGGAGGGAGATGGAGGATTCGGAGAGAGGTCTCCAAGACTCTTCACCCGAGACCAGTGGAGAGAGCATGGGCACACCTCTGCCCACTCCTTCCTTGCGCAGAAGAGTCCCGTGCAGGGAGAGTAGGCGGAGACTTGGCGTCAAACAGCTTCTATGCTGGAAGAGGTTCAAGAAACGCCCACTGACGGATTCTGCAAGCGACTGAACGGCCACGGAGTGAGGGCTGTCAGCCAAAGCATGGTTAGCCAGGCGATCTAGCCAAAAGTAACGGCAGCTTACGCACAAGTAACCCTTTATAACCATTACACCAAGGTACCACTGTACTGGCTACATGTTGCACACCCTTCTTCATATGTAAGCCTGAAGAGTGCTTCAGGGCAGAGATTCACTAAAAATTTGCAAGGTCAACATCTGGGCATCTGCTGGCCACTAGGGTTTCACCCATAGCTTCAGGGTTTTAACCTCCTTCTGAAGGTTAAGAAGAAGCATAATCTCAGGGTAAGGGGGACAGGTGTTTTGGCATCCATTTAGCACCTCCTGTTTACCAGGCTCCTCCTTCAGGCATCAGGAACAGATAGGCTCTTCCCTGACATTCAAAACGTCTTCCTCTGCCCCAGCAGTCACCACTCAGATCTGCTGCATCCCTCCAAGTTCCACCAGTCACTTGAGAACAACAGTGTTACAAAGCTACTGTATTGACTTCATGTTCTGTTGTGTGGTTGATATCTGCGGGAAAGAAGATGCAGGGCTAGATAAACCTCTGTTCTGATCCAGCGGGGCTTTTCTAATACTCCTGGATTTTCAGGTGCACTTGCTTAACATCCAGGCTCCTCACTGTGAGAAGCAAAGTTACAGGGAACCAGGCAGAGGGCCTTCTCAGTGGTAGCACCCGCCTTGTGGAACGCCCCCCCCATCAGATGTCAAAGGAATAAACAACTATCTGACGTTTAGAAGACATCTGAAGGCAACCCTGTTTAATGTATTTTTAATCTTTTGTTGGAGGACGCCTAGAGTGGCTGGGGAAACCCAGATGGGCGGGGTATAAATTTATTATTATTATTATTATTATCAAGTCAAGTAACCTTTATTCACATAAGAATATTCAGAATACATTCAGGATAGGCCAGTGCGATTTCGTCACCACCCCAACAGCACAGTCACCCGCCAAAGGGCAGAAGAGGCAAGCAATCCGCCTCATCTCTGTGGGTTTCCAGCAAGGGCAGGATCCTGTAGCATACTTTGGTGACAAAAAAAATCAAATATAGGAACTTGGCTACTGTGTTGGTGAGCTCCTGGTCTCTCCCCTGTAATAAGAAGCACATAACCTCCATCTCTGGTTTCCATGTAGGAATACATAGATGGTCTAGAAACTGTTGGCGGAGATCATCATACATTTTGCATTTAAGGGCCATGTGAGATAGCGTTTCCACCAAGTGGGCATCACATGGGCAGATCCTATCTCCTTCCAAACCCGTAAACCTACCCCAAAGGAGGTTAGAAGGATTAGAATTGAACCTAGCCAGCGAAAAGGCCCTTCTTTCTTGCGGATTAAACAAACATTGTAAATAATTAAGATTATATTCCTGCGCCCAAAAGAGTCAAAAATAAAGAGGAGAGCATGTTTTTTCTGCAGCTGAGATTAGTTCCTGGCGATCTGTGTCCCACAGCCTAGTTTTTAACATGGTCTTGGCAACTGGGAAAGCCACAGCGCCCAGGAGATCCTCTGAAAGCCCGAGTTGCCATATCTTTGTGCAAAACAGTTGTAGCCCTGGGGAAGGGAAGGAGTCAGACAGAACTTCGCTGAGTAAGGTATCTTTGTCTGCTGAAAAACAGATGCTTAGCCAGCATAAAAGAAAACTCGTCCAGGCAACTGTCTCTAGCTTATGCCGGCCTCCCTCTAAACACAGGGCTGCGTAAGGTACACATTGTGGGATATTATGATGATGATGATGATGATGATCATCATCATCTGAGCTTCAGGACACCTTGAAATTCTCTCCTGACTGGCGAAAATAAAGGTCTGCACTACCAATGATAAATTATTGTTGTTGCTGTTGTTACAGTTAATTTATTAATTGCATTCTAAACCACCTAAACCATTCTAAACCATTCTAAGGGGACGCAGGTGGCACTGTGGGTTAAAGCCTCAGCGCCTAGGGCTTGCCGATCGAAAGGTCGGCGGTTCGAATCCCTGCGGCGGGGTGCGCTCCCGCTGCTCGGTCCCAGCGCCTGCCAACCTAGCAGTTCGAAAGCACCTCCGGGTGCAAGTAGATAAATAGGGACCGCTTACCAGCGGGAAGGTAAACAGTGTTTCCGTGTGCGGCTCTGGCTCTGGCTCTGGCCAGAGCAGCGATGTCACGCTGGCCACGTGATCCGGAAGTGTCTCCGGACAGCGCTGGCCCCTGGCCTCTTAAGTGAGATGGGCGCACAACCCCAGAGTCTGTCAAGACTGGCCCGTACGGGCAGGGGTACCTTTACCTTTACCTTAAACCACCATCTCAAGGTGATTTACACATAAGGTTATTAAAAAACAGTTTAAAAACACCAAAACAACAAATAAATTTAAAACAATCCTGAAACTGTAACAAGTGGACACTCGTGGTAAAGACTCATATATCCAGTTGGGAAAGCCTGGGAAGATAAAAATGTCTTCAACTGCTTCCAGAAGCTGCAGATAGTGGGTGCCTGTTGTAGCTCATGAATGTTTTTAAGCAAAATGAAACACTAAAGAACTGTTTATTTAATCTCACACATGTAAAGCAAATTATATTTGCAGTTGCAACCAGATGCTCCGGGGCTTTGTTGCAATGCATCACACGTTTTGGTTTCATTTATTTACATCTAAAGCATTTGATGAACAGATCAATATTTTGGCTATGCGTGACTTTTTCACATTTCAAATACCTCTTTTTAGATGTATTTCTCTTTCAAATACAAAATAAATACATCAGTTTTACAAGTGTGGCTTCTTATGTTCCTTCAAAGTGTCCATACAATATTTTTTTTTACCTCATCAAAAGGTAAAACTCCCTAAAGAACGACAACTATTTGTTGGGCTCATTTATGATTTTTTACTGCACACCCAAGGTGTGTAGCTGCTATACAAATAACAACAAAAATAGGTCTCCAAGACCAGATAAAATGCAAACAGATATTACAAGAATAACAGGAGGATTAGAGTGAAGTTATTCAGAGGACAGGAAGCAAACAGTGAAACAGTGCTAGTTATTTAATAGGCTGTGGACTTTTTAGAAAGCTGCTTATTAGAAGTGTTTTTATAGCCATTGCAGCAGAGCAAAGTTGTAAAGAGGGAGCTTTCTGAAGAATATCAAAGTGGCGCTGTGGATGTTTAAAGGGAATGCCTCCCATTACAAGTTGCAGTTGGGGACGCTGTTGATTGGCTTTTTTAATTGCTCTTATCATCCATGTGGATTCTGCAAAGACACAGAAGCCCTGGACAGACATTGGAAATGGGAACGCAAGGGAAATGAGGTTATGCCTGCCAGTGTACCCCATGCGTAGGACACTTTGTGTGTACAGCCTCTTGTACAAAGTCTCTGCACACGGAACTTAAACATGTCAGTTTTGCTGGGTACAGATCTTTGCTAACATGGCCTATGCACTCTGAGCTGTATATTCAGGGGTCCTCAGATGCATGGAAGTCAGGATTAGAAGTGCAAATCCATTCCACTCCCCACCCTTCTGCATTTATTTGTACCATGTTTAAACATCTTCACAGTCATGCTGATCCTGATCAGATGAAAACATTATGAAGTTTCAGATTCCTGACCTTGCATGCCTCTAGCTCGTCAGGGTAGATGACTAGTGTTAAGTACATAACAACTAGTTAGGCTAATCTTCTATTTCTAAAGACAAACCCACCTTTCAATGACTTTTTCGGGGCTTTTGTGGCTGTGACAAGATGAACGAGGCGTCCAACTGAAACACAGAGCACCTCGAACTCCAGAAAAACAATTTACAAAAAAAAGCAAAGTAATATTGACAGGATGTGCCATAATTTTGAGAAAGGTGTTGATGCACAGACTTGAGTCTCTTAATGGCTCCTCAAATCACCCTGCAAAGCTCACACAAATCCTTTCCAGTTTCACTCCTGGAATGTGTGACAGGTATACAAACCATAGGTTTGGGGAGAGGGGCCATATCTCCATGAAAGACTACAAGCACGGTATGTAGAAAGTTCAAAGTTCAGTCCAGAGTATCTCCAGATTAAAGGATTTCAGATAACTGAACTGAGAAAGTCCTTCTCAGCTTGAGACCCAAGCTAGAAGAAGAAGAAGAGTTTGGATTTGATATCCCGCCTTTCACTCCCTTTAAGGAGTCTCAAAGCGGCAAATATTCTCCTTTCCCTTCCTCCCCCACAACAAACACTCTGTGAGGTGAGTGGGGCTGAGAGACTTCAAAGAAGTGTGACTAGCCCAAGGTCACCCAGCAGCTGCATGTGGAGGAGCGGAGACGCGAACCCGGTTCCCCAGATTACGAGACGACCACTCTTAACCACTACACCACACTGGCTCTCAGCTGCTTCTAATCAGAACAGAAATGACTGAGCTTGGTGTAACAAGTGTTTGGCTCAGAAAAAGTTAGTTTCATTGTTGATAAATGATCTGTCTATTCATCCATCCATTCATCCATATGGAAATTTTGCTCTTCATTTGTTTTTACCCACCCCAATCCATAGTTACCGGCTCCATTTCCTTGGAAGTGGGTAGGATAGAAAGAAATAGGTGCTTAAATGAAGACCATTTAAAAGAATCAATCAGTTGTCTCGTTTTGGTCCTAGATGGCACCATCTGTGAAGGAAACCAAGACCAGGAGGGAAGGAAAATTTGCTGGTGAAACAAAACCAGGATTAGCCAAATTCTCAAAAGTGTTATGCTGATGGAATCACACTAGACCTTCAATCAGCTGGGCAAGATGAGAATTGATGTGTAAGCAAGTAGACAATGGTGACAAAAAACAAGTACTCTTGCACTATAAATGGTGGCAGGGCAGAATGTCAACAGAGTTTAATGCATTTCCTTTCCTTTATTACAGCAGAAGGAGAGATGGATTGATTGCATTAAATACATCCTAGTACATGATGTAACTGGTAGTAAAACAAGCTATGCAAAAATAATCATATTACTAAGGATGGAAGTTCATGTCATTATTTATCTCTAGTTATAATCACAGTATCCTGAGTTGAAGATTTCACTGACCTTGGTGGTAACAGTTCTAAACAGAAACACTTGCCTGTGGCTACTTCCATTGACTTCTTCAAAGGACTGCCTGCCTTTAAGTGTGTTCTGGATCTCAGCTGGCTGTCTCACATATATTTTACCCTCACCACCTTCCCTATAAAATAAAGGTTATTGTAATTATGTAGCATTTATCATCTTGTATTAAAGTGATGTCCTCCCCTTCACACCATGGCATGCTCCCCAGATTGCATTTTATAAAGAAAGTGCATTGTGTAGGCATGAAATTGTAAATGAGAATTACTGAGTTTTGGAGAGCATAGCAATTCAAATTATGTCAATTTTTTCCTTTCATGCAGTTTTGAACAATACATTCTAAGGTTATACAAGAAAAAGAGTTAGAAGCCTGGGGTGGGGAAAGGTGTCTCTTGAAAGGCTGTTTTCCGTGCACTAATAACAGGACATAATATAACATGTATAGCAAGAAACATTACCTTTTATCACATATTCAGCAAAAGTACATATCTTTCTTTCTTTTGTATTTCCACCGATTTGAGAAATCATTTCTGAGCATTGGTTGTTTTGCATTGTTGCATTTTGGAAATGACACCGTTTGATATGTAAAGCTAGAATAACAGAACTGAGAATAGAATATAAAAGAAAAGAAAAGAAAAGAAAAGAAAAGAAAAGAAAAGAAAAGAAAAGAAAGAACCAGCTTCTCCATGAACTAATAATAGCGCAAGATGAGTCAATAATGCTAGGGGGGGAAATATATGTTCTGTAGTGTGAAAGAGCAGTATCAACTATAGGGTTGTGTATAAAGGAGAGAGGTTATTGCAAACTAGGAAAAACCCAGGATAGTTTTGTGAGAAGTGCTTCTGAAATGTTCTTTTTGCAAAGTACCTTTGCAGAAAGCCTTTGCCCATCATTGGCCCAATGTGTGAAGACCCCGAGGCAGTTGACGCGTCGGGTTTGGCAGTCCCAGTTCTCATTGTGGCGGCGGCACTATTTCAGACAGTGTTTTCTCTGGGCCACACTTTCAGAATAAAAATTTGCTCATGCCACACTGATTTTTTTAATTGCTAAGAAATACACAACAGTACAATAGGATTGTCCTCAGCATCACTTGATGCTCTTGCTTTCTTTTTGAATAGATATCAGGGGAGGAATATTTTGAAACGATGCAATACAATACCATACTGAAATGCTTAAATGTTTCTTTGATTGCTGTTGCATATTCCCGCCACACTTGCCATCCTCTCATGCCACACCCTTTGCGAACCACTGCTTTTGAACATCGCCATCACAGCAACTGTCTGAGCCCCAGATCTGTTGGGGTGTTTATGTTGCTCTGTTTCTTTTACAGAGAGCCAGTGTGGTGTAGTGGTTAAGAGCGGTGGACTCATAATCTGGTGAACTGGGTTCGATTCCCTGCTCCTCCACATGCAGCTGCTGGGTGACCTTGGGCCAGTCACACTTCTCTGAAGTCTCTCAGCCCCACTCACCTCACAGAGTGTTTGTTGTGGGGGAGGAAGGGAAAGGAGAATGTTAGCCACTTTGAGACTCCTTTGGGTAGCGATAAAGCGGGGTATCAAATCCAAACTCCTCCTCCTACAGAGGTTGAGGGAGAGACTGGGAGGATACAAGGCTAGGCTTGCTCCATAGTGGAATGCTGGCACCAGAACCCTCACTTCATTGTCCCTTAAAAAATCAGCAATCTTTACATAAATCTACCTTGCTAAATTTCTCCTGGATTTTAGGGCTCCAAATTTTGGGATTCTGTTTGCCAGTAAGTGCATTTACAGAATTTGTGTTACAAGTAGTCATATGTGGATTCACACAGGACGGGAAGATGTTAGTTCATTGAGCTAAGTTCTCTGGGCAAGCCTTCTGGAGTAAAAAAATTTGAATTCAAAATTTGAAAAAGTACAAAGACTGGAGTTTGTCTTCTGTGGGAGTACAGACTTTCAAATGTCTTAAAACATAAATTTTCTGGGGTTGAAGCAATGTTGTACTGCACACTTGCAGAAATATTTGTGTGTGTTTGTGTGTGTGTGTGTGTGTTTATCTCTAGATAGGTAGGTATGTATTAGTTTACCAGGAAGTTCTCTAAAAAAAGGCTGTAGGGGGAAAATAGTAATGCAATATTAATTAATTATTTTATTTTAAAAGCCCTGCTTACCCAGAAGATAATACACATTCTGTAATTTATTTATTTATTTAAAAAAATTGTTTCTGCCACAGTATATCAGGGAAGGGAAAGCTTTTTTTAAAAAAAAAATACATTCTGGACTGCAGGTGTAGTGTAGAAAAAAATACTGAAGGAAACTTCAAAAGGAGAAAATGTGCTGTAAGCAAATTGTGAGGGTACATGTGCAAATCCATTATCTGCAGTCCAAAATTCTCTTTTCTCGCTTGGGGTAGAAACCAGAGTGAAACCCGAGGCATAATGGAACTGTGGACTAATAATAAGGTAGGACTGGGGGAATTCATTCATCATTAGTAAAATCCTGTTTCCAGAAAGCTTTGTCTGTAAGCTGATTCGTTTGGATTTTTGAAGGACTGCAGTTGTCCTTTATGCAGGCGGTGCCTTGCTCTTTGTTGATAAACTTGAAATTAGAGTACTTTTACCATGCAATACTGTGAGACGCGGGTGGCTCTGTGGGTTAAACCACAGAGCGTAGGACTTGCCGATCAGAAGGTCGGCGGTTCGAATCCCTGCAACGGGGTGAGCTCCCATTGCTCGGTCCTTGCTCCTTGCCAACCTAGCAGTTCGAAAACACGTCAAAGTGCAAGTAGATAAATAGGTACCACTCTGGCAGGAAGGTAAACGGCGTTTCCATGCGCTGCTCTGGTTTGCCAGAAGTGGCTTAGTCATGCTGGCCACATGACCCGGAAGCTGTATGCTGGCTCCCTCGGCCAGTAAAGCGAGATGAGCGCTGCAACCCCAGAGTCGGTCACGACTGGACTTAATGGTCAGGGGTCCCTTTACCTTTACCTTTAAACATGCAATACTATGTACATTTATTTTGAAGTAGGTTCTGTTAAGGGGAGAGACTAGTCCTCTTCACATGTTACTGGAGCAAAGCTGCTCCATTGCCGTGAATTTAACCCAGCCCAGAAGTTCATGTAGTTCCTCTTGGCCTCTAATGTGGAAAATCAGGGTTCTTCCTTGCAAGGGGAGCCTACATGGGCAGAGTTATCCCTTCAGAAGTTATCCCTCAACATTTGAGGGGCAGAGCTACTGTATTTTGAATCCACCTCTTCCATCTGCTTCATCCCCCACATCCACTAAGACACTTGGGAACCGTCGAAGGAGCAAGCGCCTTGTTGGTGACTGCCTAAAACTGGTGTCTTTCTGAAATTTCAGAGGGATTGGTTTTAGCTTTGAGGCAGTGGGGAAGGGTGAGTGTTGGTTATTGGTTTCTTGTTTTAAAGTTATTATTTAGCCAATAACATCCACGCAGAGAAGAATGGCAGATGAAGTTGATGGACTATGCTGAAATGGCTGAAATCAGAAATCAGGAAGACCAGAATTTTAATAAGGAATGGGGGGAATTTATAACTTACCTGAAAGACCATTGCTATCAGTTAAAATCGTTAGTAGGATTGGAATATCACTCGTAGTTTAATGGTAACTTTTGGATACAATGGAGATGTAAAAGATTTGGATCATCATAAAAGATGCGGGAGGAAATGATTAATAATAGGACCCACAAAGGGGAGGAAGTACAAGAGATTCCTTGGAATCTTGTTTTTATGTTCTATGTTTGATATATGACTGTAAAATTTTAATCTGAAAAACCATATATGTGTGTGTGTGTGTATTTGCTGTCTTACATTTTTGTTAAGGTATGCAAAAGTTGCATCTGGGTTACTTTAAACGTTATAATGGTCACATTGTCAAAATTATTTATTGATTTGACTTGGCACATTTTGTTTTGACATGAACTAGTGTGGGACTGAGGACACAGGTGGTGCTGTGGTCTGAGCCTCTTGGGCTTGCCAATCAGAATGTTGTCGGTTCGAATCCCCGCAATGGGGTGAGCTCCCGTTGCTCGGTCCCAGCTCCTGCCAACCTAACAGTTTGAAAGCACGCCCAAAAAGTGCAAGTAGATAAATAGGTACCGCTCCGGCGGGAAAGTAAACTGCTTTTCCGTGCGCTGCTCTGGTTTTGCCAGTAGCGGCTCAGTCATGCTGGTCACATGACCCGGAAAAACTGTCTGCGGAAAAACGCCGGCTCCCTTGGTCTGTAAAGCGAGATGAACGCTGCAACCCCAGAGTCGTTCACGACTGGACTTAACTATCCAGGGTCCTTTACCTTTACCTTTTAGTGTCAGACTGCTGTTGTAACGATGCATTCGTGTTCATTTTTGCTGCCGTGTTGTGAGACGCTTTGGGCACATTTATGTGGAACATTTATTTATTAAAAAATAAATAGCTAAACGTCTGTGAGTGACCTTGGGTTGGGTGGGCGGGCAGTCTTTTCTGCCAGAAGGTGCCTTCGAAATCAACTGCAGCTAACTGTGCATAGGACTCCTTTCGTCATCTCTCCCGATTAATAGGAAAAAATCAGAACCAATTTCTTTGGGAATAAATACCCCACTACCCTTCTCTGTATTCTAGCCAGAAATTTAAGGGGTGGTGTCCCAATGGAAGATTCTCTCCCAGGCAGAATAGATTTTTGCCTGGCCATGAAAGAGTAGGAAATTATTCCCTCTCTCTATGATCTCTCTCCTGCTGCACTGGCTGCTTAGAGGTTTAGAAGATTCACCAAGCTTGAAGTGACACATTTAGCATCACATCTAATCAGGCCCCGATTTAAAATGATTACCCTTGTTGGATTGTTCCACTGGGTGGCGGGGGACACTGTTCTCAATTTCACATATAAAGAGGGAGGAATAGAAAGTCAGTGTGGGGTAATAGTTAGGGTATTGGACTATGATCAAGGGTATTGGACTATGATCAACCCCCCCCCCCTTTGTCGTAAAGCTCATTGGGTGACCTTGGGGCAGTGATGATGATGATGATAATGATGATGATAATAATAATAATAATTTTATTATTTATACCCCGCCCATTTGGCTGGGTTTCTCCAGCCACTGTGGGCAAGTTACAGCATATATAAGGTAAAGGTAAAGGACCCCTGAAAGTTAAGTCCAGTCGCGGACGACTCTGGGATTGCAGTGCTCATCTCGCTTGACTGGCCGAGGAAGCCGACGTTTGTCCGCAGACAGATTGTCCGGGTCATGTGGCCAGCATGACTGAGCCGCTTCTGGCGAATACAGAGCAGTGCATGGAAACGCCATTTACCTTCCCGCCAGAGCGGTACCTATTTATCTACTTGCACTTTGACGTGCTTTCGAACTGCTAGGTTGGCAGGAGCTGGGAGCGAGCAACAGGAGCTCTCCCCGTCGCAGGGATTCGAACCGCCGACCTTCTGATCAGCAAGCCCTAGGCTCTATGGTCTAGACCACAGCACCACCCGCATCCCAAAGCATATATAAAACATAGTAACACATCAAACAATAAAAACTTCCTGATACAGGGCTGCCTTCAGATGTCTTCTAAAAGTTATGTAGTTCTTTATCTCCAACTCTTCGCCTAACTTACTTCCCAGAGTTATCGTGAGGATGAACTGAGGAGGAGAACAACGTATAGCACCTTGAGCTCCTCGGAGATGAAAGAGATGAAAGAAATAATTTTACTTCGAATATTTCTACCTTGAAATAATTTTTCAAGATTTGCTCTTGCTCTGCCCCTCCTTTCAAAGCAGATAGGTAAAGGACACATTTAAATGGGTGGCTAACAGTTTTATTATAGCTTATTTGTGAAACATCTCTCTTTTTGGCCCAATATAATGTCGCCTTTCATAGAGCAGGAGCCAGTTTAACACACACACTGGGATGAGAATCACTTCTGTGGTGGAAGCAGCAAGGAAATATAAGGCATTATATGAGCTGAGGGGCTGGGTAACCCAGTCAGATGGGCAGGATAAAAATAATAATAAAACATTATTATTACTGAGTGCTTCAGACTTAGGCCCACACATAGGTTTCACTTTCATGATCTTTCCAGCGGAGCAACCAAGACACACCATGATAAAGCAATTTGGCACATGCTGGTTTTATTTTTATTTTTACACACACACCTTTTAAAGGGATATGTTCAGCATGCAGGAAGTGCTAAATTGGGGACTCCCAGGTCAGCTCCCAGGTAACCATTTTGGTATCCAGACCCAGCAATTTGGGTTTCAAATCAGGGGTGGCTTATACAGTTAAAAGGCAGGATAAGACACAAACTAATGAACACTAAGTTCTTATATAACTTCGCATCAACTTTTCTACCAGTAATTAAGGTACTGTAACATACAGGTGGTTGTGAATTTCAAATGGGACCTGTGTGCTTTTTTTCAATGCTTTTCAGACAGAAACATTCTTACCTGTCAAGCATAGCTTCATACCAGGAAAGTAGAAGACGAGTTTGTCATTCAGGCTAATTGGACTTGTGTACCATTATCCTTTTCCTCATGTCATGCAAGATGTTCTAGAAGACAGAAGTCTATTGGAAATTAACCTAACAAGTGTGAATTACCTTGCCAAGATTCTAGTCTTCCCCTTGCAGTGGCTGATACAGACTGAATCTAATTCACCTCTGTTACCACATCATATTAAGCCGATGTCACTTTTATTTTACCTAGTTATTCATTTATTTGAAGTGACTGCATAAAAATAACAGAGGGCCCAGTTCATCTGTGGACAATAATTTTGGAATTGTGTGTTTAATCTTGCCATGGTTTAAGTTTCTCTCTCACACACACCTGCTGTAATTTAAATGTTTGCATCTATATTATAACTTTGAACTCTTTCAGCAGGTGGAATCTTCTTGGAAGGAATGAAACGTTTGTTTTGCTTTTTTTCATCTACGCTGGATGGCCTGCAGAAAAAACGTTTTAGAATAACTGAAGATGTAAAACTGTATATAGTTGAATGGATAGGCAGACAGATATTTAAGTGAGCTGCACTGAGTCTTTAAAATACAAAGCTGCACTCAAGGTTTTGCAACAGCGATAAAAATGCAAATTTAAAAGGGCCAAACTAGATGAGACAGTGGGAGATCAATAATTGCATCTCTATTTAAAGATCTATAAAACTACCATTATATCAAATGATCAAAACAATTCATTAAGTATTCATTACTAACTGGAAGAGAGCGAAAAACTGTTTGGCTAGGAGTTGACAACAGTGAATCAAGCCCTTTGGAGGAGCCATGGAGGGAGATGAGGCTGGTCCTCAGTCCCAGGTATTAGCCAGAACAAAGTGAAACACCCTCTGGCCAAGATGATAAGGGTCAAGTAGCAATGCTCGCTCCTTAAGCAATTGTAGTCAATCAGAAGCAGCAGTTCAAACTGCAGTGGAAGGTGGGACCCATCTTCAGGATCAGATGTTAGCAGGAATGGGATAAAACCCTCTGGCCAAGGTGGTGAATGACAGGTATAAAAGCTCTTTCCCCTGGCACAAAGGGGATGGTGTCCAAACTTTTTTCAAAGAGGGCCAGATTTGATGAAGTGAAGGGCCGTGAGGGCCAACCAAAGGGCCTACCAAAGTTGTTAACCTTTTTTTTAGGGTTGAAGAGTTGTTTAGCTTTTTTTAGGGTTGGAGTTGTTAACTTTTTTTTTTAGGATTTTAACCCAGGAAATAAACTGCCACAGGGGCCGGATTAAACCGACTGGTGGGGCGGATTAGGCCCCCGAAACGGACTTTGGGCATGTCTGCCGTAAGATCACGAACATCGCATTGATTTGAGTTGTACCTGTGAAGCTGTTTTCTGCCCCATGGATGAAAATATGTATTCCTTTCATATTTATACACCCCTTAATTGTAGTTTCTAAGCAGCGAACACTGAGGTTTGCAAAATATAAAACCAGATAAAAATTAACCACTAAATCAGTACCTGCATGTGTTGCGCAGTGTGTATGTCTCTGAGGCTTACTGCTGATTTCTCTTTTTTATTTAAAAAGGGAGTCACCCACTGAATGTGGGAATAAGCACCCTGCCCCACATCCAGTGGGTAACAAAGGATAGGGAGGTTTCCTGGTGCCTGGTGCTGAGTTCATTGATCACAAGGCTAAGGCTTCCTCCATGCAAAGCTATCGGACAGGATGAATACACACCCTTTTGTACGTATTATAGTGGGAGAGATTGGTGTCTGGATTACAGTGGTACCTCGGGTTACAGGCGCTTCAGGTTACATATGCTTCAGGTTACAGACTCCGCTAACCCAGAAATAGTACCTCAGGTTAAGAACTTTGCTTCAGGATGAGAACAGAAATTGTGTGGCGGCGGCAGCGGCAGGAGGCCCCATTAGCTAAAGTAGTGCTTCAGGTTAAGAACAGTTTCAGGTTAAGAACGGACCTCCAGAATGAATTAAGTTCTTAACCCAAGGTACCACTGTACTTCTGGAGCAGGACGTTATGAGTTCCTGCCTTGTGTCTGCGTCCCAGCTTACTCAAAGGTTGTTTGGTACATTTAATAAAAGGACTGAAGATAACATTCTAATGCTGTCAGTACTGGACTCTCTCAAGTTTTCCTGACAAGATGGAGATGAACCCAAATATTTGATGTGGTGTTTCACTGTCTTACAAACTCCCTAGGGCAGTGCTATAAATCAGAACTGATGCCAGAGGTCTTTGCTCTTTGTTATTTTAGGAAATCCCCAAAACAAACAAGCGTAAGTTTGGGTGTGTGCTCAGCTGTGAGGTTTTGTGTGTTCCTTGAGACGACGGTGCTCCCCGGAGACAGAGCAAGGCATTAGACACATTTAACTTCTTTTTAGCTACAGCCGTGTCCTCGTGTGTGTGCACACTCGCGAATGGAGTGTGTATATTTATCAGCTCTATTGGAAAGGCTTCATTTGATTTGTGCAGGGATAATAAGGAGAGACCAGTGAGCTGATTTCTATAGTCTGTTCATAGCTTAAACAAAGATCTGGGATTTTGAGGATAAAGACTGACTGAAATACAGCAGATTATGCAGCTTTAGTTTTGCAAAGATTCATTAAATTTCTCTCTGCGCCGCATTGTGGCCCCTCCCCTCCATTGCTATTCTAGATAAGAATTTTGAGCTTCTAAAATAAGAGGTATTTCAGGACTATCAAGCTGGCCTCTGCTACCTTCCTTAACTCTTTGTGCTTCGGCAGAATATAACAATTGTGCCGTTCTGAAAAGCGCGTGAGGTGGGGGTTGGGGTTCTCTGCTGCGATTGAGGACAAGTACAAATATCTGATGTAAGCCTGGCCAGAGATCTGTCTTCCGTCTGGGAATTTAAAACTGAAGTTACCCTTGTCCTGTTGTAAAGCCCTCCCACATTGCAAGAACCACCTCATTGCTAGCTTGTCACAATGATCACCTTTCAAGATAATTTCTAATGCGACAATTGCTCAGTTGTAACTCATTTGTAAAATGTCAATCCCCCCCCCACCTTAGCCATAGTGTCATTTGTACTTAAGAGTGCTCCATCTGGATTGCAGGAGTGTAAATGTTCCAAAAATGCTATCGGCAACGCTTGTGACTTACCGTATTTTTCGCTCTATAGGACGCACCCGACCATAAGATGCACCTAGTTTTAGAGGGGGGAAACAAGGGAAAAAAATGTCTCCCTCTCTGCGCAGCGCCCCTTCAGCTAAGTGGCAGGAGAAGCGGAGCCCCTTCCATTTCTCCTCCCGCTTCGCTGAAGGGGTGCTGTGCAGAGAGGGAAAGCAACGCGAAGCCTCCAGAGGCTTCGGGCGGCTATCCCTGAAGCCAGGAGAGTCTTGCTCTCCTGGCTTCGCGTTGCTTTCGCTGAAGCCATGGAGCCTGCATTCGCTCCATAAGACACACACACATTTCCCCTTAATTTTTGGAGGGGGGAAGTGCGTCTTATAGAGTGAAAAATACAGTAACTAAAAGTAAGAATCCTTTCTTCCCACCCTTCCCTACATTTTAAGAATTCTTTAGCACTTCCTCACTGGAATTTAGTGTGAAAAGTCTTTCAATTTCCCCACATCTTGGTGGACTTCGTTACACAGCAAATGTGGGCTAAAATACGCGGTAGATGCTATGGTAGCCGGTGATCTGTATGGACTTACTTAGGGCAGATCGCATTGTGTGTAACAATGTTAAAAAGGGTCAGATAATCTGTAAACAGGGTCAAAGAGAGGTAATATGTTTGCATCTGAGCCTTGACTAGATTAAGGCAGATCCTCTGGGTGCTTTATCAAGTGACATGGAATGTATGTTTTGTACCAGACACCATTGCAAATATTGTGTAACATATTTTTTTTAAAAAAAATCCTTTATTTGGAATATGCTTCCTGAAGCTTGACCATTTAATCTAGTTGTTCTGTTGTCGTACATCTTCCTTTAAACAGATACCATCTTGCAATGGTACATTTTCTGGTTGCCAGTTGCTAAGTTTACCACAAATCAATGCAGCAACTATACTCTCATCCATGTGGTGACAACATCAAATAGCTTTACGTGAATTACCGTATTTTTTGCACCATAACACTCACTTTTTTCCTCCTAAAAAGTAAGGGAAATGTCTGTGTGTGTTATGGAGGGAATGCCTATGGGTGCCTGCGGATTTTCCTCCTCTAAAACTACGTGCACGTTATGGTCGGGTGCGTGTTATAGAGCGAAAAATACGGTAAAAAAAGATGAGGGTAATATTTCTAAAAGTGAAGCTACTTGTGACATAAGAACCTGGGTGGCAGTCAGGTCACCTGTCGACTTCACTATTGTAAGACATTGTATATTTCTATTTAAATTATAGATGTTATAGCTATATTTATATCTAGACTAATCTGATGGAAGACAAGACTTCACCCCCGGAGGCGCATTCCATTGTCTTTTGAAACAGACGGATGCCAAGAACAATCTAGACATGTAAATTAGCATATGCAAATCAGTGCTTTTTTACTTTGTGCTTTGGTGATGTGGACATGAAACTCCTACACAGTGTAACATGATTAGAGTACAGGAATTACATAAGTAACCATCTGCCTGAATTCCTTTTAGTTGCCCACATGCCCAATAGCTGAAGTGTAATCACATATTCTATTCCATTCCATTCCATTCCATTCCATTCTATTCTATTCTATTCTATTCTATTCTATTCTATTCTATTCTATTCTAAAGCCTTCCTTGGAGGTTTTTGAGCAGAGGTTGGAAGGCTGCCTGTCATGAATACTTTAGCAGAGATTCCTGCTTCTCAGGGGGTTGGACTCGATGACTTGTGGTCCCTTCCAACTCTACTATTCTGTGTTTCTATAACTCACTTTTCTGCATCAAGACGGGTCCAAAGTGACTCACAAAAATAAATGAGATAAAAATATGAAAGCACAGTTCTCATCACAGGTAACAAAATATGAAAGAAGTCACAAAATACAAAGAAACAGCAACAAATAACAGCCCTTGTGAATTTTGCAGTGGACAGCATCTGTTCATATGTCATCTGAATTATTAGAGTGTAGATTCATCATACAATAAATAATCTGGATAGGAGACATGTGAGGGTGTGTCAGCTACTGTACCACTTGAAGATGAGCACTGGTTCATGTAAACAAAACACTGATTTCCCAAAGTATAGTAATACCTCTGTGAACGTCTGCCTCGTCTAGCGGTCATTACAGCAAACGTCTGCAGCAAACCGGGAAGTACTGGAACGGGTTACTTCTGGGTTTGCCGCTCGCGCATGTGCAGAAGCGCTAAATCACGCTTCGCACATGCACAAAAGCACAAACGGCTCTCTGTGTGTGTGCAGACGCAGCGCTTTGCCCAGCATCCTTTTTGGCTAGCATCCGGGGCTCTGGAACAGATCCTGGACGCAAAACAAGGTACGACTGTATACTAAATCCCCACTCATGTTCTCCTAACCCTGAATGGTCCTGATATACTTTGAAGGAAGCTGGTAAAATGTAGGCTGCATGAGGTAACTGTTAGGTGGATTTGTAGCTGGCTAACTAACTGAACGCAAAGAAGGCTCACTCATGATTCCTGGTCACGCTGGAAAAAAGTTACACAAGCTGAGCGCCACAGGATTATGTCCTGGGCCCGTTGCTGTTCAACATTTTGATAAAAGACTTGGGTGAAGGTATTGAGTGGATGCTCATCAAATTTGCTGATGACGCCAAAATGGTAGAGGTAGCTAATGCCGCAGAAGGCAGAATCGGGATTCAAAATGACTTTAACAAATTGGAAGAACTGGGCCAAACTAACAACAATGGAAATCAGTAGGGACAAATGTAAGGTTCTGTACTTAGGGAGGAATAACCAGGTGTGTGCGATGAAGCAGAGACCTCTCCTTGCCGACAAAGGTTCATATAGTTAAAGCTATGGTTTTCCCAGTAGTGATGTATGGAAGTGAGAGCTGGACCATAAAGATGACTGATTGCCGAAGAATTGATGCTTTTGAATTATGGTGCTGGAAGAGACTCTTGAGAGTCCCATGGACTGCAAGAAGAACAAACCTATCCATTCTGAAGGAAATCAGCCCTGAGTGCTCACTGGAAGGACAGATCCTGAAGCTGAGGCTCCAATACTTTGGCCACCTCATGAGAAGAGAAGACTCCCTGGAAAAGACCCTGATGTTGGGAAAGATGGAGGGCACAAGGAGAAAGGGATGACTGAGGACAAGATGGTTGGACAGTGTTCTTGAAGCTGCTAACATGAGTTTGACCCAACTGCGGGAAGCAGTGGAAGACAGGAGTGCCTGACGTGCTCTGGTCCATGGGGTCACGAAGAGTCGGACACCACTAAACGACTAAACAACAACAACCACCAGGTGTTCAAATATAAGATGGAAGATGCCTGGATTGCCAGTAGTACGTGTGAAAAGGATCTAGGGGTCTTTGTAGAACTACAGCCCCCAGCCTTCCCAATAAAGGAGGGGTGGCTATTTGAATGCATATCAGTCTGCAATATGGATGTGCCTTGTCTGTTTTCTTTGCTACCTTGCTTTTAAAATCCTGTCCATTCTTTTTTTGTTTAAAATTAAAACTACAACAATTGCAATGCTGGGTCTTTTTTGTTTTTGTTTTAATTATAATGACACTTAATTTTTAATGCACAACCCTATTAGTGAAAGTTAACATGCTGAGTGTTTGCTATTATTAAATCTTTTAACACAATATTTATCCTTTCAAATGATCTCTACCATAGTAGCACAAGCTGAAATAATTCAGTCTAAAGTATTGTAGAAACAAAGCACCCCTGCAAATATGAACTAATTATGCACATATTATTTGAGGGTTAAAAAGAGCAGTTTATTTACATTATACTCTTCTTAATTCTATCCACTGTTTCACAGTTCAGTTCAGAGCATCTGTGAGGGAAAACTGTCAATGCTCTGACAATATGCACTTGATTTCTGGTTGGAACACTTCAGACAGCTATCTTGTGAAATCATTGAGATGACAAGACTCTAGAAAACAGTGAGAAGATGTGTTTTTGACATTATTTTTTATTAACACTGTCAACTCAATAGTTTTGTTTTTTTTAAAAAAATGTTTTTACTGTGAATGCAGAAGATGGAGGGAAACAGAAACAGAACGATGTATGGAATGGGGGCGGGGAGGAGTATTTTTGCTTTTAAAAAAATATATAATATTTTGGTCAGCAACAGTTTAACTTTAAACAGTAGGTGGTAAGCTTTAACAGAACCCATCTTCTGAATTTAACCAGACCTGAGGGGCCAAAAACACCACCCACCACCCATCAAGAAATTCAAGCCGTTTGCCCAGCTTCCATTTATCTCCCGAATAGATTAGTTGGTTAGAGTGAGGTGCTCTTAACACAGTGGTGTCCAAACTTTTTTCAAAGAGGGCCAGATTTGATGAAGTGAAGGACCGTGAGGGCCAACCGAAGGGCCAACCAAAGTTGTTAACCTTTTTTTAGGATTGAAGTTGTTGAGGTCTTTTTAAGGAGTTTACCCCAGGAAATAAACTGCCACAGTTTGGCCAACCTAGCAGTTTGAAAGCACGTCAAAGTGCAAGTAGATAAATAGGTACTGCTTCGGCGGGAAGGTGAACGGCGTTTCCGTGCGCTGCTTTGGTTTGCCAGAAGTGGCTTAGTCATGCTGGCCACATGACCCAGAAGCTGTACGCTGGCTCCCTCAGCCATAAAGCGAGATGAGTGTCGCAACCCCAGAGTCGGCCATGACTGGACCTAATGGTCAGGGGTCCCTTTACCTTATATATTTTAGCTAGTTTGCTAGAGGTTAAATACCAACGATACATCATTTTCATACCATTTTCTTTTAAAGTATAACATGCTGCAGACTGAGTCTGATGCGAATCAAGCCTGCACACAATCTCTTATGTTTCTTAGACTTTGCCTTGACATAGCAGTGGGAGAGTTTGTGGCCAGTACTGTAATAGGGCTTCTTTTAAGCCCTGCACACTTTTGCAAGTGTACATAAGTGCATATAGGGACATCAGCGGCCACAGATACTACTACTCTCATGTTCCTGGCTGTCCTGGATTCTGCTGAACGTGCTCGCAGCAACATTTATAGCTCAACAGAAGCTATAGCATGATTTTCACCGTGAACCCTCTCTGCTAGAGAGCCAGTGTGGTGTAGTAGTTAAGAGCAGTGGACTCATAATCTGGTGAACCGGGTTTGCGTCTCCGCTCCTCCACATACAGCTGCTGGGTGACCTTGGGCTAGTCACACTTCTCTGAAGTCTTTCAGCCCCACTCACCTCACAGAGTGTTTGTTGTGGGGGAGGAAGGGAAAGGAGACTGTTAGCCACTTTGAGACTCCTTCGGGTAGTGATAAAGTGGGATATCAAATCCAAACTCCTCCTCTTCTTCTTCTTCTGCTGCTGCTACCCTTCGAATATGTCTTCAATAGTGTGTAGACAGTGGTTGTTGTAGAGCTGTTACAAACATATTCTTACCTCCTCTGTGGCAGCTTAGAACAAATTCAGCTCTGGAGAATGGTGAGGTTAGGCATTTGCCAATGCCTGATAACATTTGCCTTTCACATGGAGCATGGAAGAAGGAATGATGATGATGGTGATAATTTATTATTTATACCCCGCCCATCTGGCCGGGCCTCCCCAGCCACTTTGGGTGGCTCCCAACAGAATATTAAAAACACGATAAAACATCAAACATTAAAAACTTCCCTAAACAGAGCTGCCTTCAGATGTTTTCTAAGAGTCAGGTAGTTGTTTATTTCCTTGACATCTGATGGGAGGGCGTTGCACAGGGCAGGCGCCACTACCAAGAAGGCCCTCTGCCGGGTTACTTGTAACTTCTCGTAGTGAGAGAACTGCCAGAAGGCCCTCAGAGCTGGACCTCAGTGTCCAGGCTGAACAATGGGGATGGAGACGCTCCTTCAGGTATACTGGACTAAGGCAACATAAGTTGCCCAAAATGGAGTTGCATGTCCAATTGAGGGATCTCACTGAGGACGCCTTACCAGGAGGCGTGCAAAATGCTGGAATCAACAGCAAGTGAGAGAGGATATGCTTTTGTTTTACTTGCCTCATAGCACAATCCCACAAGAACAACTTGAGATGGGTAAGATCAAGTTACAGCTTTTTACACAGCACTTGTCTTATATTTCCCCCATCTTACAGGCATTTCCAGGAGCTCAGCCACCCTATTTTCCCCTCCCCAGGGGGCGCTGAGGCAGCACTGAAACCCCAGGCTTAAGGAAACTCACCATCGAGCTATTCAACTATCACTAATCTTAAAATGTTTAAAATAAATAAATAAGGGAGATCAGAGTGAAATAATTTAGTAACCCACAGAATTCATTTGGTTTAATTTATGCTAATCACAGCCTATTGGTGGTTCTGGCAGATAAAATAAAGCTGGTGGAGAAGATTGCATTGAATAAGCTGCAACAATTAACCCTAGAAATTATCACTGGGAAAGTGGGTTCATCTTGTTCCTGAAAATAATATGGCCCGTAAATTCTGTTAATTGCTGGTGATTAAAGTATTGATTAAATGCTTAGAGTGGAAATTATATGTATATAATTACATCTATGTATATACTTAATCTAAGATATTATTTACTTGAGTGTGTGGATATATATATATACACACACACACACACACACACACACACACACACACACACCAATATTTCTATTTGTATAGAAACCCTATCATAATTCATAAGTGAATTAATTGCTATTGCATCTCTCTCACACACACATATGCACAACCTTGGGATAGTTGTCAAAGTGAGCCAAAAAATGTTACTAACTACATTTATATCCTTCCTTCAGGATGGTATACATGGGATCTTGCAACCCAGTTTTATAATAATATAATTATTATTTATTATTTGTAACCTACCCATCTGACTGGGTTGCCCCAGCCACTCTGGGCGGCTTCCAGCATATATAAAAACATTGTACAATTTTAAACCTTAAAAACCTTCCCTATATACAGGGCTGCCTTCGGATGTTTCCTAAATATTATATAGTTACTCATCTCCTTAACATCTGATGGGAGGGCATTCCACAGGGTGGGCGCCACTACCGAGAAGGCACTCTGCTTCCACAGTTAACTGTCCTCCACTCTTTCCAGGCATAGCTATTTCTTTCTTTTGCTCCAGAGCTTTCCCCAGAAAAAACTGCTCTTTAGAGCTGAATCGGAGCAAACCAATTCAATTCGGGAGCTTGTGAAAGCTTGTGGCAAACAAACTACACAACCGGACATGGAGCATTAAAGCTCAGAGCTGTGGCAGGAAAAAGAGCAAGGAAAAAGATAAGTGTGACTAAGCCCTTAGACTAGCTAGCCTTTCGAGCTTGAACTCATCTCATTGGCAGTCATTCACCACACTTGCTCAGGAAGTGGCCAGGTAGGGCTAATGGATGACATCTGATGTGCAGAACTGGGGGCTGATCTAAACCATGGGTAGGCAAACTAAGACTGGATACGGTCCAATCGCCTTTTAAATCTGGCCCGCGGATGGTCCAGGAATCAGCGTGTTTTTACCTGAGTAGAATGTGTGCTTTTATATAAAATGCATCTTATATAAAATGCATGTAGGGCATAGGAATTCGTTCTTCCGCCCACCCCACCCCCAAAATTATAGTCCGGCCCCCACAAGGTCTGAGGGACAGTGGACCAGCCCCCTGCTGAAAAAGTTTGCTGACCCCTGGTCTAAACTCAGAAGAACTTCCTTTTTTTAAAAAAAATAATATTTATTACTTTTAAAACTTACAAAAAGGAAAGAGAAGAAAAAAGACAAAAAGAAAAAACAACAACAAGAAAAGGAAAATACAATACAATACAATATATAAACAATACAAAACATTAACCTAAACAAAACAAAAACAATTTAAAAACATACATTTCAGTAGTCTATCTTTCATTCCCTTGTTTCATCGACCTCTTCTCACCTCCCTTTTTGTATTCCACTTCTATTAATTGTTTCAGCAATTCCTTTCCATCTTTCTCTATTTTCTGTCATATAAATATCTTAACTTATTTTTACCCTTATATTCCATTAATACTATAATGCTTATTTATGCTTAACTCCTTATAACATTTCAACTAAAGCCATAAGATTTCATTCCAACATTTTTCTAACACTCAGTAATTTTACAATATTTCTATTTCTGAAAATAAACTTTAAAACTTTTTCCAATCTTCTTCCACCATCTCTTCTCCCTGGTCTCGGATACTGCCAGTCATTCGTCAATTCCAAATAGTCTAAACTCAGAAGAACTTCCTAGCCCACGTATATAAATTGCCTCTCTACCCTACATAAAGTAACTCCCTAAGACCCACTGGGTCAATTATAACACAATTTAGGTCTTCTGCAGGATAAGAAGCTAAATAAAGGGGAAAAGGATTTTGGGAGTAAAGAATGATGACAAATCTAGAAAAACAATAAAAGGAGAAATTTAATTGGAGAAACAATTGATTAAAAAATCTAGTGATTAAACTATCAGACAATATGATGAAAACAATTATGAGTCTTTATTTACATAAATAATGTACACCACTTATATCACAATGGGGAAAGTTGTATTTGCACATTTTAAGAGGAATCTCGACAGTTACAATGATAATATTAACTAAGATAAACTTACTGTGATTATCAATTAGAATATCAATGTAACTTTATTTATTTAGTCAATCAGTCAGTCACTTTGTTTTGCCCAGGGCAAACCAAAGTGACAAACACACACACACACACACACACACAGAAAGTAAACCTCACATAAGTACATTAAGACCAAGAGTAAAGGGAAATACATTTTAAAAATCCGACACACTGGGATGGCAACAATTAGTGCTGGAATTCATTTGGATAAATAAAAAAGGGAGAATTATGATGAAAAAGACTGAAAGAGGGGCTTAACAGTTCTACATGCAAGGTGACATTGCACTGCTAACTGTATCAATTAGCTTTTAGAATGTATGGCAGATCTGCACACATTATCTAAATTTGAGAGAAATTTGGTGAAGGTCCCATTACATAAAATATTGCAGGGTGAGAGCAAAGTTAGAATGAAATATACAAAACGAAATTAATTGATTTCAAACTGGTTCAGAATTTGGGATGAATGCAAAAGGCTGTTGAGCCCCAATAACGATAAAGAGATAAGAGAAGATAATTGATTTTAACAAATGAGTCTAGTGTGTTCAAAAAGTAAAGTTGAAAAGAAGGAAATTCTATCATCATGAATACTTTCAAATGAGAGCTTCTGTAAATAATTATCTGAGAATTAATCAGCAGGTAAGAAACCTAACAGAATTTGAGAAAATACTAATGCAGAAGATGGATTGCTTGCTGTCAACGATATATAAGCAGCTGCTTAAATATAGTACTGCAATGACAAACCTAGACAGCATCTTAAAAAGTAGAGACATCACCTTGCCAACAAAGGTCCATATAGTAAAAGCTATGGTTTTCCCAGTAGTGATGTATGAAAGTGAGAGCTGGACCATTAAGAAGGCTGATCGCCGAAGAATTGATGCTTTTGAATTATGGTGCTGGAGGAGACTCTTGAGAGTCCCATGGACTGCAAGAAGATCAAACCTATCCATTCTGAAGGAAATCAGCCCTGAGTGCTCACTGGAAAGACAGATCCTGAAGCTGAGGCTCCAATACTTTGGCCACCTCATGAGAAGAGAAGACTCCCTGGAAAAGACCCTGATGTTGGGAAAGATGGAGGGCACAAGGAGAAGGGGACGACGGAGGACGAGATGGCTGGACAGTGTTCTCAAAGCTACCAGCATGAGTCTGACAAAACTGCGGGAGGCAGTGGAAGACAGAAATGCCTGGCGTGCTCTGGTCCATGGGGTCACGAAGAGTCGGACATGACTAAACGACTAAACAACAACAACAACAAATATAATACTGAACCTGAACAGGTGAAGCAATTCATGATTAAAGAGGCAAGTCATGAGAAAGAATTTATATCCTCATGGTGCTAAGGGAAAACTTGTTGGGGGGGGGTGGGTCTTACAGGTTTCTCTAAGTATGAATGTAAGAGAAGATATCAGTATGCTGATATTAACACACCACAGGGAATAAACAGAATAAATAAGAATTATTTTAGTGATTGCTGGAAATGTCAGGAAAAGAATGGAAATTATAATGTGATTGGACTGTCAGTTGGTTAAAAAGGGGCGGGGCAGGAAAATGTTTAAGGAGTTCGGAAGAACTATAGGATGTGAGATTGTGTTAGAACCATTGTTTTTTTCTTATGTGGACAGTTCAGAATATAAGAAAGACATTTCATATATGTTGTTAGCAGAAAGAGCACTACATACCAGTAAGTGGAGAATGCAAATGGTACTAACAGCAAATGAATAAATTCATAAATGCTGGGATTGCATTAGTAGTAAGATTGACCATAAGAACAAAATAAAAAAGATAGCTTTTTAAAAAGCTAGAAGCCACGTATTGATTATTATGAAGTAAATGTGTTACTTTCACAATCAAAGAGAGTTTTAAAGATTATTTTGAATTATTCTGAAAAGGACTGAGCAAATGTCTTAAATTTTAACATAAAATCTTTTTATTTAAGCAGTGGATTAGATCTCTATTCATGCTGTATGCTGTGTTCATACGTTATACAGTATATGTTTTGCAGTACGTTATACAGTGCTATTTTGTAGAAGAATAGGGGCTGGAACTCACAATGAACACCACCCTCGTTCTCTTATAATGGCATTGGTGCCCACCTGAGAGGTGCCAGAACTGAGTTTGGCTTTAAAAAAGCCCTGCTTTGAAATGTATCATTAAAAAAAAACTTTCTGCATACTGTATAGAAAACGTAACACCAGGAGGAAGATGGCTACACTAAATCCATCTCTTTAATGTTCTAAAATTACAAGTTTATTTTGTTCTATACGATTGCAGTAATATAGCATTTATAATAGATTAACTGCCGTGGCTTCCCCCCAATTAATCCTGAAAATTTGTAAGAATGTTATGAATTACAGACACCCCATTCACAGAACTACAAATTCCAGGATTCCATGGGGACAACGAGAGAATATTGAGCCAGTTTAAACCAGTGGCATAGACATCACTTCCTACTGCAATTTTTGCAATACTGCAATGTGTATAAATTCTGTGAGCATTCTGTAAATGATCAACTCAATTCACCATTTGAAAGTTTGACAACATTACTAATTACTATCCAGAACTTATTGATTAGTTTAGGATATTACGTTTGTCTTAGGTTCTTGAAAATCATACGGACAGTTCGTATGGTTGTTTCTAAGTATTTGCAAGTCAAAGGCAGAAGGCTGCAAATTCTTTCTACTGTCGAAACCCTCCTAGCTCTGACTCCTTTCAGGTTAAAAAAAAAAGAAATAAGGAAAGGAATGGAAAATTCCAAACTAACAAGAGCTTCACTTTCTGCAGTGATGTGCTTGGGGGAAAAACCTGTACTATTTCTTTCTAAGGCAAAAACGAAAAAATTAAAGTTGTATGAATGTCATAAATATTACATGTGCCAGGGTACCAGGAGTACCTGTAGTCCTCTGGTTTCTGAGGGTATTTTTTAAATTAACCCTTTTGTACATCTCAGGATTTTGGCACAAAGTATATATAAATATTCACATGCTGGGACTCAGGGATATCCTCTTTGAAAAATGCATTCATTCATATGAGGGGGAAACAAGTACACTGTATTAAATATTCCTCTTTCGCTGCTGAATCTTGCAACTTTCAACAAATATTAATTAAGCTTCACTCTATCTGTTCTTCCCCTGTTACAGAGCCCCATGTTATTTTATTTTATTTTTTTTTAAATCTACTTGTCTTAGCTGAGCGTCGTATGTTGTTGAAAGACTACCATATCACTAGTCCCATGATAATATTTCCAGAAACGTAATGAGATAACATTTCTCACTACATTTCAGAGTTACATTTTGAAATAACTTCTTGCTCTTCTTTCCTGGTAGCCAACTCCCTGTGTGGACACCATGGCAGTGAAAACAAGCCAACTACAGCTAGTAAACCATTCTGAACTAGATTTTCTTTTCCTTCTTTTTTTGTTTGGCTTGCTACAAGTACTGGGCTTGACCTAATTTTTCCCGGAGCTTGGTTTCCTGCGGTGCACATGCTCATTTATTAAATCCCATCTTCATCCCTAGCAAATAAGTTTGACAGGTTTTTAAAGTCCCGCAAAATCCCTCCACCTGGGGACGATGGTTTCATATTACATGGAAAGCAGTAGAAAAACCAGGGCACTTTCAAGAGTATGGGTAGGCAAACTAAGGCCCGGGGGCCAGATCCGGCACATTCACCTTCTAAATCCGGCCCGGGGACAGTCCGGAAATCAGCGTGTTTTTACATGAGTAGAATGTGTCCTTTAAAATGCATTTCTGAGTTATTTGTGGGGCCTGCCTGGTGTTTTTACATGAGTAGAATGTGTGCTTTTATTTAAAATGCATCTCTGGGTTATTTGTGGGGCATAGGAATTCGTTCATTATTTTTTTCCTCAAAATATAGTCCGGCCCCCCACAAGGTCTGAGGGACAGTGGACCGGCCCCCTGCTGAAAAAGTTTGCTGACCCCTGTTCAGGAGTCTGAAAACAACTATTCCCGGGGGGGGGGGGCTTAAAATGTTACAGCAAGTGTCATTGGAGCTAATCATCATGGGTTAGCTTCCTTCTGCAGTGGTACCTTGGTTCTCAAACACCTTGGTACTCAAACAACTTAGAACCCAAACACTGCAAACCCGGAAGTAAGTGCCACACTTCTGCTTTGAGTGTTACATTGAGGTCTGCCTGTTTTTGCTATTTATTTTGCGTTTTTGTTTTTGCGGGTTTTTTTGTTTTGTTTTTGTGACTGCGTGGAACCCAGATCAGCTACTGATTGATTGATTGTGTGATTGCAGTACATTGTTTATTGCTTTCATTTTATGGATCAATGGTCTCGTTAGATAGTAAAATTCATGTTAAATTGCTGTTTTAGGGGTTGTTTTTCAAAGTCTGGAACGGATTAATCCATTTTACATTACTCTCTATGGGAAACGCACCTTGGTTCTGGAACGCTTTGGTTTTGAAACGGACTTCTGGAAATGATTAAGTTTGAGAACCAAGGTACCACTGTATTGGGCTGCAAAAGCATTTTAAAGCTCACAACCACATTAGCGAGGCAAACCATTCAAGGAGAAACCAAAAATCATCACCTCAAGCATGGAACTCCCAGAGTGGCTAGGCATACTCTTTGTTTTTTGAGGTTAGGCCTCATAGTAAAATGCGGAGCACATTTTCATCTCTCTGTATTCAGGGAATATCTAACAGTCCATGGAAATGACCCCTTCATTAATTTAATGAAGTCAATTTGGCCCATGAAGGCTTCTGCCCAAAGTACAGTGGTACCTCAGGTTACATACACTTCAGGTTACATACGCTTCAGGTTATAGACTCCGCTAACCCAGAAATAGTGCTTCAGGCTAAGAACTTTGCTTCAGGATGAGAACAGAAATCGTGTTCTGGCGGCGCGGCGGCAGCAGGAGGCCCCATTAGCTAAAGTGGTGCTTCAGGTTAAGAACAGTTTCAGGTTAAGAACGGACCTCCGGAACGAATTAAGTACTTAACCCGAGGTACCACTTTAATTACCCTACAGGTTTCCGGTTCCTCCCCTTCTGAAGGGAGGCATCTCCCCTCAATACCACAGGGAGACACGGACGAAGGAACAGAGATTGAGAGGAGTTAACTCATTCTCTGAAATTCTTCCCATGGATGGGAAGAAATGGCTTCATCCACAGATCGTCTCAGGACCTGGCTCTCGCTCCGGCATGGAATGTGGGGGGCAGGGAGGCGCTGGATGCAAAAAGCAATTTCAGACCACCATTCAGAAGCAGAGGTTGTCCTATTATTTGGACTTTCTTAATTGGCTTATTTGGACTTTCTTAATTGGCTTAAAGTGGGACGCAGGTGGCGCTGTGGGTTAAAACCTCAGCGCCTAGGGCTTGCCGATCGAAAGGTCGGCGGTTCGAATCCCTGCGGCGGGGTGCGCTCCCGCTGCTCGGTCCCAGCGCCTGCCAACCTAGCAGTTCGAAAGCACCTCCGGGTGCAAGTAGATAAATAGGGACCGCTTACCAGCGGGAAGGTAAACGGCGTTTCCGTGTGCGGCTCTGGCTCTGGCTCTGGCTCTGGCCAGAGCAGCGATGTCACGCTGGCCACGTGACCCGGAAGTGTCTCCGGACAGCGCTGGCCCCTGGCCTCTTAAGTGAGATGGGCGCACAACCCCAGAGTCTGTCAAGACTGGCCCGTACGGGCAGGGGTACCTTTACCTTTACTTTAATTGGCTTAAAGTAAGGCACGCTTTGGAGAAGATGCAGTTGTCAGAACTGCAAACTGTCCAGCTGCATTGATTTGAGGTTTGAAACGGAGAAAGGATTTCATTCTGTGTGGGAGGTGGTTGGCGGAGAGGGAAGCCTATGGCTATTGTTGATTCTGAGTTTTTATATTTATGATTCGGCAACCCTCCCCAAACGTGTGCTCTAAAAGATATACAAGCGAGGATGGGTTGTTGCATGGATAACATTGACATTAGAAGAATTACTGAAGGTGTGTGTGGTTGAAAGTGATGGAACGGGGGGTGGGGGGAGCTTTATGACTCCCACCCCCACTGAGAGCCAGTGTGGTATAGTGGTTAAGAGCGGTGGACTCGTAATCTGGTGAACTGGGTTCGATTCGCCGCTCCTCCCCATGCAGCTGCTGGGTGACCTTGGGCTAGTCACACTTCTTTGAAGTCTCTCAGCCCCACTCACCTCACAGAGTGTTTGTTGTGGGGGAGGAAGGGAAAAGGAGATTGTTAGCCGCTTTGAGACTCCTTAAAGGTAAAGGTAAAGGTACCCCTGCCCCTACGGGCCAGTCTTGACAGACTCTGGGGTTGTGCGCCCATCTCACTCAAGAGGCCAGGGGCCAGCGCTGTCCGAAGACACTTCCGGGTCACGTGGCCAGCGTGACATCGCTGCTCTGGCGAGCCAGAGCCGCACACGGAAACGCCGTTTACCTTCCCGCTGGTAAGCGGTCCCTATTTATCTACTTGCACCCGGAGGTGCTTTCGAACTGCTAGGTTGGCAGGCGCTGGGACCGAGCAGCGGGAGCGCACCCCGCCACAGGGATTCGAACCGCCGACCTTTCGATCGGCAAGTCCTAGGCGCTGAGGCTTTAACCCACAGCGCCACCAGAGACTCCTTAGGGTAGTGATAAAGCGGGATATCAAATCCAAACTACTCTTCTTCTTCTTCTTCTTCTTCTTCTTCTTTCTTAAAAACAACAAAAAAGAAAAGAGACATAGAGGAGTTGAGATACCATCTAAGAAGAAGGACACTGACCAAAAACATAGTCATAAAGATGAAAGGAGTTTGGGGCTGTGGACAAAACGGGAACTGGGGTAATGAGGCTAGTGATGAATCAAAATGAAAGCGCTGGCAGATTGTCTGCGGCTGGGCTTGAGTTCCCCCTTCCCTGGCTGAGGCAGCTTTGAGTCTTTGACTGACCAGCAGGAAGGAGTGGATTATTGGATTATCGGAGTCTGTTGCTTGTCAGGAAACGTAGGATGGAAGTATTATGGGATGGAGCTATTGAGAACTCTTGAGGAAGCGTTGGTTTTCTCACCTACTTCACCCCTACCATTAAGAAGTAGCTTCATCAGGCAGCAGCAGCATCAGATTTAGGGCAGTGTGGGCGCAAAACAACAACAACAACAACAACAACAACAACAACAACAACAATGCCTATATTTATTTGGGCATCTACTGAGAAGATCAATTTAAATGAATGATTGTGAAAAGAAGAAATATTTAGGGGGTTCCCGGACCGTCCGCAGGCCGGATTGTGGAAATTTTGCTCAGGGCACCGTCTTACCAAAGTCCGCTACTGGCAGTAGATTATGGCATGTGAGAGAGGCACTGACTCCAGGTCTCTTGGCCATTCCTTCTGAGTCCCCCTGTCCCAGCCTGGAACTCTCTTCTCTGTGCCATTCAGCTAGCCCTTTGCCTCCTGATCTAGTCGGCTGTCTTCAGAACTGGCGGAAGATACTGTTCCATCACCACTGTTGACTTACTTGTCAGTCCAGTTGGCTTCTGGGGAATGGAATGGGGCCACACTGATGTTGACCTCAGACCTCTTAGCTTCAATTAAGTTGTCCACCAGCTGTCACCATAAGACCACCCCAGAGCCATCTTGTCTTGTGGAAAGAGAGGTTTTGTAGTTAGCTGGTACACTATAATCTTGAAAGGTTATGTATATACAGTCATACCTCATGTTACGTTTTTTCAGGTTGCGTCCCACAGCGACCCAGAAGTACTGGAAAGGTTTACTTCCGGGTTTCGCTGCTTGCGCATGCGCAGTAGTGCTAAATCGCGCCGCACACCTGCTCAGATATGGCGCTTCAGGTTGTGGGCTTTTCATGTTGCGAACGGGCCTCTGGAACGGATCCTGTTCGCAACCAGAGTTGCCACTGTATAATGATTGTTAACAGCTTTGATATTTTTTATGAAACAGTGGTATATAAGTATTTCTAAAAAGAAAGTAAAATAAAATGGCTTGTGAGTCGTCTACCATCCAGTTCCACACGTTCCTACTGAGGTGGCATTTCCCTTAACGACCCACTCCAAGGCTACTCAAAAAAAATCTTGTTTTTAGCAGGGAAGAGATCTAGCTTAAAAAACAAAACCAGAAGACCATATAGTTTGTCTCTGTTGTTTTACTATATATTTTAAATTTATATTTATTGTATTATTGTTGCTAGTTCGGTTGTTGTAACTGATTACTGCTGCGTTGCATTTTATCACTTTCTGCACGGCCCTGTACTCCGTCAGAGGAAGAGTGGCATATAAATTAAACAACTAGTACTGCTACAAATTTTATGTTAACTGCCTTGTGAGTTTTGCCTGAAAAGTGAATATCGTAAATAATAATATAACAATTGTGAGTTAAATCCTCCATGATTTTCACATTTTAGACTGTTTTTAGAGCTGATGTGAAAATATCTTTATTACATGTCCCAGCTATCCTTTATTTCAAACCCCCCCTAAATTGCCACCTAAAAGCAAATCCTTTTGTGGCTCCTTAGACCAACACCTCCCTGTTTGCTAATTCTGCTCTTCCTGCTCCTAATCGACCTAAGAGATGAATGCTTAATTACAAGCTGAAAACGTGGCATTTGCAGAATGATTCCCTTCCCTGCAAATGTCTCCACTGATACTGTTTGAAACTCATCTCCATATGTCTTTACTATCTACTAACAACAGAGTCCTGCAGCAGCTGCTGCCTAAGCAGTTTCTGCCTTCTTTTTTTAATAAGCAGAAAGCAAGTCTTGCAGCTCATTTCCCCAGTAGTGTAGTATTAAAGAGAGAGAAGGGGAGGGGGGAGCAGCAGCAAACAAGGGCACAGATTACATTCTTTTAACCCCTTGCTGACTTGCCTTCCTCCACCACTACCCATTTAAATTTTATAATTTGGTTTCCAGTCATTTGAGCTGGGAGACTTTCTGCTACATTTCTCCCATCTCCCTCCCCGCACCCCAGGCCTCGAGCAAGCAAGAAGCAGCTGTCAAGAGCTTTGCATTTCTTGCCACATTTCAGCTACTGCATTTTAAACTGGATTTTCTTTTCGGAAGCATGCAGCGGCCATGGCAGAAGGATGGGATCTGTTCGAGCCCTGTTTGGGAGTTAGGTGAAGGGGGAAGGGAATGGCAGAAGGCTCCTGATCTGGGTATATCTGTGATGAGTGCAGACGCATGCACACCACTTGGGAACCTTACGTTTTCCTAGGCTTTGAAATGAATGCATGTAGCTCAGGAATCAAGACTGCCCCTCTCACTTCTCCACGGAATAATGTTCAAACAGGACTTCAGTATATTTGCATGAATGAGGAATGAAGCTTTTTTCCACAGTAGCCCATCACACTGGTAAAGTAAAGGTAAAGGTACCCCTGACCATTAGGTCCAGTCGTGGCTGACTCTGGGGTTGCGGCGCTCATCTCGCTTCATTGGCCGAGGGAGCCAGCGTACAGCTTCCGGGTCATGTGGCCAGCATGACTAAGCCGCTTCTGGCGAAACAGAGCAGCGCACTGAAATGCCGTTTACCTTCCCACCGGAGCAGTACCTATTTATCTACTTGCACTTTGACATGCTTTCAAACTGCTAGGTTGGCAGGAGCAGGGACCGAGCAATGGGAGCTCACCCCGTTGCGGGGATTCGATCTGCCAACCTTCTGATCGCCAAGTCCTAGGCTCTGTGGTTTAACCCAAGCGCCACCCGCGTCCCTATCACACTGGTAAAAAGCAGCAAATATTTATTGATCTTGGATACAGTTGACTCTGGCATTTAGGTGTTTCTGAAAATGAGTTAAGTTCCTTAGCCACACTGTAGTGCATGGGTAGGCAACCTAAGGCCCAGGGCCCGGATCCTGCCCAATTGCCTTCTCAATCTGGCACCGCGGACGATCCGGGAACCAGTGTATTTTTACATGAGGAGAATGTGTCCTTTTATTTAAAATGCATCTCTGGGTTATTTGTGGGGCATAGGAATTCCTTCATTATTATTTTTCAAAATATAGTCCGGCCTGCCCCTACAAGATCTGAGGGACAGTGGACCTGCTAAAAAAAATTGAGGACCCCTGCTGTAGTGTGTTGTCAGAGGGCCATTTTTAGATATACTGTGCAACATCACAAGTAACCCTACAAAAGTTCATTGCCCATACATATTCTTGTAAGTTATTTGTGTTATATAGACATTCTGGGGTGAGGGTGAGGTGTTAGGAGAGGGTTGGCACCTCTGATGGGGGGACACGTTGTGTTCCTTCTAGGTTAGTTTGTCTGCCTTTGGTCAAAATAAGATTTTGAAGATTTCTACTGAGGCAGAACACCCAGGAGGTTTGATAGAAAACTAAAAAATTGTAACATTTCTCAAGCGAGGCTGTTGTTTCATACATGCCTGTGTTATGAAGTTAAAAAGAGCTTCATTAAAACTAGCAAACAAAGGGCTTTTGACTATCAAATTTGACCCACCTTTTCAGGGATGTTCTTGTTCAGGCAAAATAAGGAATTTTGGAGAAAGCTAGAAGTTTTTTGGGGGAGGTGCGGTGAGGATTGCCCCCCCCCCCAATAACCAGGTTTTGCAATCTTCCAATGACACAAGGGTCACAAAGCAGACATGCCACATACGTTATATTGTCCCTGTATGCATTGGCCCCTGTTTTCCCATTTTACTTACATTCTTTGAAGTCTTTTGACCTGATTCACAGTCACTTTAAGTCACAGTTAAGCTCACCTGTGGCTTAAAGATGAATATGCAACATGCTGGCAAAAAATCACAGCCAGTTTGCTTCTCTCTGCACTCCTGCACGACCAGAAGCTTTTGCTTAGCATGCTGTCCCATTTGGGCTCGTGGTTTGCTTCCCCTAGACAAAGCACAAGTGGTAAGCCAAGAGCAAATCTTGGTTACACCTCATGGAGATGTGTAAATTCGAGAGGTGGAGGGGAGACAGGTTCAAAAGTCCTCAGTATCACATCTAACCCTTGTTGGCATCGCCTGCTCCTTTGGAGCTCTCCGTGGTGCTGCCTTACTCCCTTGTGGGATCAGAGCATCCTGCTTGCTTGCCAGGCAGAATTGAAATGAACAAACAGGGGTGGAATCCACTGTTTCTCTGTCTCACCAGAAGCAGCACCTCCTGAGTTTGAAAGGAATAGGCTCAAATCAGGCACTTGATGAACCTGCTAATTTATTATTTCAGTCGTGACCTGTTCTGAAGGCTCATGATACCAGAAACCTGTTGAACCTAAGCAACCCAGTCACATGGGCTGCTTATTATTATTATTATTATTATTATTATTATTATTAGCCTTAAGTGTTGCAGTGCTGCGATGGGAAGCCCAGGCACACTGAGCTCCCTGAAGGAAAGGCAAGACATAAAGGTTATTAATGAATAAATAGCCTTTTAACTAATTTGAAAATATAAATAAATAGCCAGAAAAAATGGTGTACTACTACCCCTTTTAAAAAAGAAAGAAAGAAAAGCAAAAGAAAGAAAAATATTGATCTTTGGGGGGCCTATCTGTTTGCGCTGGCTTTCATAGACCTGTTCTTGAAAGGATGTCATAGAAATTTCATGGTACCCCCATAGTCTCTCTTTGGTGATGACTGAAAACATTGTTGTGCGGTTCCCCTTCAAGGGTCTACTTCTGCAAAACCTTTGCAGTGCCTTCTGTGCAGTGCTCAAAGAGCCCAGCCATCTGCTTTCCTCATGAAAATATGACTCCATAAGCCAGATGGATGTTTTGCTGCTGCTACTCTTATTATTCACCTGGAACCTTTAAAAACTGCTGTGCAGTTTGAATAGTTTGAGAGTCGTGAACGTTGCACACTGATGTCTGTATGTGCCTTACTTCTGCCATAATGTGTGTATTTCCTCTCTCTCCCAGAAGTGGAAATATGGCTGTTGCTGTGCTGGCATCAGAATAATCCATTGTCCTTAATCCTCAGTAA
This sequence comes from Podarcis cretensis, assembly GCF_951804945.1. Lineage (NCBI taxonomy): Eukaryota > Metazoa > Chordata > Lepidosauria > Squamata > Lacertidae > Podarcis > Podarcis cretensis. The sequence continues at coordinate 73,712,299 of NC_137178.1, forward strand.
CAGATTAATTGCTAACATTAGAGCCCAAAGCTATTCTGCGCACACACACACACACACACACACGCACACCCCTACCTCTTCCCCTCCCCCTCCTTCAGCCAGCATGCTGTGAGCTTTGAATAGATTTGGTGTCCTGGGCTTCAGATGGATAGAAAACAGTTAAACTTTGCAAAAAAAATAAAATAAAAGGGTTGTGGTTTTTTTGAGATTATTGACCTGCCCACGTTTGCATGCATCTGTTTGTCACATGGCAACTTGAGCATAAAGTGGGTCTGTTGATTACTTGCTTGAAATAAAATGAGTATAAAGAGGTTGACACTAAGACTGAAATGATTTTGCCAGGAACTTGCAGGGCATAAGCTCCAGGCACGGTTTTTGCCATTTTTTCATCACCCCAAACCTGTGACATAGATTCAGCTGGGTTGGAGGTCTGGGCCAAGTTCAACCCGTGAAATTCATAGCTGAGTGGAAATTTGAACCCGGTCCAATTCTGGTGCTTTGCTTGCCACGTTACGCAGAACCCGTTATTGCAGTCGGCATACAGTGGTACCTCAGGTTAAGAACTTAATTCGTTCCAGAGGTCTGTTTTTAACCTGAAACTGTTCTTAACCTGAGGTACCACTTTAGCTAATGGGGCCTCCCGCTGCCACCACGCAATTTGTGTTCTCATCCTGAAGCAAAGTTCTTAACCCAAGGTACTATTTCTGGGTTAGCTGAGTCTGTAACCTGAAGCGCCTGTAACCTGAAGGTACCACTGTACTGGCTTTTGGAATGAATCAACTGGGCTGACCCCATTCCTATCACCAGACATCATGGAATGCCAGCTGTCTTGTGTGTATGTGTGTGTGAGACAGAGATAGAGATAGACCCAAGAGGAAGGAAAACAAACACCTGTATGCCTGCTCCTAGATCCAGAGAGATTGCCCCTTTCCACCATAACTTCCCTATTCTGAGAAACTAATTCTTCTCTCTGATTTTTAAGATCAGTATTTTAAATATATATTTCCTTGGGTGCATTTCTTTTGTACAGTGGTACCTCAGGTACCTCCGGAGGTCCGTACTTAACCTGAAACAGTTCTTAACCTGAAGCACCACTTTAGCTAATGGGGCCTCCTGCTGCTGCCATGCCGCCAGAGCCCAATTTCTGTTCTTATCCTGAAGCAAAGTTCTTAACCTGAAGCACTATTTCTGGGTTAGCGGAGTCTGTAATCTGAAGCATATGTAACCTGAAGCATATGTAACCTGAGGTACCACTGAATTTAGATACAAGGCACTTTCAGGTAACCATTTTTTAAAAGAAAAATATTGTTTGCTTGCCCGTGGTTAGTGATGATAACAGTAATATTCAGAGGATGATGTCCAATAGTGGCTGACAGCCAGCATAATTAACTCTTGCTAGAGCAATGGGACTTTCCCTTCTTATCCTCTCCCCTTTTTACCCCTCCAGAGGGTCCCCCATTCTTGCAACAATAAGCAGGGGAAGATTATTTTCTCGTCCAAAAAGCTGCACCCACTCCATATTAAATTTCATCCACTGCATCACATAAGACAAAATGCTGGTGGGGAAATAAATTCCACCTTCCTCGCAACTATTTAAGGAGAAAATTTGGATAGTTCTGAGGACAGTACTGCGTGGAAATGTTTGTCAAAAGGTAGTTTATTTAGTGGAGCAGACATTCCTGCGATAAGTCCCTTGTGGCCAGTTCAGACTTGCAGACCAAGCTAGTGATGTACTTTTTTCAAAGGAAGGCCATGGTAGGTGATGTGTCTCTCCCTACGGCTTTGTAGATGGGGTTGCAGACAACGGATTAGATCCTCAGCCCGTTTAAGTCACCAAAGATCTATCAGCTGCTGTGAAGCCAACCTGACTGACACTAAACAAGAGAGCACTCTCATTATTTCTAGGGATCAAGACAAACTGCACGCTCAAAGGTTTTCCTGGGCCCTGTGACGGGATGAAATGCAGGGTTGTGCCTTAGCTTGATTTGTATGGTCTGGTACTTCTGCTCCTGTACAGTGTGCACAGGAATGTTTTGGTATTTCAGGACAGGAAGAGAGGAAGTGCAAAATCAGTGGAGAGTTTTAGAATTATCTATAAGCTACCAACATAATAACAGAGCAACAATCTTTCTTATATAAGATCTGAAACTGTAGCATCGTGACTGTACAGTGGTGCCTCGCAAGACGAAATTAATCCGTTCCGCGAGTCTCTTCGTCTTGCGAAGCACAGCTATTAGCGGATTAGCGCGCTTAGCGGCTATTAGCGGCTTAGCGGCTTAGAAAAAGGGGGGGGGAGGGAAAAAACTCGCAAGAACTCGCAAGACGTTTCGTCTTGCGAAGCAAGCCCATAGGGAAATTCGTCTTGCAAAGCACCTCAAAAGACGGAAAACTCTTTCGTCTAGCGAGTTTTTCGTCTTGCGAGGCATTCATCTTGTGGGGCACCACTGTATTTTGTACCTCTTTCAGGAGCCATTTGGGTAATTAACATTATACTATGCAGCCATTAAATTTTTGGGCATTGAAAACAAGAAAATGAACGAGATATCAAGGAAAGGCATGCGTGGGATTGTAGGCAAACTATATAGTTGCCTTCAGATGAGGTGTGTGAAAAACGATAATGAATATTTTTTTTCCGTACTGGGAATGATCCACCCAAATCTCCTACAATCACATGCTTGCACTTAAGGCCCAACTGCATGTCTGTAATTAGTTTCTGTGTTTCACTTTTCAATACAAATTCTCAGCATGGCTCCCAGTACAAACTGAAAACAACCATAATCAGATTAAATGAACTAAGTGACAAATCATTACAAAGCAGAAAAGCAATATCACCAGATAAAAGCAAAGTTTAAAAAACGTAGACCAGAAAGGCGAAGGAAAATAAAAAAGGGGGTTCTAGGTGAACTTAATGGGGCAGAAAGTTTCAAAGCTGGGATGTCTCTCTCTCTCTCTCTCTCTCTCTCTCTCTCTCTCTCTTTCTGAAAAGCAGCTTCAGGAGATGGCTGTTTGGAAGGGAGAATTGTCAATTAAGGAACAGCCCTCGCTTTGTCACTTTTTGGTCCAAATCCTGTACCTGCTTTTTCTTAAAAAACAAAACAAAACTCTATTCTATCATGAAGTTACTCCTCACTCACTTAACACACAACACAGGCTAATATTCATTCATTTTATTTCATAAAATGTAGATTGTTGTGCCATTAGGACAAGACCCTAGACTTTGGACCAGAGTCCCCCTCTACAGGATGGGTATTTATGCATTTCCAAAAAAGGATATTGGTTTCCATCAAATTTCCAGCCCTACATATAAAATAGTGTAGACAAATTTAGAAAGAATTACAGTACAGTAATTTAAATAGGAATATAATACACCTGGCCATAGTGAGAGAGATTCTGACCCAGTGACCTGTGTGCTTCTCAGTCAGCTGTCTAGATGTAACTGTTGATGGGCAGCTACAACACCCCTGTTCTCCTTTCTTATGCTTCTTCATCTTTAAACTAAACAGATCAGACAGCCATTCAGCAGATATTTTTTTCCCCCCATACAGAGATGCTGTCCTCTGTAAATTAGGACATATGACCACTCTAAGAATGAGCTGTCTTACCACATTTTGAAGTTATAAGTAGTGGGACCTTCTTCAAATCCAGAGTTTATAATTACCTAACTGTCCCGCTTATAGATAATGTTCTGTTTTGCAAATTGCGACAGGGAGGCATAACAAGTTGGCATAAAAAAAAAAAAAATGTTTACAAGAGAATGAGAAATTTGCAGAGACTTTGTGGAATTGGTAGAGTTGTCCACAGGAGAACAGTGAGTTGAGAACCATCTCTAACGTTCTGATTATTAACTGTCAGGCAGTAGAGAAACCAACCCTCATGGCGGGTTGCCAGGAATGGATAAGACAAGGAAAAGTCCGACCCATCTGCTTTCATTCACTATTTACAGAGAGAGGTTTGGGAATGCAGCCTCTTGGAATAATGGCATTGTTCCGAGTAAATTTCCATTCCCGCTTCTCTTCCACTTCTTCATTAATCAGCAGCACTATCACTCCCTACGGCTGCCACTTTGAGCCACCTGTCTCGTAGCCCTTTGCTCTCCTACTTTTAAGGCTCACCAGGTTCTGGGAGATGTTGGGTCTGAATGCTTTCCAGTGATAACGTGTCAGCCAGCTGTTCCTGCTCTGTCCCTTCCTCCTCTCCCATGATTTCCCAGCTTTCCCCCTCATCTGCCTCTGAGCTGCTACCTCCCTCAAACCACTGTTGTAAATATATACTGCCTTCCTCTTTGTGCTGGTCCTGTGAGTTACCCGAGAGGCAAGGTCCAAGTCCAGTCTGTGGTCAAGGTGCAACGTGGAGGCAGTCCGTAGTAGCTGAAGCTGGGTGCAGGGCAGGGAGTTGGGTGTAGTCAGGAACAGGCATGCAAGCAGGGAGCCAGGGCGGGTCAGGAACTCTGGCAGAAAAGCAGGACAGGGTTCAGGCAGGAACTAGCAACCAACAATATTGCTCCCGCAACTTGGGACTGGGGCTTGCTGGCTTTTATCTGCCCCGAGGCATAGGGCGGCCCCGATCCTCTGGTGACTCTCCTCTCCTGGCCTGGAGGCAAGCACTCCTCCTGCAGGAACTTAGTTCCCTCCGCCTCTCTGCCCTGAGCCTCTGCAGCTCAGGAGAGGCTGGAGGGTTACTGGACCCAGAGGCAACCTCAGCTTCCCCTGATGGGGCTGAGAGTGGAGCACCTGAAGGCAATGGGTCCTCCATCACCTCAGGAGCCAGAGCAGACTCAGCTGATGCCTGCACCTGAGGATCCAGCACAGGTGAGGACCCTTTAGGCTCATGCCCCAGCCCTGGTTCAGCTGGTTCTGGAGGTGGGGAATCCTGTGCAGACTGGGATCCCTCAGGTTCAGCATCTGAGTCCGAATCCCAGGCCATCACACTCTTCCTCCTCCCTGGAGGGGTCAGGGTGGGGAGGCGGTCTCCCACCACCCTTCCTCCTCTGCCCAGTCCCTGACATCAACATTGTTATACAACTTTCATAAGAATGTTAATCGTGTCCGCATTATACAAGTTGAAAAAGAAGCAGCACTAGGTCTTGCCGATCTTGTAGCTGAGCCACTAGGCAATCCAAGAGCAGCTAAGACAAAAGAGGCATGCCTGATTCAGCAGCAACTTGATCCATGCCGATCTGGCCATCAGCACTGGTTGTGCTGAAGTACAGCCTACTTCCCTTTTCTCCTGGTTAATATCAGAAATGGTGAGGGTGAGGTGGCCAGGGTGGTTGACACAAGACTCACAAGTGTCCTGACCGACATCAGCCATGTGGCTTCATGGTTTATCACAGAGCTAAAAGGTAAAGGTAAAGGGACCCCTGTTGTCTTTGTCCATGGAGTCTTCTTGGCAGGGATACTGAAGTGGCTTGCCAGTTCCTGCTCCAGGTGGATCACGTTTGGTCAAAACTCTCCACTATGACCTGTCCATCTTGGGTGGCCCAGCACGGCATAGCTCATAGCTTCTCTTGAGTTATTCCAGCCCTTTCGCCACGGCAAGGCAGTGATCCATGAAGGGATCACTGAGCAATGACAAACCTAGACAGCATCTTAAAAAGCAAAGAACATCACTTTGCCAACAAAGGTCCGTATAGTTAAAGCTATGGTTTTCCCAGTAGTGATGTATGGAAGTGAGAGCTGGACCATTAAGAAGGCTGATCGCCGAAGAATTGATGCTTTTGAATTATGGTGCTGGAGGAGACTCTTGAGAGTCCCATGGACTGCAAAAAGATCAAACCTATCCATTCTTAAGGAAATCAGCCCTGAGTGCTCACTGGAAAGACAGATCGTGAAGCTGAGGCTCCAATACTTTGGCCACCTCATGAGAAGAGAAGACTCCCTGGAAAAGACCCTGATGTTGAGAAAGATTGAGGGCACAAGGAGAAGGGGACAACAGAGGACGAGATGGTTGGACAGTGTTCTCGAAGCTACTAATATGAGTTTGACCAAATTGTGGGAGGCAGTGGAAGTGCCGGGAGTGCTCTGGTCCATGGGGTAACGAAGAGCCGGACACAACTAAACAACAACAACAAAGGGACCCCTGACCATTAGGTTCAGTCGTGGCCGACACTGGGGTTACGGCGCTCATCTCGCTTTATTGGCCAAGGGAGCCGACATACAGCTTCCGGGTCATGTGACCAGCATGACTAAGCCGCTTCTGGCCAACAAGAGCAGCGCACGGAAACACCGTTTACCTTCCCGCCAGAGCTGTACCTATTTATCTACTTGCACTTTGATGTGCTTTCGAACTGCTAGGTTGGCAGGAGCAGGGACCAAGCAACGGGAGCTCACCTCGATGCAGGGATTCGAACTGCTGGCCTTCTGATCAGCAAGCCCTAGGCTCTGTGGTTTAACTCACAGCGCCACCCGCGTCCCTCTGTCACAGAGCTAGGGGCAATGAAATGGGGAGCAAAACAGTAAGAGGAGGAAAATTTGTATGGAATCCAACTAAACATGGGGGGGGGGCTGCTTTGGAATGTTTCCTGTGGTGGTGAAGGTGGTGAAACGATCCTGTTTTTCTTCCACCGTTGTGTAGGCTCACTATAATTCACTATGTTTTTCTGAGTGGCAAGGAGCCTTAAACCAACTGTGATTCATTGGTGAAACGCTTTGGGGATAAAATCACGAACATCCACTCGGACTTGGACTGTGCTTTTTATGTGACCTCTGTTGGATACATTCCCCCTTACTGGATTTCTTTGCATATTTTTGTTACACCCAAGGATGTGGGAAGGATTCTTGGACAGGTAAGGCCTGCCAACTTGACTAAAATATTGGGGGGAGGGATCAGATAAGCCCCCCACCGTAGAATCAATCACATGATGCGGGGCACGCACACCATTTGAATGGCAATACCCATTAACCTTAGGGGGGATCAGCCCCCTCAAATATTTTAATGGGGGGGGGGCAAAGGGACCTTGACTCCTAGGAGTTGGCTCCTGGGCTGTACACATTTGAGCCTTGCTCTTCCTGGCTATTTAAGGCAGCATAGTGGAGTTTTGCTAATTAAACAGCAACCGCCACTAATGCCTTAATGAGAGATAGTGTCATGCCCAGTGTTGTGAAGAAGGCATTACCGAAGTGCCCATTACTGAAGAAACCAGCTCTGATGTAATTAAGTAATGTTTGGCCTCAAAGGTGTCTGAGCATGCCATGATGGCATAGATCCAGGTTTTCCTGGAGGAATCTGAATATCTTGATCCCATTCAATCTGGCTCCTGGCCAGGGTTATGGGATACCTATAACCTATTGATTTTACTGAACCTGTTTTTGTTCAGGCAGTGCTTTAAAACTTATTGGTTCTGGTAGGCCAGGACCAGTGGTCAGTGGTCCAGTCCCAAAACATCTGGAGGGCCAAGTTTGCCCATGCCTGTTGTAGGCCTTTGAAACATCAGGGAAGTGGTAAAACCCTCTGTACTCTCCCCAGCATACTGTTATCAGATATGATATTTCGTATTGTCATTTAAATATTGTTTTAATTTTTTTATTGTTAGCTGCCTTGAGCAGTCACAAGAAGAAGGATTGGGAATCATGTATGGGGGTGGGAAAGAATGAGTTGATTTTATTTTGCTTCATTGTGAATCCGTTGTTTTTTTAAAAGGTGAAATTTATACTTTTTAGCTCAATTTCATTTTTAGTTATTTTGCTGCTTGGATTTAGTGGATTTAATGGATTTTCCTTGCATTTTTTGCAGCTGATTTTTATTTGGCAATGTTTATTTTGATGCTGATAAGGATGCTCTATTTAGTTATGTTATATAGAACGTAGAAATTCTCTCCTTTTTGTTTTGATATTTGCTGTTTAAGATGTCTTAACCTATGTTGTAAACAGCTTAAGAGTTTTGCTTAACTACGAGCAGTATATACCATAAAATGGTCCAAATAATTTTATTTTATTTTAAAAATCATCATTGTCACCCCATTTTTTCAGCTGAGGAATATTTCCCTTCTAAATTACATACAATTTTTGTATCTACTACTTTTGAAGTATGGGTACTTAATTTATCTGTATAATTTTTCTGAATAGTGATTACAAACAGTATATTTTAGAATGAGTAAATAAATCTATTATTTATTATTTGATTGGGATTATCAGGTGTTGCCTAAAGAGTACTTTTAAGATCATATCATTTTGTCCATGGAAATCCATATTTCACTGGATGCCGGGCTGCTGCTGAATCTGGCATCCCTTGTTTGAATTGCCTCCTCTCCTGTGTAATATAAAGAATAATGTATACCTTATATTATAGCAACATTGCATTATTTCTGTACTACCCCTTTGCCACATCCTTAGCTGCAGATGGCATGTGTGGAAGAATTTGTAATGTGGAATAGGAGAATGATACCACAACGTGGGGTAGTCAGCCCCTCCACATTATAGATGAGAGGAAGAAAATAGGGTTTACCGTATTTGGCTCTTAAAGCAATCTAAATATGGTATCACAGTACAAATATGAGCATGTTTTCACTTCATATTCTTACCAGAGCTTTGTTGGAATATAAGTGAATGCAGACATACTGTACTTTTGGATTTAGGCTAAGCTTATTGCTCTTAGTTCCCACTGAAATCAATTGGTTTTAAGGGGAGTCATGATTTAAGTTCAACTGTCTTAATCTGAATCCAAGCCATACTCTTTCAGTATCACTTTCACTTCTTTCATCTGCAGAGGGCAGTTTGCAAGACTTTGATAGGCGTGCATCAATTTTTGTATGTGTAAGATGATCTACAATTATACATTGGCAAAGATAGCTGAGGAAGGAAAAGAAGATAAAATGTGTGGGCGTGCTATAATACTGTGTTGGGTGCAATATTATTGAGGTTGCAACTGTGGGTATATGGAAGTATTAGGCTTCTGGGGGCTGTAGCAGATGCACAAGCTTCTGGCAGCTTCTAACAGGGTCTTAGTGGAAAAGAAGCCCATAATTCTAATTATGCTTAATAGTTAGCATAATTATCTGGCTGCAGAAAATCAAGACAAAATGTTCTCTAGGATGAAAAGTCATGAACCTGTGTAGGGTAGTGTTATACCTGAATCAGTCAAATCTCTTCAGTCTCCGGTAACTCCTCAATTCATTGGTAATCTTCAGTCAGTCACTGGCATGTTGACTTAATAAGACAGCGCAAACATGCAGTTTCCTAGAGAGAAGCTGGTCCTTTTTGCTGCTGTACTAAATCTAAACACTAAAGCAAACCTTGACTAAACGGCCTCGGTCTAGTACACCTGAAGGAGCGTCTCCACCCCCATCATTCTGCCCGGACGCTGAGGTCCAGCGCCGAGGGCCTTCTGGCGGTTCCCTCATTGCGAGAAGCAAAGCTACAGGGAACCAGGCAGAGGGCCTTCTTGGTAGTGGCGCCCGCCCTGTGGAACGCCCTTCCAGCAGATGTCAAAGCGATAAACAACTACCTGACATTCAGAAGACATCTTAAGGCAGCCCTGTTCAGGGAAGTTTTTAACGTGTGATTTTACTGTATTTTTGGTTTCTATGGAAGCCGCCCAGAGTGGCTGGGGAGGCCCAGCCAGATGGGCGGGGTATAAATAATAAATTATTATTATTATTATTATTATTATTATTATTATTATTATTGACTTAGTTTAGTGCAGTACAACAGCCAAAGGGACATGGTGCCCTCACATTTCCAGCATCTCACTAAACCAAGGTTTGGCTTAGCACATTGTTGGGGTGCAGCCGGTGTGTCTCAACCCTAACTTACTCCGCAGAACTTTTCTGAAGCTAAAATAAGAAAAACTCAATTTACTCTGAGCCGCTTGGAGCATGGGTGACATAAAAAACGCGACAGATATAGGTAGGTAGATCTAATAACCACATGAAAAGCACCGATTCTGAAATATTGCTTAACTGAAAGCACCAGTTGTCCATATGAATGAAACACTTGCAGGATTGAGATCAGTTTGTTTTGTCTGTCGTCTGTCATCTTCCAAATGGTAAGGACACTTTTCATACAGGGGCTGGTTTAAATTGCGTGTCAAGGTCCCCAAGCCACCCCCTAAATAAATCACAAGTCACACAGAATTTTTGTTTAAGGTTTTTGGCATAATTTTGGCCACAACTTTATTAAAAGACATAATGTGAGTGGTTGCTTAGGCGTTGGTTATGACTGTCCCCACCCCAGGACAGAACTGACTTCCGAATTCCAGCAAAAGCCAGTAAGGGAAAATAATATTGGGGAGAGAATGGGGCTGGGCACCATACCATCACAACCCCCCCCCCCCCGCATGCTCCCAGGGGCTTGCACGGCCCTAGCCCCTAGCCGGGGATACAGACAAAAGCATGGCAAACCCCTGGATTTAACGGAATTCCCTTGCAGCAGCAGCATTGGAGGGGCAGGCACAGCCAACCCTTACCCCTCCACCAACTAAGTTTTAACCAATGTCTAACCGCAACCTTACAAGCTGTGACAATTTGCTACGCAGTAGGCAAAAACCAAATGGCACCAGCCAATCTGCCAGATGGACAAAATTCCTAGCAGGCCCCTGCCTCAAAGCAGACAACCCCATGACAGGCATAGCAAGGTCAACGCAACATCCCTAAAATTAGGGAGGGTGGGCGGGCGATCCGATGCACGCAGCAAAAGCAACTGAAAAAGCTGTGTGCCAAGAATATATGACCTTCGGGCCAACCCTCTAAATGGTAACATCAAAATCTCCCCAACAACCCAAATTGGCCCAACCACAGTCATGGCCATCCAAATGGTCCCGTCCTATAACGAAGAGGGGGTGTCCTGTTAGACCCCACCGCAATGCATGCTCTCCATGAAGGAGAACACGCTTTGTCATCTTTCATCACCCATTGATTTCTTTAGCCCAGGTTGTGGTGCTTTCTTAAACCCTACTTAAATCAAATATTACTGTCAACAGCAATACAAGTTGTATCCAAGTACAGTGGTACCGCGGGTTACATACTCTTCAGGTTACATACTCTTCAGGTTACAGACTCCGCTAACCCAGAAATAGTGCTTCAGGTTAAGAACTTTGCTTGAGGATGAGAACAGAAATTGTGTGGCGGCGGTGTGGCGGCAGCGGGAGGCCCCATTAGCTAAAGTGGTGCTTCAGGTTGAGAACAGTTTCAGGTTAAGAACGGACATCCGGAATGAATTAAGTAGTTAACCCGAGGTACCACTGTAGTGGCTTCTTGTTAGATAAAGTTCATGGTTTTCTTTTCTTGGTATACACTTGGTATATGCCTTCTTTCTGCTTTCCATTCCGTTAGCAAGCCAGCCCTGAATAAGGCAACGTAATAAACAGTTGTTCCCAGTATGTCCAGATGCGGAAGGAGGTTGAGCTATTTGTGCGCAATGTTTTGTGACTGGGACGCGGCATGCGCAGCATCCCTAATAGTCCACCTCCAAGACTCAGCCATCTTCAATCAGTCATTGCTGCCCCTGGGAGATGCTGCTAAAACAGTGTGTCGCAGCCAATCGCAACACTTTACTTCAAGCAAATTTTCACAGTTCTTTGGCTCGAACTGCTGGCAGCCTTCCTAAAGACTCTGAGGAAATAATTCCACAAAGTGGCATAAATTAATGTGACTAATTAACATGATGTTAATTATTTGTAAATTGTATGTTTGGATACACATTACTTGAGAGGCATATGTTACGTTCAATGTTTACTGAAACAAGCGACTGCTAATCGCGTCTCCTGAGCGTTCTTTTCAACACGCTAAGCAAACAGGGGCCTTTTTTCCAAAAACTAAAATGGGACCCTGAGGGTGGTAGGGGTAACATAATGAACTGTGGTACATAATGAAAGGAGCAACTAGAAAGTTATCTTTTAGAGGTAACTGCAATCTTTACAGTTGCAGGTAGGTAGCCGTGTTGGTCTGCTGTAGTCGAAACAAAATAAAAAAACTCCTTCCAGTAGCACCTTAGAGACCAACTAAGTTTGTTCTTGGTGTGAGCTTTCGTGTGCATGCACACTTCTTCAGATACACTGAAACAGATGTCACCAGACCCTTATATATAGTGAGAGGGTGGGGAGGGGTATTGCTCAGAAGGGTGGTGGGAATGGGTGATTGGCTGATGGGTACAAAGCTGTCAACGTTTCCCTTTTTTTAAAGGGAATTCCCTTATTCCAAATAGGATTCCTCGCAAGAAAAAGGGAAAGTTGACAGCTATGGGTGTGGTAAACCTGTTGACGACTGTTAACTACTGCAATTGTTTTTACAGGAAAAAGCAAGGGGTGAGATGACTAAAAACAGCTTTATCATGTATAATGAGATAAGAATCCAATGTCTCTATTCAGACCAGGTCTCTCCATGGTTTTAAGTTTGGTAATAAGTTGCAATTCAGCAACTTCTCTTTCCAGTCTATTTCTGAAATTCTTTTGTAATAAGAAAACTACTTTGAGATCTTGTATAGAATGTCCTGGGAGACTGAAGTGTTTTCCTACTGGTTTCTCTGTCCTGTGAATCACAATCATACCAATCATATCAATAACAAACTTAGTTGGTCTCTAAGGTGCTACTGGAAGGATTTTTTTATTATTATTTTGTTATCTTTACAGTATTGGCCGCAACTTCCAAGATGAGTAGGTTTCTCTGGCCTGTACATGGTTTTGTGGCTCCTTACTTACTCAAGTGAAAGAGTTTTCCAGGGACAATTGCTATAGGAAAATATTGAGGACTTACAGACTTTGGGTGCTTCCAGACAATTTGTTTATTGAGTTTTCATCATAGGTTCCTATCTGCATTATGCATTTAAAACAACATCATTCACCGTCCCTCAGACCATGTGGTGGGCCTTAGGTTGCCTACCCCTGGTTAAGAGTGTGGGGACCTCATATTTGCCTCATAATTCCCATATTTCCCTAGGAAGAGGGATTAATCGTTAAGCCACTCTGCGAATTCTCATTAATTCCACTTTAGGTGAAATCTGACCAGAAACTGAGTGTACAGTGGTACCTCGCAAGACGAATGCCTCGTAAGATGAGAAACTTGCAAGACGAAAGAGTTTTTCGTTTTTTGAGTTGCTTCGCAAGACGAATTTCCCTATGGGCTTGCTTCGCAAGACAAAAACGTCTTGCAAGTTTGTTTCCTTTTTCTTAAAACCGTTAATACCCAGGGTGCATTCAGGGGGTGCAGTTGCGACTTGACTTCGAGGAGCAACTCATAGCACGTGGTGTGGTGGCCTTTTTTGAGGTTTTTGAAGACTTGGGTGATTTTTGAAGCTTTTCCAAAATCCGTGCTTCACAAGATGAAAAATTCGCAAGACGAAAAAACTCGCAGAACGAATTAATTTCGTCTTGCGAGGTACTACTGTAAAATCTCTTTGAAAAACTCAACTAGCTTTAGCAAAACTGTTTAGGCCTCCTTGAACATTATCGGGATGAGTTTCCCCTTCCATGCTATATATTATTTTGTGGTCTGATTTCAACATAGCTACTTTTCCATTGTGGGAGATGGGCCGGGGGAGGGGGAAGGGGAATAATATATTGAACACAAGCTGAAACATCTCATAATCTATTGCCATTCATTAAAATGCACTACCGGCCTGTGTTCTGTCTCACAAGCAGCTATTTCAAAATATAAGTTCCCAAAGAGCTTGGAAGAAATCTCAGAGGTGCTGTTTTTAATAGCTCTCCTAGATGTAAACAGAGCAGCTGGAAAGAATCTATCTACCATATTTAATAACATCTCCGTTGGAAGTCTACAGGCCTAACAGTGGGATGTTTAACAGAATGTGTGTAAGTTTGCATGGCGTTAGTTTCTAATTTATTTTAATTATTGGCAGCTTATTTTGGTATCTGTGAAAATCCCATGCCTTCTTTTGCAAGTAATTGGAACTGGGGTGAGGTCCTTTTCAGCTGACGTCAGGCCACTTAGAATCATAGAAGTGTAAAATTGGAAGGGACCCTGAGGATCATCTAGTCCACCCCCCCTGAGATGCAGGAAAATGCAGCTGTCCTATACGGGGATCGAACCTGCAACCTTGGCATTATCAGCACCATGCTGAACTATCCAGGCTCCTACATGTTCACTGACTTGTCTCCAGCTTGCCAACACTAGTCGCTTCTCTACAGGGCCACTTCAGGCTGCAATGAGGGGAGGGAATGTGTTCCCTGACATACATGTCTCCCATCACTGCGAGAATAATAATAATTTTTTTTATTATTTATACCCCGCCCTTCCCGGTTCAGAAAACTGGGCTCAGGACAGCTAACAACAAATTTAAAGCACTTAATTGTATTACAACATAGAAGCAGCATAAAATACAGTATAAAAGCATGGATAACAATAAAATGCCAAGTTCAAAAATCAATTTGGGTGAAATCCATCCAATAAATATTAGATAGTCACCAAGGCTAGCTGGCTGAATTAGTCCTACTTGGGCCAGCAAGGAGGCCAGGGGAGAATTAGCTGTGGGGTCTCAGAGCGGGTAATCTTCATAAAAGGGGAGGGGGAGGGAAGAGAAGGGAAATAAAAGATTAGGCTGAATTCAAATTAAAGGCCAGGCGGAATAGCTCTGTCTTACAGGCCTGGCGGAAGGAGGTTAAATCCTGAAGGGCCCTGGTCTCATGGGACAGAGCATTCCACCAGGTCAGAGCCATCACTGAGAAGGCCCTGGCCCTGGTGGAGGATAGTGTGACTTCCTTAGGGCCCGGGACCTCTAAACTATGGTTATTCATGGACCTTAAGGTCCTCTGCGGGGCATATCAGGAGAGGCGGTCCCGAGAAGTGAGGTTACAGGGCCTTCTCGGTAGTGGCACCCGCCCTGTGGAACACCCTCCCATCAGATGTCAAGGAAATAAATAACTATCTGACTTTTAGGAGACATCTGAAGACAACCCTGTATCGGGAAATTTTTAATGTCTAAAGTTTTACAGTTTTTTATGTGCTGTAAGCCGCCCAGAGTGGTTGAGGAAACCCAACCAGATGGGCGGGGTGTAAATAATAAAATTATTACTGTTATTATTATAACTGAAAAGGGATAGGAGATGGAGTAGGCGCAGGCTTAAAGACCAGCCTACACCAGCACAGTGGCTGGAGAATACCAGGTTGCGCACTCTGGCTCCTGTCACCCACCTAGCTACAAGTTACACACCCAACAGCTTTGTACCAGCTGTTGGAGCAGTTAAACTGTGCCACATGTATAATCTGAATTACAGTGGTACCTCAGGTTAAGTACTTAATTCATTCCGGAGGTCTGTTATTAACCTGAAACTGTTCTTAACCTGAAGCACCACTTTAGCTAAAGGGGCCTCCTGCTACTGCTGCGCCGCCAGAGCACAATTCTTAACCTGAAGCACTATTTCTGGGTTATCGGAGTCTGTAACCTGAAGCGTATGTAACCTGAGGTACCACTGTAGCTGAAAATCAGTCCAAAATACTGACATGGAGTAGGAAACTTTCCAGTACCGTACTATTTTATGCTGGGGAAAATTTTCCGCTTTTAGAAATACATTGTGGGTTTTTTGGTAAAAATTAATAAGTAACACAATGAATAAACACAATGCAAGTTAAAGTGAGCCTCTGGAATGGAGATCTAAAATCAAACTTGTAATTAACTTTTTTTTTTAAGGTGACTATCCCCAGGAGGTGCATTTTTGATTGTGTGCACCTTTTCAGAAATGCTGAAATAGGTATGTTCACAGGTTTCAGTGCCTTCATCCCCCGCCTCCAAAATCAAAACTGTAAGAAAGATATATGCTATTCAGATGTCAAGCCTTTAAATATGTAACAGTATTCAAATAGAAATAATCTGAAGCTTTGAAGTGTTTGAATATGACATTTAAACCACACTAAGTGCACTTTATTGATTTTTCTTTCCATTACAGTTCAGCTACTTTTGGCTGTTGGAAAAACTTCTCAGCTATTTATACTGCACGTAGCATTAACATGGCATACTTTTTTTGTTTTCTTTACTCATTTTCCACATGCAAATCATGTGTCTGCTGAATTTATCTTATGCCCTATGTACTCTGGGTATGTTCAGCAAAGCGTGTTCTCCTTCATGGAGAGCGCGTGTTGCGGTGGGGGCCGCCAGGACACTCCAAAGTTGTGGGGCGGGCTAATTGATCGTTGGCCACTGATGCGATTGGGGCTTCCCTTGTTGTTGGGAAGAAGTTAATGTTGCCATTTGTTGATTGACAGCCAGAAATGCTAAAACTCTTTGCACGAGGCTAGGGCTTCCACTTTTCGCCCGTGCATCGGATTGCCCGTCCCCCCCCTCCCTAGAATTAGGGTTGTTCGCTTGACCTTGCTATGCCTGTCATGGGGTCGTCTGCTCTTGAGGCAGGGGCCTGGTAGGAATTTTGTCCATCTGGCTGATTGGCTGGGCCAGTTGGTTTTTTGCCTACTGCGTAGCAAATCGTCACAACTTGTAAGGTTGCGGTTAGGCATTGGTTTATGGTTTGGTTGGTTGAGGGGAAGTGGTTGAGTGCCTGCCCTTGGTAGGTTGAGTGCCTGCCCCTCTAATGCTGCTGCTGCAAGGGATTCCATTAAAGGAATCAGGGGCTAACTATTGCTTGTCCACCCTGTCACTGGGCCACTGCAAGAGCTCCTGGCTGCATTTGGGGAGGGCTGAGGGCAGGTTCCCTGCTCCGTCGCTACCCCCAAGTGTATTCCCCTTTTCTGACTTTCGCAGGCGTGCGGAATGTCAGACTGTCCCCCACGGTGGGGGCAGCTAGTCGCAACCAATGGCTAAGCAACCATTCACATGTTTGTATTTTAATAAAGTTGTGGCCAGAATTATGCCAAAAACCTTAAACTAAAATTTTGGTGTGTGAGTTATTTGGGGTGGCCCTGGGGACTTCGACACACAAACATGGCTATCAAGTAAAATGTGAATTGGCCCTATCTCAGGTATTATACCTTCAGCCAGTGATGGGCTACCCTGACCCCCACAGTTTAATTCATAAATAGACTCAGGAAATTAAACTATTCCTCCGGAATATCAGAAAATATTCCAAACTAATTACAAACTGAAATCAGACTGATTGCACTTGAGGCTATGATCTTTAAGCCACTTACTTGAGAGTAAATGTTCTTTCTATCTTACTTGTTACTGATGCATACCAGTGCATATGAACATTGATTAAATATCAATACTGTATAAAAGTGAATTTTGATATGTTTGAATAAAGTTTTATTTTGTGATTTAATCACTGTGCTCATGCTCTGGCACACATTAGTAAGCAGAAAGACAAGAAAATTGTGGTCAACTGCTCACATGCCAGCTTTGAAATTAATTGGATAAATTCTTTCAAATAAATTTAAAGACCGGCAGAGTAGGATGTATGAAAAGGAAACAGAGAAGGAGAACTGATTTGGGAAAATTTACCCATCAATTACTTGCCCTTTTTGTTTACAGTTTTGTTTACAGTTTGGTAACACTTTCTAACCATGTATATTTATATTCTAAAAGCTTTATTGAAACAAGCATTTCTCAGTTCAGGATAAAGTTCACAAAGGATATATTTGGACCTATTAAAATCAAATGCATATTATCTGGGGGTAAGAAACTGTTTGCTAAAATCAGAGTTGACTAATCTTTGCAAACTGCGGTGTTTGGCTGCGGGAACAAAGTGTGTGTGTGCGCGTCTGTTTGTAATCCCTCTGTTTCGATTTTCCACATCATAGGCAAAACCATCTCTGCAACATCAGTGAAAACAATTAACTGCCGACTGATGAATTATTGCACCCATTTTGCTTCACACCACAGGACATTATAGGAAACATCATCAGCACTTTGAAATTCATTTTCACATTTCTCAAAGGAAGATGATGACAAATGTAGTAACACTTCAGGGAATATCAAAACCTTGCTATTTCATTTTAGAATCTGGCTTATCAGTGAAATGAAACATTGACACAATGATATGGTCCAATGATATACCTTTCATTCATATTGAAATATGTTCATCCTATTTTCCTTTTCATTATTTAAAACCCCATCCACAATAAATTAGATAAGAACTGCAGTGCTTTGTATGCTCAGAAGTGGTAAAAAAATATTATTATAGTAATTAACCACAATAACGCTGCTACCGCTTAGCATTCATTGTAGCACTCTCGAATGATCAAAGCAGGTTGCATTCATTATATTATTTAAAAATACTGTAAGGTAGCCCAGAATTATATGGGTAAAATGCTGTCCAGCAGAGTTCTTTCAAGTACTTTTGAGGTTTGCTGACTCCCGCTATATGGAAAGGACTTGCTGTAACCAGCTAGCTGTACATTTTGAGGATAAACTTGCTCAGCTTCCGAGAAACCTTGATTCTACAGTTGCAGCAGTTCCTGTTGAAGTGCCCGGCGTCACAGTCTGCGATGTGTTGTTGAACACTTTATTCACTTTATTCAAACAGATGACGTGGACAAGGTGTTTGCAGATCTATGACTGACCACATGACCCCCTTGATCCCTGCCCCGCTTGTCTGGGGGATTTGACTGGTTTACTGCTGGATTACTGCTAATGCATGCTAGGTCTGTCATGGGCTGCTTGATTCAGTCAGGATCAGGCAAAGTTTGGTGGCCAGGAGGCAGAAGAAGCAGGAGGGGACAGCTTGAAGGGGGGGGTAGTCAGGAATGGAGGATGGCAGTTCTCCTGTTGCAACACTATCCTGACAAAACAGAAGTACTGTTTTTGGGGGACAGGAGGCGGGCAGGTGTGGAGGACTCCCTGGTCCTGAATGGGGTAACTGTGCCCCTGAAGGATCAGGGGCACAGCCTGGGAGTCATTTTGGACTCACAGCTGTCCATGGAGGTGCAGGTTAATTCTGTGTCCAGGGCAGCTGTCTACCAGCTCCATCTGGTATGCAGGCTGAGACCCTATCTGCCTGCGGACTGTCTCGCCAGAGTGGTGCGTGCTCTGGTTATCTCCTGCTTGGACTACTGCAATGCGCTCTACGTGGGGCTACCTTTGAAGGTGACCCGGAAACTACAACTAATCCAGAACGCGGCAGCTAGACTGGTGACTGGGAGCGGCCGCCGAGAGCACACATAACATCGGTCTTGAAAGACCTACATTGGCTCCCAGTACGTTTCCGAGCACAATTCAAAGTGTTGGTGTTGACCTTTAAAGCCCTAAACAGCCTCGGTCCAGTATACCTGAAGGAGCCTCTCCACTTCCATCGTTCTGCTTGGACACTGAGGTCTAGCACTGAGGGCCTTCTGGAGGTTCCCTTACTGCCAGAAGCCAAGTTACAGGGAGCCATGCAGAGGGCCTTCTCGGTAGTGGCACCCGCCTTGGAATGCCCTCCCACCAGATGTCAAAGAGAAGAACAACTACCAGACTTTTAGAAGACATCTGAAGGCAGCCCTCTTTAGGGAAGCTTTTAATGTTTAACAGACTACTGTATTTTAATACTTTGTTGGAAGCCGCCCAGAGTGGCTGGGGAAACCCAGCCAGATGGGCGGGGTATAAATAAATTATTATTATTATTATTATTATTATTATTATTATTATCATTATCATCATCAACAACATCATCATCATCATTATCATTATCATTACTAGATGTTTGAGAGGAGAAATCAGATCTGCTGGCTCTCCCCACTGCCCCTCTTGTGGAGCACAGAGCCTCACCTCATGAGGGGAGATGCTTCAACCAATTAGTTAGAATGTTTGAGCAGGAGGAGGTGGTGGCAGAGCTGGAGTCAGAGGGACAGGACACAGTGTTGCTGCCACAAACCAAGTGGTTATTCTGCAGCAGCCCAGATAAAGCATGTGTTTGCATGTGCATCGCTCTCTTAAGGCGGGAGAGTCTCGTGGACGAGCTCTCCCTGCTTCAACTTTGAAAGCTCACCGGGAGGTGCGTGACACCTGTTGGGACAGCTTCCTTGCTTCCCTTCAGTTCTGCATGTCTTGCTTTGCTCATGCACCTTGGAGACATGAATTATGGACCCTGTGTTTGCTGCAGAGCCTGAATGATGACCTCTTCCTTACTCTCCAGTAACAGTCACTGTTGTTACGCTTTGGGATGGGAGCACAACAGCATGACTTGTCTGGAAAGAGCAGTTAGTCAGGATTGCTGCTGATCAATTGCTGGTAGAAGTGGAATCCTGCCAGCATATTACACCTTTGCTGAAAGAACTGCATTGGTTCGTTACTGGCCAAGTTCAAGGTTTTACAATTAGCATATTAAAAACAGCTTCGTACTAGTTTATTTGAAGGATTGCCTTGTCCCATGTGTGCCTACTCAAGCTCTTCAAACTTTTACAAGTGCCACATCAAGTTTGCTCCACTTCTGTTAGGAGTCAATTAATATTTAGGCATGCACTCTTGCTGCAGTTTTAGACACCTGTTAAAAACTTTTTTAAAAATTAAATCAAGCCTATCCAGATATATGTGGTGGTATTGAACTAAGTTTTACCCAGACTAAGTCCATTCAGATTAATGTTAGGTCAATTAATGTCAATAGATCTACTCTGAGTAAAACTTAGTTGAATCAAAGCAAATCAAATCCGATTTGATTTGTAGTTGAATACTACATATAATTTAGTATATGCTTTTACACCTGTTATTGATATAATTATTTTATATTGTTTCGTGTATACCACCTAGAGTTTTTTACGAAGCAGTTTATGCATTTTTCTAAATAAAATCTGCTAAATTTTTTTATTATTTTCCAATATAAACCCAATTACACAAATTAATTAATTCCAAATTAATGCAATTTTGTTAAGAGGCTTCCTGCACACCGTTCTTGAGGGGTCTTTATTCTTATTCATTTCTGTTACATTCCATTTTTAAAAATTATCACATAATTAACAGCTGCACTCTTAATGATTTCTATTTGTGTTATTATATTATTTAACTTCCAAAAAAAGGCTCCAAGTGAGGAACAATAGCTTTTCCCTTTTCATCCTGTGTGCACCACACCCAAAAGTCAGTTGTTGGTTTCTTGGCCTTATATGGCTCTCTAATATTTTCCTTTTTCCTGCAGCATTTGGGGTTGGTTGGGGCGGAGCTGCAACTTCAAGGTTAAACCCTCTTCTTTCTCCGGCTCAGCTCCTTCCCATAATACTCAAGCCATTCCAAATCGACAACAGCAGATCCCTCCCTTCTACTGGCACCGAGGCAGCAAGTTCCAGAGATTCACTATTTCTTCCTCCGGCTGAGAAGGGAGGGGAAAGACGATGCTATTCCAACATCCAAAAAGCCCTCCTGCCGCTTTCATCGCTACTGTAGCATTTTGCTTTTTAAGAAAATATAGTGATACCTTGGTTTACAACCATAATCCGTTCCGGAGGTCCGGTTGTAAACCAAAACAGGTTGTAACCCAAGACGCGCTTTCGCCAAAGGGGCCTAAAAAAAAAAATGGGTTGTAATCCAAAAAAGGGACACACACTTCAGGGATTGACGTGGTTGTAATTCAAAATAGTTGTAATCCAAAATGGTTGTAAACCAAGGTGCCACTGTAGGTTATCTCTCAACATCTCTACGATCTCTTTCAGTCTTTTTTTTGGAGGGGGGTAGACTCTAACTTTCCAGTGACATCTTTCCAAACAAAGCAACCAGGCTCTCTTCCGCCTTTACTCCTTTCAAGCCACACACAACTTTACATCTTCATTTAAATCTCAGTGTCACATCATACATTAAACCATCCTCCCTTGTACAGTCATACCTCGGGTTAAATATGCTTCAGGTTTAGCGCTTTCAGGTTGCGCTCCGTGGCGATCCGGAAGTAACGGGATGCGTTACTTCCGGGTTTTGCCACTTGCGCATGCGCAGACGGTCAAAATGACGTCGCGGCGAATCATGACTCACGCAGGTGCGGGTTACATTCGCTTCAGGATGCGAACGGGGATCTGGAACGGATCCTGTTCGTATCCAAAGGTACCACTGTATATCTTAAAATTCAGTATTAGGAGAAGGTCGCCAAATCATAAATGCAAATCTCCCCCTCTCCTCCATCCACCTCCAACACAAAATAGAATCTTCTCCCAATTTCAAACCTCAATTCTATGCAGCTGGTGGTCTGCAGTTTTAATGTTCATCTCCTCTGGTGAGTTCCTATTCTTAACAGCAATTAGAACCCGATTATTAGGAGAACGTCTGTATCCAACAGCGATTTGGGGGTTTCGCATCAGGTGAATTGCGTGGCGCCCAGCGCCTTTGCCCATCCCCTCTCTGATCCATGTGGGGGCGAGCTATTGAGGCGACTGCAGGTCACCAGTACCTCCCATACCCAAAGAGGTTTATAGTGATGGTTTAAAAAATTCTGCTGGAAAAATGGTGGAGATGGCAGTATTGAGTCAGTGGCTCATGTGCTTCTGGCTTGCACTCTTTATAAAGATTTGAGGAGTGAGGTTCTTATTCCTCTACTATTGTCCATGCCTGGACGCTCAACCTATGCTACTGTGTCCTTTTAACTAGCAGATCAAGATGATCAGGTGACAGCAAAAACTGCAAGGTTTCTAGCGGGGGCAATTAGAATAAGATCTACTATCTGATAATAGATGTAAACCTTCAAAATATATTTTGCATAGTTAAGTTTTTACCTCTGTCTTCAGTACATTTTATTTTATTGCTATAGCTAGTGGCTGGTGCAAATAAAGATTCTTCTGATCTAAGAATACAGCCCTCCAATCCTATTTGTTTCTTCTGGGCTGGGATCAGGTTTAGCCTCTAATAACATCCCTAAACTTTCACTTCTATAAGTGAAGATTCATATACATATATATATGTATATGTGTGTGTGTGTGTGTATATATATATATATATACACATATATACACCTGTATATATATATATACATATATACACCTGTAGAACAAATCAAGGCTTGACTTATCTCGCTTTGCATGTCACAAGTCTATCTCATATATTAGTTTCCCCTTTTAAGCTGAATTACGGAAATCAATGAACCTTTCCACGATAATCTATATGAAGATTCCTATATATATAGGAGATTCATATATATACAGATGAGACTTGAAAAATTAGATTATCGTGGAAAAGTTCATTGATTTCCGTAATTCAGCTTAAAAGGGGAAACTAATATATGAGATAGACTTGTGACATGCAAAGTGAGATAAGTCAAGCCTTGATTTGTTCTACAGGTGAAACTCGAAAAATTAGAATATCGTGGAAAAGTTCCTTGATTTCCATAATTCAACTTAAAAGGTGAAACTAATATACGAGATATGTTTGCCTTGATTTGTTATCATTGTGATGGTCATGGCATACAGCTGATGAAAATCCCAAATTAACAATCTCAGAAAATTAGAATATTCAAGGAAATCAGCAAAACAAAGATTGCAAATGGAGCAAGATTGGACCTCTGAGAAGTGGAAGCACATCTCGCTTTGCATGTCATGAGTCGATCTCATATATTAGTTTCACCTTGGAAGTTGAATTCCTGAAATCAATTAACTTTTCCACGATATTCTAATTTTTCGAATTTCGTTCGTGTGTGTGTGTGTGTATATTCCATTTAATATTATACATTCACGCGATCCTTATCCACTTCGGCTCTCTAGAGCCTTCAATAAGTGAAGATTCATTATGCATTCCCTGCGGACACTGTTGTAGCGATGGCAAAACTTGCCCGGTCTTTACTTACAGAGGTGAGGTGTGATTTTGAGTTAATTGTCTCCTGGCACTCAGGGCCAGAGCCTATGAGCTAAAGAGTGATGGTCGGTGGATCAGGGGGTGGAGTTTGGTAGATTAGGGAGCCTAGTGACGGCAAAAGATAGTACCTGGTCAATCAAGGGAAGAATCCACTTGTGTTCCTGTCTTCCTCCACTACCTCATCAGTGACTCTCACCTTGAGAGATCTGGTACCCTGTGTTATGCTGTTGTTACGAAGAAGGTGTTTCTTTGATTTGGTATCCTGTGCATCTCAGCAAATGAAAGTCGATATCAAATGATATCCTATATGTAGGGAGATTTGCAAGACAATTTGATGATGTCTCTACAGCTTATAGGTGAATTCAGCGAAATGGCACCTGATTCTTTTTCTATATCTTTGCAGGCAAAATGTACTCCATCGCAATGGGGTGCCAATATTTCAGGGCCTTTTATTTTAAAAAATTACACCAATACAGAACTAGTATTATTTCTTATGCTATATTGTTTCTAATGGATATAAGGAGAAAGAAGAACAGTATTCTTTTACCTCCTGAGATCAACTATCACAAACTGTACACTTTTTCTTTTTATAAGCCACACAAATGTATTTAATTCTATCAAAACAAATTCAAGGTTTTCTGTCACATGTTAGCTGTACAAGATGATTAGCATGAAATTTAATTTGTGCTGATTAGCCTTAGGGGAGCAAGGAATTAACTTGATGGGTTAATTTCATGTTTGTTGTATATCGCAAAAAAAGCAATGTATGAATCTTTTAACACTTTTGAAAAACAAATGCGTGTACACTGGACTTCTAGTTTCTTTTCCCTCATTAAATTATACTCTATAGAGGGCACACACAGAAGTTTTAATGAGGATTGCAAGGAACTGTATTTGTTTGAAATGTACAATGCTTAACGAACCATATCCAAGTTCTTCAGTTTGCCTGCCTAGTATGCAAACATTTATTTCTGCTTTTGCTTCTTTGAAATATTTACACCCCTCTTACTAACTGAAGTGCTCAAGGTGCATCGCAATATATTTAAAATGCTATTAAAAAAAGGACCATCAGGGTTTCTCACTGAGCGAAGCTTCCCTACACAGCCCATAGAAAGTTTGCTGGGGTTGGGGCAAAGGTGTATACCAGTGATGGCCAAATTCGGTCCTCCAGCTGTTTTGGGACTATAATTCCCATCATCCCTGACCACTGGTCCTGTTAGCTAGGGATGATGGGAGTTGTAGTCCCAAAACAGCTGGAGGGCCAAGTTTGGCCATCACTGGTGTATACAAACCTCCCCCCATCTCCATTCTCACATCTTCCAGCTGCCGTTCTGCTGCTGAATCGCCTCAGCGTTCCATTGCTTAACCCTCACTGAGGCAGATGTTAGAATACCAGATGTTAGAATACCTCAAAGGTGGAACTTCCTCACCTGGGCTGCTGCTCTTGCCGTCTCATCAGACATGCACCTGATTGGGCATGCGCAGAAGTGCACTTTATCTATAATCTCTCTCTAG
Organism: Podarcis cretensis; assembly: GCF_951804945.1. Lineage (NCBI taxonomy): Eukaryota > Metazoa > Chordata > Lepidosauria > Squamata > Lacertidae > Podarcis > Podarcis cretensis. The sequence continues at coordinate 73,737,384 of NC_137178.1, forward strand.
CTGTTGTAGGACTTAAACGTAACCTGGGTCTGAGAGCCAACATGGTGTAGTGGTTAAGAGTGCTAGACTCGTAATCTGGTGAACCGGGTTCACCAGACCTTGGGCCAGTGACACTTCTCTGAAGTCTCTCAGCCCCATTCACCTCACAGAGTGTTTGTTGTGGGGGAGGAAGGGAAAGGAGAATGTTAGCCGCTTTGAGACTCCTTCGGGTAGTGATAAAGCGGGTTGCGTGCTGAGGTCCCCCAAAACACCCCTACCCCAATAACTCACACATCACACATAATTTTTGTTTAAGGTTTTTGGCATAATTTTGGCCACAACTTTATTATCATACAAATTGTGAGTGGTTGCTTAGGCATTGGTTATGACTAGCTATCCCCCCCCCCCCGCCTTGGGGGATAGCACTGACTCCCGGATTCCAGCAAGAGTCAGTGTGGAGGAACAAGATCAGGGACAACTGGAGCTGCGACACAGACCCTCAGTTCCATCCCCGCATGCTCCTTGGAGCTTACGCGGCCCGCACCCGATTCCAGGGGTTTGGACGAAGGGATGGTAAGCCCCAGAATTCCTTTAACGGAATTCCCGTGCAGCAGCAGCATTGGAGGGGCAGGCACAGCAAATCCATACCCCTCCACCAACCAATTTAAACCAATGCCTAACCGCCAACCTTACAAGTTGTGACGATTTGCTACGCAGTAGGCAAAACCCAATTGGCACACACTAATCAGCCAAAAGGAAAAATTCCTACCAGGCCCCCGCACCAATGCGAACGACCCCATGACAGGCATAGCAAGGTCAAAGCGGAAGCCCAATCAAGGGAGGGTGGGCGGGTGATCCGGTGTCCACAGCGAAAGAGAAAGGAATAAGCTGTGGACCTTGCTTAAATAAGCTCTGATCCCACCCCTAAATTGGCAACATCAAATTTACCCCAGTAACACCAGCCACCAATCTGATCCAAGTCCCTTGAATCAACCTGGCTGGCAACCGTGGGTGCTTTGTCTGGCCCCATCCGCAACACGTGCTCTCTTTTTAATGAGAACACGCTATATCAAATCCAAACTCTTCTTCTTCTTCTTCTCTATAGTAAAGTCCGATGAAATATTACATCAAGCCCTGCATTCAATGATGTTAGATTATGTCCACCTGCTTGGTCAGTGGAAATCTGCTTCCACAGCAGGACATCTGGTTCCTCATCTCCCACCAGGGGGGATAAAAAATCAATGGGGTTTTTTATTTTAAAAAAATGGTGTGTGTTTTTTAATTTAAACCAGATTTTTTTTTTTTAATTTAAATCAGATTTTTGAAATAAAATGCTTTTTGAGGAAAAATCTTTCTAAAGGTAGTTTTCTATTTAAGTTACATTATAGTCCAAGGGCTATTCATCAGGAAATAAGGATTTGTTTTAAGTTTTTCATGTGTACTAAAACTCAGTCTAAGGTGTATTTTTTTTTTTTTTGGAAAAAATCATTTAACCACATCAGTTAACAAACATGGAGACATATGCTATAATGTTATTGTTTTAGTTAAATAAATTGTTTAAATTGTTATTAAGGAAGTGATTGTTTTTCTCCTTCCAATAAAGTACAGCAGAAACGTTGTCCAAATATAAACCATAATTTCATAATTACCTGTCTTTGTATTTCTAATAGTATAACCAAATCAGTAACTTTTGATATAACTGTAAAAACTACTCTGAAAATTTATTATTCCAAAGATGAAACCTTCATCTGGTTGTAAATATTAAGATTATACCAGCAAGAATGAGTCTTTCTGTGAGAAAATGATTTAAATCAAGTCTTACTGACTAGTGATTTAAATTGTGATTTAAATCAATTTAATTTAAATCAAATCCACCCTGTCTCCCGCCACCACCACCATCATCTGCTCCAGAAGGTCCCCAACCCATTACAAAAGTGTCCACAGATGGCAGTAAGGACAGTAATTTTGCAAGGGACAATAAGAGATAGCAGAATGGAGATGAAGATTTAAGTCAATAGCAAAACCTCCACCAATACTATCCTCATTGAGGTAGTATCAATCTATAGTGGTTTTTTTGCCTAAATAAAGTGATCCTCTAACAGGTGGAATAAACCCATTTGTGGCCCTGGGGAAAAATTTATCTGACAGGCAATGCATACCAGTCACAACATGTGGAATGGTTAAACCGGCTTTGCTACACAAACTGGACGATGGAGGCCAGAAAATCCAGCTCTACAATTTTCTAATTTTACCTAAATTATTTAGCCACATTATTTGTTTTCATGCTAAAATGCATTGTCAATTGCAAATTCTCTCTCAAAGATATATAAGGACCAAAGGAGTATTTTATACAAAATATTTAATATAAATAAGTAAAATCTTAATTATTCTAAAAACTATTCAGTTCTAAAATTCTACAGATTGTCTATTACTACTTAATGTTTCTCACTTAATTTTAAGAATAAGACATATTTTGGGACACCCGGACAGATCCCTACATAGATGCCTGACTCTGACCCAAGGCCACAAACCCTCCTTCTGCAGCTTATATTTATTTCTTCACCTATTGCTACTACTGTTACTAGGTATTTGACTGCCTTTTAGGTATCCCAATATTTGAAAATTTGAAAATCTGATATACCTGTTCGGGGCCCAGTGAAAGTCTAGACTGTTCTATTTCATTTGGAATGGTTTTACTTGTTTCTATTATTGAAACGGATTTATTATTTATTTAGGTAGGTAGGAAGGAAGGTGAGGTGTAGAAACAATTTTTAGCAGACCCAGAGCCAAAACCCAGCAATTAGGGGTGCATCTAGGGGGAGAACTGATCACCTCTGAGCAGATTCTGGGGTGGAGCCTGGCTTCTGTTCTGGATTTGGTCACCATGGTGGATGACCTGTGCTGGGAAAATGATGGGCGGAGCCAAGCCTACTAATTTTTCTGGACCTCTTCTGGACCTCCATCATAATATCCTTTTGGACCACATGTCTATATGTGAAGGTCTCCAGTTTTTGTTGTTGCAGGTCTCACTCTCCACAGGGAACAGCGTAGTCTATTTCTTACTGGTTTAATTGGAATCTGCATTAAGTTTTGATCAGATTTTACCATTGTTCTAGTAAATGAACAGCAGTAAACAACTTAAAAGTGTTCTGTCTAGTGCCCTATGCTCATTTGCTTTGTATTTTCCCAACAGCCATTGGAAGGACCCTCATTCCTCGTTATTTTAGCACTGTCTTTGAAGGAGGTGTCACAGACCTGTATTACATCCTAAAGCACTCAAAAGAATCATACCACAACTCCTCCATCACAGTGGACTGTGATCAATGCACCATGGTCACTCAACATGGAAAACCAATGTTTACAAAGGTAATAGGAAAGATTCATATGAAACATGAAATTGTTGTTGGGTTTTCAGTGTCCCTTTTCAGATTACATTAGAGATTAATTACTGGTGGTTTGGTGGGGGGTTTTTATCTGTGGATGGCGGAAGTGATTCCAGATATCTTGAATTTTAATTTGTTAAAACTTAAACACCATTGAAGTGGAAGTTCGGTTAAATAATACCAGAAAAACAACTTATGTGAAAATTCACAATATTGTACACAAACTTCAATCTTCAGTTCATTTCTGATTTATTGCTGATAACCATAGGTCATTGGCATATAAAGAAAAGATGGACATAATATAGCTATTAAGATAAGAAGTAAAACAAAATTAATTAAGTGCAAATCAGTAAAAACCAAAACCTGGCAGTCGAGCCAATGAATGAAATCACAAAGTCCAACTCAACCAATTATATAATACAGTTATATAATTCATATTTATATCCATCCAGACAGTTATAAATAAATAGTACTTAGTCATTAACTTCAGGTAGAATTCAATCTTTGAACATTTTTTTTGTTTTTTTACTGCATGACTAGATCCTTGGTCATGAATCACAAACTGGGAGAAATCACAAGTACTTTTTATATTCCAAAAGAAACACAACACTGTGCAACTCATATATAGCAAGAAAGCCAGTGCTCCAATGGTGTATGAAAAAACAGCTAATAGTCACACATAAAAGGTGTGTTCATACAGACACCAGATTTTCATGATCTACCGTACTTCATTTTTATTATTATTTTAAAGAGGGAAGAGTCACATTAATTGGGCCACCACACATGGCGTGTGTTCATATTACTGCCTTGCAGACATGTTGTTTGCCAGTGTGAGAGCAGGATGCTGGACTAAATGGGCCTTTGGCCTGATCCAGCCATGCTGTCCTTATGCTGGATTTCAGTTCTCATCAGCACCAGCCAGCATGACCAATGGTCAGGGATGGTGGCTTAAAGTTTGGAGGGCCTCTGCTACAGCAGCAAAGTAACGCAGGTAGGTTTTCACCCCCAGGCAGTGTGAGAGGTGAAGCTATGACATCTCTCATCATAGACCACCATCATTCTCCAGCGCATGTCCCTTGCATCTCCTTCCAAATTAAGGATGTGCTCCAGGTGTTGCAGCCAATACAATTTTCTCTGAGGTTATGTTCCAAAGCCAAAATGATGTATAATCCAAACACACTGGGTTCAGTGGCAGGTGGGATTGCCCTTTCCACCCCCTTTTTACATGTTTAAATTTTTGGTCACTTGCATAAAGCTGAATGTACACAAGTTAAATGCACATAAGTTGAGAGTTACTTGTAGCTGTCTTCTCTCAGGACTCTGGAATTTGGTTTGCGTGCTGGTAATTCACTGTTATAGGGACGCAGGTGGCGCTGTGGGTTAAAGCCTCAGCGCCTAGGACTTGCCGATCGAAAGGTCGGCGGTTCGAATCCCTGCGGCGGGGTGCGCTCCCGCTGCTCGGTCCCAGCGCCTGCCAACCTAGCAGTTCGAAAGCACCTCCGGGTGCAAGTAGATAAATAGGGACCGCTTACCAGCGGGAAGGTAAACGGTGTTTCCGTGTGCGGCTCTGGCTCTGGCTCTGGCTCTGGCCAGAGCAGCGATGTCACGCTGGCCACGTGACCCGGAAGTGTCTCCAGACAGCGCTGGCCCCTGGCCTCTTAAGTGAGATGGGCGCACAACCCCAGAGTCTGTCAAGACTGGCCCGTACGGGCAGGGGTACCTTTACCTTAATTCACTGTTAGCAGTCTGACATTGGTAGATTATTGGGTTTACAGTCTTCCCATTGCAACCATCAAGTTTTAGGATTACGCCTATGACCCACCTATGGCATGGCTCTTGAATCATCCTTTTTTACTTCCATGTTTAGCCTCCAGACTGAATAGCACCAGCCTCAAGATTATGGCCCAGTTGACTTAATGGAATATTTCGTAGGAAATTGGTTCTCTGGAATGTTTAACCCTCAATTAGTAGAATAGTTGAATAAATATTATCCTTCAATAGCCAGGCTCTGAAGTTTCTCAGGGAGCATATAGATTTCCCTGTCCCCACAGATCAGAAGATAACACCCTGTTTTATGGGCCTTTTTTTACCAATGTGAGACCAGTTTCAGCAGGGCCTCTGCTTTAGAGCAGTTTTTCCAGGGGGCAGACATATCAAGCCATGTTCTGCTGGCTGAAAAGATTCCCATTCTTAAACATTCTTCTTTGTTTCTGAGATGGTGCCATGAAGCTTCTATATAGACAGCAGTTTTTAGCATTCTTGTTTTGCATGTTAATTTCTGTGTTCCATTCGGGAGTGAAAAAGCAACAAATAAAATACAATAAGATAAAACAATAATAATTAACTTCTGCTGCATCGGTCAGCATGTTGTCTTCTCTTTAGTAAATAACTACCCAACTGATTGAAGCAAAACTAAACTGGACTTTGGTTGGGTAGGGGAAGAATCTTTCCGAAACAAAGTGTTTAGAAAATTGTAGTGGTTCATCTCAGCACCTAATTTTCCCCAGAGAGAAGGGCATCATATTGCATATTTAGCCTATAGCAGCCCCAGTAATGAAATATGGAGGTCACATTTATGGGAAAGTTCTCCTGTTCCAATAGCATTGAAATGAATAGGGACCACCAAGTCCAGCATTCTTAGCAGTTATGCTGGAGACAGGCAAAGGGTATAAAAAACCAAACCAAACGAAAATGGGTTGGAGAAGAAGTATTGCTTCGGCAACTGTGCTGAATTTTCACGTTTTTCACGTTTTCAAGGCGAAAACTGCCTACCGTTAGCACAAACAGCAACAAAACTAGTTATAGAATTATAGAATTGTAGAGTTGGAGGTTCATCTAGTCCAGCCCCTTGCAGTGCAGGAATCTTTTGCCCAATATGGGTCTCAAACCCACGATCCTAAGATTAAAGGTCCCATACTCTACTGACTGAGCCATCTTGCCGCTCAGTTCTCAGTTTTGTGTGTGTGTGTATGATTTGCAACCCCCAAATAATGCTGCTTTGGTGCTTTTTTAATGCCTTTTTTCTTAGCTATGTAAATCCAGCTAATAGATAATGTAAACCTTATTGTCATGCTCCTCTCAATATATGTCAGGCTGCAGGATTCTGATCTCTGCCCCTGCCTCCAACCACTACAGATAAATTAAAAGGTCAAAAGCGTCCATACACACCTAGAGTTGTACAAGTGTAGGAGTCATTCTCACCTTCTGGAGAAATATCCAGAAACTGGTGGCAGACCTTGTGAGTGGTCACTATCTCACTTGCCTCCAGGTCTTCGGTTTAGTGATGGCGTCATGGCACCACATGCCAAGGCCCCTGGCAGGGGTGGAATCTACCAAATAAGGAAAAAGTCCAGGGTTGCAACAATAGGGCTGCCATATGCCCAGAATTTTCCACACATAGCCAGGATTCGTCCTTCGAAAATGGCGTCAAGGCAGAATTTTCGGAAACCAGTTAAAATGTCTGGGGAAACCCTGAGTGTATGGCAGCCCATATTGGATGTATTGAATTTTTGGTGAATTTCTGGGGAAATCGCTTCGTCCATCTGTCCGTCCACCCAAAAGAAAGCTGAACAACATTTGTGTCCGGATTTTCACTTCTTGAAATATGGCAAGCCTATGCAAATACATTCAAAATGAATTCCCTCATTCCCATTCACCTCTAATTGCTTTCCACCATGTATACAACATTTCTTTTGTCTCACTGTCATTTTTGGTCAAAAGGGTTCACAGGCTTTTATTTTTTTAACCCTGCATAGCCTTTTTACTACAATCAATGGTAAGATGAGTTTCCACAGCATGAAGTGTAACGCCTGCCTTCATGTTTAAAACAACTGTCTCTTTCCAGCCCTATCTGACTTTGATGGCATGGTAGAAATGGTTTTTATTTAAGGCTAGTGAAGCTTCTGCTTCCTTATAGCACCACGTAAATGCATAAATGATCAGCATTGTTAAAACTGTAATAACAGCCCGTGTGCATAGCTGAAATATAATTTTCCCTCCTGTGCATTTGAATCAACAGTCTATGTCTCAGTCCTGGACATAACACCAATGATCAATTTATGTTCCTTTACCTTATAAAAAGTAAAGGAGCACATTACTTTTATGAATTTACACAAGCCATCTATCAAATAAGGATTTTGGGCAGATATAAGAAACTCTAAGCAATAAAAACTGAAGGTCAGGGAAGAATTTATTACTTTGTAAAATTTACATTTTGTGCAATAATAATAATAATAAAAATAATAAAGCTAAAGTGATGCTGTTCTCCCTCCTGGTGGTGGAAGTTGCAGAATCTTTGACAATTAAGCAAGACAAAGAAGGGGTTAAAAAGCTACTGGTTAGTTTGAGAAATGTTCTTTTTTAGTTTTCTTTCTTTTTTTCCCTGGCCTAGTCTGGAGTTGCCACGTGATCTCCTGAATGCCTGCCAGCCTCTTTCTTGTTGATCCTCCAGAGACCATCTGTGCTGGGGGCATTGATTAGAGTGTGTCTGCCGGGATTACATCTTTTCTGTTGCCATGCCAACTAATCAGCTGATTTTGGTTACCACAGAAACAAAATGTCAGAGCTCACAGCACGGTAACATGAATGCAGCACAACAGAGAATGTTTTCTTAATTGGAGACCTTTTCATTTTGGATTTTATAGGAAAGGCAGGTTTGGGGGCAGGGAAGGAAGGCAGTTTCGAGTGAGATTTTGGCTTAATTGATTAGAGAGAAATAGTTTGGTTTAGAATTAGAAAATTAGAAAGTTAAATATCGTCACATAGTGTGTTTGTTAGCTGTTACGATCTGTGAGTGTATGTGGTCTCTTTAAAAATGGTCATACTTGAAATCATACACATGGGCATGATCCATTGATTTCTAATGTAGGTTTGCCACAACCCAGAGCTTGTATTTCTTTTAAATCTGTGAGTTTACAGTAACTGTTGGGACAGGAGACAGAAGAAGGTCTCATCACCTGGTGGGTACAAAGGAAGAGCCGAAAAACCAATATCCACATTCACTATTGCGACTCACACCCTTTACCAGAACCTATCTTTAATGAATTTCTGGTCCTTTCAAAAAACCAACCTAAACTAGCAGGCACCATCACATTTAACAAATTCTGATAAGTTAATAACATGTGACTATATGAGCCTGAAATTTATTTTCTTACTAAATACAGCAAGGGAAACTCATTGAGCGGGCTTGTAGGGTATACACGGTGACAACTACAGAGGGAAAAGCTTATAAGGTTTTCAGAAAATTGCATTTTATACTTTCCTAGATAATGTCTCATTAAAGGAAAGTCCCTGAACACATGAGCTCTAGGTTTTAAACAGTATGTTAATGGTATTCAAACTACAGAGAGATCAGCCATTGCACTGAAACTTTAGACACTAAACAAATGTACCATTAAAAAAAACAAACCGTGGAGAAATTGTGGATCATTTTCTGACAGTGGCTTTGTACAAAATGCAAGTGTTGCTTCTTACACAGGGCCAAGCCAATTCCTCCTTACCTATCGCAGCTCTCTGTGCAAAATGCTATACTATTCCAGAGGCTCCTCAACTGTCAGGGAGGACCAGGGTCAGAGGAGGGGGAAGGGAAATGAATTTCCTGCCATGTCCTGTATAATATTTGTAGATATAAATAAAATTCACATCATGTCCAATGATTGTCACTGTTAAGCAACTAACATCTATCAGAATTACGAGCAAAAGCAATGGGAGCAAATTTTCCATCTAAATATTTGATGTGAAACCATGTAAAGTACATTTGGTCTGCTGAATTATCTAGTCCAATATCACCCAATGGTCAGCCAGTAAGCTCATGAATGATGCTCATGAAGGCTAAATCCCTGTCCCACTCGGTTGCTCACCAGGAAATGTATACTCAAAGGCATGCCTATGCCTCTAAACCTGGAATCCCGTTCAGCTGTCATGCCATATAGCTGTTGATAGACCTGTCCTCCAATACAAAGCCATCAGATCTTGTGGCAGTGAATTCTGTAAGTTAATTATGCACAATATGAAGAAGTACTTTGTCTATTGAATCTACTGCCAATCAATTCCACAGCATGTTCCTGAGTCCTAGAAGGTTAAGCAAAGCTCAGATCTTTTGTCCAGTGTCCACCACTCATTTATAAATACCCTCTGCTCTTATGTATTTTATTACTATTCACTTACAGCATTCATGTAGGGACACAGGTGGCGCTGTGGGTTAAACCACAGAGCCTAGGACTTGCCGATCAGAAGGTCAGCGGTTCAAATCCTTGTGACGGGGTGAGCTCCCGTTGCTCGGTCCCTGCTCCTGCCAACCTAGCAGTTCGAAAGCACGTCAAAGTGCAAGTAGATAAATAGATACCGCTCCGGCGGGAAGGTAAACGGCGTTTCCGTGCGCTGCTCTGGTTCACCAGAAGCGGCTTAGTCATGCTAGCCACATGACCCGGAAGCTGTCTGCGGACAAACGCCGGCTCTCTCGGCCAATAAAGCGAGATGAGCGCCGCCCAGAGTCGGTCACGACTGGACCTAATGGTCAGGGGTCCCTTTACCTTTACCTTTACAGCATTCATAGCTTGCTCTAGATAGAATATTTCCAGTCCCAGGGCAGGGGACAAAGTAATAAAAAAATAAACGGAGAAACATAACAATATACAACAATTACCAGCTCATATAAACAGGTCCAATAAATAACAAATTGGCAGTTCTGTCACAGGGTAAGCAAGCAAACCTATGATGACAAGAATCAGATTTTCAATTCAAGCAAATACCTAGGTAAAAAAACAAACACAAGATGAACAAACAGGTTAAACAACCTATGGTCTTGGCAACAGTTCCCTCTCCATGTTTCATGTATGGTAGCCTGCCCCTCTGTCCCTCACACAAAGAAGGCCCCACTCGGAGCCAATGGACTCTCCCTCTGTGGCTTTCGAGAAACATAAAACTTTCACCCAAACTCTGCAGCCTATCCAGGCCTCATCCTGAGAGGTCCGAAGGGTTGCCCACAAGCATCGACAGCAAGAAACTCCCACCTCTTGTCCATAGCAGGAACAGAAGAAAAACAGACACACATACACAAGAAAAATTGCAAACAATTGTGGCACGTTTTCCCACCCTGGGCCCTGTTAGAAAAACTTTGGTAGCAAAGTCTCCTTGCTTTAACAACTCTTAAATATATGAGAGCCCTGTGCTCCTTAGTATCTGCTCACGCTAGCCAACATACAAAGTTGCTAGTTCCCCCGGACACTCAAGGGGCAGGAAACTAAGGGGTGTTGCCTCCTGGTGATCAGGAGACAGAACGAACATGGGATTTCAGATAATTCTGCTTAGGCTGGTATTCAATCATATCTTAATTTAGGGTGTCGTATGCATCCCGACTCTTCTGCAGATTGATGGTTTTTATTTGTTAAATAATTAAAATAAAAACAGCCCTAGTATACAACAGTAGAGGAGAATTGCTTTGGGAACAAGCAAAATAAAAGCGCTCAGAAATACTTGAAGCCAAGCAAGCCCTGGTTTTGCTGTCAGGATCTGTCAGTGGAAGAACGCTACCTCCTGACCAAAGAGAAGGCTTTTATTCTTCCAAGGTAGCCATAATAAGCAGACCTGTGCTTTTGGGTACAGCACAGAGAGCTACTTACTGTATGAGCAGCAGCTACAGATTCCTTCCTGTTATAATACGCATAAAAGTCACTTCTATTTTTATTTTATTTTATATATTATATTTGTATACAGCCCTTCATCCAAGCATCTCAGGGCAGTTTGCAGAATAAAAATACACAGTAAAAGCATAAAAACAAGGACCAAAACGAAACAAAGCAGTTGAAATTTCTTGGAGTTGCAGCTCCTTCAAACTGTTCTTCTTGTGGTTCTCTTGCTCAAGGAGCACATGTAACTTCAAGGAAGAAGACCCATTGACTATCAGTGGATGCCCTCCTGAGGCATAGGCCATAGCAGACGTCAGCCCTAGTTCTAGAGGCCTTCAGTCAAAGACTTGGAGGGACTGGCTTTGTTTTTTTCAAATAAGTATGTGAAATTTCATCCCGCCTCATCTCTGCAGCTCTTGGACCTGTGTGGCTCTCTCTCTGTTTCCTCCTCTCATGCTGCTCTCACTTTCGTTGTTGTTTAGTCGTGTCCAACTCTTCGTGACCGCATGGACCAGAGCACGCCAGGCACTCCTGTCTTCCACTGCCTCCCGCAGTTTGGTCAGACTCATGTTTGTAGCTTCAAGAACACTGTCCTCTGTTGTCCCCTTCTCCCTGTGCCCTCCATCTTTCCCAGCATCAGGATCTTTTCCAGGGAGTCTTCTCTTCTCATGAGGTGGCCAAAGTATTAGAGCCTCAGCTTCACGATCTGTCCTTCCAGTGAGCACTCAGGGCTTATTTCCTTCAGAATGGAGAGGTTTGAACTTCTTGCAGTCCATGGGACTCTCAAGAGTCTCCTCCAGTACCATAATTCAAAAGCATCAATTCTTCAGCGATCAGCCTCCTTTATGGTCCAGCTCTCACTCACCCATATCCCTCTGGACCACATTCTCTTCCAATCCCTAGCTCTCTCTTTCTCTGGCATAGATTTCCTATGCCAAGTAGTTTCCCTTGCCTGGTTATCTTCCCAGGCTCCTAACCTAGGGCTAAGGTGCTTTTCTCCCCCTCCTTATGCTGACCAGCATAACCCTCTGGAGCAGCTGTGGAGCTCAGTAACCAGAAACCCTTCTGCCTGCCCTACTGCTTTGTGCTATTAGGGCAAGTCGCTCCCAGAAACTTCACCAACATCACTACCACATCTTTTAATGCAGATATATATATATATATATATATATATATATATATATTACACACACACACACACACACACACACCCCAGTAATGGTCAGATTGGTTTCCACCAGGCCTGTCCAAGTGCTCGATCGCGATCTACCGGTCGATTGCAGTCTGTCCCTGGTCGATCCTGGTCTCTCTCCCTAATAAAAGCTCAACAACTCTGGTCAATTCAAAGGGTAGATTATTCCCAGTTTATTTATAATGGGAGTAGATCGCAGTCTCTTGGAAGTTGGAGACCCCTGGTTTACACTAATTAAGTATATGTTTTTAAATATTGCCATAAACAACAGGGGTGCTTCTGTAAGATATGCTATTCTTAGATTACCAAATCAGGTTCCAGAATTTGTCAGGGCTTCAAAGTAAATAAATGTTCCCATTGATTATGTCCTCCTCTGAAATTCCCCACTTCCTGTTCCTGATCAGCCGCTGGTTCTGCCCTAGAGCCACTTTGAAAAGCCAGCCCAGGACACAGAGAGAAAATGTGCCATCATTCCTTTCCTATATCCACAGGTCCCTCCAGACTCTTCTTTCGCCCCTCATTAGTTCCATAGTTTGCCCGTCTTACAATATCCCTCGCTATGAGGCATCTGACCTATAAAAGGATTATCTGTTGGGTATGCTATAAATTCTCCTCTGGCTCCGATTGTAACGTAGGAGAAGAATTCAGGGGCTCCACAGTACTCCTTTTTATGTGAATTAAGCATTGTGGTTTCCTGCTGCTCAAAGGAAGCCCAAGCCTAGAGAGCTTTGAATGCAATTGCGAATACAAATCAGGCGGACAGAAATGTTTAAACAAAAAGAATCAGTGAAGGAAATTGGGGCTAAAACTTTTTTCAAAATTGAGAAGTGATTGGTGTGCAATCCATTATACAAGCCCTGGGGCACCAGGAGGAGATGAGGTAAAGGTAAAGGTAAAGGTACCCCTGCCCGTACGGGCCAGTCTTGACAGACTCTGGGGTTGTGCGCCCATCTCACTTAAGAGGCCAGGGGCCAGCGCTGTCCGGAGACACTTCCGGGTCACGTGGCCAGCGTGACATCGCTGCTCTGGCGAGCCAGAGTCGCACACGGAAACGCCGTTTACCTTCCTGCTGGTAAGCGGTCCCTATTTATCTACTTGCACCCGGAGGTGCTTTCGAACTGCTAGGTTGGCAGGCGCTGGGACCGAGCAGCGGGAGCGCACCCCGCCGCAGGGATTCGAACCGCCGACCTTTCGATCGGCAAGTCCAAGGCGCTGAGGCTTTAACCCACAGCGCCACCTGCGTCCCAGGAGATGAGGAGGAACCCCCAAAAGGACAAAAAAAGAATTGAAAGATAAAACGGAGAGCAAAAAATAGATAATGGGAAGGATGAAAATAACTATCTGAAGAATGACTACCGAATGTGACACATACCAGAGTAAACCTAACAACCAGTTGGAACGTGTAGAACTTTTATAGCTCAGCCTATTACACAAGATTGCTTAATGTCTATTACATAAAGAATACAGGACCCTCTGGTTCAGCAGCTAGATATTATATTTGCACAACTGCAGCTGTTATCCAGAGTGAAAGGTGAACAGAGCAAAACAGATCCCTGGTTGGGAGTGGTGCAAACCCACCACCACATCTGAAGCCTTGCCACCCAGGTCAGCCAAGGAAGAAGGTGGGGTGGCTTTCATACATGGGTTTGCTGCGGCCGATTGGCCCAAGAATCCAGCTCCATGGGGGAATCCATTCTCTGAAACAGCCTATTTGGGGGCTGTCTGCTAGCCACCACCAGTGGCAGAACCACAGGCAGCAGCTTCCCACCTGCCACGGTGAAGTCCCCACTTCTCCTGTGGCAATCACATAGGGTCCCCGGACATTTCACCATCTATTGATCCCTGTGCCACCACTTTATTTCTCGCTGCCACCACCCAGGCCCTACCTGGTACAATACTGAGTCCAGTCAGGGTTAATTGGAACATAAACTTCTGTTTATTTATTGCAGTTTAACAAGCGTGTGGTTTCATAAACGGTATTGGTCAATTACAATCATGGGGTGCCTATCCAGACCTATAACTTCCGCTACCTGCTCTCCCTCACTAAACCACCTCTCAGATATTTACTCGTCTTCCTAGCTCCTAACTGTTCCTGACTCAGCTTATTTCGCTACACTAACTCAACCTACCCACAGACTCTATCCCAATTCACTCCCACTCCAACCAACCAACCACCCAACTCCCAACAAACTCCTCCCTTCGCCCCTCCCAGAGCTGGTTTTATAGTCCCTCTGACTCCACCCCCCGGGTTATGATTGGGTAACCTGTTTAACTATTTCACCTCCAGCATCTCTTCACCCTATGATGCTCCTCTCCACCAGCAAAGAGGAACCTGCACATCATGCTACCCCACCATCAGTGCCAGGGGGTTAGAATTATGCCCTTTATGCCATTAATCATCACCAGCCATTTTGGAGGGAAACAAAAAATAGGATTTAGATTGCACAGAGCTATAAAATCCACAGCCTGCTTATTTAATTGTTCATTCTTAATTCCTCTCTTTTTCCAGAGGGGATACAATTTCCCCAATAAAGCTGAATAACAAAAGTATATTGGCATTTATTTAGCCTGCTTAGGACTGTATTTTGTTTGGTTTCTTTTAGTTTTATAGAGGCTCCTCAAAGAAGTGTGTGTGTGTTTGTTTATTTTCCTTCCTTTTTCTTTATTTCTCCTAGGTGTGCACAGAAGGACGTCTTATCTTGGAATTTACATTTGATGACCTTATGAGAATAAAAACCTGGCACTTTACAATTAGACAATACAGAGAGTTAGTCCCTCGCAGTATTTTAGCCATGCATGTAAGTAATTGGCCAGAATTGCTTTTTTTTTTTTAATCCATTAAATTTTGACTAACAATCCAAACCCACCATTTGCTGTCACAGCCAGTTATCTTAGAGTTATGCGCATTGTAAACAAGGATGTTATGTTGGTGTGTCGCAAGCATTTGTGGATGTAAATAAGTAGACAGTGTCTCCCCAACTTAAGCTGATGCACACTTTCTTTCTGAATTAAATTTGGAGGCACATTTCATTCTTATATCCATAAAAGTTATTTTTAAAGAGTAAGAATACGCCACCTTGGATTTTAATTTCAATTTATTTTTTTTACATTTTGGGGGGCTCCATCTGCACCATACATTTAAAGTGTACCACTTTAAACAGTTCCCTCAAAGAATCATGGGTACTGTAGTTTTTTAAGGGTGCTGACACTGTTAGGACAACCCCTGTTTGCCCCAGAGAGCTACAGCCCCCATATTTCCCTGGGAAGGGGGATTGATTGTCAAACGACTTGGAGCATTGTGAGAATAGTTAACAGACTACAGCCCCCAGAATTCTTTGGGGAAGCCACGGCTATTTAAAGTATGGTTACCAGATTTTTTTCAATGAATCTGGGGACACTTTTTTTTTTTAGCTGAGTAGCAACAGGGAGTCAATAGTGGGGATGGTGAGGCAAAAGACCCTGGGCCCAAGCACACATGCATGGTGTATAAAGGTGCAAAGCCCTTCTTTCGCACCCTGTGAAACATAAATGCGAAAAGTTTTTAAAAAACTGGGCAACAGTCCCGAACCTTCCCCAATCTCTTGTCCCCTTTCTCTGCCACGTTTGCCCAGTTTTTATAAAATTGCGCATTTATGTTTCACAGGGTGTGAAAGAAGGGCTTTGCACCTTGCCTGGTAGAGAAACCGCACGTCTTGCGCCCCTCCTGGGCAACAGCCACCCACCCACAACTCCTGAGCCTCCCCCGATCTGTCACAACAAGGGGAAGGGGGCAGGAGATCTGTACTGCCAGACGTCCCCAGTTCCCCTTTGGCAGTGGTGGTGGCGGCAGCAAGCAGTGAGCAGCTCCTGAAGCCAGCCAAAGCCAACTGTGCTACCAGGCTGGCTCCAGGCTGCTGAGGCTGCCGCTGCCACATTTCCCGGGGGCAGATTTGCAAATCCAGGGACTGTCCCGGGGAACCGGGGACGTCTGGTAAACCTCATTCAAAGTGGTACACTATAAATGTGTTGTGCAGATGGGACCATATTTGCTTGTTACACAGATGTCGGCAATCTCTGCGTGAGTTACCTTTTGCCTAGCTGGGCTCCAAAGGTACATCAGTACATGTCAGAAACAGTTTTGAAGTGCATTGGTTAATTGCATCCTTCTGAGGTCTGCAGCACCCATATAGGGTATCGCCAGCATTGTCCCAACTGTTACTCCAGGCCCAGGTTACTCCTCTGTACAAAAAAGGGATCAGTCTTGTATGCTTCCTGCTTTCTAAGTGAGAGGAATGGTTCCTTCTTTCTCTTCCTGCGCATTTCACATGCTTTCCGTTGGTGATACCATACTACACCAGTAGATGAAACTTAGCATCCCGACGTTGTCTGTATGTTTGCTTTTGCTCTCGAGCATATTAATTAGGGAGTTTCTTTTTTCCATTGGTAATTTGTAAGGCTGTAACTATTTTTATAGTCGGGTCCCCCCCCCCCCAATTTGTTTCACTAACCCTTAGTTGCTATGCTACTGTGAGGTAATGTGTGTAAGAAACCCTTGAGGAGAATGGGAATTATTCCCCCAGTGGAATCCAAATCTTTGCTCTCATGCAGCAGAGTAAGCTGTGATCCAAGTAAGTCCTAGTTCAAACCTTGCCCACACCATAAAAGAACTAGATGACCTCAAAACAAGACACTATTCTCATTTTTAACCCCTTTACTTCATCGTGGAGATGACAACGCTAGTCTTCCTTACCCTCTAGTAAGGTTTCCTGATATAATAACTAGTCTAAAGTATGATTTTCAAAAAGCTTAGCTAATAACCCATTGTTTGGAATGAAATGGGCGCTACACTCTCCTTCCCTCTGTGAATTAGTGTCTAATGTTCAGTATAAAATCTTGGATGCTTTTTATAAATTGGCAGCTTGCTTTCAGATAGGATTGCCAATTTTTTAAGCATGTCCTTGATTTGTAATTTCACTGTTGCATTTCTTCCTCACATGAGCATGAGAGACTGTCTCTTTTTTTTTTCCATTACAGGCACAAGACCCTCAGGTGCTGGAACAGCTGTCCAAAAACATCACCCGCATGGGTCTCACTAACTTCACCCTCAACTACCTCAGGGTAAGCTTACCATGAGCAATTTTTGAAAAGGTTACTGTCACAGCCCTCAGAAGCTCTTCTGTAGCCTAAAGACCATGTGAGTTTTGTCATGGCCTGCCCCATAATTTCCCTTCATTTTCAAACCAGTTTCCTGGGGAACCTGGGATCTGTTCTGCTCAGCTCCTCTTCCAGGTTTGTGTCTAGCCAGGTAAATATGAAACAGAAGTGAACAGAAAGAAGGCAATCCCTTGAAGGTTGGGAGTAATGAAAACACTAGTTAACTTTGCCTGAGAAAGCATCTCCTTGGCGAACACAGCAGTATTTCAAAACTATAAGTCTAGAGAGACCTGCAGCTAAACATCTGGCTGATGATTTCAGATCAATATTTAGCACATCCACCCACACACCAGCTCTTGACCTCCTGCCCCTCTATTATTTTATCAGCCACGTATGGGAAGCGGTTTGCTATGAGTGCTGTCAGCCAGCAATGCAGTGCAGTTGTGGATGGAGGAAAATTCATCAAGAATTTCTTGGGTCTTGAAATCCATCAGGAAACAGCAGTGGAGGTAGGGGGTGCTTCAGTTAACACTGTGACAGTGTGCTGCTGCTGCTGCTGGCTAGCTGGCTAGCTACCATCAATGCTATCCACAAGGTGCAGCAAGACATTTGTCAATCACGTCCCCTGCCCACAGCAGTGAGCAACGTCACTGTGTGCAGCTGATTTTTTAAAATAATAATAATAATAATAATAATAATTTATTTATATCCCGCCCTCCCCAGCCGAAGCCAGGCTCAGAGCAGCTAACAACAGTAAAATAACACAGCATTCTAAAATCAATTCATTATAAAATCAGTTCAAATCGAATTAATCGCAACCATTGGGCTAGCGTTCTATGAGGATTACCAAAGGAGGTGGTCAGGCTGTGCCTTGGCCAAAGGCCTGGTGGAACAGCTCTGTCTTGCAGGCCCTGCGGAAAGATGTCAAGTCCCACAGGGCCCTAGTTTCTTGTGACAGAGCGTTCCACCAGATTGGAGCTGCAGCCGAAAAATCCCTGGCTCTGGTTGAGACCAGCCTAACCTCTCTGTGGCCTGGGACCTCCAAGATGTTTTTATTTGAAGACTGTAAGTTCCTCTGTGGGGCATACCTGGAGAGGCGGCCCCGTAGGTACGAGGGTCCTAGGCCGTATAAGACTTTAAAGGTTAAAACCAGCACCTTAAACCTTATCCTGTACTCCACCGGGAGCCAGTGCAGCTGGTATAGCACCGGGTGAATGTGATCTCGCAGCAAGGACCCCATAAGGAGTCTCGCTGCAGCATTCTGCACCCGCTGGAGTTTCTGGGTCAGTCTCAAGGGCAGCCCCACGTAGAGCGAATTGCAATAATCCAGTCTGGAGGTGACCATCGCATGGATCGCAGTGGCTAGGTCAGGGCGAGAGAAGTAAGCCAGCCCTTGATTCCCAAAGCAATTCCGCACAGAGTACTTTAAAATTAGCAACAACAGAGCTTAAAAACAAGGCAGGAGATATTAAAACACACCACCAATAGTTAGAGCAATTGTGAACAGCCTCAGGCACTAAGACCTGAATCTTCAGATGGTGCTGAAAATTCATAAGAGACCATGCTAGTTATATCTCAGAAGGGAGGGTTTCACCCATGCTTTGCCCCATGCTTTCTGGACGCAGGTCCACACTTTCACAGTCCATATCTGAACAATGGTTCTTTGCCTTACTGCTTTCCCCAGGAAAACCCACTCTTTAATGTCGAATTGGAACAAGCAGGACAATTTGGGTTTTCCATGGGTCGCAGAGCGTTTCACCAGGATTTGCCTTCCTTGTGACTGGCCTATCATATAAGCAACAAATAGCCACCACAGATCTCATAGAATTGAAAAGGATTCTGAGGATCCTCTTGTCTGACCCCCTGCAATGCAGAAATATTTAAAAGAGAAGGTTTTTGTGAGGAAAGCTGTAGGGCACCCCCCCTCAGTGCCGGATTTATGTATAAGCTAAACAGGCTATAGCTTAGGGCCCCATTCTCTTGGGGGCCCCCAAAATAATTTAAAGGAAAAAAACCTGGATGTACATTTCTAAAATATAAGATAAAAAACAAATAAAATAAAACCTTCATACAGAAACAGTGTTGTGTAGGCTCCTGTTTGTTACGTGCAAATGGCTTTAGATACCTATTAGGTCCATAAATTACCATATGGCATATATTCAACACAAAAAAAGCAACAATTTGTTGTTGACAAAAGACAAGTAAACTTATAAAGGGCCTCATTACCTTCAGTAGCTTAGGGCCTCATCAAACCAAAATCCGCCCCCCCCAAAAAAAAACCAACCCCAAAAACTTCAGGCATAGACTAGGAAAGGGCAGATTTGTGCCTAGAAAGCTCTGAGGAAAATTTGTGTAGATGAGCCCCGAGAAAACCCTCCCCAGTGCTTCCACATAGTAATGTTCAGCTGGGCTTTATGGCTGAGTTAGACTCGCTTTCTCAGTTACTCAGATGCTAAGCTTGGTTATGTCTAAAGAGGGCCATGGTGCGAAGGCAAAGCTCAGTTCTTAAGGCAGGAGCACCATTCCAAAGCCATTTCTCCTTTCTGGGCCCTTCCCTGAGTTTGTACTGCATTGGCTGTAATGTGTTTATGTTGGGGGGGGGATGAATTTTCTCCCATTGAAGTTTGATCCTTGCAGAGCACCTGAAGTTTACTCTTTTACACGCTAAGGGTGTTCCCTTCTCTGGTCTCGCCATGTATATACCAAAATGTCAATTTTGGGTTCGTGTGGCAAGGTTTAAAATGCAAATTGTCTGCAGGTGCAGAATACTGTGAAGCAAATGCAAAGTGGCAGATTAGCTAAAGTCTTAAGATATGCCAAATAGATTGTAAAAAAAAGAAGAAGATACAGTAGACAAGTCATAATTTTACCAGCACATGCAGCTCCACAAGTATTAACAATCCATGTCCCTATTAAAACTGGAAAGCAAGAATTAGAGAAGGGTGGGATTAGCAACCTTAAGGCATCTTTAATCCTAACTTTCCCCAGTTGAAGACTGAACTAGGTTTTCATTCTAGGTGTAGACTTGGAACATAGTAGGGGGCAAGACCTTATGGAATGTGGGTGTGTATCTAAGGCAGGCATAGGCAAACTCCAGATGTTTTGGGACTACAACTCCCATCATCCCTGACCACTGGTCCTGCTGGCTAGGGATGATGGGAGTTGTAGTCCCAAAACATCTGGAGGGCCGAATTTGCCTATGCCTGATCTAGGGGATGACCTATCTAGGGGAGAAGCAGATGATGGACCTCAGTGTTGAAGTAGTCTCTGTGTCACACAAGGACCTCACATGCTGGGTAATCAGAAACTTAGATAAATGCAATACTGTTTATATAACGGCAGGAGTGGGCAATTTCTGGGCTTCTAGCAACTTCCATCAGACCTATCCAGCACAATCATTGATCAGGGATGATGGGAGTTTTAGTTCAGCAACAGCTGGAGAGCCTCCGGTTCCCTGACACAGGGCTACATAAACATGGAGGGGAATTCAGATAGTGAATTTGGAAGACTGGGGTTAAGGTAATTGTATATATTTTGGGGCAGGGGAGCCAGCGATTTCATTTTATGTACTTGGAAGCAAACATTCTCCTCAACTGACATACACAAAGCTATATCCTGCACAGAAGCGATTTTTAAAGTCAGCACTTCACATTATTTTAGTCAAATATTTTTGACTTGTTAACATTGTTTAATGTGCTTTTAAATAGGTTTTTAAATTTATGCAAATAAAAGGCATCAAATTTTCTTTCACTGCATATTGCAAATGTTGGTCATAATCCTTAAGAAAAATTCCACTGATGGCCAGAACAAATCATTTTTATTCTCCAAGCCTAAAGTAGTTAACTATGCAGAAGCAGAAGCAGCCAACCGCTAAAGCAATAGGAGATAAACTTCGGTTGCCATAGGGAACTGTTAAGCAAGTGTAGACTATAGCCTTCATTCTGTATCTACAATACAGTTGTGTACACTATATTTGAGACAATTATATCTGGGAGCATTAAATTTTTTATTTGGGGTTGTGCATAATTTCTAAAATATGAGGTGCTCCATGGACATCATATTCTTTTAACTGGGAGTCCCATTCACCTAATCATAGGATGCAGAAATAAATGAAGAAGCATTATTTACAGAAAGGGGGTGGGGACACAAAATTTTAAGCCCCTCAAACCATTTTGAAAGTCATTTCAGGTGTCAGCAGAACCACCTGCCACCCCATAAACAAAAAACTAACCACCCCGTTTTGCCATTTGAGTGGTGGTGAATTGGGGGTGGCCGTTTGAGTCCACTTCTAGGGGAAAGCAATGGTCCTAGTCTGTAGCCCCTGAAGGTTTTGGCAATATTCCTTCAGAGCCCCAAGGTCTTCTCAAGATTCTTCTTTGTTAAGGAGGTCTGAGGCTCTTGTCATTCTGAGGTTCTAGAGAAGCTTAACTGTACAGATTTTATCTCTATCCGAAGTTTTCTGGACAAGGTTCCATCTTCTCAGGGTTTCTTCAGTGTCCAGAACTATGTGGTTGTTCTATTTTCAGTCCTCTATTTTAACCGTCCTCACTTTAAATCTGCCTCTTCATGTTCTTTGCTGCTCTGAAGTTGTGTTGATGTTATTCCTAAAGCTCCCTTCTTCGTTGTTCCAGAGTTTGCAGCTGCTACTTCTTGCTTCTCCTCCAGCACCCAACCCCTTGCCTTCTGTGTAGGTGGGGGCTGAGTTGTCCTCTTCAGGCTGCTTTTGCACTCCAGCTGTTTATACATCCAGCTGTGATCTAGTTAGGTGCAGTTGGAGCTTGTGACAGTCTGTTGCTTAGGCTGGGTGTGACTGAACAGATCCATCTAAGATGGGTTATCTAGGTCGTAGATGGTACCCCCAAAAAATGCAGAGCCCAAAACTTAAGAAAGTTAATTCATATATATTTCTAATGGATAACCTGAGCTAGAGGGAGAATGAGAATGTTGTTGTTGTTGTTTTGTTGTGTCCGACTCTTCGTGACCCCATGGACCAGAGCACGCCAGGCACTTCTGTCTTCCACCGCCTCCCGCAGTTTAGTCAAACTCATGCTGGTAGCTTCGAGAACACTGTCCAACCATCTCTTCCTCTGTCGCCCCCTTCTCCTTGCGCCCTCCATCTTTCCCAACATCAGGGTCTTTTCCAGGGAGTCTTCTCTTCTCATGAGGTGGCCCAAGTATTGGAGCCTCAGCTTCAGGATCTGTCCTTCCAGTGAGCACTCAGGGCTGATTTCCCTAAGAATGGATAGGTTTGATCTTCTTGCAGTCCATGGGAATGAGATAGCTTGGAGCAAATCAATGGAAGGGTTTGGAAATAGATAGGATTTGGGTTTGGGGTTTTTACAGTGATGACTCCATGAATGATCTTTCCTGCTTTTTTGACACCAGTGTAGTTGGGAAATTGTGCTGGCAAGTAATATAATTCCGAGAGGTAGAATTGCTACAGCAGAAATAAAGCTGTTGGTTAAGGGCATTAAGGATACACAACACAAGCAGGAATGAAATCTATTGCCATTTCTGAGGCAGGCTTTGATAAGCAGGATATTGTGAAGGGTGCAGAGGTCTTGGTTTAAGTTGGCCCCCAAGACAAGGTATATTGTGTAGGAGAACCCAAGCTGATTATAGGTGAACTATGGAGGTCAAAATTAAAGAGGATGACACTGAAAATACAGATGAAAAAAATCTCTGAAGCATTCAGTAGAAGCAACCAAGAGAATAAGAAGTTGCAATTTCTGTCCCCAGACACACCATTAAAAAAAAAAAAAAAAATTCAAAGGCAACAAAATTGTGAGAAAGGTCTGCTTTACTGTTACCATGGATCCATGTTTAAGATAGCACAAAATTTATTTTAGAGAAGAGCATAAATCAGAACAGCAAACTCTTAGGTTTCAATCCTCTGTGGAACTTTCTTCATAGGATTGCACTGTTAGAATATTTTATGTAAGGCTCAGTTTCTCTAGGCCTGGCACAAATCCCATATTTTTCTCTAGGTTCAGGGCAGTGTGATTGATAGAATTCCTCTTTTTATTTTCATGTTTATGGTAATCAGGTGAAGTTTGGACTTCCTAGTGCAGGAAGGTTAGGGTGGTGAAGTTTGAGCCAGGAAGTCCCCTACTTCAAATCTTTCTTCAACCTCAAACTCATTAGGTACCCTTAGGTAGCCCATTACTCTCTCCGCCGATTAGCATATTTAATGTTTCAAATCTTATTTCCAACTGTTTAAGGAGGCAGGGTCTATGTAGCAGAGACTGGGCCAGTGCAAACAGGAACTGAGCAGGAAGAACCAGCAGTGCATTGTGGGATTTTGATGGGATGCTTAATGAGACTTTTTTCCCAGCTGCCATCTTGGTGTTGGCAACCCCTGTGTTAGGCCGCGTCTTATTCTCACTGAGGAGTTAAATCAATTCTGCAGATGGACCTTTAGCCTATAGAGGTACATTTCAAGCTCAGGTTTGCATTTCCACTGGAGAATTAGACCCCCTTTTAAGCGTCTTGATAAATTACTTTGAAATCATGGGTGCCTGAGTCCTGCTAGTTCTGCGTCTATACCAGGGGTCAGCAAGGTTTATCGGCCATGGGCCGGATCACTCCCGCAGAGATCGTCTATGGGCTGGGCCAGCGCAGCACAACACCGGAAATCTGCGCATGTTCATGGTGCTGGAAATCACTTCTGCATATGCCCAGATGCCAAATATAGCGCCTGCGCAGAAGCAATTTTCGGTGTCTGGGCATGTGCAGAAGTGATTTCCGGTATCTGCGTGTGTGCAGACGCAATTTCCGGGGCTGCTCAGTGAGTCCCTGCACCACGCTACGCTGGTTTAGTGTAGCGCGCAGGGGACTTGCTGAGTGGGCGGCTCGGTTCTGGGGCGGCTCATGGGCCAGCAAAACGGTCTTCGTGGGCCAGATTCGGCCCATGGCCCACACCTTGCCGACCCCTGCTCTATAAAGGTAAAGGGATCCCTGACCATTAGGTCTAGTCATGACCGACTCTGGGATTGCACATTCATCTTGCTCTATAGGCTGAGGGAGACAGCAGACAGCTTCCGGGTCATGTGGCCAGCATGACTAAGCCGCTTCTGGCGAACCAGAGCAGCACATGGAAATGGCATTTACCTTCCCACCAGAGCGGTACCTATTTATCTACTTGCACTTTGACGTGCTTTCGAACTGCTAGGTTGGCAGGAGCAGGGACCAAACAACAGGAGCTCACCCCGTCGCGGGGATTCGAACCGCCGACCTTCTGATCGGCAAGTCCTAGGCTGTGTGGTTTAACCCACAGCGCCACCCGCGTCCCTGCTCTGTACATTACATTATACGTCCCCTGCTCTATACATTACATTAAATGTGTTTTCGCTGGTTATAATTCAATTATAATTAGCACTGGTCATGTCTCTTTTCTTTAAAAAAATAAGGGGGGTGGGAGGGCTATCTGAGCTAGGACTATAGTGGGGTAGAAGGGGGAATTCAACCTCTCTCTCTCCCCCCAGTCCAGATAGGGGGAGGGTCAGCACACAAGAGGTAGCCAGAACAGTTTTGTCCCCTTGTGCCGTATGTAAGGGATTGCTTTCACTCAGAGCTGGAGAAATTCCCACACGAACATCGCTGGCGGTTTATGCAAATTAAATTGATTTTGGAGTTTGGTATTCAAGGCCGTGCTTCTACCTTCTGCAGCAGTGAAACATTTACCTGCCCCAGCGGCCCAACTGGCAGGGGCCTGGACTCCGTCTGCAGTATGTTTCGCCAAATGAGGAGACACACAGAATCCTGAGGAGGACTGTAGTGCTTCAGACTGCATGCTTAAATTTCCACTTGCAGTGTAAACTTTGTAAAAAGTGCTGAATAGCTCAGTGTTGCACCCGAAACCTAATATGGAAACAATCAAGATTTAAATATATTTTACCAAAGAATTGGGTGGTGTTTTTTTCTGGTGTGCTAACTAGAGTAGCATATTGATTAAAAAACTAAAGCTAGACGGAAACATGGGACTGAATCCTATAGTAGAATCTTAAACTAGTGGCATCAACTATCCCTCTTTAAGCAGCTGGTTGGGGTGCTGCTTTTGAATTCTTTACTACATTTTTTTTTGGGGGGGGGCCTCATTGCCAATTTAAAAAAGAACCCCTGTCATATGAATAAGAGTGCTTCCACCCAAGGCTGCTCCCTGATGTGCTGGTTTTCCATGATGATTCACCAACAGTCTAAAGTGGGACACTCCATTCTAGCAGCTCAGGATTCTTAGCAACTTATTGCATCCTCAGTTCTGCAGCACCAGCCCTCTCACATGTGGAGTAGATCAACCTAGAACAGGGGTAGGCAACCTAAGGCCCGGGGGCCGGATGCGGCCCAATCACCTTCTCAATCTGGCCTGTGGACGGTCCGGGAATCAGCATGTTTTTACATGAGTAGAATGTGTCCTTTGATTTAAAATGCATCTCTGGGCTATTTGTGGGGCCTGCCTGGTGTTTTTTACATGAGTAGAATGTGTCCTTTTATTTAAAATGCATCTCTGGGTTATTTGTGGGACACAGGAATTTGTTCATTATTATTTTTTTCCAAAATATAGTCCGGCCCACCACATGGTCTGAGGGACGGTGGACCGGCCCACGGCTGAAAAAGGTTGCTGACTCCTGACTTAGAATGTTGTCCAAACAGCATTAGGTTCAAAGCACTGGGAGTACAGTCGTGCCTTGGTTCTCAAACTTAATCCATTCTGGAAGACGGTTCCAAAACCAAAGCATTCCAAAACCAAGGGGCACTTTCCCATAGAAAGTAATGCAAAATGGATTAATTCATTCCAGACTTTGAAAAACAACCCCTAAAACAGCAATTTAACATGAATTTTACTATCTAATGAGACCATTGATCCATAAAATGAAAGCAATAAACAATGTACTGCAGTCAATCAATCAATCAATCAGTAGCTGAACTGGGTTCCACACAGTCACAAAAACAAAACAAAAAACCTGCAAAAACAAAAACACAAAATAAATAGCAAAAACAGACAGACTTCAGCATAACACTCAAAATGGAAGCGTGGCACTCAAAACAGAACCCGTTCGGCTTCTGAAAAAAGTTTGCAAACTGGAACACTCACTTCTTGGTTTGCAGTGTTTGGGTTCCAAGTTGTTTGAGTACCAAGGCGTTTGAGAACCAAGGTACCACTGTATATTTGAAACTGGCCCTCTGAAATTCTTCAATTTCTCTCTTTTTCTGAGGCTATGATTGCTTCAGTATTGCAACATTTGAAGTTAAATTTTATTAATAGAGTTCAGCCAGGCTACTGTTGAAGTCAATGAGAATATTTCCTCTTATCCCAATGTCCCCACAGTTAGTCATTCACTCTGAAGTCTTTTGTACCCACAAAAATCCAATTTCTTGAAATTAATTTCACCACTCCCTTGAGCTATTTTCTCACTGTGGAAATGCCATACTGCATGCAGGCAAAAGAAAAGTTGTTTTTATTATGCATTTTATTTTATTTTTTGTAGCAAGTTAAACATTATTTCAATTTAGTCATAGATTCTGGCTCTATGGTGAGCCTAAAGCAATGAATAGGAGCTTTCAGGATTCGAGAAGAAGAAAACAGAATTGTTACTGTAGCACCCTGCTTGTGGTTAACGCTTAGCTGGAATGAAATATTCAACGCAGCAATAGAGAAATTAAAATAATAATTTATTTGTCAGACAAATAAATATGAGGCAGAGTGGTATATGGTTACCAAGCTCTGGCCTGGCCTCCTGCCATTCTGGCCAGCACTTATATTTCCTTAATCCAGCCCCCTTGCTCCTCCTGTGGCTGCCTCTGTCCAATCAGCCTGGTTGAAATTCCTATTGGCTGTTTGCTAGAACCAATCACAAAAGATACACCCATTTCCTTCTGCCCTTTTATGGGAATCAAAAAGCTATATATTCTTCTATCTATAAATGACAAATAAGTAGTAATATATCTTACATGTGTCTCAACAAGGAACCTTAATTACCAGCTCACCTCGCCCTATTGCCCTCCAAAACAAATGGTTTAATCTTAAATTTTTATCTTAAACAGATGTCAAGGATCATCATTGAAAGATCTCCTTCCTTTGGAGGTCTCTAAACAAAAGCTTGACAAATGCTCTAATGATGTTTCCTGCTTGGCAGGGGGGGCTGGTGGCTGATGGCCCCTGTGATCTCTTCCAACTATATGAAATAAGAATCTAGCATAAGGATTTAACATTTCTTAGCTTCTAATTCCTTTGCATAATTACATTTAAGCCAATATATTTAATACATAACATAAATAACCTTTTTAAAAGGAAAAGAAATCTTAAAAGGATCTCAGTTTAAGAAAGAAACAACTTTAGAAAAAGACTTCCCAAAATACTCTCTTCCTTTCTGCCAGCTAGATGCTTTTCCATTGCTCTTGACCTTTGAACCTTAGGAAAATATGGCTCAAGTTTAATGGGAGGCACATGGTTTTATTTTACTATTTACCCACTCTTAATTATGTTTATCTCTTTTTTTATCTTCTGTAATATGTAGGGTCAGTGTAACCTTGGCTGTCAGCCTGTAATTCCCTTTTTACGACTTTGAGAATTGTTTTCTGCTATAAATCAGGGGGCCCCCTTGTCTAGGAGGAAAAACATTTTGCCAAGGTTCTTAGGCAGCTGCTCTTCTGCCTGGCATGAAACATTTGAAAATCTTTAAGCTCATTTTAAAATACAGGCCCTGATCAAGCCTCAATAAAAATGCAGGCTATGATTAGATGCCTCATTACTGCAAGTCGGGTGGGTGGGAAATGTAACTCTAGACCAAGAAAACAGATTTAAAAGCAGAAAGAAAGCGTAGAGGGCTGCTTTAATTAACGGTCCACAGCCTCTTTTTCTGTTGCAGATCAGACTGTTTCACATAAAATATGTATGAGGGACATTAAGTAACTCCTAAAGCCATCCCATCTTAGACTTTGATTTTATTGTATCTTAAAAACAAGGGATGGTTAGTCCTGATCAGTAGTTGTATGGAAAAATCTTTAATAAAGCACTCAAGCAGACATGTAAAGCCTAGGTCTGCCAGGCCTGATGTGTCCAGGTTTTAGCCTTTGCAAGTTCTCCAGGATTGGTGAGAGTTTTTGCTGTTAGCTCTTCTCCCTTGCCTGCTGCATCCATTCTTCAGCTTCCAGTTATAGCCGGGCTATGCTGCTGCTGATAATCCATCAGGTACCATTCCCTGTGTCCACTGAGTGTCTCTAGTTTCCACCCAGTCTGCTAGGGGAGACACCCCCTCTCTCCATTTTCCTTCTCCCATAAATCTCAGACATTGGCAACCTAAGCTGATGTAAGGCTCTGGGTCATTTCTGATGTCTAACATGTCTAACCCATATCACCCTACTGAATTCCACATAATTTTCAGAGCCAAGAAGCCACAAATGTCAAGCCAGCTTCTTCTTATCATTTCAATCACCCTAGGCATCATTTTAGCTTTTAATGTAAATAATAATAATAATAATAATAATAATAATAATAATTTATTATTTATACCCTGCCCATCTGACTGGGTTTCCCCAGCCACTCTGGGCGGCTTCCAACAAGTATTAAAATACAGGAGTCTGTTAAACATTAAAAGCTTCCCTAAAGAGGGCTGCCTTCAGATGTCTTCTAAAAGTCTGGTAGTTGTTCTTCTCTTTGACATCTGGTGGGAGGGCGTTCCACAGGGCGGGTGTCACTACCAAGAAGGCCCTCTGCCTGGTTCCCTGTAACATGGCTTCTTGCAGCAAGGAAATGCCAGAAGGTCCTCGGCGCTGGACCTCAGTGTCCAGGCAGAACGATGGGGGTGGAGACGCTCCTTCAGGTATACTGAACTGAGGCCGTTTAGGGCTTTAAACGTCAACACCAACACTTTGAATTGTGCTCAGAAACGTACTGGGAGCCAATGTAGGTCTTTCAAGACTGGTGTTATGTGGTCTCGGTGGCCGCTCCCGGTCACCAGTCTAGCTGCCGCATTCTGGATTAGTTGTAGTTTCTGAGTCACCTTCAAAAGTAGCATTGCAGTAGTCCAAGCGGGAGATAACTAGAGCATGCACCACTCTGGCCAGACAGTCTGTGGGCAGATAGGGTCTCAGCCTGTGTACCAGATGGAGCTGGTAAACAGCTGCCATGGACACAGAATTGACCTGCACCTCCATGGACAGCTGTGAGTCCAAAACGACTCCCAAGTTGCGCATCTGGTCCTTTATTTATTTATTTTGGATATGCAAGGGTGACCTGCATCAAAATGTTGCAGGACGGAGTGCTCCTTCGACTATCCCATGATGCTCCATCCCATTCCATCTCCGTGTGGTCCTCTGCCCCCCCATAGACATATAGCATAGCCCCTACGGAAAGGAGCTGCAGCTCATGATTAGTGAGGAGGGAGCTTAACCCAAATTCTGAGCTTGGACAACACACTAAGCCCTACCTTAGCTTAGTTCAGTATGGCACAAGAGTCAACAGGACCACAAAGCAGCTGTGAGCTGCAGTCCTGGTAAACCATAGTTTGGCCCACCAGCTTGTTAGAATTCCTGCTCCATGATTGCAGTCATGGGATTGTTGTCTATCACATGACGGTATGTGTTTTGACTCCACAGAGTGGGAAGTGATGGAGACAGGATGTTTGTGTTACTGTGTTCCATGAAGCGGAACTATTGTCCTTTGTTCTTTCTCTTTGCTGTCTGATGCTAGAGAGAGAGGAAGCCATGTTGCAGTGCTCTGTGTGTGTTTATATGTAAATAAAGTAGATTAGCCAAAACGCTGGGTTGCTGAGGTCTGTCACACAATGCTGTGCAAACTCTGTGGATCCTTAAGTGTGCTGGTGTTGGTTGGCATCCGTCGCTGTGATGTTCGGGCTGAAGAAAGCTTATGAAGCTCCCGAACGAAAGAGCAGGAGGGAGAGAACATGCCAGTCGGGCATGCGTCTCTGCCAGGGTCCTACTCGAGTGTAGGCTGAACTCCTGTATGAATCTGGCTTTGAGAAAAGCAAGACATGATGGTCCCTCGCCAGTCTTCTTAAGTCACCATTGTCCTTAATTTATATACCACCTTTTGATATCACTTTACACAAGGCAGTTCACAAGCTGAAGAAACAGGAAAGATCACACACCTTATAACAACCTGTTCCATTCCAAAAAATGTCATAATAAAACTGTAACTTTTAAATAAACAGCTTATTTCAAATAAGGTAATATTCAATAACCCATTAGAATATAATGGTACATGATAAGATTAAATACCAGCAAATAATAGTTAAACAGAAATTCACTCTTAACAGTTACAATAAATAATTTCTAGACTATAATCAATAAAAATAACAGCAAGTTACAAGGAATGAATGAATGAATCTTTATTTGCATCAGCCATCGGCCATAGCAATAAAACAACAATACAATATACAAAGAATAGAATTAAAAATAAAAAGGGAATAATATAACAAAATGCAAATTGAAAAGCAAAGACACACAATTTATACATATATATATATGAATTTAATACCCCTGAACCCAAGATCTCTTTCCTATTTATTTACCTCATGTTCAGATTCTCATCATAGTGTATGTGTGAAATGCACATTTTGTTCCAGTGGCCGTCACTTTGTACATACTTACAATGAATCTCTTCTGTCACTTTCTGACTATCAGTTATTGCTGAATTCTCCCCCCTCCTTCTGTCACACACTGTATTTCACTGATAAGTTCTTTCCCCCCAGCCTGCAAGGGAGTAGCAGAGAAGATAAATTGAGCTACACCTGCAGACTTGGGCTTTGCATGTTCTTCTGGTTCAACAACCAATCTTGAAGTACTTCAGGGAATTTGTCCATCCTCTCGGCTAGCTCTCTGCCCAGGGTCAGAACATAGCATTCATCAAACTAACATATCTGGACGGGGGGAAAGCAGTCTGCTAACTTAAGGGGAAACGGTCTTGTTTTTCCATGCTGCAAGAACCAAACCTTATCCTCTACTTCATGTAACAATGCGTTCGTGTCTTTATTGACTCATAAAAGAGAAGGAAGTTATAGTTAACTTCCTGGTGTGACTTGCTGGTGAGTGATAATGGTGCTTTGACGTGCATGGGTGTGGTTTGCGTGGCAAGGTCCTGAACCCTCCCCCATTGTAGAATAAAGATACTTGACACCAGAATTTAGGTTAATGGGCTGAAAAAGGCCACAACTTTATTGATTGCAGAATGTGAGTGGTATTGGCTTAGGCATTGTAACCAGTGATTATATCTGACTCCTGCCCGCCTTCAGGGAGTCTAATAAGGGTTAACCACCAATAGGGGGAGCCCTGTTGATGCACATCAACTAGGAATTCCCCCAGGGTCACCAATAGGGGTTGTGGTAAGGTCCTTGCCCCCATCTGGGCTTCGGACAGAGGACACACACCCCAGATTCCTTTAATGGAATACGCTTGAAATAGGAGGAGTAGGTGATGGCCACCACCTCCCCTCCCCTCCAACCGAATACTCCAATGCCTAACCGCCACCCAGATTCATCCACTGGAATTGAAGGAAGGGGCTGTAATGGTAGATAAACGGCAAGATCTGGTGCTAGACCAAAGCACTCTGGAAAGTACAGCGCCCCTATTTAAGCAGCCACAGCTGCCAGGCAGAGATAACAGAAGCAGAGGGAGTGATTAAATGTCACTGTACTGAGTTATAAACCAGGGTTATAAACCAGCAGCTCTGAATCGGATGAGAAGGAGCCGTAGTCTCACCTGCTCCTGGGCCTCTGATGCAGGAGTACCTCAAGGCTGTATTCCAGATTGACCAGGGAAGGTTGAACCAGCAGGCTTTGCTCTCCCTAACAGCACAAACCCATCACTACGAGGGCCGTTCATTAAAGATTTCCCCATGGACTGAGACAAACGAAACTGGGCACAGTTTTTAGTCCTTCTCTACATAGCTACCAGCAAGAGTCACACACTTCTTCCATCGCTTTATGCAGCTGTGGAGACCTCATCTGCAGAAGTTGGCAGGTTGTGTTAGAAGCCACGACTTGACCTCAGAAATCAGCATTTCATCATCTGGAAAAAGCTTGCCCATCGTCATGGTTGGAAAGAGGTGGAAGTCCGATGGTCAGGAGAATAAGGGGGGGGGGTGAGGAAGGATATCATAGCTACAGGGTCGCGCTTTCGTCTGAGCAACATGCGAGTTGTGAACCAGGGCGTTATCCTGCAGGAGGTGGACACCTTTGGCCAGTATACCACACCTCTCAATTTTGATGGCCTTCTACAATTTCTGCAGCAGTGAAGCGTAGTATGTCCCAGTAATTGCGGTACCCTTTGCCAGGAAATCCATCTTCATTACTCCGCGCTGGTTCCAAAAGACCGTGAGCATGACCTTGCCCACTGATGGTTGGACATGTGCCTTCTTTGGAGGTGGTGAGGCAGAGTGCT
The DNA here is from genome assembly GCF_951804945.1 of Podarcis cretensis. Classification (NCBI taxonomy): domain Eukaryota; kingdom Metazoa; phylum Chordata; class Lepidosauria; order Squamata; family Lacertidae; genus Podarcis; species Podarcis cretensis. Next base: position 73,770,092 of record NC_137178.1, read on the forward strand.
TCCATTGTTTGGACTGGGATTTAGTCTTTGGGTGATAATGATGGACCCATGTTTCAACCTGAGTAATTAGTCTGGCGAAGAAGTCATCATGGTTTTCGTGACATGTGACCAAAAGAGCCCGTGAGCATGTGACCTTTCCCGTTTGCAAATGGTCGTGGATGATTTTTTCTGCAGAGCCCACACTGATCTTGACATCTGCAGCCAGTTGACGAACTGTTATGCGGTGATCCTCCAAAATGGCGGCCTCCACTTGCTGGATGGTGTCTTCATCAATGGCAGACTGTGGTCGCCCAGGAATGGGAGCCGTTCCACCGAAATCCGACTACATTTGAACTGACAATGTCAGTGCTTTACTACGTCATACGATGGGGCATCTTCCGCATAAGCCCCTTGCATCTCATCGAACATCTCCCATGGTGTGCGGCCTTTCAAGTACAGGAACCTGATGACCGCTCTGCATTCAACTGGTTCCATTATCAGATGTCACTCCACGTTAGCACCAGTAACAGAGAAACTGTTAGGAGTGCAGAGCTACAAATTACCACAGTACCAATGGAGAGATGTAGAATTATACATGTGCAATTTCATTCTCCTACAATAACCGGAAGTGGGTCAGGTGAAATCTTTAATAAACAATCCTCATAGTACATTTTTACTTGGGCTTCTCACCCAATCCCCTGCACTAAATCCTCCTCCTCCTTCTTCGTCAGGCTTTGGGTAGGCATGGAGATATGCAGGTATTGTATCGGGGGCAAGCTGTAGTCTGTATTCATATATCCAATATGATTCAGTGGAAGAGAAAGGTAGCAGCAGAGGGAGAGAGAGAGAGAGAGAGAGCCATAGTCACTTGGAATCCTTCTCTTTCTGTCCAGCTAATTCTTTTGCCTGCCAGTTCCCCCTGGATTTAGCAATGACGGGAGGGTGCAGAGTTCATCTAGGCTGCTGTACAGGAATATGTGGTCCAATAAAGTATTCAATAGCAGCTTCAGTCTCTGCCTGAAATTCTAAGCAGAAAAATAAATGTCCATTCTGTTTGGATGTCTGCAGAGTTTCCTTCTGCACTGTGCATTAAAGGAAAGGCCTGCATGTTAAAATATCCTCTTCCAGGCAATAAACCAATATTCTTTTCTTCTAGATTGGAGTGTCTTTTAGAAGTGTGCAGAACCCGGCCTGTTAGATTGACATTGTGCAAAACAAGCAAAAATGAAATATCCCCTGGCTTTGTTATGAGGTCCTAGCAGGCCGTTAAGATGTGCAGCTCTCAGTTTTCATAGGGCAGGTTTTTTTGCAGAGACGTGCGCACCTACAAATCACACATTAATTTCTTTAAAATAGTCTGAAATGTAAAATAAACAATCTGATTCTTGGGGAAACCCACATACAGTGGTGCCCCTCAAGACGAATGCCTCGCAAGACGAAAAACCCGCTAGACGAAAGGGTTTTCCGTTTTTCGAGGCGCTTCGCAAGATGAATTTCCCTATGGGCTTGCTTCGCAAGACGAAAACGTCTTGCAAGTCTTGTGAGTTTTTTCCCTCCCCCCCCCCTTTTTCTAAGCCGCTAATAGCCGCTAATAGGGATGCTTCGCAAGACGAAAAAACCACAAGACAAAGAGACTTGCGGAACGAATTATTTTCGTCTTGCGAGGCACCACTGTACTTCATTCATTGTCATGTGCATTCAGATAATAATTTTTCCCCCACAAGGTTTTTAGTTTTGGATTGAAGAACTGTATTGATATTATTGTTGTAAGCATAATATAGGACAGTGATCAGCAAATGGTGTTTCCACCAGAAGAGTGCTCTTGGCTGCCAGCTTGCAAAGGTGGTCCTTGCATAGGAGAAGCATCTGACCCATGGTGTGGGCCAACAGGTCATGAGAGGGGGGTAAGTTGAGGTGTTTCCCACACCTGCTACCCACCATGAAGTGACCATCCACCAAAAGGAGTTTGCGTGTTCAGACCCAGAAACCTCCCCCCTGAATAAATTCACACATGACTCAAATTTTGGTTTGGTTTTTGGCATAATTTAGGCCACAACTTTATTGATTACAGAATGTGACTGGTTGCATAGTGTAATGGTTATAAGGGGTTACTTGTGCGTAAGTTGCCGTTACTTTTGGCTAGATCGCCTGGCTAACCATGCCTCGGCTGACAGCCCTCACTCCGTGGCTGTTCAGTCGCTTGCAGAATCCATCAGTGGGCGTTTCTTGAACCTCTTCCAGCATAGAAGCTGTTTGACACCAAGTCTCCGCCTACTCTCCCTGCGCGGGACTCTTCTGCGCAAGGAAGGAGTGGGCAGAGGCGTGCCCGTGCTCTCTCCACTGGTCTCGGGTGAAGAGTCTTGGAGACCCCTCTCCGAATCCTCCATCTCCCTCCCTTCTCTACTGGTGTTACGTTGAATTCCTTCCCCCCTGCTGGTCCCCTCTCCTGCATCGCTTTGGAGCCTTGCCTCCACCTCTCGCTCCGATGTCAGTTCCCTGACACATAGGCTCTGGTTCGACTAGCTCCCTGCCATGCAGGTAGTGCAGACCCAGGGTTCCAGCGTAGGTCAGCCAAGGGTGAACAAGCGGGCACAGGCTAACTCTGCCACCCAAAAGTCCCCCAGGACTCAGGCACGGGCACAACCCCCTCACAGAGGTTGACCAAACCATCGAGCCCCTGGATTCCTTTAACGGAATACCCTTCACATAGGAATGGTGAGAGCGTTCTCCCATCCCTATCACCTGAACCAGAGCCTATCCGCAACCTTACAAGTTGTGACGATTTGCTACACAGCAGGCGAAACCAAAATGGCAACAGTCAGTCAGCCAAGTGGGGAAAATTCCTGCCGTGCCCCTGTCCCAACGACACACGACGGCATAGCAAGGTCAAGTGCGAAGCCCTAAAAGTAGGGAGAGGTGGGTGGGTGTTCCGAATGCATGCACCGAAAGAGGAAGCTCTGGGTCACGTGCATAGGTATATATAGGTCCCTTGATCCATTCAGCCTGCATCCCATTGGCCTGATTGAACCCTGCATCAAGGGACGTACCAATCGGGTGTTGTGGCTATCCAAATGTACCCACCCACAACACAGGGTTTGGTTGCCAGGTCTCACCGCAACATGTGCCCACTTTAAGGGTGGACCCGATTTCTCACTATGACCTGGAGTTTAAGGCATCATTCAGTACAAGGAATATCAGTACTGGAAAGCACTACTGACAAACAGTAGGATTGCAGCTTTGGTGGGGATGATTCATGGCTGTAAGCATTAAATACTCTCCTGCTTTAAAATCATTAATCCCTACTTCTTTCAAATACATTTAATTAAAAAGTTCCATTTTCCAGTAATTGCTCTTTTATTTTATGTAACCTCGAAATGGACTTCTGTTGCAGTGTAACTGTGTTTATGTAAACATCCATCTGGCCACAGGGCATGAATCTAGAGGTTTGTAATGAAGTAGAGGAGATTAAGAAACTCTGAACTTGCGTCCTTTTTAAAACAAAAACCAAAGAGTGTTTGTGTTTGTTTATAACTATAGAGCCAAGCCAAATTCCAGGAAAGTGAGAGAGAAAAAGCTCATTTGAACCCGTGTCATCCAGGCCTGATGCCTTTGGGTGATGGCAGTGAGTCTGACTCGGGATCCAGTGGATCCCAGGCAAGCTCAGCCCTGTCCTTGGAACACTTTGTGTTAGCCATTTTGTTACTCTAGGTGTTGGTTCATTCATAGTTTTAAAGATTCGTCTTTCTTTCTTTCTTTCTTTCTTTCTTTCTTTCTTTCTTTCATTAAAAAAATTCATTTTGTTTTATGAGACGTATGTCATTCTCATGCTGCTTTCTATTTGAGTGAGGACTTTTTTGATGTAAACCATGGGTAGGCATGGGATCCGGCCCAATCGCCTTCTCAATCCGGCCCCCGGACGGTCCAGGAATCAGCATGTTTTTACATGAGTAGAATGTGTCCTTTTATTTAAAATGCATCTCTGGGTTATTTGTGGGCCCTGCCTGGTGTTTTTTACATGAGTAGAATGTGTCCTTTTATTGAAAATGCATCTCTGGGCTATTTGTGGGATATAGGAATTCATTCATTCTTCTTTTTCCAAAATATAGTCTGGCCCCCCACAAGGTCTGAGGGACAGTGGACCGGCCCCCTGCTGAAAAAGTTTGCTGACCCTGTTTACATTGTAAACAGATTTGGTGAAGATGAAAAAAGCCAAATCACTTTTATCAACCACATTTATCAAGGGTTTGGCAGCTTATTAATCATTCCTTTAGAAAATCTGTTTTTACTTGCAGGGCTTTGACGGCAAACAGTACTTTATTGGTTAAAGGCCAGGGCTACATTTCACTACCACATTACTAGCCGGTGTAGTCCTTTTCTGCCATTTATTAATGCAGCAAGTTTCCTACAATTCAGTCTAAAAATAGAACCGGTTATGTGAATTACATGACATTTGAGCCTGAGCTGAAGTGAAGAAATGAGATTATTTCGTATGGACCTAGAAGAAGATTTGTTACAGAAGCAGTTTGTTGAATTTCGCCTTACATTGTTACTTCTTTTTTTACATGATTGCAGGCATGTATATTATACTTTAAGTTGCAAGCTTTAACCAGTTTAACTGATAGATGAATCAACTAAACTTTAGTTGATTAATTGACAACGCCCATTTTCATCCACTGAGCACATAATTTCATCAGAGGGCTATCATTTAAGGAAACATTCATGATAAATGTTAAAGACTGCTTTGTTTTGGTGCGTTACTGTTAATGTGAGATGAAAAGGAAAATATTCAAGATAGATGTGACTTATTCCTACTGGGTGGTAGTTTTTAAAAAAGATATCTTACATTTCATATGTATAACATTTACATGATTTTATTTATGTATTTATTTTCTTATTTAAGTATTTGTATATCTGTATATTTCTTAAAAAAATAATAATCAGAAAGCAGCTTCTATAAGTCCTACAGCAAAATTAAAGAATAAAAAAAATGAAATGTCAGCAATAAAACAATAAAATACAATAAAAATCCTATTATATAAACATCATAGATTGAATTCAGCAGCATTAAAATGTAAACATACATAGATCAGAGCAGCAAACCAGTTCCATCAAAAGCTTCATTGAGTGTGAATGTCTCAAGTCATGGGTCAGCAAACTTTTTCAGCAGGGGGCCGGTCCACTGTCCCTCAGACCTTGTGGGGGCCAGACTATATTTTGGAAAAAGAATAATGAATGAATTTCTATGCCCCACAAATAACCCAGAGATGCATTTTAAATAAAAGTACACATTCTACTCATGTAAAAACACACTGATTCCTGGACTGTCTACGGGCCGGATTGAGAAGGCGATTGGGCTGGATCCGGCCCCTGGGCCTTAGTTGGCCTTCCCATGTCTTAAGTGGTAAGAGAAGTGCATCAAGGATATAGCTGTCCTTGCCACTAGAGGAAAGAAGTTCCATAACCAGGCACCACCACCAAGAAGTCCCTACCTCATTCTACACATAATGAGCAACATTTGGTTGGGCTTCCTCTTCTGATCTCAAGGCAGGTTAGTATTGGCAGGGGGGTTTTATTGAATACTTGGATCCCCAGTCTTCCAGGGCTTTATATTTTTACTTCATTCCACTTTATATATGTCAACAGAAGCACCTTAAATTGGACCTGCTGACATACAGACAGCCTGCACAGATCCTGCACATGAAATTTCATCCATTTTGAGACAACATTGCCTCTGGCAATTGGGCATGCTGATTTTTTCAGCTTTCACATTTCCAAAATGAGAGGCGCTAAAAAGTTGTAGCATGGCTTGGGAATTCAAAAGATATTTTGGTTAAATTAATATAATTTAGTAAGTAAGTGCTTGCTAAGTAAAATGTGTGTAAAATTGCATAGAAATCATTAAAAACAATTGCCAAGTACTTGCAGTTTTATTATTATATTATATTATATTATATTATATTATATTATATTATATTATATTATATTGCATTACCTGACTTTTTCAGAAGGTAGAATTAAAATTCTTTGGTTTCCCAAAAGCAGTTTATGTGCTTCTTCATAAAACATAGACTTACCAAGCTCAATGTTACCCAATAATAATAGCAGATTTGAATTCCTCACACCCAATATTGTTAAGACTCATATATGTATAGTTTCATACCCTACTCTTGACAGTGCATATCTATGAAGGTCCTGGAACTAAATCTCAGTTCTCAGGCAGGGAGAGGTCATATGGGAGAAGGTACCCTGTACTTACAGGTCAAAACCAGCAACTTTAATTTAGCGCAGATATGAATTAGAATTAAATGGCGCTCTTGCCACATTGGTGCCATAAGCTTCTGGTGAGATAGCCAAGGACAGAGCTGCAGTCTGTACCCGATGATAACTCTGCATTAGCCAAGCTGAGAAGTCAACAGTGGCAAAATTTTGTAATTCGTTATTTGATGAATAAAATGGTTAACAGGCAGATTGCCTGAAAGTTTTATGTGATCAATTGGGAGGCTTAATTGTACCCTTAATTGCTTTTTGCTTTTTGTCGTGGTATTTGGGGAATTCATATTAAAAAGATCACCAAGTACCTGAAATAATAGTAAAGCGTGTTGTCATTCAAAGAGAGCATGTGTTGCGGTGGGGTTTTCCAAGCCACCACCCCTGTTGTTGGGCGGGTAAGGCTAGATGGTCTCTGGCAGATCACCCGCCCACCCTCCCTAATTTTAGGTCTCGTGTGTTGACCTTGCTATGCCTGTCATTGGGTCATCTGCTTTGAGGCAGGGGCCTGGTAGGAATTTTGTCCATTTGGCTGATTGGCTGGTGCCATTTGGTTTTTGCCTACTGCGTAGCAAATCGTCACAACTTGTAAGGTTGCGGTTAGGCATTGGTTAAAATTTGGTTGGTGGAGGGTTAGGGTTGGCTGTGCTTGCCCCTCCAATGCTGCTGCTGCTGCAAGGGAATTCCGTTAAATCCAGGGGGTTGCCATGCTTTTGTCTGTATCCCTGGCAAGGGGCTAGGGCCGTGCAAGCCCCTGGGAGCATGCACGGGGGGGGGGGGGGTATGGTATGGTGCCCAGCCCCATTCTCTCCCCAATATTATTTTCCCCTACTGGCTTTCGCTGGAATCCGGAAGTCAGTTCTGTCCCCAGGTGAGGGGACAGATAGGCCTAACCAATGCCTAAGCAACCACTCACATTCATGTATGTTAATAAAGTTGTGGCCAAAATTATGCCAAAAACCTTAAACAAAAATTCTGTGTGATGTGTGCTTTATTTGGGGGGGTGTCTTGGGGACCTTGACACGCAATGATCTTTTATGCCATGTGGGTGCAGAATGAGTGCATTCCACATTTAAAGGACGGTCGTGTGTGCAGGTCCTGCCTCCATGCTACAGATGCTCGTCTGAAGAGAGTAATTTGGACCTCCAATAATCCTTCAGATCAAATCCACAGCTTTGGGGCTCCATTTGGCTTGAGGGAGAGGTCACACCTGGGGCACACCTTTTGCATCCCCTGTCTCTCATATGCCTGTAGAGCGAGCGCATTTCATCGAAACGTTTTAAATTTGCCAAATTTCACTTTGCCTGAACGCTTTGAAGTGTGCTTGAATTATTTTATTTTTTTATGACTGTCATTTGCTTTGGATCGGTGATGACCTGAATCAGGCGAGCCGCTTTCTGGAGTCCTTCCGCACTTCAGCTAGCTGCCAAGGACACACGTCAAAAGTGACAGTGGGAGCGTTTTTATAGTCGGAGTGGAAAGCTGCAAACAGATAAAGGTCTAATTGTTGCACAAATAGGAAAAGCTGGCAGTTTGCATATCAGAAGCATCAGGTGTTCGGATTTGAGTCAGAACTGCTGAATAGTGGATTGTTTGCCTTTTGGAGGAATTGAGAGGAAGGAAATGTCACACACGGACACCATGTGACGGGAAACAGCACGAAGGGAAACCAACCTTTTTCCCGTGCTGTTTCCTTTAGATACCGTTTGCATGGGAATCTCTGCTAGGTCACAAAACATTTCCAAAAGGGAGTAGAAGAAAGCTTTTTAATCTGTAAAGGTAATCAGGATGCCATCGCTGAATGGTGATACTTTGAACCAGCTTCATAGAAGAAAGGAAAGCACTGGTTGTAGCAAATTGAAAGGACCAAAGGCAAGTTTAAATAAATATTATCTGGGGACCAATAAATAAGCTTCTGAATTTTGCATTCTGGTCAGACTTACATTGTTTGTATCAGCCAAGTCAACAGTAGGTTTCAGATTTAGGTCTTAGTTCCATGGAAGAGTCCCTATTGTCTATGCAAGTGATCTGAGGTTCAGCTCCAGATATCTCTAGTTAAAAGGAAGTCAGGAAGCAAAGCTAAGACATGGGCCTATTGGGCCACAGGCAGTACACAGCCTGAGGGACACTTGTGTGTCATGTTCACACTTTAAATTTCCAGATCATGTACACCATGGCTAGGCAAACTAAGGCCCGGGGGCTGGATCCAGCCCAGTCGCCTTCTAAATCCGGCCCATGGTCAGTCCGGGAATCAGCGTGTTTTTACAGGAGTAGAATGTGTCCTTTTATTTAAAATGCATCTCTGGGTTATTTGTGGGGCATAGGAATTCGTTCATTTGCCCCCCAAAAAATATAGTCCAGCCCCCTACAAGATCTGAGGGACCAGTGGACCTCTGCTGAAAAAGTTTGCTGACCCCTGATGTACACTTAAAAATCTTACGTGTACAACATCAAAGTACATAATGTTACTCCCATGCCCCAAAACACTGTCTGTTTGTTTGTCTGTCTGTCCGTCTAATCTTTCCGTCTGTCTACTCAGTCTCCCAATCTATTTCAATTTATACATAAAGCACTCAAGACAGGGGGGAGGTGAGAGAGAGAGAGAGAGAAATCATTTCCAACCATCAGTTCCATGCAGCAAAATCCAGAACTCTATAATATCATGTAATACAATTATACATATCTAATCTGGTTGTGATATTAACTTCTCTGTAAGGTAGGTCAGTATTTATATACCCAAACTGCAAATGCAGAACAGGGATGAAAGAGTGGGTAGCTGGCTACGGTCTTGTTTCTTTATATTTTATATATTTTAGGCTTTCTTATCTCACTTTTCCAACTCCCACAAGCTGTCCAATGCAGCATACAACTAAAATACTAAAATATAACCATACACATTTGCTCTTCCAATAGCTAAACAAGCATTTCCGCACACACAGAGGAGAGAGAAAAACGGAAAGGATAAAAACAAATCAGGCATCAACCAGGCCTTGGGGCTTGTCCAATTAAAAAGCTTTCAGGTGGTGTTTAAAGATGGTCAGCATGAGAACCAAAGGAACCTCCTGGATAAGGAGTTTCACACTGTAGACTCTGCTAAAGAGAATACCTCCTCATGTGCTATCATTAAAACTGAGCCTCAAAAGGCCGTGAAATGCAAAGAAGGGGTCTCTGCTGATGAAATATATGGATTGATCGCCTGGTTCATAGTAGGGAAGATGGCACTTAAGCATTCAGATCTCAACCTCACACAAATTAAAAGATGGTAGCCAACACTTTGAATTGGGCCTGGAATTGGAAGCCAGCATTGTTGCAACAAAAACGTAGAAAACCGATTCAGTCAGAATTCTCACTGCTGCATTCTGTCCTAACTGAAGTTTCTGAACAATTTCCCAAGGTACATAATGTGTGCTACACTAATTTGATGATCTGTGGCCTGCATACGTAAGGCCACCTCTATTCCAGGAACGGATACCTAAACTGTATAAGCACACTCCTGGCTACTACCTACCTGGCCAGCTACTACCTGGCTATTCAGGAACACTCGAAAATTGCAAACCTTATCATTCAAGGGGAGCGTTAGCACACCAAAAACAGACTGAAGCCCATCCCTGGATCAGCAATTCTCCTGACCAGTAGAGTCTCTGTCTTGCATGGATTAAGTTTCAGTTTGTTGCTGAACCTGACCAGAGCAAATGATTCAGGGCAGTGGCTGTATCCCAGACATATGATGAAAACGAGTGATTGGGCCCCCCCAATCATCATGATTCAGATGGTGCAGACCCTCCAAGTGTTCCTATTTTCCAGGGACAGTCCCAGATTTACAGAAGCCATCCTGGTTTCTGATTTTATCTCAGAAGCCCCCTCCCCCCCATTTCATCCAAGAAATGTCAGAGGGTATGTGTTATGTGACCCCTGAACCAAGGAGACAAGTAACTATACAACCTGTAGAAGACATCTGAAGGCAGACCTGCATAGGGAAGTTTTTAAATGTTTTATTATGTTTTTATATCTGTTGGAAGCTGACCTGAGTGGCTAGGGCAATCCAGTCAGATGGGTGGGTTATATTATTATTATTATTATTATTATTATTATTATTATTAACGTCTCTGTTTTCATTGGAGAAATGTTGGAGGGTATGATGGCACTGTACTCCAAATTTCCAGATGGTCTCCCTCAGTGGTTTTGTGCAAATATTAAAGAGCATTGAGGCCAGGACAGAATTCTGCAAGACAAGCATGGCCAAAGTGTCTGGAAATTCACCAGCACCACTTTTGGAATCTAGCCTCTAGGAAGGACTGAAACCAAGTCCCTTTGCAGCCAATTTACAGTAGGATAATATAGTCTGAGAGGTTCAGCAAATCAAAGGCCCTCTACCTACTTTCGGGCAAAGATCTCAGAGTGGCCAATGCCATTTCAGTCAGAAAACTGCACTTGAAACTGAAGAAGTAGATCTAAATTCTGTCAGAACCATCTTGAGTTGTAGTAGCCACCACATACTTGAGCATGTTGATCTAACATGGGGTATTGGAGAGCTAGTGAGATTCATAGCAAATATTACGACCGAGGTAAGATTTTAAACTAGTATCTTACCAGCTACAATATACAAGCTATTTTAAAGTTTAAATTGAAGCTTTCAAAATGCAGTTTTAAGCTTAAAGTGCAGTTTGAGGATAGATGCATGGTAACTCCATACCCTCCAACATTTTTCTGATGAAAATATGGATGACCTATTCAAATAATAATAATAATAATAATAATAATAATAATAATACTCTACCTATCTGATTGGGTTGACCCAGCCACTCCGGGCAGCTTCCAATAGATATAAAAACATAATAAAACATAGAACATTAAAAAACTTCCCTTTACAGGGCTGCCTCCAGATGTCTTCTAATGGTAATTTTGTTACTTATCTCCTTGGCTCGGTGGTCACATAATTCCATACTCTCCAACATTTCTCTGATGAAAATAGGGACAGCCTAAGGAAAAGAGGGATGCGGGTGGCGCTGTGGATTAAGCCACAGAGTCTAGGGCTTGCCAGTCAGAAGGTCGGCGGTTCGAATCCCCGCAATGGGGTGAGCTCCCATTGTTCAGTCCCTGCTCCTGCCAACCTAGCAGTTTGACAGCACGCAGTGCAAGTAGACAAACAGGTACCGCTCCAGCGGAAGGGAAACGGCGTTTCCATGCGCTGCTCTGGTTCGCCAGAAGCGGCTTAGTCATGCTGGCCACATGACCCGGAAAAACTGTCTGCGGACAAACACCGGCTCCCTCAACCAGTAAAGTGAGAGGAGCGCCACAATCCCAGAGTCGTCTGCAACTGGACCTAACGGTCAGGGGTCCCTTTAACTTTAAGGAAAAGCAGGACATTCCAGGATCAAATCAGAAACTCAAATGGTTTCTGTAAATTGGGGACGGTCCCTGGAAAATAGGGGCACTTTGGTCTGTAACTCCTATGCTAAAATTTAGAGCCTAGATGGCTTGTTAAACATCTGTCTGTTTCCACATTCTGTTTGTGATGTACAGAATAGATAATCAGTGGTTTAGTCTGAGAAGGTAATCTTACATATTTCTCTGAACTCTGGTTTAGAGGCTTCAACCATCTGGTGTCACATGTATTTATTTTATTTATGAATTGTTTCCCATGAGACACCCCAGAGTGATTTGCAATATATAAATTTATAAAACAGTTACATATATACAGTAAAGGTAAAGGTAAAGGGACACCTGACCATTAGGTCCAGTCATGACCGACTCTGGGGTTGCGGCGCTCATCTCGCTTTATTGGCCGAGGGAGCCGGCGTACAGCTTCCGGGTCATGTGGCCAGCAGGACTAAGCCGCTTCTGGCGAAGCAGAGCAGCACACGGAAATGCCGTTTACCTTCCCGCCGGAGCAGTACCTATTTATCTACTTGCACTTTGACGTGCTTTCGAACTTCTAGGTGGGCAGGAGCTGGGACCAAACAACGGGAGCTCACCCTGTCATGGGGATTCAAACCGCCGACCTTCTGATCGGCAAGCCCTAGGTTCTGTGATTTAATCCACAGCACCACCCGCATCCCTAACAGAAGAGACCTTGAGGATCCAACCTTCTGCAATGCAGTAATCATTTGCCCAACATGAGGCTAGAACTCATAACCCTGGGATTAAGAGTCTCATGCTGTACTGACTGAGCTATCCCAGCTCAGTTCATATATACAGTAAAAACAGTTAAAACAGTTGTGTATATGAAAACAATTTAACAACTATATTTATTTGTATAAACAATTATAAACAGCACACACACAGAACCAACTCAAGTCCAACACAGTTACCAACTGGAATGAAGTTCTCCATCTTTATTCCAGATTTGCAAAGACAATAAAGAAGATTTCTGCCTGGTCCTGGGGCAATTTTGGTGTAATGTAGTTTGCATCCCTTATTAGGAAAAACTTCATAGATACAAAATCCATACACTCATATTGGTATGATCCTGCTCATGCACTGCCAGTAGACTGCATCCAGTTTAAGCAATATACAGAATTATGTCTTTCTGTTTTTGATGCTTTTTTAGGATTTAAGGGCTGTTTCCATTCTAGGTTTTCAATTTAACAACTTACAGGATTCTAAGGGGAAAATATACTTTCAAGAAATACGCTGAATATACTTGCCATATGGCATGCATATTACTTTAAAAAAAAAACACCACTGTATTCCTTGCTTAAAATGCAAAGGCCAACCAAAATGAATTAGCTCACTTGAAAGTAATTTGCATTTCTCTTCCACCATAACAAGCCAAATGAGGGTTTAGGTTCCTTAGCTAAGTTATTTCTGCCACCTGGTGCCCAGAACTGGTAGAATTACAGTAGCTCCAATTTCCAATGGAAATATAGGAATGATTGAAGACAACCAAAATATGAATGAATATAACCAACCAAGAATGTAAATATTAGTTGTGTACTCCAAAAACTGATCTATTCTTATGAAATCCCAACTGACTACAGAAAAACCAGCAGACATAATACATTGCAAGATGGATCTGTTTATTAATTATAACTCCAGAGCTGGACATTTTTATTATGGCAGCAAAATGTGTCTCTCTATATATCTGTAAATAAAAGTTAGTACATAAACTTGGAGATCTGGGTTATTTTAGGACAACCTTATTATCTGAGTTTCGCTCGTGTGATATGTTTGCTACTGTAATCATAAATGTAGCATTGGGGGGGGGGGATCGGCAACAGGCAAAAAACACACAATTGCTATAAAAATACAAAACTGCCGATCCCAGCATTACAACCATACAATCAAAAGTTAAATAGAAACACCTGCAGCAAATACTAGGCAACATTTCTCAAGTGAATTCTCCAAAGAAGGATTGCTTTGAAGTACCAAATTGATTTTTCTGGGCAGCCCATTCCAGAAATGGGTTCCCCCAGCTCAGAGGGCCTAGGTAGTCACCCCCTACCTCACCTCAGAATATGGAGGCACTCACACCTGTTGAATGGGCAGCTTTCTGCCAGAGAAGACCATCTTTCGAATCCCAAGACATTAGGACTTAAGGGCAAAACAAATGCTGCAGAACGAGGGTCAAAACCTGAGGTGATAGCATAGATTGCACCATCACTTCAGGTTGCAGGTGGGAAACCACCTTTAGTTATTAGGTAACAAGAAAAGAAAAGTAGATTTCTAGATGTTTCAGAAAGGTTCAAAGCAGAACATCCCCCCCCCCACCCATGAACATCCAGGGGTCCTCTATTAGGCTGAAATCCACCTCATAATGGGTGAGTTAAAATCTGAGGCTGATGAGGAATAGCTGGAATGGCTAGATAATAATAATAATTTTTTATTTATACCCCGCCCTCCCTGGCAAACCGGGCTCAGGGCGGCTAACACCAAATATAAATACAGTAAAAATGTTCAAAACAAAACAAAAAACACCAAACAAACAGTTGATTAAAATATAAGTTAGAATACAGTTTAAAATGCTGCTTAAAATGCAGCCTTGTTTTAGTGGTAGCCTATAGAACAAAGCCATAAGGGGAGAAAACATCAAATATTAACCGGGGCCAACTATCCATGCTGGTCCTACATGGGCCAGCAAAAAGAGCCGAGGGAAAATTTATATACAAATCCCATATAAGGGGTTCCATTAATAAAGAAATAAATGGGGGGGGGGGTTTAGACTGAGTCCAGCCCTAAAGCCCTGCGGAAAGATGTCAAATCCCGCAGGGCCCTAGTCTCTTGTGACAGAGCGTTCCACTGGATCGGGGCCAGAGCTGAAAAGGCCCTGGCCCTGGTTGAGGCCAATCTAACCTCCTTGGGGCTCAGGACTTCCAAAGTGTTGTTATTTGTGGACCTTAAGGTCCTCCATGGGACAGGAGAGGCGGTCCCATAGGTACAAGGGTCCTAGGCCGCATAGGGCTTTAAAAACAAAAGGAAAAACGAAGCCCTCTTCACTCCCTAGAACCCCCATGCTCCTTGTATGTGTGAGCCCTGAGCAGACCAGCACCTCCTCGCTTCACCCCACTTCTGGTGTGCTCACCCTTCTGACATCCGTGAAGTTAGAGTGGGAAGGACGGTAAAAAGGGGACAATCAGAGAAATGGAATGAAAGAGAACTGGAAGACGGAGGCAAGGAGTAAAAAGATGGTGGAAGCTAGTTATAGAAATAGGGATGGATAGGAATGGAAAAAGGAAGAGTCCTTCAGGGTCAGAGAAGGGAGTCGCATAGCAGAATGAACGGGGAGATTACAGAGGACTAAGACTAAGGGGACAGACTGAGGAATGCAGGGTTTCTGAAAGCACAGATTGCAAACAAAAAGAGATGCATAAGCCTGTGTATTACAAAAAGTAAAATGAAAATTGTAGGCAAAGAGAAATAAGTTATCCTTGAGATATGAAAATGTATGTTTCGTTCCATTCTTTATACACCTGTACAACAAATTAACACAGGTTACAGTATTCTCCAGGAGATACAAAAAGGATGCATTTCCATAAGGAAAAAAAACACCTCCCAAATCCACAGTTGGGCAATAAATTTATTTGAACCAACCAAAATGTCACAAAATAGGGAGCGAACATTTGAGATTCCAACAACTCTTAATCTGTTAAAACATTGCACAAAGCTGGAAATAGAGGGGGGGATAAAAAGCAAAAAAGTTATGGCCATAGTGTCGGTTTTTAGACTCAGTTCCAAGATGAAAACTGCAGACTATAGAAGTCTCCATGTGCTGCATGTGTCAGCTTGCACAGCTAGAATTCTGGGACAAAGAAGCAATGGCTACTGCCTGTTTTTGAAAGCACAAGCACTGGCTATTACCCCAACCTCATCTGCTCAGAATACAACTCAAGCCAGAGAAGAAATTGAGTTGTCCTGCTCACCTCATATTTGCGGCAAAGCTGCATTCTAGATTCCTGAGCCCAGAAATGTGAGATTCAACAGCGTCACTGCTTGAAATGCATATCACATAACTCTCTGTTTAGCAGAAAGCATAGGAACCAGAGACTAGGGTGATAAGCTGAGTTTCAATTCAGACTAGAAGTATGTTTTTCAGCAAATGCAATTCCTTTTAAATTTGCTTCCCTGCCTCCTTTCTTTTTGCAGTTGTGTGTAATATTGGAGCCAATGCAAGAATTGATGTCAAGGCATAAAACCTATAATTTAAGTCCTCGAGATTGCCTGAAAACATGCTTGTTTCAGAAATGGCAGAGGATGGTGGCGCCTCCAGGTATGACGCTGTACATTTCCCATAGACCTTTGAGAGAGTCCTCGCCACAGAAATGTTAGCTCTGGCCAGATCCATGTCACACCATCACTTGGTCAGCTAACACTATGCATTGCCAGATGTAGTAATTAATTGGCTGAAGGTGTCAGGATCAGGTCCCCTTGGCAGCACAATCAGCAGCAGCCATTGTCCCAGTGGAAGATGACTGATGGGTGTCTGTGAGGAGAATCTCCTCTGAAGAGGAGCTATGAGGTAAACGACTCCACTTCACACCACCTCAGGGAGCTATTTGGGTTTGAGATCTATGAATGGTTAGAATGCTATATCGGAATCATACCCCGTAATTTAAATTTGCTTTGAGTTCTAGGCTAACGTTTCCAGTGCTTAGGAGATTCGTTCAGCAGGCAGGAATTTTAAACCAGAGGAGGAGAATGCCGTTGTTTGTCACTCTTGTCTCCCGGCCCACACTGAGAGCTGTCACTCATTTTCTCTCCCATGTGTCTACTGTAGCAGAGCCTACAAGGCAGCCAGCAACCAAACGGAGGAAAAGGAAAAACTCCACCAGCAGCACGTCCAACAGCAGTGCCGGGAACAATGCCAACAGCACCAACAGCAAGAAAAAGGCGGCGGCGGTGGCTGCAAACCTGAGTCTTTCAAGTCAGGTACCTGTAAGTCTCACCTTCCTGTTAGGCCTCCATATAAGATGACAACCACACACACACACACACACACAATTCACATAGGCCAAGAGCCAAGCAACCATAAAATGGTTTCTGCATGTGTACTGCACTTTTTAGTCCCCCCTCTCTAAACGGCATTTCTGTATTCGGCCCAGAAATGCTTCCATTCACTTCTCTGTAGATGAGGAAAGTAAAGCTGATAAATGAAAAGGCAATCCATAGGCTAGAAAAGTGGCTAAGTCCGCTCCTGATCCTAGACAGTGCTGAGTATTGTGAGAATTTTGTTCTTTGCATGTGCCATATACAGGTGTTCCTGTGAACATTCAGCAACAGCCTCTCTGGTGTCTGAAATTTCCCCAGGCGTTACCCAAAAGTACTTTTAAGCATAGCTTTGGAAGCATAATCACTAAAAAAATCACTTAAAAACAAGGGAAGTGTTTTCTGCACCTAGAGCTATGTTTTTCTTGCCTGGAACTGAGACACATCTGCACTCCTAGCATTACTGGACAGCCCTACTTCTCCTACCAATTAGTGATTACCCCCCCCCCCGAGACATGGGTGGCACTGTGGTCTAAACCACTGAGCCTAGGGCTTGCCAATCAGTAGGTCGGTGGTTCAAATCCCTGCGACGGGGTGAGCTCCCGTTGCTTGGTCCCTGCTCCTGCCAACCTGGCAGTTTGAAAGCACGTCAGAGTGCAAGGAGATAAATAGGTACCACTCTGGCGGGAAGGTAAACGGCGTTTCCGTGCACTGCTCTGGTTTGCCAGAAGCGGCTTAGTCATGCTGGCCACATGACCCGGAAGCTGTACGCCGACTCCCTCTGCCAATAAAACGAGATGAGCGCCGCAACCCCAGAGTCGGCCACGACTGGACCTAATAGTCAGGGGTTTCTTTACCTTTACCTTTAAACCCCCCCCCCCCATGACAAATTATGAGAAGAGAGTCTCCTTCTTGCCAGTGATAGCTGCAAAGGTATGCCACAACAACAACATATCATTTATACCCCACCCATCTGGCTAGGTTTCCCCAGTCACTCTGGGTGGCTCCCAACAGAATATTATTATTAATAAAAATAATAAAGTGATAAAACATCAAGCATTTAAAACTTCCCTAAACAGGGCTTCCTTCAGATGTCTTCTACAAGTCAGATAGTTGTTTATTTCCTTGACATCTGATGGGAGGGCGTTCCACAGGGCGGGCGCCACTACCGAGAAGGCCCTCTGCCTGGTTCCCTGTAGCCTCACTTCTCGCAGGGAGGGAACCGCTAGAAGCCCCTTGGTGCTAGTTCCCAGTGTCAGGGCTGAAGAATGGGGGTGGAGACGCTCCTTCGGGTATCCCCATGAGGAGCCTGTTGGACAAAGAGGACATTTCCGACATCTAGGAAATAATCTGATCATGGAAGAAAATGACTTTCCAACCCCCATCTAGGAGCTTCAGGAAATGAAGCTTTAGTTCTTTTTAAACAATCTAAGCTTCTCCCAAGATTTTGTTTGTTTTACCTTCTATAATGAATATATTGTGGAAACTCTTAAGTCAGGTTTGCATCGCACAGTGGTTGACCAACTCCATGATATGTGTTGCTGTTTATGAAAAAGCTTTTTTAAAATTATAGTGTGTTTAGAAACTGATGGTATTTTGAACTGTTGCCTGTTGTCCCATTTAGTTGGTTTGTCCTTCATTTGTTCCTTGATGCCCTGGCGTAAGCCCTTTGATATGCCCCATTACTGGTCTGAGCAGGTGCCCCAGTCTCATAGAATCATAGAATCATAGAGTTGGAAGAGACCACAAGGCCATCGAGTCCAACCCCCTGTCTCAATCAACTCCACATCCTCAGCTGTTTTGTAATCAAAAGCTGGCAACTATTTCCCCCCTATGTATATTTTCCATGCTCCAGGGATTATGGGCCTGCCCTTTGAATCAGTTTGTTTTGGGTGGGGGATAACACTAAACGTTACTTGGAACAGGCTATTTGCAAGTTCATCATCCGTACACAGATAGCGATTTTAAAAGTAGAACAGAATGGGAACATAATAATATGATTATATTCATGAAGAATCCATTCACCTTACAAGGTGGTTGTGTGCCATATTTACGATGGACCTGCACATTCTGTTTTTTATAACTCAACAAGCTGCCATGGGGTTGTTTAAGGGTAAAAACAAAGAATTTTTTTCACAGGTGTAGAGAGTTTCAGCAGTACAGCTGCCTTTGGCAACACTAAAACAAGCACAGCCTTCAAGTCAAACTATTGTGGGCTGTCGGGGTCTTGATGTGCTCCAAATTTTGCAAGCATAGACCCACATGTTCGTACACTGACTATTGCTATTTGTGTCCATGAAAGGAGCGGATGTAGCGCAATCTTGCAGGCTGCTGTGACTAGCTAGCCCTTAGCTGTGTGTGTCCCCTGCAAAAGAAAGCCCTAGGGTTTAATTCTTGGATTCTGCTTCTCAATCCATGAGCAGGAGCTAGGAGCACTCCAACGCTGCAGCCTCAACCCTGGGAGGGATGGAGCCTTGTGTCATTCGACAACAGTAACCCCTACTGGCCAATTTAAGGAGAAGCATTGAGGGGCTGTAAAAGGAGTCACTTCCAGTCCTCTTCAGAGGTTGGTGGCTATTGCACTAGGGAGTTGAGATGATTTGGTGTGGAATTAATTGGCGGGTGTCTTTGGCGTTGCTTTCCAAGGAACAGAGGGACCCACTGTGGGGCAGAAACAATGCAGCTGAGCCGAAGAAGTGGACATAGCTTCACTGAAATCAACTGGAACATTAGTTGCAAGTCCAATTGGTTTCAGGAGGACTTGACACAACTGGTTTCTCTGGATCAAGACCACAATGCGTGTGTTTTTCTTTCTCTTGTTTGGTACATGGAATGAACACAGGGCATTTGCATCTTGTAGTGAAAGCTTTTCTATCTTTATAAGATCAGATGCCAAGATGCAAAATAAAGCTGTGGTGTAGCTCCAAGGTAGACAATATATTCTAGCTAATGCAAGTAACCTGCTGCCATTGATTGTGGAAGTTAATACTACAAGTGGTTAAAATAAATCCTTCTGATAACCACCTCCAGTTGACACGTTATGAAATGATCTATTCATTTAGTGGTACTTTACCATTCAAGCAGCCCTCAAAACTTTTGATTGTAAGGTAAAAAGGTAAAGGGCCCCTGGGTAGTTAAGTCCAGTCGAATTTGACTATGGAGTGTGGCTTTCAAACCGAGGGAGCTGGCGTTTGTCCACAGACAGCTTTTCCAGGTCATGGGGCCAGCATGACTAAACCACTGCTGGTGTACAGAGGACCATGATGAGTTCCAGAGCACACAGAAACACTGTTTACCTTCCCGCCAGAGCGGTACCTATTTATCTACTTTCACTGGCATGCTTTCGGACTGCTAGGTTGGCAGAAGCTGGGACAGAGCAACAGGAGCTCATCCTGTCACGTGGACTCGAACTGCTGACCTTCTGATCAGCAAGCCCATGAGGCTCCGTGGTTTAGACCACAGTGCCACCCACTCCCTTGGTTTTGATTATGGACCTTGGCGCTGCATAAATGCTGTGGTTTTTGAGCTGTGTTCTCCAGAAGAGCAGTAATGACAGACGTGTGTCTCTGAAAGAACTTGCCCATCCATCTTCTCCTGCAGTGTGTAACCACAGGAGAGTGTTGGTGTGACCTCTCTGACACACTCACAGTTGCTTGCGAGGGGCCTAGTTAGAATGCCAGGGCTGCACATGAACTGTGTGTGCTTAAGAACTTCCTGGGCAGTCTAGTCAAGCCAGAAAGGATTCCTGGAAGTTCAAAAGAACCACTGCATTCATGTATCACTGTGGGTAAATAATTCCATGTTTTCCCTCATAAGTTCTTGAAAGGGGCTGCCTCAGTGGGCATAGCTCCAGCTGCTTTCCAGCCTCAGTACCCACAACCTGCCCCCCTCCAGAAACCCAAAAAATGAGACGTGAGTGGCAACAATTTCTGCTAGATAAGTGAGCAGTTGTGTGCCCTTCCCTCCACCGGGTATTCTGTATGGACTAAACTGGTGGTGATGCTCACGGGCCTAGGTGCCTTCAAATGGGGATTAATACCAGAAACACCATAACCAGACACTGGAGAGACCTGTCAGGAGTAAGTATGGACCAATGGTACCAAATAGTATGGGAAACAGCCCTACTAGAAAAATTAACCAATAAACTGAAACTGACACGGGGACAAACAGAAGAAGACGCCTTTTATGGCTCCCCTTTATCACGTACACAGCCCAACAAAACAATGACAACAATCCACCAACAGCATACAAATCAATATGGCTAACCTGATCCAAAACACCCACCCACCCCACTCACACACAAAAACAAAGACCACAAATGAACAACCACACCCTAGGCCAACCCCAACCTCTCTCACCACCAAAGAAACACAAGTGAACAGCACGAGCAACACTGACACCAAACCCTACATACATTAAGCAAAATAGAAACATCGTCACCCGACCCCCCCCATCTTCCCCCTCCCCACCCCCATGTCTCAACAAATGAAACTGATTTGTAAAAATGTTACATGGAAAAAATACAAGAGACATTACACATACTTCTGTAAAACAATCAATCAACCAACCAATCAATCAATGGGGATTAATACCATGCCCAAGGAATACAGAGAAATAAATCACAGACTGAACGACTCTGTATGTGGTTTACAAAAATTAATTAACAAATTATGGCATTTTGACACCTTCTGATACATGAAATCTTAATAATATGTACAATGTCCAAATAATAATGACATGTGCAGCTCAGTATCTCAAAGACAAACAGTCAAAATGTTCCTGAAATAAGTCCATGAGAACAACTCTCTATATGGATACTTGTGCTGGTGTGATCCCAATGGAACTCTGAGAACGAGATACTCAGATTTCAATCTCTGTTTTGTGAATCTTCTGGTTGGCCCGAAAAGGAACTCTAGATTACAGTATATATAGCATGTGTATAAGAACCTCATTCAATGCAAACTTCAGATAATGACAAAAATTCTCAGCATAAGGAAAACTCAATGCATTATTACACTTGCATAGAAGGGCAATTCAGCGCTCCACTAAGTAATTCAGCTCCAACCTTAGAATGGCACTGTGGGGATTAGGCAAATTGATGGAGCCACAGAGCTATGAACCACAAAATCAAAATGAAGCCTCTCTTCTGCTCACAGGCAGGGCACCATCGAATACCAGTTTCCAGGGCATTAGCAGGAGAAGGCAATTGCCTTCAAACTTTGTTTGAGAGGACAGCTACTGTTTGAAACAAGATACTGGGCTCCAGCAAGGCTCTTTTTATGAAGTCCTATGTGCAAGGAAGTCCTGATTCACACAGTACTACCCTCTCTCCTTTTTTGAGAGGGAAGGATTGTAGAAGACCTGAGTCATCTGCCTTTAAACACATGCACCTCTCACTTTTGTTTGGCTCACAATTCCTTTTCACTGTCTTTTTATATACGGTAACCCCCCCCCCCCCCAGTCCTTCTGATGTAGGGCCAGCAAAAAAATAATCATCATCATTTTAATGCAACAAACCATGTGTTTTTAAATATTGCTCCATCTATCGGTCCTTCTAGGTTTGTTAATTAATTTTCATGCCTCCCCCTGATTTCCTACCCTCACGCCGCAAAAAAAATGTTTCCACTCTGGGTTTTTGTTTTGTTTTTAAACTATTTACGAACCTTCAATCTTGAAATCACATATGCTAATATTGTAATTAATTCTAGATATCCTGAATTTTAGAAGTAAGCCACCACCACCTTGCAGTAGTTTCCAGAGAAAAGAAGACAACGAAAGCAACTCAGAATCACTCCTTTGTGATGCTGGTTTGGTCCTTGCACAGAATTTTCTCTTCTCTCTGCATTGAATCTCTCTACAAACTGTTGCAAACTGGTGGCAAGACTGTACTTTAATTAACCACGCCCCCTGTTTAATTAGTTGTTTAGGGTTTTGTTGTTGAAAATAGTTTTGGTAAAATAAAATAAAAAATACTTTATTTACCTTGAAGACATTTTATAACATACAAAAGAAAATACCCACTCACCCCCGGTGGGCCTTTCTGCCTCTGTCCCAGGACACCCACAGTCTAAATGTCAACAGAGGGATTGGCGGAAGCACAGTTAATATCTCCAAGGGGAGAGAAACTTTCTTCTTCTTCTTTTTCAATTTTTTTTATTGATTTTCCAAAATTTTAAAACAAACAAACATAAATCTTAATTATACTTAATCCAATCTTAGTAACCTTGTGACGTGACTTCCTCAAATCCCCCAGCTAAATTTCAATGTATATCATTGTAACAGTTTTCCAAAACTAATTTTCTCATAAAATTAACTTAATCACTTAACATCTTTCTTTTCATTTTAAATTTAAACATGTTATTCTCTAACATTGCATATTTAAATCCTAAGCCTATCTGGCATTTGCAAGTTTTTCCAATTAAGTTATCTTAACATATTTGACTAAATACTCTTTGAATTTCATCCATTCCTCCTGGTATTCCTCCTCCTTCTGGTCGCGGACTCTTCCAGTCAGGCGGGCTAGCTCCGAAAAGTCCATCGTCTTCATTTGCCATTCCTCCACTGTTGGGACTTCTTGTGTTTTCCAATTCTTAGCTAACAAAATTTTAGCTGCAGTTGTGGCATAGAAAAACAATCTAACGTCTTTCTTGGGCAATTCCAAACCTGTTATTCCAAGAAGAAAGGCCTCTGGTTTCTTAATAAATGTATATTTCAACATTTTTTCCAATTCATTATAAATCTTCTCCCAGAAGTTTTTCACCTTGGGGCAGGTCCACCACATATGATAAAAGGTACCTTCTTTTTCTTTACATTTCCAACATAGATTATCACTATTATGATATATCTTTGCTAATTTTACAGGAGTTAAGTACCATCTATACATCATTTTCATAATGTTTTCCTTTAACACCATACATGCAGTGAACTTGACCCCCTTCCTCCACAATCTTTCCCAATCTTCAAACATTATGTTATGTCCCACATCTCTTGCCCAATCTATCATTACAGATTTAACTTGTTCCTCTTTTGTATTTCACTCCAACAATAGATTAAACATTTTAGACAAGTTTTTAACTTTAGAGTCCAACAACTCTTAAGACTAGTTTGAGATATCTGTGGGGTTTTAGGCCTAGAGGTGGCACCTCAAAGATGTACTGACTGAGAGGGGGTTCAGGAAATAAAAGGGCAAGCGGGGACAATAGGTAGAGTTGTTATAGATAATACTAAGATGTTCTGAGGCAGTTGGGGCTGACAGTATTGGTGAGAGGTCCAGACACTATGACACCTTCCCTTGCTTTTAACACAGCATTTACAACTGAATTATTTTCACCATTCAGTCCCTTGCAGGGTTTGTTAAAATGTCTGTGTACAAATATGAACTTCAGCGAGGGCTGAATCACAAGAGGCTTGCCAGTGACGCTGCGCCAAAAGATGTGGCCCATAGATAGGTTCTTTCCACTGAATGCTGTGGTTAGAGAATCTCCTTTAAGCCGTGAGCTCCAGAAATCCCTCTAGTTCCTGTCTGGCACTCTGTCTTAGTACTCCATGCTAGCTAAAGATCAGTGGAAAACCATTGATGTGCAGTTGTACTTGTGGTTATGTGAAAGGACTGTTTGCACTCACAGCAGCAATGGGACAGATCCTTTTCTTCTTGCCCCTTTTGACAACTGGTAGCTTCGTCGGTGTAATTATAATTAGCGTTCCTGTCTTCCTTTTCATGGTACCAGCTGGACAGATTGGCCCTCTCATCGCACAGATTGGCAGCCGCATTGCCTACACACAGAGAGGTGACAAACACACCACAAAATAGCAGATGGCAGATCCAGGGCTTGTTGGCAATCAGGGTTTCTTTTTCCTTTTTGCTAATTACTTAATTAGTAATGCAAATTGTCAAATCAGTGTGAACATTGTTTTTGTGGGGGGTTTTTAAAAAAGCTCTACCTAAATTAATTACCATAATTAAGTGGTGAGATGTCAAGTGGGTTGCTTAGGGATAAGAGGTGCTGAGTTCTGTGTTCGAATGGCTGGCTGGTGCATTCAAAGTAGCATTTGTGAGCTTCATTTTAGCTGCCGTAGTCAATGGCTAGAGAAATAAAGCAGAGAACCTCTAGCATAATCCATCTGGAAGTTCTCCTCCACAAGCCCCCTTGAAATGAATGGGAGTATACCTGAGGACAGCAACAGCTCCTCTTCATTTCAAGGGTATTTTGTGTGAGGGAAACTTACAGATAAAGTGTGCCTTTAATTTGAACGTCTAAGTGTTGACACTTCACTCCTTTGTTGCTTGAAAACCACAAAACCTGAAATAGAAATAATTTACTGAATTGGAAAAGGGTCGCTGAAATCATTTTAAGCAACTGTTTAAATCCTTTCAGTGAAAGATTTTTTTTTAATGCACATTTTTTCCACCTGTTACCTGCTGTTGTCTGTATTTTGAAATTGAGAGTTAACAACAGACAAGAGATCTGAGCATTAACAACAGAGTAGAATCCTACCACAAGTTTCTACATGCATAGGAAGAACACTTTGTTCCAATTTTTTTGTATAATAATTTTAGTCCATTTTAATTACAATAATCCAATAGTTGCCACATTAACACAATACCGAATCAAAATACAATCGAAAGAGCCCATTATCCCAACCAAATTAAATAATTTTGGGTGACTTCCCGTGTGCTGGGTTTCAGGGTACAAAGTTCTCATTTATTTCAGGTTCCATAATCTTGCTTAACCCAATTCCAACGGTTCAGATCTTGATCCTTTATTTCACTTTGTTCCATTTTTGAGCCTTACTATTATGAAGGGCACTGTATCAGTGCACAATATCAATGGGGCTTGCATTCAGGGATACTTCTATGAAATGGGTCACTGATAGACCAATGACTATGTTAGGCGTGGGCTTTTTTTCAGACATCTTTATATAACAGGTGTTGGGTGCTTTTCACAGGATGTGATGGTAGTCGGGGAGCCAACGCTAATGGGGGGAGAATTTGGCGACGAAGACGAGCGACTCATCACAAGGCTAGAGAACACGCAGTATGATGCAGCAAATGGCATGGACGATGACGAAGATTTCAATAATTCACCTGCGTTGGGGAATAACAGCCCGTGGAGCAGTAAACCTTCTGCAAACCAAGAAACCAAGCCTGAGAACCCAACACCTCAGGCTTCCCAGTAAGTTGCCTGAAGCAAGTCACCATTACTATATCGCAGCATCCTTTATGACGACAATAACTCCCAGTTTTCAACAGATGTAGAACCTATTTCTAAATGTGTACAGCTCTCTCTCTTTTTTTAAGTTAGGAAAATAATTTATAAGCTTCCAGACAGGTACCTTGGAAGCTCTTGCACATGACATGATACTGACACTGACCTCAGTGAAAAGAACTGAATATGTAAGTAGCACCTCATGAACATTGATTAAGACTCACATTTCAGTGGAAGATTCTTCCCAACTATGACCCCCCCCCACTTTATCCTTTAAAGGCCATATCTAACAGAAGACCATTAGTGATCAGGATCTATTGGCCGTTTTAAAAACATGGTGAACAAAATACATCCTCTTTTCCAACTTGCTCCTGAGGAGGGGTGTGTGTGTACACACACACAGTCATACCTTGGATCTCAAAACGCCTTGGCTCTCGAACAAATCAGCTCCCGAACAATTGAAACCCGGGAGTGTTCCGGTTTTCAAATGATTTTTAGAAGCCAAACATCCGGTGCAGGTTCCCACGGCTTCTGATTGGCTGCAGGACACACCTGCAGCCAATCAGAAATTGCACCTTGGTTATTGAACGGTTCCAGGAGTCGAATGTACCTCCCGGAACGCATTCTGTTTGAGAACCAAGGTAGGACTCTGTATGTGTTTACATGCAGTTTCCTTCTGAGGTTAGCCATTTTAAAGGGAGGAAACAAGATAGGATGGAATTTGGTTAAGAAGAAAAGCTGTGCCCTAATAGGTTTTGTGTTTAAGACCACGAGACCATGTCCATGAGAACAGTGATTCTGCCTCTTAAAAATACGTCCCATAAAATGTACAAATATGAGCTTCCTGGAGTATCAGTGTTACAAATCCAATCGCCCACACATTGCTTGTTACAAAGTACAATTTGTGAAATTAAAAATTATAAGGCCAGCAATATTGACTGATCGGAAGGAAATTGAAATCTGATCCAGACTTGGTTCTGATCCAAAGAAAATTGAAATCCCACGGAGGAGCTGTTCGGCAAACAGCATCCTTTAGACAAAGATAACGGGTGAGATTTCAGATTTCCGTCATGGGCTACGTGCATGAAAATCTGGCTGCTGGGTGGTGAAGAGGAGGCAGCTAGGGATATAATGGAGTATTGCTCTTACCCAGATTGGGGCCTGTGCTGCTGAAGAATTAACTTCTTAATTGTTTCCTGGCACAAATTGGGGCTCTCTCTGCCCTTGTTTCTTCCCCTCGTTGGTGCTGCCCTCCATTTTTTATTCTAGCAATTTTAAAAGCCCACTGCTTTACATTTGCAACTAATTACAAAAGCACCAAGACAGCTAAAAATGTAGTTTTGTTTCATCAAAGACCGGGGGGGGGGGGGGATTGTGTGGAGAAAGACAACCATTCTATATGAGAGTTTATGCTTTGTAAAATTGCTGTGGAACTGAATTTTGAAAGCCATGTAATCCATTAATTTTGTGAGCAGTTTAAACAAAGACTATTTTTTGTGTTTTTATTATATCTTAAGTTTATTTTGTTGTTCTTTCATGCGATATTTCTTGTATAATACTTTTGTAAAGCCCTCCAAACTAATTTTTGATTCCGGTATATTTATGTGAAACTTTATAAAATAAACTAATTTTTTTCATTTACATATTAATATGTTCAATTCATCATGTAAAAAAAAAAAATACAGCGAGTCAGTGTGTTATACGATACAACTGTATTTTATGTATGCTTTGCCAATATGTGTGCCAATAAACTGTGTTAACAGAAGGGCTTTGTGTGCTTCCTTATCAACAGAATACACACACGTTATTTTACCAGGGTGAAACATTTGAGCCACCCATTTTCATTTTTGTATAGCAATATTGTATTCTACTCAATATTGATCCACAGTAGATTCCAATGTATAGTTAGCAGAGTAAACACATTCCAGGATTCCCAAAAAATAGACCAGAGGCAATTGTATTTAATCCAGCAGAGCTTTACTGCTGCTGAAGGCAAATGAGTATAATGGTCACAAATCCAATACGTTCAGGACTGGCACTGTCCATAAGAAATCCATTTGCAGCAGACTTAACTTTAACTTAAAATAACTTATTGTAAGTCTAAACCTTAACACTAAGCGTACCACGTACAGAACACCACACCCGAAGGAAAAGAGATAGAAAGAGAAAGTGAAACTCAGGCTCCTTCTGGCCTTACTTTTATAGTCTGCAAGGCCTTTGCAAAAGAGATGAGCAAACCAGTTTAAGCCAGCTGTACTCAGCTTCTCTGAAGGAATATCCCAAACATCATGAACTTTCTGCTTGTTTCTTTCACACAGAGAAGCTTCCAGAACCCTCTTGAATTAAGTAGAATAGGAAAGATCTCTACACATCAAAAGAAATGCAAACTGACAGCATAACCTATATGTAATACAGGATCGTGAATTGACGCCACACAATGGATTTGCAAAGCACTTACAAGTAAAGTCCAATGTTTATAGGTCTCAGTATATCCTGGTTGTAGCCCAGTTTATTTTTCCTTCGATTTTTAGCTTACTTTTTAAGGTTGATTCCAAGCTTGGGCAATCTCACACACCCCCTGGTCAAAAGCTGGGACTGGAAAGAGGCATTAATAGTTATCCATAATGTGGATAATTGCATTGAATTGCAATACATTGTATTGCATTGTATTGAGTTACAGGGAACCAGGCAGAGGGCCTTCTCAGTAGTGGCACCCGCCCTGTGAAACGCCCTCCCACCAGATGTCAAAGAGAAAAATAACTACCAAACTTTTAGAATACATCTGAAGGCAGCCCTTGTTAAGGAAGCTTTTAATGTTTAATAGGTTATTGTATTATAGTGTTCTGTTGGAAGCCGCCCACAGTGGCTGGGGAAACCCAGCCAGATGGGAGGAGTATAAATAATAAATAATAAATTATTATTATTATTATTATTATTATTATTATTATTATTATTATTATCCATTCTCATTTTCCATATGTTATCTGCGCGACAACTTTGTGAGGTTGGCTGGGCTGAGAGATGGTTACTGTCTCGAGATTTCATGGCTTACTGGTGACTTTAACCCTGATATCGTAGGTCCTAGTCGACTTAGCAACCTTCCACCTTATTCCCTGTTCTGGAAAGAAGATGTGCAAGTAAATAAGATGCAAGGAGGAGAATAATCTTTTCCCATAGGTTTGGGCATTTGTGGAGGCCCTTGTTAAGAATCCTGTGTTGCACCTTTAAGATTAACTATTTCTGCCTGCAATTCTGTACATCCTTACCTGGAAGCAATACCTGTGGACTCCAGTGAGCCTTTCACATGAGTAATGTATAGCTTTGGGGGCATGAACCTGCACTAGAAATTGTGGCAGCAATTCTGAGACAAGGTAAGATGCTTAGTTAGGTGTAAACTGGAACGTTTAAGTGTCCATTGTTTCTTTGCAAAGGAGGGGGAGAGCGAGACAATGAGAACAGGTGGAGACCACAAAACTTTCCTCCCAGCAGAGAAGCAAGGGTGATGGCAGACACTTCTGC
Source organism: Podarcis cretensis (assembly GCF_951804945.1). Taxonomy (NCBI): domain Eukaryota; kingdom Metazoa; phylum Chordata; class Lepidosauria; order Squamata; family Lacertidae; genus Podarcis; species Podarcis cretensis. The sequence goes on from NC_137178.1 coordinate 73,799,485, forward strand.
TGAACCAATGTTAAATAATCCACTTTTCAGTTTAGTTACATGCAGTATTTTTGTACAACTGCAGTGCTTAAGTGAATACGGGATCTATGCAAGGAAGAAAACCAGAACTATTCATGTCCCCGTGACCTCATTGGCCATGGCCTCATGACTTCTTGCATCCTCTGAGCTTAAAAAACAAAACTTTAAAATTTCACAAAAGTAATTCCATGTCTTGTGGCACAAAAAGCTGCCTTCTGAGATCTGTATGAATAATGCAAGTTAAGCAAATCTATATATTTATCCTATCTTGCATTTGTAAAACTTGTTCTGCTCATTGAGAGGTCTAAAGCACTATGCAGATTCTGAAGCCGTGCTCTACTGAGAATCTTACCTGGCTTCTAAGTTTTCATCAGACATTCATTGCCCATACATTTCCAGACTTATTTGCAAACACAAAGGATAGCATATTGATTTAAAGCAATCAAGACAAGTTGAGATTTGCAGGAAGTTGAGTTTGCCACATTCCACATGTTTTCTAGAGAGAGACGCAAGGTTTGGGTACGTCTGGATTCTAAACAAAACCGTTTGCAGTGTATTTCTGTTCTGTGTGTTCCAGAGGTGCTTTCATTCCAGAGGGAGCCAGTGTGGTGTAGTGGTTAAGAGCGGTAGTCTCGTAATCTGGTAAACTGGGTTTGCATCTCCGCTCCTCCACATGCAGCTGCTGGGTGACCTTGGGCCAGTCACACTGAAGTCTCTCAGCCTCACTCACCTCACAGAGTGTTTGTTATGGGGGAGGAAGGGAAAGGAGAATGTTAGCCGCTTTGAGACTCCTTCGGGTAGTGATAAAGCAGGATATCAAATCCAAACTCTTCTTCATCTAATTTGTAAGAGACAAGCTGCACATTATGTAGATTGCAGTGGGTCGAAAAGACGTGAGAATTCTGGATTTGCATCACTTCAAAATTCAGGTGGAAAGTTAAAAAAACAACTTCCCAACAATAAAAACAGCACCATCACAAACAAATCTGCATGTAGAAATCTAGAAGAACAGAGCTCCCTTGTCTTTGTATTCAGTACTTTTGTTGTAGAAATTGTTGTAATTGAATCCATAAAGAATAAGTATTCTTCAAGCCTAAACCCTGTAGGCCACATTAAGTGTAGTATAACATTTTTTCAAAAAGAAACGTATTTGAACCCTTTCACAAGAATGGAGCTAAATGTCAGTAATAGGTGGGGGAGGGGAGTGAAAATGACTTTATCAGCTATTCTAACCTCCACCCCCACCCCAATAAATTATTAAGTCCCAGCCCAAGCCCATTAATGGCTCACCATTAACAGGGCAGCCATGAAAAAGTTCCAATTATTATAATCTTTTCAAAGGCTAATAATCTGCATGTGCACACATTTAGGAAGCCGTTTTTTATTATGCATTATGATGACTGACGACACCTTTTGAATTTTTAAAAAGATTTAAAATGCAATGTTGCCGCTGCACTTACATTTCAGGGAGGCTGAAAATGTGGAAACATAGCAACTTTTCGAAATGCGCACTTTTAATCAACCTGTAAGAAGACTCTGCCATCCTTCCATAATATATCAGGGATTAGGGACCGATGTATTTAGATGTCAACTTAAATTTAGGTGCCCAAGACAAACCCCCTTTGAGGGTAGAAACTGAATTAGCAACCTCACCCTTACGAATCATTGTTCTGAACTTCTGCACAGACACAGCAGGTCAAAAACCAGACTGAGGAATATGCAGGAGCAGAGTGGAATAGCCCAGTTGTGGAATACCTGCACTGGGAGCAAAAGATTCCAGTTTCAGTTCTTAATATCTCCAGCTAACAAGATCCCAACTAAAAGCAGCACAGCTCAGAAAGACCTTGCACCTGAGTTCCTGCAGAAGTGCTGGACACCTTTTATGATGCAGTTGGAGGAAGCACAGCAGCAGCTATAGGTGCACTCAGGGCCTAATAATAATAATAGTAGTAGTAATAATAATAATAATAATAATAATAATAATAATAATAATAATAATTTATTTATACCCCGCCCATGTTTTTTCCAACAAAACACTAAAATACAATAACCTATTAAACATTAAAAGTTTCCCTAAACAGGGCTGCTTTCAGATGTCTTCTAAAAGTTTGGTAGTTATTTTTCTCTTTGACATCTGTTGGGAGGGCGTTCCACAGGGTGGGCGCCACTACCGAGAAGGCCCTTTGCCTGGTTCTCTGTAACTTGGCTTCTTGCAGTGAGGGAACTGCCAGAAGGCCCTCAGCGCTGGACCTCAGTGTCCAGGCAGAACGATGGGGGGTGGAGACGCTCCTTCAGGTATACTGGGCTGAGGCCGTTTAGGGCTTTAAAGGTCGGCACCAACGCTGAATTGTGCTCAGAAATGTACTGGGAGCCAATGTAGGTCTTTCAAGACCGGTGTTATATGGTCTCGGCGGCAACTCCCAGTCACCAGTCTAGCTGCCACATTCTGGATTAATTGTAGTTTCCAGGTCACCTTCAAAGGTAGAGCGCATTGCAGTAGTCCAAGTGAGAGATAACCAGATCATGCACCACTCTGGTGAGACAGTCTGTGGGCAGGTAGGGTCTCAGCCTGCATACCAGATGGAGCTGATAAACAGATGTCCTTAGCGTGGATGGGGTAAAGGAGATGCCTCATTCTGGTCTAGGGAGCCCACACCTGAGCTTCAAACCCTCTATTGTTAAGGGGGGAAATTGAGGTTATATTGTAAATAATGCTTGACTGAGTCAATGGTGTTGTCCAGGTCATGTGAGGCTTGCTGTGGAGCCAGTCAGAAGCAGAGCTGAATGTCGCGAACCACATTCTGAACAGTGAGCTGCTGGCACAAGCCCTCATTTTAGGATACCCTCCAAAATGCTGCACTCCCACATGAGTCTTGTGATGTGCCCGAGGTTGTGGCCCCAAACACGCACATTTGCGGGGCATGCGCTAGTGGTGCCCTAAAATCCATGCTTTGGGGGTGCCATGCAAGATTTCAGCCCCCGCCCTAAAGCACTTTTTCAGGGTGTTTTGGTGCTGTGCTTTCACGCCAAAAAATCGGATGTCCCAGCAGTTGAGAGCTATGCATTTAGGAAGGAGGGAGGTAGGAGGCTGTATTCAGGCATGGAGTATCAGAGTTGTGTTGGTGAACGTGCTGTCGCCACACCCCATTCGTGTAACCTCCTCCACCTGCAGGGCAAAGTTGTGAAGTGGGGGGGGGGGGGTGCTCCTGTAGTCATGGAGGATCCTGAGCGCCATGGGAAAATATGGGTGTAAAATGTGGCAAGTAACTTTGTGCAGCAAGGAAGTTACCCTTAATTTTGGTATTTCCAAGGCAAGCTGCTTCCTAGCGTAGAGGTAGAACACAGCCTACTCAATTTATTTTGTATATTTCCTACAATGATATTTTTGTGCTGCCTGATGGCACTTCTTTAACGCAAGGTTTCTTTTCCTTTCCCCCCGACATGCCGACACACAAAGGATAACTGAGAAATTTCAAGCAAAGAGTTCAGATTTTGACCACAAGAGCTTTTTCCGGCAAGCAGAGCTTCATTATCTCTGTCCAGGCTAGCATTTGAGTATACACAATTATGTAACATTTTGGCCATGCTTGCAATTTATGGACCTCTGGTGGCAATATTTTCCAGCTATATCAACTCATTGGGTGGCGATGTGCCAACTCAGAACCATTTGTTTGCAATATCGCATTCCACCATTGTACATGTTGCCACAGCTGTGGCTTATCCAACATGCACTCTGACTGGAGCAGAAGAAAATATATAAATGTCCCATGAGGGAGCAATTGCTCAAGTATTAGTCATCGGGCAAAGTCCTTTATTCTTCATTTTTATGGCAAGATTACCCCATATAAACGGTTGCCCAAGTTTCAAGCCATTTGGTTGTTATTTGCAGGAATGTAGAGGCTTGAGCTTTGGTTACAAATGGACAATTCTTGCTTGCAATTTAAGTCTATGATTGCACCTGCTACATTTGACCCAAAGAAAGATAGCAGTCCAGAATAGGTGAGTGAGCACAAACATAAATTCTCTGGGCTAAGTTGTAAAATGCCCCTCTGTCATGCAATGCCTTGGCTGCTTTGAAGATTTGACAAGGAGAACTTTCTTCTTTTCCTTTCTCCTCCTGTGATGAGGCTGCATTTTAATGTTTTAATGTTGTATTTCACCTTGTTTTTTAAGTTGTATTTCAATCAACTTGTTTTTATTATTGGTTGTTAGCTGCCCTGAGCCCGGTCTTGGCTGGGGAGGGTGGGGTATAAATAAAAATTATTATTACTGTTGTTGTTGTTGTTGTTGTTGTTGTTGTTGTTGTTGTTACTCCCAGCCCATTCCATCTTTCGAGGTGGTGGCAACTCTGAATGTGTTTCAGGTGAGGGATCAGAGATTGCAGTACACAATCTCATTTTGGGTGCCAAGGAGAGACTTTGGCCTGAAGTAAAGTTCAGTTTCTTTAATTTCCAAGTACTGGGATGAACTCTGGTAATTTTTTCTAATATGTTTTGGGACAGACACCCACAAGAAGGGGGCGGACCAGACTCTCTCCATGCAGCAGAGGTTGGATGGCCTCTGTCAGGTATGATCTAGTTGAGTTTCCTGCATTGTTGTTGTTGTTTAGTCATTTAGTCGTGTCCGCCTCTTCGTGACCCCCTGGACCAGAGCACACCAGGCACTCCTGTCTTCCACTGCCTCCTGCAGTTTGGCCAAACTCATGTTGGTAGCTTCCAGAACACTATCCAACCATCTCGTCCTCTGTTGTCCCCTTCTCCTTGTGCCCTCCATCTTTCCCAACACCAGAGTCTTTTCCAGGGAGTCTGCTCTTCTCATGAGGTGGCCAAAGTCTTGGAGTCTCAGCTTCAGGATCTGTCCTTCCAGTGAGCACTCAGGGCTGATTTCCTTCAGAATGGATAGGTTTGATCTTCTTGCAGTCCATGGGACTCTCAAGAGTCTCCTCCAGCACCATAATTCAAAAGCATCCATTCTTTGGCGATCAGCCTTCTTTGTGGTCCAGGTCTCACTTCTATACATCACTACTGGGAAAACCATAGCTTTAACTATACGGACCTTTGTTGGTAAGGTGATGTCTCTGCTCTACAATTCTGTGATTCCACATCATGTGGTAGTGAATCCCAAGTGCAGTGTGAAGGAATGCTTTCAACCTGTGTTTGCTGCCCATCTCTTTCATAGGGTACCCCTGAATTCTAGTGCTCTGACTCTGGGGAGAGTTAAGAGAGCATTTCTCCCTGCTATCAACTCTATTCCTAATTGTGGAAACCTCTTCCATGTTCCTCCTTAGTTGGGGTTTTTTCTAAATCAAAAGCCTCAAATGCTTCAGCGTATTGTAGCTTTCAAATACTAATTCTAAGAGGTCACAGCAACAAGCACAGTGAAAGAGCAATTGGCAAAATATACAAATGCCAATGCCAACCAATGCTTTTGAAACAAGCCTGCTTGCTTGCCTGGTCCCTTTTCGGAAATGGCCAAAATATTGTATTTACTTTTAACTAAGTTCTTTGGCAAATTCTCCTCCTTTGTCCCTGTCTCCCAGCCTTGACACAGCTACTCCCCTCATCTCTATGCTAATTTGGCTATGTCTACTTCAAAGAGAGAAAGTGTTTATTAAAAAACGCCCACTCCCTTCTCTGTTCAGAACCATCTTCTTATTTACCCATGAAGTTAGGGGAAAGCCGAACAAAAGGACTGTTTCTTTTATGAGCTGTTCTCTAGGTGATCAAAGGCAGCCGTTTAACCAACTCCGACGATCAAAGACTGTCCAGCTGACAGCAGTGAGCAGAAGACTGTACCAAGTCCCTCCGACACATGCATAATTAAATAATAGTTCAGCATTAAACATTTTGATTACAAATAGGTGGGGGAATTTTCTTCTGATGTTTTCTTCACCTCAGTGGTGCTGAATTTCTCCTCATCGCCATACTAAATATCTTGATTATGCATCGAGTAGTAATCACCATCAAGGAGTAATCAGGCATTCACATTCCTTGCTTAGCTTATATTTCACCAGCCTGGAACATCACTTAATAAATTGCTAGTAGCATGCTAGTAGTCCACGGGCTGGATTGAGAAGGCAGTTGGGCCTAATCCAGCCCACGAGCCGTAGTTTGCCGACCCATGGACTATACCATACCAGCAGGGAGAGTTTTGTTGTTTTGGTACAGATACAGAATCCATGTCCACTTTTAATACTAAAGCTCTGGTGGCATATGAGAAAGTGTGTGAGCCCTGCTCGGCTGTCCAGGCTAAATTCCAAGATGGATAATTAAATTCTGACTGTTTACACCTCCCCTGGCACTTTGTTTGGCTCACATACTCTAAATTTTCCTCTTTAAAATATTGCCTAGTACTGCAGAGTTGCTGCCTCTGTTGCCAGAAACCAGATTTCAGCATAGCAATTTCCAGGCTGTATCATGGCAATATGTGAAATGATTCCATATGCAGCTAAGCTTTGGTGTGTGGGAACCCCCTAGAAAAGGCATTATCTGTTTGCCCTTTCCTTGATACAAGTTGAACTTCGCTAGAGAAATGCAAGAAGGTTGTTGTTGTTGTTGCCCAGAGAAACAAATGGAGTGCACCTCTAGGGCTGAAGTCAAACTACTGGAAAACCAAAGCGGCTGCAGAGACCGGTAACTTGTAGCTGCTGCCTCCCACATTGTTTTTGCTGTGTCAGCAGCACCAAAGTGACCTCTCCAGGGCTCAAGCCTAGGCAGTGTGTCTGAAGGTCCTGGAATGCCCAAGACAACAAGGCCTTGCTGATGTGTTCCTCTCAAAGATGTCCTGCAAGACTGCAGGTAATAACAATAAGGTATTCACCAGTGCTTTTTTTCTGGGGGATACTCAAGTGTACGCAGTACTGGCACCTTCCCCCGCCCCCAAATGTTAAAAATGTAGTACTTACCGTAACAACTTCATGGTGAATACTGGCACCTTTTTTTCTAAAGAAAAAGAAAAAAAAGAAAAAAGGGGCACTGGTCATCACGCATATTGTGTTAGCCAAATGTCCATTGTTATGACAAACAGAGTGTTGTGTTGATAGGTCTATATATCCTGGACTAAGAATGGCTACAATGCATCTCCAAAATCTCATGGACAACTGGATGACATGGTTCCTTTTCCATACTGTTCTCTGGCTGTGGAGTGGCTGGCAGTCATGACATCAGGCAAACATTGCTTTTCTAAGCACTTTGAGCTCTTGCTTAGTTAATGATGAACTGATTGAGGTTTCTCTGGTGAGTGTTGTAACCTTAGATCATGTGATGAAGGTACTGAGTTGCAAATCTCCATTTTGAAGGGAGTTGGCTGTTTCAGGCTCTCTGAACACCACGGGGAGAACAATGTACGGAAATGGCTCTCCAAGAGCTGCAGTTGCCTGGGGCAGGCTAAAGCAGTCTAGAATGGGAAAGAGGCACAAGACATTGTGTAGATATTCTGAATGTATCGTTTGATGTATTCTGTTTTATTTTGAAGAGTTCTGCTAGTAAAATTTGAACAATATTTTCATGGGTCTGGACAATGCTTAGCTTCTAAAAGGAGTCAGTTTGCATGCATCTAGTCGCTTCAAACTGCACAATACTAATATCTGCAACACAGCCTGCAAAACACATCACATGGTTAGGCACACTGACAAATCCAGTATGAATTTTTGCAGAAGCTCTTCTAGCCAGCTCAGTGGAAGGCAAAGCAGGGAGCCACAATGGGCTGCTGCCTGTAGTGCTGGAGCTATTCTGGAAGATGTATGTTTCATAGAATCATAGAATCATAGAGTTGGAAGAGACCACAAGGGCCATCGAGTCCAACCCCCTGCCAAGCAGGAAACACCATCAGAGCACTCCTGACATATGGTTGTCAAGCCTCTGCTTAAAGACCTCCAAAGAAGGAGACTCCACCACACTCCTTGGCAGCAAATTCCACTGTCAAACAGCTCTTACTGTCAGGAAGTTCTTCCTAATGTTTAGGTGGAATCTTCTTTCTTGTAGTTTGGAACCATTGCTCCGTGTCCGCTTCTCTGGAGCAGCAGAAAACAACCTTTCTCCCTCCTCTATGTGACATCCTTTTATATATTTGAACATGGCTATCATATCACCCCTTAACCTCCTCTTCTCCAGGCTAAACATGCCCAGCTCCCTTAGCCGTTCTTCATAAGGCATCGTTTCCAGGCCTTTGACCATTTTGGTTGCCCTCCTCTGGACACATTCCAGTTTGTCAGTGTCCTTCTTGAACTGTGGTGCCCAGAACTGGACACAGTACTCCAGGTGAGGTCTGACCAGAGCAGAATACAGTGGCACTATTACTTCCCTTGATCTAGGTGCTATACTCCTATTGATGCAGCCCAGAATTGCATTGGCTTTTTTAGCTGCTGCGTCACACTGTTGGCTCATGTCAAGTTTGTGGTCAACCAAGACTCCTAGATCCTTTTCACATGTACTGCTCTCAAGCCAGGTGTCACCCATCTTGTATTTGTGCCTCTCATTTTTTTTGCCCAAGTGCAATACTTTACATTTCTCCCTGTTAAAATTCATCTTGTTTGTTTTGGCCCAGAGTGTCCCAGACTTATTTAGCAACCTTAAAGGGCAGCAAAGCATTGTGGGGCACCCTGACTCTAGTCCTAGCTCTCCTGGCAATATTGCCTGTGCATGACTTTCCAGACGGGGAAAACTCATGAAAGGTGAATAAATGGCATCGATTTCTCATTTATTTTCATCAGGAGGAATTTTATATATATATGTAAGAGACCAAATAAAAATAATAATCACATATTTGTCATTAATTGTTTGGAATGCACGGGGCAGTAAAAGACAGGAAATGCTGGAGCCTCACTTTCATTCGAAGGAGCTTCAGGAAATACATCTTTAACTGATCAAGGGGAATGTTTTCGCTGAGATGCATGAATCTGCAGTACAAGATATAATGATCCTGTTACTAGGCAGGGCGCCAGCTTTCCTAGGCTCCAAAAGAAAATATTTAGGCTTTAATGCTGGAAGTTGTGTTAGCCCCGAACTTCCATAGACATCACTCACAGGGTGTGTTGAATTGGACTGACCTCCTCCTGATCGGTTCCTCTCTCCCCTGTGCTGGTTAACAAAGTATAATTTTAAATTATTATGATCCTGTCGCCCTTCAACATATATAACTCTGAATTTAATCAATGGGAAGGGGATCTACTTAAGGAAAGCTGTTCACCATCTGCCATTGATTGTGAAGACCCTCACACAGCACTTTACTTATTTATACCAACATAAATCAGAAGTTACCTTCAGTGAGCCCTTGGTTTAACTTGGGAGCCCCAAAAGCTGTTTTCAATATCTGGTCTCAGCCATAGAACATGCAAAACAATAAACTAAAGTCGTCGTGTAAATGCCAGGCACCTTTCCCAGAAAAATCACAGTCCACTGCCATTCATATTTATGCTTATGCAGTCCTCAGATCTGGAACTGGCAGCCTCAGGCTGAAACCTAACCCAGCAAGTTGCTGGTGTGCTCAAGATTTGGAGCACCCCCAGAAATGGAAGCAGGCTGGGGTATGCAACACTGAACCTTGCAATTGGCAGGCAGTGTGAATTGCCTGGATTGGCCAGACCAGGCCCTATATTCTTAATGCATTTCTGGCTGAGGTTTCCAGCTCCTGCCACTGATGTTGGGTAGCCTCAGCTGGAGAGCACAAACTTAGTTGGTGTCTAAGGTGCTACTGGAGAATTTTTTTATATATTTTATCATCATCATCATCATCATCATCAATACTTGTCTAGATGGACCAATGGTCTGACTCAATATGTCAGTGTACTGCCAGTGTGGTGTAGTGGTTAAGAGCGGTAGACTCATAATCTGGTTATGTTGTCTGGTTGTGGCAACTAATGCAAAAAAAAAAAAAAGAGAAAGAGAAAGAACAGAGGAAGAAGAAGAAGAGTTTGGATTTGATATCCCGCTTTATCACTACCTGAAGGAGTCTCAAAGCGGCTAACATTCTCCTTTCCCTTCCTTCCCCACAACAAACACTCTGTGACAGTGGCGTAGCGTGGGTTGTCAGCACCCGGGGCAAGGCAAGTAATTTGCGCCCCCTAACCCATGGATTTGCGCCCCCTAACCCGTGGATTTGTGCCCCCTAACCCTAACCCCCAGATGTTGCGCCCGGTGCGGCTGGCCCCCCCTGCACCCCCCACGCTACGCCACTGCTCTGTGAGGTGAGTGGGGCTGAGAGACTTCAAAGAAGTGTGACTGGCCCAAGGTCACCCAGCAGCTGCATGTGGAGGAGCAGAGACGCGAACCCGGTTCCCCAGATTATGAGTCTACTGCTCTTAACCACTACACCACACTGGCAGTACACTGACATATTGATTCAGACCATTGGTCCATCTATACAGGTATTGATGATGATGATGACGACGATGAAATATATAAAAAAATAAAAACATTGTCCAGTAGCTCCTTAGAGACCAACTAAGTTTGTTCTTGGTATGCTGATGATTAGCATATGTGATGAGACAGGAATCCAATATCTCTATTAAGACCAGGTCTCTCCATAGTTTTCAGTTTAGCGATAAGTTGTAATTCAGCAACTTCTCTTTCTCATTACATATGCTAATCATCTGCATACTATCCCTTGCTTTTTCCTGTAGGACTAATTGCAGGCACTAACAGTCGTCAACAGGTTTACCATATCCACTAAGTCAATCAGGACCAGAGCCGGATTTACGTATAAGCTAAACAAGCTGTAGCTTAGGGCCCCACTCTCTTGGGGACCCCCCAAAAAAATTTAAAGAAAAAAAACTGGATGTACATTTCCAAAATATAAGTTCAACAATTACTTTGATAAAATACATATTTTGTTGTGTGCAAATGGCTTTAGATACCTATTAGGTCCATAAATCACCATATAGCATATATTCAACACAAACTATTTTCAAACTATTTTTATGCCCTTTATGAACAAATGTGTGTGTGTGAGAGAGGGGGGGGGCTGGGTCTTTGCCCCGGGTGACAGAAAGTCTAGTTTTGACCTGGCATGGATCCCTGGAGCCAAACTCTTGCACAAGGGCTGGTACTTTATTATACCAACCCAAATCCTTTCCTACAGTGAAGACAACCTTTCCATATTGCCTTCCTCTAATTGCCATGTATATTTTCCAAATGATGTGATCCATTTGACTGGGACCTCCTGAGAAAAACTCTATGTTTTATAGTAGGCTGACAAGTCAGAAAGTTTGATTACTGAGGATTCAGAAATGCTTGACCTCGTCTTCTGCAAACAGTATATGCATGTTAACTCTCCTGTTATGTGAGAAGCATGCCTTATTAGAACATAGCTTTTCTGTCAATATTGAACCACACCAGCAATGTGAAAGTGAAATATAGTAATAAATTAAAAAATTAAATCAACTAATGAGTGGTGTGTGTGTGTGTGTGTGTGTGTGTGTGTGTGTGAAGCTTTCATTAATTTAGTCCCATTGATTCAAAACAGAACTCTTTTTTTTAATACTTGAGTTTATTTGGAGCCGAAGGAGACAGAAAGTCTGACAGATAGATATTGTTAAGGGGGCGGGGTAGGCTGTCTGCTTAAGACCCCTCTAGTTCCTAGATCCAGCAAGTGCTAAAATATAAGCAAGGATTCAAATTGTTTAAAGAGCCAGACAAGTTTCTTGGCAATGGCCCTCTAAATATGGGCCATTAAGGTAACAAAGGAAGTGGCTCTGTGCCAGACTACAAATGGGATGGCCCATTTGTGCTGGGATCAAAGGCTGTGGCTATGGGAAAAGGAGATCCTTCTTAAGGTGTTAACCCTGTGAACTCCTCCATCATGGGCTCCAGTTGTGTACACAAAGTGTATATCCGAAAGACACCACAGTCTTCGCTGTCACTCATTCTGAGGAAACCCTAACCCTAGGTAAGCACCTGCAACCCACGAAATCTTGAACCCCTTGGAAACTGGGGTGGTGTGCAATAATATTTTTATTTTAGCATGTTATATCCTACTTCTCTTTATGACTAAATTCAATACAGCTCATAACAAACTAAAACATATTTAACAAGTCAGCAGTTCTCAAATTGGCAAAATTGTAGGCAGGTGTGAAAGGACCTTCAGAGTATTAAAAAGATAGATACTTGATGTTTGGTATTCTGAAACAGTGGATGGCTGAACTAATGGGAGGGCTGCAGTGTAGTGGCTGCTCAGATATCACTTGCCAATCTTTCGAATTATATTATTATTATTATTATTATTATTATTATTATTAGTTGTTGTTGTTGTTGTTGTTGTTGTTGTTGTTGTTTAGTCGTGTCCGACTCTTTGTGACCCCCTGGACCAGAGCACGCCAGGCACTCCTGTCTTCGCAGTTTGGTCAAACTCATGCTGGTAGCTTCGAGAACACTGTCCAACCATCTCGTCCTCTGTCGTCCCCTTCTCCTTGTGCCCTCCATCTTTCCCAGCATCAGGGTCTTTTCCAGGGAGTCTTCTCTTCTCATGAGGTGGCCAAAGTATTGGAGCCTCAGCTTCAGGATCTGTCCTGAATTATTGGCTTCGTTGTTAAAACACAGGAATCAAGGAAAGCTGGCTTCTCTTCCTGGAGGGAGAACTTCACATTAGTCTCATTTTGTGCTTCAGTTTCTGTGTCTGTACAATGGGTACAACTGCTAACCACCCCCTTTCCACCTAAGGATTGCCGGGCTGACTTTGTTAAGACCTGTAAAGAACAGGGAAATCCTTAACCGAAAAGTGCTGCAACATTTTGTAAATTACGAGTATATTAAATGGATTGTACACAAAGTATCACAATATAACACGTACTAATACTCCAGTTGGTATGAGCTTAAACAATATATGCATATATATATAGTGTATAGTCCTGTTGTTGTTTAGTTGTTTAGTCATGTCCAACTCTTCGTGACCCTGTGGATCAGAGCACGCCAGGCACTTCTGTCTTCCACTGCCTCCCGCAGTTTGGTCAAACTCATTTTCATAGCTTCAAGAACACTGTCCAACCATCTCGTCCTCTGTCGTCCCCTTCTCCTCGTGCCCTCCATCTTTCCAAGCATCTGGATCTTTTCCAGGGAGTCTTCTCTTCTCATGAGGTGGCCAAAGTATCGGAGCCTCAGCTTCAGGATCTGTCCTTCCAGTGAGCACTCAGGGCTGATTTCCTTCAGAATGGAGAGGTTTGATCTTCTTGCAGTCCATGGGACTCTCAAGAGTCTCCTCCAGCACCATAATTCAAAAGCATACCCTGCACATCTGGCTGAGTTTCCCCAGCTACTTTGGGCAGCTTACAGCACATAAAAATTGTATAACATTAGACATTTAAAAAATTCCCGGTACAAGGTTGCTTTCAGATGTCTTCTGGTCAGATACAGTGGTGCCTTGGGTTAAGAACTTAATTCATCCTGGAGGTCTGTTCTTAACCTGAAACTGTTTTTAACTTGAGGTACCACTTTAGCTAATGGGGCCTCCCACTGCTGCCACGCGATTTCTGTTCTCATCCTGAAGCAAAGTTCTTAACCCAATTTCTGGGTTAGCAGAGTCTGTAACCTAAAGCGTCTGTAACCCGAGGTACCACTGTAGTTGTTTATTTCCTTGACATCTGATGGGAGGGCATTCCACAGGGCGGGTGCCACTACCGAGAAGGCCTTCTGCCTGGTTCCTCTGCAAAGAATCTCACAAGTCCAGTTTCTGTTAACCGTTTCATTGGAGCTCATTTCATTTCAATTTATAGTCTGCCTCCGATGAGAGCTAAGGAGCTGCCTACAGGTCATACAACTCTGAAGTCATGCCCCTAAGGAGAGGGGCTGTGAGCTGTGCTTTTTCCCAAGAAAAATAGGTGTCGCAACTGAGATTAAGAGCTATAATAATAGTAATAATAATAACAAATGTTTTGTGTGTTCTGCTGGCACTCTCGGTTACCATGGCACACTGGTGAGGCACATCTTCTTCTTCTATGGCGATCACTCATAACCGAGTAAGATTGTCTTCCATAAACATAGTTTTAACAATGAGTCCATAAGTGACTGTGGAGGCCACTTCTGGACCCACACGTCCTTCCACAGTGGGGACATTGGTTTCTGGGCGGGAGCTGATCACGGTGTGGATTTGCCAAGCGTGCCTTCCTCTTAGCACGTTTCTCCCTTGCGTCCTGAGTTTGAGTGTCTTCAAAGCCCATGACATCTTTGGTAAAGGCTGTTCTCCAACTGGAGCGCTCGCTGGCCAGTGTTTCCCAGTTGTCAGTGTTTATACTGCATTTTTTTAGATTTGCCTTGAGAGTCTTTGAACCTCTTTTGCTGACCACCAGCTTTTCCATTTTTTAAGTTCGGAATAGAGTAGTTGCCTTGGAAGACGATAATCAGGCATCCACACAACATGACCAGTCCAACGAAGTTGGTGTTGAAGAATCATTGCTTCAACACTGGTGATCTTTGCTTCTTCCAGTACACTGGCATTAGTTCGCCTGTCTTCCCAAGTGATGTGTAAAAATTTTCAGAGATGCTGTTGATGGAATCTTTCGAGGAGTTGGAGATGGCATCCATGTTTCACAAGCATATAGTAAGGTTGGTAGTACAATAGCTTTGTAAACAAGCTTTTTGGTTTCCCTGCGAATGTCCCGGTCCTCAAAGACTCTGCACTTCAGTCAGGAGAAAGCCGCACTCGCAGAGCTCAGGCAATGCTGGATTTTGGCATCAGTGTTGGCCCTTGTGGAAAGATAACTGCCTAGGTAGGAGAAGTGATCGACATTTTTCAATGTTACACCACTGAGTTGGATTTGTTGCACTGCAGAGGGGTTATTCTGTACTTGTTGGTGCAGCACCCTGCAAGACAAAAAGAGTGCCGTGAAGCATATCTTAGGATTCTCTGAAATAAGCAAGGTCCTTCCAAAGTAAGGTTGATGTGGAAAGGCTTAACTGAAGCTAGAAAGATTGGACAAGCTGGGATATCAGGCAGTTTGCTGAGATAAATAACATTCATTTTGGAAAGATGGCGGTTAGTGCTGCACAGTTCTGTGAGGAATTTTGGCCTTGATACAAATGTAAACCTCTGGAAGTATTGTATCTTTTGCTCTGTCTCCTGGCTTTTGTTTTCAGACTGTAAGCTTCCCTCAGCTTCTCAAATAGGATGAGATAGATAAAACGGATATTATATTAGCTTGCTGTTTGGAAAGAAGAATCAACCTGTAGACAAATTTCTGTCTCTCTAAATCTGGTCATATGTAGGCACACAGTATTAGGTCATGGGAGTGTTAAACGTTTAAAGAACAAGCATCAATTAGAGTATAATTTCAAATAAAGGAACTGAAGAAACTTCAGAAATGCTTCCAGGAAAATGGAGGACAATAATATTCCTCAAATAAATTATTCACTGAAATTGTACACTCTGCTTTAGTGATTAATCTAGAATAGAACATAAAATATTTAGCTATGTGCTTTAGTGGTCCACATGAAGGCTAATTGAAGTAAGTTCCCTTTTTAAAGCACAATGAAGTAAATAATACTTGCATACATACATACAAGGAATGGCAAAATGACTGCTTTTTAAGGTACAGGTGGAGATTCTATGCACCTGGGCCTGTAAATAATAGGATTGTTGGATTTCATTCTGAGGAGACTCTGAGAGTCAAACTAGATGTGACGGAACACCTTCTAGGAGCCACAGGTAAAAGTTGATATCGTAGAGCCCAATCTGGCTGTCTGAGGAGTCTTCTTCTTCTTCTCTTCTTTGGCAATCACTCGTAGCCAAGTAAGATGGTCTCCCAGGAACACAGTCTTAACGGTGAGTCTGTAAGTGACTGTGGAGGCCAATTCTGGATCCACACGTCTTTCCACAGTGGGGACACAGGTTTCCGGGCAGGAGTTGATCATGGTGAGGGTTTGCCAAGCGTGCCTTCCTCTTAGCACATTTCTCCCTTTCATCCTTTGTTTGAGTGTCTTCAAAGCCCATGACACCTTTGGTAAAGGCTGTTCTCCAACTGGAGCACTCACAGGCCAGTGTTTCCCAGTTGTCAATGTTTATACTGCATTTTTTAGATTTGCCTTGAGAGTCTTTGAACCTCTTTTGCTGACCACCAGCTTTTCCATTTTTTAAGTTCAGAATAGAGTAGTTGCCTTGGAAGACGATAATCAGGCATCTGCACAACATGACCTGTCCAACCAAGTTGATGTTGAAGAATCATTGCTTCCACACTGGTGATCTTTGCTTCTTCCAGTACACTGGCATTAGTTCGCCTGTCTTCCCAAGTGATGTGTAAAAATTTTCAGAGATGCTGTTGATGGAACCTTTCGAGGAGTTGGAGGTGGCGTTTATAAGTGGTCCATGTCTGAGGAGAACCATCCACCCCATCAGATCAGCACAGAGGAAAGTGTGTAGCAAGTCAGGGGAAGATTTTTGTAATCTTTCATGATATGGTGCCCTGTGCAAGCCCCAATGTATCCTCTCAGTTATGGATCTTCTCTATTTTGCATCCCTTTGGAACCACCTGCACCATCCCAAATCCATCCCTGGTGTCTGTGCCAATGAGGATTCCAGCAGTCTACTTGGGAGATGCAAGTGGGGTGAGATTTCCAGGCCTGCCCTTTCATGCAACTTCTCGTGTGCCCTGATCCTCTGATGAAACAGTCATATGGCAAGTTTTGAAGATGTGCAATGCCTGGAGAGCATCCCATAGGCTAGTGTATGAAAAGGATCACTACTCAGATGTTCTCTGCCTGGCCTGGGAGTATTTTTTTCTCTGCAGAGCTGTTCTTACATAGCTCTTTGGTAAAGTACACCATGTCTAGCTGTAAATAAATTAAATAACCAAGAGGATGTTTTCCTCATGTATAACACTCAGATGATTACACACACCTTCCACAATCCATTTTTGAAACACTGAAGAAAAGAGCTGATCTTCCTTATCTATTTTTCTTTTCATCTCAGAGGACAGGAACCTTGATGTGAAGGGTTGAAAAATTCTCAGAAGGAAATGTAAGCAAACAAGGCATTTACATTGATTACAGCAATGAATTCTAGCGTGGCTGACACAAAGGTGAGAACGAACTTTCAGCAACAAGCAGTGTACAATTTAGCGACAGCTTGGCAATTTTTCAAAAGTGATAAGAATAAGAGGTTTTCTTGATTCATGGAGAGGTAAATAAAAGATGTTTTAGCGCTAAAAATGTCACTCAGAGTTTCACTGTTGACCCCCCTTCCCTCCCTGCCCACTCCTCACTTTCTACAAACCCAGGTAGAGATTATCATGTAGAGTCAGACTCAAAGGAGCTGAGAAAATGGATTGCTTAGAAAAGGAACTGCATAAGATTCTAGGTTGATAGTAATCTTAAACCTGCACTCACTTGCAGGAGTTTGGGAAGGATAAAGCACAAGGGAACGTATTGTGAGTACTTATCTACTTTTAAAAAATTTCACCTATGATCCTTTTCTTTTACTTCTTTATTTTTTCTTTGTTCTTTTTTTCTTTTTTCTGATATCTTATCTTTCATTTCACTGCTTTATTGTGAATAGCATTTTATAGAGGTATAAATAACTAAATATGAAAAGAGACAAAATATTCTCCAATTTTTTTCCCCTTGGTTATATGTATTTTCTTTTTTCTTTTGTATTTTTTGTTGTTGTAAATATGTATGTTTTCTAATTTGTACTTAATAAAAAACGTTTTAAAAAATGTAATAAAAAAGCATAAGGGAATCAATGTAGGCATGCCAGCTTTGAGGGAACCCTTTGGGCTTTCCCCGGATTCAAATGGTGGTGGCGGGCAGCTGCAGAGTGGGCACTCATTCTTCTTCCTTCTTTTTCAGAACTGTGGCAATCACACAAGGTCCTCGGACATTTATTGATCCCTGTGCCACCACTGTGCTCACTTCCCCGCTGCCACCAACCCGTTACTCTCTGGTAAAACACTGAGTCCACTCACTTGTTAAAAGTGAACCAAAAAAACAAGTTTATTTTACAAACATTAACAAGTTTATGGTTTCTCAGATAATATTCCTGTCAGTATCTTAACTTTAGCTTCTTTACCGGCTCTAAACCACAGAGCCTAGAACTTGCCGATCAGAAGGTCGGCGGTTTGAATCCCCGTGACGGGGTGAGCTCCCGTTGCTCGGTCCCTGCTCCTGCCAACCTAGCAGTTTGAAAGCACGTCAAAGTGCAAGTAGATAAATAGGTACTGCTCCAGCAGGAAGGTAAACGGCGTTTCCATGTGCTGCTCTGGTTTGCCAGAAGCGGCTTAGTCATGCTAGCCACATGACCCGGAAGCTGTACGCCGGCTCCCTCGGCCAATAAAGTGAGATGAGCGCCACAACCCCAGAGTCGGCCACGACTGGACCTAATGATCAGGGGTCCCTTTACCTTTTTACCTTCCTAATACCTTCTGACTGATTATCTCAATTGTTTGACTGACTCCTCTTAACAAATTCTCTCACTCTCTCCCACCAGACTAGCCCAATGGGACAGAGTTGGCATTTTTCAGTGCCATCCCATTTGTGATGATGGTGCAAAAGGGGCAAAGAAAGTTAAGAGGGAGGCAAGTTCTGATGTGATTGATAATCCTGATGCCAATGTAGTTCCGGATGGTGGCACAGATTATCAGAGCCCAAAAGCCTCAGGTGAGTCTGACGCTGATTCAGACTTAGCAGCTTCATATACTATCGCTCCCCATTCTCCTAAAGAGGAGGAAGCACCAGAACAAGAGGATCAAAGAGTTTTGCGCAGATCTGAGAGAACAACCAAGGTTTTCTGAAGAGTTCGCTAAGGCTGCGGTCACATGCAACTCTGGTGGGGTTTTTAAACCTAGCATGAAGTGTGCTGAGAGTAGTAGCACAAAACGCTTCATTTATTTCCTTACCTGACATTTGAAGGATCAGGATTGAAGGAGCAAGCATGTGTTTAAAGTGGTTTGTTCAAATCTGCCTAATTAGAAATGTCAATTTGTATCTGAGAGAAAGAAATGTGTGTGAAGATTTTTCCAGAAGCTGCTTATTCATTTGTGTATTCACAATGTGTATTTTGTGTGAGTTACAGCTTGAGGTTTATGTTTTAACTCTTTCCTAATGGACACAGAGTGGTTGCAGTAACTGTATAATGGTATTGATAAAAGTGTCTTAGATAAAGGGGGAAAGAGATACCTGCAGATATGTTAACCAAGGTTGTAAGCAGAGAACAACTTTTGGAGTGTGTGTGCAAATTGCAGTTATGTTAAAGATTCTTGAAATGGTCGGATGAAATGGGGGAGGATGAGGAGATTTCGCCCCTCCCATATCCAAGAATCTCCTGAGGAGCCTGCTGATTCTACAGAGAGGAGGAGCAATGTTCTGCTTTCTACTTAGTCAGTGAGTGAATCAGTCAGCGAGTGAGTCAGTCAGTGTATCGGAGAGACAGAGAGTGTTAGAGATCGTGTCTAGAGATAAGGTTGCTGCTAAGAGCAGCTGCAGACTCTCAGCGTAGCATTGATTTATGCTTAGATCTTTTAGCTCTGTATATAGTTTTGTATCATAGTTGTAGCTATAGAATAAAAGGAAGATATTCTACAGAGCTGCTCTCCGAGTGGTTTATACTCTGCAAGACTCTGCAAAACTCTGCTGCGCAACGACTGTATTATTGTGCAAGTGAATCCGGTGCTCTCAGCTCTAAGCTGTGAGTCCACAGCACGGTGACCTGTCCCTGTGAGAAAGGTGGTCGCTGGCAGTGCTACCCAGCTCGCCTAGCCCAGTCGGGGTTGTAGTGCATGAGTCCAGTTGGTGCACTGGCTCAAGGGCAATGCTGACAGTTCCCTCTTCCACGTGACAGCCCTTAAAGTATTTAAATATGGCGATCGTATCTCCTCTCAGTCTCCTCTTTTCCAGGCTAAACATACCCAGCTCTTTCAATCATCCCTCATAAGCAGGGGTCCCGAAACTAAGGCCCACGGGCCGGATAAGGCCAGAGGGACGCATTTATCCGGCCTGCAACAACCCCTGCTGCCCGCTGCCACTGCCCGCTCTTACCGGTGCTGCGCTGCGTGGCTGCCCACTTCCGGGTTGGAGGAGCACCGGAAATAGCTTGTGCACATGCGCAAGCGTTATTTGCGCATGCCCAAGCCATTGTTTCCGGTGCACATCCGGATCGGAGGAGGCCCGTGCACATGAGCAGAAGGTATTTCCGGTGCTCCTCCAACCCAGAAGTGCACTGGAAATAGCATGTGCGCATGCGTATGGGCATGCGCTCCCCCGCCCTCCGGTCTGCCACGCGATTGGCGCTGGAGATACCGGCCCGAGGCGCAATAAATTTGCTGACCCCTGCTCATCAGGCTTAGTTTCCAGACCCTCGATCTCCTTGGTTGCCCTCCTCTGCACACGTTCCAGCTTGTCAACATCCTTCTTAAATTGTGGTGCCCAGAATTGGACACAGTATTCCAAGTGTGGTCTGACTAAGGCACAAGAGAGCGCTACTTTTACTTCCCTTGATCTGGAGACTAGACTTCTGTTGATGCACCTAGAATAGCATTAGCTTTTTTTGCTGCTGCATCACACTGTTGACGCATGTTCAGCTTGTGGTCTACCAAAACCCCTAGATCCTTTTCACATGTATGGCTAGTAAGCCAGGTGTTGCCCATCTTATATTTGTGCATCTGCTTCTTCCTGCCTAAGTGCAGAACCTTACAGTTGTCCTTACTGAAATTCATTTTGTTAGCTTGCAGTGACAAAATAAGAAAAACAACAAGAAAATAAAAGGATGAAGAAGAAAGGGAATGCCAGGGGCAAGGCTCAGTTCTCACAGGGCTGTAGCAACCAGGCCAAGAGGAATCACATAGGAAGTATCCAACAGGATCACCTCTGCTCATGAAAAGCTACTGGGCCCCTTATGTATATTTCAATAACAGTCAGATAATTATTCCAACCATGTTTCCTCAGAACTTATGATCATTTGGAGTAATTAGGATTGCAAACTCACAATGCTATCCTAATCATGCCTACTCAGAAATAAATCTCATTAAGTTCAGTGGGGTTTATTCCCAGGTACATGGTTACAGGATTGTGGCTTTTGTAGCTGAATCACTGAATTTGGGGAGAAAATGTTACCTGAACTCAATATAGGTAAAGGTAAAGGTACCCCTGCCCATACGGGCCAGTCTTGACAGACTCTGGGGTTGAGCGCCCATCTCACTCAAGAGGCCAGGGGCCAGCGCTGTCCGGAGACACTTCCGGGTCACGTGGCCAGCGTGACATCGCTGCTCTGGCGAGCCAGAGCCGCACACGGAAACGCCGTTTACCTTCCCACTGGTAAGCGGTCCCTATTTATCTACTTGCACCCGGAGGTGCTTTCGAACTGCTAGGTTGGCAGGCGCTGGGACCGAGCAGCGGGAGCGCACCCCGCCGCAGGGATTCGAACCGCCGACCTTTCGATCGGCAAGTCCTAGGCGCTGAGGCTTTAACCCACAGCGCCACCTGCGTCCCTTGAACTCAATATAGATATCCTTTTAAGGCAGAGCTGAACCAGGTATAATGTAGCACCATACATTATTGACAGAAAATACAATTTCAAATATTTTTATTTGTCATTCTCAGTCAAGAATACAAAGCAAAGTCAAAATAAGTTGGAAAGTATAAGCACATTCACTGTTATGCTCAGCCCCACTGACAAAATTTTCTGCTACTCGTGAAAATTGGTTCCTGCTAATTAATTGTAAGTATGGAACTGTGATCAGAAAAGTTGAGTTCTTCCATCCTCTCTGTGGCATGCAGTCCAACTTACCTCTTTCTTCTTTTTCTTCTTAAAGAAATGACAAAAATGACCCCCAAAAATCCATCACAAACAAAAATTCAAATCATAACTCAATTGACTTCCCTCCACTCCCCCTCTTGGTTCCATTGTTTTATGCATATTCATGCATGTCCATTAAAGCCTTATATTCTTAACAATCCAGTTTTAAAACCTTATGCATCTTAATACAAGTGACTTTTAAAAGTTTTGCTAATGTAGAAGTCTATACGCAACAGTTTAAAATAATGCTTTAAACATTTCCCTTTTTTTAAAAAAAATCATCTTCCTCTTCCTTTCTTGGGTTTCAAATTATCTAATATGTCCTGCATAGTTCACGAATTTGTTGTTCCAATCTTCTCTCTCTTCTTGGACGGTGGCTTCTTCCTTCTGTACGGATGGGCTGATCTTGGCCTGGCATCCACACTCAGATACAAGAACAAAGTCTTTCGCCCTGTAAGACCATAATATCCTGTACCTTCCAATATCATTTGTTAACAAAAATCATTTTCAACATGGTCTTCAAGTCTTTATATGTGATTTTCCAGGCCTTTTTGATAACTTTACATATAGCAGCTTTTCATACAATTTGCCCTCCCCAACTTACCTCTTATCTGACTTTGTTTTGTACAGTTCAAATGACCACAACCGTTTCAGGGATAGCCAACGTAGCAGGGCAGAGACAGAGAAATACTCTGTGCATATAGGCAGCAAATGGAATGGCACATTATGGAGGAGAGCAAAGCCAGGCTTTTCTCGGACAATCCTGTTGTTTCTGATAACACCCTAAACTTGATGTGCTTCATCCGTTTGCACCGCTGCTTATGATCTCTAAGGACCTCTTCTGTTTATATAGTACGGTACTTAATAAAGTTTCCTTACAGCGCTTAAGAAACCTGATCCATTAAGTTGAAAGATTTACTACTAGCTTCCTGTAGGAACTCTTTTCTTTCATGTTCTTGCGGCATTATTGAGTTTAATGGGTTTCACTGCAATCCTGAAAGCGTTCACATGGACAGAGTTCCCAGGGATGCCCCGGGGACTCTTACTGGCATGTATGCTTTGAGGAATCATCTGGGTTTTCCATGGCCCACTGAATACCGCAAAATGCTCCTGGGCCTAATAGTCCAGCATGCCTTATTTTAACCAAAGGCAATGGATAGGATTCCTTTTTATGAGCCTCAAGATTTTACAGGCATCAATATAATACTAAAATCACATGACACCACTGGGAATGAAATCATCATCATCAAACCTTTTATTGGCATCACATACAAACATCCAAAAATAATCAATACAGAATTACCACTTCCCAGTGGCACAAAACATTTGTGGTACCTTTGGTTCCGGAGGCCCGTTCGCAACCTAAAAAGAATGCAACCCGTGTCTGCGCACGTGCAGTTCGTGATTTGCCGCTTATGCGCATGCGCACGATGTCATTTTGCGTGTCTGCGCATGTGCGAGCGGCGAAACCCGGAAGTAACCCTTTCCGGTACTTCCGGGTCGCCGCGGGACGCAACCTGAAGCAAATGTAACATAAGGTATGACTGTGTTTTGACGACAAAAAACCAAAGAGAGATATTTAGCCACTAACTTGGTGAGCTCCTGATAATTTCCCAGTAATAGAAAATGTATGACCTCCAACTCTGGTTTCCATTTGGGGATACAGAGTTGATCTAGAACAGTGTTTTTCAACCACTGTTCCGTGGCAAACTAGTGTGCCGCGAGATGTTGCCTGGTGTGCCGTGGGAAAAATTGAAAAATTCGAAAGATTTAAAAAAAAAAAAAATGTCAAATTTTCACCCACTAGGCAGGCGCCGGACTGTGTCCACCCTATTTTCCATCCGTCCTGGGTGGGGATCAGATTGGATGAGATCGGATGAGAGCGGACAGGCGGTCCACTCTCATCCGATTCCCCATAGAGAGCAGCGGGGCTCTGACATCTCCCTCTCCGCACACAGTGCGGAGATGGAGCTGTCATCCGCCGGCTCAGCGGGGATCAGCGGATCGATCCCCGCTGAGCAGAGAACAGTCTGCAACGTTTTTGTTTGCCATTAAAGAAAAAAATATTAAACATTTTCTAATGGTGGTGTGCCTCGTGATTTTTTTCATGAAACAAGTGTGCCTTTGCCCAAAAAAGGTTGAAAAACACTGATCTAGAAATTGCTGATGGAGATCAGCATATACTGTATCTTTTGCTCTATAAGACTCACTTTTTCCCTCCTAAAAAGTAAGGGGAAATGTGTGTGCGTCTTATGGAGCGAATGCAGGATGCGCAGCTATCCTAGAAGCCAGAACAGCAAGAGGGATTGTTGCTTTCACTGTGCAGTGATCCCTCTTGCTGTTCTGGCTTCTGAGATTCAGAATATTTTTTTTCTTGTTTTCCTCCTCCAAAAACTAGGTGCGTCTTGTGGTCTGGTGCGTCTTATAGGGCGGGGGGGGGGGGGAACGGTAGTTTACTATTAAGAACCATATGTGTAAGGGTTTCCACCAGGTGGTCTTCGCATGGGCAAGTCCTTTCTCCTTCCATACTGCCTGAGAACCTTCCCCAAAGGAGGTTTGATGGATTTGAATTAAACCTGGCCAGCGAAAATGCCCTTCTTTCCTGAGGGTTAAGCAGAAATTCAAGGTAATTATGGTTAGTTTCATGTGCCCAAGCAAGTTGAAAATAAAGAGGGGGGACATGTTTTCTCTGCTGCTACTGTTAGTTCTTGGTGTTCAATATCCCACAACCTAGTTTTGTTATAGCCTTGGCAGATGGTAGGGACATCGATTGCAATAGTTCTGCTGACAGCGCATGTTGCTGTACCTTCTTGTTAAACTGTTGTAGCCCTGGGGAAAGAAAGGGGTCTAAGAAAACTTCACTGAGGAGAGGATCTTTATCAGATGTAAAGCAGATGTTTAACCAGCATAGAAGAAATCTCGCCCAGGCGATAGTCTCTACATTGTGTTGACCTCCCTCTAGACACAAGGCTGCATAGGCGACACAGCGTGGGACGGTAAAAATCTTGAAGAGGAAAGCTGCCTGCACTCGTTCTACCACATTGGGAATGTGTGTGTGAGACAGAGAGACAGAGAGACAGAGAGACAGAGAGACAGAGAGAGAGAGAGAGAGAGAGAGAGAGAGAGAGAGAGAGAGAGATATCTGGTAGAAATCTGGTAGAACTTTCTAATGCAGTGGACCCTCCGGATATGAACTTAATTGGTTCCAGGGGTCCGTACATATCCCAAAAAGTTCGCATCTAGAGGCGCCATTTCTGTGCAAACGCGCTGCGTGATACAGCACTTCTGCGCATGCATGCATGCATGGCGAAACCCGGAAATATACACTTCCAGGTTTGCCACGTTCGCAACCCAAAAGTTACGCTACCCGTAACGCAGCCCAAGGGTCCACTGTACAGTGGTACCTCGGGTCAAGTACTTAATTCGTTCTGGAGGTCCGTACTTAACCTGAAACTGTTCTTAACCTGAAGCACCACTTTAGCTAATGGGGCCTCCCACTGCCGCCGCGCCGCTGGAGCACAATTTCTCTTCTCACCCTGAAGCAAATTTCTTAACATGAAGCACTATTTCTGGGTTAACGGAGTCTGTAACCTGAAAATACTTTACAGAAAATACTTTTGATTCATTTTCAAGATGGTGGGTGTACAACAATAACCTTCCATAATTTTGAATTGTAGAGAATTATAGTTTTGATTCCTAATTTATCTGGAGTTCCTATAAGACAGTCCTGTCACCTGATATATTCTTCGGTATGTCTTCCTCTTCATAATTCTATTGTAACATTTGAGATTTTTTAGACAATCCAGAGCCTTTTATCTTGCATTTTAAAAATAATAAGAAAACCCTATAACTCACAGCACCCTTACAAATTTTATTACATGAATTCAAAACCTGAATCTAAAAGCAGTTCCAAATATGAAATTTTACTTTTAAAAAATTGTCCAGATGTGATTTGGAGCTGTTGGGAGTCAGGCATCCATCCACACTAGTCTTGAGTCTAAATCAGGGGTCAGCAAACTTTTTCAGCAGGGGGCTGGTCCACTGTCCCTCAGACCTTGTGGGGGGCCGGACTATATTTTGGGGGGAAAATAATGAATGAATTCCTATGCCCCACAAATAACCCAGAGATGCATTTTATATAAAAGGACACATTCTACTCATGTAAAAACACACTGATTCCCGGACTGTCCGTGGGCCGGATTGAGAAGACGATTGTGCCGGATCTGGCCCCCGGGCCTTAGTTTGCCTACCCATGGTCTAAATCAGCCTTTCTCAACCTGTGGGTCCCCAGATGTTGTTGAACGACAACTCCCATCACCCCTAGCTAGCAAGGCCAGAGCTCAGGGATGATGGGAGTTGTAGTCCCACAACATCTGGGGACCCACAGGTTGAGAACCGCTGGCAAATGTTATGGGACTATAATTTGTATAGTCCTTTATGGGATTATAATCTGTACAGCACAGCTGCAGTTAGAAATTTATCAATTTTTGCTTTAATAAATGCTTAAAGAACAAGAAAGAGATAATAGGAATAAGATGTCAGTCCTCATAATGTAGAGAAGTGGGGTTCTATACAAGTACTTTTAACACTAATAAATGATCTGCATAAATAAATGAAATGGTGGACACCATGAGCAATAAAATGGAAAAGCAGGTTCAATCCTCAAAAAAATACTTGTCTTCTCCCCAAGTTATAATAAATGACAGGAGAACATGACTGAATCTAGACATATATATCTAAAAACACTGTGAAAATGCTTTAAAAATGTTTTGAAATATATATTGAATTTGCCATTAGGTCACCATCGCCATCTAGTGAAACATTTGTATAATGCACTTAAAACGCACTTAAAACATTATATTTGCAGCTGTATAGCTGAGTCCCATGTTTACGTTGCGTTCATTCTATACATGAATAGAAATTATAGCTATTCAGCTTTTCACTATGACATTGAGATAGTAGCACTGAAGCATGGCAGAATTGAACCAAGTTGGCATTCTCAATACTGTGGGTTTATTTTTAGCATTCTGTCCCTTTGGGGTTTTCAGACTGCATGCTAATGTACTTGAGAATCAACTCTCATGAAAAGAATGGCTCACCACCAACACTGTTAAACTGAGAAAAAATGCAGGAATCCAGGAGTGCTGATTTCTTTCGCTCTTTCTTTTTCGCAATAGCGGCACCTTTGTCCAGAAGAGGATTCAAGTGGCAATGAAAAGGGGGGAAATGTGGAGATATTTTCTTTCCAAATGTATCCTGCGGTTTTCAGAGAAAACTCATTTTTTCCTCTCTTTTTTTGGAAGAAAAGCAGAGGAATTGCTTAGGTGCCACCCCTGCAGTTTCACTGGCTGTCGGGCGCTTCGAAAATGTTGACCTTGAAAAGAAAATGTTTACATTGTAAATGTAATAGCAGCACGAAGACTCTTCTAGAATTACGATTCCAGCAGAGAGGGTGGGTGGGATAAGTAGAAAAAAGATTTCTTCACTTTGAAAAGCTTAATGCATCAGATTATCATCATTGTCATCATTCACAGTGGGTAAAAGAATCCCTATTGGCACAATTGAGATGTAATGTCAAACACCGTTTGGGTTTCCTCCTCCTATTTTTCACTAGACATAGTTTGCCATAATGTCCAGATTAGCAAACAACAGTTAATGCTTTGTCAACAACCCCTAGTTTGCAGACCCATTTCAAACTGTGTGTCACAGAAAACTGTGATTAGAGAAATACAGGGTGGATCTACACATGGGGGGGGGGACCCACTATAAATAAGTAAGAAATTAAATCATTATAACAAAATGGGGAAAAATGCTATGGAAAATTGCATTGATTTTTTTTTTACTCTCCAGCGCCATCTGGTGTTGCATGTTTATAACGCATTCAAAACGCTGTTTCTTTACTAATGTAGCTGAGTCCACAGAACGTGGCAGAGGAAACTAGGACAGGAGAGAGGAGGGGGGATCGTACGAGACGGCAGACTTATTGGAAATAAATCCCATTGTAATAAGGGAATGGTTCTTCGTTCCAGAAAATATGGTTAGGCTCGGGCTGTGTCAGTAGAGTGGTACCTTGGTTTACGAACTTAATCCATTCTGGAAGTCCGTTCTTCAACCAAAGCATTCTTAAACCAAGGTGTGCTTTCCCATAGCTGTGGGGGACTCAATTTACAAATGGAACACACTCAACATGTTCTGCTTCCAAGGCAGAAACCAAACCAAACCAAAACACCTACTTCCGGGTTTGAAGCGTTCTTAATCCAAGTTGTTCATAAACTAAGTTGTTCTTAAACCAGGGTAAAGGTAAAGGGACCCCTGACCATAAGGTCCGGTCATGGCTGACTCTGGGGTTGCGGTGCTCATCTCGCTTTATTGGCTGAGGGAGCCAGCGTACAGCTTCCAGGTCATGTGGCCAGCATGACTAAGCAGCTTCTGGCAAACCAGAGCAGCACATGGAAACGCCGTTTACCTTCCCGCTGGAGCGGTACCTATTTATCTACTTGCACTTTGACGTGCTTTTGAACTGCTAGCTTGGCAGGAGCAGAGACCGAGCAACGGGAGCTCACCCCATCGTGGGGATTTGAACTGCCGACCTTCTGATCGGCAACTCCTAGGCTCTGCGGTTTAACCCACAGCTCCACCCGATGTCCCTAAACCAAGGTACCACTGTACTAATATGTTCAAGCGACACATACTAATAGTAAACTGATTTTAGCAGCATTTTAATATAAAATCCTACAGCTGTCACAGAAAGATACCAAGGGCCCAAGTTATGTCTTGTGGTATTATTCAGAATTGCATGGCCTAGCCAGTCCCTGGCATCTTTCTTATACTATATTATGCTGGTATTGTGGGAACTGTTGGAGTGTGGCTTCTCCCTTTATTTCTTGATTCACATGATAATGTTGTGTAGAAGAGAGAGAGAGAGAACTGCGCTGCAGCTGTCTCTGCATTTTAAGTGTGGAGGCGGGCGCTGATTCCAGGTATCTCTTCCAGAAATGATGTAACATATTGTGTAATGATGGCAGCTCAGAATAGGAGCCAAGGTGTTCTGCAAGTGACTGTACAGAGGGGAGAATTTGTGTGGAAATACCAAGGAAGGAATAGAAATTTAGAGGAGCAGCCATTTAATAATGTTGCTGGCAGAGTTTTACGACTCTGTAAGGCTCCTTTATCACACACACTAGTGTCCTGTCTGTGTTATTTTTAAAATTTGCAGCAGTAAACATTGCACACTGACTCACGCGGTGCACCTTATCCACCTGCCTGCCAGACAGCTCACAGTTCAACATCTCTGATTCACACTTTCTGAAGCAATTCATGAACCAAAACACAGCCATCCTTCTCTGAATGTTGCAATACATTTCTCCAGCTGTGTAATGTGTACAAAAATGTATGTGCCTATGCTGGGATAAAGTGTGTGCAGGAATGCATGTATTGGGGAAAATAACATACCAAAAAGGCGTTATAACGTTAGGGTTAAAAAAAATGTTTTTCAAAAATGTGAATTTGCATGAAAATGCTGCTGAATTTTTGAGAGGACTTGGAAAACCAAACAAACCAACAAACTCGTGTGGAAATGATGAGAACTGATTGGAAAATGAAAACCTGAGAGAAACCAAAACTGTCAGAAAGAAAAGTAAGAAGACTAATATACACACATGACAATCCCTAACTTGCAGACTCTCGATAGTGTATTGTTTCTTCAGCTTTTGCATCTGAAATGGCAGTAAGGTGCCATGAGGTTCTTTGTTATGTAGATTAAAGGTAAAGGTACCCCTGCCCATACAGGCCAGTCTTGACAGACTCTGGGGTTGTGCGCCCATCTCACTTAACAGGCCAGGGGCCAGCGCTGTCCGGAGACACTTCCGGATCACGTGGCCAGCGTGACATCGCTGCTCTGGCGAGCCAGAGTCACACACGGAAACGCCGTTTACCTTCCCGCTGGTAAGCGGTCCCTATTTATCTACTTGCACCCGGAGGTGCTTTCGAACTGCTAGGTTGGCAGGCACTGGGACTGAGCAGCGGGAGCGCACCCCGCCGCAGGGATTCGAACCGCCGACCTTTCGATCGGCAAGCCCTAGGCGCTGAGGCTTTAACCCACAGCGCCACCTGCGCCCCTGTTGTGTAGATTAAGCTACTGCAATTTTTAAAATAGAAAGCCTCTGAAACACTGCGAAGGGAGTCTGGAACTTTCTTACATCTGGAAATAGAAGCTGATGAAAACTGATGGCTACCTAATCCCTGTTTTTGAGAAGCATTTTGGTGAATGGGAGGTGTAAAATTTGAGACCTGGGCCAATCAAATCTTTGGCTTTTCTCATTGCTGTTTGAGCCTTTCTCTCAAATTAACTTACAGAAAAAAGAGACGATCTCTTGCTGGAATTGTTCCTGATCTGATAGATGGCATCATTAGCCTTGAATGCTATTGTGTACTTTCAGCTTGCAATAGTATATTTTTGCTAGGAAGTGCCTCAACACTGTGTTGTAGGTTGTACTCTTTAAATCTCCGGGATAATAACATAACTTATAATGTAGGAAGTGTGCATCAACACCAAATCAAATCAAAATCAAATATCTTTATTGTGGTCCATAGACCCACAAAGCAGTTTCAAAACAAGATATAGTTAAAACAACCAAACAGCAGGCAAAAGAGACTGAGGTCATCTTGTTATGGTCTTTGTTTCTTGCGACCACTGAAAGAAACTTTGCCACGGTCAGTGCAACATCATTTGGCCTATCCTCCAGAAGTTATTTAATATGGGAGGCTTCAGATTTTCCCAGCAAATTTGCTAGCAAGGGAATCAGTTGATCCCTTGCTTGCTCATACTGCCCACAATGTAGCAGGATATGCTTCATGCAATCGACATCCTGAGAACATAAACAAAGCCTATTCTAGTAGGGGATGACTCTCAGTCTACCATTAAGAACTTCCGATGGAAATACATTTAATCTAGCTTTGGTAAATAAATGCCGATACGTGGGTACAGACAAATTCCTAAGATGAGGCTAACTGAAAGTCATGCCCGTACTGGATTCCAGCTGCAATCGGGCCACAGATTACATAAGATCTGGATCGCAGGTCGCTATGTGTGATGTCCCAAAGCCTTTGTCTCAGGGATAAAGGTAAAGGTAAAGGTACCCCTGCCCGTACGGGCCAGTCTTGACAGACTCTGGGGTTGTGCGCCCATCTCACTTAAGAGGCCAGGGGCCAGCGCTGTCCGGAGACACTTCCGGGTCACGTGGCCAGCGTGACATCGCTGCTCTGGCCAGAGCCAGAGCCGCACACGGAAACGCCGTTTACCTTCCCGCTGGTAAGCGGTCCCTATTTATCTACTTGCACCCGGAGGTGCTTTCGAACTGCTAGGTTGGCAGGCGCTGGGACCGAGCAGCGGGAGCGCACCCCGCCGCAGGGATTCGAACCGCCGACCTTTCGATCGGCAAGCCCTAGGCGCTGAGGCTTTAACCCACAGCGCCACCTGCATCCCCACTTGTCTCAGGGATACAAGGGCGGTATTGTAGCCCAGCTGATACAAAAGGGATGGTGACAGTCCAATCGAGGTGGCTTTTCTGGCCATAGTTTTCAGCCATGGGCTGATAAACTCCTCGTTGGTTAGATGTACAATTAATCCCTTCCCCAGGCCAAATACTGAGATCTGAAGCCAGTATTTCAGGACAGCCCACCAAGCATTAACACCAGTTCTTCAGCCGGTAGATTATTTTGTTTATAGGTTGGATATTTTACTGGGCAAAGCAGACTCGGTGAAATAAATGGTGATTCCAATGGGTCTGCTGTGTGCATGACTACGTCTGAATGCAACCCCTGACTCCAACATATGCTTTTGGTTGGTGGTAGTGGTCAAAATTACGGCTTTGCCTTCTCTCTCTCCCCTCTCGACCTCTTTCTAACTCTCACAGGAGCCATAAATGCCAGCAGTAAATATCCGTAGTCTCTGTAAACAAGAGCTCACGTCCAAGGTTTGGGGAACATTCTGTATTCCAAATGGAAACCAAATGGCTGTTTTCTCATGGACCACACTCGATCACCATAATATTTCAACAACAATAATTAAAACGCATCTAAATTAATAAAACAAATGGCGACGTTTCGAACGTGAGCTCTGTGCGCCATGAATTATATTTTTTAAAAGTGGAGGAGCGAATGAACACGAAACTGCCAGTCCACCCACCTCTGCCTGGCACAATAATATTCTGCTGTTTCCAAGCAGCCTTTCTGAGGGCCTGGGCCCACAGTGCCATCTTGTGGGAGTCTGGTGTGCACGTTTCATTTGCTTGCTTACGCTGTGACTTGACAGCTGCAGTTCCTATTCAGTGAGACACCTTTGCTGGGTGGAAAGGAGAGATAAAGAAAATAATAAGACCAGGCCACGCCAGGGCTATGAAGATGCATAGCTGCTCAAGCCGTGACTCCCTTCTTAAGGGAGGCTCCCTTGGCTTCCGGTTTGGTCTCAATGCCATTTAGGATATGATCATATTAAAATAAATCAGAAGCCTTTGTGGATGAGTTTTGTTGCATCGTCTGCTGGCTCTGTGCTGTTTTTGCTGGGGTGTTTAATGCTTGTTGGTTATGTAAGCTGCTTTTATCTTATATTTTTCAATAAAACAAAAAAGGCAGTGTTAAGTTGTGGGTGAACATATCAGACGACAAAGCGATTGTTCAAACAGCTCTTGTTTATTTACAGGCCAGAACAGAACTGAACTGAAGGGTTCAGCCAGCCGGCTTATATAAAGCTCCACTACAAAGCAACAGTAACAACTTTCTGTAACTATCCAATCACTGAACGTCACTTTCAATTCCTTATTTGCATATGTCGACCTGAGTGAAAACTATCTACATTATCCCCCTGCTGGCCCAGAGTGAGAACTTCAGTACATAACAGGCAGAAAGTACAACTGCGATAGCTCAGTCAGCAGAGCACAAGACTTTGGATCTCAGGTTCGAGCCCCATGTTGGGCAAAATATTCCTGCACTGCAGGTGGTTGGACTAGATGACCCCTGTGTTCCCCTCCAACTCTACACCTCTGTGGTTCTATACAGTGTGGGGTGAGTGGTTCATATGTATGGTTGCAATGAACAGGATTTA
Source organism: Podarcis cretensis (assembly GCF_951804945.1). Taxonomy (NCBI): domain Eukaryota; kingdom Metazoa; phylum Chordata; class Lepidosauria; order Squamata; family Lacertidae; genus Podarcis; species Podarcis cretensis. The sequence goes on from NC_137178.1 coordinate 73,832,312, forward strand.
TGCTTATTTGGGCATTTTATCTTGCTTTTTATCAGGACGCGGGTGGCACTGTGGTGTAAACCACAGAGCCTAGGGCTTGCCGTTCGGCTGGTCGGCGGTTCGAATCCCAGCAACGGGGTGAGCTCCTGTTGTTCAGTCCCAGCTCTTGTTGGGTTTTTGACTATGTGCCATTCTGTGCAGCTTCACCCAGATGAGGATGATGATGATGATGATGATGATGATGATGATGATTTATTATTTATACCGCACCCATCTAGCTGGGTTTCCCCAGCCACTCTGGGCGGCTTCCAACAAAACACTAAAATACAATAACCTATTAAACATTAAAAACTGCCCTAAACAGAGTCAATTAAGCATTGGCCAAAGGCTAAGATGACTGAGCAGAAAGGAGTAATTCTGCCTGGAGATATGGGACCTTGAATACAGCTCTACCCTTGGTTGAGGTCTCACACTGGCATGATAACTTATGACCTTGCTGACTGGATAGTTTGTTGGTCAGTGTGGTGTTCTGAGAGTCGTTTGGAGTTTGTTAAGAGAGAGCTGGTTAAGATCCATTTCTGTACTTGTATATAGTAACTTGTAGAATCTGCTGTAAATAATAAACACCTCAAAGTAACCAAGTTACTAGTAGCAGCGTTCTGGTTCCTGCTTCGTCCATCCTGCCTGCAACTGATTGCTTTCTGGAACTCTGGCTAAGGTCTGGCTAAGGTCCTGCAACAGGTCAAAGTTGCAAAACACCAATAGCTCCTGCCCACCTAGCTGTTCGAAAGCACAGCAAGAGCAAGTAGATAAATAGGTACCACTCCAGCGGGAAGGTAAATGGCCTGGAAGCTGTCTGAGGACAAATGCCAGCTCCCTCAGCCTATAGAGCGAGATGAGCACGCATCCCCAGAGTCGTCTGTGACTGGACCTAACGGTTAGGGGTACCTTTACCTTTATCTTGCTTTTTAAGGGGCAAATATTGTTATGTTGTGGGTGAACATATCAGACAACACAGCAATTCTTCAGACAGCTCTTGTTTATTCACAGGCCAGAACAGAACTGGGTTGAAGGGTTCAGCCAGCCTGCTTATATAGAGCTCCACTACAATGCAACAGTAACAACTTTCTGTAACTATCCAATCACTGAACGTCACTTTCAATTCCTTATTTGCATACATGGACCTGAGTGAAAACTATCTACAGTATCCCCCTGCTGGCCCAGGGTGAGAACTTCAGTACATAACAAATAGTATAAAGGATGATCAGGCTAGTGGCTGCAACCATGCTGGCCTTGTTCAATCTCCAGTGTTGAAGGCAGGGTGCTACTGAATACCAGTTGGTGGCAACCGTACTCCCACGGTAACCTTTGGCACCCTGAGTGACACCAAAATTTGGCACCTCCACCACATCTCACCTTCCATTTTATTTCACAGCTATGGCACCCCAAGACCCTGCATCTGGCACGACCAGTAATAGAATCATAGAATCATAGAATCATAGAGTTGGAAGAGACCATAAGGGCCATCGAGTCCAACCCCCTGCCAAGCAGGAAACACCATCAGAGCACTCCTGGCATATGGTTGTCAAGCCTCTGCTTAAAGACCTCCAAAGAAGGAGACTCCACCACACTCCTTGGCAGCAAATTCCACTGTCGAACAGCTCTTACTGTCAGGAAGTTCTTCCTAATGTTTAGGTGGAATCTTCTTTCTTGTAGCTTGGAACCATTGCTCCGTGTCCGCTTCTCTGGAGCAGTAGAAAACAACCTTTCTCCCTCCTCTATGTGACATCCTTTTATATATTTGAACATGGCTATCATATCACCCCTTAACCTCCTCTTCTCCAGGCTAAACATGCCCAGCTCCCTTAGCCGTTCCTCATAAGGCATCGTTTCCAGGCCTTTGACCATTTTGGTTGCCCATTTTGGTTGTCGTGCTCCCCTGCCTCTGAGTAGACAAGCGGGATGCGGGATTGGCCCAAATTCACCCCCCAGTCTGCCCACATGAGCACTGGGAGGTCTTTTATGTGAGAGGGAGGGTGTGCAATTTGTTTATTTAATATTACTACTTTTTTTCTTTTCTTCATCTTTTTTAAAATTTGGTGCACCTAAGAATTTTGCGCCCAGGGCAACTGTCCCTACACCACTGGGCTGCATTGCAGTTAACCGTTACCTAGAAGCAGGGGGGTTTTGTGTGTGTGTGTGTGTGTGTACATTATTTTGTGCCTCTGCAAAGTACTGCTGGGCAGTACAGTGGTACCTTGGTTATCAAACTTAATCCGTTCCGGAATTCCGTTCCAAAAACAAAGCGTTCCAAAACCAAGGCGCACTTTCCCATAGAAAGCAATGCAAAATGGATTAGCCCATTCCAAACTTTTAAAAACAACCCCTAAAACAGCAATTTAAAGTGAATTTTACTCTCTAACGAGACCTCTGATCCGTAAAATGAAAGCAATAAACAATGTACTGCAGTCACACAATCAATCAATCAGTAGTTGAACTGGGTTGCACACAGTCACAAAAACAAAACAAAAAAGCCACAAAAATGCAAATTAGCAAAAACAGACAGACCTCAGCATAACACTCAAAACAGAAGTGTGGCACTCAAATCAGAAGTAAAACACTCAAAATGGAAGTGTAGCATTCAAAACAGAGCACGTTCGGTTTCTGAAAAAAGTTTGCAAACTGGAACATACACTTCCTGGTCTGCAGTGTTTGGGTTCCAAGTTGTTTGAGTACCAGGGCATTTGAGAACCAAGGTACCATTGTACTTAGATCAGAAACTCAGGAGGGAAGAGTGCTCGTATGTCTGGATCCCACTTGCAGGTTTCCTCTGGTCATCTGTTTGGCCACTATGAAAACAGGATTTAAGACTAGATGTCCCTAAAGGTAAAGGGACCCCTGACCATTAGGTCCAGTCATGGCTGACTCTGGGGTTGCGGTGCTCATCTCGCTTTATTGGCCGAGGAAGCCGACATACAGTTTCCAGGTCATGTGGCCAGCATGAATAAGCACATGGAAACGCTGTTTACCTTCCCACCGGAGCGGTACCTATTTATCTACTTGCACTTTCGAACTGCTAGGTTGGCAGGAGCAGGGACTGAGCAACGGAAGCTCAATCCTTCGTGGGGGATTCGAACTGCCGACCTTCTGATCGGCAAGTCCTAGGCTCAGTGGTTTAGACCACAGGGCCACCCAATGTCCCTATGTTCCTATAATTAGTTAATTTAGTTTCCCCAAACCAGCAAAGGCCTACATGATCCACAGAAAGCCCTTGGTACATGTGTAGAGCATTGCACTTCTCTCTTGCACTTCTTCAGAGAAACCAGAGAAACCTTTAACTCAGTGCAAAAGAATACCTGCCCTGACGTAGACTATAGGTGCGTGGATAAAAGAAAATGAATGAGAAAAAATTAGAGCGCTGCACCAGATGCTAATAATGAAAGATTTTCTCTAAGAGACACGTTTTGCGTGAAATCCTTTATTCCTCTGATGGATGTGCTTGAAACCAACTTGAAAAAAGAGCACTCGTATATGAAAATGTTGCACAATTTTCACCCCGTTCTGGTTGATTCAGATTCCTCATAAAAGTTGTTGTGTGGAGGTTTAAAGCTTCTGATGAAAGGCTATCCTGACAGTGTTGCTATTAACCTCACTGGGGAAATACAGCATTTCTATGCTTACATGAAACAAAATTAGTCAGATCAAAAACATTTATGCCACCAGGAACTTTAGCAAGACTGCATCAAAGATAAGATTCAGTTGGCTTTTCCTAACATAAAAGCAAAATTGCAGCTCCTTTTGAGTCTAATAGCAACAAACTGCATTGGGACGTGGGTGGCACTGTGGGTTAAACCATAGAGCCTAGGACTTGACGATCAAAAGGTCGGCAGTTCGAATCCCCGCGACAGGGTGAGCTCCCGTTGCTCGGTCCCAGCTCCTGCCAACCTAGCAGTTCGAAAGCACGTCAAAGTGCAAGTAGATAAATAGGTACCGCTCTGGCAGGAAGGTAAACGGCATTTCCGTGCACTGCTCTGGTTCGCCAGAAGTGGCTTAGTCATGCTGGCCACATGACCCGGAAGCTGTACGCCGGCTCCCTCGGCCAATAAAGCGAGATGAGCGCCACAACCCCAGAGTCGGCCACGACTGGACCTAATGGTCAGGGGTCCCTTTACCTTTTTAACTTCCTAATACCTTCTGACTGATTATCTCAACTGTTTGACTGACTCCTCTTAACACAAGCGAGATGAGCGCCGCAACCCCAGAGTCGGTCATGACTGGACCTAATGGTCAGGGGTCCCTTTCCCTTTACCCAGCAACAAACTGCTCAGGAGAAAAGTCATTTTCAAGGCTAAAAAGATCAAGAATGAACTACAGACCACAATGTTGCAAGAAGAGGTCTGTGCCTAGCCTTATGTACATCAAAATTTATAATTTTTGTAGCTTATCATTTGACATCATCAATGACTTTGCTCTAAAAAAAACCATGAAATGATTTAAAATTGTATATCATGTACAGAACACACACAATGCAGGTTGTGTGACCTCTACCATTTATTAAGTGCTAAACTGTGTGTCAAGTTTTCACATATGCTAAGTAAGAAATCCTAAAATATTTTAATTTAAAGGTGTTTCATTTGCAAGTAGGCTTATTATAAACTGCATGTTTTAGTTAGACGGTTGGTTTTTAGTTGCACCCTTCAGTATTGGTTATATATGCAAGTTCCTTTCCAGTTTTTTCCAAGGTTTTCTAGCTCTGTTCCTATGATTTGGTATTAGGACCTCAAAGATGGCCGCAGCCTCGTACTCAGCTATTTTGTGGTGGCACCCACAAGTTTATCGTATTTCCAAATGTGGTCACCCCTGTGCTAAAGGCTACAATGTTTGATAAATATTGTATTTTCTATTTATACCCCACACATCTTACTTGGTCGCCCCAGCCACTCTGGGAGGTTTCCAACATATACAAATACATAATAAAACATTAAAGATTTTTTTAAAAAAACCAAAAAAAAAAAACCCCTTCCCTATACAGGATTTCCTTCAGATGGTTCGGTAGTCGGATAACTCCATACCCTCTGACATTTCTCTAATGAAAACAGGGACATCCTAAGGAAAAGCAGGACATTCCTGGGTCAGATCAGAAACTGGGATGGCTTCTCTAAATCAGGGAAGTCCCTGGGAAATAGGGACACTTGGAGGGTCTGGAGAACAGCAAAATAAGCAGACTGTATAATGGTGATGGGATAAAGTGAGGTCAAACCTTAATTGACAGCAGCAGGCAGGGCGAGGGTTGGCACAATACATTTCCCAGGTTTGTAGAGCTTGAGCCAATAGCTTTAGCTCTGATAATAAACCAGCAATGTTTCTTTCTTTTTTAAAAAAAATGCCAAAGAAATATAAAATGTATTCTCTATTTCTAGTATAAATAGATTACTTGAGTAACCGATTAAGAGAGATTCTCAATGTAACCTTTTATAAAATTTGTTATGGATAAATGATAGATAGATAGATAGATAGATGATAGATAGATAGATGATAGATAGATAGATAGATGATAGATGATAGATAAGAAACCCTCCACAGAACTGCAGTACACATTTGTATACACAAGATGGCAGCAGGTGTTCAGGCTAATCCAACATATAGTGAATGATACCTAAATGATACCCACTACAGTGGTACCTCGGGTTACATACGCTTCAGGTTACAGACTCCGCTAACCCAGAAATAGTGCTTCAGGTTAAGAACTTTGCTTCAGGCTGAGAACAGAAATCGTGCTCCAGCGTCGTGACAGCAGCAGGAGGCCCCATTAGCTAAAGTGGTGCTTCAGGTTAAGAAGAGTTTCAGGTTAAGAACAGACCTCCGGAACAAATTAAGTTATTAACCCAAGGTACCACTGTAATATGGTTTTCCCAGTAGTGATGCATGGAAGCGAGAGCTGGACCATAAAGAAGGCTGATCGCCAAAGAATGGATGCTTTTGAATTATGGTGCTGGAGGAGACTCTTGAGAGTCCCATGGGCTGCAAGAAGATCAAACCTCTCCATTCTGAAGGAAATCAGCCCTGAGTGCTCACTGGAAGGACAGATCCTGAAGCTGAGGCTCCAATAGCTGGCCCCCTCATGAGAAGAGAAGACTCCCTGGAAAGGACCCTGATGTTGGGAAAGATGGAGGGCACAAGGAGAAGGGGACGACAGAGGACGAGATGGTTGGACAGTGTTCTCGAAGCTACCAGAATGAGTTTGACCAAACTGTGGGAGGCAGTGGAAGACAGGAGTGCCTGGCATGCTCTGGTCCAGGGGGTCACGAAGAGTTGGACACAACTAAACGACTAAACAACAACAACAACAATGGTGATAATAATTCAATGGGGCACAATAAGGCCTTTTCAGCTATAGGCCCTCCACTTTGCCAAGGAAGGTCTGATAGGTTTTATTTAATTTTCAGCTGAAAACATATTTGCTCTCCGATATGTTTTTTGCTGTGGGCTGGCAACTTAAATTGGGCTGCACTGTTTGGCTGTTTTTATTTGTGGGGGTTGTTTACTGCTTTAAAAACAACAACACCCTTTCTCTTATGTTGCGTAAAGGCGCTTCGGGTAAGTCAAAAGCTACGCATAAATGTCATAAATAAATTTAAATTTTTTTTGTCAAGGATCATCTACAGAAATTGACCTTTGTATCTGTTCCGGCCCTGTGACTATAATTCTTTCCAAATTTAAAAAGAAGTGTAAGTAACATAGATAAATCATTTCTGACAGGCTTGATTGGACAATAGCACTATAGGACAGAGTGAACTCTAACTCAAGAAGGGCAAGTCATGCTCGCTTAAGAAGCTGAATGTTAATAAGAGGCACTTGTATCAGCTTCTGCCAAATGTTACATCATGGGACCATAAAATACCACCATATCGCTGTAACGGAAGAAAGAGGACCAAGATCTGGTAATCATAAAATTTGCCGTTACTGCATTGGCTCTCAGTATATGGAGGAGGAGTGGAACCTAGGCTACGTATTGTTATAAGGGGAAAAAACTGCTCCTTTTCCCTTATGGGATACTGTCAGGGAACTGACATCGGAGCCAGAAGTGGAGGCAGGGCTCCCAAGCGATACCGGAGAAGGGCCAAGCAGGGAGAGAGGGAACTCATCGGCTGGGGAAGGAAATCAGCGTAACACCAGGGATAAAGGGGGGCGGTTGGGGGAATCGGAGAGGGGTCTCTAGGACTCTTCGCTGGAGACCAGCGGGGAGAGCACAGGTCCTCCTCTGCCCACACCCACCCTGCGCAGAAGACTTCCGCGCAGGGAAAGTAGGCGTAGACTTGGTGTCAAAGAGCTTTTGTGCTGGAAGAAGTTTAAGAAACGCCCACTGACGGATTCTGCTAGCGACTGAACAGCCACGAAGTGAAGGGCTGTCCAGTCAGGAAAGGTTTAACCAGGCTACCTAGCCAGGAGTGGTGGCAACTTACGCACGAGCAACCCCCATACATTCATTACAGATACCCAAGAACCCATATAGAGTCCTTATGTAGGTTCTCTATCGGTAGAAAATAACAGAGGCCAACTAGAGAATATTGAGAAGCAAAGCAGCTAGTAAACCTGATCTTTATTAAACTGTTGCAACAGGGTCCCCACTCACCACATGCAGGAGGGAGGGGGAACCCAGAACAATGGTGCGCAAGCCCTTATATAGACTTTTGAAATTGCCCAGCCTGTAGCCCAAGACCAACCCCCAAAACATCATACATACATCACAGAAGGGGCAGTCTACAGCAGAATCCTGTCTGGCAGGAAACCTGTTAATGGGTTTACCTGGACAGCCTGGCTGTCCTTTTGTGACGCTAAATACTTAATTCCAGAGACCAGGTCACAGGCTCACCCTATTCATATCTTAAATGTGCCCCTAAGGCAGGATTTGTGAGCAAAGAGACAATGGGGAGGTTTTTCCCATTTCTCCTTGCAGAGAAACATTTGAGGTCAATTTGGGAGAGACAAAATGATTTCAGGACTGTCTTCCTGTACTGTTTCAGACACACAGTTTATATATTTATGTATGTGTTTGCTTCGTACATTTATTTTATATCTTAATTTTTTTATTGAAAATTTTATTTACAACATAACATAAACCCCCCACCCCCCAATACAGAAATACAATAAGCATAACATACAACAATGCAAACAACCAAATAAAAGACTTCCTTTATCCTGTATCTGGCCTCCTTATTTACTTCTTATAAGCTGTTTCCTTTATGAATAATTATTAAGATTTTTCTAATTATAACTTAAACATCCACAAAGTCTCCTGCAGACATTAATTGAAACAAGTCCAGGTATGTATTTTAGGGCACTGTTTTGTCAAGTATTCTCTGCATTTTCCCCATGCTTTTTGAAACTGTTGTCTAGTGTGATCTCTAATTGAATCTAGCCAGTTCAATATACTCTAACAGTTTGTCTTGCCATTCCTTTTTTGTTGGCACGATTTCTTTTTTCCAGTTTTTAGCAATTAGGATCCTTGCCACTCCTTATAATTCTCATAACAGTACAGTGGTACCTCGGATTAAGAACTTAATTCGTTAGGGAGGTCTGTTCTTAACCTGAAACTGTTCTTAACCTGAGGTACCACTTTAACTAATGGGGCCTCCTGCTGCCGCCGCTGCACGATTTCTGTTCTCATCCTGAAGCAAAGTTCTTAACCTGAAGCACTATTTCTGGGTTAGTGGAGTCTGTAACCTGAAGCATCTGTAACCCAAGGTACCACTGTATACAATAGCAGCTTAAAACACAGTAAGGCAACCCCACCCCCATGTTTCATGTCATATTTTTATATTGCTGCACACCAGAACGAGCGGTGGGGATGTCTTCACCCCAATGCACATCACCTGTTTGGTTTTTTCATGCCTGCAGCTCTCCTGGTACCTATCCATGAAACTGTCAGTGCAAGCCATGGTCATGTGCACCCACATCAGCTTTACTGCAAAGTGATGTGGCTTCCCTCAAACAAGCTTCCATCTGACTTTAAAATACGTAGAGTGGTAGGATTTTGCGACAGGAAACAAATGGATTGTGGCCAACTTCATGTTTGCACAGCTTCAAACAGGCGTGGAGGGAGTGTGCTGGAATCAGAGTAAACGTTAATGTCTGTACAACCCGAGTTAAGGACACAAAATTCTATCTTGGAACATTATGCGCAAGATGCATGCCTTTACATAATAACCACTATATATTTGTGTCAGGGACTCAGCGGGAGCGCAGGGAGGAGAAGAGATGGAGAGCGAGGGGGAGCAATCCGAGGGCAGCGTAGGAGAATATGACAGCAGCCTGAGAGATTCCATGAGCCTCTCCAGCGAATCGGAAGATTCACAGAAGGGGGCGCCGATGGGCAGGGCAAGGGGCGAGCCAAGGGGGACACCCCAGAAGCAAGGGGCCAGCGGGGACTCCCAGAGCAGCAGTTGGAAATCAGGACCAGCTTCCCCACCAGAGCGCAGTGGGGGGGAGGAGTTCCAGGTGTCAGAGCCCACATATGCACCACCAGCGAGAGAAGATGAGTCAGGGTTGACCACGCCTCCATCGGAGAGCGAGTTAACGGTTAAGAGGAAAGTTGCAGGCTGGGCGCGCGCGCCAAGTTCAAAGGTACAGGCGAGCGGCACAGAAGGTAGCCCGGATAGGGAACCAGGTCCTAAAGCCCGCCGGAAGGAGGGGCAAGAATCGTCAGGGTCAGCGTCAGAGGAGTCCAGGAAAGATGAGACCGTAGCGGGCAGAAGGGCCCAGAGGAGAAAGGAACTTAGGAAGAGGTGGAGCAAGGCGAGGGTCTTAAACTGGTGTGGAAGGGGAGGAGACTCAGACGGGACTTCGCCGGTCTAAGGTCGGGACGTAGAGCTGCACGCTGCGGCTTTAAAATGGAAACTGAATCTCAATAAAGACTTTTGTACATAACTACAGCCTAGCGTTGGTCCTCTGTGAGCTGGGACCTGGAGGCAGCTCTGACAATTTGTTATAATCTATACAGCATTTAAATAGAGTGGTCAGACCACTTCATGTGCATTTCTCAGTAATCCTGGCAAATGTCAATATTATTCCCGGATTCAATAGAACTTAGCCCACACATAGGATTGCAGACTTAGTCTGAGGTTTGTGCCCAAAGTGAGAGCTGGAGTTGGGGAATTATTTCACTGCATTACAGTTCACCGCATTACACCATTGCTCTCCATTACATCTCACCGGTTCCTCACAGCACCAGAAAGTTTCTTTCATTACGTTTGACACATAAACATTCGTTACTTGATGGCTGCAGAATCTGGTGGGGGCTTGCATTCTTGACTTGGGTCATCACAAAGCAATCACCAGAGTCTTCGGGTCAACTCAAGGGATTAGGGATGGAAGAGCTGCCCATTTTGGTTCTCTCCGTTTCTCATTTTTCCACTCTTAAATCCACTTCTCCACAGCTTTGCGAAAATAAATGAAGGAATCCTCCTGAAAATTCTTCAGCATTTTAGTGCAGATTAATACGCTTTTGTATGCAGCTTTGACTAACGCACACATTTTTACAAGCAATTTCTCCTAATTTCTAATTTTGTATGTTATTTTCACTAATGCATTCATTTTTATGCAACGTTTTCCCCTAATAGATGCAATTTATTTATTTTTTTGTAAACATTGGTTAGTTGGATTGCAAAATTTGGATAAGTGCAAATGTCAAAGGAGGGCTGCATTTCAGTGCTCATTTTGTTTCAGAAAGTGTGAATTTAATAAATCCAGCTTTAAATGCAAACTGAATAGGACCACACACCCTGAACCCTAATCACAACACAATTCAGGGGAGTCAGTGCATACATTCGCTCACACAACTATGAGTTGTCAAGTACTGGGTAATTACAATTATCTTGCCTGAGGTGTTCACAAAATCCTGCAGGGCGACCCTCTCTCCCCTGGCCCACTGCCACTCACTGCTGGTCCGCTGCTGCTGCTGCTCCTCCTTGTTGCACTGAAAAATGCAACCTGTGCTACTGATAGAAGTAATAGGACTCATGCAACACGTTGGCGACTAATATACACACAATAATTACCAAAATGATTATACATTCTTTATCAATCTTCTGAGAAAAATACAAAATCTTATGCAAAGCCACAGAGAATTACGAACTACCCAACCTAAGATGAAATTAGCAAATCAGTCTCTTAAGCTTAAGACAAGAAATAGTATTCTCTATGAAATTGAATGGGATGCGGGTGGTGCTGTGGGACTAGCTGATCAGAAGGTCAGCAGTTCGAATCCCCGTGACGGGGTGAGCTCCTGTTGCTCTGTCCCAGCTCCTGCCAACCTAGCAGTTCGAAAGCACGTCAACGTGCAAGTAGATAAATAGGCACCACTCCGGCGGGAAGGTAAACGGCGTTTCCGTGCGCTGCTCTGGTTCGCCAGAAGCGGCTTAGTCATGCTGGCCACATGACCCGGAAGCTGTACGCCGGCTCCCTCGGCCAATAAAGCGAGATGAGCGCTGCAACCCCAGAGTCGGCCACGACTGGACCTAATGGTCAGGGGTCCCTTTATCTTTACCTATGAAATTGAATATCAATATATATATCAAGACTTTGAGATTAGACCACTGAAGAAGCCCGGAAAAATACCTTGGGAGTGTGCTATCTGCGAGCCCCAGTAAAAGGTCCCCATTAGGAGCAAACAGCAGCCTCTTGATTACTTGGACTGCCAGGGCGAAACAGGTGTAAAATGCCGGCACCCACTCTACAACGTTATTAACATCTATCTAAAACTTCACTGGGGACACGAGTGGCGCTGTGGTTTAAACAACAGAGCCTAGGACTTGCCGATCAGAAGGTTGGCTGTTTGAATCCCCACGGCGGGGTGAGCTTCCATTGCTCGGTCCCTGCTCCTGTCAACCTAGCAGTTCGAAAGCACGTCAAAGTGCAAGTAGATAAATAGGTACCACTCTGGCAGGAAGGTAAACGGTGTTTCTGTGTGCTGCTCTGGTTCGCCAGAAGCGGCTTGGTCATGCTGGCCACATGACGCGGAAGCTGTACGCCGGCTCCCTCGGCCAATAAAGCGAGATGAGCACTGCAACCCCAGAGTCGGCTATGACTGGACCTAATGGTCAGGGGTCCCTTTACCTTTTACAACTTCACTAGCATCTCTCGGTGTTGTGAACAACACCAAACTTACCTTTTGTTGGTATCCTCATGAACTTACCTAAAAAGATAAAGAAAACAAAAGACTGTGTTAAGCACTTGAAAAATTTATTGAAATCAAACATTATATGTTCATCTTAGGTTGGGTACTTCGTAAGTCTCTGTGGCTTTGCATAAGGTTTTGTATTTTTCTCAGAAGATTAGTAAAGAATGTATAATCATTTTGGCAATTATTGTGTGTTGCATGAGTCCCACTACTGCTTCTTGCACTGGCAGGCATGCTGGCTGCCCTGAAAGTTACATCTTTCCCTCTTTTGAGCAAATCACCTTCATTTGCCGCAGCTGCTGCCACTATCACACAAATCAGGTGGACTGAGCAGGAGAAGCAAACTGCTTTTGCTCATGAGTCACAATGGCCCACCAGAACAGAAGTTCTCAAAGGTTTTTCTATGGGCCATACTTTCAGAATAAAAATTTGCTCATGCCACACAGCCTTTTTTTTATTGGTAGGAAATACATTGGAAAACAAAAAAGAAACAATTCCAAGCGGTGCTTGTTCTATAATACAGAGCACAACTGCTTTATCATCATGGGACATCCAGAAAGTACAAAACACGGCAGCTGCATAAGAACATGAATCACCCCCAAAACATAATTTATAAACGAGCCTCTTACACATGTTCCTTAAGTATGTATGCAAAGTCAATGAGAGGTGTGAGCTTGCTTTTGCTGGGTAGTCTCATATTAGGTCTAATTTGAGACAAAGTCTCGTCTCCTCATCAACAGAAAGAAGCCTTTCTCTTTTCTGAGCTCTCATATTTGTCAGAGTTGAAAATCCCTGTTCACAATAATATGTCATGGAGAACTGTAGAAGAATAACCAATGCTCTTGAAGAGAGGCTTCAATACTGTTTCTGGTTGTATCTATCTATCATCTATCTATCTATCATCTATCTATCTATCATCTATCTATCTATCTATCTATCTATCTATCTATCTATCTATCTATCATCTCCATTGATAGATATATAGATATATAGATAGATATAGATAGAGATAGATAGATGATAGATGGATAGATAGCTAGATAGATAGATGATAGCTAGCTAGATAGATAGATAGATAGATGTTTAGATAGCTAGATAGATGATTAGATAGATAGATGATAGATAGATAGATGATGATAGATAGATAGATAGATAGATAGATAGATAGATAGACAGATGATTAGATAGCTAGATAGATGATTAGATAGACAGATATAGATAGATAGATGAGATAGAAGAGATAGATAGCTTGATAGATGATGAGATAGATGATAGATAGATGATAGGGATAGATAGATGATAGATAGATAGATAGATAGATAGATAGATAGATAGATAGATAGATAGATATAGATGATAGATAGATTAGAGATAGGGAAAGATATTATAATACAACATACTGAAATGTTTACATGTTCCTTTGTTTGTCCTTGAATCTTCCTGCCACAATTGCCATCCTCTCCTGGCACGCCAGTGTGCCACACCACACCTTTTGAAAACCATTGCCCTAGAAGGTGGGGCCCAGAAAGAAGGGCTGGGAGAGCAAGGACTAAGCCCAAGGAAGGGCCCTGTCACCCACTTGCCCACCCGCTTCCAGGGGGCTCAGTCCCCACTGTGAAATGATAGTGGGTGGCACTTAAGGCTTCTCCATGCTTCCGCTTGTCCCGTTCCTAGAAAGCACAGGGCCGAATGCTTTTACATTTGCCCCATAGCTTTCCCCTGCAAAACACACTTTTCACTGCTGAACCAGAACGGCAATTCTCAGAAAACCTACCGTATTTTTCGCTCCATAAGGCGCACCTGACCAAAACCCTACTTTTGGGGGGAGGGAAATTCAAGGGGGAAAAATATGCGGCTCTTGGGGGCTTTTGCTGGAGGTGGGGGAAGTGAGAGAGCCTCGCTCTGTCCCTTCCCACACCTCCAGTAAATGCCAGGGATAGCCACGCGAAGTCTCCCCAGGGCAGCTGGATGAAGGCTCCCCACTGCCCTGCGGAGGCTTCGCGGGCTACCCTAGAGCTGCTCGACCCCTGTGCTTGTGGGGCTGGCGAGGGAAGCCCGGGAAGCCCCCCCCCCCCCCGCAGCCCCAGGGACCACACATTCGCTTCATAAGACGCACAGACATTCCCCTTAGGTTTTAAGAGGAAAAAAGTGTGTCTTATGGAGTGAAAAATACGGTAATTGCCGCTTGTTCTGATTCAGCGGTAAGCAGCAGGTTTTCCTGGGGAAAATGGAAACATTGATCCTGAGTCCTATAAAACTACTCCCCCAGTTGCTTATTTCTTCTACATTTTTTCCTCCACTTTATTTGTCTCCACTGCTTTTCTTTCAGAACAACAACTTCTTATTGGCCAAGTGCCCTCAGTGCATTGGTTACCTACTAAAATCTATGCACTTTCTTTAGACGCAGAGCTACCATGTTTTATCTTGCTTGTAACAGTCCTTTAGCATGAATTTACATTTTTGCCTCTCAAGTTGCACACAAGCTTAAGAGCAGCCATGGTGGGTCAAGTACAATTGCTCCATCTGCTGCAGCTTCATGCCTCTTGCAGTGGCCCCATCATCAAGAAGTGAAGATCGAAAGTTTTGACAGCCCTGGCTTTTAATGGATTACTTCTTTGAATGGCACCCTGTGACAGTTGCCATCTCCTGAAGTAGAGTTCTTTACAAGACTCAATATACTGCTTGATCAGCAGACTCATGAGTGAAGCTGTAGTTGAGGAAGCAAGGACTCTTTCAATACAGCTCCTGTTCCAGCCAGTGCCCCCATTTTGGCATCTGCTTTGAAGAGCTGATGCTAAATGGGAACGACACGTTCAGAGCAAATCAAGCATAAAATAGCTTTGCTCCAAAGATTTATTACAGGGTGTCTAATATAGATAATATATATTCCCAGGGCATTGATCCTCCATTTTTCATTACTTGTATCTAAAACGGCATGTGGCTCTATAAGATAATGGCAGTCCTGTTTTCCGCCATCTGGGAGAAGAAAGTTTTGCTTTTTTTTTTTTTTAAGTGTGTAGAAAGGTAAAGGAACCCCTGACCATTAGGTCCAGTCATGACCGACTCTGGGGTTGCAGCGCTCATCTTGCTTTATTGGTTGAGGGAGCCAGCGTACAGCTTCCAGGTCATGTGGCCAGCAGAACTAAGCCGCTTCTGGCAAACCAGAGCAGCGCACGGAAACACCATTTACCTTCCCGTCAGTGTGGTACCTATTTATCTACTTGCACTTTGACGTGCTTTCAAACTGCTAGGTTGGCAGGAGCAGGGACCGAACAATGGGAGCTCACCCCGTCACAGGGATTCGAACCGCCGACCTTCTGATCGGCGAGTCCTAGGCTTTATGGTTTAACCCACAGCACCACCCGCATCCTCTTTAAGTGTGTAGGATAGTTTTAAAGGAAGACATAATGTATACTGAGGTGCTCTTTTCTAGTGTTCAAGAAGGCTAGTCAACATATTGTAGAAAGCTGCCACTTTACAAACAAGGGAATACAGAGAGAAAAACCTCATAAAACACAATTCTGTATATGGAAAATAAGAGTACAGTCATATCTTGGATCATGAACGCCTTGCAAGCCGAACGTTTTGACTCCCGCAAACCCGGAAGCAACTATTCTGATTTGTGAACGTTCTTTGGAACCCAAACATCCAACGCGGATTACGCAGCTTCCAATTGGCTGCAGGAGCTTCCTGCAGTCAATTGGAAGCCGCACTTTGTTTTCCGAATGTTTTGGAAGTCGAACAGACTTCCGGAACAAATCCTGTTTGACTTCCAAGGTACGACTGTATATAATTGTGGGGGTTGGGTACCCACAAAGTCAATGAGAAAAGGCAGCAGGCAACAGGAGCGTTGATCTAAGAGAGAGCAGTTCAGCGCCACCCTCATTAGGCAGCAAACGAAGCACCCTTTTCGGCAAAGGAGCACCTCGGATATGGAGGCAAAGGGTCCGTGCCCCTCCCCACGGAAAAGGGTGCCTCTCTGGCTGCGGAGAGGAGGAGGAAGAGGAGCTGCCACAACAAAAACCTGCCTGCAGGTGTGTGTGTGTGTAACATCGCATGTCCGCTGTGGCGATCACACAGGGTCCCCGGATGTTTAACGGTCTATTGATCCCTGTGCCACCACTGTGCTCGCTTCCCCGCTGCCACCAACCAGTTACTCTCTGGTAAAACACTGAGTCCAGTCAGTTGTTAAAAGTGAACCAAAAAAAAACCCCAAGTTTGTTTTACAAACATTAACAAGTTTATGCTTTTGTTATGTATTGAAGTTCTCACCCTGGGCCAGCAGGGGGATACAGTAGATAGTTTTCACTCAGATCCACATATGCAAATAAGGAATTGAAAGTGACGTTCAGTGATTGGATAGTTACAGAAAGTTGTTACTGTTGCGTTGTAGTTGAGCCCTATATAAGCAGGTTGGCTGAACCCTTCAGTTCAGTTCTGTTCTGGTCTGTGAATAAACAAGAGCTGTGTGAAGAATCGCTGTGTCGTCTGATATGTTCACCCACAACTTAACAGGTTTCTCAGATAATATTCCTGTCAGTATCTTAACTTTAGTTTCTTTACCGGCCTATACCTTCCTAATACTGTCTGACTGATTATCTCAACTGTTTGACTGACTCCTCTTAACAAATTCTCTCACTCTCTCACACCAGACCAGCCCAACCCACAGACTTCTCTGTCTCTTCTGACTCCAGACTGTCTTCTCAACGACACTAACTCACTAAAAAACCTCTGTGCTTAAAACTTATACATCTGCCCCCTGGGTTCCCATTGGTTAGTCATTTTACAATTAGTTAACCCTTTCCCTATGAACCCAGTATGATGTCACACACATAGGAGGGCAAACGCCACATCCACATTGCGGCGGCGGGCACCCACAATCCTGAGGGAGAGATGTCACCCTTGTAGCACAGAATTAGTATCTGAGTCAGCATTTTACCAGGAGCTGAGCACCCTCACAAGGCAGGAGTTGACCTAATGGTTGAGCATTTACTTGCCTATACAGTGGAACCTTGGTTCTCAAACTTAATCCATTCCGGGAGTCCATTCGAGTCCCAAAACCATTCAAAAACCAAGGGGAGGCTTCCGATTGGCTGCAGGAGCTTCCTGCACTCAAGTGGAAGCCGTGCCAGACGTTCAGCTTCCGAAAAAGCTTTCTCAGACCAGAACACTTACTTCTGGGTTTGCAGTGTTTGGGAACCGATTTGTTCGACAAGTAAGCCATCCGGGAACCAAGGTTTGATTGTATATGTAAGTGTAATATGTGGCTTTTTGCAGATTGTATTGTATTATATTAGTCATCAACTGCATGGCATGTATCATTTAGCAATGTACTGGGACCGACCTGACGAAACAGAGATTTTACTCATGTGTCTCGTCATCAGAATCCTCCATGTACACATTTTCAACTAGAACACAGAGAACCAACACTCTGGACTTCAGTACAATAGAGTTATACTATTCAATGGAGACACTGAATACTGATTTGTAGGACTTTTGAATTATAGTGCTGGAGGAGACTCTTGAGAGTCCCATGGACTGTGAGAAGATCAAACCTCTCCATTCTGAAGGAAATCAGCCCTGAGTGCTCACTGGAAGGACAGATCCTGAAGCTGAGACTCCAATACTTTGGCCACCTCATGAGAAGAGAAGACTCCCTGGAAAAGACCCTGATGCTGGGGAAGATGGAGGGCACAAGGAGAAGGGGACGACAGAGGATGAGATGGTTGGACAGTGTTCTCGAAGCTAACATGAGTTTGACCAAACTGCGGGAGGCAGTGGAAGACAGGAGTGCCTGGCGTGCTCTGGTCCATGGGGTCACGAAGAGTCAGACACAACTAAACGACTAAACAACAACAACAACATTCAATGGAGACATTGAATAGTGATTTGTAGGACTGTACACTACACACACACACACACACACACACACACTGTTTAAGTTCATACCAACTGGAGTACTAGTACGTGTTATATTGTGATATTTTGTGTACAATACATTTAATATATTCGTATTTTACAAAATGTTGCAGCACTTTTCATTTGAGGGTTTCCCTGTTCTTTACAGGTCTTAACAAAGTCAGCCCTGCAATCCTTAAGTGGAAAAGGGGTGGTTAGCGGTTGTACCCATTGTACAGACACAGAAACTGAAGCACAAAAAGAGACTACAGTAATGTGAAGTTCCTAGCTTCTCCAGGAAGAGAAGCCAGCTTTCCTTGTTCCCTGTGTTTTAACAACGAAGCCAATAGTTCCTGTTGAGCCTGTGATCACGTCTGGCCCATCTTGTGAGCAGTGGTGTCCTGTTCGACTTGCTGAGATGGCTGCTTGCTAAAAACAATGTATCTTTTTCCCCAATGTCCGGCACTACTCAGCATTCAATAAATCGCAGATTGGCAGACGACGAATCCAGTCATTTGCTCTCTTTAATACCATTTCCTCATCTAGCTAATTAATTCACCATATCAGCTGACTTGTTGCTTTTAGCGTAATTGGATATTATGCATCCAGGTAATTTACACAAATTAAAATGAATTGCTATCCCTGGCTCACAGGGAGCCCTGCCAATCATCTAGTCATTTCAATGAAACTTCACTTTTAGGCTTGAGATGTATCTGCCGCACCACTGCCTTTTTCGGAAGGGGATAGGTGGCCATATCATTGCAGGTAATCATCCATGGCGACCCCATAGCATATCACGGCTCTGAACTGGAGCCAAAATAGGGGGCCCCAGTACCTTGCTGTGCAGCGGTGCTCATCTTGCTTTCAGCTCAAGGGAGCCAGCGTTTGTCCACAGACAGCTTTCCGGGTCATGTGGCCAGCAGGACTAGACCGCTTCTGGCGCAACAGAGTGCACGGAAACGCCATTTACCTTCCCGGTATCTATTTACTTCCACTAGCGTGCTTTCAAACTGCTAGGTTGGCAGGAGCTCACCCCATCACACAGATTCGAACCGCCAACCTTCTGATCGGCAAGCCCAAGAGGCTCAGTGGTTTAGACCACAGCGCCACCTGCGTTCCTACCCCTGATGCAGATGTGTACAGAAAGATATGTTGAACTGCACTCACCCAGTTTGGGCAGATATAAAAACTAACCTGCAGGACCTGAGTTTAGGAGGTCTACTCTCCTAGTTTCCAGAAGAAGCTAGATGTGCTGCAAGATTATTTAGATCCATTCCAACTTGGTTCAGGCCTGGCCATGAGACTGAGCCACTCATGGTAGTAGTAGCAATAATAATTATTATTTGTTTGTTTGTTTGTTTGTTTATACATACACTCTGGGTGCCTTCCAGCAAAAGATAAAAATACAATAATTCATCAAATATTAAAAACTTCCCTAAACAGGGCTGCCTTCAGATGTCTTCTAAAAATCAGACAGTTGTTTATTTCTTTGATATCTGATGGTTGGCTTGAGCAGGACAAGGGGAGTGTGGCATGGCTCCAATTCTTGATCTCTCGTTGGCTTTTGATACCATTGACCATGGTATCTTCCTGGACCAGCTATGGGAAATGGAAATGTGGTGTGTGTGTACTGCATTACAGGACTGAGAGTAGCATTGGGAGAGTGCCTTTTTGCCCCCTGGCAGCTACCTTATGAGGTGCCGCAGGGCACCATCTTGTCCCCAATTCTATTTCATATCTATGCGAAGCTGCTGAGAGCAGCCATTAGGAGTTATCCATAACATCAGAATCAGGAAAAGCTGTGCTTGGATGGAGTGGTGAGATGGATGAGGAAAAGGAAGCTGAACTTCAATCTTAGCAAGCTCCCATGTCTTAGAAACTGCTCAATTGCCTACCTTGGATGGAGTTGCACTAGATCAAGGGAAGTAATAGTGCCACTGTATTCTGCTCTGGTCAGACCTCACCTGGAGTACTGTGTCCAGTTCTGGGCACCACAGTTCAAGAAGGACACTGACAAACTGGAACGTGTCCAGAGGAGGGCAACCAAAATGGTCAAAGGCCTGGAAACAATGCCTTATGAGGAACGGCTAAGGGAGCTGGGCATGTTTAGCCTGGAGAAGAGGAGGTTAAGGGTTGATATGATAGCCATGTTCAAATATATAAAAGGATGTCACATAGAGGAGGGAGAAAAGTTGTTTTCTGCTGCTCCAGAGAAGCGGACACGGAGCAATGGTTCCAAACTACAAGAAAGAAGATTCCACCTAAACATTAGGAAGAACTTCCTGACAGTAAGATCTGTTCGACAGTGGAATTTGCTGCCAAGGAGTGTGGTGGAGTCTCCTTCTTTGGAGGTCTTTAAGCAGAGGCTTGACAACCATATGTCAGGAGTGCTCTGATGGTGTTTCCTGCTTGGCAGGGGGGTTGGACTCGATGGCCCTTGTGGTCTCTTCCAACTCTATGATTCTATGATTCTATGAGTCTGTCTGTCACTGGTAGCCTCAGTGGCTAGAAGTGCCTGATTTGTACGATTGGTCCCTTGCACTTAATTCAGAAACTGTAGTTAGTACAAAATGCTGCAGCATGATTGCTAACGAGGATGAAAATTTGCCTGCATAGATAATTGGAAATTGCAGAGTTTGGAGAAAATGAAGGATAAAGTGCGAGACTGGCTACACTACGCTCAGATTAAAGAAGTCTTTAAAAATGACAAAAAGTTAGGGTTCCAGGTGGAGAAATCGAAGTTGGAAACAGAACTGTTAGAGCCTAAGACTAAGGTACTTTCAAGAATGTATAACTTGCTGTTAAAATGGAATACACAAGACGAAATGGTTAAATCGGTTATGATAAAGTGGGCTCAGGATATTGGGCATAATATTATGTTTGAGGACTGGGAAAGGTTGTGGACCACTGGGCTGAACTTCACTGCATGTAATGCTTTGAAGGAAAATGTAATGAAAATGATATATAGATGGTACATGACCCCAGTTAAACTTGCCAAAATATACAATTTGTCTGATAATAAATGTTGGAAATGTAAAGAACACGAAGGAACATTCTTTCACCTCTGGTGGACTTGCCCTAGAGTGGAGGCCTTTTGGGAAATGATATATAATGAGTTGAAAAAGGTATTTAAGTATACCTTCACTAAGAAACCAGAGGCCTTCCTTCTGGGCATTGTCGGCCAGAAGGTGTTAAAGAAGGACCGAACATTTTTTATGTATGCAACAACGGCAGCAAGGATACTCATCGCTAAGAGCTGGAAAACTCAAGATCTACCCACACTGGAAGAGTGACAGATGCAGCTGATGGACTATATGCAACTGGCCGAGATGACTGGCAGAATTCGAGACCTGGGAGAAGAGAGGGTTGAAGAAGAGTGGAAGAAATTCAAGATCTATCTACAAAAGTACTGTAATTTGGTTGAATGCTAAGAAGGATGCTAGATCATAAATAATTGCCTACCATTGAATTAGATTTGAATTTGACGATAAGTGAGATTGAGGGAAACACAAAATTTTTGGAGATTAGATTAAATTAACTGAACAAGATTTAAGAATATAAATAAGATGCTAAATTGCTGGAAAAAAATTATAATGATGTAAGTGGGAGTGGGAGACGTGAGGGAGTCCAAAGAAGTTCTGAAAAATGTGTTATGATCCATGTTATATTGTTTATTATTTTTGCATTTGGTTTTTTAAAAAAAATCTCAATAAATATTTATAAAAAAAAAAAAATTGAAATTTGCCTGCATATAACGTCTGTGCTCTGAGATCTGAACGGATTCCTGACTTGCTACCAGGTCAGGTTCTAGGCGCTGCTATTAGTGTATTCTTTTCGGAACTCTTGATCTCCTGTAGTTTGCATGCTGCAGAGCTCCAGAGTGTGTTTATTCTTCTTGCTGTTGTGTAGTAATAAAGGAGTGTTGTGTTTCACAGGCCTGCTTCTTTCTAATGTGTTTTCTTGTTGCCCCAACACAACATGTATAAAGCCCTGATCAACTGGGGACCAATTTACCCGCGAGATCACCTTAACCCATATATGCCCACTCAACCACTTTGATCTGTGGAACTGGCACCGTTACAGAGGCCACATAATATTTATTCTGGCTTTGTAAGATATCAAACTTTTGGTGTGGCCACACATACACCTATTGACATCAGGTGGCGCTGTGGGTTAAAGCCTCAGCGCCTAGGGCTTGCCGATCGAAAGGTCGGCGGTTCGAATCCCTGCGGCAGGGTGCGCTCCCGCTGCTCGGTCCCAGCGCCTGCCAACCTAGCAGTTCGAAAGCACCTCCAGGTGCAAGTAGATAAATAGGGACCGCTTACCAGCGGGAAGGTAAACGGCGTTTCCGTGTGTGGCTCTGGCTCGCCAGAGCAGCGATGTCACGCTGGCCACGTGACCCGGAAGTGTCTCCGGACAGCGCTGGCCCCTGGCCTCTTAAGTGAGATGGGCGCACAACCCCAGAGTCTGTCAAGACTGGCCCGTACGGGCAGGGGTACCTTTACCTTTTACCTTTAGG
This sequence comes from Podarcis cretensis, assembly GCF_951804945.1. Classification (NCBI taxonomy): domain Eukaryota; kingdom Metazoa; phylum Chordata; class Lepidosauria; order Squamata; family Lacertidae; genus Podarcis; species Podarcis cretensis. The sequence continues at coordinate 73,854,886 of NC_137178.1, forward strand.
TGTCTTCACTACTTTTTTCAGCACCTGCTAAAAACATTCTTGTTTAGACAATCCTGCCCAGATATGTTGTTTTAATTTGTTTTTGGTTTATCACTTAATTTAATTTCTTTTTTGAATTATCTTAGTAGTTGTTCTTAATTGTTTTTACCGCTAATTTTATTGTATCATTCTTTTTGTAAACCACTCTGAGGGTTTTTTTCTTTAGTATTAAGCAGTATATGAATTGTATGAAATAAACAAATGTAGCACTGGAAGAGAGAGATGCACAAGTTCCTCTTTTTGGTGTAGCCTAGGAAACGTGAACAGATATGATAGCCATGTTCAAATATATAAAAGGATGTCACATAGAGGAGGGAGAAAGGTTGTTTTCTGCTGCTCCAGAGAAGCGGACACGGAGCAATGGTTCCAAACTACAAGAAAGAAGATTCCACCTAAACATTAGAAAGAACTTCCTGACAGTAAGAGCTGTTCGACAGTGGAATTTGCTGCCAAGGAGTGTGGTGGAGTCTCCTTCTTTGGAGGTCTTTAAGCAGAGGCTTGACAACCATATGTCAGGAGTGCTCTGATGGTGTTTCCTGCTTGGCAGGGGGTTGGACTCGATGGCCCTTGTGGTCTCTTCCAACTCTATGATTCTATGATTCTAAGAGTTACTTGAGAGTCTGCCTTGCTTTTGTGTAACACAATAACTGACCTCTTTAAGGCCCACGTGAATAGTCAGTCAGGCAGTAATTGTACCACATATATTAGATTCCAATAGAAGTAATAATAATAATAATAATAATAATTTATTATTTATACCCCACCCATCTGCCTGGGTTTCCCCAGCCACTCTGGGCGGCTTCCAACTGAATATTAAAAACAATACAGCATCAGACATTAAAAACTTCCCTAAACAGGGATGCCTTCAGTTGTCTTTTAAAAGTAAAATAGTTGTTTATTGCCTTGACATCTGCTGGGAGAGCGTTCCACAGGACAGGCGCCACTACCGAGAAGGCCCTCTGCCTGGTTCCCTGTAACTTGGCTTCTCACAGCGAGGGAACCACCAGAAGGCCCTCAGTGCTGGACCTCAGTGTCCAGGCTGGATGATGGGGGTGGAGACAAGGACCGAGAAGGGGACATGGGGAGCTAGACAAGGCTAAAATAATTCAATAAAGTAAAGACAAGGCTAAAGTAAAGCCATTGAGGCTGGAGGGTGGTGGAATGCAGAACGGGAGGTGGGAGAAGGTGCACTCCAGCCATGCCAAGGAGAGATGGGAGGAAGGCATCTCTGCTTTGAAAGGACAACAATTATTGGTCAAGCTTGAAGCAGCCATTTGGAAACAGCAAAGAGTACTACAAGTCTCCCGCATGACAGCAGGAAAGCCTGCAAACAAAACTTCCTACAGAAGTTTCTGGGACTCTTTGAGTACTTTGAGGACTGTCTTGCCAGAGTGGTGCATGCTCTAGTTATCTCCCGCTTGGACTACTGCAATGCGCTCTACGTGGGGCTACCTTTGAAGGTGACTCGGAACTGCAGTTAATCCAGAATGCGGCAGCTAGACTGGTGACTGGGAGCGGCTGCCGAGACCACATAACACCGGTCTTGAAAGACCTGCATTGGCTCCCAGTACGTTTCCAAGCACAATTCAAAGTGTTGGAGCTGACCTTGAAAGCCCTAAATGGCCTCGGTCCAGTAAACCTGAAGGAGCGTCTCCACCCTCGGTGTTCTGCCCAGACACTGAGGTCCAGTGCCGAGGGCCTTCTGGCGGTTCCCTCACTGCGAGAAGCCAAGTTACAGGGAACCAGGCAGAGGGCTTTCTCGGTAGTGGCACCCGCCCTGTGGAACACCCTCCCACCAGATGTCAAAGAGAAGAACAACTACCAGACTTTTAGAAGACATCTGAAGGCAGCCCTGTTTAGAGAAGCTTTTAACACACCACTGTATTTTAATGCTTTGTTGGAAGCCGCCTGGAGTGGCTGGGGAAACCCAGCCAGATGGGCGGGGTATAAATAAATTATAATTATAATAATTATAATTATTATAATTATTATAATTATTATAATTATTATAATTATTACTTCTTTGGGCTCACAGCTTTTCTTCCAGGACTTAGGTAGAACTAGATATCCCTTACCCAGCCCCAGCCCCCCATTTCTGTTTTTAAACCCTTCACAGCCTGAATGCTAGCATGTTGAGGAGAAGGCTAGCTTCCTCACATTACTTTTCTCCCTCTGTTGCTCTGAAACGGTTTTTTGCAGTCTCAGGCAGTATAACGGTTTAATCACAGGGGTTTTTGCTATGTATTCAGTGACCTGTGTTTGCCTGAGCTTGAGTCTGGACTAAGGATTCTGAGCTCCTGTGTTCTGATTCAATATATGATGTCCAATCACAGAACATTTTAGGATTTGGGCCTCTGCCATTGGCCCTTGAACTCTTGAGTCGTGATTCGCAGCTTGGAAGTTTAGACAGCCAATCACGTTGGGCATGGGAGTGGCCCAGGCTTTCGGGAATGTATATAAACAGTTGCTTTGCTCCTGTTTCCCACTTATGTGGTTCAATAAAGGTTCTTGCTGTTTTCACTGTGTCTTGCCTCATGGGAAACCACCTGCACTTCAGTTTTTGCTTGCTTTGTTTTAGACAGGTGAAAAAGGAAGAGGTGCCACTCAGAATGGTCAATACAGGACTCGAGAGAGCTAATGTTCTGGTGCAATATAAGGTAGCGTCTTGTGTCCTTCAGTGTGATGGCCTGGGAATCCGATTCAGAGGCTGAACCTGAGGAATCCCAGACTGCATAGGAGTCCCCGCCTTCAGGGCTGGCTGAGCTGGGGCAGGAGCTTGAACCTGAAGGGCCCTCACCTGTGCCAGATCCTCAGGAGCAGACACCAGCTGAATCCGCTCTGGCTCCGGAGGTGATCGAGGACCCATTGCCTGCAGGTGCTCCTCTCCCAGCCCTATCAGGGGAAGGTGAGGTTGCCTCTGGGTCCAGTAACCCTCTAGCCTCTCCGGAGCTGCAGAGGCTCAGGGCAGAGAGGAGGAGGGAACTAAGTTCTCACAGGAGGAGTGCTCGCCTCCAGGCCAGGAGAGGCGAGTCACCTGTGGGCTGGGACCGCCCTATGCCTCAGAGAAGATAAAGGCCAGTCAGCCCAGTCCCAGGTTGCAGGAGCAACATCGTTGGTAACCTGTTCCTGCCAGCACCCTGTCCTGCTCTTCCAGAGTTCCTGACCACGCCCAGCTCCTTGCCTTGGACCCTGCTTCGCCCTTGACAGACAGCCTCCATACCCTTGACCTAGGACCGGACTCAGATCAGCCTGTGAACACTTGATGGTGTCCTCTTCCTTGTTCTCCGAATGAGTCCTAGTTATGGCAGGTGTTGAATGTTTCTCAATGCTCTTATGTGAACAGCAGCCATGGAAAGAACAATATTGCACCAAAAGTGCTCAGTGTAAACAAGCGTTTTTCACATTTCTTCCCACCTTTTCCATATGGGCTCCTCTGCTGAGGAATTCCCCATATATACTACTAAGCCCTAGGAGGACTCAGGAATGAACACACTCCATTCACATGAGACCTGTTGAGCTCACAGGTGATTAACCTTGGCATTGGCCCACATGAACAAAATGTGCCCCAAAATACATTGCATAGCAAGCTTGGTGGCCGAGCTGTTTTCATGAAGCTTGTCTCCCATTCCTGATCTTCTCACTATAGAGGCGCTCAGAAGCTCTCAAGGAGCCCCAGGGTTCAACAGAGCACAGCTCAAAAACCACGGGTACGACATCAGCATAGAAATAGATGATGTGATCACCCCATCTGCAGATTATTACTCATTGCTTCAATTTAGAGATTCAATTTATCCCATACTTCCTGGCCAAGAAAGACCCCTGGCCAATTGGCCTTGGTTTAAGAAATTGTAGCACAAATAGGAGAAAAGGTTGTGCCAGAAGAACATGATTTAAAACTACTCTTTTAAATGAGTAGTCTACTGTTTCCAATACTTCTTGAGATTCTGACAGATTTTTTTTATACCTGAACTTGAACAATATCTCCTGATATTCTGTTGCACCATTTCTTTCATGGTGGTCTTTCAATCAGTTCTTCATAGGATGGTCTCCACCATTCCTCACAGCAGTTTGCCTTGGTAGTTTTGGGTGGTATGAGGTCTGGCGATCCATTTCTCGCAGAAAAGGGACGAAGTTAGTAAGATTCAGAGAAAGATATCTTAAGGTATGAAATCTACACATTTTGTGTTGGTTTATACCAAGTTTGGTGTGGGGGGAGAGGGAATCTCAGAGCCATGGCTTGGAGCCCCATGTTGGAAAGAAGATTCCTGCATTGCAAGGATTTGAGCTAGACACCTCTTGTGGTCCCTTCCAACTCATTGATTCTATGATTCTGCCAAAGACTGGATTCTCTCTGTGGGGTAGTCTTCTGGGGACTCCATGCCAGCAGAGGGCAGAGCCCACAAGTTGGTGTCCATCATCACTACAACTTCTGGTGCGAATTCCATAATTTAAAGAATGTGCTGTCTTGAAGAAGTGCTTCCCTTTGTCCTGAATCTTTCAACATTCATTTTCCCTGGCTCTCGTGAAAGAGGGAGAAAAAACTTCTCTCCTATTGTTTGTATTGTTGTGAGCAACGTTGAAGGCTTCTAAAAGGGAACAGTTGGGTTGAGATCTAGTAAATAATAATATAAAGGATGCAGAGTGATTTAGCGTGTTCTCCTTCATGGAGAGCGTGTGTTGCGGTGGGGGCCGCCAGGACACTCCAGAGTTGTGGGGCAGGCTAATTGACCGTTGGCCACTGATGCGATTGGGCTTCCCTTGTCCTTGGGAAGAAGTTAATGTTGCCATTTGTTGATTGACAGCCAGAAATGCTAAAACTCCTTGCACAAGGCTAGGACTTCCTCTTTTCACCCGTGCATCAGATTGCCCGTTCCCCCCCTCCCTAGAATTAGGGTTGCTCGCTTGACCTTGTTATGCCTGTCATGGGGTCGTCTGCTCTTGAGGCAGGGGCCTGGTAGGAATTTTGTCCATCTGGCAGATTGGCTGGGCCAGTTGGTTTTTGCCTACCGCGTAGCAAATCGTCACAACTTGTACGGTTGCGGTTAGGCATTGGTTTATGGTTTGGTTGGTTGAGGGGCACGGATTGGCTGTGCCTGCCCCTCTAATGCTGCTGCTGCAAGGGATTCTGTTAAAGGAATCAGGGGCTAACTATTGCTTGTCCACCCTATCACTGGGCCACTGCAAGAGCTCCTGGCTGCATTTGGGGTGGGCTGAGGGCAGGTTCCCTGCTCCGTCGCTACCCCCAAGTGTATTCCCCTTTTCTGACTTTCACAGGCGTGCGGAATGTCAGACTGTTCCCCACGGTGGGGGCAGCTAGTCGCAACCAATGCCTAAGCAACCACTCACATGTTTGTATTTTAATAAAGTTGTGGCCAAAATTATGCCAAAAACCTTAAACAAAAATTTGGTGTGATGTGTGAGTTATTGGGGTGGCCCTGGGAACCTCAACACGCAACCCACCCCCTTCTGTACAATAAGCTCTGTTCCACACCTATCCACCCCACTTCGCTTTTTACAAACATACCTGCCTCTTTATCCAAAGCTGGCTTCCTCTTCCTCTCTGCCCCTTCTTGTGCTACTCAACAAGTTTTTCCTTAGCACCCTGTAAGTTTATCTGGTCAACACTTGTTTGGCACTGTATTAAAAAACAACAACAACCACAATGGTATTTTAAACTCAAAAACTGCTTTGGATAGAGAATTTCTTCATGATGTGACACAGTGCCGTTATTAAGTGACTTGATCACTCTAAGCAGGGGCGCTGCCAGGTCCTTAAGAGACTCAGGACTGAAATCCAGTAGATTAATAAGGTAGGTGGCTGGGAGCCCATAAGGGCTGCACTTTGAAGTGTACCCAGAACCTATAAGCAAGGTATTTGAAAGGATGGGAAGAACAGATTACCACAAAAGACCCAACGCTCTGAAAAAAAGCACTTTTGGAGGCACGATCTTGAATGATGCCCAAAAATGTGGCCCAGGAAAAAACCCCACTTTTTTCAGGGTGAGACTGTGGTGTGAAAACACGGCACCCAAAATAGCCACTGTGATTTCTTGTGAAAAAACAGGCTGTCCCACCCAGTTTACATTTTTATTCTAAGCATATTAGCATATCTTTCTTAGAACAATATAATCTTCGAAACATTTCCATTCCTTTTTTAATTTTTGATTTGACTGATATCTTATAATTGATGTTAGCTTTGCCAGTTCTAAATATTCATTTAATTTGCATATCCACTCCTCTTTTGAGGGCAAGGTCTGAGATTTCCATTTAGAAGCAATCACTACTCTGGCTGCTGTAGTTGCATATAGAGAGATTGTTTTTTTCACTTGTGGTATATATTTCCCTATCAAGCCTAGAATAAATACCTCTGGTTTTTTAACAATTGGGATTTTCAACATTTTCTTTAATTCCTCATGTATTATTCCCCCCCAAAATTTAATCTCTTCACAACCACACCATATGTGTATTGTTGTTCCTGCTTCTTTACCAAATTTCCAACAGAGGTTGGGTTTCAGTTTGTTTCAGTTTGGCCAGCTTCACTGTTGTTAAATACCACCTGTAGAACATTTTAACAAAATTTTCTTTGATTGTAAAGGAGGTGATAAATCGTATATCTTCTCGCCAGAATTTCTCCCATTGCTCTAAGTATATCGTGTGTCTGACATCTTGCGCCCATTTGACCATAGTTTCTTCCACTTCTTCATTCATCAGTTCAATCCATCTGTTTACAGTGGTACCTCGTGTTACGTACTTCATCCGTTCCGGAGGTCCGTTCGTAACAGGAAACGGCTCGTAACATGAGGAGCACTTTCTTTAATGGTGCATCCCGCTGCTGCCGTGCCGCCAGAGTGCAACTTCCACTCGCATCCCGGTGCAAAGGTCTCAACAAGGGGCATCTACTACTGGGTTAGCGGAGCACGTAACCCGCAACATTCGTAAGGGGGACGGTACATAACACGAGGAACCACTGTAGTAGGAAGTTGGAAAGTGTCCCCAGATTCATTGAAAAAAAATCTGGTTACCTTAATATGACCTGTCATTTGGCATATGACCTGTCATTGCAGGGTGGCAGTGGGACAGAACTTCTACCTTTTGTGATTGCCCTTCTTCGCCATGATTTTTTAAAAAAAGACTCTAGGGCAGGCATCCCCAACCTGCGGCCCTCCAGCTGTTTTGGCCTACAACTCCCACGATCCCTAGCTAACAGGACCAGTAGTCAGGGATGATGGGAATTGTAGTCCAAAACATCTGGAGGGCCGAAGGTTGGGGATGTCTGTTCTAGGGGATGCCCAGATGTGGCTAAGTAAGAGAAAGGGCTTTGCAGATTTCACAACTCGTTTCTCCTTACTTGATCGCTGCAGCCTGTTCACTTTCGCTTCATTATGTCCTCCCTGGCTCTCTCTGCTTCTAATATTACCTATACTTTATTTGCTCATTTTTGGGGTTTTATGCCCTTACACACCACGGATGATTCAACGCCCAGCCAAGCATAGCCCTGTCATTGTAAGAACCAACTACAGCACCCTCTTTCAAAACTCTTGGCGTTGCTGCTTTTAGCTAAGTTTTTAGCTAAACTCCATCGCTGCGGCTGAGCCCCAAGTCCTTTCTATCACAACTGAGCCCCAGGTTCTGTGGCTGTGTCCAAGCTTTTGTCCATTCTCATTAAATAAACACCATTTCCTTAAATATACTTGTTGTGGTACCCAGGCTCAATGAGAAGCCAATATAGATCACCTTCTCGCTGAATTGAATGCTCTTTGTATATTTTCCTTATTTTTAATCTGATTTGGGGGTTGCGTAATTGATTGTAGATGATGGAAACAACCATTGTGACAAGGTTTGGCAAATTGAAAATGGAACTGGGACGCTTTCAAGGCCTTGCCATCGTATTTGACACAAAGGTAGGGCAACAAGAGTTAGTGCTTACAAATACCAAACACTCAGCCTAAGTGCTTCTTGCGTGGCCTGCCAAGATGACAGGACAGCAGCAGATACATTCTACTACATCAGAACTCATCAGCAGAAATGTCCCTAGATTTCTGCTAATGTACAGAATAAAATTGGCAGAATAAAACTGGCCATGTTAAAGTACAAATCTAAAGTGAAGAGATAAAATGTTTTGTTGTCAGCCTTTTTTTTTATTCAGCTCTGCCTTCTGAAATCCCTTCCTCAGAAGTTTAGAGCAAACAAAACAAAACAATTTTATGGAGTTTGAGAAACGTGTATTCCAGCTTTACCCCTCCGATATTTTGCTTAGCCATAGTTTGGCTTAGTGTTTACGTATTCCCAAGGATGTGCTCTGTGGGGAACTGGCTTCAGGCACCTGACCTGTTGGCACAGAGGTGGTTTTTAGGGTAGCGTGTGTTGGGCACTGCACTTCAGGGGGTGCCACAGCAATACTGTCCGCATGAGAAGCATGGGGGGCACCAAATGTTAGCGTCAAAGAGGGCGCCACTGAAATTTGAGAGCCAGCGGCGTAGCATGGGTTGTCAGCACCCGGGGCAAGGCAAGTAATTTGCACCCCCTAACCCATGGATTTGCGCCCCCTAACCCTAACCCCCAGATGTTGCGCCCGGTGCGGCCGGGCCCCCCTGCACCCCCCACGCTACGCCACTGTTGAGAGCCCAAAGTCTGTCACTGGCTGACACACCGACTCTGCGTTACAAAGACATCGGCAAATGAGGCATGAAGGCTGACAACATCAACCCCACTGTGTGGGAATCCCTTGAAGGCAACTGCAGCACCTGGAGACAAATCAGTCAGGTTGGGCAACCATAAAGGTAAACGGTAAAGGGATCCCTGACCAGGGGCGCTGACTTATAAAAAATATTGGGGGGGCCCATACCGGGGTTCTGCCCCGGGAAGTTTTCTAAATTTTAGATGAAAATTAGTGAGTTTTAAAGTTTTTTAAAAGTATTTTAGAGTCATATGATCAACATTAGAACCCCGAAAACTCGACTCTCTATAACTCCACACTCCGGGAAACTCGACAAGCCTGAAACACTTTTTGGCTTTGAAAAAAGAAACAAAACATAAACACGCACGGTATTTTCGTAAAAAGCTAATTTAATTTACAGTAACAATTATGCTTATAGACTATTACAGAGCAGTGAATATATAGCTCTGAAAAGACTGAAATGATATTTAAATAAATCCTAAACTATCATTAAAAGAATAAAACATAAAATATTGCTGTCGCACAGTAATAGCACTTTGATTAATAAGTGAAATAGCTAATTTAAGCTTACTTTGAATAAGGCTAAGGGTTCATTAAATAAAAATAATATCTCAAAGTTAATGCTTTAATACAGTTAATAAAGTTAATACAGTATGCCTAATACTGTATGTAAATACTGTAATACTGTATGTAAATAACGGGCTTTAATTGGGTCTTACACCCTAAAAATATTTAAGTATTTGAAAATAACTAATACAGTACTATAGTAATATAGAAATACAGTACTAAACTAGTACTAATATTTCGAAACTGAAAATTTAACATTCTGTATGTATTTAATTCTCTATTTTATAAAGATTTTTAATATTGCTCTAAATACCATTATTAGGGCTAGAGTGTCTTTAGAAAGGTGCAAATGTCGACCGTCTGACTGGATTACTGAATATGAAGTCGTTGATGACTGGTCGGATATCCAATTCATCCAAAACATCTTGATGGGCTTGAAGAACAGCCAAGTTGTTCAATCGCTTCTGTCCCATTGTTGATCGGAGATATGACTTCAGACGTCTAAGGGCGCTAAATGACCGTTCTGCTGTTGCTGTCGTGATTGGAACTACTTGGAGAAGCTTAATGCACTTCACTACTTCACATAACATTTCTCCAACTGCAGGCTCTTGTGTAATGTACTTTCTCACATCACGCATGTTTTTTAAGACCAGTTGTTTTTTATTAGCGATATCGGCTAACATATTCAAGTGTAAGCGCAGTCTCTCAATGTCTAGGTCATTTTTGAAAAACTCAGTTGATTTTTCAAAATTTGTTTCACCTCTGTTTACTAAAAGCAAGCACTCTTGTTCAACTGCAATGACCTGTGTGAATCCAGTTGATGCAAACCGCTCAGTAATGCAAGATTGCACCATTTCACAAACTTCAATGTAAATAGCTTTGTAGTATTCCTTTGGGGTTTTGAAAGTGTGCAGTGAGCTGGCTTCATTGTTTTCATACTTCTTTGGTATACGTCGATTCCGAGGAAGCGAAGGATCATCAGCTTGTGAAGGTTTTTCTTTTAAACACAATTCCCAAAAATGTTCAAAACTATCACGCCTGCCATTCAATATACAAATCAAGCCCTCATATATTTTTTCCAGATCAGCAACACTTAGATGAGGGCATTGAATTTCTTCATTGACATCCTCTACTGGGTTCATTGCATGGCAATAAAGACATAAAAAGAAATAAGTTTTGAATTGTAACATCGACTCAAGGTAGCCTGCACATTTGTAACCTGCCTCTGTTTTGTCCTCTGCAGAAAATGTTTCAAAAAACTCTAGAAGTTCTTCAAAGTTTTTCAATATTCTCAAGATACTAGAAGCTCGCATAGTCCATCGAGTCGGGCAAAGGGGTCGTAGACCAGCTTGGTCGTTGGCACTCTCACAGCGTATGCTTCTGAAAAGTCCCATCCTTTTGTTGGATTCCCTTACGGTGTTTATTAAGTCCTTGGCTAAGGCCATAATATCCCTCATAGACGTAAGATGGCGGAGACTGTCTACAACTGCCAAGTTTAAACTGTGAGCAGTGCAGTGCACATAATGTGCTTTTGGTTGTATATCCAAAACTAACTTTTTTAGTCCTTTGAACTTGCCTCTCATATTCGAGGCACCATCATAGCACTGTCCTCTTAAGTTATCCATTGACAAATCAAGACGAGCAAATACGTCTTTTAAAATACTAAACAGAGTTTGTGATTCAGTGTTGGGGGTCTCGTATAAGCCAATAAAGTCTTCGTTGATAATTAAGGAATCATCGACAGTACGAAAACAAAATGACACTTGTTCGTGAATCGAAGAATCACTTGTTTCGTCAACCATAATAGAAAAATGTTCAGTCTTCTTGATTGAAGCCAATACTTTTCTCAACACAGACTTTCCTAGTAGATCAATGATCTCGTTTTGAATATTGTGGGACGTCCACTTATACCCCGAACGCCCTAACCAATCTTTTAACTCAGGTACGTCATTCTTTCGGAGTTCCAACAATTGAAAAAAATTTGAGTTTACATCTTCGTGCCCTCTAATTGCTAGTCCTTGTCGGCATAAAAATTGCACGGTAGTAAAAATTGTCTCAAGAGCTAAACGGCCTTTCTTCATATCACTATCTAACTGTTCATTCAATTGGGAGGCCACACTTCGGTTAGTGATGGAATTTAGTTTCAGAACACCTTCTTTATGTGTAAACGTATTTTCATGAAGACGGAATTTTTCCAAAGCCATTTTCCAGTTAGAAAACCCTACGGAAATAAATGCATCTTCTTTTTTTGAAGAAAATTGTAATAGATTTTTAGCATCTGCCTCTTTGCAGGTTTTGCAAAAAACTTTTTCGGTACATGCTTCATATTCTAGCCATGTATATTTGATCAACCAAGACTTCTGAAATGATCTTCCCTTACCGGATTGTCCAGGTTTCGGCTGTGAACGGTTCTCGCCTGAAGACGACGAAGCAATTGACGACACAATTATTGTCGGAGGTTGACTTGCAGTATCATCAACTTCCAAGCGCGCCTTTTTGGTAACAAATTTATCCATTGCAAACTTAATTCACAATACACTAAGAGACTAAAGTAAACGAATAAAATATAGTCATATAAAAGAGTCCACTAAACACTAAAGTCGGAACGCTAAACACATCTGCAGCATGCACTGAACGAAACTATCCACACTGAATGACTGCGCCAGCAGGGCGTGGGCTTTATATAGCCGCAGCGTCATAATGTCTTGAAGCATCAAGGCGACGCGAGGTGGAGGATTCCAGGCGCTTCTGCTCCAGTCCTTTTGATGTTGCCGCGGCCGCAGCGCTGGCCCGCCAGACTTTACACGAAGGTTCGCGCACCGGGACAAATTCTAAGTGTGCCCGCAGCATAATATAACTAATAATTTTTACTGGGTTGCAAAATCTCCCATTTTGAAGTGTCTTTTCTCCCAAACTCAATGAATGTGTAAAAGAAACTCTCCTGAAGGGAGAGTAAACAGTCTGGAGGCTGGTATGCAGGCTGTGGAGAGAGAGAGAGAGAGAGAGAGAGAGAGAGAGAGAGAGAGAGAGAGACCTTTGCTTTCAGATCAGCTTGGATCATTTTCATATTTTGTAAGATGCTAAGCCTATGTTGGACATTGTATGAATATTTGGGACCCGTTTCATTTGATGTTTTCTGCTTTATTTCAATGAGTTCTGCCAGTAAAAGTTTGAATATTTTTATGGGTGTGGACAATGAGGAGCATTTCTTATGCTTAATATCTGCAACACATTGAGTGCTCGTCCAGAAAAGTTGAGACTCACCCTCCAGTGCTATGCTCATGAGGCGCTTTCCTTCTCGTTGCTTAGGACTTCGTAGCAGCGGGGGAACCGCCAAAAAAGCCCCTTCGGGCGCGCGGGAGGAGCGAGCCGCCCGCTTTCCCGCCCTCGCCGGCCTCCTGGGGCGCACGCAGCACTCGCGCCCTCCGCAGCCCGCCCAAACGCGCGCCAATGCCGGGCGACGCGCCCCTCCGGGAAGCGCGACGTAGGCGCCGCTCCTGCACCTGACGGCCTTTTCTGCAGGGCTTCTAGCAGCAAGCGAGTGTGCGCGCAGAAGGCGGCGCCTGAGGCGAGGTGGCGCGGGGCGGCGTCCTGCTCTCCCGCCCCGTTTCTGGGCTACCTCCTCCAAGCCGGCAGGGCGAATTCCTGCTCTTAGTGCCCGGACGGGATTGGTGAAGCACCTGCAGCGCGCCGCCGAGAGGGTGCAGCTTGCCGGGGCTTGAAGCGTCGCAAGGAGCCTGGGCTGGGGAGCGCGCAGCCTCGTCCCTTCCTTCCTATCCATCCGCGGGGCAAAAGAAGAGAGAGGGGAAAGTCCGCGCACCGGGACAAATTCTAAGTGTGCAATTTTTAAAAATTATTGGGGGGGCAGAGCCCCCCCAAACGAATTTTTGAGGGGGCTCAGGCCCCCTCAGGCCCCATGGAGTCGGCGCCTATGCCCCTGACCATTAGGTCCAGTCGCGGACGACTCTGGGGTTGCGGCGCTCATCTCGCTTTATTGGTCGAGGGAGCGGGTGTACAGCTTCCGGATCATGGGGCCAGCATGACTAAGCCGCTTCTGGCAAACCAGAGCAGCGCATGGAAATGCTGTTTACCTTCCCGCTGGAGGTATTTATCTACTTGCACTTTGACATGCTTTCAAACTGCTAGGTTGGCAGGAGCAGGAACCGAGCAACAGGAGCTCACCCCGTTGGGGGATTCGAACCACCAACCTTCTGATTGGCAATTCCTAGGTTCTGTGGTTTAACCCACAGCACAACCATTGCAGTGAGCAAAGGAAGGAATGACCTCTGGGAGGAGTGCAGAGAGAAGAAATGCCATGGTGCATCTGCAGCAGCACAACCAAACACCTCAATCTGCCCCAGCTGCAACAAAACATGTCTCTCCCATATCGGTCTCTACAGCCACAGCAGACGCTGCAACTCTCCAACGGTTTGATTTCAACCTCGAAGGCACACTCCTCCGCTGTTTCCCCAGACTGACGGATGCCAACCAATATTCCATATGAGTCCATGTACAGTGGTGCCCCGCAAGACAAACGCCTCGCAAGATGGAAAACCCGCTAGACGAAAGGGTTTTCCGTTTTGGAGGCGCTTCGCAAAACGAATTTCCCTATGGGCTTGCTTCGCAAGACGAAATGTCTTGCGAGTTCCTGCGGGGTTTTTTCCCCTCCCCCCCCTTTTCCTAAGCCCTAAGCCACTTATCAGCTGATCCGCTAAAAGCCGCTAAACCGCTAATAGCGCTAATCCGCTAAGCTGAAAATGGGCTTGCTTCGCAAGACGAAAAAAACGCTATACGAAGAGCCTCACGGAACAGATTAATTTCGTCTTGCGAGGCACCACGGTATTCTGTTTGGTGCTTCGGAACATTTAAAATAGCAAATATGTTTCTTGATGCTTAAATATCAAGTTTACATGTCACTTTTCAATTAACAGGTATGTAAAAAAGTGAATAAAGTTCTAAAAATAGTAACCCCACTGTCAATGAATTGTGTTTAATTTTTCTGGAAAGAATTATGGGGGGGGGGGGGAGAGAATAGTTCAGTCACTTTCTGCATCAGATATGGGGAATCTTTGGCCTTCCAGATGCCACTGAATTATAGTTCCCATCATCCCTTGCCATGCTTTCCAGGACTGAAGGGAGTTGTAGTTCAGCAACATGCTTTCTAATTATGACTATGGCCTTCACATCCACGGCCAAAACAACAAATGGAACAGGATCCGCTCCTTACCGTACATTTTTTAATTTGTGCTTTTAAAATTGGATTTGATGTTCATTATATATTTATTCAAATTTTAGCACCCCACCTTTCTACCAAATAAAGGACTGCAATATAAACCTGATTGCATTTTAATTAATAAATTGCTATACCCTTTAAGATCATGATTATATAAAGAAATCATGCCCAGTGCTTGTGAAAGAAGCTTCGTGGAAATTAGCCTAAGGTCTGTTTTTGCAACCAACCTGGCAAGGAAAGAGAGCAAAGAAAACATTGTTATCAGTGGCGTAGCGTGGGGGGTGCTGGCGGCACCGGGCGCAACATCTGGGGGGGGCGCTCGCACTCGAGTGCTAAAATCCACGGGTTAGGGGGTGCAAATTACTTGCCTTGCCCCAGGTGCTGACAACCCACGCTACGCCACTGATTGTTATCACACGGTCTAGTGACACAGGAGCACACAGGTTTAGCAAATGCAAATAGCTGCAGGTTTTTTTCCCCATGGCTACCTTTTTTGAACTTCAGGTATGATATCACAAGCTGTCCTCGCCAAAATTTGGGTTACTGCAAAACTATTAAAGTGACGGAACCAGGTAGGGTGGCAAATTCTCTATGGAGGAGGAAGCACTTTTTGAACTGTGGCCTGGTGACCGATGAGAACTACAAAGAGCCTTCACACCAGGGGTCGGCAGGGGTCACCTGGGCTGGTTCACTCCAGTGGAGATCCCTCAGTGGACTGGATCGCACGTGCCCCCGCGATTTCCAGCATCTGCGCCTACGTAAACGCGATTTCCGGTGCCGTGGAAGCGAGTCCCCGTGCCGTGCTGCACCGGTTTAGCGCAGCGCGCGGGGATTCGCCAAGCGGGCGGCTCGGTTCGGGGGCCAGTTAAATGACCCCCGTGGGCCACTATATCTGTTATGTACTGAAATTCTCACCCTGGGCCAGCAGGGGGGTTACTGTAGATAGTTTTCACTCAGGTCCACATATGCAAATAAGGGATTGAAAGTGACGTTCAGTGATTGGATAGTTACAGAAAATGGTTACTGTTGCGTTCTAGTGGAGCTCTATATAAGCAGGCTGGCTGAACCCTTCAGTTCAGTTCTGGCCTGTGAATAAACAAGAGGTGTTTGAAGAATTGCTGTGTCATCTGATATGTTCACCCACAACTTAACAATATCAATGTAGGGCCAAAGTGAGGCTGCCGTGTTTGTTATTTGTGAGACTGCCCCATAATTTTTACACCAAAACGCGAAGGGAAAGGGGACCTCCCCAAACTTACCACTGCTCATTCTTCTGCCTTTCTTCCCAACTTTATCTACTTTTGGTGTCAGACTTGAGCTGAGACAAAAGTGCTTGAGTAAGAACATGGAGGCAATGTGGCGGAGGGGATGTTGAGCTGTACATGCCTTTGTTATTAATAGTGGACCCCTTCCCTGACTTTATAGTGTTACACACACACACACACACACACACACACACATCTCTGCTGAGTGGTGGCAAGAGATTCAAGGGGTCTTGGCACTTTAACCAGGGTTTATGTTGCTTGTGAATGAGGCACAGCAGAGACAAGAATAAGAAACATGGTTTCAGAGTATTGCAGAAGAACGATGTCAATCAACCTTTTATGATCTCCTTCTATGGGTCAACAATAGAAAGTGTCCTTTCATACTGCATCACAGTGTGGTACTCTGGTTTGACATCATCTGATGTCAACAGAGGGTGGTGAATACAGCACAAGATATTATGGGCTGTCCCGTGAATCCGCTGGATGAAATAGCGGAAGAACGTTGCCTCAGGAGAGTGAGGAAAATTCTCAGGGATGATTCACACCCTGGCGGGCACTTTCTTGATCTCCTGCCCTCAGGCAGAAGATATAGAAGCAGGATTAGTTGCACCAACAGGGTAAAGAACAGCTACTATCTGTGGGCTGTTAGGCTGCTGAATGAAAAGATAACAACAGGGCAACCGACTTTCGGGTTTGGTGGGTGTTGGTCAGTAAACGGGGGGAATTAAGACTAAGAGAGCTGAGTGGGGGGTGCTCGTGTAATCTCACTGTATATAAGTTGTACAAGTGACAATAAAGTATTTCAATTTCAATTTTACTCAGATTGACACCTGAGCTTTTAGTGAGTGCTAAGTATTACACCCCCCAAGAGTGTCTCTCGTTGTTCCTCTCAAAGCTTCAGCCAGCTTGGGTCCAAAGCAGTGGGCAGCCGTGGTCCCAAGTCTCTCAGTGCAGCCTCCTCCAGCCAGCGTCACATGGCGTTCTGCCCTTCCTTTCTCCTTCCCCCAAACCTCCGTTTTTAAAAGGACACTTTTCTTCCTGTGGTGACATCACACACCCCTGTGACCCTGGCAACCTTCCCCTCTCAATTCTTCAATTGTCTTTTGCTAACTAACACAAGTTACCCCACCCTCTCCTTGCCTGATGCTGCCATCTCTGGTCTTTGTTCCTGGATGGCACCTCTAATAATAATAATAATAATAATAATACATTTTTATTGATACCCTGCCCTTCCTGGTTCAAAAACTGGGCTCAGGGTAGGTAAAGGTAAAGGTACCCCTGCCCGTAGGGGCCAGTCTTGACAGACTATGTACTTGAGAATCAACTCTCATGAAAAGAATGGCTCACCACCAACACTGTTAAACTGAGAAAAAATGCAGGAATCCAGGAGTGCTGATTTCTTTCGCTCTTTCTTTTTCGCAATAGCGGCACCTTTGTCCAGAAGAGGATTCAAGTGGCAATGAAAAGGGGGGAAATGTGGAGATATTTTCTTTCCAAATGTATCCTGCGGTTTTCAGAGAAAACTCATTTTTTCCTCTCTTTTTTTGGAAGAAAAGCAGAGGAATTGCTTAGGTGCCACCCCTGCAGTTTCACTGGCTGTCGGGCGCTTTGAAAATGTTGACCTTGAAAAGAAAATGTTTACATTGTAAATGTAATAGCAGCATGAAGACTCTTCTAGAATTACGATTCCAGCAGAGAGGGTGGGTGGGATAAGTAGAAAAAAGATTTCTTCACTTTGAAAAGCTTAATGCATCAGATTATCATCATTGTCATCATTCACAGTGGGTAAAAGAATCCCTATTGGCACAATTGAGATGTAATGTCAAACACCGTTTGGGTTTCCTCCTCCTATTTTTCACTAGACATAAAGGTAAAGGTAAAGGTACCCCTGCCCTTCCGGGCCAGTCTTGACAGACTCTGGGGTTGTGCGCCCATCTCACTTAAGAGGCCAGGGGCCAGCGCTGTCCGGAGACACTTCCGGGTCACGTGGCCAGCGTGACATAGCTGCTCTGGCCAGAGCCAGAGCCAGAGCCGCACACGGAAACGCCGTTTACCTTCCCGCTGGTAAGCGGTCCCTATTTATCTACTTGCACTTTGTGCTTTTGAGCTGCTAGGTTGGCAGGAGCAGGGACCGAGCAACAGGAGCTCACCCCGTCGCGGGGATTCGAACCGCCGACCTTTCGATCGGCAAGCCCTAGGCGCTGAGGCTTTAACCCACAGCGCCACCTGCGTCCCCCTAACAACAAATTTAAAACGCTTAATTGTAAAATCAGCATAAAATACATGAATAACAATAAAATTCAAAATTCAGAAATCAATTTAAGAGAAATAAGCATTAGATAATCCCCAGGGCTAGCTGGCTGAATTGGTCCTACCTGGGCCAGCGAGGAGGCCAGGGGAGAATTAGCTGTGGGGTCTCAGAGCGGGTAATCTTCATAAGAGGGGAGGGGGAGAGAAGCGAAGAGAAGAGAAAGGAAATAAAAGATTGGGCTGAATTCAAATTAAAGGCCAGGCGGAATAGCTCTGTCTTACAGGCCCTGCAGAAGGAGCTTAAATCCTGGAAGTGCCCTAGTCTCATGAGACAGAGCATTCCACCAGGTCGGAGCCATCACTGAGAAGGCCCTGGTCCTGGTGGAGGATAGTCTGGCTTCCTTAGGGCCCGGGACCTCTAAACTAAGCCAAGCTCCTAAGGAAATTCATAAGAAATCACATCCTTGTATCAGTCTTCTCAGTTCCAGTGGCATTTAGGACCCAGGGAAGTGAGGCGTAAGGGGAGGGGTGAGTGAACCCACCAAAATCCCCAAGTTGTACAGTCACATCCACAGGGACTTCGCAAGGAGTCGTGACCGGTGATATCCTGCCCCAAGAGTGTCAGACAGATAGCCATCTCAATCACAATGCCTACCCATCCCATGGTGGGATGAAGCCTGGGCAAGACAAAGAGGTGTACAGTCGTCCGACTTCCAAAACATTCGAAAACCAAATTGCAGCTTCTGATTGGAAGCTCCTGCAGCCAATCAGAAGCCACAGAAGCCCCGCCAGACATTCGGGTTCCAAAAGAACGTTTGCAAACCGGAACAATCACTTCCGGGGTTGCGGCACTCGGAAGCCAAAATGACCGAGTTCCAGGGTGTTTGGGATCCAAGGTGTGACTGTATTTGACTTGACTCAGGGACCAGGGAACTGCAAATGCTTTAATTCGTACTGTGATGGAGTATGTGTGAAAGACTACACAGTGGTACCTCTGGATGCGAACGGGATCCGTTCCAGAGCCCCGTTCACATCCTGAAGCGAACGCAACCCGCATCTGCACGTCTGCGTGTGTGCGGGTCACGATTCACCGCTTCTGCGCATGCGCTTGATGTAATTTTGACCGTCTGCACATGCGTGAGCGGCCAAACCCAGAAGTAACACGCTCCATTACTTCCGGGTCGCCGCAGAGCACAACCCGAAAATACTTATTCCGAAGCTACTTCAACCCGAGGTATGACTGTATTTGAGTGACAGTGGCATGCCTGGATCTCAGGTTCTACCTGAGACCACACCTTTTCTG
This sequence comes from Podarcis cretensis, assembly GCF_951804945.1. Lineage (NCBI taxonomy): Eukaryota > Metazoa > Chordata > Lepidosauria > Squamata > Lacertidae > Podarcis > Podarcis cretensis. Next base: position 73,874,219 of record NC_137178.1, read on the forward strand.
TTACATCTCTGTGATTTCTTGATGATGGTTCTGAAAATGTATTAAACTTTGGGAAACTTTAAAATACTGATGTAAACATTGTTTGGGGCTTCTTGCTGCTTTGTTCTTTGTGGAAGTGGGAAGTCTTGTTGCAACAATAAAGATGAGACCCACAAGCCGCTGTTTTGCTTCTATCTCCCGGCTGAAGTCTCTTGCTTGTGACAAGATTAGGCAATTGTGGGGTGCTCCAATGGCGGGACGCGGGTGGCGCTGTGGGTAAAAGCCTCAGCGCCTAGGGCCTGCCGATCGAAAGGTCGGCGGTTCGAATCCCCGCGGCGGGGTGCGCTCCCGCTGCTCGGTCCCAGCGCCTGCCAACCTAGCAGTTCGAAAGCACCCCCGGGTGCAAGTAGATAAATAGGGACCACTTACTGGTGGGAAGGTTTCCGTGTGCTGCGCTGGCTCGCCAGATGCAGCTTTGTCACGCTGGCCACGTGACCCGGAAGTGTCTCCGGACAGCGCTGGCCCCTGGCCTCTTGAGTGAGATGGGCGCACAACCCCAGAGTCTGTCAAGACTGGCCCGTACGGGCAGGGGTACCTTTACCTTTACCAATGACTCCCTTATACAGTGGTACCTTGGGTTAAGTACTTAATTCGTTCCGGAGGTCCGTTCTTAACCTGAAACTGTTCTTAACCTGAAGCACCACTTTAGCTTATGGGGCCTCCTACTGATGCCGCGTCACCAGTGCACGATTTCTGTTCTCATCCTGAAGCAAAGTTCTTAACCCGAGGTACTATTACTGGATTAGCGGAGTCTGTAACCTGAAATGTATGTAACCTGAAGCGTATGTAACCCGAGGTACCACTGTACAGTCCAAACCCCACATTTACTAATTTCAGAAACTGGGGGGGGGGGGACCTGGCACCCGGGGATTTTAGGGGATCCTTGCCCCATTACAATATACAGTGGTACCTCGGGTTACAAACGCTTCAGGTTACAGACGCTTCAGATTACAGACTCCGCTAACCCAGAAATAGTACCTTGGGTTAAGAACTTTGCTTCAGGATGAGAACAGAAATCGTGCGGAAGCGGCACAGCGGCAGCAGGAGGCCCCATTAGCTAAAGTGGTGCTTCAGGTTAAGAACAGTTTCAGGTTAAGGACCTCCAGAACGAATTAAGTACTTAACCCGAGGTACCACTGTATGTGAATGGAACTGGCAAAACAATAACTTCTGCAGAGATGTAATATGCAGTCTTCGCTGAACACAAGTAATTCTGCTACATCTCTGAGTCGGGGACAAAGGATCCATTCTCTTTAGAAGCTTGTTGCAAAGGGCAAGGCCAAAGCAATTTGTTTCCATTTTCCAGAAGGGCAGCTGTGTTACTCTCCTGCAACAAAACCTCTAAGAGTCTTATGGCAGCTCAAAGACTCACTCTTCTATTACAGCATAAGCTTCTGTAGAGTACAGTCCACTTCAACAGATGTTTCCTGTGTTAAGTGAGTACTTTGGGCTCACGGGAGACTTTAATTCAATTAATTTATTTCTCATGAACCCCTGCTATGACCTGGCATAGAACTCTATGGATTACAGACAAAGTGCAATAAGTAGTTCATCCATTTACAAACTTTTTCAGTGAATACTAATTGGAGCTCTTTTATTAAATTAACCAAATGTTTCTTTCTGCTCTTTTATTAGGAAATACTGGGCTTGGTGTGTTTCCAGATAACTCCATCCATCTTGTTTCACTTTAAATAAGAAAGGAACAGCTTGTAGTATTTGTTCTGAGATCCCTGTTAGAGAAAAGGGACAAACAGGACATGAAGGGGAAGAGAGAGGGAGATCTCTCGCCCCTTTTTTCTTAAAAACAAAGTAAAGCAAAAGAAGGGATGATTTGGAGCGAAGGAGGGCTATTTCCCCAATCTTACTTTTATTCTGAAGCACTTGCTTCAGAGCAGGATTTAAAGTGAAGAAAAAAGCATGGGGAATGGGTGGAAAAAACCCAAAGCCTTATTCAATGCTAATAATATCAGGAACTATGACAATGAATTTTCCACATCATATCTAATTTGCAGTTATAATGAATGCACAAGGTATGGGATAACCAGCCTCACATAAACAACATGCTGAAGTCTAATGCATGAAGGGGTTAATACTATAGAGTAAGCTGTCCTGCCAGGCTTAGCTATGTCACTTCCTTTACCTTGGGAGGAAATAGGTAATCAAGCCTATTATTATCCCCGCCCCAGTCTACCTATAAAGCTCAGCATGAAAAGGGTTTGAACTCAGCTACATGGTTCTCAGTAGCCATTTTTGAGTTCCTTAACCAATAATTCAGGAGCTTGCACAACTTTGTAATTCAGCTAAGTTTTACTGCCTGTGCAATTTTTCTCGCTGATGTATGGAAAAGCTCATGAATCTGATCTTTGAAGAGTTTGTAAGTAAACCAGTTTTTAACTTACCAAATGTGTGGTCTTTTCCTATGCCGGGGGGAAGATGGAAACTTTTGAAAGAAACTTTTAAGGGAACTTTCTTTCCAAAGGGAAAGAAAGTTAAGGGAACACCCTTAACTTTAAGGGTTAAGGGAACTTTTAAGGGAACACCCTCTCTTCAGATGTGAAGGAAATAAACAGCTATCCTATCTTTAAAAGACATCTGAAGGCAGCCCTGTTCAGGGAAGTTTTTAATATTTAACGTTGTATTGTTTTTAACACTTGATTGGGAGCTGCCCAGAGTGGCTGGGGAAACTCAGCCAGATGGGTGGGGTATAAATAAATTATTATTATTATTATTATTATTATTATTATTAATTATTATATAACATTTTTGAATTCACTTGGAGGGACACGTTTTAAAGGTCTACTAACCTATATTACCATGCTTTGCTGCATGTTTTGTGATTTTAAATCTTTGCTGGGGTTCTCTCATGCAGATGAAAATACGTTTGAGTTAAAAAGCCCCAAACTTGGCTCTTGGCATCCTTTCTGTCTCTCTTTGCACCAACACAAATAATAAAGCAATAGGATGAAGAGGAGGAGATAATGTCAAGGCAGAAAGGCGGATGAGTCGAGGTTCAGATAACACCTTAGGGTTTTGTTATTAGTCCAAAACAAATAACAGTCACAATAAAAGTCCTCTGAGGGTGCTGAAGTTACCCAGAGGGCCTCTGCTGACCTTAGCACCAGCGATGGTCTGTAGGGCAGGTGGCAATGTGTGCACCTTGAATTTGGGCCTGAAAATGATAAGATCAGATCAGACGAGTACAGAATGACTTCCCTGGCATTAGACCCCATCTTTTTTTGAGTGTGCCTCTTTTTTGGAGAGCAGTTCCCAAAGTGACTCATTCTGTGTTTTGTTTCCACCCTTCTTAGCCATACACTGGGGTTGCCCTTTGCCGGTTTTTTAAAAGTCAGCAGACTTTTAAAACAGGCCTCTCCACTTCCTTCTTCGGGCCAGAGACCCGATGTGAAAAATGCAATCCATATATAATTACGCACACGTCTTGCTCAACGTTAGCCTGCTTACGTCGCCACGGTAATCATTTCAAAACATCTGCTTATTCATTGCTGCGAAGCAAATGCTTTCCTCTAAGTTACTTTCAAAAGTGTTAGAAATAGCTCTGGTATTTGTTGATTGTAAAAGGGCACTTTAGAGCTTTGTCTGCTTTTCATAGAATAGAATCATAGAATTAAAAGGGAACATAAGGGTCATTTAGCTCAACCCGCTGCGAGGCATGAATCTTTCCCCCAATGTGGGGCTTGAATCCATGATCCTGAGCTCATGCTCTACTGACTGAGCTATCCCAGAGCATAAGTGTAAATGGACTATATAGACTTAAAACCTGGGGTCTAGAATGGATCATGGCAAACTGTAATTAAGATAAGTACTACTAAATACAGTGGTACCTCGCAAGACGAAATCAATTCGTTCTAACAAAATAAAAAAATTCCTTCCAGTAGCACCTTAATTCGTTCTGCGAGTTTTTTCGTCTTGCGAATTTTTCGTCTGCGAAGCACGGATTTTGGAAAAGCTTCAAAAATCACCAAAGTCTTCAAAAACCTCAAAAAAGGCTACCACACCGCGTGCTATGAGTTGCTCCTCGAAGTCAAGTCGCAACTGCACCCCCTGAATGCACCCTGGGTATTAACGGTTTTAAGAAGAAGGAAACAAACTTACAAGACGTTTTCGTCTTGCGAAGCAAGCCCATAGGGAAATTCGTCTTGCGAAGCAACTCAAAAAACGAAAAACTCCTTCGTCTTGCGAGTTTTTCGTCTTACAAGGCATTCGTCTTGTGAGGTACCACTGTACCATCCATTGTATTCGTGGCAGTGTTTTCCCTGCAAATTTATACACCCACATGGAAACTTTTTATGCTTCGTTGCTTTCATTTTATTCCGAGGCAAAGAGTGCATTCCAGATGTAATCTCCACAGAGTTGATTTCCCATTCAGGAGAATCAGCCACAATGGCTGTTTCTGGATAAGATGCTGAATCAACTGAAATTGAGTTCTTTAAACCAGAGTAAATGAAACTCTCGAATATGGGTGTGCTGATGGGTTTGTAGAGTTGCCAAAGTCTTTTTACAATACTCAACCTACTTCCCCATTCTAAATTAAAACCCACCCACTATTTTCCAGGATGCTCTTCCACTTAACACCAAGCTAGCTACATAATAATAATAATAATAATTATTATTATTATTATTATTTATTTATATCCCGCCCTCCCCAGCCGAAGCTGGGCTCAGAGAGGCTAACAACAATAAAAAGTAACACAGCATTCTAAAATCAATATTCTAAAATCAATTCAAAATCAAATTAATGGCAACCATTGGGCTAGAGTTCTATGAGGATTACCAAAGGAGGAGGTCAGACTGTGCCTTGGCCAAAGGCCTGGTGGAACAGCTCTGTCTTGCAGGCCCTGCGGAAAGATGTCAAGTCCCGCAGGGCCCTAGTTTCTTGTGACAGAGCGTTCCACCAGATCGGGGCCACAGCCGAAAAAGCCCTGGCTCTGGTTGAGGCCAGCATAACCTCCCAGTGGCCTGGGACCTCCAAGATGTTTTTGTTTGAAGACCGTAAGGTCCTCCGTGGGACATACCAGGAGAGGAGGTCCCGTATGTAAATGGATCGCTTGCAGTTGTGTATTTGTGGATGATGGTCCAATGTTGTGCAGGCTTGCTTTCATCTTTTAGGGGTTGGGAGTAAGGGTCAAATTTCTACTAGGAGCGCTGCTAATTTCTTTACTTTAGCTCAAGCAAACTAACAGTTGTGTCCAAGGAAACAAGATTCCACCATGGACATCAGTGTTTCATGTTCTCCACTCATCTGAAGGATGTTTCCCTGCGAGGCGATGTACATTAAGCCCTCGTGGCCTCTCCGTCTGGTCTCACTGTGTGTGCTCCATGTTTTCCTCAAGTGCTTTTGTATTTCTGGAATGTGTTCTTGAACACCTAGCTATACATTGCCTTGCTTGTTTGGATGAGGGAGGGAGAGATGCATGTATATATGTATAATCTCTTGACATTTGTGTGGTTAGAATTTAGCCTTCTGTGCAAAGGTAAAACCCATATCAATTGCTCTGCCCATTTTTTTCTCCAGACCTGCACACTGGTGGCCTATCGTTCTCAGTAACTTGCCCATGGAGTAATGCAGTGCTGATGCTGAAAAATGCTCTCCGCTTCGGTAAGAAGGTCTCAATTTATTTAAAATGGGGGTGTAGAACAAATGAGGTTGGGGTTGGTAGCTTTTAAAATAGGACCTGCTCCCTCCCACACAGTAGCAACACAGCCTTGTGGTTTCCCCATATTGCTCTAGACCAGGGTGGACCAACTTTTCATCCCAAGTGGGCCGCAAGAGTACTTCGACACAGAAGCCACAGGCTTCACAATGCCTTGTTGGGTGGGGGGGATACGGAAGCAGGCCAAAATTTGACACACCCACCCCGCCCCCCATGCGGCCTTCCCAAACCCAGATAAGTGAGGTGCTGGGCTTTGGGATGGAGGCACAGGGCTTGGGCACGGTCCTTCTCCCCAAAGCTGGGGAAGTGCTAACTAGGCTTTGGGAAGAGGTTGGAGGATTCCAGGATCCTGTCAGAGCCCTCACACCTCCTTCCCGAAGCCCAGCTCCTTGTTTTCCTGGCTTTGGGAAGGCAGTGTGAGGGCTGCAGGTGGGGGCGTCAAATGCTGCTGAGGGTTGCCCCAAAAAAGGCCCTGAGAGCTGCATTTTGAACTGCCCTACCTTAGACGGTCAAGAAGCTCTCTCTGCAACCTGAGCTTTGACTTTTCCCAACTTGCAAGCAGGTCTCAACTGTCACCGTAACAGGAGGTGTGCAACTTGCGTGCCATGTTGTTCCAGGAACGTTACTTGACCAACAGCGCCCATTAAGCAATCTCTTTTCTTCACCAACCTGTGCAAAAGCCTAGAGAGATAGCCATCTCTTCAGTTTCACAAGAATGTCGCATGTCCCCAAACACATTGCAAAATCACCCCTAAATCTCTCTGCTCTGCACGTGCATTCTCCGTGTTCCACTTGCTGCAATGTTTCAGCAATATTCTTCTATAGAAATAAATGGTGGGAGTTGCTACTAAATTGGAGGCAGTGCTCTTAAACACTTCTGAAGGACACCATGCTTGCTATCCTAATATGGAGGCAATGTAACAAAGCCCTGAAGGAAAAGATGGTGGCTGCACTGGAACATTTTTAGTCACCAAAGCCTATAGTAAAGGTAAAAGGTAAAGGTACCCCTGCCCGTACGGGCCAGTCTTGACAGACTCTGGGGTTGTGCGCCCATCTCACTTAAGAGGCCAGGGGCCAGCGCTGTCCGGAGACACTTCCGGGTCACGTGGCCAGCGTGACATCGCTGCTCTGGCGAGCCAGAGCCGCACACGGAAACGCCGTTTACCTTCCCGCTGGTAAGCGGTCCCTATTTATCTACTTGCACCCGGAGGTGCTTTCAAACTGCTAGGTTGGCAGGCGCTGGGACCGAGCAGCGGGAGCGCACCCCGCTGCAGGGATTCGAACCGCCGACCTTTCGATCGGCAAGTCCTAGGCGCTGAGGCTTTAACCCACAGCGCCACCTGCGTCCCTTGCAAAGCCTATAGTAAGAATGGTCTAAATAAGAAATTCATTGTTACATATACTATCAGTGTTGTAAAGAAGCACTATCAAGATGACCGGGGAATATACGGAAGGGAGTTAAGTTACAACTTGGAAACTTTTCTGTCCTCTTGTACAAAACACCTTGCACACTGTTGATGCTATATAAATAACTTTGAATTTTAAAATGGGTGCCTTTTCCCTCTTATAGATTGTAAACCTGGGAGAAAAGACTGTTTTGTTTTTCATCATTCTGTAAGGCACTATGGGAATCCTTTTTGACTGAAAACTTTTAAACTGAATGCTTTTAAAAAGCAAATACAGTAATACCTCGGGTTAAGTACTTAATTCGTTCCGGAGATCCATTCTTAACCTGAAACTGTTCTTAACCTGAAACATCACTTTAGCTAATGGGGCCTCCCGCCGTGCTGCCGCGCCGCCGGAGCATAATTTCTGTTCTCATCCTGAAGCAAAGTTCTTAACCTGAAGCACTATTTCTGGGTTAGCGGAGTCTGTAACCTGAAGCTTATGTAACCCAAGGTACCACTGTAGTTGTAGTAGTAGTAGTAGTAGTAGTAGTAGTAAAAAAACAACAACAAACAGTATGTTCTCTATTGCTCCTCTTCTCTGTAGTCAGAGGCATGCTATAAAGTTGATGCCAATTTATCCAGCTTGTTGCAACCAGCTGTATTGCACAAACTCCCCTCTCACAAATCTGACTCCCTTAGTGTGAGTTGCTATAGGAGGATAAATAAAGTGAGGTGTGGTGGTGGAGCAAATAGAACACTGTAAAGAGAATGGCAGAAAGAAAAATACCGTATTTTTTGCACCATAACACTCACTTTTTTCCACCTAGAAAGTAAGGGGAAATGTCTGTGCGTGTTATGGAGCGAATGCCTGCGGGTGGCGGGGTGGGGGATCTGCTGCAGTCATGAGCAGAGGATCCATGGTTCCCCTTCCTTCCCTCCTCCGTGGTTACAAAGCATGGATCCACATGGATCCTCAGGATTTTTGCATGGGGCTACTCCAAACTCACTGTCAGATCACATGTCTGTGGCCACAGCATGAACCACAAAAATCATATATCCACTATTTCATTTAGAATATTTTTTTTCTTGTTTTCCTCCTCTAAAAACTATGTGTGTGTTATGGTCTGGTGCGTGTTATAGAGCGAAAAATACGGTAGTGGGTAACTGTGACCTGTTGTGTAGAGAAAAGAGAAAATGCAGAGAGAAAGAGATGGCAAAGGACTTATTCATTCCTTCTCTGGAATCAAGGTGAACAAACTGTGCAGAAGACTCCAATCAGGCTGAAGAGCTCCAAAAGGAACTCCCCAGACTGGGTGAATGGATAACAAGATGACATAATGAGATTCATGGAAAAGTGTTTCCACATTCACAGATGGGGCCTGATTGGGCTATAGAAATTAAAGTAGATGTTGCATAATTTACTGAAAGCATTGGCTTACTCTGCTGGAGCAATGAATAAGACAAATTTCATGTTAGAAATTATTAGGGAAAGGACTGCAGCTAAAACTGCAAATATTGTGATGCAGCCAGATGGTGTAGGTTTTAGCTGTTAAATCTCAAAAAGGATATGGTAGCGTTAGAAAAGCTGCTGAAAAGCTGCAAGCAGAATAAGAAGGGTTTGGGAGCACCCTTGGTATATAACAAAAGGCAAAAGCATTTTATTTAGGATAAAAAGGTGACTGGGGTTGTGAGGGGTATGATGATAATGAAGATGACGTACAGAAGTTTATAAAACGATCCATGGGTGTGGGAAAAGTGGATAGAGAGAATACTAGAAATCACAGTCCCACGCTGCACCTGATTGGCAGTATAATCAGGATTTAGGACAGACAAAAGGAAGTACTACTTTGCACACAACACATAATTAATGAAAGGACTTTACTGTCACATGATGTGGGGATGGTCACTGCTAGAACTGTCACTTTTTGTTCTCTCCGTTTCTTATGTTCCCAATCTTAAATTCCGTTTTCCACATTTCTTCAGCCATGTGCACTTTAAAAAACGATCCTCATAAAACACAGCTTAACACAGTTTTGAACAATGCACACATTCATGCAAGCAGATTTCCCTAATATAATGCACTTTATCTGTTATTTTCACAAATACATTTCTTTTTATGCACACATTCCCCTAATGTATGTATTTTTGCAAGCATTGGTTAGAAACCTGTACCGCAAAATTCAAATAAGTGCAACTTTCCAAGTTTAGCTGTGTTCCAGTTTAGCTGTTATGGAAAGCGCAAATTTATTAGATTCACCTTTAAATGCAAAATAATTTGAATTTGTTGCCCATCTCTAGTTAGTTTACAAAGCAGGGTGGACAAATCCATGAATGATGGATCTATTAAGCAGCTTAGTAGAATCTACCACATTAACTGTCAGATCTATATAAAAAAGTATTGTATTCCAAGCCAGTATTATGCCACTGCACACCGGGGCCATCACCAGAGAGAGAATTATTGCAGAGACATTTGGCTACCAACCACCCTACTTTTAAAGCAAATTATTCCCGCCCCTGGAGATTCCCAGGAAATGTTGCTTGTTATGGGGTGGTGGGAATTGTAGATCTCCAAGTGGGAAACAACAGTTCTCACAATGCTTTGGAAGAAATGGTGTGTCTGCCACCTTTGGTCTGATCCTGCAGAGCTTCTGCTCAGGAGGAGTGCAGGGAAACCTGTCTCAAAAAGAGGGCATAGCTTAAGAAATGGAAGTGCAGAGAGAAATAGAGATGAGGAGTTAATGTTTGGTCCATGGTGGTGCAGAGATGAAAAAGAGGAGGCCCCTGTGAGTAGGGAAAGAAAAAGTAGAGAGGATTAATAGAGAATAAGTTTAAACGAAAGCACTGATCTAAGACATAGGTTTAGCCAAATCAATAAAAATCAATAAAAATATATAGCAAACTAAGGTTCCTGGCTACACCCATGGCTAAAGACGTATGAGAATGGTTTTTCACCTCTCATTTCCAGAAATCTAGAAGAAAATTACATTCCTAGCCTCTGCTTGTTTACTTGGAAACAAATCCCAGTGTATTAATAGGGCCCTTTATAGGATTGTGGTTTTAAGCTTTACTAGCTGAGAGCAAGGAGTGTTTATTCTTGGAGCAGGCAGTTGTGCGCTATCAGAAACGCGAGGGTGGAAAAAAAATAAAAAAAATAAAAAACTTCAAATGCAAGTCCCTACATTCCTGCTTCCTTCAATGCTCTCTTAAACAAAACGAAGCAAACTTTTACAGCTTTGTCCTCTGCAGCTGCTCAGGTGGGATTTGCAGGGGGCGCCCCGAGCTGCGCATCCCAGAGGGGAAAACCTGAGCTTCGTTTCCGCGCAGCCCTATCCTAAGCGCGGTTCAAAGAGGGAAGCTCTCAGGCAGCAGCCCCACGGGAGAAGCGCAGGAGTAGCGCGTGGGGAAGAAGAAGAAGAAGAAGAAACTTTCCCAGCTTATTTTCCGTTTAGGAAATAAAGTCCTCGTGGCTTTGGGGCTCTCAGCTAAACGTGCCTCCAATTGCACGAGTTTAAAGCGGCTGCCGAACGATATAATACGAGCACGTCGGGCGATTGTTTTATTTTTATTTTTATTTTTGTTTCCACAGTGTGTGTGTGTGTGTGTGTGTGTGTGTGTGTGTGTGTGTTGTTATTCGGGCTGAAACTCTGCCAGAGGAGGCTGGGCCCGCTTCCTTTTCGCTCCCGCCCTCCCTCCCTCCGCGTCGTCGCTGTGAGGTTTCGGGCTGGGCGAGAGGAGGAGGAGGAGAAGCAGCAGCAGGCCGCGCGAGGGCGGTTGCTATGGCAACGCCCCTCCTGCCTCCGTCAAGATGGCCGCCAGGACCGCTCGCCGCTCGCGCGCGCTGGAGAGGTGGGCCCGTCTGGTGCGCTCCTTGTCGCGCGGCGATGACGTGCTCCGGCGGGCCAGCGGAGGCTTCCCTCAGCAGCAGCAGCAGCAGCAGGAGCCGCCGCCTCCGCCGCGCGGAGCGGAGTTTGTGGCTGCCGCTCGCGTGAAGATGGCGGGCGTCGCCGATGCCGCCTCCGCCGGGAGCGGGGAAGGCGGGCGGCGGGGGGGCGGCGGTGGTGGGGGCGGCGGCCCCCCGGAGCTCTCCCTGCTCCAGCCGGGCTCCGGGCAGCAGCAGCGGCGGAGCAGCTTCATGGGCGGCGAGTGCCGCTCCCCTCAGCCGTCCCCGGCTCGGTCCGCGCCGCCCGCCTCCAGCCCGCCGTCGCCCGGCCCCGGGCAGCAGCAGCAGCAGCAGCGCGCCGCCGAGACGCTCGGCTTCTACGAGAGCGACCACCGCAGGCAGCAGAAGCGCGGCGGGGCCTCAGGTGAGGCGGGGGCGAGCGGGGGAGGGGGCTGGAAGGACAGGCAGGCGCGCCCGCGAGCATGTGCAGAGTGCACCGCGGCGGGCTGAAAAAGCAAAGCGGAGTGCCTCTGGGCGCGTGCAGAGTGTTTCTTCTCCTCACGCCGCTTCTCGCTTGTTTGGGGGCGGCAGGAGTCAGATTTAGATTTTTTCCCAAGAGGTGGGAGCGAAAAGGGGCTGCTGTGGTTACGGCGCCTGTTTCTCTCCGGGAATGCCTTGGCGGCACGGAGGAAAAGAAATGCACCTTGCACTTAGTCGGGGGTGTTTCGAGGTGGGTCTTGCGCAGGGTGCCAGGGCAAGACCTCCCAGGCGGCCTTCCCACCAGATGTCAAAGAGAAAAATAACCACCAAACTTTTAGAAGACATCTGAAGGCAGCCCAGCTTAGGGAAGCTTTTCATGTTTAATAGGTTATTGTATTTTAGCGTTTTGTTGGAAGCTGCCCAGAGTGGCTGGGGAAACCCAGCCAGATGGGTGGGGTACAAATAATAAATTATTATTATTATTATTAAAGCATAAGCCCCAGTGGTGCAATTTTTTTTCCTCCCTAGAAATGAAGGGCTGAGTGGATTCAGGAGCATGGAGAGATTTGGGTGGCGAGTGACTTTTGGCAGACAGCATTTGGAGCAGGGGGGCAGGAGGAAGTGAGTGAGCGAGCAGAAATCAAAGCTGAAAGTTGTCCTCTCTCAGCCAAGTGTTGCTGCTCTTCTAAATCAAAAGGTGGCAAGGAGGTTGTAGAAGTAGAAATAGCATTCCTGCAGCGTGCGTGTTTTGTGCACCAAGAAGTGAATCCGGCAGTTCTACTCTGGAAGACAGTACAAGAGTTCCTCTGAAGTCAAGTACTTAAGAAGATTTCTCTCTCTCTCTCTCTCTCATGACAGCCTTGCCAACTGCTCTCTGATTGGCTCTGCTGTTCTTGCCTTTTCCAAGTTTGAGATTCGGTGCTGTCAAAAGTTTGGAGGAATTTAGTTTTACAAGCACCTAAGGTGAAGCTTGTGTACTACTCCACATTTCTCTTGCTAAGTCAGGCTCTTGGTGCGCACCAGTTCTGATACATAGTTAGTTGCTGAAGTTTATTAGGCATGTCGGCAAAGGCAGTAAGTTATTTTTGGGAATCTAATTTTAGGCACTGAGGTTTGGGAAAAAAATGCTTAGCGATTCTGCAGCTCATCAGAATGTATTGATGCAGTATCTAGGTGTGGAAAGAGGTTATTGCTTGAACATATATAACTACTCATCTGTGTAAAATTGTTTTTTCCGCTCCGGAGTGGAGATAATAGCATTGGATGTGACAGTATAGGTGGATTTTGTCTACACACAATTCTAGTGTCTTGACGTATAGGATGGAAAGTGTCAATGCACACACAGAGAATTGAGTGCAGAATTTAAAACTGAGGTTTGTCCTGTTTAATTTTAAATTGTGTCAGAAGTCATATTTGCTACTAGAGTACACCTTAGAAGTCGTTGGGTACACTGCCATTCTCCATTTCTGGTTCAGGAGACACGATTTAGAGATTATAAAAGTCTATATTTCAGATTTAAATTAGGGTTAATTGTCAGGAAAATGAACTCAAGAGCAGAAGAACTATTTGGGCTGTCTGAATAATTACTATCAGCAGTAGGTGATAGAACAATTATACAACAAAGCTGCTAGATGTCAAATAGATAGTATGCTTTATTCCAGAATTATAAGTATTGTTCAAATGGAAACAGGCATAATTTTATCATATCATTCCCCAAAAAACTGTGTTCAAAAAAGGAAAAAACGAGGAGGTGCTAGTAATACTTTGCTACGTGAGGAAACAAATAGTGTTAAAATTGCAGGCATCTGTTCTATATAGATAATAGCACCTCTGGTGCCCATGAAATATGGACAGATAGGAAACTAATTTTGTAACACATGCAAACCTCATACATTTCTTTATTGGAATTGGAGCTGATTAGATTATGTAAAAATTAAGTTTAGTTTTTTGCTCAAAGCTGCAATGGTTTGTCCTCTTCATGACACTCGCAGATTCTATAACATTCTGGACTAGGGCATTATGTCACAGAAGTCTGCGGCTCTTCATGTGGATGAAACTGTACTAATGTGTAACCTCACTGGCAAATTGGCTTGACTTGGGATGGCCTGGTTGGAGGGGTGGGGTACAAATAATAAAATTATTATTATTATAAAATAGAAAAAAGTGCTTAGCGGCATATCCTGTGGTCTGTAAAAGATGGCCATATTACTACTGGAAATGTTTCTGAAGGATTGCATCTATGTCAGCAGCACAAAAGTAGCCGCAGAAACAAAAATTAAAGTAGCAAGACCAGTACCTATTCTTACAGTGTCCCTGTCAATAGCACCACATAACCCATCGTTATGTTACATAATAATATTTTCCCCACATTAGCCGAAAGCACCAATCAATATGCAGCAACAGCTGCAATGTCTTCTTTGCACAGGTTAAATACAGGGACACTGATAACTACCTGTTGTATAAGCAGGGTGGGTTAAGTTGCCAGAGCTCAGAAACTGCTTGTACTAATGAAATTCTCTGTCGCAAAATGCTCCTGGAATAATGGGAGTTTCAAACACTGGGTACGAATGAAACTGCATACCATGATTTAAACATACGGACTCTTATCCCTGGCTATACAGGAGAAGGCGAGAAGGGTGGAGAGTGTGAACTCAATGTTTGTCCTGGCTTGTTAATGTTACTCAACTGTAATCTAGCATGACATGTCACCTTTTAAGGTCTATCATTACGATGAACATTGATTTAAGATTTATAATAACAGGGAGCTCTTACATTATTTATTTCATCTGTGAATCACTGCAAAGCATCTCAAAGGAATTTCACAATACAACAAATGTATAAAACATTTACATATATAAAAACATTTACATATCTAAAGACCATTTCCATTCAGTACAGGTACTAACTGGGACGGGGTGGAGTGGGGAGGTGGAATCTCCACTTAAAGGGCTTACTGAAAGAGGAAAGTCTTCAACAGACATCAGGGAGATCACAGAGATGTCACCTGTCTCGGGCATAACAGGAAGGAGTTCTGAAAGGTAGCTGCTGTCATAATAAAGGCTCAATTTCAACATGCTGTCGAATAGCTCTCCTGGTAAGATGTTGTGAACAGGATGCCTTCTCCTGCAGTGTGCAATGATTGGTTGGGCATGTAAAGGATTTGATTATCTTTTCGGAACCCTGGCCCCAATCTTTATAGGGCTTTGTGTATCTTGAACTTGGCCCAGTAGCTAATTAGCAGCCACTGCAATTGGTGCAGTGTGGTGTAGTGGTTAAGAGCGACAGACTCGTAATCTGGTGAACCGGGTTCGCGTCTCCGCTCCTCCACATGCAGCTGCTGGGTGACCTTGGGCCAGTCACACTTCTCTGAAGTCTCTCAGCCCCACTCACCTCACAGAGTGTTTGTTGTGGGGGAGGAAGGGAAAGGAGAATGTTAGCCGCTTTGAGACTCCTTCGGGTAGTGATAAAGCGGGATATCAAATCCAAACTCCTCTTCCTCCTCCTCCTCCTCCTCTTCTTCTTCTTCTTCTTCTTCTTCTTCTTTCAACAGCAGAATTCTGCCCCTCTGAGCAGTTGAGCTGCCTCATTCTACACTAGCTGCAGCTTTTCCAGGTCAACCTCAAGGGCAGTCCCACGTACAACGCATGATAGTAATCCATTGGTGACCACTCGATAGTTCAGTTGGTTAGAACATGATGCTGATAACACCGTCACAGGTTTGATCCCCATGTGGGACAGCTATATAATACTGCATTGCACAAGGTTGGACTACATGATCCTCAAGATCCCTTCCAACTCTACAATTCGATGATTCTGGGGGACCAGTACATGGGCGGCAGTTCTCAGGCTATCCTGGCCTAGAAATGGAAAGAGCTGGTAAAGAAACCCATAGATCATGAAGTCATCAGAGATGGCTCCAACCCCCAGACTAGGAATGTGCTCCTTCATGGGGAGTGCAACCCCAGCAGACAAATGACCAATTTTATGGACTTGTGACCTACCCAACCGCAGTGTTTCTGTCTTGTTGGAATTTAGTGTCAGTTTGTTGGCCTTCTTCCAGCCCATCACAGAGTCCAGGCACTGGTTCAGGGCTAATGTGGCCTCTTCTGAGTCAAATATTACAGAGAAGTAAAGTTGACTGCATTAATGTACTGATTACACTTCTCCCCAAATCTCCTAATGACAGCTCCAATGGTTTTACATCAGAGGCACCCACACACAGTCAGAAGATTGAGGGCACCCACATGCAATGCTGACATTGCACGGGGGGCTCTCTGAACATTGAGGTGTCCCAGCCCCTTCACGAATCTAGCACAATACTTTACATAACACAAACACATGAAAAAATTATATACCGTATTTTTCGCCCTATAGGATGCACTTTCCCCCCTCCAAAAATGAAGGGGAAATGTGTGTGCGTCCTATGGGGCGAATGCAGGCTTTCGCTGAAACCTGGAGAGCGAGAGGGGTCGGTGCGCACCGACCCCTCTCGCTCTCCAGGCTTCAGGAAGCTATCCGCAAGCCTTGGGAGCCCGTGGGAGTTCCCGCTGGGCTCCCATGGCTTGCGGAGAGCTGCCTGCATCCCTGCGGATAGCAGCCTGTTCTGGGGGCTGAGGTCGGGGGAAGCTCAGGCTTCCCCAGCCCCGCGCCTGGGGGGGGGGAATAAAAAATTGTTTTATCCCCCCCCAAAAAAAACTAGGTGCGCCCTATGGGGCGAAAAATACGGTACATGCTGGTATTCGTAAACATAATTATTTCAAATGACTATTGTTTTGGCCAAAACTGCAGGGGCTGAGCCCCATTTATATTTGTGGTGTCCAATAATTGCTATTAACAATGTGTCACTGATGTGAATTGTGTATTCATGAATTTTGAAAAATAAATAAATAGAAAGTGCTGCTGCATTTGGGGGGGAAGCTGACTAGCCATTCTGTTTTGTGCCAAGGAACCAGGAACCATGTGACGAATAGCTTTTCGATCCCAGTTTCTAACACTGCTTACACGGGGTTGAGATAATAATCCAATTCTGTCATTTGAAACTGACCCCAGGGATAGGACTGGAACCACTGCAAAACAGTGTCAACAGTGCCCATTGCACAAAACTGGTTCAGGTGAATGATTAATGGTATCAAACGTCATTAAAATAAATATACAAGGTGTATCTGATGGCAAAATGGTTTTTATTATTAGCTTTGTTGAAGATAATCTTGGAAGCCTGTTAATAAGAACTTAGTGGTCAGCAAAGCAAATTGTTACTGGAATAATTAACAAACGTGCTTTACATCCTTCTATCTTTTACTAGTTTGCATAGTTTGCCACTTCCTCCCCTTGAGCACTTCACTTAATAAAAGTAGGGTGCTTACCGGTTTGATCATACCAGTTTGCTGTCTGAACTGACAAACTGTGATTTCATAAAACTGGAAAGTGTGGTGAAAGTGAACATAGAATCACAGAATTGTAGAGTTGGAAGGGATCCCGAGGGTCATCTAGTCCAACCCCCTGCAATACTGCCCACAGCCATCCCTGGGTAGGCTCTCAAAACGCCAACCTGCTGGTTAACAGCCAGGCACATTGGCTCATTGAAGCCTGTATTGAGAGGTGTGCCACTTCTAGTCAAAGATAGAAAATAGGAGGATCATGGTTGTAACATGGTTATGAGTGTAGTTATGGCACCACGGGGTTGGGGAAGCAGACAATTATAGCTTGATCTATATTGTAGATTCTCATATCCATGATTTAATGTTGCTTAGTGTCCATGTATGCTACCCTGAGTTGGGATACAACTCAGTTGATTTTCAGGATATGCTAAACACTTATTTGCACAGCTTTGAATAAAATATAGAAACCATTTTGCAATTCTGCAAATTCTACTTTTGAGTTTTTAAACACATTAGTATCTCAGATAATTCTCATATAACCCTTGCAGGCTAGTGATCCACTGTAAAATCATCAGCATATTTCTTTGGAAGTACCGTATTTTTTTGTGTATAAGTCTAGGTTTTTTTACCAAAAAAATAGGTTTGAAATTGGGGCTCATCTTATACATGGGTAGTGCTGAGGGATGTTTTCTTAATTTGGAGTCCCCCAAAATAGAGGGTGTCTTATACATGGGGGCGTCTTATACACGGAAAAATACGGTAAGTCCCATTGTGTTCTTTGCGTTTTACATCTGTTAATTTTACAGAGAATTACAAGCCTAAAAATTCCGCTCAGAATTCAGTCCTATTTAATTCACAGGGGCTTACTTCCAGATAACTGAGTTTAGGACTGCAGCTTTATTTCAATTCAAAGAAATGTTATTAAGAGGTTATATTTGTTATGATTCTATGTTCTCATAGAATCATAGAGTTGGATGGGACCCTGAGGGTCATCTAGGCCAGAGTTTTCCAAAATGTGTGTTGCAGCACATTTGTGTGTCAGCTGCAGTGTGTAGGTGTGCCATGTAAACACGCCCCACGCTCCTCCTGGGGCTGGAAAGGGGTTAGTTTAACCTCTGGCTTGCTAGTAAAATTGAATTACTGTGTCACGAAATGATGCATGTCTAAAAAGCACGTTACCAACATGAAAAGTTTGGAAAGCTCTGATCTACTCCAGCACCTTGCAATGCAGGAATATGCACCTGTCCCATACTAGGATCGAACCTGCAATCTGCAATTACTGGGATTTAACCTGCATTGTCAGGACCACACTCTAACCAACTGAGCTATCCAGTATATAAGGCTTCCTTGTTTAGAATGCTCTGTTACTGATTATCTTTCTTTCATTGCTATCAGATTGCGGCTTTGCAACAAAATATATTTTGGGCAGTCTAAAAGTTTGGAAATGATAACAGACTTTCAGTAAGGAAAATGTTTAATTCAAATTAATAAAATAAGGGAAGTTCAGTTCTTGGCTTTGGAAGAAGAAATTGCTTTTTTACACATTACACAGCAGCAGGTCTGGGTTTGCCACCAGGTGTACCCTCAAAAGGAAGTTGCAGCCATCCCTGCTCTCTGATAAGGGTACCTATATACTACGTATATTTTCAAACTGTTGAGATAGCTCAGTCAGTAGAGCATGGGATTCTTAATCTCAGAATTATGGGTTTGAGCAAGCCCCACATTGGGCAAAAGATTCCTGAGTTGCAGGGGGTTGGAGTACATGACCCTTGTGGTCTGCAATTCATGGTCTACAATCTATGATTCTACAATACATCTGTTTATAATGTTAACCTGTTACATTTTTAAGTACTCATATCTTGGGTGTATTCTTAAAATGACAACATTTGGATAGGCCCTGTTATGCTCTTAAGCTGTAGAAATTTGATGCTGAGTTCTGATAGGAAAAGTAACTTTATTAATGCATTTTAACATACTTTAATACACATATTCTGACTGCCTGTGGTCACAAAAGCAGTAAGTCCAAAGGTGTTGCCACTTTAATGCACTTCCCATTAAAACGGCTTTGAACAGGGCTGGAAACCCCCAGACACCTGTTTTCCTGGGTGCCTAAAAAGATGATGCTGGCAACTAAAAATACATGTGGCATAAACTGGCCATTTATCTCCATCACAACTGTTGTTGTCCTTGTCCAGTTGGAAAACAGTCCCAGGAAAATGAGATCACAATCATTAGAGTACCACAAGTATTGGAACAACTAATGTGTACATTATAGGGGGGAAATGACGGGGAGCTAGAGAGAAATTGCCATTAGAACCACTTTCCCTATGTCTCTGCCTGTGAAGGAACCAACCTCCCATTTATGTGTGTTCAGTATGTGTGCAACTATGCATACGTGCTTCATGCCAAACCCAGAAGTGACAGGGAAGGGGCGGAATGGGGTGTTTGCAGGTTTTTCCAATGGTGTTTCAAATATACATGATTTCACTAGCATGCACAGTGCCTCGGAATGTAACCCCCACATAAATGGGGGGAGGGTTGCCTGTAGTTAGTGAGCATAATTGTGATCTTTGCATACAAACTGTATAGGAAAAGCATACTGGAGGCGATATTTCAGATAGGACCGACTCCTATACAGAATTGCTGTGAGTGGCAATATGGGGTCCAAAAAGTAATTTAGTACTGGAAACAAATTATTGCCCCCACAGAGCCTAGGACTTGCCTGTCAGAAGGTTGGCTGTTCTAATCCCCGCGACAGGGTGAGCTCCCATTGTTCGGTCCCTGCTCCTGCCAACCTAGCCATTCGAAAGCACGTCAAAGTGCAAGTAGATAAATAGGTACCGCTCTGGCGGGAAGGTAAACGATGTTTCTGTGTGCTGCTCAGGTTCGCCAGAAGCGGCTTAGTCATGCTGGCCACATGACCCAGAAACTACGCTGGCTCCCTCGGCCAAAAAAGCGAGATGAGTTCCGCAACCCCACAGTCGTCCGCGACTGGACCTAATGGTCAGGGGTCCCTTTACCTTTACCAAAATGTTCCGGTCGATATTGGCTTCCAAAAGGGAAAGCATGATAGCAATCTGTGGCTTTAGTCTCCTTCATATATACTGAGTAAATGCATGTTCCAGTCAAGATAAATAAATTTCTAGATATCATAAATGACAGTTCCAAGCCTAGAACAATTTATCATGGAACTGGCGAGTGGTGAGGTGACCCTGCACTAAATCCTAGTTAGAGATAGAGGTTTATAAAATTATGAGTGGTATGAAATAAGTGACTAGTTATGTTTTTCTTACTGTCTTAATACTAGAACCTAGTGCCATCCCGTGAAACTGATTTTTTTTGAGATTCAGACAGACAAACGGTGCAGAGTTAAACTGTGGAATTTGCTACCAGAAGATGTAGTGATAGCCAGGGGAAATAGAGAAATTCATGGAGGTTGAGGCTACTAGTTATGATGGCTATATACTACTTCAAGGACTGGAGGTCTCTGAATATCAGTTGCTGGGGGGAAACAACATTTTGTCCTTGTGTCCAGCTTCCCAGGAGCATTTGGCTTGCTACTGTGGGGAACAAGATGTTCGGCTAGGTAGGGCTTTGGTCTGATCCTACAGATCTTTTCTTAGATTCGTTAATATTTTTAAAAAATATCTTTATTGTTTAAAAAATGTATTATTTATTAATTTCTTCAGCAGTAGCAAAAGAGAAAAATCATGGACAACCTTGATAGAATAGTGCTACAGTCATCTTAGTTGCAGAGTTATTTGAAAATATAGTTATGTCATTTGACTTCTAAATGTGCACCAGGCAAAAAAAATTAGACCAGCTTTTATTTGCCAGAGTTGTATTTAGGTAGATGGGCCTTGCACAGCTTTGTGAATGACCAATATCAAATGACAACTTCTCGTGTTTGCTTGTTTTGAATTTTTAAGGCTACTCCTAAGAAGGGCTTGACCCTGTTGATGTCTTAAGTTCCCTTAATGATGATAACTTGAGCAGGACCTTCATCTTGACAGGCTAACATAGAGGTGCTATCTGACACCTTCACACCACCCAGGTCTTTAAAGTTTAAAGCAACATGTTGAATTTGACCCAGAAACTGACTGGTGACCAGGGCAGTGGCTGAAGACTAGTTAAACATGTGCATGCTTCTCCTTGTTAGCTGTCAACAGTGCCATGATGTTCTGCATGAGCCGCAGTTTCCAAATAGATTTAAAGGGAAATCTCTAATTAATAGAAAAGAGCAACCACCTTTTTTCTTTTTTTTAGTAGAGACCTCCTCCACAGTAGGGTGGGCGATGTTGGATTTTCAACATTGTGATTTATCACCAGCCAAACATTGTGGTTTGGCGATAAACCACGATGTTTTTTTAAAAAAAGTTTATTTATAATTTTCCATTTTACAGCAAACAAACGAAAGAAAAGAAAACATTTTCAACAATCAAATTCCAATATCTTATTTCAATCTCCACTTTCCCTCTTTTTGCGGTTGCTTATATTTATAATACTTTTACTACATTTCCAAGTTAAACCATCTATAAATCATTTTCAAATAAATTTCCTTTAGCCCATAACATGCAGTAAATTTTAAATCTACATTCCCTAATCGCTTCCACGCCGACATTTCTATATTATGTCCTATGTCGATGTCCCAGTGTATCATTGAAGATTTCACTTGTAGAAGATGCTATTAGAATGCAAAACAAAGGATTTATTGACATCACTTTAATACTACTATTTAGTAGGTGTCTCTCTAACTGAGAGGTTTTGAGTCACAAAACCCAGCTTTTAATCCATTTTAAACACTTCATTTGAATGGTGATATTGTAACCAAGTTGTTAACATTCCTGGTAATTCTTCAAACTTTTTAAACTTAAACTTGCCACCCCCCTCTGTTATTAAGCTTCTTTAAGTTGCCCAGTTTTCCTTCCTATACACCTCTATGGCTTCTAAAGGCGAGAGCCAAAGTGGTGTTTTCCATTCCAACAAATTTTTATACTTATAATCATTCCCCCCCTCCAATAATATGATTTGTGAAACCTCTATGTATTTTCAACTTTTCATACCACAGATATGCATGCCAACCAAACTTAATGTCATGCCCTTCTAAGTCTAAAATATGTGAATTCTTTAATGACAACCACTCCTTTAACCAACATAGGCAGGATGCCTCATAATAAAGTCTCAGATCTGGCAGGGGGGATCCATCAGTATCTTATATTTTATTCTTGGTTTTTTCCCTTGCTAAGATATACCATATTTTTCGCTCTAAAAGACGCACCAGACCATAAGACGCACCTAGTTTTTGGAGAAGGAAAACAAGAAGAAAAAAATACTGAATCTCAGAAGCCAGAACAACAAGAGGGATCACTGCGCAGCGAAAGCAGCAATCCCTCTTGCTGTTCTGGCTTCTGGGATAGCTGCGCAGCCTGCATTCGCTCCATAAGACGCACACACATTTCCCCTTACTTTTTAGGGGGGGGGAAGTGAGTCTTATAGAGCAAAAAATACGGTATATCAAAATATCCTTTTACCATTTCAAGAAGCAATCCACCTTGCCAATCACCGGAGTTGATTGAAATAAAAAGCATTCTTGGTAAAACACTCATTTTAATGGTTGACACCTTATCCAGGATAAACCGCGATGTTGAAACAAGCTGCATTGGCCCCAGCCAGTGAGGCACAGGGTGAAACTGCCTCAACTCTCAGCATGGGAGTTGAGGCACTTTCACACCAGGGCCTCATGGGCTGGGGCCAATGCAGCTGGCCCCAGCCTGCTGCTCAGCTGGGGGACAGAAAGGACCTTGGGGTTCCTTCCTGAGGCTCTCTTTGCCAGTGTGGGTGGTGGGCAAGCTACCTTGCTCACTTGGCCCCCACTACCCAAAAACGGACCAGGTGTCACCTTCACCTGTGGCTGCCACTTTCCTCTTAGGGTGGTTGTTCACCCCTGGAGGAAAGATGCAGCCCACCCTCCCGGGCGAAGTCCACAAGGCGGGACTGCCAATGCAGCAGCATCAGAGAGCCCTCGCACCACCTGGCTAAGCCTGCCCGACCCCATGCCAAGGCTGCTGCGGATGAGGCAAGTGCATGAGCCTGCCTCGCACGAGCTGGAGGCGAGGTAGGGTCTCCTTTAACCTTTTCCCTGGGGAGGGTGCAAGGGAGAAGTGTGATGGAGCCCACACCTCCCCAGCTGAGGAGCTGAGATCCTGATACCACTCTCGTGCAAACAGGAGCCAGATCAGGGCTCTCTCAGCTGGGGAGTGTGAGCCAGGGGCGGGCTGGGGGCTCTGTAAAACTGCTTGGCTGAGGCAAGGGCAGCCATGAGCTCATCAGCTGAGCAGTTTAAAGATGCAGAGGGAGGAACAAGCTGTATCGTGCCTTGCCGGAGCAGCTGGTTTCTTGCTCTGCCTATGTACCTATGTAACTGAAGACCCTCCTGACCCTGTAACAAATGCTTGGTCGAAAGGAGATGCAAAAGCCAGGGCGATAATTAATTTGGCAGTCAGCGACCAGCAAGTAGTCTATATAAGGAATAAGAAAACTGCCAAAGAAATGTGGGACAGTCTTGCAGCAGTGCATGTTAGAAAAGAGTCAGCATCTGCATTGACATTTTTCAAGCAGTTGTACCAGACTAAGTTGCAGCCTGGTGGTGATTTGGCAGCACACTTGAGACGTCTGGAGGCAATACGCGGCGAATTAATTCGAAGGGACATGGACATACCTGATATTCAGTATGTTTTTATCATTCTTTGTTCCCTTAACGAGGACTTTGATGGTATAGCTAGCCAGATATCTGCCGTTCCACCAGCACAATTAACTGTGGAAGGGGTAACGGCAAGATTAATGGGCGAGTTGGATAGAAGGGAGGCTTGTGCAATAAGCACTCCTATTTCCAGAAAGAATGAGGAACGCCATATGCAAACTTGTGGCGATACAACTGCATTTAAAGCTGCCAAGCGTTGTTGGTTCTGCAATAAGCAAGGACATTTTGCAAAGGACTGCAGATCCAAAAGAAAGCAAAGTACTCCTAAGCCTGTTTCTGTTCGTCAGTCACGGTTGTCAGCCCAACAGTCGACATCATACCGTAAACACAGAAACGAGCCACGAGCTTTTTACGCTCGGACTGCAGATCATAAAAGAATTAAAGGTGCCAAGTGGAAGTCTTTTATTGTGGACTCAGGAGCATCTCACCACGTTTGCAACGATCGAAGCTTGTTTATTTCTTTCGAAGAGGAAATTGGTAATGTACATTTAGCCAATTCACAAGTCTTGCAGTCACTTGGCAGGGGTACTGTTAAACTTGACTCTTTAAACATTACAATAGCAAACTGCATATACTGCCCATCAGTGGACAATTTATTATCAGTAAGGTGTTTTGCTCGTCAAGGCATAAGTGTGCGTTTCTTAAATTCAATGTGTGAGTTTTTTGAGGGGAACAAACGTCTGTTGTATGCCTGGGACTCTGATGGTTTATATAGACTGTATTTTCGCACCTACTCCCAATCACCTATAAATTGCAGAGCAGTACAGTCAAGCCAGGGGTTGAGGACTGTAAGGCCTCACTCCAAGTGTGTCCACGAGGCGCACAGAATTCTAGGACACCTGAATTTTGCTGATGTAATTAAGACAAAGAATATTGTTAATGGCCTCAACTTAAAACCATGTAAATTCTTTATGCAATGTCTATCTTGTTGCAAGAATAAGATTAAGGTTGCACGCAAGGGTAGGTGCTCAGATAGGAAAGTAACTGAGCCATTTGAGCATGTACATTGTGACTTAGTTGGGCCACTCCCACCATCATTAGGAGGTTCAAAGTACTGGCTCACTCTCATAGACCAGTATAGTAGATATTGTTGGACTTATGCAATAGCTGACAAGTCCCAAGCATTTGAGGAGTACAAAGTTTTTTGCAACTGGGTAAAAATGCACTTTAACAAACCAATTAAGAACCTGTTTTCTGACCGGGGTGGAGAATTTGTTTCTGAGGATTTTGAGAAATTCCTGGAAGCGCAGGGGACTACTCATGAGTTATCTTGCCCCCGAAGTCCCTGGCAAAATGGGCTTGTTGAGGTTGTGCAGCGTGACCTACAGGCAGGGGTTAAAACTTATCTGCATGATGCTAATCTGCCCAAAGACTTTTGGGCTGAAGCGCTTAATGCGTTTTGTTATGTCAGAAATCGCAGTTATCATTCTGGTTTAGATGTCACCCCCTATGAGAAGCTGTTTAAAAAACGCCCTAATCTGAAATACCTACGCATTTGGGGTTCAGATGTAATTATGCATTATCCCGCTAAGCAAAAATTGGGTGAGCGTAGTGTTCAGGGAAAATTAATGGGCTACCAGCAGGGGGCGTACAGAATTTACATACCAGCAACTGGCAAATTTCATATTACCAGAAGCATGATACAAACTGTAAATTGGAATGGAGTTGCTGTTTTCCAAGATACTGACGGTATAGATAGTACTGAGGAAGAAGAGGAAGAAGCAGCAGCAGCAGCAGCAGCAGGAAATGGTGCTTCTGAATTAATGGAAAAAGACAAAAAGCCTGTTGAATCTGATAATTTGTTTGATGATTTAAAGTCACAGGCACCCGAGGGGAGGTTAGATTCTCTTGAGTTCTCTGATCGTGAGCTTAGCCTACAGGCACCTCTTCAGTCTGACAATGATGATTTACAACCTGAAACTAGTAGTTCACTTAGTCCCATTAAGTCTGAGGAGTCTGATTCTCCTTCCGGACTGAGACGTTCAGATAGAAAGAGGCAGAAGCCACAACGTTTTGCAGATGAACATTTTAATACTGTGTATGCCAATAAGGCGGGTTTTGAGCCAAAAAGCTACAATGATGTTCAGAATTTACCTAAGCACCAAGCTGCAAATTGGTATAAAGCTATGAATTCCGAGATAGCTTCTTTAAAAGAGCATAACACTTGGTCTCTTGTACCACAAACCCCAGATATGAGACTTATTGATTCAAAATGGGTTTATAGAGTTAAAATGAATGACAAAAATGAAGTTGTAAGGTACAAGGCAAGATTAGTTGCTAAGGGTTTTCAACAAATTCCAGGCGAAGATTATGATTTGTGTTATTCACCAAGTGTAAAATATGAAACAGTTAAGCTCTTGTTAAAAGATGCATCACAACATGGACATTCTGTTTATCACCTAGATATAAAAACTGCATATTTGTTTGCAGATTTAAAAGAACAAATTTTTATGCGTGTCCCTGAAGGCATAGACGCCGCTGAAGGTTTGGTATGCAAATTAAATAAATCCCTTTATGGTCTCCACCAAAGTGGAAGGAATTGGCACCAAACTTTAGCAAAAGAATTGCTGGATATTGGGTTTTTCACAAGCAAAGGCAGACAATTGTGTGTTTATAAAGGAAAGGGCAAACTCTGTAACAAAAATATGTGTGTACGTAGATGACGTGTTAATTTCTACAAAAACTAAACAGGAATATGAAGAGGTAGTTTCACAGTTACAGAAGAAATTTGATGTGGTGGAATTAGGCATAGCTAAAAATTACTTATCCATGCAAATTGAGAAAGGCAAAAATGGATCTTTTCTGGTTCATCAAACTGCAAAAATTGATGACCTTGTTGAAATGCTACGTTTAGAAAATGCAAATAGGAAGGAAACGCCTATGGTGTGTGGTTTCACCTTTACAGGTGAAGATAAGCCATTCCCTAACAAAACTTTGTATCGTTCTGCTATAGGCAAGCTAAATTTCATTCAAAGAATCTCAAGACCAGATATAACTTATGCTTTTCACTTTCTGGCAAAATTTGTGGAAAAGCCCACTACACAATGTTTCTCTGCTCTTAAGAGAGTGGTAATGTACCTTAAACATACCAAACATTATAGGTTGCAGTTTACATCAAGTATTGACAAAGGTTTTGAAATTTTCTGCGATGCATCTCATGCAGTGGAACAAAATAATTGCAGGGGTGTGTCTGGTATGGTGTTTTGTTATAACGGTTGTCCATTTGAATGGAAGTCCCAGACACAAACCATTATTTGTCTCTCCACAACAGAGAGTGAATTATGTGCATGCGTTCAGGCCACTCGTGATGTAGAATGGTATCTGCAAGTATTCGCAGACCTACAGATACAAGTAACACTACCAGTAAAAGTTTACCTTGATTCCCAGAGCGGACTCGCTATCCTGTGTTCAGAGACCAATACGCAGCGCACTAGAGTCTTGAGATTACGTTTGCAGTTTGTAAAGAAACTAATTGCTGATGAATTGATTGTATTTGAATATGTTCCAGGTAACAATCAAATTGCGGACATTTTTACAAAAGCACTTCCAAAGGTTACACATGAAAGACATGTACAAAGTATGCTTTATGTTTTTGTTCCACAATGATGAACCGCAGGGGAAATGTTGAATGGTTACTTTAAATGTAAAGGTTCATCATTGTTCCACCTAATGTGTATGTCTTTAAGGGGCCAGAGCAAGGGCCAGAGCAAGATAACAAGACCCAGCTTTACAGCTGTGAAACATAGCAGGTGCTGCTGAGTTGTACTGATTAAGCCCTGTCTGCAATTGGGTGTAGTATATAAGGAGCAGCATCTAGCTCTCCCATTACCCTGGGGGTTGGGTTGGTGGTTGGGTCATGTTTGTTTGTTGATGTATTTAGTGTATAAGGCGTTTTTGTTTTTGTAATTAAAACCTTGTTTAAGTTATTTTTGAGTCCCTTTTTAATGCATGGTCTCCCCAGCAAGCTCTCTGCAGCGCTACCATACTGCAAATAGCCAACACCTCTGCCTCCAGCACCCGGCTGCAGCTTGTTTCTCCCTCGGCAGCAGAGGGACTCAGAAGACGGCGGTTTCACCTGCAGTATACCACCGAATGAAGCTGTCATCAAGATCTGCCCCTCATACAACTCCTGGGCGATATATCAATATATCACCCAGGCCTACCCACCACTCCCACATTGTGTTTGGTCCAACAGAACAAGAGAAACTTCAATAACAAGCAAAGCCTCAGAGAGAGCCCAGCTTGATTGCCAACATCATTTCCCATCTTGTCTGGTTTCAGGGTAAATTCTTGGTGGTCTTGTGACGCTGACCTGGTCAGTTGGTTGCCTATTATTTGGTCACAGTCAAGTAGAGGCTTCATTCAGATGAACATCTTCCATCTTTCTCTGGAATATCCCAAATAAGCAATCATCTTAAACACTTCCTCCTCTCTTCTGGAGCTTCAAGTCTGCATTGCAAAGCATGGTTTGATTGTGACTTGAAGGGATAGCTCAAACCAGAGTTTGTGTGTTCAGATGTAATAAGAAACTAAGGTTTGATCAAAACAAGAAATAATGAGATCTCATTTCCTTCTCCTCCTGCATAAAGAGCTTCATTGAAGGAAATGAGGTCTCATTTGTGGCTTACAATCCACCAAGTTATGGTTCAGTTTATTATCTTTATGCAACGACTGTTACAAATGCCCTTGTGCAGCCAACCTTTTTTATTGCATCATACCTATTTCTTTTGTTTGGAAAAGCTGCAGTTCATATACATGTGCAAATATTTGAAGCTGGCTGTACTTTGTGAACGTTCCAGAATACACAAGTTACTTAACCAAAATTGGAACCTTTATACTGTATTCAGAGATTTTGGATATGCATTTAAGTTCCTTACTTGTCAGATAGTAGGTTCATTCTCTGCAAATAAGAGTTTAGTTCCCATTGTAGAGTTAACAGTAGAGAAGGTGATTTCCCACTCCAATATTTTTTGTATGTTTGTGGTTACCTGACTTGTGCATGACCTAATGATTTCACAGTTGAACTTCAGTGGCTTTTGGTTGTAAAGGTTAGTTCTGTTCTTTAAATCTTGTTTTAGAAAATTAGGTTCAGAACTGCGGCAATTTTGTTTATTAGGCAGATGACATGGCAAGATCTGTGTTTCCTGAGCATAGCTCTTGGCTCATGCAGCAGAAATTGAGCTAGGGAGTAATAAATAGTCTATAATGGATTGAGCCAACAGTTGCTGAGCTCTCTGGGATCAGGTAGATACAGTTTAATTAGATTTGAGCCTGTCATCTTAAGAACTTTTCATATATTTTTCCACCAAAGAGGATAAAGTGTTAGTGCAATTACCATTTGGTAGTTTATATTTTTAATAAACATAAAAATGGGGTGCACTGGTGCAACTTTCCCCTGTGTCTTCTTGAAACAAAGAGTTCAAGATTCCAGTGGTTATATTACATTTATTAAGCACAATTACTAGCCACTTTTCCAGGGTTCAGCAGAATACAAAATCTGCAGTGGATTAAAAACAACAAACAGTCCAAAACCCCGAAAAGAATAACCAGTCAAGCAAAAGGCAAGCTGAAATAGATGTGCTTTACCTTCTTCTGGGAAACAGAGTGGGCAAATAATGCACCTTAGAGGAGATATCATTCTGCAGCCTTGGGGCAATAAACATGAATGCCTTTATTGGGGCAATAAACATGAATGTAGATGTAGCAGTTTTCACTTTGTGTGGCAATTGCCCTGAATTTCTGTGTGAGTTTATCAAAATTGGCATAGTGACAATGTCAGAGAGGTGGTCTCTGAAGCTTTAGAAATTTTCGTAAAACCGTGCAAACTTTGAAATAGCTGAGCTGCTTTCGATGCTAACATTGACTGTTAGGTGATAGGCAGCTCTTGCCCATCATTTCAGATGTGAGTAGTCACAGGAGGGAAGCCCAAGTCATTGGCATGAAGTGGATAAGGTACAGGAGCCAAAAGACATGTGACAGAAAGGCAGAGGTACAGTCCAGGTGAGCTCAGGTGTGTCTTAGGGGTGCCTTTGGAGCAGACAACAATCAATAGTAAGGTCAAGCTGACATAGCAGGGACATGTATGACTGGGGTGCATGCACAAGGAAATGGTGCAAAGTCAATGGAAGGAGGTATGGAATGGCTGCATTGTCATCTCCAGGGTTTGGGAGGGTGACACAAGCCCTGCCCACAGTTGGCCTATGTCATCCTTACTACTTTCTATTCACGAGACCTCTTTCTGTAGAGATAATGACATGATACACTGTAGTTTTTCTAATAGTATCTCAGGGGTACAGTAAACCCATTCCTCAAAATAACATAAGTGGATCAGAAGACAAATTCTGGTATCTAAGCAAGAACAGATTTTTATAGCTTTTAATTGGCTCCTTTTGTACTGTTAAAGTTTTGTTTTTGATGAAGTTTTTAATGTCTGACTCTGCATTGTTTTTAATATTCAGTTGAAAGCCGCCCAGAGTGGCTGGGAAAACCCAGCCAGATGGGCGGGGTATAAATATATTATTATTATTATGAGTCTGATGACTAGATAGAAATAAACAAATCTGAGCTGATCTGTCGTGTGTGTGTGTGTGTGTGTGTGTGTGTGTACACACTTTCAAACTGGGAATAGCATTTTGCAGAATGCTAAAACCACCACTCCTTTATTATGCTGCTCTCTATAGGGTGGTAAGGTGTAGTGAGTGTAATATGAATTGCGAAGTCTGCATTTCAGCTACACATTAACTTCACATTAGGCCATAGTTTTATGTGGAATGAGTAGATGGATTTGGAACTCTAAATTTGTTCTGGAGTTCATGTGAGGCTTTGGGGTACTTTCTTCCTGAACATGTCAAGAAAAACATAAATGGGTAATTTTTATCCGCTGAATTAAATGTGGATGCCGTTCTTGTTTAAAGAGCTCTGTGTAAACACTAGATCTCCCGTTTCGAAAAGAGATTGCAGGATGAGTCGTCTATTCTTGCATTCAGGGTTTTAGACCTTGGGGTCCCTTCCATTTCTACAATTTTTTTTAATTCTCTGATTCTATCTGTATGAAAAAATAAAGCTAAAATCACTTTAAAAGTTGCTCATAACATGGGTAGATGTTTGAAGTGGGTGGATGGAAAGTAATTAAAGTTAAATCTAAATACAAGAACGTTAAAGCTACATTTAATCATGTCTTAAAATTGAATAACAAATTGAGAACAACCATGGTTTGGTATTATGTATGGACTGTACTGTAATTCTGAACCAAGGTTTGGCCATCATCATGCTGGTGTTCTCCCCTTTCACTCTTGCATGTCTTCACATATCCAAATTTCCTCTCTGACTTCCTGATTTGGGCAAACCATAGTCTGTCGTTACATCTGAGGCTTTTGCAGTTGACCACCAAACCATAGCTGACAGCTGATCAGTTCTGTAAAATCTTCGTCCCTGGTTGCCTCTAACCGCATGGGCTGCAATGAGCAAACATTTTGATTGCTGGCTTACTCTGCACCTGGGTTTTGAGCAGGATTTTGGGCTCAAGTGTGAGAGAAAAAGGAGCAGATGTGAAGTGGAAAGCAACAACATTGAAAAGATACTATGTGGTCATAGGTAATATGTTGATTTAAACCGCCTTAATTTAAACCCATCCACTCTTGGAATACATGTTTTGAACTTGGAAAACAAATATTTTTAGCCTAAAAAAATAAAGTTATTTTTATTGAAGTACAACTTGCTTTAAAACAAATTTCCCCTCTTCTATTGCAGATCTTTCACTATTGAGGTTCATCAATGCAGAGCTTACAAGGGGTTACTTCCTGGAACATAATGAAGCGAAGTACACAGAAAGGAGGGAACGAGTGTACACATGCATGCGAATACCACGAGAGCTGGAAAAGGTAAACTACTTTCTCAGCGTTCTACTTGGGCTGATAAATTCAAATTCTGATTTTATTAAAAACATAACAGAACTTTCTAAACATGCACTTCTGAATAGGTTTTAAATAACAAAAAATAATTTTAAAAATTACTTTTTCCCTGTACACGGTCTGAGGGCTGTGTCTTATGTATGGAGTCCAAAAGCATCACTTTGTCTTTTGTATGGTGATACCATAATTGAATGTGTAGGCTTGTGTCCAAAGGGTGTGTGGACTGAAGAGAACAGCGTGTGCAGCCAGAGCTTCACTTGTTGTTTTCTCTGCAGCAGTTCCACTGCCAAAGAGAAAAGCAGTAGCTCAATTTTAAAAGTGGCTTGCCCCTGGCAAAAAAGCCAGCAGATGCCAGTCGTTATGAGTGGATCTTGTTTCAGGCTACGAGACACACTAATGGGAACCCCTTCGTAAATGGTTTATCTGTAAACTTATTTCCATGGGTAAACCTTATGTAGGTGCTATAAACCTCATTTCTATTGTAAAAGATGCCGAGCAAAAACAATGACAACACTTACATCCTGCATCATCCTTTCTGAAATGCTAGAGTTAGATGCTGAGCAAGATGGACCAACAGTCTGACTCTGTTTAAGGCACCTTCCTATTTTCCTGCTTCAAGAAGTTTGTGGGTTTTTTTCATGTGTGCTTTATTTTGAGTTTCTGCTGAAATGAGGCTGCATTTTAATGTTGTATTTTAATCTTGTTTTTCAAGTTGTATTTCAATCAATTGTTTTATATCTGGTGTTAGTCGCCCTGAGCCTGGTCTTGGCTGGGGAGGGCGGGGTATAAATAAAATTTATTATTATTATTATTATTATTATTATTATTATTATTATTAAACTGTAAAGTTGTTAACGGTTGGCAGGATTCAGGAAAGGAGTCCCACTAGCAGAAGCCTGAATAAGGAGTTCCATTTGCTCGACAGGGCTTCCTCCCCTCTTCCCCCTGAATCTCCCCCAAACACTTGAGAGAATCCCCAGAAAGTACATTGGGGGGCAGATAGTTGTATCTGACAAGCTGAGCTCCCTGAACTATTACATTTTTTGAGTGTGGTGAGCTTCTTTGAAGACTCCAAAGCAGACTACGTAATGTCCCATAAGAATCTACTTAGTTCTCTCACTGAAACAGTGGTACTTGAACTTAATATTGGCTGGTAGGAATAAAATAGGAATACATTGGTGGGATTCTTTTTTCAAATACAACTTTTACACATTGGGATTAAGTATTAATATGTTTATCTAATTTAATCAATCTTACTGGGTTTCTAAAAAACCTTTTAAAGTGATAACTCAGAAGTCATTTTAAAGATGATTTAACAGTACTGTACACAATTCCATACTATACAGTTAACATATAACGCATGAACCATAAACTAATTATTTTCACCCTCCTTATCTTCAGGAAATATTTTCCACATCTATTTAATACAAATGGTTTTGCCATATGTTCCAGGCTATAACACACCTTCAGTTCACATGGGACATTGGCCAGGCCCATTAGACGTCATTGTTACTCTGCATCAAGGTGTATCAACCTAGGAAGGTGCCTAATATATGGATGCTTGTATGGGATGTCAACAGCGGAAAAGCTATATTTGATTTCTTTTCTTTCTCATTGAGAAATCCCAGGATTCCCTAATTCACAAACTGAAAAATACTGGTGTATGCAAAGCTGAACATTTTTTCATAGATTGTTCCATATGAGAGGCAACTTTCAAAATTAAAATAACTTCTGCAAAAGCTGCCTGTCTCTACTTCAGATAGACTGTAGACACCGTGATGTGAAAGGAAGGTCAGGGCTGATTATCTAAAATTGTGTCCAGGAATAGGTCATCTATTGAGGAAAGATTGGACTCATTGAGCCATGAACGTTTGCAAACTTTGACTGATTCTTACAGTGCAGACATTTTCTTGAACGCTTTCCAAGTGCACAGTGTATTGTTCCACAAAGTTTCCCAAACTAAACAAATAGTGCTTCAGTCTCATAACATCATGACCACTACTTTACTGGCATGGTGTCACACATTTAGGTTTAGGGAAATTGTGAAAAAATAGTTGTTCTTCCAAACCTTTAGAAAGATTTAGGTTATTCTTTTGTTGGCTGATGTTGGTTTTGTGAGGATTTCTGCATTCTGTATTTGTGGCAGTTTTAATAAGGTCTTTGGTGTGTAAGTGCTTTCTGTGTATTACTTTTGGGTAAATGTAAGGGTAATTTTATAGACTTAGAATTGTGATGCTTATCAGCATGGAAATCTTTAAAGTAACAGTTTTTACTCTGATTTCTCTTTCCTTTTACTCTCTAGTTGATGATTTTTGGAATTTTTTTGTGCCTGGATGCTTTTCTCTATGTGTTCACACTCCTCCCATTGAGAGTTTTTCTGGCAATGTTCAGGTTCATCACATTACCTTGTTATGGCTTGCGGTAAGTTCCTTTATTTCTCTTACTTAGTTGATCTAAATATACTTTAATTGGCCTATTTAACTTTGTCAGTCTTAAGGCTTGAACTGGTTTGAAATTGCAAACAGTTTCATGCTGAAAAGCAAACAAAAAATAATCCTAACACTTGACATTCATTTTTGAGCCTCACCCAGTTGTGGTTTTGAATAGCAGTTAGCTCAAAATTTCTACATGCTCTCCCAGAATTTGGTGTTAAGGGCATGCCAGGAACCTTATTTTCTAGCTTTTGTTTTACTAAGTTATAATGATTTTCCTAAAAGGATCAAAATACATAACAAAGTAGTTCTGTTAGTGCAAGAACTCTTAGCTGCACAACACAACTCTCTCTCTCTCCTCATGCTCACTGCACACCCTCCAAATCTGTTCTGTGGGTTCTCCCAACCCTCTGAAGCAGATCTGCAGAGGGCACAGGGGCACATGGAGATCACAGAGGAAGGGGAAGTTTCAGGGCACCAACAGAAATCCTTGTGCTAATTGAACTACTTTGTTGAATACTGCCCATGTCTCTTTTTTTAGCTACCGAATTTGTAGCTTGCAGGTGGTGGACGACAACAACAACAACAACAACAACTATTTATTTATTTATACCCTGACCATCTGGCTGGGTTTCTCCAGCCACTCTGGGTGGCTTTCAACAAAATACTAAAATACAATAGTCCATCAAACATTAAAAGCTTCTGTAAACAGGGCTCCCTTCAGATGTCTTCTAAAATTCTGGTAGTTGTTGTTCTCTTTGACATCTGGTGGGAGGGTGTTCCACAGGGCAGGCGCCACTACCGAGAAGGCCCTCTGCCTGGTTCCCTGTAACTTGGCTTCTCGCAGTGAGGGAACCGTCAGAAGGCGCTCGGTGCTGGATCTCAGGATGTTACCCTTTATTTAAATGTAAGTGTTAAAGCTTACGAATTTTACCCCAGTATTTAAATTCCTGCAGGGTAATTTTGTCAATAACCATTTAAGAGAATGCTACAGGATAGCCCTCTTAGTTCCAACGATCATTTAGCATCTCTGATAATGTAGAATAATAGGATTATAAAATAAACCCATTCAGATACCTCTAAATAAAGGTAGCAATATTTATTTAGCATTAAGGTAAAGGTGTAAAGGTACCCCTGCCCGTACGGGCCAGTCTTGACAGACTCTGGGGTTGTGCGCCCATCTCACTTAAGAGGCCAGGGGCCAGCGCTGTCCGGAGACACTTCCGGGTCACGTGGCCAGCGTGACATCGCTGCTCTGGCCAGAGCCAGAGCCAGAGCCGCACACGGAAACGCCGTTTACCTTCCCGCTGGTAAGCGGTCCCTATTTATCTACTTGCACCCGGAGGTGCTTTCGAACTGCTAGGTTGGCAGGCGCTGGGACCGAGCAGCGGGAGCGCACCCCGCCGCAGGGATTCGAACCGCCGACCTTTCGATCGGCAAGCCCTAGGCGCTGAGGCTTTAACCCACAGCGCCACCTGCGTCCCATTATTTAGCATTATTTAGCATTAGGCTTAATCATAATGCAGAGTGACGTGAGTTAGTTGTTATAAGCCTCAGGCTCATATACTCACACCTCCTCTGACAAGGTAAGTAGTAATAGCTTCTGCTTAACAACAGCTTGTCAACTCATCCAGACATGATCAAATGGTAGTTACAGTGGTGCCCCGCAAGACGAACGCCTCGCAAGACGGAAAACCCGCTAGACGAAAGGGTTTTCCGTTTTGGAGGCGCTTCGCAAAACGAATTTCCCTGTGGGCTTGCTTCGCAAGACGAAAATGTCTTGCGAGTTCCTGCGGGGTTTTTTCCCTTTTCCCCCCCTTTTCCTAAGCCCTAAGCCGCTTATCAGCTAATCCGCTGATAAGCCGCTTATCAGCTGATCCGCTAAAAGCCGCTAAACCGCTAATAGCGCTAATCCGCTAAGCTGTCAATGGGCTTGCTTTGCAAGACGAAAAAACCGCTATACGAAGAGCCTCACGGAACGGATTAATTTCGTCTTGCGAGGCACCACTGTAATTTTAACTATAGTTTCTTTGAAACAAGCCAGCTTGAAAACATTGAGAGATGTGCTGGCCATCTTATTAACTGTCCTGTCTGTAGAAAGAACATACCATGTATTGCCCACTTAATAAATTAATTGTCTTGCCGATAAACATTCACATTCCTCATGATACAATTGGGATTGTACCATGTCTGGTGTGCTTGTACTCAGTTGTTAGTTAGTTAGTTTTATTGTTGCTGTTGTTGTTAAGACCAGTTGTAGGGGACTGGGAAAAACCTGGTACTGAAGTCAGAAGCTAAGACTTCAGCATATCCAGCTTCTTTGAAAGGCTTGAGTACAATCCAGAAACATCAAAATTGGTATCAGTTCCCCATTGAGCTTGTCAGTGCAAAGAATCAGGTTATGTGCTCCTTTTTTTAGAATGAAATGTCCCTTTTGAACTGTGCTGCAAATACATTTTTGATGCTGTATAATTTGCAACTTGTTTAATAAATCCTTTAATTGGGTCATTTTATTCAGCACCTAATTCCACAATGCACTATAAATTTTGTCTTCCATGGTTAAAAAATGGCTGTTTTCAAGTTTCTTGATTATTGCATGTTTTTAACAGTGAAAATATTGCTGTAGAAAAATATATGTAGGCCTGTTAACAAATGACATTCTGAGGAATATAGTACTGAAATAATTAGATTTAAGATCATATTCCAGTATTATGTGGGCATTGGTGTGTTTGAGCTGTTTTTAAGGACTATAGACACAACATCATATTCCATTCTATGTAAAAACAAAAAGTGCTCCTCCCTTCATTCTGGTTTGTTTTTTTTCAAGATCTCAGCAGAAAGACTAAATATCCTATATCTCCAGCCTTTGTTTACACTCCATTTATTCTAGTCTCTTAGAAATTATTTAAACGGGATTCTATTCTCCCATTCTTTATTGCTCTGAAAGTATAGCAGTCCTTTTCTTTTGTGAGGTTAATCCTCATTCACGTTCTCATGATTCATGTAAAGTGCAAATATTGCATATAGCTGTGTTTCTGCATCCAGACTCTTGGACTAGATAAAAACAGAATAAGGCGATTTCTTCATAGCTAAGATTATTTCCTGTTCTTTTGTACTTGTGCATCTTAGGGGGACGGGTTCTTTCAAGACTGCCAGATTAATTTTGGATTGTTTGAGCAAGATGTTTAGCTAACAGGGTTAATTACTTAAAAAATAATAATAATTGTATTAAAATTGGTACTTCTGTAGTCATGCAATGGACACTTACTGGTATCTTCTGATGCCTGAGAATCCTGAGTATTTCCAGGTGAACAGTTTCAGAATGTCAGTCATGCTGCCTCAGTACACCCAACTTCTGCAAGCCAAATGAGACTATGTCACTCATTGCTGGTCCAGATAGCAGATCTGGGTCTAGCAAAGCCTGGGGCCCGAGGTAGCACTTGGAACATTGCCCAAAAGAACAGCAGTCATGGAAGAAAAGCCACGTTAGGTGTTATTGCATCACTCCCACAGCTGATGTAGGGCTGCAGCATTAAATCAAACTTGGGGTAGCCTTCCTCCTAGAAGGTGATCTTTCAAGCAAAATATTTTAAATATTTATGTTGTGCCCTATGTGATGGGCTCAGCACAGATTACGGCAGTTTTGTCAAAGGTAAATTTATCGCTGTCCAGGGCACATTCTGCTAAATACAGCAATAACTTTTGCCATAAATTGTTGGTAACCAGAAAATAGTGGATTTCCACTGCCATATCTTTTATTTCTTTTGGAGAAATACATACTTTCTCCTCCATTAAGATTTCCCTCCCTGTTGTTTCAAACTTATCATATTTTAAGTAATTTGTGACTACATGTTCTGCCAAGTTTGCAGTGCGATCCCAAAGGCATAAATTCATGTAACTCATTTTGTGGATCAATTTGTGTTCACCAACAAATAAATATATGTACTGTTGTATTCCCCTTATATGAGACCATAGGGCTTTCAGTCTTTTGGTAGATAATACCATCGGCGGATTTAATTCCACGAAATAGTAATATCAGCTTTTTAGAAATACAGGCTTTCTTCTCTGTTTCCTTTTTCTTTTGTCTCATATTGGAAGTTTGACAATCGCAGATTTGATCTAATTCCTTTTTGCTGAGTTAAATTCTTGATTATCCCAAAATTCTTAATTAGGCAGATATTCCATTCATCTCAAAGAGAATAACACTCTTTTCCTGCTTCAATCTGTATGTGCTACATGAGGGAAAATAAAGTTTTCAATCACTTTCCCTCTTTTCCATGATGGTCAACGTACCTAGTGTAGCAACATTACAACCTTCTTTCTCTCTCTTTCTCTTTTATTTCTTGTAAATCAGACCGAAGGGAAGAGCACTTTCACTTCCTTTATAGGATGGAATATGATGTCACATGGGACTCCTTCATGGTGAGTATCTATCCTGATTTTTCTTCTAAATTATCAGCTAAAATGATTTCTTCCCATAAATTGTATGTCATGTTGTTAAAAAGCCAACATCACATTATTAACATCACACTTCTCTGTTCATAAATTTTGCTGGGATGTATTCAACTATTTCCTGACCAGGGATGAGACAAATTAGAGAAAACCAAATGCTACCTACCTGTTGCAGTATCATTTATTTTGAAAATTATTTAGGAAGGTAATGAAATGAATTGTTAAGTTGGAGTACATTTTCACATTAAATCTAAAATGAGATTGTCCGTTCAATTTTAAGAGACTCCATGCAATTTTGCCTTAAAATCTTAATAGTCGAATTTCCATGATTAGGAGCTGTCAAATGAATTGTTATCCTAGGCTTGTAAATGGCCACTAGTCAAGTTAACCGTGGCAAGTGAAAAATCAACTCCAGAGACCAGGCAGGCAAATTTTTGATTCTTTTTTTTTCTTTCACATGAGCCACAAACAA
This sequence comes from Podarcis cretensis, assembly GCF_951804945.1. Classification (NCBI taxonomy): domain Eukaryota; kingdom Metazoa; phylum Chordata; class Lepidosauria; order Squamata; family Lacertidae; genus Podarcis; species Podarcis cretensis. The sequence continues at coordinate 73,913,082 of NC_137178.1, forward strand.
TTGCAGGGAGGACTAATAGCATTTTTGTGTGTGAGTAGTAAACTTTGTGAATGCTATGGGTTTGTTTCAAAATATTCTGTATTAGCTACTTTTGAAAGATAAATATCACTGTGCAAGTGGAACTCTGCTCACTTAATAGGGCTTTTTTACCCTCTTTTCCCCACTACAGTCCTCTTTGTCCATGAAAAGCCACTCATGAGCGTTTTGCCCCCCTGAGACCAGTACTGGATTTGACAAAGGGGGCTGCTGTAGAAGGAGGAAGCCCTCAGTAATTGAAGGACCATCTTGCCCGCAATTCACACAAGAGCACCTCTGTATTCAAGACATAGTTCAGATATAAGCCATATCTAAAGCAGTTTTAAATTAAAAACTGATGTGCAGGGCATATCAAGTGTTCTTCATACTGTAGTCCTTGCTTTACTGCATAATAAAGTCTCAGCTTAGCTTAATAACTGTTAACAACCAGGATAATAAGGTGGGATCAGGATTATCTAGGTGTTTAAACAGGAATTAGGGATGCGGGTGGCGCTGTGGGTTAAACCGCAGAGCCTAGGACTTGCCGATCAGAAGGTTGGCGGTTCAAATCCCCGCAACGGGGTGAGCTCCCGTTGCTCGGTCCCTGCTCCTGCCAACCTAGCAGTTCGAAAGCACGTCAAAGTGCAAGTAGATAAATAGGTACCGCTCTGGCGGGAAGGTAAACGGCGTTTCCGTGCGCTGCTCTGGTTCGCCATGCTGGCTTAGGCATGCTGGCCACATGACCCGAAAGCTGTACGCCAGCTTCCTCGGCCAATAAAGTGAGATGAGCGCCCCAACCCCAGAGTCGGTCATGACTGGACCTAATGGTCAGGGGTCCCTTTACCTTTAAACAGTTCTCTGGTTTGGAGAAAGGAGGGAAGTCTGGCTTAATCTAAAACAGGGATGAAATGCCAAAACTGGTATGAAAAGAAGGGTTTGTGGGTTGGAGCATTCATTTCTGGATTTTATGAAAGAAAGCTTATCTTCAACAGTGCCGAGTACCCTGCCCAGACGTGACTTTTACTTTCTCCCCCCCCCCCCCATACTCTGTCACGTACACAAACATAAAGTCAGTAATGTGCATGCTAAGATACAGGGATGAATGAAAACAATAGATACTAAAATATCTCATCAAAAGTACCTCACCCATTCAATTTTAAGATAAATTTCTTTAGGGAAAGTGTTTTGAAATCTTATTAATCGTCGTGCCATTTCTGATTTCGCCTTGTTTGTTTTGAGACAGCTCTCACCGAGGCCTAAGGATGAGGTTGGTGTTGATTTTTTTTTTCTTCTTAGCATGCTGTTGTGCTATCTGTGTGCATGTAGTTTTTGCTGTTGATCAAGCTACAAGCAAACACATTATGGAAGTTTAGCTTCTTTTAAATAATGCTTCTTACACAAAATGCATGCTTTGAAGTAGCTTGTCTCTCTAAGTGCATCTGAGTGATGCCTGCGTTTCATTCACATACTACATTTTTTGGAGTGCTCTTAAAAACTTAGGTTATAACTGAAAACAGTGGCGTGGATTCCATTAAGCCAGCGCAAGGGTTCCTGCTGGTGCAGTGGGGCTTGTCTCCTTCCCTCTTGCACTTCCCCAAATGTGCTTCTGGAGAGTCAGGAGAACCCTGAGAAGAGATGAGGGGAAGGAGGGTGGGTTTTTTTTAGTATAAATGAAGGAACAATTGGAAGAGTGTAACGTGAAATTCCACCCAATTTGTGAATCATCTGGGTAAGGGGAAGCCAATGTGGTGCCCTACAAATATTATTGGACTACAACTCCCGTTGGGACGCGGGTGGCACTGTGGGTTAAACCACAGAGGCTAGGACTTGCTGATCAGAAGGTCGGTGGTTCGAATCCCCACGACGGGGTGAGCTCCTGTTACTCGGTCCCTGCTCCTGCCAACCTAGCAGTTTGAAAGCACATCAAAGTGCAAATAGATAAATAGGTACCGCTCTGGTGGAAAGGTAAACGGCGTTTCCGTACACTGCTCTGGTTCGCCAGAAGCGGCTTAGTCATGCTAGCCACATGACCTGGAAGCCGGCTCCCTCGGCCAATAAAGCAAGATGAGCACCGCAACCCCAGAGTCGGCCACGACTGGACCTAATGATCAGGGTTCCCTTTTCCTTTACAACTCCCGTTGCCTCATGGCAGCATGTTGCTTAATCAGGGATGATGGGAATTGTAGTGCAGTAACATCTGAAGGGCTACTCCTGATCCAGCTATTCTACTTTGAGCACTGCTAAGTGAGGCATCCTTTGTGTGTACAGTATTTACTAACACATACAAACGAAGCAGGAAACACTTCTGTTGACCCCAAATACGTTCAGCGGAAGGCATGTTTCAGAAGTAGTTTTAGGAGGTGCAGTATTGCAGAATTTTGAGAACAGCTCTTCATAGGGTAATTGTTTGACATTGGATAATTCAGTGGTTCAAAAAGGGTATGGCAGGAGAGGATGGCAAGTGCGGCAGGAAGATTCAAGGACAATCAAATAAACATTTGGATGGATAAACAACAGAAGCAGTATCCACTCCTTTCTTCAAGAGCATTGGCTGTTCTACGACTTATTCTTGTGAACAAGGATTTTCTTCTGACAAATATGAAAGTTCAGAAAAGAGAAAGGCTTCTTTGTGTTCATGAGGGAGATGAGCATTTGTCATAAATTAGACATAATATAAATGAGATTACTCGGCAAAAACAAGCTCACACCTCTCATTGCGTTTGCATACATATTTAAGAGGCTCGTTTATATTTTGGAAATGATTCCTGTTCTTATGTAGCTGCATAAGAACATAAGCTGCATAAGAAGATATGGAGCAGTGTTATAAAACTGAGTACTGCTAGGAGTTGTTTCTTAACTGTTTTTCAATGTATTTTTATCAATAAAAAATTCAATGTGGCGCAATCAAATTTTTATTCTGAAAGTATGGACCTGAGAAAAGCTTGAGAACCACTGGGCTTATCCCGTGAAGTATGATCCTGAAGCTTTTTCAGTACAGTGGTACCTTGGTTTGCAACTGCTTTGGCTTACAACCATTTTGGATTACAACCACGTCAAACCCGGAAGTGCATGCCCCTCTTTTTGGATTACAGCCCATTTTGGGGGGGGGGGGGAGGCCCCATTGGCAAAAGAGCGCCTTGGGTTACAATCTGTTTTGGTTTACAACCGGACTTCCGGAATGGATTATGGTTGTAAACCAAGGTACTACTGTACAGGCATAGAGTATGCTTGTGTTAATCTTGTCTATGTAGGTGTTTTTCTTAACCAGCAGATGGAGTCAGTTCTTCGATTATGTGAAACAGGTTCAGAATTTATTTAAATTTACAGTGCATAATCAAGGTAGCTCTTAACTGCGATCTGTCTGGAATGCTATCTTTACTCTTTGACATATTCTGATATACATTACAAAGTTTCTTTGATATGTACCAATTTGACAAACATCAGGCAGTTTTTTAAAGTGTTGTGCTCAGGTAGAAAAGACCTTGCAGATTTTTTGGAAATGGCTCACATTTGTCTAGGGACAATTTGAGCTGAATATCCATTGGTCACTCTCCTTTGCATGCGCTAGTTGCTCTTAATCTGTAACCAGGTAGGTGGGACTTTTGTTAATTTTTGGAGATTTGTGGTAGAGGTTGGAGCCCACCTAAATGTCATAGTAGCAACTTTGTGTGTGTGAGAACACAATCTACCCTAATCACACAGAGAAGAACGGAGGGCTTAAAATGAAAAAGACATCAGGAAGGGCGTGGCAGACTCCTTCTCTGCAAGTAATTTTGCCTTAGCTGCGTTAACTTCCAATATTGGAGCTCAGCTGAGAATAAGTGCACTTGGGGAGAGTAATTGTGGCAAAGTAAGATGGAGAAAGAATTTTGCTCCCCTTTTGGTTGAAGGAAGGAAGGGTTTAGTACAGTTAAAATCAGACTGACCACTCACCCTTGTCTAGGTGATTGGGGCTATACTATGTTGTGTCTAGTTTAACTCTTAGAAGAGCTTGACTTTTTGTAATGCTGTAACCTGAAAATGCTCTGGAGAAAATAGGAAGCCAGGGTGAACCTGGGAGCACTGGTATAGTTACCCACTGTCATTCAGAACACTAACAAAAACTTCTAAATTGTCAAGAAAAGGTCCTGAAGCTTGAAAACATTTTCTGTAATTTATTTGAGTTTGTACTGAAACAAGAGTTATTCTATATGAGGATCTGAGATTATAGCAATTCTTGTGTGCTACAGGCTAATCTTGCTTTGGAGTAATCTTGAGCATTTAGAGAAAAAATAATTAATCACATGTTTATGCCTCTGAATATTTTGTAAACTTACTATTTCAGAAAATCTTGGCTTTACAAAACATTTTTTTACCAATATGTAACCAGAGTCAGATTTCAGGGTTTAATTATTCTTCATCAAAATGTATTCACACATCTTCTGAGTTAATGCTGACAGTACAATATACTTTTGATAGATTGTGTAGCTGTTATCAGTATGATCCATTTTCTTCTATAGTTCAGGCAATTTAAAGCACATGATGGCCACATTCAGACAATTGTACCTCAAGTTCGATAAAGCGAGATATGAATTGTCATTTTGCCTGTGCATATATCCCCCTTTCTACACCGTTTGCAGCATGCCTGATTGCAATGTAAGATGCTCTCAAGTAATGAAGCATATGTTTGCTGTTAAACCAAGTGAACTTAATTTTCCATTTCAGCCAAACCTTGTTCCATCTTCAAAGCAATCTTGAATCTTGACTCATGGTTTTGTAGTTGGTTTAAAATTCTGGCTTGTTACTTAATCGGTAACCACAGTCCCTCTGTTGAAGCCACATGGTTTTCCTCAAGAGTTCAGCTTTTACCATTTCCCAAAATAAATAGATCAAGAAGTTTTAAAAATTAGGAAACCACAAACCAACTCACATTAATTTAATTTGGTTTAATCTGTAGGAGACAAACAGCAAAATGTGCAGATTTAAAAAAAAAACCCTCTGCATTACTTCATGTTTTTCCTTAATAAAAGAATTAATTTCCAAAGCTTTTTGCCTACAAATGTCCCTACATTTCTTTGAGCGTTCCAAACACAAAGCCATAATAAGGCCACAAACCAATTTCTGTTAAGTGTCTGTTTGCTAATCGCATTTCCATCTCATGAAATAAACCTGCATTTTTGTTTTAAAATCCAGAATTACTGTTAGGAACAGACAGGAGTCTGAGTGAGCAGAGCAGACAGGTGGGGAGAAGAATCCAGGGGAATTGGGCAGTGGTTTGTGGGATTTTGTGCCACCTGTAAAGTAACCTAATCTAAAGTAATCTAAGGTTAGATTAAAGGTTGCAAGGTGGGGTTGCCATTGAAGACAGTTCGGATAGTTCATCCGATACAGAATTTAGCAGTTGCTCATAGGGGCAAGACGGTTTGGGCAGATTACACCAAGCCTGGCCCTAGCTTCACTGGTTTGCCAGTTAGTTAATTTAATTAATAGTAATGGTAATAGACTATTCTGGGTTACATCTTGGAATGCTGATCTTTTTGAACTCAAAAAGGAGGTATTCTGCTTTCAGCAAAACAGGTTAATAATAATTTATAATAATAATTTATTATTTATACCCTGCCCATCTGGCTGGGCCTCCCCAGCCACTCTGGGCGGCTTACATAAAAACCAAAAATACAGTAAAATATCACACGTTAAAAACTTCCCTGAACAGGGCTGCCTTAAGATGTCTTCTGAATATCAGGTAGTTGTTTATCGCTTAGACATCTGCTGGAAGGGCGTTCCACAGGGTGGGCGCCACTACCGAGAAGGCCCTCTGCCTGGTTCCCTGTAGCTTTGCTTCTCGCAATGAGGGAACCGCCAGAAGGCCCTCGGCGCTGGACCTCAGCGTCTGGGCAGAATGATGGGGGTGGAGACACTCCTTCAGGTATACTGGACCGAGGTTGCCTGCTCTCCTCTTGCAAATTACTTTCAGTATCGTTTTTAAGTCCTGAGTGACCCTCACCAAGGAGTTAGGTATGAATCATTAGTTTTAGATTGACTGGGGGCAAAACCAGCAGCAATTTAAGTATTTGTTGTTAAAATAGAAAACGTACCATTCAGTACAAATACTTTGTGTTGAATGGCTCTGGTGCTTTTTTATGTACTTTTGAAAAACATATTTAATATGTGGCTATTGTTTACAGTTGTGCTATTTGTTTTGTGTACTTTCTATATTTCAGTGATAGACGCTTGCTGCAGCCCGCTCAGGTGTGTGATATTTTCAAAGGAGTTATATTGCTTATCTGCTACTTCATGATGCACTATGTTGACTATTCCATGATGTACCACCTGATCAGAGGACAGTCTGTCATTAAACTCTACATCATCTATAATATGCTTGAGGTAAGCAAATGGCCATCAGAACTGACAAAACATGCTTCCTTCCTGAATATTCCAGGTGGAACAATTTCAAAGTTGGTAAAAGAATTATGGTAATTCTGTAATATATTTTCTGCCCTGTTATGGGACAAAGATCCATTTTTCTTCAACAATGATAAGCAACAAGTCATATTGTGGATGCCATAGTTTCTTTAGTATTTGTAAGCAGCTAAATTTGTAATGGGTTTTAAAAGAGCAACTCTCACAAAAGTGTGGTGTATATTTAACACAGTAATAGATCTAGTCCCAACCAATTTTAGGAGTTTTATAAAAAATGGTAGGTATCTCAAGAATTACTTCACATGCGTCTCAAAAGTTGGACATGTTTGAAGAAACTTAAGACTTTGTTTTCTATGAATAGTAGACCTACATGTGAAAAAGCAAGCTGCTTTTCAAAGTCCCGCGTCTTTGAAAACAACTGATTTGCCATTAATAGTGCCATCCAAGTGTTCTTGATGGGAGGAAGGCATAAAAAGAAAATAATTAAAGCAAGCAGAAGAATAGTATAGCAATTGAGGAGGCAACTACATGTGCATAAGTGGTTTTTTAAAAATCCTTTTCAGCTCTGCTATTATTTATCTTTTGAAATATTTCAAAATATTTCAGAAGCATCACCAAATACAGTTTAATCCCAGAGCAATCCCCTTTCATGTGAATGGAAATACTCCTGTTTGTGCAAAGCTGACCCTTAGATCCAGGACTTTGGGTTTGATCCTGAGATCTGTCTGGAGAAAAAGGTTGGCCAAGTGTGACTTTCCTGCTCCATTTCTCCCCAGCAGCTATGGACTGTAGTCTCTGTGGAATGGTGTGAGCTGAGGGACTAGGAAGATTTTAGAAAATGAGGCAGATGCACCTTCTGCTGTGCTGGTCTTTTCCTTAGAATAATGGAATAGAGATGAAAGAGAGCATTCTCTAATGAAAGAGAGTCCACCACTTTCCGAGGCACTGTAGGGTTGCCATATCTTGAAGAACAAAAAAGAGGACAGCCCAAGATGCTGCCAGCCCGAGGAGGCACGTGGGGCTGCTGATGCTCTAGTGCACCTCTTTCCCTGGCATGGGCTGGCAGCAGCTGCACAATGCAGAGCAGCCCAAGCGGAGGCAGGACCCCAGCACCTACCTGATCTTTGCTGTGATAGCTTCACTCTGCTGTGGTGCTTCCACTTCTGGGACACAGTGCCCTTCGGAGCATGCACGTGGCCCCCCCAAAAAACCAACACACCCCATTTATTTATTTTTTAATAACCCCTAACCCAGACATTTCCTTTATAACGTAAATATCCACCTAGATGGGCATGTTGCCCCCCCCAAAAAAAGAGGACATGTCCAGGTTTTCCTGGATGTATGGCAACTCTAGAGGTAGTCAGCTGTTACCATCAGAAAGTTCTTCCTAATATTTATTCAGAATCTCTTTTCTTGCAACTTGAAGCCATTGGTTCAGGTCCTAACCTTTGCAGCTTTCTGTTTGAAGATGGCTACCGTATCTTCTCTCAATGTCTTCTTCTCCAGGCTAAACATTAAGACCCTGGATCATCTTCCTCGCGCTCCTCTCCACATGTTCCAGCTTGTCAATATCCTCCTTGAATTGTGGCACCCAGACACAGTACTCCAGGTGTGGTCTGACCAAAGCAGAATAGAGTGATACTATTACTTTCCTTCATCTGGACACTATACTTCTTTAGATGCAGCCTAGAATAGCATTAGCCTTTTTGCTGCTGCATCACACTGTTAATTCATTTAAGATTGTGGTCTACTAAGACCCCTAGATCACTTTCACATATACTACTGTCAAGCCAGGTGTCCCCATCTTATATTTGTGCAACAGATTATTCCTTCCTAAGTGTAGAACCTTACATTTGTCCCTATTGAAATTCATATTGGCCCAGCTTTCCAATACGTTTAGTATGAGAGAGGGACAAAAACTTCTCCCTGTCTAGCTTCTCTACATCATGCATAATATTATGCATCTCTATCATGTCTCCATTTACTTGACTTATTTCTAAACTAAAAAGTCCCTTGTAGGAGACTTTCTCCAACCCCTTCATTCTTCAGTTACCTTTTTGAGATGTGGCAACACAGTATTCCAAGTGTAGTCTTGCCATAGATTCTTACGACAGCATTATGATACTGACATTTTCGTTTTTGATCCCTTTCTTAATGATCCCAAATAATGATCCCTTTCAGCCAGTTAGAAGAGATATTTTTGAAGCTCATCTCAATCCCTTTTGTTCTCACCACGCAAAACAATTTGGTATCATCAGCAAACATGGCTACCTCACTGCTCATTCCAACACTAAATCATTAATGGGCTACTTAAAAAGCACAGGTCCAAGTTCCAATTCTTGGGGGAACTTCAGTTTCTACATCCCTCCATTGTGAAAACTCAATTTTTTCCCTATCCTTTGCCTTCTGTTTCTTTACCAGTTACTAATAATCCACAGAAGAGCCTCTCTTTATGACTGCTAAGCTTACTCAGGAGTTTTTGGTTAGGTACTTTGTGCACTTTGGTTGTCAAAAAGCTTTTGACAATGTTAACGGGATCAACACTATATGCATGTTGACACTCTGAAAGGTTAGTCAGACATGACTTACCCTTTGCTGAAGCCATGCCAGCATTTGCTTTGCATGCAGAAAGTCCCAGATACAATTTGACATCTCCAGGTAGTGCTGGGACAGACTGCTATCTGAAATCCTGGAGGGTTTCTGCCAGTCACTTGGCTCCCATTTCACTCCACTTCTCTAACCAGAAGAGCAACAGATGATGGTTGCCTGGCTTCGGTTTATATCTCAACTGGAGCTTGTGATTTGTTTTTCTTCAAACTGCATACCCTCCAGCATTTCTCCAATGAAAATAGGAACATCCTAAGGAAAAGTGGGACATTCTGGGATCAAATCAGAAACCGGGATGGCTTTTCCCTGGACACTTGGAGGGTCTGAAACTGTCATGTTAAGCAATGGTTTGTCATCGCTTACTAATCATAGTTTGTTTGGGTGAAACTACAATACTTGGGATAGATGTGACACTATGCTGTAGATCATGGTTTGTTGCTTCCACTGACGAGGGAAGGAGCAGAGTGGGAGCAAATCTCCACATTCATGGTGAACCATTAACTTGGCCAATTATGTATTTGTTATATTTGCCCCATAAATAGAAATGTGCAGGTTCATTCTTCCATCCATGCTTACTGAACACTGAAAGATCCCCCCCCAAAAAAGCCCCCATCACTTCTGAAAAATGAACCAAAAAACCCCCAGATTTTTTGAGTGAGCTCTTTCCGGATCTATCCAGTAATGAATACCCACAAATGACATTTTGTTTTTGTTTTTAGATTCATGTTTCCCGGCTCCTGCTCCTTTTATGAACTCCCAATGTACATAATGCTAGTGACATAGCCCCATCATGGAATTCTTCTGGAGTCTGGAGCCGGAATGTAGGGTTTAGGTAAGTCCAGTTTAAAGAGAGGGGCGGTATTGTGTGGCATCTAAGCATTTAGAGTCCTACTAAAAGTAAAAAATTTAGAGACTATTTTTTAAAAAACCACACAATATACTTTAGGGCTATTATACTAAATTTGGTTTTTCCCCAAAAAAGAGAAAGAAGGAGCTGGAAGAGCTTGAATTTACTTTGTTGTTTAGGGGGGGAAAGTACTTTTGTTGAGAGTTTCATTGAATTAACCTAAACCATAGGCAATACCCATAGAGTATAGAAGGGAGGATAACACTTAAAATATGCTTTTGTATGCAGAAAGGCACACTTACAAATATATGAAACTGGAAGGCCATGATTAACAAGAATCCCCCTCCCCTAATGAGTCAGAAATTAAGGACTTAAGCTGTGGATTTAAGGCTGTGTGGAGATAAACTTTCGATCCAAAGCAATGTTTCAAGATGAAGCTGGAAAGCTAAGAGTTTTGGAGTGACGCAGTCAGGAAAAAATGCCGTTCGCCATTTTGTGAGGCATTGTGGGAGCTCTTGGGTCTGGGAGGAGAAAGAGAGAAATAGAGTTGTTTACATATCGTGAATCAACTCCTCGGTGGGACTTAAGAGCGACAAATGCCAAAATTTACGATGGATAAAGTGATGTTATCTACGAAGGAGATATATGGAAGCCATCTGGACTTAGTGGAGGAACGGGAAATCCACACAGGATTATTACACTTGCTATCGGCTTAAGGAGACTAACAGAAGAGATCGTAAAGGAAAAAGAGAAATTATACGAACAAGATATGATGTGGCAACACCAAGATAAGACTGGATAGAATTATGAACTTTGTTTGGACTGATTGGGACTGATTTGGACATTAACGCAGTAATAAGAAGATGATCTGAATTCCCCTTTGGATCTTGAAGTATGGGTTCCCCCAACAAAATTTAAAAATTTGGCTTTGTAATTCGGAATTTATATGATGTGATTTAATTTGATGTGATTGGCCAGTTAATAAAAATTATTAAAAAAAAAAAAGAAAGAAACTGGAAGGCCTTGAATAATTTACTGTTTGTACATAACATACATAATTTGTATGTGAAGGGCATTTCTCACTGGACCAAGCTGTTCTTTCATTTTGTCACTTCAAAATATGGCATTGGGCAAATCTCCAGGACCGGATGGATTGACTTCTAAATATTATAAGATTTTGAAAGAGTGGTTAATACAACCTTTGAAAGAAGTTTGTAACGAAATTTTGGAGGGAAAGAAGGCACCAGATACGTGGAAAGAAGCTTTTATCACACTTATACCAAAGACTGAGATAGAAAAGACTCAACTTAAAAACTACCGCCCAATCTCCCTATTAAATGTGGATTACAAAATTTTTGCTGATATTTTAGCGAAAAGGTTGAAAGTAGTTTTGATGGAGGAGATACATAGGGACCAAGCAGGTTTTCTTCCGAGAAGACATTTGTCAGATAATGTAAGGAACATAGTTGATATTTTGGAAAAACTGGAAGTGAATATTAATACTAAAGCTGTTTTGATATTTGTGGACGCTGAAAAAGCTTTTGATAATATTTCATGGAGTTTTATGATAAAAAATCTTCGGGGGATGGGGGTAGGTCAAGGGTTTGAAAATGGTATAAGTGCGATATATTCTGAACAAAAAGCAAAATTAATTGTAAATAATGTGGTTACAGAAGAAATTTCTATTGAAAAAGGGACACGTCAAGGATGCCCAATCTCTCCATTACTTTTTATATCGGTCCTGGAGGTTTTGCTGAATATGATCAGAAAGGACCAGTTGGTTAAAGGAATACAGGTCGGAGTTAAACAATATAAACTGAGAGCTTTTGCAGATGATTTAGTACTTACATTGCAAGAGCCTGAATCTAGTACTAAAAGAGTATTAGAACTAATTCAAGAATTTGGTCAAGTAGCAGGATTTAAACTAAACAAATCTAAAACGAAGGTTTTGGAGAAAAATCTAACAGTATTGGAGAAAGAAAAGTTTCAGAAGGAGACAGGGTTAACTGTGGTTAAGAAAGTGAAATATTTGGGTATAAATATGACATCTAAAAATTTGAATTTATTTAAAGATAATTACGAGAAAACTTGGACGGAAGTAAAAAAAGACCTAGAAATTTGGTCAAATATGAAGTTTTCCTTGTTGGGTCGAATTTCAGTTATAAAAATGAATGTACTGCCTAGAATGTTGTTTTTGTTCCAAACATTGCAAATAGTGGATAAGATGGATTGCTTTAAGAAATGGCAGAAAGATATTTCTAAGTTTGTCTGGCAGGGCAAGAAGCCTAGAATAAAATTTAAGATATTAACTGATGCGAAAGAAAGGGGCGGATTTGCCCTGCCAGACCTTAAATTGTATTATGAATCAGCAGCGTTTTGCTGGTTGAAAGAATGGCTACTTCTTGAGAATACTGATATTTTGGACTTAGAAGGTTATGATAATTTTTTTGGATGGCATGCATACCTGTGGTACGACAAGGTAAAAGTTCACAAGGGTTTTAAAAATCATATTGTCAGGAAAGCATTATATAATGTCTGGATTAGATATAAAGATTTGCTGGAAAGTAAAACTCCAAGGTGGTTGTCGCCAATGGAGGCAAAAGCCGTTAAAAAATTAAATATGGAGGTTAATTGGCCGAGATATTGGGAAATTTTGGAGCAAGAAGGAGACAGACTGAAATTGCAAAGTTTTGAGAAGTTAAAAGGGAAAGTGAGAGACTGGCTGCATTATTATCAGATAATGGAAGTCTTTAAACTAGACAGGAAAGTCGGCTTCCAGGTGGAAAAATCAAAATTAGAAACTGAACTGTTAGAATCTAGTACTAAGAACTTGTCAAAAATGTATAACTTGCTGTTGAAATGGAATACACAAGATGAAATGGTTAAATCTGCAATGATTAAATGGGCCCAGGATATTGGTCATGACATAATGTTTGCTGACTGGGAAAAGTTATGGACCACCGGGATTAAATTCACGGCATGTAGTGCCTTGAGAGAAAATATTATGAAAATGATTTATAGGTGGTACATGACCCCAGTCAAGCTTGCGAAAATCTATCATTCGCCCGAGAACAAATGTTGGAAATGTAAAGAAAGAGAAGGAACATTCTTTCACCTTTGGTGGACATGCCCAAGGATTAAGGCTTTCTGGGAACTGATCTATAATGAACTGAAAAAGGTACTTAGGTACACTTTTCCTAAGAAACCAGAGGCCTTTCTCCTGGGCATGGTCGGCCAAGTGGTTGTAAAGAAGGATAGAACTTTTTTTATGTATGCTACAACAGCAGCAAGAATTCTTATAGCAAAGTACTGGAAGACACAAGACCTACCCACCGTGGAAGAGTGGCAGATGAAAGTGATCGACTACATGGGCCTGGCAGAGATGACGAGCAGAATCCGCGACCAGGGAAAAGCAACGGCGGAAGAAGATTGGAAAAAATTTAAAGACTATTTAAAGTAATACTCTAAAATTAGTGAATGTTAGATTGATGTTGAATAAGAAAAATAGGGGTTAACAGCGATTATGATTAAGTGGAAGAAAATGAATATTTTTATAATAAATCTGACAGTAAGGGAGGGATTTGTTAATTAATTAATTTGACATGAGAATGCAGAAAGGGGAGGTATGAGGAAGACGGGAGAGTAAGAAATATGAAATTAAGAGCAGGAAATTATACATGTTGCATTTTATTGTCTTTTGTTGTTTTGTTTTATTTGTTAAAAAAATATATGGAAAACTGAATAAAAATTACTAAAAAAAAAACAAAAAAAACATTTTGTCACTTCTGTATTTTCCAGTTGTGGTAAGAATTCACATCTACACCACCTTGTTTGTTACCAAGGTGAGGAACAACCATCTTTTGAATAAACCACAGAACCAAGGAGACTAATTTGAGTCCAGCGACCAGGAGGCACCCAACGTTGATTATAGCTATTGCAACAGGACAGAGCTCACTCAATTCAACGTGCCTGTTGAGAAGGTCTGTCCTGAGGCACTTCAGAACAAAGACTTGTATAGTAGTTCAGACAGAGCAAACCAAGAGTCATAAAACATCTTCACGTATGTCAGGAAATAGTGCTTTCACATTGGTGAGAGAACTCACAGTTGTATAAAGCACAGTGGATCCGTCCTTCAGTTTGAGGTGCCAGTTCATATAACCAGTGTCTCCATTTGATCCCTGCATGATTCAAAGCCTACCTGCAACCCTGTGAATATCTGTACCTGGATCTTTAGAGGATGGTTCACACTTTTTGCAGTAGGGAAGCTCTTTGTGTGCATTTGATGATGTATGCCTTGACTCTGCGGCTTGTGCATATTAGAAACCATGGGAGCCCCTTCATCAGGTGGGGCTTCCAGCTAGCTGAAGTGACAAAGAGCCCTAGAATTGCTAATTAGAAATGTTAAAAATCAGAATTGGACCTTAAAATAATTAAAGGTTAATGTGAAATATGAACTAATAGATTTTAGTGAGTCTACTCTGAGTATGATGTAGGTGGGTATCACCCATTACATTTTGATCATTTAGGAAATGTTCGTGCTTTATGAATATTTCTCACATCAGTTGAGGGTGTAGAAGATCGGCAAGGAGTGCAAGCCAAACAAACTCGTGCGCGCGCACACACTAAGCAAAATTGAAAGGGTAGTGGTGCTCTTGCCCATTTTCCTCCCGAAAGAGCTCCTAAAACTGCGCCCAGTGTTCCTGTTAAGCTTCTGCCACCAGAAAGCTGTTGAAATTGGTTGGCGAGTGTCTGCTGGCTGGAAACTGCTGAGTCAGGCCAGGCTGGTCCGTCTTGGAAGAGACTCTCTTGCAAAAGCACTGCAGGTACAAACAAGCAGGCAAATCATGCAGCGCCAGGCTGAATTCTGACAGGCCAGGCCCATGGCACAGTGTCTTTGCTTTCTATCTGGGAAGATGATCCACACTTATTCTCATTCTCCTGCTTGGGATGGGTGTGGGCAGTGCAGATTCCTACATGTCTTTCCTTCCCATCCATCTTCTGCCTCTTGTTTATCTTCCCCCAGGCCCCATTTTGCATTTCAGGGCTCACTCCAGATTTCTTTCTTAAGGTGCCTCCTTTTCTCCCCTTCACAGCTCTTGGGGTTCTTTGGCATCTTCTTTTTTCTTGAGAGTACAGTGGTACCTCGGGTTACATACGCTTCAGGTTACATACGCTTCAGGTTACAGACTCCGCTAACCCAGAAATAGTGCTTCAGGTTTAGAACTTTGCTTCAGGATAAGAACAGAAATCAGGCTCCGGCGGCGTGGCGGCAGCGGGAGGCCCCATTAGCTAAAGTGGTTGTAATGGTTCTAGGGGTTGCTTATGCGTAAATCGGCGCCACGCTTGGCTGGGTTACCTGGGTGAACCCTTTCTGTCCGGACAGCCACGAGTGACTGTCTCAATCGCTGGCAGAATCCGTCAGTGGGCGTTTCTTGAACTTCTTCCAGCAAAGAAGCTCTTTGACGCCCAGTCTCTGCCTACTCTCCCTGCGCAGGGAGGGTGTGGGCAGCGGAGGACCCGTGCTCTCCCCGCTGGTCTCCGGCGAGGAGTCATGGAGCCCCCTCGCCGATTCCCCCATCTGCCCCCCTTCTCCACTGGTGCTACGCTGATTTCCTTCCCCAGAAGATGGGCTGCCTCTCTCCCTCCTGGGACGCTCTCTGGAATCCCTCTGGAGCCCTCCCTCCTCCTCTGGCTCCGATGGCAGTTCCCTGACAGTGGTGCTTCAGGTTAAGAACAGTTTCAGGTTAAGAACAGACCTCCAGAACGAATTAAGTACTTAACCTGAGGTACCACTGTATTTTCCCAGAGGAAAAAACAAAACCCTGCCTCTGTTGCAGCAACTGCACTGTATCAGCCCTCTGACCAGACATTCATAGTTCCATTTCCACAGCTGCAGTGACGTGACATTCCAGCAGTTTTGCTATTGCCCTATGGGGGAAACTTATATGTGCAGTCAGTTTATATTATCAATATATGGCATTTTCTGCTCCGCGATTTAGTTCTTCAAGTTGAATTTAAAAACATTAATTGGAGGGCGCATAAATACTTCTGCATCCTTTTAAAGATGTGGCTTCAAGCAACATTCCATGGAATTCTAGTTTCTTAGAAGACTATCAGGGACTTCTCAGGGGAAAAAGCATCTCTGAATGACATTTATTGACCATTGCCAATGGTTCCCTGCAATGTAGAACCCCAAAGGTTCTGGGTTGCACTGTTTTGTTCACACAGGTTAATGGTGGAATCTGATAGGTCTGGCCAATGCTCCACATAAGGTGACTTTGTGCTTGAAGCAGAATTGTAAAACTTCTATAACACACAGGCATTCCATGACCAGTCAGCAGCAAGGATACTTTGCAGATGTTGAGGGAAAAGCTACTTGGAAGTAGAAACTTTGAAAACAAAAATTGTAGCTAACTTTGTTTTGAATATCCTATTTGTATTTCATGTTGGACGCTGACATGATGAGAGTATGCAGTAACTAATGGAAAAATAAACTCTGTTACGTTTGTTTAAGAGGAACATACTGACAAAATTAAACTATCTTGGTTTATACTTCCTTGGTGTATTTTCTCTTTCTTTCTAGGTAGCTGATCGTTTGTTTTCATCTTTTGGTCAAGATATTTTGGATGCTCTTTACTGGACAGCTACAGAACCAAAGGAGAGAAAAAGGGCACACATAGGTGTGATTCCCCATTTTTTCATGGCGGTGCTCTACGTCTGTATCCTTTTGTGTCAGAATTGCAGTTCATTTTCATCTCTATGAATGCTAAAATAGTACTTCAAATGCATGGATTTGAGGACCATTACGTTTTATCTACAAACCTATTCAAAGTTCTGTGAGATTGTGTCAGAATCTTCATCTTAATGTAAGAACTAGAACTGGATTTTTAAAGAAAGTAAATTGAAAACCTTCTATTGGGCAAGAATTAACTAAGGAGAACTCCTCAGTCCAGCCATGCAGGACTTGTACTTAAGCTGTCCATTTACCACAAACTATAGCCAAGAACTATAGGGACGCAGGTGGCGCTGTGGGTTAAAGCCTCAGCGCCTAGGACTTGCCGATCGAAAGGTCGGCGGTTCGAATCCCTGCGGCGGGGTGCGCTCCCGCTGCTCGGTCCCAGCGCCTGCCAACCTAGCAGTTCGAAAGCACCTCCGGGTGCAAGTAGATAAATAGGGACCGCTTACCAGCGGGAAGGTAAACGGCGTTTCCGTGTGCGGCTCTGGCTCGCCAGAGCAGCGATGTCACGCTGGCCACGTGACCCGGAAGTGTCTCCGGACAGCGCTGGCCCCTGGCCTCTTAAGTGAGATGGGCGCACAACCCCAGAGTCTGTCAAGACTGGTCCGTACGGGCAGGGGTACCTTTACCTTTACCTTTGTAGCCAAGAACAAACCTTGTTGATATCCTGCCTTGTCCACATTTCATGTTTTTCCTGCTAACCTTGCTTTTAATGCTTGCCCCTGGCCTGGCTTGCATTAACTCTTAGCTAAACCATGGCTAAACCAAGGAGCCAGCGTGCAGGTGCTGGGAGGAAAAATGGCAGCTATTTATTTCCTTCCCTGGCCCTGCTGCTGCTATGCTACCTAGAGCTGAGCCATGGTTGTGTTTATTGTTAAACCTAAACCCAGAGTTGTATTTTGTCTGGAGAAGAAGAACAACAGTGGTTCACTACATTACGAAATGGATAATAAATATTAGTAGGGCATGCACACCCACGTCTCTCAGGCATAGTGGGAGCAAAGCAGTACAAGTAATTGTTGAACCTTCTCTTGGAATGCTTAAAACCATGCAATGGACATGGTTGATATAACTGCATGTTTATCAGCAAGCTACTCCATAGTATAGCACAGGCATAGGCAAACTCGGCCCTCCAGCTGTTTTCGAACTACAACTCCCATTATCCCTAGCTAACAGGACCAGTGGTCAGGGATGATGGGAGTTGTAGTGCCAAAACAACTGGAGGGCGGAGTTTGCCTATGCCTGGTATAGCACAATGATATTTAAAAGTCTGCTTTGGTTAATGGGGGGGGGATCTTAAAACTTAGCGTAATATATATATTGCAATTTAATATTTTCTTCTAAGAAGCATTTACCTTAACATATATGACTACAGTCTTGCATGCTATCCTGATAATGGTCCAAGCAACGACACTCAATGTAGCCTTCAACTCGCACAACAAGTCACTTCTTACTATCATGATGTCTAACAATGTAAGTGATTTATAGATATATAAATATCACACTGATGTGTGACAGTACTTCTGTTAAATGATTTATATGTTCTCAGTCTACATATTTTGTAGAAATTTTTTTTTATAAAATAAAAGTATAAGTATAAGTGTTACTTTCTTTAAATTGCAGTTTGTTGAAATTAAAGGAAGCGTTTTCAAGAAGTTTGAAAAGAATAATCTGTTTCAGATGTCAAACAGTGGTATGTACATATATGTGAGCTGCTAATTTAGGAGTGTGTGCTTCTAATACATTATATATCATGTAGCATGTGTGAAATCAGTGGTGGTAGTATTTCATAAAAACCTGCGTGATCATAATTTGTGGTGTTCCTCTTCAAGTATAGCAAGGGGCTTGTTCACCACCCTGATCCGGGTTGGGATATGTTTTGCTCTTGAACAGCAGTACTGAAAATAAAACCATAGGTGAGTTATGAAGTGGTGTACAATTTTAATCCTGTTTTGAGGTTTCACTATTTTTAATCAGGCTAATAAAGATGGAACCAGACTAAGTTAGTTGTAATCAAGTCCCACAGAGCAGAATAATGAAGTTAGTCATGTTGACTATTGTTTCATCCTGACTTTCATGAAACCAACTCATGAGTAATGTTCTTTGGCTCCCACCATAACAAAGTAGCAGTTCTTTTATAGATATGTATTTATTTTGGTCTGGTTCACATATAAAATTAAGCCAAACCGTAGCCTAATGCAAATGTATGGGCTCCTGGGGAAGAGGCTGTGTCTGCTCCTGCGCTGACCTAAGTCATGGTTTGGTTTAGCATGTCATCCTAACCAGACTCGTGCTTTAACTCTGTCCAGACAAATCCTACATTGTGACCAAGGTTTGTCCACCTTGCTTGGTTTTGAGATGAAATCCAGTCTTCAGTCCGTGTACCCCACTGCTGTCTTCTAATTCTGTGCAGTGTAGGCGCATCACTTGCATGAATTCAATTAAACTCACTTGGCTCTGGCAGCCGCCTTTCTTTGCAATGGGGAGAGAGAAAGTAAGGGAAGGCAGTTAAGAGACACACACACACCCCTTTGCTAGCAGCCAGGTAAACTTTGACTATATTCAGTGTTGCTTATATGCATTGCCTCTGGAGCAGAACCCCCAGGTGTGATGCAGCTACACTATATTCAGATTTTATTGTGTGTTAAATTCATAACACTGTTAAAAATACCGAAAATCTTTTGTCACTCTCTACATGTTTCAAACACTTAAACTTAAGTTCATTCCTGCCTCCTTAAACTAGAAGCCTGTGCGGAAGACCCATTGAATGCTGTGGGACTCACTTTCTGAGAAAATATGCATAGGATTGTACTGTGTGACTAGCAATGATTTTTCATTTTTTTTCAGATGTTACATATAGCGGAAATTATTAAATCAAGCCAACTTATGATCCAGTATTGTAGAGCATCACTTTTGCTGTGTCGAATGTATGCCGTTCCCTGAGGAAGAATACAGTTGTATATTATTCCAGATGTGCATAGAAAAAATGAACAATAAAGGGAACTTATTTCCCATGTTCAGATTGTTAGGTTGGATTTGATGGATCCATACATCAGTCACGAACTTGTTCCATGCTCTTGCATAGAGTGCAGCTTTTTATAAGTAATATTAATCCACTACTAGATTTAGCCTCTGTATAAGAACTCTTCTGTAGAATGGTGATGCAAATTGCTATTTTTGTAGCCTTATAAGTTTATTATTCTTTTTAGATATAAAGGAGAGATTCACCAACTATGTGCTGTTACTGATAGTTTGTCTAAGAAACATGGAACAGTTTTCATGGAATCCAGGTAAAGTCTTATTTCCAGACAACAAATAAAGAATAAAAATTTGAAGACATTTTAGTTGTATTGACTGCCAGCAGCATAAACATAATTTGGCTGTACCTATTTTAATGAAAAAGTGGTTGACTTGATTAATTCTTCAGTATGTTATCTGTGTATTGTCACAGGATCTTATTATCATGTGTGTATGCTGTATTAATGATTTATTCAAGTGCTTTAATTCAGGTTAAAACATAATGCATAACGCTCATGGTAACAGAGCAGGAGAGGAGCACAGTGTTGCTGTTTCCTCTCTGTGCACGAGCACACTTGTTCTTTCACAGTGAGTCATGAACACTATAGTGTTATATGCTAATAAGAATATAGGTGGTTTTCTGTAGACTGAAGTTTTCTATTTTGTCAACAAAATGGTGTTATCTTCCGGCAGACTCTTCATTAATACCAAAAGTTAGCACTCCAGGGCTCATTCTTTTGTATATACCCTGTCATGCCTAAGAAGGAGTGGCATTTGCTGGACGTCTGCAGGGACCTTATATTCTATAAATAATAATAATAATAATTAATAATAAATTTTTATTTGTACCCCGCCCTCCCTGGCCGGAGCCGGGCTCAGAGCAGCTAACATCATATAAATAATACAATATGCATAAAACCAAACAATGAATTAAAATGCATCCCAAAATTAATTCAAATAAATTAAAGTTAAAGTTAAAACTGGACAGATGGCAATCCTCAGGTTAAAACTGAAAGCGGTTAATACTTGCCAGGTCTTTCAGAAAGAAAGAAAAATGTTTCTACTGCTGCTCTCTGGGTGGCTGTTAATATAGGCCTAACTCATTCCTCCACCAGCTTCTCCTGGATGATATCCTGGCACATTCTGTTAGAAGGTTGTCTGCAGGGTTTTTTTAAGAGAGCCTCACTGAAAAGATTTTCAGAGCAAAAGCACATGTCTTAATTCACAATGCATCATGGATCACAAAGCCCTCCCAGAGAGCACTGGAAGCTTAGGCCCTGTTATTTTGGCACAGGAGTATTCATGCTTTCACTAAGATACACTGCTTTTGGCTATCCCCATGTTCATTAAATTCTGCAGGACCCTGTTGAGAGAAGAAGAAGAAACATCTTACTTGGTGAACACCTGTTATTCTCATAGATTCTAGCTATCCAGATCATAATTTAGGCCTTCTGATACTAGGAAGTGGGAATGAATGGCACTCTTATCTATGAGAAGAACAGAAATTAAACAGATGAGAATTTCTTAATTTGTATGCACAACACTTTCTTCAGAAGAGTTACATTGGTGTGGATTATGGCCAAGTGTGTAATATTGTAGCTTGTGTGGTGCAAAAACATCTGCAATTATTACCTTGGCATTTCCTGAGATTTCAAACACGTAGACATTTACAGATTCAGGTTCTGACTGTTGGGCCAAACAGTATGTACTCACCTTTTTCTGTCATTGCTTTTTGTGACACATTTGTACATATGACATTCACCCTGTCTTTACAGATCATCTTTGGGTATTGTTTCCAGATGTCTGTATGGTGATTGCATCAGAAATTGCAGTAGATATTGTAAAACATGCTTTTATAACAAAATTCAATGACATCACAGCTGATGTAAGTATATTGTTGAACCACTGTACATTCAAATTTGAAATTGGGTGTGATGCGGTCTTAGCATGGATGCAGTATCTGTATGAAGAAGGCTCATGTAGGGCTCAATAAACGCCTCTTTTCTATTCAGGGTGGTAAATCAAGAATTGTGAGGAGGTGCAAAAAGGAGCCCTCCATATTGGTTAAGTAGGCGTTAAAATGGCAAATACGGTTCACTTGTAAGCAACTGTAAAATGATGCAAATTTCATAGATGTGCTACCAGTATCATAATGTCATTACACTCTGTTACTTGGAGTGCTGCGTTGCCGCACCTCAAAATGGTTGTTGAAGGTCTGTAAAAGGTGCTGAAAAGAGCAAAGGGAAAAAATGATCATGAGACTGGAGTAACTTCCCTATGAAAAAGGGTTCCAATGTCTGGAGCTTTTTAGTGCGGAAGGAATGTGAGCTCAGTTCAGATCTGATACACAAAACAAGTTCCTGGGCTTTAGAATTCTTTAATTCAAAGTGTATATCTTCTGCACCTAGCTCTGCTTGGTTGATCTTGGGGTTTTAGTAAAAAAAGGAACAAACCCAAAATTACAAGATGAAGTGGTGGTGTCTGCTAATGCCACAAGCCTTGTCCATCTCATATTAGCCATTAAAATTGTGTTTTAGTTTCAAGGACATTATAAAGAATAAGAATAGAGGCAAATATTATCCCTTCATTGCATTTGTGTGCGCATATGTGCATTTAGGAAGCGAGGTCAGATTTAGACAGGGTGGCTGGATTTGCAAAGTAGCAGCAGTATAGTGTGGAAGCACATTTAATAAATGCACTTAATAAGTTAGATTGTGCCAAAGGCAGTTATACATGGCCTACTTTTGTATAATGAGTGCAGAAATGATGCAGTGAAAAATGGAAATGATAGCTCTAGCTTACTAGATTTATTCTGGTACCCAGACCTGTGAGGTTTCATATTAACACATAGATTTTATTAATAAATAATACTGATACTACGAAGTACCTGATTTCACACACACCCCATTTGAAGCGAATGGCCGTTGCAGATGCTGAATCAGAATTAGACTTAGTAGCCTGAAAGTAGACACATACCTTTAAAAAAAAAAAAAGGTTTTTCAGCTAGTGTCCAAGTAGATGTTCAGCTTTCCACCCACTTGTCGAGTTTTTATGTTCTTTAGAATAATATCAAAAAACAAGAGTTGCACCTTATTCCAGCTATATCTGCTTGGAGGTAAGATTAACTTATAAACAAGCAATCCTAGATATAATAGTTTTTATGAGAGAAACATACTTAAGTGATTGCAGCAAAGCAGGTCAGTGATGTATAATGGTTTATAGACTCAATGTTTTATCTATTCATACTGAGCTTTTCTGGACAAAGCACTTAACACTTAGCACTATCAGCCATATCTATAGCACACAGTTGGATACGGGCTCTTAAATGCTTATGGAGCTCTTGCATGGATACACTTGAATAAATGTTGCATCTTAGTACCTGCATCTTTTTCTATGCTTGATTCTGCATATGGGTTGAGCAGAACCCTGTGTAGATAAGAATATCCACACGGCACTGGACTGATCCAACAGAATTGCTTTTTCCTATCCCATATCATAGGAATCCAGTTGTTAAGCTTACTCTTCAATGATAAATGAGTATCTGAGAAACAGTACGGCAATGCTAAGTGTGCTAATCCTAAATTTACTTTTAATAATTACAGTACTGATTTTATTGCTGGTATTTACTTGTTCAGAATGAAAGGACTTGTGTTGCTCTGTTTTCAGGTCTACAGTGAATACAGAGCCAGTCTTGCATTTGACCTTGTTAGCAGTCGACAGAAAAATGTAAGTAGCAGAATGAAAAATGCCTGTTCCTTACACTAAAGGACGTGCCTGGTTTTATTCCAGAAAATGGAATCCATCAGTTAATCAGAAACTGTGTTGGTCTCTAAGTGTTTGAAAAAGCTTACTTCACTCTTTGCACAGGGAATTAAAATGATGTGCACAAGTTTAATGTGAGTCACTTGACATTTAGTTTTATATTAGTTTTTCTTTTTTGCCATTCTATTTTAAAATATTGTTATTCACAATCTTCAGCATTCAAACTAAATAGGATGCTAGTACCTAACTATGCTGTGTTCCTGTCTCTATGTGAAGCTGAGCAAACTTCACAAACACATCAGCAGAGCATGTTCACATGTTCAGATGTAGCAGTGTCGTTTGTTCAGTCCGAGGGCAGGTGAGAAGCGGGAGAGGCTGGATGAGAACATGGATGTGAGTCAGGGCTAGAGATCAAAGGGATGTGTATAGTTCACTGAAGAATGGAGCAAATATGTGAGAGGTGAGGTAAAGGTAAAGGGACCCCTGACCATTAGGTCCAGTCGTGACCAACTCTGGGGTTGCAGCGCTCATCTTGCTTTATTGGCCGAGGGAGCCGGTGTACAGCTTGTCAGTCATGTGGCCAGCATGACTAAGCCGCTTCTGGCAAGCACACGGAAACGCCATTTACCTTTCCGCCAGAGCAGTACCTATTTATCTACTTGCACTTTGATGTGCTTTTGAACTGCTAGGTTGGCAGGAGCAGGGACCGAGCAACGGGAGCTCACCCCGTCGCGGGGATTCGAACCGCCGACCTTCTGATCGGCAAGTCCTAGGCTCTGTGGTTTAACCCGCAGCGCCACCCGCGTCTCGCATGTGAGAGGTGAAGTCAGTGATAATTGAAACCAGAAAGTGCAGTGTTGAAGAAGCAAGCAGAAAAAGCCTGGTGAATGGCTGAATGGTTTGGAGGCTGCAGAAGCAGTAGAAACTGGATATGGGGAGGTTGAGCTGTGTGCACTGTTGAATGTGATGATCAAACAGTAAGAATTTCACAGAAGAGAGAGCAGTTGTTGGTGAAGACGGGATCAAGAGGAGGTAAGGAAGAGAGGACAGAGGGCAAGTCAGCATAAAAGTTGAAATTGCTAAGGACCAAGTTTGAAGTTTTGTCAGAGTGGAAGAAAGGCAAACCCGGCCTCAGCCTGTAACAAAGATTGAGTCATGGAATAGGGTGCTAAAGAAGTGTAATGCAGAGATGCAAAGGGAGCAGAATTAAACAGAATTCATTTCAAAGGTAGAGGAAAAAGTGGGGCGGGGAAGTGGGCAATGGGTGGGACTGGCAAAATCTGGAAGGAGGGCAGTCATCTGGTCCCCACAACCTTCAGGACACGATTTGTGGGAGAATGAGATACCTGTGAGGGAAAGAGCAGCAACAGTCGCATTGTTCGAGTGTTGAAGCTGGGTTTCAGTGTTGGTAAGTAGATGGAAGAGCTGAGATGGGGAGTGGGGAAGAGATAAATAGATGAGGTAGCTACCCTAGTTTTAAAGGCAGTATCTGTAACTGCATGGTGATTGCTGTCACATTTCATATTTTCCTTAATGTTTATGACATTCAAGTCCTTCCTTTAAATAATGCAGCCGTAGTATGCCATTAAATGTCTTTGTAATCTGCTGATACAATGTGTGATGGCTTGATCCTTCTTTATAGGTCAGTGAATTTAAATTGCATTAATTTTAATTGGATTCACACACACAAATATATTTGCCATTTTATGAGGCAAGTTTCACCAGTTTAAAATGTGATTTTGTTCTTTTTTAAATGGATGCTTCAGGGAAGGTTGATGCCATCCAAAATGTGTAGCCAGTCCCAGTGGAACTTGCTCTGTTATTTTTGTTTTCTACACTTAATTTAAAAACTCGGGTTCGATTCTTTTCTCCTAGGCATACACAGATTACAGTGACTCCGTTTCCAGGAGAATGGGCTTTATTCCTCTCCCATTGGCTGTTCTAGTAAGTCATGTATTTCTTGTCATATTGCAGACTCCCTTGGTAAGTGGTGAAAATTTTACCAAGGGATGAAATATATTCCCGAACCCTTGAATTGCTATTTTTGAAGAGGGGTATTATGTGATGTAGCTCCAGAAAATAGTTTCCTCAACTACTGTGAGGTTAAAGCTTGGCTGAAAATGGTATGTATTCTTATGTAGCTAGCTTTTAAAATTAAAATGTCTCTTTGGACTTTACTGTGAGAGCTTGGGTTTTGGTGATACAGACTTCCAAGTTAAAAACGTAATAAACGAAACCTAAAATGATCCTGCAAAAATGTCCGAAAGGGGGAAAAATATTCTCTATAAAAAGCAACCAGCAGAAAGCCCCAGCAGCAGAGAGGGAGAGCAAAATTAACAAATGCCTGGGAGAATAAACGGCTTGTAGCCTTGCACTGGAAAGAAGATGATGTTGGTGGCAGGCAAACTTTCTTGAGGAGAGTGCTCCACAAATGGAGGTCCACTTGTTACCAGCCTCCACATCTTTGCTGAAGGGGACAGGCCTTTAATAACAAGGAGTCTACTGCTGGGAAAGTGTTCTATAAGGTATTGGAGTCCCAAGCCATGTAAGGCTTCATAGGTCTAAACCAGCACTTAAAATTTGCTCCAGAAATTTATTGGAAGCCAGTACATATGTTCAATAACTAAGTTATGCACCACCTGTAGTTTCCAGCCAATCTTCAAAGGCAGCCTCAGGTGCCACACATTGCAGCAATCTAACCTTGAAGTTGCCAGAGCAGAGGCAAACTTAGCCCTTCAGCTGTTTTGGGACTACAACTCCCATCATCCCTAGCTAACAGGACCAGTGGTCAGGGGTGATGGGAGTTGTAGTCCCAAAGCATCTGGAGGGCCGAGTTTGCCTATGCCTGGACTAGATGCAAGATTATCCACATCCACATTGCTGGACCACCAGCCAAAGCTGGTAGAAGGCACTCTGAGCTGCTTGGACAGTATTGGGGCCAGAAGTATCCCCCAAGCTGCAAACCTGGTCCTTCAAGGAAAGCATAATCCCATTCCAGACAGGTTTATCATTATCATTTACATTGCCAGAGGAACCACTCGCCAACAGTATATTTGTCTTGTCTGGACTGAGCTTCCAATTATTGGCCCTCATCCAGTCCATTACCTTTGTCAGTACTGGTTCACCACATCAGCCACCACAACTGCTTGTGATGAAAGGAATAAATAGAGCTGTGTGATCAACATATTGATGGCAACACATTCCCAAATCCTGCAGAGCCCCACCTTGACGACCTTATGGATCTGAGCAACACTCCCCTTTCACCTGTTGGAATTGGCTAAGTAAAACTGGAACCACTACCAAGCAGTACTGCCACCACTACCTTGGACAGCTGAATGAAAAAGAAAAAAGAAAAAGGAGAGATCCCATAGCCAGCTTTGAAGAGTAGTTAAGATAATGTCACACTACTGAAATTATTACGGTGGTGCCTCGCAAGACGAAAAGAATCCGTTCCGCGATTCTCTTTGTCTAGCGGTTTTTTCGTCTTGCGAAGCAAGCCCATTGACGGCTTAGCGGATTAGCGCTATTAGCGGCTTTTAGCGGCTTATTGGCTTAGCGGATCAGCTGATAAGCGGCTTAGCGGCTTAGAAAAGGGGGGGAGGGGGGGAAACCGCAGGAACTCGCAAGACATTTTCGTCTTGCGAAGCAAGCCCATAGGGAAATTCGTTTTGCGAAGCGCCTCCAAAACGGAAAACCCTTTCGTCTAGCGGGTTTTCTGTCTTGCGAGGCGTTCGTCTTGCGGGGCACCACTGTACTCTACTGTATGTGTTTCAAAAGACGCAAGGTTTCTTAAAAAGGATGATGTGTAGAAAGATAGAAAATATCTGAAATTCTTTTACATAATTATTAGAACTATTTTCATTTTTTAATGCCCAGATTTGTTATTGTTCTTTTATTTAAAAAATGCTTAACTGTGTTAACTCATTTCTTCCTCTAGCTCATCAGAGTTGTTACAAGTTCAGTAAAAGTTCAAGGAGTCTTGGCTTATTCTTGTGTTGTTCTCTTCTACTGTGGGTAAGTACAGATCAAACAATTTGTAAAAAATGTTTCATTTAGGAGACTTTAATTGGAAGAATTGATATAAGCAGTATAGTTGGATAAAGTCGCGTTTGACAGTCAGAAGTGAGCCATGGGAAGGTGTTCTTTATGTATTAGATAATAATGTAAAGCACTTGATTATGTACTTGCACCTTCTTTATAGCAACCCATACTACATACACCTATGGATCTGAATGACAATTTATGTGGTCCAGGGACCCTAATTGTCAAAATGCTTCTGCTCTTGACTCATTTTGGTTTCCTTCCTTGGCATCTCTTTAGCAGTGGTGGGGGGTCATGACAAATGCAAGCAACTAGATGGCTTTGCCATACTTCACAAGCCTAAAATGCTTTTCTTTATATATAATAATGTGCAGCCCCCATTGCAGGATTTGTAGTGCTACATAAGAATCCTGTATTTGCATGAAGTCAGGATGGGGTAGGGGAGCAAAACAAAAGCAGGTTGCACAATAGCAGCGGTCGTGGCATGGGAATGAGAAGGTGGAAACACTCAGAGGGGGAAAGTGGTGGCTTAAAAGAATGGCAGAAATTTGAATAAGGCAGGGATGGAGGAGACTAAGAGGGAAGAAGTGGTGATTCTGACATATCCACTTCCTGTTTTTGGAATCACTTCATACATACTTGTTGCTTGCAGGTTGATCTCACTCAAAGTACTGAATAGCATTGTGCTCTTGGGAAAGTCATGCCAGTACGTCAAAGAAGCAAACATGGAAGAGAAGTTGTTCAACCCACCTCCTGCTAGCACCCCAGGCAAACCACTAGGCAAATCACAAAGCAAGTACAAGCCCACTCAAGGTGAGCGGAACCCTTTACTTCTGGACTTCTGTCATATCTCTCGTCTACTGTGCAGCCTCGCTTTGTCATTGGAAGCCCCAACTAAAGTGTTAGGAAACCACAGGGGTCCATGTAACTCAGAGTATTGCTTCCAGTATTGACCCAACAAAAGACATCTTCGTGTTTTTGATCACTTAAAAATATCTGGCAGTTTGGGGAAAATGCCAACTATTCACTGTTCTGAATTAGAACAGACCTGAATTTTTAATTTCTCCAGGAAGAATTTGGCAGGAGAACTCTGGGAACGTAAGAGGCCTTATTGTGGGATCAGGGCAAAGTTTATGAAGCTGGCTGGTTTCAACAAACCATTGTTAAAATTAACCACTGCTTGGGGTTCACAATTAAGGCTGAATTGAAATCTAAAGCAAAACCTCTGAACTTCTTGTAGCCATGCTTGCAGAGAGGAGAGGAGAAAGCTGAGTATGTGAGCCCACAGGAAGTTAAGGTCTTTTCCATTTCTAGATTTTTTTTTTCAAAGCACAGCATTTGGTTTTTGTTTTATCCTAGTCTTACAAGGGGCTCCCAGCATTTTTTCAGTTAAGCAACTTACTAGGTCTACACTCCATTAGTTTCAGTAATGTTAAAACATCATTCACTCCTGGTCCATTCCTCATGCCCTTCGAACAGTAATAGCACCACATTTGAGAACTGAGGAGCTCAAGTCACAGTATTGGGATTAAAGTATATTAGTCCAGTAAGTGACGAACTTCTAACAGACTACTTCATCTTTTCTGGGTTATTTATAAGCACTTTGAACAGGGCAATTCCAAAAATTATATTGAATTTGATCATTTTATTTCTTAAAAGGTTCGCCTTTGTTTTCATTGCTCCTAACAACAGGCTTAGGGATGTGGGTGGCGCTGTGGTCTAAACCACTGAGACTCTTGGGCTTGCCGATACGAAGGACGGCGGTTCGAATCCCCACGACGGGGTGAGCTCCCGTTCCTCAGTCCCAGCTCCTGCCAACCTATCAGTTCGAAAGCACGCCAAAAAGTGCAAGTAGATAAATAGGTACCGCTTCGGCGGGAAGGTAAACGGTGTTTCTGTGCGCTGCTCTGGTTTCACCAGAAGCGGCTTAGTCATGCTGGCCACATGACCCGGAAAAACTGTCAGCGGACAAACGCTTGCTCCCTCTTTTACAACAGACTTGGCTTCCAAGGAACTAAGCATTTAAGAAAATGCGATAAAATGGTTTTCGAGTTATTATTTACTTACTATGTAACCTGATTAATTCCATAAAGTTTAAAACTTCAGTATCATGTGGCATGGTTGAGGCCACCCAACCCAGTGGCTGGGGTATAAATAATAACATTATTATTATTATACATCTGATTTCATCAGAGAAGGGATGGGAAACCTCTTTTGGCCCAGCAGCCAACCTTCCAAGGGTTGGGCAGGCTCAAAGGTGAAAGAGAATGGGGCAAAAGAAAATAAAGAATATTCCAAAGAACATTCCACCCAGTGTAGCAAATTAAAGTGAAATAAAAACTGATCTCTGGTAAATCACTATCTCCATTTGTGCTTTTGAAGGACAGTAAAGTGTAGAGTTGCTGTAAATCATGTGTCAGCGAGCCATTCATCGTTCCCTGCTCTTGTTTAGCATTTCTTTGTGTACCCATACATAGTATCACTAGCAACTTCTGCCATAACTAAGCTCCCTTACTTACTGGAGTTGTCAGAGAGGGCTGGTATGGTTTTATCTTTAAAAACCTGAAGGTATCAAAAAGGTTATTTTACATTAGAAATGCAAAAGTTAGAAGGTTACTGACATGGCTTAAACGGGAGTATGTAACACTACTGTCAACAAAGGAGAGAAATTCAGTGGCAGGATTTTATGCACCTGATACCCCAAGTTTACTGAGTTGCCTTGCATATCTGTTGAGCAGATCTTTAACTTGCAAACCCTGCATTGCAGTGACGAGCCAATAAACATACAGATCTGTAATCAGCGTCTTCTCCCACTGTGCGAAGTCCTAATTTCTGTTTTCCGTGCATGAATTTCCACAGATGAAAACCTGTCTGCTTCCGTGACCAGTCAGCCTGTACACCAGAAGGAAAATGCAGCGCCACAACTTGTGACAAGCAACTCGGATCAGTTCCTGACAACTCCTGATGGAGATGAGAAAGATATAAGCCAGGACAGTTCCGAGTCAAAACACAGATCTGCAAAGAAAGATTTGTTGGAGATAGACAGGTTTACAATTTGTGGAAACAGAATTGACTAAACTTTTGTAAATAAAATGTGCTTAGTATACTGAGCTGTTGGGACAGCAGGCGCTGCCACGATGGATGGGTGCCAAACAAGGCACTTAAAAATATTTATTTAAAAACTTAAATTATTAATGGCAGACCTATTACAGTGAATAACCTGGCTTGATAACCAATCAAGCTTCACATCGTTAACTTGGTTGTTTTGGGAAATGTGAGTTTTGAAAGATCTACCGCTTGGCAGAACTACAGCATCGCCTTCCTGAAAAATAACGTGTGAAATATATTTAAATCCATTTTTACGAAACAGTGCTTCCAGAACACATCACTATTCATAAAGCCCCTTAATTAGAAGGATAACATTGGAAACGTGTTTGCGTCTTTAACAACAAGCATCCCTTTCTGCTTTCATAAGCCACTACAAAACATTTCAAAATTCTTCACCTGCCAAATGACTTTTTCAAACTTTTAGTAGAATACATAATAAAGATATTCTTGCTACGAGAGGATTGTTCAAAATGTATTTCATCTAATCCAAATAAATCACCCTTAAAGGAAATATTTACTGCATACTATTTTTGTCTAAATGTTAAGACTGTAGCCAGAAATTGACCAACAACAGGGAATAGTGGAATGTGCGATAACTGGGCAAGAACAGCTTTTTCTTCCTTTCTGTTTAATTTGCACTGTGTTTTAAACATGAAAGCTTGAGTTTGTAAATGTTAAAAGTGTACAAGCTTGGGGGAGGAAGGGCAAAATCAACATGTGGGATTGCACTTGGCACTTAAAGATGTTTCACTTGCAACTGTGAGCCCTTGCATTGAAATACACAAAATAAGTTACTTGCACATGGTAATGTGTCAATCAGCTGAGAGCATTTCTTTGACTTTGCTGGAAAAGCTGCACATGGCCAAAAATGGAGACAGCCTCAAATAGGTGGTTTTAGTTTTAGACTTTTAAGTAGAATGAATGTTGGGCTTTGAAGTATTAAGCTGTGTTACTTGGGGTGCATAGGGCTTGGGAAACAGGCAAAGAGGAATTCAAGAAGGGTTGAATCTGGAATGACAGACATTTCAGCTCAGCATAGTGAGAAAGCCTGCTGCACTCAAAGTGCTTTCTTGCTACCTGATCGGCAATGTCTAACACAATGCAATATTTAAAACTTTTTAAATATGAGATTTTTTTCGTGCTGATTAGATCTTTGTTGGTTCATTTATTAGCTATTGCAAAGTGGCCCAGAAAAAAATGATAAGTTATACTAAATTTTAAAATTCAAAATACATGTTTATTCCTCCAAAGCTGCAGATACTGTTGCTAAAACAAAATCAGTGTACAGAAATTAAATTCAGATAAAGAGGCTTCAATGAATGCTGAAAAGGTGGGAATATATAGGCTGTTCTGAAGTAGCCATTCACCAGCCCAAACCCCTTTTATCAAGCCTCTATTCCCACTTCAGCTTGAAGAAGTGGCCAAAGTTAAGAATACAGTGGGAATAGGAATTTTAAAACTAAGCTAGAAATATACAGAAATGATTGTTTCAGATGTGTTCATTTTGACAAATTTTGATCATTAAAATTTAATTCAGAATATTTGTGAATTTGTTGTAATTTAATTTTTATTTAATTGTTGCTTAAGGGAAGCTTGGAATGATTTTTTTCCCTCTTAAATGATATTCTGTATGAATTTTATAAGTGCATCTTGTGTGACAATAAAAAATCAATTTTGTATCCTTTGTTTAAAAAAATCCAAGGCTCTGCTTCTCTTGCTGGAATGAAACTGAGTGTTGAATATTGTTATATGGAACATAATACTTAACACTAGGGTCCAGAATACCTTGTATGTAAGTACAAAGTGCTACTGTGTACACACAGATGAGGGGTGATATTTCCTTCCGGTAGCAGCATCTCATCCCATTCCACAATGCTTTTGGAGGACAGGCGTCTGCCTGTGGAAGGAAGACCTAAATAAACAAAGAAAACCTCTCTGTGCTGTTGATGTGCTGTATGTGGTCATTTGGATCCTGGTCAATACCTTTCAGTTAACTAAATGCTACTTCCCCCAAAAAAAAAAAAAAAAAAAATTGGTTAACAACCTCCCTCCCTTGGGAAAAATATGTTTTCATGTTCCTCACTTGAGGGCTTGCTGCTGGAGCTGACATGAATTTACTACAGAACTGATCATAGTTAAATTGATGTGAAATGTCTAGATGACACTTTCGGATATAATGTTGTGGATTTGCTGATTCTTCATGAGTTCCAAAGCCAGGCTGGGTAGGAATGAATGTTGGAACTCAATAAAAGTTACTGTTCCCCTGCTCACTCTACCATCCTGATGCTTTATGAACCTCTGCAAGCATGAACCAACTTTTAATAAATCCATACTCTGCCTGTTCATTCACATGTCCACGGTCCATGGTAGCTTAATGTTGTGCGGATGCCCGATTATCGTCTTCCAAAGCAACTACTCTATTCCGAACTTTAAAATGGAAAGCATAGTGCTGGTGGTCAACAAATGAGGTTTAAAGACTGTCTCAAGGCAAATCTTTAAAAATGTAGTATAAACACCAACAATTGGGAAACACTTGCCTGTGAGTGCTCCAACTGGAGAACAGCCTTCACCAAAGGTGTCATGGGCTTTGAAGACACTCGAACTCAGGACGCAAGGGAGAAACGTGCTAAGAGGAAGGCACGCTTGGCAAATCCACACCGTGATCAACTCCCACCAATGTCCCCACTGTGGAAGGACGTGTGGATCCAGAATTGGCCTCCACAGGCACTTACGGACTCAACTCGGCTACGAGTGATCGCCGAAGAAGACAGCAACCCAACCCAATTCTGATCAGCTCCAGCCAGTGTGGCTGTTTTAAACTGGCTTGTGTTAGCAGAAAACATTTCTACCCTTGCAAGACTTAAGTTATTTCTCCTATCTCTCCCAAATTTCAAACAAAATTTCTACATTAACCACATTAGTTGGTTAATACAGTGTGAGCAAAATAGAGCCATAGTTTTCAGACATTGCACTTTCATGGACTCTGAATTGGGTTGTTGTTTAGTCGTGTCCGACTCTTCGTGACCCCATGGACCAGAGCAAGCCAGGCACTTCTGTCTTCCACTGCCTCTTGCAGTTTGGTCAAAGTCATGTTAGCAGCTTCGAAAACACTGTCCAACCATCTCGTCCTCTGTCGTCCCCTTCTCCTTGTGCCCTCCATCTTTCCCAACATTAGGGTCTTTTCCAGGGAGTCTTCTCTTCTCATGAGGTGGCCAAAGTATTGGAGCCTCAGCTTCAGGATCTGTCCTTCCAGTGAGCACTCAGGGCTGATTTCCTTTAGAATGGATAGGTTTGATCTTCCTGCAGTCCATGGGACTCTCAAGAGTCTCCTCCAGCACCTGAATTGGGTATGCATTCATGAGCAGTGCTGGCCAAAACTCTCAAGTTGCATTGCCACTTTTTATGCACAATGTGCATGTACTGCAATTCATCTAATAGACTGTAGGGTTGGAGTAGGGTTCATGTGCTGAATTTTATTGCATACTGCATTGTGGTTTATATTCCTCACATGCATGCACATGGCACCTTTAGTGTAAATGCATTTGCCAGGATTTCAGACTATTGGTGCTGGCCATTGCTGCAGTACCAGAGCTCAGCTAACTTAATTTCATTATTTTATGACTGAATTGGTTGTAAACAGCTTGCATGGCTCTGTGTATAAGACAAACCACTAGTATTCATGTCTTCAGAGTAAGTCCCACTGATGCCAACTGGACTTGTTTCTAAATAAGTGTCCCTACCACCGAGACCTGAGATTCCTTCCCATCTACAGTTTCTCCTTTGCAAGAATGAAGCAGCTGTGTTCAGTTCAGTCCACAGGGCTTGCTTCGGGCTAAAGAGTGGGGAGCTGCATTTAGTCGGCCTATGTCAAAAGAAAGCCAGCCTCTGTACCCTTAATCAGGGAAACAGAAATCCAGATGATTTGACTGCTCTGGCCTTACATGTGAGCACAGCTGCTCATGTGTTTGCCTAGTGAACCAGCCAGCATTAGCTGCAGGTCCACAGCTCACTTAATATAGACCTCAGGCAAGTGATTCATGTTGGACAGCAAGCCTGGGTTGACTTGATTGCCTGGAGGAGGCGACAGAAAAAAATATATATACCAAAATACAATTCCTAGGTTTTCATGCAAGACTAGGGTCTCTTCCCTAACCCCACCCCTTTTAAGGGGCAACTGAAACTTTAGCACAAGTCTTTTATTATTTTTATTTATTGGAATGGAATCTATCAGTGCCCGCTTGCCTTTGAGTACCACAAATCAGTTTGAGCTCCTTGTTCACATGCAGTAGCCTTGCCAGCAGCCCCACAAGTCTGCATGCCAGCGGTGAACACAGATTGCACAAGCCTTAGCGATTGTGTTGAGAAAATGCTGGTACAATGAACATCCTATGGTCTTCCCTTTGTGGTTTGGGCAAGGTTCAATTCCTGTCCCTCACCTGCAAGCAAATTGCAATTGCAGTATAACTCTTCAGATTTAGATTGAAGGTGGGGGCAATTGAAAGACTTTGATTCAAAGTCCTCTTTGTAACGATAAATAATGCACCTTTGTGTCCCAGTACAAATAGTTTCCTATTCACTTGACCCTTTGCTGTAGTAAGTAAATGGTCCAGTTACATCCACAGATTCATTTTAGAAGACGATACTCTGTTTCTTCTCATGGCTATAATTGAGTTTCCACATTTTGTTGTTGCAATTATGATACCTGGTGACAGATGAGGGAAGGATGAATTCTGTATCAAATATGCCACGGAATACTTTTTAAAGGAAGATTGGGCGTGGGGGGGTATAATGTAACAAACTTGATCTTCGGGGGGAGAGATTTCACATACAAAAGTCCAGCTCATAAACAAGATCAATGACAGTTGCTTAAAACATTTTGCTGGATAAGGAATAAAATTCTAACTCTCATACTGTTTCTGGGTCATTTCAGAGAAATGTACAATATGCTCCAAATCCAGACCCAGGTGTTAGTCCTATTCCTCAGTGTATGTGTGTAGAATGGCAGCTTAAATATCACCCACTTAAAAGTGTCCCGCTTAAATAAGCATCAGGTTTGAGTTCAATATATTTGCACCTGTGTGCTCAACAGCAGTGGTTGAATGCAGCAGCAGCTACAGGAATATAATTCAGTACTTATTTTTTGACCTCTCTGCATTGCCAACTCAATAGGAACACCCAGTTGAGCTGCAGATCTTAGATGCATTCTCCACAGTGACCCACTTGATTTCATTAGGATATAAATGTAGCTAACTTGCTCTGGATCGGGGAACTTTGTATTAAATAAAATCGCTGCTTCCTTCAGCAGAAGATGTTTGAATGAAATCCTTGACTCCAAATGACTCACAAGTCAAAATTCTGATAGTTCTTCCGAGTAGAAACAAGCATTATATTTATAGCACAACACTATGGTTTAGAACTGTTGGCCGCTGGGGGTAGATTACAGATTACAGTATATATTTCCTGCGCAGTAATTTAACACGGTTGTCTTGTAATCACTTGGCAGATTGGTTGTGTTAAGTGGTGAAGGTATTTTATTGCTCTCCTGATTTGTGAGTGACTTTGGGTGTGTGGTAGAATGCTAACATGTTAAAACATGGCTGGTATATCATGCACAAACCCAGAAAGCTGTCTGTGGACAAACACCGGCTCCCGCAGCCTGAAATGAGATGAGCACCACACCCCATAGTCGCCTTTGACTGGACTTAACTGTCCAGGGACCCTTTGCCTTTGCCACAAACCATAGTGAGTGACTGTTAGTTGTCTGCCAACTACAGTGGATGCTCGGGTTGCGAACATGATCCGTGCCGGATGCACGTTCGCAACCCACGTCTGCGCACATGCGGTTTGCGATTCGATGCTTCTGCACAATTTAGTGCTTCTGCGCATGCACGACCGCCAAAACCCGGAAGTAACCCATTCTGGTACTTCCAGGTTTTGGCGGTCCTCAGCCCGAAAAAACACAACCTGAAGCGGCTGTAACCCGAGGTATGACTGTATTTGGTGAACTGCTGTTTGTAGCCACCCAGTGTGAAACTAAGAGTTCAAACTCAGAGCCAAATTAATTAGAGCAGTTGATACTTTCCAAACTGGGTGTTGTGACAGGTTATTGTGTTGGCTACAGTGTTTAGGTGTATCATGCGAAAGCTCTTATAGGGGGTTGGCTTAACATTTGATTTGCTAGTACAGTGGTAACTCGGGTTACAAACGCTTCAGGTTACAAACACTTCGGGTTACAAAGTCCACTAACCCGGAAGTAGTACCTTGGGTTAAGAACTTTGCCCCAGGATGAGAACGGAAATCGTGCGCTGGCGACACGGCAGCAGCGGGAGGCCCCATTAGCGAAAGCGCACCCCAGGTTAAGAAGAGTTTTGGGTTAAGAACAGACCTCCGGAACGAATTAAATTCGTAACACTGTAAAACTGAATTACTGTGTCGTGAAATGATGTGTGTCTAAAAGTGTGTCACCAACATGAAAAGTTTGGAAAGCTCTGCTTTATTCAAATATCCTCCCCATTCTCATATGAAGAAAGTTTTCATTCTTGTACCTGGGCTGACAGGAGGTGACTTCATGATGTCCCAAAGGCCAGCCAACTATTTCTGTGCGCAGCTGGCTTCTGCTGGGAACTATCAGAACCAGATTTCTCTTGACCTTGATCCTACAGTGGAAATCGACCAAAACAGGGCGAGTGCAGGTCCACAATAGCTTGGTATCTCAAATAATTTTTGTCTATGTGCGTTCTCAGCCAGCCAGCCACCCAAGGCTTTGCTTTCTCCTCAAGGTTGCTGTTGGAGAAAATAAAAGATGCAAGTTGAGGCCAAATGATATTGAACCATCCCTTCTCTTTACAGCTTCATTGAAATGCCAGGTGTCAGGAGCACTTCTCAGCCAAAGGAATGTGCACAGCAGATAGTTAAGTATTTATTGTCAAAGATAACACAGTTGCTCTTGTCTCTTGTCTAGTACAAGAGTTTCAAAAAGCATGGGGAAAATGCAGAGAATACTTCACAAAACAGTGCCCTAAAATACATACCTGGACTTGTTTCGATTAATGTCTGCAGGAGACTTTGTGGATATTTAAGTTATAACTAGAAAAATCTTAATTCATAAAGGAAACAGCTTTTAAGTAGTAAATAAGGAGGCCAGATACAGGATAAAGGAAGTCTTCTATTTGGTTGTTTGTATTGTTTTATGTTATGTTCAATGTATATTATGTTCACGTTTAATGAGGGTGGATTTTGGTATTGGGGGGTGGGGGGTTTGTGTTATGTTGTATATAAAATTCCAATAAAAATTAAATTAATTTAAAGATAACACAGTTGCTTCTACAGCTCTCCAGCACACCAGTCTAAAGGCTAGGCAGCTAATTCCAGGTCCATGCTCCATGGACAACTCCCTCTCTGCCAGTTTATGTACCTTTTCCTGATGGGCTATGTGCAGGCAGCTGGAGACTGTGTCTGCGTGACACAGTCACGCAGTCACAATTTCCTCTGCTCTTCAGTCCCTTCCTGGTTCTGGGTAATAGTGATGCAGGAGAGT
This sequence comes from Podarcis cretensis, assembly GCF_951804945.1. Lineage (NCBI taxonomy): Eukaryota > Metazoa > Chordata > Lepidosauria > Squamata > Lacertidae > Podarcis > Podarcis cretensis. The sequence goes on from NC_137178.1 coordinate 73,951,152, forward strand.
GTGGGGAAGAGTCCTTCAATTGCCTTGGCCTGCTTTTTCCTCCTCTTCTTCCGACCCATCCTGTGCTCCACCCTCCAGCCCTGAAGTTTCTCCTGCCTCAGATTCTTGCCTCCTGGCTGGCACAAGTCCCCACAAACCACTGCCCCTCTCTCATGAGACAGACTCCATTAAAAAATTACTTCCAGTAGCACCTTAGAGACCAACTAAGTTTGTTATTGGTATGAGATTTCGTGTGCATGCACATGAAAGCTCATACCAATAACAAATTTAGTTGGTCTCTAAGGACACGGGTGACGCTGTGGGTTAAACCAAAGACTTGCCGATCAGAAGGTTGGCAGTTCGAATCCCCACGACGGGGTGAGCTCCCGTTGCTTGGTCCCTGACTAAGCCGCTTTTGGCGAACCACAGCAGCACACGGAAACACCGTTTACCTTCCCGCCGGAGTGGTACCTATTTATCTACTTGCACTTTGACGTGCTTTCGAACCGCTAGGTTGGCAGGAGCAGGGACCGAGCAACGGGAGCTCACTCCGTCACGAGGATTCGAACCGCCGACCCTCTGATCGGCAAGTCCTAGGCTCTGTGGTTTAACCCACAGCACCACCCGTGTCCCCACCTGTAGCAGGAATCTACTGATAAAAACTGTCTCTTGAGGTGGTAAAATGTTGGCAATGATGTGAAAAAGCAGGAAATATATGACAGAAATTCTTAATCTGATAAGATGTGAATCTAGCCACAGAGTCATTTCAATTTCCATTCAGTTTGTCAAATAAGGTAGTTTTATGCTTAATGGAAATTACAATGAAGTAATCTAAAAGCAACAGGGCATGTAACAGTTCTCTTTAATAGTACATTCTCAGCACAGGAGGAAACGGATTCTTACTTCTTCCTGCCATTGTTCCGAGAACTAATTGCTTGCTATGAGGCAAATGGAGGGGGCTGGAAACTAGACCTATCTAATTAGGAAGAAAAATGAAAAGCTGAGACTATATTTGGCCTTTAAATGCCTACATTCCCTCCTGAGCTAATGTACTTAGCCTTCACATTTTTGTTTAAAAGACCATTTTTGAACTTCAGGTGGATTTCAAAAGGAACCAATTTTCCTGGGAACATTAACGCAAGCCTATGCTAGCATCTGAATGGGAGCTCAAGAACGAGACAATGTCAAATCCCCACCCCTTTGTTAAACCACCTGATAAATGATGCTGAAAACTTGCACATCTGTACAAGATCAGTGTAAGGATCCCTGGACGGCTGAGTCCAGTCAAAGGCGACTATGGGGTGTGGCGCTCATCTCGCTTCTGGCCTTGAGAACCTGGGTTTTTACCTAGGTCAGTGTAGATAGTCGGTGACATAAGCACTGTGGACTTTCATACAGATGTGGATCTGATTCAGATTAATTCAAAGGGAGCTTTGGAAACTGTTACAAGAATGGAGCTGGGGAATCTCCAGCTGCAGGATAAGAACTGTGAGAATCAGGGATTGACCTTGGACCATTTAAGAATGTCGACAGGAGAAGCCTTAGCGAATGCATTTTGTAAGATAAGCTATTTGTTGGAACAGCTTCATAAGAAGACCGATGTTATGACTACTAAAATTGATAACTTGGGACAAAAAGTGATTAATCTGGGACAAAAAGTGAGCACCAATACAGAAATTATTCAGGATTTGGTACAGGAATTTACTTCAGCAGAACAAATTGAGGAGAAGGAGAAAGTTGTTGCTGTCAAACCTAAAGTAATACAAGTGGGAGCAAATTGAGGACTATAAGTTGAGGCCTTTTATGATTGAACCTAGAAAAAGTCAGATTTTGAGGATTGGAGCCGGGCCTGGACTGGAGAAGGAAAGCTGGAAAGATCCCTCCATGCAAGGATTAACTGACTTTTGGGATATGGACTTGGGTCAGGAGGAGACTGGAGTTCTGGGGGCCTTTGGATTTGGAGGAATCTTGAAACATGTCCTGAAATACTTTATGAATCTTAGCTTTAACTATGGAAATCTGGCTGACCTGTCAAGAAGGAATAAAAATATTGTTAGGCCGGAGTTTCCCCGAGATATGCTCTATAGCATCAAAGAATATGAAGAAGACCTGCAGAAGGGACTTGGAAAAGAGTTAAGAGCCTCGGACATAAGATCTCCAGGTTGATGGACTGTATGGAGTTGACGGAAGTGACTGGCAGAGTCCGAGACCAGGGAGAGGAGATGGTGGAAGAGGATTGGAAAATTTAAAGTCTGTATATAGAAATACTGTCAAATTAATAAGTGATAGAAAAATGTTGGAATGAAATTTTATGGCCTTAGTAGAAATGTTATAAGGAGTTAAGCTTAAATATGTATATTAGTTTTAATGGAAATAAGATTAAAAATATGTTAAGACATTTATATGACAGAAAATAGAGAAAGATGGAAAGGAATTGCTGAAACAATTAATAGAAGTGGAATACAAAAAGGGAGGTGAGAGGAGGTCGATGAAACAAGGGAATGAAAGATAGAATATGGAAAAGGTATGATGAATGCTTTTAAATTGTTTTTGTTTTGTTTAGTTTATTGTGTTTAGTTTAATGTGTTAAGGTTGTGTTTTGTATTGTTTATATATTGTATTGTATTGTTTTTTCTCTTTCTTGTTTTCTTTCTCCTGTCTTTTTTCTTTTCTTTCTTTTTTGTAAGCTTTAAAAGTAATAAATTTTTTTTTTAAAGGATCCATATGAGGTGGCAGATCAAATTGGGGGCACTTGAAGCACTTCATGGTGCCTCAGCAACCTAAATATATGTGTATTTTAATACCATAGACAAGCATTTGCCAAAACAGCAATGCCTCAAGTAGCGCTGGGCGATATCTGGTTTTCAACATTGTGATATAAAGGTAAAAGGTAAAGGTACCCCTGCCCGTACGGGCCAGTCTTGACAGGCTCTGGGGTTGTGCGCCCATCTCACTTAAGAGGCCAGGGGCCAGCGCTGTCCGGAGACACTTCCGGGTCACGTGGCCAGCGTGACATCGCTGCTCTGGCGAGCCAGAGCCGCACACGGAAACGCCGTTTACCTTCCCGCTGGTAAGCGGTCCCTATTTATCTACTTGCACCCGGAGGTGCTTTCGAACTGCTAGGTTGGCAGGCGCTGGGACCGAGCAGCGGGAGCGCACCCCGCCGCAGGGATTCGAACCGCCGACCTTTCGATCGGCAAGTCCTAGGCGCTGAGGCTTTAACCCACAGCGCCACCTGCGTCCCAACATTGTGATATATCATCAGCTAAACATGATATACTGATATATCACAATGTAAATAAAGGTTCACAATAATAACTGGACTACTTTTGTCCAGTAATGAAAATATAAATGAACATTATAATCTACTAAAAAAGAAAAAAGAAATCAAAGATAGATATCTTCATTAAATGGCTCAAATAAATCTAGCAGCTGGTTAGAGTTGGATCTTGCATATCAGTTGTCCTAATTAGCCTTTTTATTAAGGGTTTTTCTCTTTCTCTGCTTCGTGTTTTAATTTGCTCGAGGACCAGAAATGAAGCGGGAAAGGGGAGGGAGAACCAGATTAAAATAAAAAGAGTTGTGCTTTGAAAGACTGGTCTGCTGATGCTGAGATTGCCTTGAGAAACCACCAACACATTTGCCATCACAGTGATCAGTTTAGCCTTTATCCAGTGTCACCCTGTCACAGATTGAAACATTGAGGAGACACTTGCTGCATGCAAATGCACATGGAACACCAAAGATTTATCATGAATAAAAATGCTAGCGTTCCATTATTGAACAGCCAACTGTAAAACAAGTTCAGTGCAGTTCAATAGGGAGTCCTCTGTGGGGAGGCAGTAAACTTACTGTATTTTTCGCTCCATAAGATGCACCTGACCATAAGACGCTCCTAGTTTTTAGAGGGGGAATGCACTCCCTTTAAAAAGCCGCGAGGGGCGTGTGTACAGCGCTTGCAGGCTTTTCCCCGAGGAGGGAGAAGGGCAGCTCGTCACTGACTTGGGGGCTTTTCCGGGAGGTGGGGGAAGGGGCTGAGGGGCTGCCCTCTGTCCCTTCCCCCACTTCCCGGAAAACCCTGCAAGAGCCACGCTCCCTTTAAAGAGTGCGCTGAGCGTGTGTGCGGCTCTTGGGGGCTTTTCCCTGAGGAGGGAGAAGCCTACAAGCGCCACACTTAGCTCCACACGGCTCGTGAAAGGGAGTGCTGAGCACAGCCTAGGATGCATACAGGCTCTGCTCAGCGCTCCTTTAAAAGAGCAGTGTGGAGCGTGTTTGCAGCTCTTGGGGGCTTTTCCCCGAGGAGGGAGAAGGGACTGACGGGCTGCCCTTCTCCCTCCTCGGGGAAAAGCCCCCAAGAGCCGCACACATGCTCCACGCGACTCATGAAAGTAAGCGATGAGCAGAGCCTCCTGTCTGCATTCGCTCCATAAGACGCACACACATTTCCCCTTAGTTTTTAGGAGGGAAAAAGGGCGTCTTATGGAGCGAAAAATACGGTACCCACTTCTCAGGTAGTGTGGTGTGATCTCAGCCACTGGCGTAGGAAGAGGGGTGCAGGGGGAGCGCACCGCCCCCGGCAGCGTGATTGTGATGGCCTGGGATTCCGATTCAGAGGCTGAACCAGAGGAATCCCAGCCTGCACAGGAGTCCCCGCCTCCAGGGCCGGCTGAACTGGGGCAGGGCCTTGATTCTGAAGCGCCTGCACCTGTGCCGGATCCTCAGGAGCAGGCACCAGGTGATTCCACTCTGGCTTCGGAGGTGGTTGAGGACTCAGTGCCTGCAGGTGAGTCTCCCCCTGGGCCCAGTAACCCTTTAGCCTCTCCTGAACTGCAGAGACTCAGGGCAGAGAGGCGAAGGGAACTGGTTGCTCCCAGGAAGAGTGCTCGCCTTAAGGCCAAGAGAGGCGGGTCTCCTGGGGGCCGGGACCGCCCCTGGCCTCAGAACAGATAAAGGCCAGTCGGCCCGGTCCCAGGTTGTGGGAGCAACGTCGTTGTTGAGTACCTGTTCCTGCCTGGACCCAGACCTGACTCTCCAGTGCTTCTGTCCCCGCCCGGCTTCCTGCTTCGGACCTTGCCCCGCTCCTTGTGGACTGATTCCAGGCTAGTGACCCAGGACCGGACTTTGACTACGCCAACGGTAACCTTCCCCCTGGGATCAGCACAGTGATCCTGGAGGGGTGCCATTGCAGCTGCCCCCGCCACACCCCCGCAGATGGTGTGCCATGCCCCCAGGACACGCTGCGGGCGGCACACCACACCCCTGGGACTCGTGCCAAGACTGGGCTCAGGGCGGGTAACAACCAATAATAAAAACAAGTTGATTGAAATACAACTTAAAAAACAAGATTAAAATACAACATTAAAACGTTAAAATGCAGCCTCATCACAGGAGGAGAAAGGGGGGGGGAAGAGTGGGAGGGAATCAAATTGATTCCAAGCCAAAGGCCAGGTGGAACAACTCTGTCTTACAGGCCCTGCGGAAAGAAATCAGATCCTGCAGGGCCTTGGTCTCATGAGACAAAGTGTTCCACCAGGCTGGAGCCAGTGTTGAGAAGGCCCTGGCTCTGGTTGAGGCTAATCTGACTTCCTTAGGACCCAGGACCTCTAGGGTGTTGCTGTTTATGGACCTTGAGGCTCTCCGTGGGGCATAACGGGAGAGGCGGTCCCGTAGGTACGAGGGTCCTAGGCCGTGAAGGGCTTTAAAGGTCAAAACCAGCACCTTAAATCTGACCCTGTACTCCACCAGGAGCCAGTGCAGCTGGAAAAGCACTGGGTGAATATGCCCCCATGGCAGGGACCTCATGAGGAGCCTCGCTGCAGCATTCTGCACACGCTGGAGTTTCTGGGACAGTTTCAAGGGCAGCCCCGCGTAGAGCGAATTACAGTAGTCAAGCCTGGAGGTGACCGTCGCATGGATCACTGTCGCCAAATCAGGGCAGGAAAGGTAAGGGACCAACTGCTTGATGCAGCGAAGGTGGAAAAATGTCACCTTGGCTGTTGCTGTAACCTGCGCCTCCATGGAAAGGGAGGTGTCAAGGATTACACCCAAACTCTTAACAGAAGGCAATGGTACTAATTGGACCCCCGCAAGAGAAGGGATTTGGTCCCTCATCCCCATGCCATCCCGACCCAGCCAGAGGACCTCTGTCTTCAAAGGATTAGATCTATTCAGCTCCAAGTACTCTTCTATCTTCTTCTTTATATAAAAAAAATGTTCCTGTAGCAGAGCAAAGAGAGCTAAAAGTTGGTAGAGGTGTAGGAGTTGGGAAGAAGAGGATTTGATTTTCCCAGCGATGATGTTCCTTTGGAAAGGATGCAGCATGTAGAAAGACACAACAAACTATTGTGTGCAGTACAATTCCGATAGCATAACAAGACAATGGGTAAAACTGGTGGGAACTGGAGCCCTACATTATCTGGAAAGCCACATATAATGAATTCCCATCCTCCCATCTTGTGAGAATTTGCCTTGTTTTAACCAAAGCCAGGTTAGTTCTTTGTCACCATGTTATGTCTCCTTCCTTTTGACCCATAAAAAGCTTCTCCCCATCTTTACCCAAGAAGTAATTGCAGCATTCCTTGCAGTATCACACAGGAAAAAAGACAGGTTGGTGTGCTTTTCTGATTTGCAAATTCTCTTCAATTTGAGATTAACAAAGAGGGAAAATTCCTCCAATTAGGCTAATAACACATAAATTAGCCGGTAGATATTTTCCCTTTGGAGACCATTTGGATCAAAATAATTGCATAATTCCACTGCCATCAAAGCATTCATAAATCTGGACTATATTTTGTCCTAGCCAATTACAAGCAGTGACATCATCAGATCTTAGAATGCAACTAAGGCAGTATGTATATGAAGGTTAAATGAGACAGATTAAAAATTAGCTCCTGTAAACCTCTTAGTGCTATTCAAAAGGCTAATCATGAATGACATTACAGGGCTTCCCGGAATGGACTTGGGAGGCAGACAAACTTGCAAGGAAAGTTTGCAGGGACGTTTTTAATGACTGATGTTTTAATATATTTTTAATATTTTGTTGGAAGCCACCCAGAGTGGCTTGGGAAACCCAGCCAGATGGGCGGGGTATAAATAATAAATTATGATTATATTATTATACCTAAATCCTGTGATATTTTATTTTATAGCATGTTAGCACTACTATGAGCTGTGAAACCGGAAAATTTCCAGTTAATCTAGTCTCTTTCAGAAGTCAGCGTTGTAGGGTTGTTACTGTTCCTAAGTCTCAGCTTCAGACTTACAATGTGGGATAGGATCGCTGAGCTATCTTAAAGGGCTGTTTCTTATCATCCCCCCCTTTTTTTTACTGAACTTGTGAGGTTCAAAATCACCCAGTGGGGCCACCCATAAAGGAGCTAACTGATTCTATATAGTGAGAAGTCTTCCCAGACACAGAGAAGTATATTACTGTATTTTCTTGTGTATAAGACTATATTTCCCCCCAATTTTTTTAAGTTTAAAATTGGGAGTCATCTTATACACGGAATGTTGCAATTAATTATTTCTTAATTTTGGGCTCAAAAAATAGGAGTCATCTTATACATGGGAGCATCTTATACGTGGAAAAATACGGTAGTTTGCAAATTTAAAGTCGTGACCCTGCATGTGTTCCTGAATGTGTGGCACCTGACTCCCACTGCCATTGTGCCCGCTTTTTTGCCCCTTGACCTCCTCATGGAACATCTGAATGGGAAACCTGTGTACCTGACAGTTGTGTGTACATTAGCTATTCCATGCGCATTCAGAAACCAAGCAGTTGAGGTTCCCAGTTGGGTGGAGGAGCCAGGGCTGTCCCAATACATTTTGGCACAAAATGGTGCTCCCCTCCTTGCCAGGGAAGAAAGGGTGAGAGAAGATCTACGACAGGAACAAGGGAGGAATAAATATCTGCATTGGGATCTGTTGCCCCTGTGGATCTTGCCGTCTGAAGCAGCCATCATCATCATCATCATCATCATCATCATCATCATCATTTTTAATTTGTACAGTGGTACCTCGGGTTACAGCCGCTTCAGGTTACAGACGCTTCAGGTTACAGACTCCGCTAACCCAGAAATAGTACCTCGGGTTAAGAACTTTGCTTCAGGATGAGAACAGAAATCATGTGGCGGCAGCGCAGCAGCAACGGGAGGCCCTATTAGCTAAAGTGGTGCTTCAGGTTAAGAACAGTTTCAACTTAAGAACGGACCTCCAGAACGAATTAAGTTCTTAACCCGAGGTACCACTGTATACCGCCTTTCGATCTTACAATACTCAAGGCGGTTTACAAGCTGAAGAAACAAAAAATGTGCATCTTATAATGATCTAATGCAATACAAAAATGTGATAATAAAACGTAACTTTAAAATAGGCAACCTCCATCAAAAAAGTATCATTCAACAATCATTAGAATAGTATAAAATAATAATATCAACATATAAAAGTTAAACGGAAATCCACTCAACAGTTACAATAAATAATTTCTAAACTATAATCAATAAAACAGCAGCAAGCCACAGTACATAAAACAATACAATACACATTGAGAAGCAGAGACCAGAGGGTGGGGCAAGGCAGGTGGAAGGAGGCCTTGCCTGATGGAGTCTCTCCCCTCACTTTGCCTCAGATGTGGGCCGACCCTGGGAGGAAATTAAATACGTTCATCTGCATGTAAGTTAGCTCCCCATCCAGATCTTTTGCACAAAGCATGGAGGAGCTGGTGGGAAAGTTGATGTTGATGTGGGGAAAGTGGAAATCACCTCATTTTCTTCTCCATGTGTTCATAAAAATGTGTAGGGGGGATTCTGAAAGGGTCTATGGTAAACTATGACATGACCCTAAGATAACGCCAAGCTTTTAATTCATTCTAGTGATTGAAAGTGTAGGGGGAAAATGAGGCAGGGTTAAGATAAGTGTTTATTAGTTTTCAATTTGTGCAGAATAAGGGTGTTCTTGTGTAAATTTATTTATCTGTTGCAACACTGTAACATCTGGCTAAGTACCAATTAGGATGTAACTTCCTCTAAACTCAGTCTACCCAGATATGAAATGCAAGGCACATGGGCTATGTTAAGAAAAAAAGGGGAGGGGAAAATTGAGAGGAAGACAGTAATAAAAGCTGTGCCCCCCCGGAACAAGGAGTGCGGCTGCAATTCTATACTCATTTGGCTGAAAATAAGTTCCACCTAATTTAATGAGGCTTATGTCTGAGTGGCGCTGTGGTCTACACCACTGAGCCTTGGGCTTGCCAATCAGAAGGTTGGCGGTTCGAATCCCCACGACGGGGTGAGCTCCCGTTGTTCGGTCCCTGCTCCTGCCAACACAGCAGTTCGAAAGCATGTCAAAGTGCAAGTAGATAAATAGATACCGCTCCAGTGGGAAGGTAAACGGTGTTTCCATCCACTGCTCTAGTTCACCAGAAGCGGCTTTGTCATGCTGGCCACATGACTCAGAAGCTGTATGCCGGCTCCTTTGGCCAGTAAAGTGAGATTAGCGCCACAACCCCAGAGTCATCCATGACTGGACTTAACGGTCAGGGGTCCCTTTACCTTTACCTTTACGTCTGAGTTGGCATGTGAAGAATTATTTTGTCCCTTATTGCCACTGAACAGGAAACAGCCATGGGCCGGAAAAAACATGAGGAAGCTTCTAATTAAAGTTATAGGGGATCTTAATTGAATAGGACTTATTTCTGACTAGTGATACAGCTGAAACTTGAAGTGTATCATTTTTTATGTCAAGCCTAGTAGTTTTCTATTTCTTAAATGTATAACAAGCACTGGCTACAATCCAACAATTGTTAATATTTTTGTAATACAAATCGAGATTGCAAGTTAATTTATATTTTCTATGCCTTTGAACTCTGCATGTGTGTTCTTAGAATTTATCATTAAAATAATATTTACAACTTGCCTACCTGAAGCTACAGTTGGTGAAAATGGCATTTTCATTTGCTGCTGACCTATTGGCCGTTCTCACCACAGTGCTTTTCGTTCCCTGTCGTAATGGTAATTCTACAATGCACACTAAGCTACCGTATTCCATGCAGGTCTCCAGTAGAGAAGTAAAATTCATATTTGGAGAAAGGTCTATGTTGTGAGACTAAAAAGGGGTTAAACTATGCTGGTTTTGGTAGTAGGGAAGGTTGGTAAAATACAGTATGAATTTTAATTGCATGGTGCTTTTATGACAGGTCCTAACCCAATTCTGTTGAACAACAGGGGGAAAGCATGCCTCTGCAAATAACAGTTTAAATTACATACAATTCCTTGAGTTTCCCCACAGCTTCCCCAGTCCCAGAAGCAAATATTCTCAAAAGAACGCTCAACTAAAATGCATTACATTTTGCTGTGTATCAGATTTAGGCAGCTCACTCCAGGAGCCTCACACGGCTGCTAAAGTTAATCATAGAAACTGATGCTCAGAGAGGCCCTGTCAGGTTAATCCTACGATATGTCGGCCAACCTTGAGTTACTTCTTGTATCAGTAAATCTGCTCTGCATGTGCTACAGAGGGAATCCATGGGAGACTTTATCTCCCTGCACTCTTCAAAGATAGTGAATAAATTACGCCAATTGTTTGGCTTTATTTATTAGGCTTCTGCCTTCTAAACCTTTGAGGACTTGTTTGTGTTTGGCACAATGAAGCCTGAATCACATTCTGAGTCCTGTCATGTATAACATGTAACATAATGTTACTGCTGCATTAGAGTCCAGGTTTCTTGGTACTTAACCAGGCTTGGGGTTTCCTCTGGGAATGAGGCACAACAGAGGCTGTAGTGTCTTTATGGCATATGGTTTAGTTACACATATATACAACCTGAGTCTGCTTATGGAAGGGCTGACAGCAGCAGCAGCATCTCAAAACGCACCAGCTTACTCCATAGTAACAGCATCAATGTAACAGCACTGTCAGGCATGAAATGTCCAGAGTGAGGAATTAACACTTTATTTTCAAAAGTAGACCTACAAGTTAGGTTTGGCATGTCTATCAGTTCTACATCTGTCGGCTACTTCTCGGTTTGCACCCAATGAGGCAGTTGTGGACAGAAAAGGTGTTGAGCTTTTCTTTGGCAAAATCGCAGAAAGCAAACAAACCATTTTTGAGCTGTTTTTATGGGAAAACGGCACTGCCGACATGGGTTGCCATATGTCTGGATTTTAATAATAATAATGATGATGATGATAATAATAATAATAATAATAATAATAATAATAATAATAATAATAATTTATTTATACATACATACATACGTACCCCGCCCATCTGACTTGGTTTCCCCAGCCACTCTGGGCGGCTTCCAACACAATATTAAAATAAAGTAATGCATCAAACATTAAAAGCTTCCCTAAATAGGGCTGCCTTCAGATGTCGTCTAAAAGTCTGGTAGTTGTTTTTCTCTTTGACATCTGGTGGGAGGGCGTTCCACAGGGTGGGTGCCACTACCGAGAAGGCCCTCTGCCTGGTTCCCTGTAACTTGGCTTCTTGCAGTGAGGGAACCGCCAGAAGGCCCTCGGCGCTGGACCTCAGTGTCCGGGCAGAACGATGGGGGTGGAGACACTCAGCAGGACACTGCTGCCGACTGCAGTATTCCAGATATGCTCAGGAAAATCTGGACAACCCTAGAGGTGGGGGGCAGGAGGTAAAAATGAAAAGGTAAAGGACCCCTGAACGGTTAAGTCCAGTCAAAGGCGACTATGGGGTGTGGTGTTCTTTGACGTGTTTTCAAACTGCCAGGTTGGCAGGATGCTTAAGCACAAAGCAAAACCTTCATTGCCAAAGTTGGTAAACAAGTCTGAAGCTCTGGGATCTTTCCATGTGGAAACTTTCCAAGCATTCCTCAGGAGCATGGGTAGGCAACCTAAGGCCTGTGGGCTGGATGCGGCCTAATCGCCTTCTCAATCCGGCCCCCGGACGGTCCAGGAATCAGCGTGTTTTCACATGAGTAGAATGTGTGCTTTTATTTAAAATGCATCTCTGGGTTATTTGTGGGGCATAGGAATTTGTTCATTTCCCCCCAAAAAATATAGTCTGGGCCCCCACAAGGTCTGAGGGACAGTGGACCAGCCCCCTGCTGAAAAAGTTTGCTGACCCCTGCTCAGGAGGAACCAAATTCATCTGCAAGGCCACCTCAGCTATGCCGTTGAAGAGACACTCCACTCAGAAGAGCTTTCCCTCCATTATTTAAATGCTGTAAATTGTCCTGAGCTCTCTGGAGTCAGGAGGCAGGGCACACATTTGAAAACAAAATAAATCTGACAGGCATAGAGACCGGAAGAACTGTCAAATCTGCTTTGAAATGCAGTTACCGTATTTTTTGCTCTATAAGACTCACTTTTCCCCTCCTAAAAAGTAAGGGGAAATGTGTGTGCGTCTTATGGAGCGAATGCAGGCTGCGCAGCTATCCCAGAAGCCAGAACAGCGAAAGGGATTGCTGCTTTCACTGCGCAGCGATCCCTCTTGCTGTTCTGGCCTCTGAGATTCAGAATATTTTTTTCCTTAGTTTTCCTCCTCCAAAAACTAGGTGCGTCTTGTGGTCTGGTGCGTCTTATAGAGCGAAAAATACGGTATATGTTTTTGAGATGTAGGAAAACGAGAATGTCAGGCAGAGGGGGCTTCTGAGGGGCTACTTTGTTTTAAATGGTTTGGCCACTGAGGTCCTTATGACTCCTCGCATTACAAAATAGGATGGTCCGTTTTTCCATTTGGGTCTTCTTGTTCCTGCAGAAACCAAATCTAGCCCTGGTTGCTTCCTACATCATCTCTCTTGCATCACAAGAGGACATCCCTGCACTGGGAGGGTTTCAGATCATATGCTGAAGAAAGATGCATGGTTGGGCCACCACTTTGGCACTAATAAGGCTACATTCTACATTATTATAATATCTGTAATGGTTGCAAGGGGTTACTTGTGCGTAAGTTGCCTTCAGTTTTGGTTAGGTTGCCTGGGCCAACCGTGCCTTAGCTGACAGCCCACACTCCGTGGCCGGTCAGTCACTTGCAGAATCCGTCAGTGGGTGTTTTTTGAACCTCTTCCAGCATAAGAGCTGTTTGACACCAAGTCTCCTCCTACTTTCCCTGCGCGGGACTTGTCTGTGCAAGGAAGGGGAGGGCAGAGGCGTGTCCGCGCTCTCCCCACTGGTCTCAGGTGAAGGGTCTTGGAGATCTCTCTCTGAATCCTCCATCTCCCTCCCTTCTCTACCGGTGTTGCGCTGAATTCCTTCCCCCCTGCTGGTCCCCTCTCCTGCATCGCTTTGGAGCCTTGCCTCCTCCTCTCGCTCCGATGTCAGTTCCCTGACAATATCCATCCTTTTTCATCTCTTCCAGCTGCCCAGCTAAGAAAAACAGACCTTGTAGAGGACATTGACATCTGGTTTGCTGCAGATATGTGTGCTCCCCCTTATTTAATTCCTATTTTCTCTGTTTCTGATGTACCAATACGTCAGAATGTCAAATCCTGCCGGTAGAAATAAAAACACAAATTACGGAAAATCACGAGGGGAGAACAACTCACAATAGCGCACATGTAATCCCTTGTCATTTCACATCTTTATTTAGCTGTGAAGCCTGAAGAACAAGCTGTGGCTTGAAAAACAATGAGTATCATTTTAAATCTTCCATGATGTGTTGTCATTTTTATCTTGCCTGGTTCTGAGAGGGCAAAGGGAGCCCAGCCTAAAAACAAGGCCCATGTGGGATAACACTTCCCAAGGGATTACAAAGTGATATTCAGCTGGGTAAATTTCACTCAACATGAAAGCATTCCTTGCTAGTGTGTGTGTGTTTTGACACAAAGTGGACAAATGAAATGCCTACAGCCAAATGTTCATTTCTCGGTCTGAGGTCAAATGAGAAGCTGATCATTTTTTTCTTCTGAAAGTTTGCACTTATTGAATTTTCAGTTTTTAATGAAAGGAAATGGGATTAGAAAGCAGGAGTTGTCCAAATGGAATATACCTATATTCATTCTGCTACTTTAGTTTATTTAGTTTATATATTATTTCATTTATATTCTGCAGACTCTAGACCAAGGATGCAAGTTCATTCTGATGGTCCAGGGCACATCTGTAAAAATACAATTTAAAGTCATACGGCATCTAGCACAGCTCATTACAACTTCTACAACAGGCAAAAAAAATTGTTGTCTGGTTTATCATGCATGGTGGACATGTAAAAAAGCCAAAAAAATTATTGTATACAAGTTGTCCAATAAGCCTTTAGATTGGCTAGCCTGGGAATACTGAGGGAGTCTGCATTCTGCCCTTGAGATACAACAGTATCTCAATATTTGCAGTAAGTCAATCATCAATATTTTTGTCAAAATCATACAGTGGTACCTTGGTTCTCAAACTTAATCCGTTCCGGAAGTCCGTTCCAAAACCAAAGCATTCCAGAACCAAGGCATGCTTTCCCATAGAAAGTAATGCAAAATGGATTAATCCGTTCTAGACTTTTAAAAACTACCCATAAAACAGCAATTTAACATGAATTTTACTCTTTAACAAGACCATTGATCCATAAAATGAAAGCAATAAACAATGTACTGCAGTCACAGAATCAATCAATCAATCAATCAATCAGTGGCCGAACTGGGTTCCACACAGTCACAAAAACAAAAAAAGAGAGCCTCAAAAACAAAAATGCAAAATAAATAGCAAAAGCAGACAGACGCTCAAATCGGAAGTGTGACACTCAAATCGGAAGTGAAACACTCAAATCGGAAGCGCAATACTCAAAATGGAGCACGTTCAGCTTCCGAAAAAAGTTCGCAAACTGGAACACTTACTTCCTGGTTTGCAGTGTTTAGGTTCCAAGTTGTTTAAGTACCAAGGCGTTTGAGAACGTACCACTGTATAGCAAAATAAAGTATCCAAGAGGCTGTACCAACACAGGAAACCAGCCAAAATATGATAGGCTGTTTCACCCAACCCAGGCACCACATTTTACCCCAGCGTTCAGCTCTGTAGTATCTATTCCCCTCTCACTACATCAGGGCTAACAAACCGTGAGCCATCACTGGTGCCCGCTGCCTTACCAAGGGATCCTGACAATGCTGTTATCTCAACAACAGGGTGCAGGAACTTGCTTGTTTTCGCAAAATAAAGACGAAAACCTCTAATGCAGCTCACCAGTGATGCTAGGTGAGTGTTTGTGAGCGGCATTTGTGCTCTCATCCCAGGTGCAATTCCACAGCATCCCACCTCTCACCTGGAAGTCAGGTTGACACAAGGGGTTCTGGGTTCGAAAACACCCATTCTGTGTTTCGATGTTTCTGCGTTTGGGCCATTGTCTCTTTCCCTCTCTCCCATGAGTAAAGATAAATATATCATAGCTGTCAACGTTTCCCTTTTTTAAAGGGAAATTCCCTTATTCCGAATAGGATTCCTCACAAGAAAAGGGAAAAGTTGACAGCTATGAATATATGGATGTCTTAAGCACTCAAATACTATGGCAACCAGTTCACAGAAAAGCCCATGAGGAATCTAATAATTTTGTATTTAGAGCAGTGTCAGGGTAGCATTTGCAGTAAAGAGGACATGGAGGTGCATAAAATGAGATGAGATTATTATATGTTCTGTTTGGAAAATATATGTAAAAACTAATAAAAAATGTATATTAAAAAAGAAGAAGACATGGAGGTAGAGTACAGGCTCACAATGGGAAAAAGCAATGTTCAGTTGATGGGCACTGGTGATGATTTTTATTTTAGCGAGTAAGAACATTTGTGGAAATAATAGCAATGCTACCCTTTGTGCTGGATTACTAAAAAAAACCCACACACACAAAAACCCACTGAATTCAAATTTCAAGTTGACACCGTTCCTCAATAGCTTTCAGCTACTGTCCTGAAAATAATTACGCTCAGTCTTTTGTTCCTAATTTGAATCAAGATTTTCAATGAATGGGTTATTGCTGAGTTTATTCCAATAAATTAACGACAAGCATTTTAAACATTATTTCTCAGACTCTCAGACAGCTGCAAAGTATACTCCCTATGGTTCTTTCTGTTCATATTCATTACATGATAAATGCTAACCCCTAATTCAAGAGTCAAGGAGAATGTAATGTAAACCCATGAAATGACTGTGTAAATTAGCATATTCCTGAAATCTTAGAGGTCTGGTTTTTATGAATTATTGACTGAGAATCCAATCCAAAGCACACTTGCTTGGGAGTAAGCCCCAGTCAACTCAGAAGAATTTATTTCTGAGTAATGCTTAGGGACGTAGGTGGCGCTGTGGGTTAAACCACAGAGCCTAGGACTTGCCGATCAGAAGGTCGGCAGTTCAAATCCCCGCAACGGGGTGAGCTCCCGTTGCTCAGTCCCTGTTCCTGCCAACCTAGCAGTTCGAAAGCACGCCAAAAGTGCAAGCAGATAAATAGGTACCGCTCCAGCGGGAAGGTAAACGGCGTTTCCGTGCGCTGCTCTGGTTCGCCAGAAGTGGCTTAGTCAATGCTGGCCACATGACCCGGAAGCTGTATGCCGGCTCCCTCGGCCAATAAAGCGAGATGAGCGCCGCAACCCCAGAGTCGGCCGCGACTGGACCTAATGGTCAGGGGTCCCTTTACCTTTACCTTTAATGCTCATGGCTGGGTTGTGAGGCTATGACCCTAAGCATATTTACTAGGGTGCAAGTCCAACTGAATGCAGTGAGTTCCAAGCAAACTCAGAAATGCAGTGTAAAAACATTAAAACTGAAGCTTTGTGACATTATTTATCCGAAGTATGTCCTCGGCCACAACATCCATCTGTCATGGATGCTCTAGCTGAGATTCCTGCATCACAGGGGGTGACTCGAAGACCTTTGGGTCCCCTCTATGATATAAAGGATAAGTTAAGAATCCAGCATTGGTGCCCCAAGGCAGCCACCCAGACATAGCTGTCAACTTTTCACTTTTCCTGCGAGGAATCCTATTCGGAATAAGGGAATTTCCCTTAAAAAAAGGAAAACGTTGACAGCTATGCACCCAGATTGTCTACCCCCAGCCTACATGATCTCAATAGTATTCCCCATTGTTGCTTCACAGTGACTGGTAGAAATTATTTTGCATTTTTTTATAAACAAATAAAAAAGATAATGGACCTTGGTCAAATTTACCAACAACAGGTTTTATTATCCAGTTGGTAAAAGAAATAAACCAATTACTCAGAAAGTAACCTATATGTATTCCTTAGCCAAAGCCCATGTGAGTTAAAATCTTTTGGACTGTGCACCATATCAATGTACATTTTTATTTGTAAACTGTTTATAGGGATAAGATTGACTTCCCTTACAATATAGATAACACTGACCTACCTTATAGTAATTGCACAATGTATATATAGCACTCTGGACATATAAAAGCAGCATCAAACTATTATTATTATTATTATTATTATTATTATTACCCAAACCACATTGTGATCATCCTTTGCCTCAAATGTAAGACCTAGCCTACTCAGATGTAACACCAGCTCCCTAAAATCACTGTGCATAGATGCATGTATGTAAAGTTTCTCCCTTCCTGTACACTTGCAAGGGTTTCAGCTGTAGCCTGGATTTTAAATTGAGGTTTGAAGTGGAGTTGAAGAAAGAACCTGATTAGCATTATCCATTGTCAGCATCTGATAATGGAGAATTTTGTAGTGGGGAGCCAGGCAGCCAGAGGAGAGGGCTTGCTCAGTATGGCCAATTCCAATTTGCAAACCAGGCTATATGTCTGCACTGGGCAGCTGAGTGGATTTATGCAGATTTTGTATGTACAATTACAAGTGCAGGCATGTTCCAGCTTGAGCCACAGTTGGTGCCCCTCAGTTTAGCAATGATGCAGCAGGCAAGAGTTTGCTACTGTATGCTGAAAACTAGTGAAGTTGGGAAAAGGAACAGCATGGTTTAATACAATGTTATTAAAACTTAACTTGCAACTCAATGCTATGCAAAGTAAAGCATGCCGAAAAGTTTAGAAATCAATGGTCTTTTTTCCAATTTTTTAAAATTGATTTTCCAAGTTTATAACAAACAAAACACACAAATAAAGAAAAAAGTCATTACAATACTATAAAAGGCAACAAAAACAAACATGTAAACACCTAATACTTTAAGACCTAGTTTAATTTTCATTGTTAACTGACTTCCTCGAACCCCTCCTTTACTGAGTTTCATTGAATCACTTTTTAACAGCTCTCCAATATCCTCTTTCTAATCAAATTGACACCTTTAATTTACAATCTTCTTCTCTTTTCATAATTATCTAAATCCATAGTATTTTACAGTTCATTCTTACTCTAGTCCTAGGCCCATTTGATACTTTCAAGTAACTTCTACTTATTGTATGTTACAATATTTGGCTAAATAGTCTTTCAATTTCTTCCAATCTTCTCAATATTCCTCTTTCTGATCACGGATTCTTCCAGTCCGGTCGGCTAGCTCCAAAAAGTCTAACGTCTTCATCTGTTGAAATCAATGGTCTTAGGGAGGCCTAACCCCACATAGAGTTCAGACTAAGTATGCATTTGCATTTCAGGAAAGGAAAAAAAGGGGGGAAGGATGCCACAAACTCTTCTGGGTATATGTGGTATTTTATTTTTATTTTTAACGTCATTGCTTAAGGTTTAAAGAAGCAGCTTTGTATGCTGGCTTTCAGACTTGAGCAACTTATTTCAAAGTAACTCTGTGAAAGCAACTATCACGTTTGGTTTATAAGAAAAGGACTAGCTGCTCTGATTACCTGTCAAGATTACAGCTGCAAAACTCCCCTGGCTGCTGTTCCCATTTCTAATCATGACTTGAGTTTGGAAATCAGTGTGACTGCCTATAAGGTTGAACAAACAGCCAGGCGCAACGCGCCTTTTCCTTTTCCTGAGATACCTTTGTGTAAAGGACTGCGAAAGTACATATTTGTTGCTCCTCATCCATGCTCTGGTTGTTCTGTCCCCCGTTTTTTAAAGCTCGGCTTCCTAACATTTATTGGTGTTTGACTCAGGGTTAATCCTGTGACTGAAGTGTAAAAGAAGGTGTGGCCTTTTAAAATTTTATTTTAAGGGCACATCGTAGTGGTCTTTGGGAGGTTACAAACATCTTTTGGAAACCATGGCAGTGGCCAGTAAAAAAGAGTTTGGTTTTTTAGTACTATTTTTTTAAAGAAATGGCAAATTGCTGCAGGACAGAGGAGTCACCAGAAAACTTTTGGCATCACCGTATCACAGCAGGGAACATATAGGAGCAGGCAGTAAAAAAAAGAGTTATTAAAATAATAATTTGAGGTGTCTTGGGGGCCAACACAAACCTTTTGGCATTATGACATTACAGAGGTGGGCCCACTGGAACAGAGAGATAGATGATAGATGATAGATAGATAGATAGATAGATAGATAGATTATAGATAGATAGATAGATAGATAGATAGATAGATAGATAGATAGATAGATAGATGATAGATAGATAGATAGAGAGAGAGAGAGAGAGAGAGAGATGGATAGATGGATGATAGATAGATATAATACAAATTGAGTCGGGGTTTATGTGGCCTTCAGTTTGAAGCTTAGGAAACCCTGCTTGGAAAGACAATTTGTAAGACCTTTGCTGCACATACAATGGAATGTGGAGAGAGAGGTCAGACTCTCTAGGTAGTGTAGTGTAGTGGTTAGACTGGGATCTGGGATTCCCACCTGGCCATGAAGCTCACTGAGTGACCTTGGGCCAGTCACTGCCTCTCAGCCTAACCTACCTCACAGGGTTGTTGTGGAGATTAGTTGAGGATGGGGAGAACCATGTACACCACTTTGAGCTCCTTGAAGATGCAACGTGGGCTACAAATGCAATAGTTACATATTTGGACATCCAAACCTCTCCCATCAGCTTCCCCAACCTGGTGCTCTCCAGATTGTCCAGTTGGTTAGAGTGTGGTACTGATAATGCCAAGGTTGCAGGTTTGATTCCTGTAAGGGACAGCTACATAGTCCTGCACTGCAGGGGGTAGACTAGATGATTCCCAGGGTCTATGATTCGATGAAGATTATATTCAATCTCTGAATAGAAGGGTGTGCCTATTGCAGAATTTCTGGGCATTTGAGAAGATGAGAATGTCAGTTTGCATTTCTTAGTACAGAAACTATTGATCTGATGTGTAGAGATCTTTCCTGTTCTGCTTCTGGATGGTTTCTTCTCTATGTGAAAGAAGGTTCTTGTTTGGGTTATTCCTTCTGAAAAGCAGAGTACAGCTGGCTTAAACTTGTTCTGTTATCTCTTTCTGTTGAGGTCATACTGACTATAATAGCAAAGCGAAAAGGAACCTGGGTCTTCACTTACTTTCTCTTTCTATCTCTTTGTTCTGGTGTGAGGTTTTGTTCTGCATATAGTGTTAAAGTTTAGTGTTATTATAAGTTATTGCAAATCTGCTGCAACTGGATTTCTTATGGACAGTGCCAATTCTGAATGTATTGGATTTGTGACCATTATGCTCATTTGCCTTCAGTAGCAGTAAAGCTCTGCTGGATGAAGGACAATTGGCTCTGGTCTATTTTTGGGAACTCTACAACGTGTTTAAGATTTTCCTCCACACGCGCGGCAGAGAACCCATTCTTCAGATGTTTTGGAGCATAACTTCCATCTGCCCCAGCCAGTGACTTTGGTCAAAAACACATCTGGAGGCATCAGGTTGGGGAAGGATGCTGCACATGGTTTAGGACTGCATAAGAGCCTAGGGCTTGCCGATCAGAAGGTCGGCGGTTCGAATCCCCGCGATGGGGTGAGCTCCAGTTGCTCGGTCCCTGCTCCTGCCAACCTAGCAGTTCTAAAGCACATCAAATTGCAAGTAGATAAATAGGTACCACTCCGGTGGGAAGGTAAACGGCGTTTCCGTGCGCTGCTCTGGTTCGCCAGAAGCGGCTTAGTCATGCTGGCCACATGACCCGGAAACTGTACGCCGGCTCCCTCGGCCAATAAAGCGAGACGAGCACCGCAACCCCAGAGTCGGCCACGACTGGACCTAATGTTCAGGGGTCCCTTTACCCTTTTAATATACATGCATGAGGCACTTTTAAAAGCATTTTTTTTAAGCGATATGGCCTAAAATTAATCTGGGGCCCCTCTGGGATTAGAGGCCCTGAAGTTTCTGCCTCTACTTGTAACCCCACGTGCACTTGGGAAATGCCTGTGCTCACCCCCTCCCAAGAGAAGCACATAAAGGAGCCAACTCCTAGGGACTAAGGTCCCTTCAGCCCCCCCCCCACTAAAATATTTGAGGTGGCCACCTCCCCCCCCAAAAAAATGGGTATTCCCATTCAAATGTCGTGTGTGCACTGCACCATGTGATCCATTATGTGGGGCGGGGCTTACCTGGGTCCCCACAATATTTTATTCAAGTTGGCACCCCTGGCATGGGGGGGCAGGGAGGAGCATCTCCCCCCCATCAATAAAAATCAATAAAAATACATAGCTAACTGAGGTTCTCTCCCACCAACAAAAGGCCTGGTGATGTGAAAAAACACTTAGAATTTGGGTTTGGGGCCTCACAGGGGTCCGATACGGTTGGAGAAGACGGGTGATTTCCAACCAAGGATTGAAAGAAACAAGTGGCTTTTCAAAAGCACAGATCCTTTATTCGGTTGCAACTGTGTTCCCCACGCAAAGGTGAAAAAGGGTATGAGGGACCCCACCCAAAGCTAAGTTCAGAATACTTGGATACAATTATAAAAATAGAGATAGGGTAAATTGAGGAAATAGAGTAATGGGCATGCAGGGTGGAAAGAAAAATGCTTTATTTGACAATAAGGGGGGGCGGAATTCGAAGGAGGGGAATAACGGGAGAAGCGAATTAAAAGGAGAGCAGGCTAAAGGCAAAATTGAGGAAAAGGTTTATATATGTCTCTTAGGTTGCCTTCATTTGGTTTATTTGGTCTTGGTTTTCAGCTTCTTTAGCTATTTTTCTACATCACTGGCTACGCCCACGACCCCTGGTATGCAGCCTGCGCCCGCAGGGGCCCCAATCCCGCTCATTTCCACGAAGCTCCTGCTCCCCACCCAGGAAAGCTGCCCGCTTTGCGCCAGGAATTGCGCCCGGGCCTCCTTGCGCCCCACGGGCTCTAACTTCCAAGCCTGCCCGGCTCTCGCTTCGCATCCCTCGAACCCCCCAGCTCGACCCACCCGCTTTCCCAGGCGCGCTCCCTGCGCAGGTGTCTGGAGCCCGCAACGCATCGGAGAGGGGCGGGATCGCGCTCAGGCGAGCGCGCGAGCGCGTGGCGGGGAAGGGAGGTCCGGAGGCGAGCAGATGCGGCGCGCAGGGGGCGGAGAAGCTGCAGCAGCGGCGGCAGTAGCAGCGCGGGCGCGGCAAGAGCGAGTTTTTTACGCGGCTGGAGCCTCGCTCGCGGCGAAGGGGCGGGTGCCTGCGACCCGGGTGAGTAGCCTGCGCCGCGCCCACCCTCCGCTCCGGATTGCGCGCTCGGGTTGGATGGGGGACCCCCCTCTCCATGCCCAAGCACTGGCCGGTCCCGGGGTTCCTAGGGCGGTAGATCCTCTCCTGGGGAAAAGGGCGCAATCCTCGGGACTTTGCGCGCATTCCCTCCCCCCCCCCCAAGAAAAACGAAGCTGTGCAGCCCCGAGGGCACATACCGTGGGAAGCCTCGAACTCGGCGGGGCTTACTCCCGAGTAAATGCATGCGAGGCTCGTGCTGCAAAAGCACGCTTCTTCTTGGGAGATGGAAACAGGCGCAAGAGCGCGCTGCACAGGGCGCTTCCTTTCTTCCAAGGTGCAGCAAAGGGGTCCCGGCAGGAGTCAATTTCCCCGGGCAGGGCGCGCGCCGCTGCTCCGTTCGCTTTAAGGCGAGGATTCCCGCAGGGCTCGCTTGCCCAGGAGGTGCTGCTGCGCCCTTAGGCGGGCTTGCGCTGCGCAAGTGGGCGCCGCCGTGGAGGGAAGGACAGGGACCCGCGTGGAAAGCGCCGTGGAGGGGCTCCCATTTCCCCCTGCTGGCTGAAGCCTCGCGCAAAGCTTGCCCTGGGCATTGCGGGAAGAAGAGAGCTGTTCGACAGCGCAACTGACTGGTAGTCCTTCCTTGGCGGCTTTTAAACAGAGGCTGGGTGGCCCTCTGTCATGGATGCTTTAGTTGATATTCCTGCAATGCAGGGGGTTGGGCTAGATGATCCTTGGGATCCCTTCCGACTCGACACTTCTATGATAATTTCCTTTCACAGCGCCTTTTGGAGCGCACGGCAAATGTGTGACATTGACTGCCTTTCCGTGCATGTTTAGAAGATTGCTGTAGGTTGTGATCCACCAACAGTGCATGCGCGGTGTTAGAGGAATTCAGGAGGTTGGGACTCGCTGCCTGAGAAGGGTTAGATTTGAGCTGTTATCACTTAGTACTGGAACAAGCACAGGAGTGAAAGGGAGAAGGGAAGGGACTTGGAGATCTGCCCTCCTTTTCTGCTCTGCAAATTGTTGCCTCTAGTGAGCTAGTCAAGAATTTGAATGTGTTTGGGTTTCATAAATTCTCCTAGGTCAAACCCCCCACTCCATCAGCCTTTAAATATAAACACAACTTTTCCCTGGCCGCTTCCAGATGACCTGTTTACTGAGCATTCCTTCCTGATATGCTGGGGGGGGGGGGGGAATTAGAGGGCAACTGCTGCTTAATGATCATTCACTCTCATTTGTTTGTGGGGAGGTTAAACAGCGTTGCATCAAATCAAGTGCATTCCACTCACTTTCCTTACTGCAAAAAAGTTTGATCTTTTGAGGAAGTGGGTTTGTTCCGCGGGACATTCAAATCCGCTTTAATCACACAACCTGAATTTGCCAGTATGTGATTGAATCCCTCCCCCAAATTGTGACAGTCACACTACTGGGTTCACATCAATTTTTTATCCAGAGACTCTAGAGTGTCGTGCAGCAGGTTGCTTGTGGAAAGGAATTTCGAAGTTGAGCAATATCCAAGGCTAGTTTAGGTGAGTGTCTTAAATGCCTTACCTGGAGATAAGGTTAGTAGGGTGCTAGTCTGTACATGGAATAACTTTCGGGAAGCTGTTGTTTTTTAGATGGAATATTTTCAGTTATGGCTTCCACTCAGATAGCTTTGGAATTGAAAAACTGGGTGTAGGAGCGCTGGGTCAGTTTGAAATGTTAGTAAGTACACATGAAGTGGCTTTAGATCATGGCTAGGCAAACTAAGGCCCAGGGGCCGGATCTGGCCCAATCACCTTCTAAATCTGGCCCGCGGACAGTCCGGGAATCAGAGTGTTTTTACATGAGTAGAATGTGTGCTTTTATTTAAAATGCATCTCTGGGTTATTTGTGGGGCATAGGAATTTGTTCATCCCCCCCCCCCCAAAAAAAATATAGCCCGGCACCCCACAAGGTCTGAGAGACAGTGGACCTGGCCCCCTGCTGAAAAAGTTTGCTGACCCATGCTTTAGATTAACACTGTTTCAGCACCACTGTTACAGTGGAGCCTCGCAAGACGAAATTAATCCGTTCCGCGAGTCTCTTCGTCTAGCGGTTTTTTCATCTTGCGAAGCAAGCCCATTGACGGCTTAGCGGCTTAGCGCTATTAGCGGCTTTTAGCGGCTTTTAGCGGCTTAGCGGATCAGCTGATAAGCGGCTTAGCGGCTTAGAAAAAGGGGGGAGGGGAAAAAACCCGCAGGAACTCACAAGACATTTTCGTCTTGCGAAGCAAGCCCATAGGGAAATTCGTTTTGCGAAGCGCCTCCAAAACGGAAAACCCTTTCGTCTAGCGGGTTTTCCGTCTTGCGAGGCGTTCGTCTTGCGGGGCACCCTGTATAGGGTAGGAGGACTGCGTTTGGAATACTGTTTGCTTTACAGGAGCTGCCAGCTCTCTGTGGGATGTGCATGTCTACCATACTTACAAATACGGTAAAGCTCTTGGGAGCTGACATGAACTGGTTAATGCATAATGGGCAGGTACAAATATTGCTTTCCCTTGGCAGCAGAGAGGACTCTCCCGCCCTTAGCACCTACTCTGTGTGCAGGTGTGTGGTGTCCCTTCTGATCTTGGTGGAAAGCGAGATGAGCGCTGCAGCCCCAGAGTCGGTCACGACTGGACCTAATGGTCAGGGGTCCCTTTACCTAAGTACCGTTATCCAGTTTGGTACTTGATAACAAAGAACGTCTACTTTTCATGCACAACTTCATGTTGGATTTCTCAAGTTTGCACCTCATTTGTTATGGAGGAGCTAACCTTTTAGGCCAGCCACTTGTTTTTATTAAAAGACTGTTGTCTCTTCCTCCATGTTAAATGTGTATTAGAGTGTTCTCACCACCTTAAGTGTTGGCCCATTTCTCCCCAACACCAAGGTTATTGAACTTGGTACTTTTCCTGCTCTTTACCCACCATAATTGTATAAACAAAAGTCTGGGTTAAGGCTTAAGCCCAAACTCAAGTGATAAATAATAACTAATTTAAGTTGTCAAAAGCATTGTTAAAAATGTTTGCTAGTTTAAAAGATAAACTACATGTAACATGTACGTTAGCCACTCCTCTTATCTGTGGTACAAAAGAAAACAAAGATTGCGTTCAGAAAAATTAATACCCTTGGATCTTAACCTTCTCTTTTTTACTAGCTCTAAAGAACTAGTGGAATACTTGTTACTGCTATCAATGTAGTTGCTCAGTCTCGGTGATATATTTAATTTTAATTTTGTTATGTTTATGGTGAAGGCTGTGTGGTATTTTATTATTTCATCTTTATTGAAATAATAATAATATTATTATTTCAACTTTATTATTTCATCAAACTTTCAGAGATGTAGCTTTGGGTCTTTGTTTTATTTTGTTTGTTTGTTGAAAAGCTCTTTTTAATACCGCTTAGGCTTAGCGTACTTACGGTAACCAAATTTGTGTCACTGTGAGAGCAATAGTGAACTTTTGTTTTGTCTCTCATTCCAAAAATTAAATTAAGAGATGCAGTGCAGTGTGATTATTATTATTTTTTTAAAAGTGAGGTGGCAGTTGCTGTGCTGCTGCCTGGCCAAAAGTAGTCCATAAGAATCGCCAGATCTTCTCTCCACACATGAAGAATTGAATTGTCTTCATGTTTACTTCATTATCCAGCTTCAGTTCCATCTCAGCTTTTCGGACTGTAAGCTACTTGCAGGGCACTGACCTCGCTATTTTTGCCTGAGATTAGCACACTGGCTAATTGACCAGGCAAGTGCTGTCAATTGACCACCTGTTATTTAACCATTGTCACATATCCCACAATGCCAAGAATGCTGCAGTGTTAATGGAAGCTTTTAAATTTTTTCCCTTGTAACGCCACACAATAGCAAGGCCCAAGAGCAGGGGTAGGCAACCTAAGGCCTGTGGGCCGGATGCGGCCCAATTGCCTTCTCAATCCGGCCTGTGAATCAACGTTTTACAGTGGTGCCTCGCAAGACAAAATTAATTCGTTCCGCGAGTTTTTTCGTCTTGCGATTTTTTCGTCTTGCGAAGCACGGACTTTGGAAAAGCTTCAAAAATCAGCAAAGTCTTCAAAAACCTCAAAAAAGGCCGCCACACTGCGTGCTCTGAGTTGCTCCTCAAAGTGAATGCACGGTTTTAAGAAAAAGGAAACAAACTTGCAAGACAAAGGAAACAAACTCGCAAGACGTTTTCGTCTTGCGAAGCAAGCCCATAGGGAAATCCGTCTTGCGAAGCAACTCAAAAAACGAAAAACTCTTTCGTTTTGTGAGTTTTTTGTCTTACGAGGCATCCATCTTGCGAGGTACCGCTGTACATGAGTAGAATGTGTGCTTTTATTTAAAATGCATCTCTGGGTTATTTGTGGGGCCTGCCTGGTGTTTTTACATGAGTAGAATGTGTGCTTTTATTTAAAATGCATCTCTGGGTTATTTCTGGGGCATTTTCTCTCTCTTCCAAATAAAGTCTGGCCCACCACATGGTCTGAGGGATGGTAGTCTGGCCCCTGGCTGAAAAAGGTTGCTGACCCCTGCCCAAGAGCCGGGGTTGAGCCACCATAGTCATGCGAGAGCAAACATAGCAGCCAAACTATCCACAATAACAGCAACCTTCTCCAAGCAGAAACAGAAACTTTGAACCACTGAACAACTTTGCTGATTCTTTATAAATTCAATTAAAACAATTTCATACTTTTCCAGTATGTTAAGCTAACTGCAAGCACCAGCATGTGTTTCTTTTTGTGCTAATAAAATTAATATTTGACCAAATCTTTCTTCACAAGTCACTTGAACAAAACCCTATTTTGACTGATGAAATGCCCAATCCCAGGGCGTTTATTTTTTCCCCAGGTGGAACTCAGTTCTGGCTCCTCTCAGGGGGGCACCATTGCCATTATAAGAGAACAAGGGAGGTGTTCATGGTGAGTTCTGGCACCTCTTTTTCTAGAAAAATAGCACGACACAATTCTATTGTCTCTTTTCATCCGTGGCCCATGCAATGTAATTCCTTCATGACACCTAAGTCAAGGGGAAACTGAAACAGGAAAGTGGGTGATGCCTTCAAATTGCAAGGCCAAATTGGGGGTAATAAAGTGTTGTAAATTCCCCAAAGTTACTAGCCTGTGATTTTGTTTTTTCTAGCCATCCTGCCACCCAGTCCATATAAAAAATGGCAAGTCTTTTCTTTTAAAAAAGTTTTTATATTTATTTTTAAAAGCAGGATAAGCAACAACAATGTCTAGAGGCATTTCTTACTGCCAGTTGGCATGGGGCTCTTTGAGAAGCCTTGAAAAAGAGGAGGACTGATTCACACAACTGAATTTGTTTTCCCCTCGAAGTCTTTCGTTTCTTTTCTCTCTCTCCCTGCCCCATCTCTGCTCCCCCGAGTGAGTTGAAAGCCCTCCTCCTGTTTTTCCTCTTGACATTTTCTAGGGATGATATTATGTTGCTTATTAATGTTTCCACACTTGCTTCGCAGTGCCCTCATGGGGTGTGCTTTATAAATAATAATTGACTTTATACCAATTAGCAAAACTATAATCCCAAGAATTTGGGAAGCTGACTGAAATTCAAACCAGCTACCAGTCTGGATATGGCTGAATCTTGCTTCTGGAGATTACTGTATCATTCTTTTGATGCTTTTACTGTGCTTTAATAAGCCAATTATAGCGCAGCTCATGTTTTACAAAGAGGGGCTTCCAGTCTTAACAGACACTTGAAAACCATTTTTGAAAACGTCACCCAGCTCCTAATCATTGTGTTAATTCTTCTAAAGCAGGGGTCAGCAAACTTTTTCAGCAGGGGGCCAGTCCACTGTCCCTCAGACCTTGTGGGGGCCCGCCTATATTTTGAAAAATATATACTGTATGAACGAATTCCTGTGCCCCACAAATAACCCAGAGATGCATTTTAAATAAAAGGACACATTCTACTCATGTAAAAACATCAGGCAGTTCCCACAAATAACCCAGAGATGTATTTTAAATAAAAGGACACATTCTACTCATGTAAAAACACTCTGATTCCTGGACCGTCCTCAGGCCGCATTTAGAAGGCGATTGGGCCGGATCCTGCCCCCGGGCCTTAGTTTACCTATCCATGTTCTAAAGTGATCTCCAGCAATGCTTGATCACTCAGCTGAGAGGCGACCAGGTACCCTCAATTATCGTTTGTCATTTATTTACTTATTTGATTTGTATTCCTCTCTTTTGATAAATTCCCCATGGCCCAGGCTGATGTCAAAAAATTAAAGTTACACCACCACAATATGAAAGAGCAGTAAAAACCACCACCACCCCACATTATTGCATTGTTTTCAAGGCTAAATTCTCCTTGTATTCCACAAGTTGCAGCTTCTTGAATCTTGGGAAATCCCAGGAAGAGGTTCCATTAGTTCAAGATGCATTTTGTGTGTGTGGGGGGGGGGGGGGTGATTTCCCAGTCTACATATTTATTTTACTTCTTTATTACAAATGAGTGCATAGTAAATGGACTTGTAAAGCCACAATTCTTCAAATTGCTGATTTTGTGGTGGTGTTAGTTTCCTGAAATGAGTTTCCTCATCTTAATTAATCTGTGGCTGTAGCACCCTGCTTGTGGTTAACGCTTAGCTGGAATGAAATATTCAACGCAGCAATAGAGAAATTAAAATAATAATTTATTTGTCAGACAAATAAATATGAGGCACAGTGGTATATGGTTACCAAGCTCTGGCCTGGCCTCTTGCCATTCTGGCCAGCACTTATATTTCCTTAATCCAGCCCCCTTGCTCCTCCTGTGGCTGCCTCTGTCCAATCAGCCTGGTTGAAATTCCTATTGGCTGTTTGCTAGAACCAATCACAAAAGATACACCCATTTCCTTCTGTCCTTTTATGGGAATCAAAAAGCTATATATTCTTCTATCTATAAATGACAAATAAGTAGTAATATATCTTACATGTGTCTTAACAAGGAACCTTAATTACCAGCTCACCTCGCCCTATTGCCCTCCAAAACAAATGGTTTAATCTCAAATTTTTATCTTAAACAGATGTCAAGGATCATCATTGAAAGATCTCCTTCCTTTGGAGGTCTCTAAACAAAAGCTTGACAAATGCTCTAATGATGTTTCCTGCTTGGCAAGGGGGGCTGGTGGCTGATGGCCCCTGTGATCTCTTCCAACTATATGAAATAAGAATCTAGCATAAGGATTTAACATTTCTTAGCTTCTAATTCCTTTGCATAATTACATTTAAGCCAATATATATTTAATACATAACATAGATAACCTTTTAAAAGGAAAAGAAATCTTAAAAGGATCTCAGTTTAAGAAAGAAACAACTTTAGAAAAAGACTTCCCAAAATACTCTCTTCCTTTCTGCCAGCTAGATGCTTTTCCATTGCTCTTGACCTTTGAACCTTAGGAAAATATGGCTCAAGTTTAATGGGAGGCACATGGTTTTATTTTACTATTTACCCACTCTTAATTATGTTTATCTCTTTTTTTTATCTTCTGTAATATGTAGGGTCAGTGTAACCTTGGCTGTCAGCCTGTAATTCCCTTTTTACGACTTTGAGAATTGTTTTCCGCTATAAATCAGGGGCCCCCCTTGTCTAGGAGTAAAAACATTTTGCCAAGGTTCTTAGGCAGCTGCTCTTCTGCCTGGCATGAAACATTTGAAGATCTTTAAGCTCATTTTAAGATACAGGCCCTGATCAAGCCTTAATAAAAATGCAGGCTTATGATTAGATGCCTCATGGCAATGTGGGTTAAACCACAGAGCCTAGGACTTGCCGATCAGAAGGTCGGCGGTTCGAATCCCCGCAACGGGGTGAGCTCCCGTTACTCGGTCCCTGCTCCTGCCAACCTAGCAGTTCAAAAGCACATCAAAGTGCAAGTAGATAAATAGATACCGCTCTGGCGGGAAGGTAAACGGCATTTCCGTGCGCTGCTCTGGTTCACCAGAAGCGGCTTAGTCATGCCGGCCACATGACCCGGAAGCTGTACGTCGGCTCCCTTGGCCAATAAAGCGAGATGAGCGCCGCAACCCCAGAATCGGTCACGACTGGACCTAATGGTCAGGGGTCCCTTTACCTTTACCTTTATGTGCAACTACATCTCTGAAGATGCTAATTCAACACAGATGATAGCCATTATAGTGGTCATGAAGCTTACTGAGTGATCTTAGGAGGGTTAGGATAAAAGAGGGGAGCATCTTATATGTAATAATACTAATACTAATACTTTACTTTTTTTTTTTTTTACTACTAATAATGTATTATTTATACCCCACCCATGTGACTGGTTGCTCCAGCCACTCTGGGCAGCTTCTAGACCCAGGGGTCAGCAAACTTTTTCAGCAGGGGGCTGGTCCACTGTTCCTCAGACCTTGTGGGGGGCGGGACTATATTTTGAAAAAAAATGAAATAACGAATTCCTACGCCCCACAAATAACCCAGAGATGCATTTTAAATAAAAGGACTCATTCTACTCATGTGAAAACACGCTGATTCCCGGACCACCCACGGGCTGGATTTAGAAGGAGATTGGGCCTGATCAAGCCCCCGGGCCTTAGTTTGCCTACCCTGGCCTAGACTGTGAGTTCCTAGACTTGCAGTGTTTCTCAAACTTGGGTCCCCAGCTTTTGTTCGACTACAGCTCCCATCACCCCTGACCACTGTTCCTGCTAGCTAGGGATGATGGGAGTTGTGATCCAACAACAGCTGGGGACCCAAGTTTGAGAAACACACTTACAGAGGAATGGCAGGATGAAAGCGTAGCAGTTACTTCTTAATATGCCTTTACTCTCTCATCCCCGGTCCATATTTAATTCCTAAAACTTGCTATCCTTCATTTGTTCTATAAAACATAGATGACTTACTCTAAAGTAAAATAAATGCTGCAGGGATGGATTCTGTCTGTTTTGCAAAAGCATGCCCATGTGATTTGAGAATTCCTATGCCTACATTTGATCCTTCTTGGTTATCCTTGCATCTCCCATTCTCCCGGGCTGAAGCGTAGATTGTAAACTCCTTGTTGAATTACTGATTGTGATTAGGGCTGGGCGATAAATCAGTATATCGTCTAAAACCAGTTTGAAGCCCATATCGTGATATTGGCTTCATAATTTTTCACCCGGCAATATATTGTGAACTTTGGTTTGTGTGTGTGTATGATATGCAAAAAACACAATGTTGGGAAAACCATTAAGCCGCCAATGTTTCTCTTGATTCCTGCAGCCCCTGCTAATTCTGCCAACTCAGCTCTCCCCTGCCTCACGCAGGGGGCAGCCAATCACAAGAGCAGGCGCCGGCAAAAATCACGATGCAGGGAAAACCGTGAAACCAGCCAATACCTCTGTCCTTATTCCAGACCTTTTGATGCTGTCAGTTTATCACTGTTTAGCTGCTGATATATCATAGTGTTGAAAACGAGTTATCACCCAGCCCAATTGTGATGTAAACCAGGTGGTTCAAATCTTGCCTCTGCCATGAACTCACTAGGTAGCCTTAAGCAAGCTGCTCTCTTTCTACTACCCCCTCCCATGTAGTATGAGAGATAATAATGCCAACAGGACTGCTGGTTGAGTGGTAACAAGATAATGCATGAGAAGCAGCTCTGAACCCTTGGAAGCTCATTTGAATGTTAAGTGTGCCTCAGTCTGGAAGCAGGGCCATCTTTACCCGGGGTGCAAGGGGTGTGGGACACTTGGGCACCAAATTCTGGGGGGCACCAGGCACCCTGAAGCCACCTAAGCTTTTAACTATCTACGTACAGGTAAAGGGACCCCTGACCATTAGGTCCAGTCGTGGCCGACTCTGGGGTTGTGGCGCTCATCTCACTTTATTGGCCGAGGGAGCCGGTGTACAGCTTCCAGGTCATGTGGCCAGCATGACTAAGCCGCTTCTGGCAAACCAGAGCAGTGCACACAAACACCGTTTACCTTCCCACTGCAGTGGTACCTATTTATCTACTTGCACTTGACGTGCTTTCAAACTGCTAGGTGGGCAGGAGCAGGGACCGAGCAACGGGAGCTCAGTCCGTCGCTGGGATTCTGATCGGCAAGTTCTAGGCTCTGTGGTTTAACCCACAGCGCCACCTGCGTCCCTTTTTTTTAACTATCTACCTGTTATGAAATAATAAATAATTTTGATCAAGCTAGAAAAACAAAATACATATATACCTAGGTATTACCGAAATGTATACCTACTGCTTCACTAAAGGACTTTCAACTTTGTGCGCTCATCTACCAAAGATGCGCCATGCTAGTGGCAGCGCTTGTCATTCACAACCGTGACGCTTGACTCAACGACGGTGCTTGTTATTCTCAACGGCGCCATGCACGCGAAATTAACTCTTACATCAAAATATGATGTTACGTATTGTATTGAGCTGCTATGTGGCAGCAGGGTCAGCAGCACCTTTGACACGACTGATGTTTCTCCTAAGTAGGTGCCTAAACAATACTTATAAGTTTAAGTGTAGTGGTGTTGTATACTTAAATACAAGTGTATTGTAAATAAATGAGCAAATAAAAAAGTTTGTTTCTTTTTCCTCCCTTCTTTCGTAAACAAGAGATCAGGCATAAGCGCGGTGTCTGACGTAAGCATAATAAAAGTTAATTTGGGAGCTAAACTAAATTTGGGGGCGCTGGGCATGCCAACAGCATACTTTACTTTTAAAGATTCTAGACTCTGGTTGCTTTTACACATAATACTAAGCAACAACATGTTGTCTAAGTCAGCTGTATTAGGCATTCACTTCCACTTTTCTCTACTTTTCACATTAGCAGGTTAAATTGACATTAGCAGGTTAAACAGACTATGTCTGGTTTGTTCACCCTAAGAGACCATGATAGTTAGCCAGCCTTCAACAATAGACCATGGCTTCATGTTGACTTGGCAATTGTGGTTTGCTAGGGTGAAGCAAGCCATGACCATGAATTTGAATTTCATGATGAACAAGCCCTGCTGTTCTTTGCTTACCCATTCACATAATAATAATAATAATAATAAATTTTATTTATATCCCGCCCTCCCCAGCCGAAGCCGGGCTCAGGGCGGCTAACAATAATCAAATAAACAATCAAATAATCACACATTCTAAAAATATTTCATTATAAAAATTAATTAAAATCAAATTAATGGCAACCGATTAAGCAAAATTCTGTGCAGGTTGCCAGAGGAGGGAGTCAGGCTGCGTGCTGACCAAAGGCCTGGTGGAACAACTCTGTCTTGCAGGCCCTGCGGAAAGATGTCAGGTGCCGCAGGGCCCTAGTCTCTTGTGACAGAGCGTTCCACCAGATTGGAGCCGCAGCCAAGAAGGCCCTGGCTCTAGTTGAGGCCAGCCTAACCTCTCTGAGGCCTGGGACCTTGAGGATGTTATTGTTTGCAGACCGTAGGTTTCTCTGTGGGGCATACCAGGAGAGGCGGTCCCATAGGTACGACAAGACAAGAGGAGCAAAGTAGCTGTTTGGGGAATGTACGCACAGACATGGAACTAGTGAGAAGGAATTTATGGCTTAGTAAAGGTTAAAGGGACTCTGGGGTTGCGGCGCTCATCTCGCTTTACTGGCCGAGGGAGCCGGCGTACAGCTTCTGGGTCATGTGGCCAGCATGACTAAGCCGCTTCTGGCGAACCAGAGCAGCGCACGGAAATGCCGTTTACCTTCCCGCCGGAGTGGTACCTATTTATCTACTTGTACTTTGACGTGCTTTCGAACTGCTTGGTTGGCAGGAGCAGGGACCGAGCAACGGGAGCTCACCCAGTCGCGGGAATTTGAACCGCTGACCTTCTGATTGTTTAACCCACAGTGCCACCCGCGTCCCTTTGCATGCTGAGTTGCTAACTATTCTTGAGGATAAGTTTGATACTATTACACTGGCTGTAGCAAAATTTCTCTCAGAGGCAGTAAAAATCAGAAATCAGTATGTACAGGCTAAAGCTCCTCTGTTGGCTACCAAGGCCGGTATTACAACTTAGTAACTGTTGATATTTACTATTGTTGTACTGTGTATTTTGGGTCTACGGACTACAATAAAGCTCCGTGTGTGAACTAAATACATTGTCAGTTAAAAACATTATTTATATAGCAAAACTACCCCCTTTATTTTTCTGTCATGAAGTAGGCATGCTGTTGTTTTCTGCTTCTAAGAATTGATTACTCTTTGTGCATTGGTCAGACACATTAGAGAAATATGCTCTTTTTATTACAGGTTTATCTTTGCGCTTGGGAAAAGAAAGTACACATTTAATGGCTCAAAAACCTTATTATCCAAGTAACTGGAGAGGCTGGGTAAGTAGGATGTTTATATAAGAAATTAAATGCCACAAATTGAAGCTCAAAATTACTCTTATGTTGTGTGGAGGTTTAGGTACTGAATACGCTGGGTAGATAACCTTTTCATATGTAATCAAGTTTAAATTCCATTTGAAAATAGTCTGGGCTATGACTATCTTGCATTATATATTGTACATATAAAAAGGTAAAGGTAAAGGACCCCTGTCCAGTCGCGAACGACTCTGGGGTTGAGGCACTCATCTTGCTTTACAGGCCAAGGGAGCCAACGTTTGTCCGCAGTTTTTCTGGGTCATGTGGCCAGCATGACTAAGCCGCTTCTGGCGAACCAGAGCAGCGCACGGAAATGCCGTTTACTTTCCTGCTGAAGCAGTACCTATTTATCTACTTGCACTTTGACATGCTTTCGAACTGCTAGGTGGGCAGGACCTGGGACCTGGGACTGAGCAATGGGTGCTCAGCCCGTCGCGGGGATTCGAACCGCCGACCTTCTGTGGTTTAGACCACAGCGCCACCCGCGTCCCTACTGTACATATAGTCAAGGGATTATCTCTACTAGATTATATGTATTTGAGAATTTAACAACCTACAGGGCAATCCAAATTCCAGTCCACTACACTTGGAGGGGGTTAGAATGCAGCTGAGGTGTCTTCTCATGAGTGAAAGCTACTGCAAGCAGTAGCTGGTGTAAACAGGACAGGTGGAGCTGAGCCAGCCAAGGACCCACTGGATCCTAGGCCAATCCATCTAGCAGTGAAAGCCCAGTTTGGTTCTCTCTTCTGTGCCAGCCTGGAGGTGATTCAGCACCCAGCCCTCCACCTTCTGCCCTGACCAGGGTAAGTTGCGGTGGTGACTCTGCTGCTGTATTCGACCCTCCTCTTCCCAGCTGCAAGTCAGGATTGCTTTAGCA
The DNA here is from genome assembly GCF_951804945.1 of Podarcis cretensis. Classification (NCBI taxonomy): domain Eukaryota; kingdom Metazoa; phylum Chordata; class Lepidosauria; order Squamata; family Lacertidae; genus Podarcis; species Podarcis cretensis. Next base: position 73,986,708 of record NC_137178.1, read on the forward strand.
ATGCGAAGAGCGGTTGATACTAAAAAGAATTCTAAAAGAAATGCCTAAAATAATTACAGTGATATCAGAATGGCCACTTGATAGGCTATATCTCTGCATATATGAGGTATATGGCCTCGGTCCAGTAGACCTGAAGGAGCGTCTCCATCCCCATTGTTCAGCCCGGACACTGAGGTCCAGCTCTGAGGGCCATCTGGTGGTTCTCTCACTGTGAGAAGTGAAGTTACAGGGAACCAGGCAGAGGGCCTTCTCAGTAGTGGCACCCGCCCTGTGGAACGCCCTCCCATAGATGTCAAAGAGATAAACAACTACCTGACATTTAGAAGACATCTGAAGGCAGCCCTGTTTAGGGAAGTTTTTAATGTTTGAAGTTTTATTCTGTTTTTAATGCTCTGTTGAAAGCTGCCCATAGTGGCTGGGGAATAAATAAATTATTATTATTAAACATTTGGATTTTTTGGCATAGGAAAAATATTTGCAGCCAGTTCTATCTCTGCCACAACCAAACATCAGACAAAGAAAGAGAGAGAGAGAACTAGTCTGAGAGAGGAAAAGAACTGGTGTTGATAAAATGTCTGATGTTGTGGCCAGGCTTGAGAGTGCCCTATGCAACGAGCGTCTGAGCTTCTCCCTCTTTTTTTCAGGCAAGGCAGTGGCTTGAAAGATTTCTGGTTTCTGTATTTTTGTCTGTTGCCTGTCATGAATTGACTGGATGCAGAGAAGTGGGGGGGGGGCAGCATCTGGGGAACCCCCAAGGCAAGAAGGCTCAGAGCCCAGGGGGTGGTGTTGGTGGGACATCAATGAGTGCAGAAAAGGGAGCAGGCTGGGAGGAAGAGGTTTGAAGCTGAAGGGGTAACAGGGCTTAGTGAGCAGGAAGCACCTCTGCCAGAGAACAGTCCAGAAGCAGAGGCTGGAGAGAATGGGGCGAAGAGGCAGAAATGAGCCAGGCTACTGAAGAAGTTGCCTTCTCTCTGTCCTGGTCGCCCAGCACCCACAGAGGGTGGAGCAAAGAGAAGAAGTCTCAGTTTGCATGGGAAGGACCTAGGGAAGGAGAAGCTCACTTAGCGCCGTGTTCACCTAGCATTTACTCCTTTGAGTTCAGTGGGAAGAGGTCCGTAGTTAGGCAAACCATTAGGATCCAGGGGAAGCACATTTGCCTCTAAGTACTTCCCTCCTCTTTTACGGGATTAAGAAGAGAACCTTTTAATGAGGGTGAAAGAGGAGAGCGCAAAATATGGTCTGAAGCTCAACATCAAAAAAACGAAGATCATGGCCACTGGTCCCATCACCACCTGGAAAATAGAAGGGGAAGAAATGGAGGCAGTGAGAGATTTTACTTTCTTGGGCTCCATGATCACTGCAGATGGTGAAAGCAGTCACGAAATTAAAAGATGCCTGCTTCTTGGGAGAAAAGCAATGACAAACCTAGACAACATCTTAAAAAGCAGAGACATCACCTTGCCAACAAAGGTCCGTATAGTTAAAGCTATGGTTTTCCCAGTAGTGATGTATGGAAGCGAGAGCTGGACCATAAAGAAGGCTGACTGCCGAAGAATTGATGCTTTTGAATTATGGTGCTGGAGGAGACTCCTGAGAGTTCCATGGACTGCAAGAAGATCAAACCTCTCCATTCTGAAGGAAATCAGCCCTGAGTGCTCACTGGAAGGACAGATCCTGAAGCTGAGGCTCCAATACTTTGGCCACCTCATGAGAAGAGAAGACTCCCTGGAAAAGACCCTGATGTTGGGGAAGATGGAGGGCGCAAGGAGAAGGGGACGACAGAGGACGAGATGGTTGGACAGTGTTTTCGAGGTTACCAGCATGAGTCTGACCAAGCTGCGGGGGGCAGTGGAGGACAGGAGTGCCTGGCGTTCTCTGGTCCATGGGGTCACGAAGAGTCGGACATGTCTAAACGACTAAACAACAACAACTTCTCTCTTCAGTCAATTGCTTGCTTGAGCCGACTGCTGGTGGAAAAAGGGAGTGTGATGAGATGTTTCCGTTGTTCTCACTCACAAAGGTTACCCAAATATATATGCCGTGCAGATAATTTTTTGGCAAACCAGAAATGGACTGCCTGCCAACTGGAGCTTAATTTGCCCAGCTGTGTATTAGGAGAGAACTTGAAACTGCTTTTCATGTGCTGGATTAGAGCTTACTAATATAAAATGCATATGGTTATTGGCTTTGCTGTTAAGGTTAGTAAGGTTTCCTCTCCTGGGGGCATTTTGGAGAATTTAAGTACTTTGATCTTTAACTGGTAAACTAGCAAATATAGTTTACCATTTATAATAGGAAGGAAGGGGGGCAATTATGTCCAGCTTTGAAAAGAAAACAATGGGATGAATGAACTGTGAAGCTGATTTCGATTCATGATACTCGTCTACTTCCAAAGTCTACTTTGGCAGAAATTGGAGGTGCTGGATAGGGACCCAGTGAGACAGAAGGGACCAATATTAGGGCTCTTCAGTGTGTTTAACCTGACTAAGCTTTGACTTTTAACAGGGAGAAATGTAAAGTATTGCACTTGGGCAAAAAAAATGAGAGGCACAAATACAAGATGGGTGACATCTGGCTTGAGTGCAGTACATGTGAAAAGGATCTAGGAGTCTTGGTTGACCACAAACTTGACATGAGCCAACAGTGTGACGCGGCAGCTAAAAAAGCCAGTGCAATTCTGGGCTGCATCAATAGGAGTATAGCATCTGGATCAAGGGAAGTAATAGTGCCACTGTGTTCTGCTCTGGTCAGACCTCACCTGGAGTACTATGTCCAGTTCTGGGCACCACAGTTCAAGAAGGACACTGACAAACTGGAACGTGTCCAGAGGAGGGCAACCAAAATGGTCAAAGGCCTGGAAACGATGCCTTATGAGGAACGGCTAAGGGAGCTGGGCATGTTTAGCCTGGAGAAGAGGAGGTTAAGGGGTGATATGATAGCCATCTTCAAATATACAAAAGGATGTCACATAGAGGAGGGAGAAAGGTTGTTTTCTGCTGCTCCAGAGAAGCGGACACGGAGCAATGGTTCCAAACTACAAGAAAGAAGATTCCACCTAAACATTAGGAAGAACTTCCTGACAGTAAGAGCTGTTCGACAGTGGAATTTGCTGCCAAGGAGTGTGGTGGAGTCTCCTTCTTTGGAGGTCTTTAAGCAGAGGCTTGACAACCATATGTCAGGAGTGCTCTGATGGTGTTTCCTGCTTGGCAGGGGGTTGGACTCGATGGCCCTTGTGGTCTCTTCCAACTCTATGATTCTATGATTCTATGATTCTATGATTCTATGATTCTATGATTCTATGATTCTATGATTCTATGATTCTATGATTCTATGATTCTATGACTCAAGCAGGCACTCTGTGTGCACTGGGCAGTGGCGTAGCGTGGGTTGTCAGCACCCGGGGCAAGGCAAGTAATTTGCGCCCCCTAATCCTGAGTGAGCCAGGTAGGAGCAGAGAGCTGCGAGTGCGAGTGCCCCCCCCATGTTGCGCCCGGTGCGGCCGGCCCCCCTGCATCCCCCACGCTACGCCACTGGCACTGGGCTTTCTTTTGGGATGAACAGGAGGGGGGCATTTTCTTGCTGAGTTGGCATTGGATTGCAATGTATTTTTGATGCTTAATGATTGGGTTCATTTCTTTGCAAAGAGAGCTTATTACAAATGCATCTTTAACCACTACTCTTCCCCACCTGGCCCCCAGTCAGCAGCAGAGGAGACTTTGATAACACCCCACCCTGTGCCTTTCCATTCACTTCTGTTTGCCCATGCCTTGGCCTTTGCAGAGTTTGAAAGAATGATCCTTGATGAAAATTGGTTGCTGAAGAGGGCTCTGTTGCGTTGACCACTGCAGAGGGTATCCTTGTAAAAGACATGTTTCTGGTAATATGCCCTCCACATATTGCAGAACTACAACTCCCATCATCACTGGCCATTGGCTATGAAAGCTAGGGCTGAAGGGAGTTGTAGTTGAGCTACATATAGAAGCCAGAAGCCCCCAATGTCTGTGGAACCAGCGTCATTACTGAACCTTGAGAGAACTTGGTAGGGAGGCCTTGTTGTTTGAGGAGCTTGGTGCCGCCTCTGTAAGTGATGTTGGGATGAGTGTTCGGACCCCTGGGTGCTCAGGGGTCCGTCCTCTCTCCCATGCTTTTCAACATCTATATGAAGCCGCTGGGAGAGATCATCAAGGGATTTGGCCTGGGTGTTCCCCAGGATGCAGATGAATTCAGAACTAGTGAGGGTGGTGAATGTTGTGTGTGGATGTCTAGAGAAGGTTGGAGGATGGATAGCTGTCAATGGATTGAGGTTGAAACCCAACAAGATGGGGGGATGAAGGGTAGGTGTGGGGGACTCCCTGGTCCTGAATGGGATAACTGTGCACCTAAAGAACCATGTGCGCAGCCTTGGGGTCATTCTGGACTCACAGCTGTCCGTGGAGGTGCAGGTTAATTCTGCATCCAGGATGACTGTCTACCAGCTCCATTTGGTATGCTGGCTGAGAACCTACCTGCCTGTACACTGTCTTGCCAGAGTGGTTCATGTTCTACTTATCTTCTGCTTGGACTACTGCAATGCGCTTGGAAACCACAACTAATCCAGAAAGTGGCTGCTAGACTGGTGACTGGGATAGGCTTCTGGGACCATATAACACCGGTCCTAAAGGATCTACATTGGTTCCCAGTACGTTTCTGAGCACAATTCACAGTGTTGGTGCTGACCTTTAAAGCCCTAAACGGCCTCAGCCCAGTGTACCTGAAGGAGGGTCTCCACCTCCACTCAGCCTGGACATTGAGATTTAGCTTCTAGGGCCTTCTGGCAGTTCCCTCACTGTGAGAAGTAAGGTTACAGGGAACAAGGCAGAGGGCCTTCTCAGTAGTGGCATCCATCTTATGGGACACCCTCCCATCGAACATCTGTCTAGGAGATAAACAGCTATATGACATTTAGAAGACATCTGAAGGCAGCCCTCTATGAGAAAGTTCAAATGTTTTGCTGTTTTACTGTGTTTTTATAATTTGTTGGAAGCCACCCAGAGTGGCTGGGGCAATTCAGTCAGATGAGCAGGGTACCAATAGTAAAATCATCAACATCATCATTCATGGGAAATGCTGCTTTTAATTTTAGTTTTCCTCTTTCAAAGTCTCAAGTGTTGCACAAAAGAATTCTGAGCAATCTTTACCCTCCCTCTTTACAGTAGTGGAAAGCCCCGTCTTTCAGTGTTGCACAGGATCACATCTATCTGTTTAGCTTTCCAACAGGGCAGTGTGTTAAAATGTTAGAGGCGACTGTGTGTGTTTCACACTGTTGTTAGGCTTCCTTGTGGGTTGAAATGCCACTTAATAAACAGCTGTTTTCTCTCATTGCCAGAGATGGAGCCCTAACTGAATCCTGTGAAGAGCTGCCAAAAAAGCCTTCGGAAGCAAGTGCGCATTCTGGATTGAGGAAACAGCCGAGGAAAGACTCCTGTTTTGCTTGACGGATCTGTGCAGAATATTTGAGCCCTGCTCCCCCCAACTTCTACCTCATTTTATGCATTTTGGTCAGTCATGGCTGGGGAACTCTGTCTACTGCTCCTGTTACTGTTTTGTGGAAGAACGATTTCCGAAGTGCAGCCTTTATACCAACCGCCTTCTGAAACTCTGGATTTTGGGTTTGTTCCTGCAAAGACTTATGACACCGCAGCGTACCACGAACCTGGAGCAATAGGGATTTTGTTTCGATTAGTCCATACTTTCCTCTATTTAGTGCAACCAAATTATTTTCCTCAAGGTAAGTCTTTAATATTGAACTGTCCTAAAGCATGTGTGCTGGTTGAGGCTTTAGTTTGGCATGGCAGCTCTTATCACAGACTATAGTTTGTGAGCGTACCTTCAGATAATAATAATAATAATAATAATAATAATAATACTATTTATTAAATTTGTATAGCACCCTATACCCACAGCTCTGAATGGGCTGGAACTGCAGTTGTCTTTTAATAATAATAATAATAATAATAATAATAATAATAATAATAATAATAATAATAAAAAATGAGGTGAAAAAACTTGCAAAGGGAATGTAGACAGCCCTATAAGTCAGCAATTTAGAATCGACATGTGATGGGCAGTCCATTAAATAGTACGAGTGTGGAAGTTTCTTTAGTCTGTTGCAGATTTTTTTTTCTTGTAGACTTCTAAATATGTAGATGAGAGCAGTGTGCTTTAAACTTCCTAAACTGGGGGAGCCAGTTGGAGTGGACCTTCTTGTCCATAGGTGTAAACCTTTTAAAATAAATATATATTACACTAATGATAGACTTATGTATTGTGGAATTAGTTGGTCACCTGAAAGCCCATTCTAGAGTACAAATTCTAACTTCTTTTGCCATACTTCAGATGTTACACTTGTCTGCACCATTATATTCTCCTACATGGGTTCTCAGTGACCTCTGCAGCAAGATTGCACTATAGAGCAGTAGTGTGAGAATCTTTTGGACTGCAATTAATAGATTCAGAAGATTGTCAGTGATGTCTCTTCCTCCAGCTGGTTAAGGGTCAGGCAAGTGAGAGAGGAGCAATTAGATCTCTTTTGATTTCTCTTAAAAGTAGTTGTAGGGGTCGTGGAATTTGAACAAGAGTGTGGTACTAAGGAAATGGTGTTGTACCCTTTTTATCCTTCAATGTTCTCCCCCTCCCCTGCCCTGTTTTTTGTTCTGCTGGGGGGAAATCATGCCCATATGTTTTCCATAAAGGAGCAGCTGGATTTGGATCTAGATTGTGAAACTGGGGAGAAAGGATCACCACCACACAGGCACATTCCTGATCCACTTTGAGAAGTCCATGTTGCTTCTTTTAAGAGATATCTTGGCATCTCGTCTAACTTGAACCTTAGGTAGTATACAACAACAACCCAGAAGTTGTTAGGGGGATCAATATGGCTTATGTAGTGGTTAAGAGCGGTAGTCTTGTAATCTGGGGAACTGGGTTCGATTCCCCGCTCCTCCACATGCAGCTGCTGGGTGACCTTGGGCCAGTCACACTTCTTTGAAGTCTCTCAGCCCCACTCACCTCACAGAGTGTTTGTTGTGGGGGAGGAAGGGAAAGGAGAATGTTAGCCGCTTTGAGACTCCTTAAAGGGAGTGAAAGGCGGGATATCAAATCCAAACTCTTCTTCTTCTTCTTCTTCTTCTAACAATGGCAGACCTTCCCAGAGTTGTGCTGGCAGCCCTTTTAAGGTATTGTGCAACCTCCTTCTTCTGCCTGTCCCCCTGCCCAGATTCTGATCCATAGCACGAGAACCATCACATTGGCTTGAAACATGGTTCTGTGCTTCTCCTCAAGGTTCTTAATCTTTTGCTTTCTTCCTTCAAATTTGAAAGATAGGCCCTCTGGAAATTCCCACCTAAAAAAAAAATGTTCTTTCTCCTCAGAATATCTGTCAGGTCCCTATACTGGGATCTCAAGTTCAAAAAATGCCTAGGAACCTCTTTGAAGAGCACAACGGATTTATCGAGGACTTTGAGGCCTTTTTTATAACGATGTCCCAGAATGATATCTCTTTGTTCCCTGGTCTTAAAGACCACAATACAATCGTAGGTTATTTTAGTCTCTTTTTAAGGACCAAATCTGTAAGCTTTCTCCACCCAATCTTCCACTTCCTGTTTTTTCAGATCCCAGAATTCCACAAAATATCCTATCAAAGATTCTCTGAGTTTATCCTGATCCAGATAAGGGAGCCCTCTCAATCTCAGATAAGATTCTTTCACACTCAATTGGAGAAACTGCAGTCTCCCCCCACCTAGTGCTGGTCAATGGGGCAAGGGACGGGGGCGCTGATTGAGTGGCTGTCTGCCACTGATGGAGTGACGCTACACTTGGTGTCACTCGGTTGATGCAGACCTCAATGGATGGAGCTGAGCTGGATCCCAAGCAACTCTCTTAGCCAGCCCTGGCTGACAAAGGGCCAGGGTCCAGCCTGAAGCTGGTGTTGGGAACTATCCTGATGTGCCTGCCCCTCCTGACTTACCATAGCTGCTGCCAGGTTGTAGATGCTGCAGTAACTCCACTGCTCTTCACAGTCTTGGTGGTGGCAGCAGCAGGTTAGCATTGCTTTGCACATTCTTGTGAAAATGCTCAGCACAGAGCATTCTCAAATTATAGAGCAGGCCCTAGGTATGTTGATATGTGTGGCACAGGCTGCCAAGGACAGATAGGATCTCACAGCAGGACAGCGCTAGAGACCACTTACTTCCTACAGCACCCGGTATTCCCAGGCGATCTCCCATCCAAGTACTAACCAGGCCTGACTCTGCTTAGCTTCCGAGATCAGACGAGATCGGGCGTGTTCAGGGTCGTATGGGTGGCCAGCTAGCTAGGCGAATCGTGGGACCTGAAGAGAGGCAGAGAGCATATGGGAGGATTGGTCAACCCCATTCCTTGGCAGGCAGACTTTAGCAGGGAATCTGGGGTGCCCTGCTCCCCTTCCTATGGGATTTAAGATAATGACTACCAGGAAGTTGAGTTGATGGGTTCATAGGGTAGCATGACTTTTTAGAAAGGGGAGGGGGAATTGAAAACATTTGAGCAGGAAGTACAGCAGGAAGTCGGGGTGAACAACCTGCATCCCTCTATATGAACTTGAACTCCAGAGCCCCATTAGTTTCAACCAGCATAGCTGGGGATTACAAGAATTGCAGTCTAGCAACATCTGCCAAAGGGAGAGGTTCGCCAACCCTAGCGTAAAAGAGGGTCTGCCATTCTTGCCATTCCATTTGCTGCTTTAATGTGTTTTCCTTTGGGTTTAATTCTCCTTGGTTGATTCAGCTAATATTTAAGATTTCTCCTTGAAAGATTGCCCTTGCATGCTAAATACTTGAGCAAGCTTTTAATTCATTTGCATCTCTTTGAAGACTTCTATATAATGAGCCATGCAAATATTGCACAGAGGGTTCCCATTCATTTTTGCTGGTCTCGATCCGGGGCGTTTAGCGCTGCAGCACGTTGTGCAGCATGTTAGCAGGTGAGACTTTTCTTAGGAGGGATATTTGGGGTGAGGAAAGCTTCTGTCAAAGTGCCAAGCTAGGGTTAAGGACGTCAGCAGGGATAGTTTAGTTAAGACCTGGCCATCTTTACTGCAGAAAGCAAATAATGCCCCGGTATGGCTCCCCTTTATCACATACACAGCCCAACAAGACAATGACAATAATCCACCAACAGCATACAAATCAATATGGCTAACTTGATCCAAAACACCCACCCACCTCACTCACACACGAAAACAAAGATCACCACAGCCAATCACAAACAAACAACCACACCCTAGGCCAACCCCAACCTCTCTCACCACCAAAGGAACACAAGTGAACAGCACAAGCAATGCTGACACCAAACCCTACATACATTAAGCATAATAGAAACATTGCCACCCGACCCCACCCATCTTCCCTCCCTCCACCCCTTCTTCCCCCCCCCCCCAATGTCTCAACAAATGAAACGGATTTGTAAAAATGTTACATGGAAAAAATATGAGACATTACACCTACTTCTGTAAAACAAGAAAACCTTTAATATTTTTTTTTTTTTTTAAATAACATGGCTACAGAACTGCAGTGCAAAATTCAGAGAAGTGCAAAAAAAGAGCAAATAATGGTAATTAGTTGTTTTAGTTGCATCAGCAGCAAACACAATACCTTGCTGCATGTTCCATCTCCCTCGATCTGAGCAGTCATGTTGGAAGTAGTGGACAAGTGTTTGCATCATAGGTGTTTTCTGCATCCCTTCCACTTTAACAAACTTCAGATGTTACAGGAATACAACTGCCACCTGCTCTGGCCATCGGCTGAGGGCAATTGGACTGCAACAATATCTGGAATGCAGCATGTTAGCTATCTCTAGTGTAGACACAGTACTGAGCTGACAGGACAAATGGTCTGACAGCTGGCATATTTGATCAGATTTTGTGCATGGTGGCATTCTCAATGTGCCCTTAAATCACAGGAGGCCTTAACTGGCCGTACAAAACACTTGTGACGCATCCTATCTCTTTTAAAGTGCTTCCGTGAGTCATTTGGTTGCTTTTCAATAAATCCTGTAAGATTGACTTTAATGCATTCAAAGTGCATGCCTGGATCCACCTGCAAATGTTTTAAATACAAATGAGAGGATTTGAAGATATGAACACTCAAGTTTATTATGCTTTCAGTGCGACTTGAGGCTGACTTTGTAAATTGTTAACTGAGTGCTTTAGTTGCGGTGCATACAGAGCTCATCATTCATGGTTCTCAGCCTTTTAAACATATTAAGAAGTTTATGGTAAAAGGGTTAAAATGGAAAGCCTTCAACTGTGATTTTAAGACCACAAGCAGAGGCATTTATTTGGCAAGGGAGGGGTACATACAACTGATGATGAGGTGTGCTTTCTGTCTGCTTCTGTTTAAAGGTAAAGGTAAAGGTACCCCTGCCCGTACGGGCCAGTCTTGACAGACTCTGGGGTTGTGCGCCCATCTCACTCAAGAGGCCAGGGGCCAGCGCTGTCCGGAGACACTTCCGGGTCACGTGGCCAGCGTGACATCGCTGCTCTGGCCAGAGCCAGAGCCAGAGCCAGAGCCGCACACGGAAACGCCGTTTACCTTCCCGCTGGTAAGCGGTCCCTATTTATCTACTTGCACCCGGAGGTGCTTTCGAACTGCTAGGTTGGCAGGCACTGGGACCGAGCAGCGGGAGCGCACCCCACCGCAGGGATTCGAACCGCCGACCTTTCGATCGGCAAGCCCTAGGCGCTGAGGCTTTAACCCACAGCGCCACCTGCGTCCCTTCTGCTTCTGTTTAGCTATGCATAATTTTGTAAGAGAATTGAAGTACAAGCAACAGAATACATGGAGTTCCGTGTCTTTATTTTCATTTATCTAAGGAGTTTGTGTAAAAGTTTTGCAGCATTTTTTTTTTTTAAACCAAGCAATTTAAGAAGGATGCCTGACTGAGTTAAGGGCAGCTGTGGAGAAGCTGTTTAACTCTTTCCTCACTGGTCATTTTCCAGTTCAAAAGCTCCTCTTTCATTTGAGGGTAGGGGAAGATGGCTTTCTTGTATCCTTTCTGCAGTGGGTGAAAAGCAAGTTGGGTAGCGTTTGAGTTGAGAAATGACTAGTGCGTAATCTTTTTAAAATAGATTTTTGGATATCATGACATTTGCAGGATGAATCCAAGAGTGAGCTCTAACAGCAAGTTGCTAAGTAAGAATTTGACAGACCTACTTAGGTTTGAGGTTCCAATACCTGAAAGGAGCAAATCTACTAAAAATATATCATGTTTACATCATTCCTTATAGCAAATTTGGTGTGTGAGTCCTGACAGGACAGAAAACCTGAGTGGGTTGATCAAATTGGCTTTCTTGAGACTTTCATAGCTAACTGTATTCTGGAGAAGGACCTAGCTGGTTAAAATTCTGAACAGGAACTCTCTTGTTTGTGGGTGAGATATGCTGTAAGTCAGGAAAAACTCAGCCCTCCAGATGTTTTGAGACTACAACTCCCATGATCCCTTGCTAACAGGACCAGTGGTCAGGGTTGATGGGAATTGTAGTCCCAAAACATCTGGAGGGCCGAGTTTGCCTATGCCTGCTGTAAGTCTTCAGGTTTCATCCTCTGAGCCATGGACCCACTATATATCTTGTAGTGGGATCATGAAGTGGGTGATATTCTTATCAAGGTAGCATGGAATTATGCATGGTTGTTCCCAACCGTAATCTCTTCATCTTTAAATTCCTGGCTATGTAGTATTTAGCACCAGATGAGCTTTGTAAGGCATATTAAGGCATTCTATGTTGGAAGAGATGTGATCATGTTGGCACATGATGGCCATGCAAGGTTTAGGGAAGGTAGTAAGTAGATGGTATTAAAAATATCATTGGTTACAAAATACTATTAAACTATTTTGAACCATGGACAATCTTTGTATTAAAAAGTCCAGTTATTAATAGCTGTCAGATACAAGTTGCAAAAGCATTGCAATGTGGAAATGATTCAGGGCTGGTAGGAGCAAATATGGGAAGTCGTTGTGGAGAAAACTTCATCCAGTTAAAGGGAATCACATTATTTCATTTTTAAGGAGTGGGTCCTTACCTTGATCTTCATAGACTCTTTAAAATCCTTATGTAAGTGACTGGCAAACCTTTGGCTCATTTCAGGATATCAGTGGATAAAGTTTCTTCTCCAAAGATCAAGATCTCTCCTAATTATTGTAGCAATTTTGAAAGCAAAGTTTCAATTTTGAGTTACCTTTTTTATATGTGTGTGTGTGTGTGTGTGTGTGTATTTCTTCGTTTTTTGCCTCACTTTTTTGAGAAACGTGTAAAAAATTGCAGAATTTAAAAGGTTTCAAAACATACAGTGGTACCTCGGGTTACAGATGCTTCAGGTTACAGATGCTTCAGGTTACAGACTCCGCTAACCCAGAAATAGTACCTTGGGTTAAGAACTTTGCTTCAGGATGAGAACAGAAATTGCGCGGCAGCAGCAGGAGGCCCCATTAGCTAAAGTGGTGCTTCAGGTTAAGAACAGTTTCAGGTTAAGAACGGACCTCCGGAACGAATTAATTACATAACCAGAGGTACCACTGTGTTATTGTTTTGGACTCGGATAACAGTTATGCAGCTTAGAGCAGAATTATAACAGCAAGCGGCTGAACAGTTGAAAGCTGGGGATGATTGCCTTTGTGCCAGACTCGCTCTTTCAAAGGCCTTGAGCAGTGAAAAGATCTTCACCTGGTGCTGAAAAGACATACACTGGGATCAGGTGAGCATCGTGCAGAGAGTATTACAAAGGCCGTGTATATGGGGAGCAGGTGATAGTGCAGAGTACAGGCAGGTTCATGTGAGAGAAGGCAACCCCTCAGGTGCCCAGCTCTCAAGCTGCAATAGAGGATTTATTTTGTAAAAGCAAGCACCTGCCCTCTGAGTTTTTCTCAGAGATGGATGAGCCACCAATGCAGTTGTTTTAAGAACCAGCACAATCTGTTCCCATCACCAGTTTGCAGCCAGCAGCCCAGTAGCTACGTTTTGGAAGAGTTTAAGCTGCCTGTGCCCTTCTGCTTCCCAGTCGTACCTCGGAAGCCGAACAGAATCTGTTCCAGAAGTCCGTTTGACTTCCGAAATGTTTGACTTCCAAAGGGCGGCTCCTGATTGGCTGCAGGAAGCTCCTGCAGCCAATTGGAGGCCACGGAAGCTTCCAGAAGAACATTAAAAAAACAGAACACTCACTTTCAGTTTTTGAATGTTTGGGAGCTGAGGTACAACTATAGTCCATCTAGGCTGCTTTATATTAAAAAAGAATCACCATTTCTGATGACAGAATTAGCAAACCCCATGGAACATATAGTTTTAGCCGCAGGCTTGCATTCTGAATAAAACATTAGAGACAAGGCTCTAGAATTTTTATTCAAAATGAAGTTGGAAATGTAGGCAATGAAGAAGAACACATATTACAACCAAGCAAGATCTCTAAAACCCAATGATTCTGAGGCTTAGTGCATCATGGATATGCTAATTGCTGGTGGGAAAACTAGAGTAAAATGGCGCAAGGAGAAGCTTGCTGTTTATTGAAAGATTGGCATATGTAAATTTTACATATGCCGGAGGCAGTGTTAGTAACTCAGATATATAATCTAGGTGCCAAATGGCTCCTTAAACCAGGGCTACAGTCGCCAAAGGGACATCCTAAGGTGGCGCTGTGGGTTAAACCACTGAGCCTAGGACTTGCCGAATAGAAGGTCGGCGGTTTGAATCCCCGCGACGGGGTGAGCTCCCGTTGCTCGGTCCCTGCTCCTGCCAACCTAGCAGTTCGAAAGCATGTCAAAGCGCAAGTAGATAAATAGGTACCGCTCCAGCGGGAAGGTAAACAGTGTTTCCGTGTGCTGCTCTGGTTCGCCAGAAGCAGCTTAGTCCTGCTGGCCACATGACCCGGAAGCTGTACGCCGGCTCCCTCGGCCAGTAAAGCCGAGCGCCACAACCCCAGAGTCGGTCACCACTGGACCTAATGGTCAGGGGTCCCTTTACCTTTACAGTCGCCAAAACAGAATGCCTAGTTGCCATTTTTTGTTCCAGAAATTCATTTTGATTGTGCAGATAAAATATAACCGATAGAATTCTACAGGATGTGTTGCTAGTGTGTGAAAACAGTCAAGATCCAAGGATCTCCAGGGAAAGCACCACCAGGTGATGGGGACAACAAGTGCCATCTTGGTGCTTTGGCATCTTCACTTGGTTGCAAGTGACCAATAGCCAGGTGAATTTCAAATGCTGGCAGGGGACGCTCTGTACTTCAGAAATTGATCTGAAGCTTGAAGGGCTTAAACATTTGGTGTGGGAGGGGAAGGGTAGAGGGGAAATGGAAACTATAATGTGTGTGTGTGTGTGTGTAAAAGATTCCTTGCTTGCTGCACTTTCTGAATAAGCATGAATAAGTTACCGTATTTTTTGCTCTATAAGACGCACCAGACCACAAGACGCACCTAGTTTTTGGAGGAGGAAAACAAGAAAAAATATTCTGAATCTCAGAAGCCAGAACAGCAAGAGGGATCACTGCACAGTGAAAGCAGCAATCCCTCTTGCTGTTCTGGCTTCTGGGATAGCTGCGCAGCCTGCATTCACTCCATAAGACGCTCACACATTTCCCCTTACTTTTTAGGAGGGAAAAAGTGAGTCTTATAGAGCAAAAAATACGGTAACTTGCCATCATGACTCCTTGATATGCTAACATTTGCAGCCTAGGGCTCCTTCAGGAGGAAGAGTGGGATATATATTTTTATATAGAATAAATAAATAAAAATTGCTACCAGGCCCTGCAGTTCCTTCCAGTCTGTGAGTAATCCAATTAATAATTTTGATAGCAATGAATAGGACGAGAGCCCAATAAATATTGATTCTGGACTGAAGCTTGAAAGTGCGATCTAGTGGATATTGAGCTGGCTGCTCATTCAATAAATTATGTGCTTAATGGCGCTTGGGGAGTAGCAGGAAAGAGAAGTGAATGAGACTTGGAGCTAATAAATGCTTTGATGAAAACTTTTCTTGGCATGTTTTAACATATTTCGCTCTTTTAGAGGGAACTACTGGAGTTCTCCGTGGCCTCTGCCTTTTCCTTCCCTTCCAACCAAAACCCGGATCATGTGGATTTGAGCAACATCACTTAATTGGCTAATCCATAATC
This sequence comes from Podarcis cretensis, assembly GCF_951804945.1. Taxonomy (NCBI): domain Eukaryota; kingdom Metazoa; phylum Chordata; class Lepidosauria; order Squamata; family Lacertidae; genus Podarcis; species Podarcis cretensis. The sequence goes on from NC_137178.1 coordinate 74,001,887, forward strand.
TCTCTTGCCATATGTTGCTCTGTTTTTCTTTCTAAGTGTGTTAGTGACACAGAGGTATTTTTGGACTGCTTTCCAAACGAAGTCTGATGTCCAGCTGGGTTTGAGCGAAATAATGGAGGTCTATTGAACTCCCCAAAATACACCACTCTGAAAATTAAGGCGACTCAACCGTGCAAGAGGCTTGCTGCTGTGTCTGTGGGCAAACCATGTCGGAGCAAGCAGGTTTCCACGGTGGCAGTGTGAAATGAGAGCAATCTGGGATTCTGCATGCATTATTTGGTTGTTAGGTGTGCCCTTCAGGCTTCTGTGCCAGACTTAGGCTGCATTCTTAACCGTGTCTACTCAGAAGTAAATCCCACTAAATTACATGGGGCTTAATCCCAGGTGGGACGCGGGTGGCGCTGTGGGTTAAAGCCTCAGCGCCTAGGACTTGCGGATTGAAAGGTCGGCGGTTCGAATCCCTGCGGCGGGGTGCGCTCCTGCTGCTCGGTCCCAGCGCCTGCCCACCTAGCAGTTCGAAAGCACCTCCGGGTGCAAGTAGATAAATAGGGACCGCTTACCAGCGGGAAGGTAAACGGCGTTTCCGTGTGCAGCTCTGGCTCGCCAGATGCAGCTTTGTCACGCTGGCCACGTGACGCGGAAGTGTCTCCGGACAGCGCTGGCCCCTGGCCTCTTAAGTGAGATGGGCGCACAACCCCAGAGTCTGTCAAGACTGGCCCGTACGGGCAGGGGTACCTTTACCTTTACCTTTTACCTAATCCCAGGTAGATTAGGAGATCATCATTCGTTTATCAATGTGCTGCTTTTCTAGTAATCAACAAAAGCAGTTTCCAATAAAATACAGCATGGTGAACAAAAATAAAACATTAAGAAGAAATCAGCAACGGTAGTGGTGCAGCAATAAAACTGCCAGCACATTTGCAAAGCTAAGCAGGGTCTGGTATGATTTCAAATTGGATGGGCACCAAATGTTGAGATTCCTGCCTTGCAGGGGGTTGGACTAGATGACCCCGAAGGTCTCGTCAAACTCTACAGTTCTGTGAATCTAATTATCATCAGAAGTACAGCTAGAGATGGAAATGTTTGTTGGTTTCAGTTCTGTCTGTTCCTCATGTTTCCAATTTTCAGTTCTCTATATTTTGAAGCAATTTGTATTTTTTAAAAAAAATCTTCATGAAAGTTGATCAGCATTTTAGTGTATTTTAGGTCCGTGTATGGATGAAGGCATGTAGCATTCTTATAAGCTACCTTGAGATAGGTTCATTTTCAGAGTTCTTCCTGATGCTTCTCAGAGTGACAGGTGACCATTTCAGTAGCCATCCCTGTCTCCTGATTGTAGTCTCATTTGCCATGATATAGAGTTGGTCCATAAGTCAATTGACCACCTAATAATTGCCTAATAATAATAATAATAATAATAATAATAATAATAATAATAATATCTGGGTGGCTTCCAACTGAATATTAAAAACAATACAGCATCAAACATTAAAAACTTCCCTAAAGCCTTCAGTTGTCATTTAAAGGTAAAATAGTTGCTTATTGCTTTGACATCTGTTGGGAGGGCGTTCCACAGCGCTGGGGCCACTACCAAGAAGGCCCTCTGCGTGGTTCCCTGTAACCTCACTTATTGCAGCGAGGAAAGCACCGGAAGGCCCTCGGCGCTGGACCTCAGTGTCCGGGCTGGACGATGGGGGTGGAGACACTCCTTCAGCATTCCAAGAATGCCAAATTTCCTTTTATAAAATGTCATTAGCTCTCAAGAGCTGCTTTGTATGGCCCTGGGACAGGGTCAAGTCTAGGTTAGGTCAGTCAGTAAAGCATAAAACTCTTAATCTCTGGGTTGTGGGTTCAAATCCCACATTGGGCAAAAGATCCTTGCATGCAGTGGGTTAGACTTGCTGGAGCACGATGCCTCTCGATGGGGACATTCGCATAAGGCATGTGAAGAAATTTCCAAAGTTTGCATTGCAACTTTGAGGGGATTTCTTAGAAGTGAGAAACTAGTACCGCCAGCATGAGATGAATTGGAAATTGTCCGTAGGAACCCGGGAAGAAAAGTGTGGCATAGGGCACAGAAAGGAGACAGGAAAACATAATGTTTCTAGGTTTGTGGGGTGGGGCTTGCTGTGGATCTTTTGTGGTTGGAAAAGATTTGTGGCTTGAGAAACACTATCCAAACACAGCGACGGAGCAAGGGGAGGGCGGTCTGCCCCAGGTGTCATCCCTGAGGGGGGGGTGACATTCAGCGCGCTGAGTGCCCATAACTCCCGAGCAGTCGGGGGAAGGGGGGAGCTGCACCGCTTTGCCAGCGGCATCCCCCCCCTTCCCCCTTCATTTTGACAGCTGGGGGAGGCTGGGGAATTGCAGGTGGGCTGGCAGCTCACCAAATGTCCGCCATTGGCGGTTTGCTCTGCCCCCGGCTGCAAGGCATGCACACGGCTCTGTGCACCTGAGTGGCTATTCTGCACCTGGGAGGGCATCGCATCCTCCGCTCCCCTCGGGAGTGCGCCCGCCCTGGGCAGCGTGGGCATACGCTCTGCTGCTGTCCAAACACTTTTAAGAGAATAGCATTTCAGAAAGCATGATTTAATCTTGACCTAGACCCAGTGCTTTTTTTCTACAAAAAATGTTCAGGGGTACTCTCATTTCTGTCTGAGATTCAGGAAACACCGGGAAAGGAAATGAAGCCGCCATCAGGGGTAGCAATGGAACTGACGATTCACTGTGCTAGAGAAGAAACTAGAATGTTCAATTCTTTATAGTTTATTATCCCATTAGATTCACAAAATGTTTATAATAATAATAATAATAATAATAATAATAATAATAATAATAATAATAATTTATTATTTGTACCCCGCCCATCTGGCTGGGTTTCCCCAGGCACTCTGGGCGGCTTCCATAAAAACCAAAAATACACTAAAATATCACAGATTAAAAACTTCCCTGAACAGGGCTGCCTTAAGATGTCTTCTGAATGTCAGGTGGTTATTTATCGCTTTGACATCTGATGGGAGGGCGTTCCACAGGGCGGGCGCCACTACCGAGAAGGCCCTCTGCCTGGTTCCCTATAGCTTTGCTTCTCGTAATGAGGGAACCACCAGAAGGCCCTCGGCGCTGGACCTCAGCGTCCGGGCAGAACGATGGGGGTGGAGACGCTCCTTCAGGTATACTGGGCCGAGGCCGTTTAGGGCTTTAAAGGTCAACACCAGCACTTTGAATTGTGCTTGGAAACGTACTGGGAGCCAATGTAGGTCTTTCAAGACCGGTATTATGTGGTCTCGGCGGCCGCCCCCAGTCACCAGTCTAGCTGCCGCATTCTGGATTAGTTGTAGTTTTCGAGTCACCTTCAAAGGTAGCCCCACGTAGAGCGCATTGCAGTAGTCCAAGCGGGAGATAGCTAGAGCATGCACCACTCTGGCGAGACAGTCCGCGGGCAGGTAGGGTCTCAGCCTGCGTACCAGGTGGAGTTTAGGGGTATGCTTACCCCTGCGTCCCCCCAGAAAAAAAATACTGCCCGGACCTAAATCTAAACTAACATCATTAACTAGTAAAAAATAAAAATGCCTGAGGGGAATTATTTTGGAACTGGGAATATTTAAAAGGATACAAGACTGACACTGCTACCGTTTCAGAAAAACTCTTTAATAATGACTTCCATTTACACTTATGTCATTCCACCTCTTCCAGCACCCAACGGGTGGTAGAAGCAGAATCTCTGTGCTAAGTAAATGTTCTCTTTAGTATCCCATTGCCTCCTGAGATAACAGAGCAGTCGAGCCACACTGGAAGTTTGCCATGCTGAAAATGTACCAGCCATTTAGTGCCACATGAGTTGTATTTAGGAAGAGCCGTCCTATCTGTAACTCCAGATGATACAAAAATCATAGTTCTTGAATTTACATTCTCATGATGAAGGATCGCAAAGCGTGAGATATCAGAGCAAAGCTGTCGCCTAAGAGTTGCTGAAATGAATGCGTGCCTTTATACTGGCAAGTTGGCTGTAAGAGTGAGAACTGGCAATCTCTGGTTCAAACCACACCATAGTGGGCCATGAACTCTCTGGAGGCTAATTCATGAGCCGTGTGTATGAACCCAAATGCTCATTGTGTCCCAGCCTCTGTCATTGATAGTGCTTTAACCTCCCTCCCCTGCCCCCCATTTTCTGAACTACGTCAGGTAAGCTCAGAAACCTTTGCTTGTTATTTGCTTCCTGTAACTTTATGCTTTGGCTGTTCTTTGGAATAATTGGGAGATATTGTATCTCTGTTAACTCACACACCCCTTGGCCAAAGATCTGAGCACAGCTGGAGAGAGTACAGTGGTGCCTCGCAAGACGAAATTAATTCGTTCCGCGAGTTTTTTTGTCTTGCGATTTTTTTGTCTTGTGAAGCACAGACTTTGGAAAAGCTTCAAAAATCACCAAAGTCTTCAGAAACCTCAAAAAAGGCTACCACACCGCGTGCTATGAGTTGCTCCTCGAAGTGAATGCACGGTTTTAAGAAAAAGGAAACAAACTTGCAAGACGTTTTCGTCTTGCGAAGCAAGCCCATATGGAAATCTGTCTTGCGAAGCAACTCAAAAAACGAAAAACTCTTTCGTTTTGCGAGTTTTTCGTCTTTCGAGGCATTCGTCTTGCGAGGTACCACTGTATAGTGCTGGGGTGGAAGGAAAGGAGGAAAAGAGAGGCTGAGGTGTTTGCTGGTACCACTGTGGGGTAGGAAAGGCAATTGTGTCCAGGGCAGCTGTCTCCCAGCTCCATCTGGTACGCAGGCTGAGGCCCTACCTGCCCATAGACTGTCTCTACAAAGTGGTGCATGCTCTAATTATCTCCCGCTTGGACTACTGCAATGCGCTCTACATGGAGCTACCTTTGAAGGTGACCGGGAAACTACAGTGGTACCTTGGGTTAAGAACTTAATTCATTCTGGAGGTCTGTTCTTAACCTGAAACTGTTCTTAACCTGAAGCACCACTTTAGCTAAGGGTCCTTCTGCTGCCACCGCACCGCCGGAGCACGATTTCTGTTCTCATCCTGAAGCAAAGTTCTTATCCTGAGGTAATATTTCTGGGTTAGTGGAGTCTGTAACCTGAAGCGTATGTAACCCGAGGTACCACTGTACAACTAATCCAGAATGTGGCAGCTAGACTGGTGACTCGGAGTGGCCACCAAGACCACATAACACCGGTCTTGAAAGACCTACATTGGCTCCCAGTACGTTTCCGGGGAAAATTCAAAGTGTTGGTGCTGACCTTTAAATCCCTAAACGGCCTCGACCAGTATACCTGAAGGAGCGTCTTCTCCACCCCCATCGTTCTGCCTGGACACGGAGGTCCAGCGCCAAGGGCCTTCTGGTGGTTCCCTCCCTGCGAGAAGTGAGTTTACAGGGAACCAGGCAGAGGGCCTTCTCAGTAGTGGTGCCCGTCAAGGAAATAAGTGGTGTCAAGGAAATAAGCAACTTCCTGACTTTTAGAAGACATCTGAAGGCAGCCCTCTTTAGGGAAGTTTTTAACGTTTGATCTTTCACTGTGTTTTGGAAGCCGCCCAGATTGGCTGGGGAAACCCAGCCAGGTGGGCGGGGTATAAATAATAAATTATTATTATTATAATATTATAATTGAGGGCCCAGGTGCAATAGAAAAGGAGTGAGTTAAGGAGCTCTTGAGCAACACTCCAGCACATATTCTAGATCAGCAATGAGGAAGAGGAGGTGGGGGAAATGGTGGATGGCAAAGCAGGCAATTTGAAGCCGCCATTCAAAATTCACTAAGCACATTTTGCACCTGGCTGTTAGTCTCTTGCAACCAAGTGAAGATGCCCAGGTGCCAGGATGGCGTCTGACGTCTCCACCATCTGGAGGTGCCTGCCTGGGGATCCTTGGATCTTGATTGTTTTCACACACTAGCAACACATCCTGTAGTGTTACATCCATTATATTTTATCTGCAGAATCAGAATGTATTTCAGGAACCAAGTAGTATTGAAAAATAAGACTTTTGAGCCATCTGGCTCAGAAATGGCAACTTGGCATTCTGTTTGGGGGACTCTAACCCGGGTTTAGATTCTCATACTTAACCTGTGTGAAGCAGATTTCACGAGCTGTCTGTAATATTCTAGGCCTAATTAAATGCTGGTTTTGACATGTTTCTTTTTAATGGTTTGGGACCCCGACATAGGGGGTGTCCTTTTATTACAGCCAGTATACCTCTGCTCTAGTAATGTTTTGTCAGCTAGGAACAGGGCCTCTACTGCTCTAGGTACCAGGTTAGGGAATTATTTCTCTATTGTGCAGAGATTTATTTAATTATGTATAGCCACCCAGGAATAAATATTCCCTGGGCTGTTTACAGAAAAAGATCCTTGTAACAGTAAACTGTAAAAAAAAATTCAGCCTGGATTTAAAATGCAATACAGTGGTACCTTGGTTCTCAAACTTAATCTCTTCCGGAGGTCCATTCCAAAACCAAAGTGTTCTAGTACCAAGACGTGCTTTCCTATAGAAAGTAATGCAAAATGGATTAATCTGTTCCAGACTTTCAAAAACAACCCCTAAAACAGCAATTTAACATGGATTTTACTATCTAATGAGACCATTGATCCCTAAAATGAAAGCAATAAACAATGTACTGCAGTCATGCAATCAATCAGTAGCTGAACTGGGTTCCACACAGTCACAAAAACAAAACAGAAAAGCCGCAAAAACAAAAACGCAAAATAAATAGCAAAAACAGACAGACCTCAATGTAACACTCAAAACAGAAGTGTGGCACTCAAAACGGAGCATGTTCAGCTTCTGAAAAAAGTTCGCAAACTGGAACACTTACTTCCGGGTTTGCAGGGTTTGGGTTCCAAGTTGTTTGAGTACCAAGGGATTTGAGAACCACGGTACCACTGTATAAAAGCATGGGTGAATGAAAAGGTATTCGCCTGGCACTACAAAAGACCACAGAGAAGCACCAGGTGAGGCTTTATGTGTGGAACCTATTGAATTACCTGTGTACAGTATCAGAAAAGTCTTCTCTATGGTGGTGAACCATAACAGTTCACTTGGAGTAGGGAACAGAGAGCAGGCTCCCCAAAGAGGATCTCAAAGTTTGGGTGTGCATATATGGGATGGATCATTCAGGTAACCTGGTCTCTTGCTATTAATGTAAGTTAATACCAGCACTTTAAACTGAGTCCCATTTAAAGTGCCTGGTTTTAACCATGAACCAAAAAAGTAAGCCCAGTTTTTGAAAAGGCTGCAAAACTCTGAATTTCTAATCACATTTGGCTGTGTTGTTGACATGTTCTTTACTGCTTTACCTATCCTGGTGATTTAGAGATATGTTTTGAAATTATCTATGTTCTGTGCATGGTGCTTTGGGCATGCTTCAAAAAGCAGAGTAGAAATGTGCTTGGCTGAACAATCAGCTGTCACTGCAAAGGTTTCTTGAATCCTACATTGTACATGTTAAATCCCCTTGGCAGTCATTATGGTGAGACTACAGTGAATTTACAGTAGTCCCATGAAACATCACCAATATTGTGTTTACTGGTCACTTAGATGCATATTTATAGCAAATGCTATCAGTGACATGCAAATTAGAAGCGATGTAGCGCTGTGGTCTAAACTACTGAGCCTCTTGGGCTGGCCAGTCAGAAGGTTGGCGGTTCGAATCCGCACAATGGGGTGAGCTCCTGTTGCTCTGTCCCAGCTCCTGCCTACCTAGCAGTTCGAAAGCAGGCAGTGCAAGTACATAAATAGGTGGTAGGAAGGTAAGCGGTGTTTCCGTGCACGCTGGTTATCAAGAAGAGAAGACTCCCTGGAAAAGACCCTGATGTTGGAAAAGATGGAGGGCACAAGGAGAAGGGGACGACAGAGGACAAGATGGTTGGACAGTGTTCTCGAAGCTACCAACATGAGTTTGACCAAACTGCGGGAGGCAGTGGAAGACAGGAGTGCCTGGCATGCTCTGGTCCATGGGGTCACGAAGAGTCGGACACGACTAAACGACTAAACAACAACAATTGCGTTGCACCAGAAGTGGTTTAGTCAAGCCAGGGGTCAGCAACCTTTTTCAGCCGTGGGCCAGTCCACCGTCCCTCAGACCTTGTGGGGGACCGGACTATATTTTTTGGGGGGAAATGAACAAATTCCTATGCCCCACAAAATAACCCAGAGATGCATTTTAAATAAAAGGACACATTCCACTCATGTAAAAACATGCTGGTTTCCGGACCGTCCACGGGCCGGATTGAGAAGACGATTGGGCCGCATCTGGCCCCTGACCCTTTGGTTGCCTACCCAAGTCAAGCAGTGTATGTTGTTTGTGCAGGCAGTTGCTGAGTGTGTGGAAAGTATGCATGTGTGTTTTCTCCCTTGACTATTGCAGCTTACTATGAGTTGAAATAATTATTTAAGAAGTGAGGCAAACTTCATCTGATTCTTAGCTTGCTTGGAATATCTTAGTGACTTCTTCTTTGTCACTATGGAAACCAGGTGCTCTTCCAAATAAGATGATGCTCATCTGGGATTTTCTTTTCCCTTACGGTCGGATTTGGGCAGCAAGTCCTCAGCTCTACTTCATTTCCTGTAGCTGAAGTGTGAAGCATTGTTAAGGGGAGCATGTGACACGGTGAATGCTATGTTCCATATATTTTTCTCTCTGTTTAATATGTTCCCCCATAATAGAATTAAGCCTTCTAGGTCAAACACCTGCAGGATCTTGAAGTCAGCATTCAAAGGAGAATTTGCCTGTGTGTTTCAACATTAGTTGAACCTTTGTGTGTCCAGGCAGAGAATCCCCCCGGCCCCAAGAGACCACCAGAAAGGATAATCACTTGTGACGTGTTATGGGATTAAAAATTGGCCACAACTTCATTAAACCTTTCAGATGTAGGGAGACCTTGGCTTAGGCATTGGGTGTGTATCCCTCCCAGTCCCCAGCCAGGGAACTGGGGCTCCTCAAGGTGAGTGGGATATGGGAGGGTGCACTGCAAGATGCTTGTGTATGCAGGCAGCCCACCCCATATCCCTGAAATGCATAAAAAGTTCATTGACAACCTTTCAGTGTATGGCTAAAGGTAAAGGTAAAGGTACCCCTGCCCGTACGGGCCAGTCTTGACAGACTCTGGGGTTGTGCGCCCATCTCACTTAAGAGGCCAGGGGCCAGCGCTGTCCGGAGACACTTCTGGGTCACGTGGCCAGCGTGACATCGCTGCTCTGGCAAGCCAGAGCCGCACACAGAAACGCCGTTTACCTTCCCGCTGGTAAGCGGTCCCTATTTATCTACTTGCACCCGGAGGTGCTTTCGAACTGCTAGGTTGGCAGGCGCTGGGACCGAGCAGCGGGAGCGCACCCCGCCGCAGGGATTCGAACCGCCGACCTTTCGATCGGCAAGCCCTAGGCGCTGAGGCTTTAACCCACAGCGCCACCTGCGTCCCTAGTGACTCCCTATTTACAAACCCCTTTATTTATTTATTTTTTAAATAATATTTATTCCAATTTTAAAGATTACAAAAGAGACAAACAACCAAGAAAACAAACAAACAAACAAAAACGGATCAAACCTTCCCACAACTCACTTTTCATTTGCTTGTTTCCTTGACCTCCTCACACCTCCCTTTTTTGTATTCTAGTTCAATTAGATATTTCAGCAAATCCTTTCCATCTTTGTTTTTATCCTAATAATTTATCTTAACATACTGTAATTTTACACTCTCTTCTTTCACCAATTAACTATCTATTTTTACTTAATCCTTTATATCATTTCTGCTAAGACCACATAACTTCGTTCCAACATCCTTCTAACATTCCTTAATTTTACAATGTTTCTGTAAATAAACTTTAAATTTCTTCCAATCTTCTTCCACCATCTCTTCTCCTTGGTCTCGGATTCTGCCAGTCATTTCCTCCAGTTCCATATAGTCTATCAGCTTGACTGGTGTCATGTACCACCTGTATATCATTTTCATTATATTCTCTCTTAAGGCATTACATACCGTAAACTTCATACCTGTGGTCCATAACTCTTCCCAGTCAGCCATCATAATGTTATGTCCAACATCTTGTGCCCATTTAATCATAGCAGATTTAACCGTTTCATCCTGAGTATTCCATTTCAACAGCAAGTTATACATTCTTGACAAATTCTTAGTTTTACAAACCCCTTTAAAAGGGGACCCTGGAATCGCCGCTGTGGGTTGTGTGTGTTTGTGAGTTTGTGCCCCCCCCCCATTTAGAGAAGATAGACTCAGGGATTGCCTTTACCTTCTTTCAAACTAAATGACAAACTAAATAAAAATTATTCGAGTCAACTAAGGGTGACAATTCTAATGGAGTGTTTGTTATAGTCAGTGTAGTTTACACATTAGTATTAGGCATACTGAGATGCTGGTGGCGATGTGGTCTAAACCACTGAGCCTAGGGCTTGCCGATCGGGAGGTCAGCAGTTTGAATCCCCGCGACGGGGTGAGCTCCCATTGTTCAGTCCCAGGTCCTGCCAACCTAGCAGTTCGAAAGCACGTCAAAGTACAAGTAGATAAATAGGTACCACTCCAGCGGGAAGGTAAATGGCGTTAACGTGTGCTGCTCTGGTTCTCCAGAAGCGGCTTAGTTATGCCGGCCACATGACCTGTATGCTGTATGCTGGCTCCCTTGGCCAATAAAGCGAGATGAGCGCCGCAACCCCAGAGTCGGCCACGGCTGGACCTAATGATCAGGGGTCCTTTATTAGGCATACTAAAGTTTTAAAATGTTGTAATAAGACATGCATTAGAAAATATCGTTAGCCTAAGACTTTGAAGACTTATTTAAACAATCAGTATTCAACTGCTGTTGCTTCCAGCATCTTAACAAGGGACATTTTCCCTGGCTGTTCAGCATTACTGACCTAAGGGAACACAGTCATCAAATTTACAGATGATAAATATCTTGAAAGGAATGACAAATACCGAGTATGATGCAATCTTAGCATTAAGATTAAAATTCTGAAACGATACCCAACTCAGAAGATAAATCGCAGTGAAACTTAATCAGAACAAAAATACCATTTGGCATGCAGGAAAGAAGGGGCAAAAACACAAACCCAACATGCAAAGCAAGATAGTTACACTGGGGGCTGGGGGAGAGAACATATCTTCCCCAAGGGCTTTCTGTCTACACGGGTGAGATAGTAATCTCTTCACTTCATTGGAGGATACTACGGGCCTGCCAGGAGTATTCTTAATGTTGGGGCATTGAATAGGTGAGAGTGCTCTTGACCTCAGACGTGCTTAAATTGGATATAAACGACTGGCAAAATGCATGCATGCATCCAATCCATATTCATTAAAAGTACAGTATTTTTCGCTCTATAAGACACACTTTTTCCCTCCTGAAAAGTAAGAGGAAATGTGTGTGCGTCTTATGGAGCGAATGCAGACTGCGCAGATATCCCAGAAGCCAGAACAGCAAGAGAGATCACTGCTTTTGCTGCGCAGCGATCCCTCTTGCTCCTCTGGCTTCTGGGATTCAGAATATTATTTTTTCTTGTTTTCCTCCTCCGAAAACTAGGTGCGTCTTATGGTCTGGTGCGTCTTATGGAGCGAAAAATACGGTACTTGTCAAACCTTTGTTGCCATTCCGAATGGCAAAATTTAAATGTGAACCTGCGTTGCCAGGGCAAAAATCGCCGGTGTTGCTTTGGGTTATATTAATAGATATATCATATCTGAAACTTATATACCGCCCTACACCCAGAGGTCTCAGGACAGTTCACAGAAAAGATCAACATAAAAACCACAATATATATAATCAAAATAAAAACAATAACCCAATAACACACACACACCCCCAAAACAGAGCCACATTTTAAAAGGGTATAGGATGTCAATCAGATCAACCAAAGGCCTGGTTAAAACATAATACTGCTGCAGCATTACGAAAAATAGGGGGGGGGGAGAGAAAAAAAACAGGCAGCAGCATAAGCAGCATAAGCAACATCAGCAGCAGAAACCACATGCAAAATGCAGATACCTCTCTGTATACAAGATTAGCCCTTAATCTAAGGTTACCAGATTTTTTCCCAAAGAATCTGGGGATGCTTTTTTTTTTAAGAGGAAAAAAAATTATTTTATAAAAAAGTACTATCTCTTCTGTGGTCTCCTCTGGGTGCCATCCTGCTCTCTTGGAGCGCTAGCCACCATGGAGTAGGTTTGGGTCAGGCCTGGGCTCAGTCACGTGTCCTTGCCCTTCTCCTACCTCTCCTCAGTGGTGGCGATGTGGCAAGGTTGGGGCTCCCCTCTTTTTTCTCCTTCCTCTTTCTCTCTCTTCCTTCTCCTCCCTGCATCGGCTCTGGGGTTTTTACTGGCCTTGGAGCACCACTGGGCAGTCGGCCAGATGGCCAGACACTCTCACTCCCGGCTCGATTTGGGTCATGGGGGGGTGTCAACGGTTCCTCCAGTTGATGCGCCAGGCGTCCCCGGTTCCCCTGCAGCAGTGGCAGTCTCAGCAGCCCGGAGCCAGCCTGGTAGCGCAGTTGGCTCTGGCTGGCTTCAGGAACTGCTCGCTGCCCGCCATTTTGCCTTGCCAGGAGTCCCCATATGATGTGTCTTGTGCCATTGAACCAATCACGCAACATTCATTCCCTACTAATAAATCTACAATACTTAAAATATAAATTTGGGGACATTAAATGAAATCCAGGGACAGATTTTGTCCGGGGACAGATTTGTAAATCCAGGGACTTCCCCGGGAAACTGGGATGTCTGCTAACCATAACTTAATCACACCCTCCCCCCACAAAATGACAGGTGCTTCCAGTTCTCAAGGGAGCCAATTCCCATCTCCCAGTCTGTCACCTTGGGAGATCTCCACTTCCCTGCTCCTTCCCCTATTGATCTTCAACCTCTGCCCCCAATGACTTCCAGAAGGTAGGACACCAAAGGGGTGAAGTTCTTCCCCACCTGACATTGGCCGGCAACTGGGTGGCCTGCTGCCTGAAGCATGCCTCACTGACTTCTCCCAATCCTGAACCATATGCTCAGGGTGGGTAGAGTCCAGTGGGCCCATGGCTTCAAAGCCGTTAACTGGTACTGCCCTATGTACCAAATTAAACTGTCTCAAGCTGGAGTCACACCTCTGAAGGCCAAGAAGTTCTAGCTTGAGCAAAGAGATGGACACCTTTCTGCTCTCATCAGCATGGTGATGGGGCTCCAACACCACCACTTGCTTGGCATTGTTTTAAGTGGGACACAGCAGCCAAATTTCTGGGAGGCTTTGGGGTTGCCGGAAATCACTTGGGGGGGGGGCAGATGTGGCCTGTGGGCATTGAATTGGCCACTCCTGCTTTCGGGGAAATGCAAACGTATCCAGAATAGTTCATCCCTATCTTCTTGAATGAGAGTAACCACCACACACAAACCTCTATTTTGACAGAACTGAGTTTTAGTTTATCGGGAGGGTGGGGAACTGCTGAATGTATAGATTAAAAATCGTTTTATGGTTCTGGAGAGAGAATCCAGGGCAATGAAAAGTGAAAAATATGCTTTTTGAAAGTTTAACCAGTTGAGACTGGGCATCCTGAGTGGCACCCTTATCTGAACTCTTGCCCTTAATCTATTGCAAATCCCTACCAGATGGTGGCTTGCAGAACGAACTTTGGATAGCCATGATAAGCAAAATATAATGATGGGGGAAACATATAGAAGTGTAAACAATATGGAGTGGCTATTTCTAAATATGTTTTGGCTGTCTTCTTCAAAATAACGCTTGAAAAAGAGGATTAAAAGGACCTTGTATTTAATGCTATACTTAATTTTAGCTAAGCAAGCCTATTGTAGAATACAGTCATACCTCAGGTTACAGACTCTTCAGGTTGTGGTTTTTTGGGTTACGGACCGCCAAAACCCGGAAGTACCGGAACAAGTTATTTCCGGGTTTCGGCTATCACACATGCACAGAAGCGCCGAATCGCAACCCGCGTGTGCGCAGATGTGCCGCTGCGGGTTGCGAACACTGTGGGTTGCGAACGTGCATCCGGCACGGATCATGTTCGCAACCCAAGTGTCTACTGTACTGGGAGAAGCTTTGTCTGTTCTCAGCTTCAGTAGCAGTGGAAAAATAACCTGGTTAATGGGGGCAGGCAGGCAGAAAAGCTTTGTCTTTCCACATAAGTGCCAGCTCTATGACACCTCAGCCCCCTCAAAGTATGTGGGGATGGGGCAGAGCGCCCTCCCCCATCTTGGAGGGACTGGGCTTCCCTCTGGTGGCAGGCCCCACTGGGTCGCCTCCTGACGCACATGACATCACACGTGTGACATCACACATATGACAAGGCGCCCCTCCCAATATCGGGCAGATATTATGTCTTTCAATCAAAGGAAAATGCTGAATCATTTGAAGCAGTCTCTCTCTCCCCCCCCCCAATTTTGTAGCTGTGCTATATTCCTTTAGTACCAACCTGAAACATATTTGCAAGTTCCCCTTTTGTTCTGCAAATTGCTTTGATAACTTTTTATTGAAATGTGGTATATAAATATTGCATATCAATGAAGGGAGAGGCCTCATGGAAGACATGTGGGAGGATAATAGGCTTGGATGTGTTCAAGGCCTGAGATGGTTACCCTATGTGCAAAAACAGTTGCCCACACCCAGAGAAGTTAGCATGTTAAGAAGAGATCTGTTTTCTAATTCTCCTCCATGTGGTAGCTTTCTACTTGCAGAGGATTATCTGCATAAAGTACTGTTCAACTCAATGTGAGCCCTCACCTGAAGTTACATACGCAATTTAGTTTTATCATGTAAGTGAGAAAGAAGTTGGCAAAATTTAAAGTGCAGACACTCTATTGGCTGTTTCACACGTTATATGGTTTGTCATGGAGCGTATGCTCATCAAGGAGCTGAAAGCAATCCTGATGTATCCTAATTAATCTCAAGTATCCAACAGGTTTGCCATTTTATACTCATGTTAGATATGTAAAAAGGTAAAAGACCCCTTACAGTTAAGTTGTCGCGAACGACTCTGGGTTGCGGCGGTGTCAGGGACTCAGCGGGAGCGCAGGGAGGAGAGGAGATGGAGAGCGAGGGGGAGCAATCCAAGGGCAGCGTAGGAGAGGATGGCAGCCCAATAGATTCCGTGAGCCTCTCCAGCGAATCGGAAGATTCACAGAAGGGGGCGCCGATGGGCAGGGCAAGGGGGGACCCAAGGGGGACACCCCAGAAACAAGGGGCCAGCGGGGACTCCCAGAGCAGCAGTTGGAAATCAGGACCAGCTTCCCCACCAGAGCGTAGTGGGGGGGAGGAGTCCCAGGTATCAGAGCCCACATATTCACCACCAGCGAGAGAAGAGGAGTCAGGGGTGGCCACGCCTCCATCGGAGAGCGAGGGAACGGTCAAGAGGAAAGTTGCAGGCTGGGCGCGCGCGCCAAGTTCAAATGTACAGGCGAGCGGCACAGAAGGTAGCCCGGATAGGGAACCAGGTCCTAAAGCCCGCCGGAAGGAGGGGGAAGAATCATCAGGGTCAGTGTCAGAGGAGTCCAGGAAGGATGAAACCCTAGCGGGCAGGAGGGCCCAGAGGAGAAAGGAACTTAGGAAGAGGTGGAGCAAGGCGAGAGTCTTAAACTGGTGTGGAAGGGGCGGAGACTCAGACGGGACTTCGCCGGTCTAAGGTCGAGACGTAGAGCTGCGCGCTGCGGCTTTAAAATGGAAACTGAACCTCAATAAAGACTTTTGTACATAACTACAGCCTAGCGTTGGTCCTCTGTGAGCTGGGACCTGGAGGCAGCTCTGACAGGCGCTCATCTCGCTTTACTGGCTGAGGGAGCCGACATTTGTCTGCAGTTTTTCCGGGTTATGTGGACAGCATGACTAAGCCGCTTCTGGCAAACTAGAGCAGCGCACGGAAACACTGTTTACCTTCCCGCCAGAACGATACCTATTTATCTACTTGCACTTTGACGTGTTTTCGAACTGCTAGGTTAGCAGGAGCAGGGACCAAACAACGGGAGCTCACCCCATCGTGGGGATTCGAACCGCCGACCTTCTGATCGGCAAGCCCTAGGCTCTGTGGTTTAGACCACAGTGCCATATTAAATATATGAACTGGACCTTTTGAAATTTTCAGTTATAAAGGCAAAAGGCTCTGCAGGATTATGGGCTGTCCAGTACTCCTGATGACTTGAGGCTGTGCTGATGAGCGTTCAAGGGTCTTGTTTATCCTGGACTCTTGCTTTCACAGTAGTGAGTTGTTTGAAGTTTCCAGTTCTTCCTGATAAGGTTGAGTGTGCAATTTCAGGTCCATATTTACTGGCCTACCCTTGTAAGAATGACTATGGATAGGAAATGCTTCAAACACTCTAAACCAGGGGTCAGCAAACCTTTTCAGCAGGGGTCCACTGTCCCTCAGATCTTGTGGGGGGCCAGGCTATATTTTTTTGGGGGGGGGACAAATTCCTATGCCCCACAAATAACCCAGAGGTGCATTTTAAATAAAAGCACACATTCTACTCATGTAGGAACACCAGGCAGGCCCCACAAATAACCCAGAGGTGCATTTTAAATAAAAGCACACATTCTACTCATGTAGGAACACCAGGCAGGCCCCACAAATAACCCAGAGGTGCATTTTAAATAAAAGGACACATTCTACTCATGTAAAAACTCCAGGCAGGCCCCACAAATAACTCAGAGATGCATTTTAAATAAAAGAAGAAGAAGAGTTTGGATTCTCCGCTTTGGAGTCTCAAAGCGGCTAACTTTCTCCTTTCCCCTCCTCCCCCACAACAAACACTCTGTGAGGTGAGTGGGGCTGAGAGACTTCAGAGAAGTGTGACAGGCCCAAGGTCACCCAGCAGCTGCATGTAGAGGAGCAGGGACACGAACCCGGTTCACCAGATTACAAGTCCACCGCTCTTAACCACTACACCACATTTTACTCATGTAAAAACACGCCGGACAGTCCGGATTTAGAAGGCAATTGGGCTGGATTGGGCCCCCGGGCCTTAGTTTGCCTACGCATGCTCTAAATAGTGCTGCCTAAATGCTAAGATGGTTGCTACTTTTAAATTTTTTTAACCCTTATTCCTAGTTTCATGTCATCCTGGCCAGTTTCCTCTGGTCCATGAGAATCAAAAGTATAGTGCAGCTTAATGTTTCTTCCCCACCCCCAGCTTAGAAGTATCTTGGAATGGAGGATCCTCTGACGTAACCTTAAACTCCAGGGCAAGAGGGGTTTAAAAAGCTTCTTTGCTGATGTAAGCCCATGGCACATCCAGATGGGAGAATTTATATACCCTGAGAAGACATTGTTTATTAGCTAAACTGTTTACCTGTCATCCATTCCTGCAAAGCTCTTTTGGCAGAGGAATGACAAACCAATTTTTTTGTTGGTGCTTAATGTCTACAGAGATTATTGCTAAGTCCTTGCTCTTTCTTCCTGTCTCTTAGTCTCTGAGCGATGTGGTGTGGCAACACAAACCTTTTTTAATTTATTGATGTCCCAGTTCTTCTGAGTGTTCCAACACTGAGTGCAATTGTTAGTTCAGATAAAGTTTTCTTTAGCACTTTATCAAAGCGATTTACACACATGTATGCATATATGTGGATGAGACGCAGGTGGCGCTGTGGGTTAAAGCCTCAAGCGCCTAGGGCTTGCCGATCGAAAGGTCGGCGGTTCGAATCCCTGCGGCGGGGTGCGCTCCCGCTGCTCGGTCCCAGCGCCTGCCAACCTAGCAGTTCGAAAGCACCTCCGGGTGCAAGTAGATAAATAGGGACCGCTTACCAGCGGGAAGGTAAACGGCGTTTCCGTGTGCGGTTCTGGCTCTGGCTCTGGCCAGAGCAGCGATGTCACGCTGGCCACGTGACCCGGAAGTGTCTCCGGACAGCGCTGGCCCCTGGCCTCTTAAGTGAGATGGGCGCACAACCCCAGAGTCTGTCAAGACTGGCCCGTACGGGCAGGGGTACCTTTACCTTTACCTTATGCATATATGTATTCAAAAAGTATCAGTGCTTCATTGGGAGCAATGTATCTGATCAGGCAGATGGCATCCTTGAAAAAGCAAGGATACCAGGAAAGCAACTGAGTAAAGAATTAATGTAATTAGTCCTTCCAGTAAGCTTTGAAAGATAAATCCCTTTTAACCTCTGTTATAAGAACATGTGCTGTGTCAAAGCCTTGGGTTATTAGTCTTTCAAAACGAGCTCCTACATCTGCTGTGGCGTAGAGCAAAAGTAATTTAGTTAATTAGTAGATATATGATGTCATCGTCCTCACAATAAAGCCATTTTTGGTTTCCAGTTTTCCCGACAGACCTGGTTCTGACCTGGTTTGTGCACATAGCAGAATGAGATAGTAAGTAGACTGCAGGTGGAGGGTTATAATACTCTCTGTATAAACACCCTGCTAGGAGAAAAGTAGCTTAACAGGGAGACATTTTAAGAATTTCTCTCTCTGATGAGATAGTCATTTCAGAGAGTCTCTTTTCATGTTTACGGCCATTCAGAAATGTAGTCTTCTACTCATTCCAGCTCATTCCACAGGGTTTCTTGCACCTCATTCTGCTGCATGTATATATATAGCTTCTGTTATTATCAGCCAGTCAAGTGGTCAGTGTTGGCTTCCACTTTGGGGCAATGGGAAGAGCTCTTTTTAATAATAATAATAATTTTATTAAGTTTTCTGTTTTACATTTCAAAATAAACATTTTACAAACGTTAAAGGATCCAGTGACTTTCCTTCTTCTCTTTCCATGGTTCATTTTACATATCATACATTCCTGAATATTTTACTATAACCATTCAAATCAGTTTTCCACTTTAGCACCAACCACAAATTATTTATTCTGTTGAATTTATTTTAGTGCTGCCAGCGTTTTCAGTTGTATACTGTCTCCCAGCTGTATAGAGTCTCCCAGACTCTATACCAATTCTTCCTAAGAATGCAGTTCATGAAACTTTTATACATTTTAGCCTTCCCATACCAAAGACATGCATGCCAGCCGAATTTAAAATTATGACCTTCTAAATCTAAAATGTCTGCATTGTCCAATACAATCCATTCTTTTAACCTATACAAACAAGCTGCCTCATAATGCAATTGCAAATCTGGCCTCCTCTTTCTTTTGTATCTATCAGAATTTTATATTTAATTCTTGGCTTTTTTCCCTGCCAGATGAATTTAGAAATATATTTTTTCCATTCCTTGAAGCAGTTTGAATTATTTACAATCAGGATTGATTGGAATAAAAACAGTATTTTAGGGAGTATATTCATTTAAATGGCTGAAATTCTACCTAACAGGGAGAGTTTCATTCTCCCCTATAACTGCAACTCTTTCTTAACCTTTCCCCACAATTTAATATAATTATTTTCAAATAGGTTGAGATTTCTTACTGTCAGCCAAATTCCCAAATACTTAACTTTTTTGCCTATTTTTAAACCAGACATCCTTTCTAAAAAAATATTTGACTGTTCATCCATGTATTTAAACAACATTTTGTTTTAATCTGAGTTTATTTTGAAACCCACCACTTCTCCAAACCTTTTAATTTCTTCTAATGCTTTGGGAACGTTCTCCAAAGGTTGTTCCAGGGTCAACACCACAGCCCCCACAACATGTCAGCAAATGCCCTTAATTTATAGACTCTGTGTCCCACCTCAATACCTTTAATTTCCCCATTTCTCCTTATATTCTGAAGCAGTATTTCTTATGTTATAATAAACAACAGTGGAGATAAGGGACAGCCTTGTCTCATTGCTTTTTCTATTTGGCATTTGTCTGAAAGAATATTGTTTACTAATATATTTGCAGAATGATCTGTATACATTGCTTTAATTCCTGCTACGAAAGAATTACCTATTTCCATTTTCTCTAAAACCTTAATCATAAATGACCATGAAATATTGTCAAAAGCTTTCTCCACATCTAGGAAGATTAATGTAGCCCGTTTTTCTTTTTTCTACTTCCAGGTACTCTGTTAAATTGATTATATTTCTCATATTGTCTTTCATTTGTTGGCCTGGTAAAAATCCACACTGGTCTCTGTGGACTGAGTCAGTCAGTGTCCTTTTCAATCTTTAAGCCAAGATTGTAGCAAATAGTTTGTAGTCACAATTCTGTAATGAAATAGGTCTATAATTTTTTCTCTTTGTTAAATCACTTTCTTGTGTGGGGATCAATTCTGTTCATGGTGTCCTTAAGTGGTTCAATAAGTGCATCCTAAAACTTTTTATAATAAATTGCAATAAGTCCATCTGGCCCCGGTGCTTTTCCTATCTTCATTCGGTTTATTGCCATTTGCAATTCCAATATCTATATGGATGCATTCAAAATTTGCTGAATTTTCTTAGATGCTCAGGATATATTACAATTACCTTAATAAGAGTCCATTTTCTTAAAGTCCTCCTTCTCGCAATGATATAATGAAGTATAAAAAAATTCAAATGCTTTTCTTATCTCTTTTGGGCTAGTCAAATGCTTATCCTCATCTACAATATTATTTATGGTCCTATTCTTCCTTTCGTTTTTGAGTTGCCAGGCTAACAGTTAACCCGGTTTATTAGAAAATTCAAAAAAATTCTGTTTCATTAATTCACCATATTTTTCGCTCCGTAAGACACACCTTTTTCCTCCTAAAAAGTAAGGGGAAATGTCTGTGCATCTTATGGAGCAAATGCGTGGTCGCTTGCTGGCTCCCTTTCCAGCCCCGCATCCTTGCCCAGGCCTCCATTGTTGAATGTTCTGCAGATGGAGGCTGTTTGTTTCCCCCGCGACATGTGACTGGCTGATTAGATTATCTGTCTGGAAACTGTAGAAACGGCTCCCTTTCCTTTCCTAAAGAAGTTGCAGAACTGTGAGTTGAACCCCATAAAAACAGGATTTTTTCCCTTTGCAAAGTAAGCTCAACAACTTTGAGCTGATCCTCAAAAAAATGGGACTTGTCCCCTTTGCAAAAGAAGCTGCACAACTGTGAGTTGATCCCCCCAAAACGGGGCTTTCCCCCTTTCCTCCTCTAAAAGCTAGGTGCATCTTATGGTCAGGTGCATCTTATGGAGCGAAAAATACAGCACTTTTCATCTCAATCTCTTGATTAGCTGACATTGAAAACTGTGCTTGCAATAGCTAAAGAGCTCTTAATGCCATCAACAATTATAAAAGTTGGGCTGAATCTTTGTACTAGCCAAACTGTAGGGATTACTTTTGGATCAGTTGTGATGGGTATGAACTTAGCATCTAGTCACTTAGACCTGGCCTACATATGTGACAAAATGAGCTGGTAAAATCCTAAAGTGAAGTGATAAAAAGGATTGTACCATTCCAGATGTCAGGAGCTTATCATATTTCTGAATGCTCTCCAAGTAGCAAAAGGCCTCCCTGCAAATAGAGACTGGCATAACAGGGAGTGAGTTGAGCCACAGTTTATCTCCATGATATTTTAATTCTTTCTTCCAGTGTATGTGTATGCACCTTGGGCCAGTCACTATCTCTTAGCATAACCTATAAATGGAATAAATAAATAATAAATAAATAATGCCTATGTATATATTTCAGAAATACGACACTCATCTCTATGGTCAGAGTGGTACAGTCCACTCTAGCACTTCATTTTCTGCTTTAAATAGAGAGTTTCTCTAGAAAGACCTCCTCCCAAATTTTGACAAAGTCCGACTGATAAAGGCTGGGTAACACGTCTCATAAAATGCTTAGCTTTGACCTCTAAACATTTTAGCAAAACTTATTTCCCTATGTCTCCAAGTGTAAAACTGCATATGTAAACAGAGACTCTTGTATTTCATCAATAACCACCAATGATATTTGATCAGCATATTTTGTTTGAATGGTTTTTATATTTACAAAAATCTTGAGTTTGTTCTCTATAATTTGGAAGTGTTCTTGCTTTTTTTCAGATCTTATCAAAAAACTAGCACAGCAATCGTTTGGCAAAAACCCTGGTGATTATCAAAAGGTAACTCTTTCACGTGTATTTATTATGGCTTGCACATGACTGTGTGTCTGTATTTGTGGAGCTGATCTTTTTAACAACAACAACAACAACAACAACAACAACAGAGCACAGTATGTTAACTTTGCCACATCTGCTTCTTGTTTATCTTTTAAATAGAAAGTTTCCAGATGCAAGTGTGTCAAAACTGCATGATAAGGTTTCATTTTGCTTAGCTTCTGCATCAAATATTTCCCAAGAAGATTTTGGGGGATATTTTTGATCAGTGTAAATAGAAACCCTTGCTTCTTTTGCATAGGGTTTTCTGTGACCTTTTATCTGAATTGCTGATTAAGATACTGATGAGTAAAGATTTTTAGGCAAACTGAAATATATGAACACGTTAGTATTTCCCTTCGTAGCGTAGATTTTATTTATGTAGCCCATGTCTTCCAATTCTGGAGAGTGGTTATTAAGCATCTGATATTGGTCCATATCTTGTTCCCCATTGCATTATCAACTCCAGAAGACACACACTACACACTGCATTTCCCATTTTAAAATAACTACTCCTTTTCAGGGGCCATCTTCCAAGTAGGGGAGAGGGGTGTGTGCCATAGGCACAGGCAAAGATAGGATGAATTTCACTGAATGGCTTTCAGACTGTATTTCTTGATTATACATTCAGGAAGGGTAGATGACTGTCTTTGAAAGACAGCTTGCCCACTACTTTCAATCTTTCCCTGTGATTACTGGCTACTCGGTGTGTTCCCAAGTGCATGGTCAGTTCATGAAGGGCGACACTGAGGTTTAACACTCTAAAACCTATTCCTGCATGCTTTGCAATATGCAGGGTTGGAATGGAAGACTGCAGAAAGTGTTCCCTAAAGGCGGAAATCTTGAAAAGCCACTGGCGTAGATTTATTTAAAAGATTAGTTGATTCTAACTTGGTGACTGGAATAAGTGCTGTGGGTTTATGCACCTCCTTCAGTTTTTGGTTTGTAGGCAGTCTTTAGCTAGCAAACCATTGTTTGTTCAATTTTGCCTTCGCAGCAAACTATGGTTATCTCACATGGCGGTAGGGAGGGGAGGTGCACACAGGGGTGATTCTGATTGCTAAACCATGGTTTTTGATTGGCACAGTGACTTCTGAACTGAACCAGTCCTTTTACCTTTTCAAAGAGCATTTAAGTGCTTGTTTCGGGTGAAAAACTACCTGTAATTTTGGAAGCCCACAGCTTCAGAACATAGTAATTATGACTGCAGAAAGTCATGGTCACGAGGAGTGGCTGCAGCTTGCAAACCTTTGAGGGCTTTTTTTTTGTTATTTTGGAAAGAAGGAAACTCAAATTGTGAAATGCAAAACAAAGAGAGAAAATCACTTGAACTTCATAATGCTGGTTGTATAAATCATGGCATCATTCAGGTGTTTTTAACCATCACTGTTGGAGTCGGTAAATCATGGGCTCCTTTTGAAAAGTTTTGTAGGTAGGAAATAGTAATAGTTGTGATTCCTTCAGGTTGCCGTATTTCAAAAAGTATAAACCAGGAGCTTCTTAAAAAACAAAAATGCAAAAAAAAAAAAGGTGAACTTTCAGTTGACTTGCCAGGACAAAGCACCGCCTTTTGGAAATCCCCACTGGACATCAATTCCACCTTTGAAATCCCGGTAATATCCGGATGTATGGCAGACCTAGATTTCTTCTTCTTTTGACAGTCTATCTCCTGATGAACTCTTTGCTCAAATTGCATTGGGGTTTGTACAACTGGCCAGTAGCAAGCAGTGCAGTGGGATAGAGAGGCTTACCTGACCTCCAGGCAAATCAGTTGCTGCTGCTTACCATGCAAGGTTGTGGGCAGGTTGGCGCAGTATGAACATGCCATCAGATTGGCCCTGCTGCTGTGTTTGCACCATGCTGACCACTGCCTTTCCGCTGCCTCTCCCAGTAAGCAGCAGTGGTTTACCTGCTTGAAAGTCAAGTAAGAATCTCTGTCCCATTACAGTGTATGCTGCCGCAAATAGCTATAATATACTTGTCTTCTGTGTGGATGTGCTTTGTGGAAAAGAAACCATTCTTGGAAGTTTCCCAATATCCAGGCTTGATACAGACTTCAGAAATTTGTGAAAGCCTGCATTAAATGATAAGCGAGCTTGTGAAGTCATTGAATTCTCCCTAGCTTGGATAAACAAATAGAGGAGGAAAGTTTGTCTCTTTGCTCCATTTCCCCCCTTTTTCCTGATGCACTGGGTTTCAGTGCTGTGCGATTTAAAACTCAAGGAATCACAGAAGAGCAACACCTATCCTAGGGTCCAGGCTTTGTGCCCTGGTGCACTATTCCAGAGACAGAAGGGGACAAATCACCCTTTGTGCCTTCATCACTACCACCACGACTGGGAAGAGAAGGGGGAGATTTTCCCAAGCCAGACAATAGGGTCAAACACAAAAGATGCCCTTGATAAAGAGTGACTTTCTCAGAACATCAAGACCTGTGCACATGTGCTCTTGTGTGTGTGTGTGTGTGTGTAGCATGCTGCTTGCACAGCTGAACATCACCCTCACTTCAAATTCTGACTCTTCCTCCAACTTAACACCTCTCCTCATGCAAGGTGATTCCTTCCCTGGTTTGAGGCAAACAGCAGTTTGCTGCTCCATTTGCCCAGCTGCTTCGATTAAATACCACAGGGAACTCAGTTCCCTAGATAAGGTTGTGCAGTTTTAAAGGTGGTAAACAACACGTCTTACATAACCATGTTTATTCAGAAGCAAGTCCTGTTGAATTCAATGGGACTTACTCCCAGATAAATGGGGTTAGGATTGCAGACTTAAGTGTAACATTCTCCAGGGTGTAAAAATAAATAAATTCCGCCACTTTTGTGATGGAAAACAGTAGTCCAAACAGTATAGAAATGAGTTGTTTTGTAGTGTTCAAGTCAGAGGAATTGGGAAGAAAATGCTAGCTATTCTCTTTGACAGAACACAAAGTGTAAATTGAAAACAAATAAGTAAAAGCCATGAAAATCCTGAACCATTTGATTTTGCAAAATTGGCAAGATGCCTCTGGAACTACACTGCATCATGGTTTTGTGTGTGAATACCTGATGTGCTAAACTGCTCACTGACCTTGTGCATTGTTTTTTTTACTTTGATGGGCATCGTAAACATTATCTTTGGGTGCTTAATTTATTGCTCACCTGCATTCTTTTTATGCATGCTGCCTCCGCATCATATATACTTTCCATCTGCCTTGACTTCCACAGCCAGAAAATGTTGTCCTCACCCTTCAGGTAAAACCTCTTATTGTTTCCGATGCACACTTTGTTTGGAAAAATATATATTCTCAACTAGGCTTGCCATATTTCAAAAAGTAGAATTCCTGACACCTGCAGGTGTCTAGCTTTTTCTAGGAGACCACCAAATTTTGGGGGGGGGGGGAACAAACCCAAATTGTTGAGCTTTTGGGGGGGGAACCTATCCCCCCCCCAAATAGTGATTTTAAGCTTTTGGAACTGTTTCTGCTGCTTTTTCCATCGCGATGCCATATATCCTGGTTTTCCCAGACATTTCACCAATTCGGCAAAATTCCCCCCAGACGCCATTTTTAGATCCGAAAACTAGGACATGTCAGGAATTTTCCTGACATATGGCAAGCCTATCTTAACTAACATGTAACCTCTTCTGATCATGGGTTCTAACATTTTAGGTGGAGTATTTTCAGAATTGTTAATTTGGTTAGTTGGTATATTTTGTTGTGGTTTTTGAAAGGAACCTAACATTCCCATTTCCCGCTATCTAACAAAAATCCTTAACTCTCCTTGTTACTGTAATTAGGTCACTGGTATAAATGGCCATGTGTTGCAGTTGTTTGCACTTAGAGCTATTTTCATTGAGGAAATGGGGGAATCTGAAGCAGATTCACTGGGAGTAGAACTGGAGCATGAGTAAATGTAGCTGGTGGGAAACTGGCTTGCAACGAGCCCTGGAGGAAGGTGTCCAACTGCTCTTCTCCCTCCCTGCTTGTGATAGGCGGACACTCACAAATGTGTAATAGCAGTGGGAGAGAAGCCAACTAATCTACAAAACAAAAACATTTTCCAAGTTGGTAAATTAAAGCGATTCACAGAATAGTCACCAGGACAATGCACTGCCCAGCTAGCATCAAAAATCAAGGAAGGGTCTTCAGAACATGCAGGTCTCCTGCTACATCAACGGTTTGTCTAGACCAGGGGTCAGCAAACTTTTTCAGCAGGGGGCCGGTCCACTGTCCCTCAGACCTTGTGGGGGGCCAGACTATATTTTGAAATATATATACTGTATAAACAAATTCCTATGTCCCACAAACCCAGAAATGTATTTTAAATAAAAGCACACATTCTGCTCATGTAAAAACACCAGGCAGGCCCCACAAATAACCCAGAGATGCATTTTCAATAAAAGGACACATTCTACTCATGTAAAAACACGCTGATTCCTGGATTGTCCTTGGCCAGATTGAGAAGGCGATTGGACTGGATCCGGCCCCCAGGCCTTAGTTTGCTTACCCATGGTCTAGACCATAGCTGTCAACGTTTCCCTTTTTTAAAGGGAAATTCCCTTATTCCGAATAGGATTCCTTGCAAGAAAAGGGAAAAGTTGACAGCTATGGTCTAGACCAGCTTCAAGGTTTTCAGCTGTGACCAGCCCGATGCTTCTACAAAGTCTACAAGTAGCATATGAAGTCATTGGCTTTCCCCTGCTCTTTCCTGCCCAGAAATAGAAGATCCTGGGTTTTGCTTCATTCAAGGAAAAATAGGTATATAAAAAGGAGAATTCAGGAAAAAGTATTCAGAAGAGTGTGGAAATATAGACTGTAAAGGGGCCCTTTAAAGTGAGTCCCAAAGCTTCCCTCTTCAAAGGTCAGATTGACGTGCTTCAGAAAGTTGCACAGGCAGTAAAACTAGGCTTAGCTAGATTGGTGAAAAGTCCTAAATTATAGGACTCTTGAGTATAGGAACTCAAGAGTGGCTTGTGAGAGCCATGCAGTGTGAGCTTGGACATGCTGAGCTTGTCAGGTAGAACCGAGCAGGACAGCTTACTCTATGGTATGAGCTCCTTCATGCATTATTTAGACGTAAGCATGTTGGTTATAAGAGGCTGGTTATCCCACAAATTGTATAGTGCTGTCATAGCTGATAGCAAACAATGTCTAACCCCTTTCATAAAGCTACTAAGGCAGAGGTCACCATCACATCTTCCAGTTGCGAATTCCCCAAGCTAATTGCATTGTGTGAAGTTTATTCCTTTTTGACCTTAAGATGAGTTTCTTCTGTGACCCCAAGTTCTTCCCAGGCGTTCTTATTTATGTGTGCAAGACATGCACACCAGTGCTTGGCTTCAAGGCATCCAGCTACCTTTCCTCATGGTTGCATTTCTATTTGTAGAGATATTTCCATTCCTAGCACCTAAACTGCAGTACTCTTGAGTTCCTATTTCTGTCTCTTACTTGGAAATCCCTTCACGCACTGCTGAGCTGTACTAGTGTAGATCTTGCTACCTCTACAGTCGCTTTCATGCTGTTTTAGGTTACAGTGGTGCCCCGCAAGACGAATGCCTTGCAAGACGAAAAACCCGCTAGACGAAAGGGTTTTCCGTTTTGGAGGTGCTTCGCAAAACGAATTTCCTATGGGCTTGCTTCGCAAGACGAAAATGTCTTGCGAGTTTTTCCGACTTTTTTTTCCTTTCCCCCCCTTTTTCTAAGCCGCTAAGCCGCTTATCTGCTTATCCGCTAAGCCGCTAAAAGCCGCTAAAAGCCGCTAAGCCGCTAATAGGGCTAATCCGCTAAGCCGTGAATGGGCTTGCTTCGCAAGACGAAAAAACCGCTAGACGAAGAGAATCGCGGAACGGATTCTTTTCGTCTTGCGAGGCACCACTGTATTTCTAAAAGTGCTGATCTGGATCCTGTATTTACATACCACATAAGCAGTGTACCTCTAAAGGCAGGTAAATGCCAAAGAATGAGCCATGTGGGTGGATCCATTTACACCTGAACTGATATGGGGGGAAACTGCAGAGGCTGCAACAACCACGCTGGCTTAAGTTTATGTTGAAGTACATTATTGCAATTGTGTGGAATGTCAGAAAACAGCCCAGAGTGGTTTCAGTGTGCAGTTCTACTCTGCAGCACTTTTCCTTTCTGGAGCTAATTTACCCTTAACATTTTGTTAATTAACTCCTCAATCACATGCGTGCATGTGGGGTTGCTTCAGAGGAAACAGGCTTGAAGGAGCAAGGGAATGTTCACTAGTATGAAATAAACCAGCCCTATGTCTTGCATTGGGACGTGGGTGGCGCTGTGGGTTAAACCACTGAGCCTAGGACCCGCCGATCAGAAGGTCGGCGGTTCGAATCCCCGCGACGGGGTGAGCTCCCATTGCTTGGTCCCTGCTCCTACCAACCTAGCAGTTCAAAAGCATGTCAAAGTGCAAGTAGATAAATAGGTACCGCTCCAGCGGGAAGGTAAATGGTGTTTCCGTGCGCTGCTCTGGTTTGCCAGAAGCGACTTAGTCATGCTGGCCACATGACCCGGAATCTGTACGCCAGCTCCCTCGGCCAATAAAGCAAGATAAGTGCCACAACCCCAGAGTCAGCCACAACTGGACCTAATGGTCAGAGGTCCCTTTACCTTTACCTTTTTATGTCTTGCATTGGTCCTCATAACCTGGGGAGGGTTGCTGACTAGGATCGCCAATGGTCAAGGATGGCGCTGCAGTGTATCTTGCTACAACTAGCGGAAGCGGAATAAATTAGGCAAAATAAGAGAAGTTGTGTTAACTTGAGTAGAATCCTAGAGTTGAAAGGGACCCATGCATCATCTAGTCCAATCCTTTGCGATGCAGGAGCCTCAGCTAAAGCACCAATGACAGATTGACATCCAACCTCTGTTTAAAAACTTGCAAAACTCGGGGGGGGCAGGGTAGTGCAGAAAGCACATAGTCTTGTATCAACCAAGAATGCCTTTAGGCATGACTCCTTTTGAGAACTGTTGGTTTAATGTAGGATTTTCCAGACTGTGTTCCTTTTTGCTGCACTACAAGAACTCCTAACACAGGCGACTTTTCAAAGTGTATTTTGGGTGGGACGGGACACTTAGTGCAGCGGTGTTCTTCCTGGCCTCCAAATTAGAACTACCAGCTGGCTTCTTTCTTGGACTAACAAATGTATTGTTTTTATCATTTTCCAGAACAATGGGAAGGATTCTTCTTTGCAACTCCAGGATATCCTAGTTAATAATTTTCTAGTACCCCATGTTCCAGTTTGTACAGTTGCAGCTCAAGGATGGGATTATGCTGCTCCTAGAGTTTTCCTGCGGCTCTCCTCTGTAGTGTGGGCTGCATCCGGGAATGTGCCTCATTCATCCCTTGGGATGATGACAGTTCCTTTAGCTGAGAAAGCCGGATCAATACTGCACAGTGCCTCTCCAATTGGGCAAAAGTTGTTCTTCCATCCAACGTGCTGATTTAGTTAGTCAAGGCACCATTCGGCCCCTTTCATCGCACAATTCTTTTCCTCCAGCATGTAGTCTTGAGTTCGGTTTTGAAACTATGTCTGTAATGTGAATCTCAGTTATAATATATCTGCTTTTGCTATTGTTTCTGTCCGCATTGCAGGCAGTTTACTATGAGATCGGTTTTATAGTCTCTGCTGCTCTGGGAGTGCTGTTTGTTCTGTTGCTGCCTCTGGTGGGGCTTTGCTTCTGCATGTGTCGTTGCTGTGAGAACTGTGGTGGGGAAATGCACCAAAGACAGAAGAAAAATGCAGACTGTCAGAGGGGCTGCTTTGCTACAGTACTTTTCGTTGCCACTTTAATCATCAGGCAAGTATAGCCAAGCTGCTCACAGTGTGAATTTTGCTTTGCCATATAAGCAAGGTGGGTTAAGTCTGGTTTATTATTTATGGAGTTTTTATTGGGCTGGGAATAATGTGCGCAAGTTTAAGGGAGATAAAAGTCACTAATTAAAAGAGAGCCGCTCTGTTTGATGCCCACAGGCTGACTGCATAACTATACTGAAAGATCTGGAGCCAAGCTACAGGATCAGCAGGCCCATTGGATGTGTTTAGTTGTTAGAATGTACCACTTTGTACTAATGATAGTTGAGGATATAAAATATTGTTACAAAGACCACCCCCCCCCCACTCTCTGCCAGATTCCAGGGGGTTCCAGACACTCACCCAGGGTCTGTGTTCCTTTGGAGAATTGAGACATGGCAGAGACTGTCATGCTTTAAGATATATGGTTTATTCACCTATTTACACCTTCAGTCTGCATGGAGGTAATTCAGATCTAACAGCATGGTCATTTCAAAAGTGAAGCCCTGGAGTCCAAGCCATCTTAGAGTCTCAGCTAGCCTTCAGCCAACCTGCCCAAGATGGATCCCATTCTTTCTTCTTCCCGGAACACGTTACTGAAAGACTCTCTTTTCCTGTCATCTCACACCCAGTTACCCTGGCCCCATCAGTCTCCCCAGGCCAAAGGATTCCTCTCAGATGGCCCATCAACACCTTTTGTCATGTTAACAGATTTGCTCTTCAGGAGGCCAGCCAGGCTAGTTTGCATAAGTCAGCACTGAGATTCCTTGTCTGACACAGCTCTGGATTTTGTACTTTCATCCATATCCCAATTAATCAAAACCCCACAATTTATTAATTTCCAGGGTTTAGTGGGGTCCCCCTCAAATCTATCTTTTAATACATTCCCACTCTGCAATAGCAATACCATTACCAAGGAAAAGGTTCTAGGATAGCTAATGTTGTTTATGTAGGATTTGAATGTGAGGAGACGATAATTCAGTCAGTCCCCCAGGTGAAGCCTACAGAGGTACAATACAGAAGAGAATAACAACATGTGAGACTGCTGACCGTACAGCTTCTCTCTATGATTATTGTTCTGGAACTGAGTGCGCAAGGCTTTTGCCATTTTTTTTTATAAGAACTGCCTGTGCTAGCTTTTTCACTGCAAAATCAATGTATCATACCTGCATCAATTTTAATTTTGTATGTCATAGCTTTCTTGAACAAAAGGCTGCTTCCGTTTTCATTCTGAATGTATCCGTTTTGTTGCTGAGGATGGGCAATGCGAAACTTGATCCTGCTTTTTCCTTATGAGCTAGAAGGGGTCAGAACCCCTGGCCCCTTCATGACTAGACTGTACTCTCTAACATAACAAAACATGTCTCCCAGTGTGGGCAACACAGCCTAACTTACCAATATATAGTGCTTTATGGTTGATGGAGCTGACTCAGGATTCCAGAATTAAACCCTGGTTTGAACTTTCAGTCACCTTGAGTCATGTGGGCAGAAAGTACCGTATTTTTCGCACCATAGGGCGCACCGGACCATAGGGCGCACCCAGTTTTTTGGGGGGGAAATAAAGGGGAAAAAATTATTTTCCCCCCAGGCGGGGGCTGGGGCGGGGGAAGCTCGAGCTTCCCCCGACCCCAGCCCCCAAACAGGCAGCTCTCTGCAAGCCGTGGGAACGCTCCCGCTGCTTGCGGAGAGGTCCGTGAAGCCTGGGCGCGCTGAGCTCAGCGCGCGCAGGCTTCGGCATGCTGGCAACTCTCCGCAAGCAGCGGGAGCCCGGCGCTGGGCTATCGCTGCTTGCGGAGAGGTGTGTGAAGCCTGGAGAGTGTGAGGGGTCGGTGCGCACCGACCCCTCTCACTCTCCAGGCTTCAGCGAAAGCCTGCATTCGCACCATAGGACGCACACACATTTCCCCTTCATTTTTGGAGGGGAAAAAGTGCGTCCTATGGTGCGAAAAATACGGTAGATTGTGGTCCACAGGTGACCCACAGGCCATATTCTGTTGGTTCACCTAGCATCCTGTTCAGTGCTGGATTTAACGTGATGAACCAAACTGTTTACCAGTTTTTGGGTTATGGTCTTAACTCATTCCAATAGGAACCAAGGACAGCCTGCCTGCCTCTAACTGAAATGAGCATCTCTGCTCATTTTGTCTCTTAAACACAATTGATTCCCATTAACCTCTGTAGGCTACCTCTGTCCAGGACTACAGTTGGGAACGTTCCTAAAATGTCCTCTGTTCTTGTCCTTTCGGTCACCAGGGTTTTAGAAACAGATATCAAGGGTTATGCACGTATATGCACACAATCCTCAACATTTTGTCGAATTGTAGCTCTTTGTTTTCACCTAAAAGAAGCAAGTGGTTTCCATTATCTTGTATGGAAGAGAATAAAGGGTACATTTGTGGTTGCACGGACCCATGGGGTCCGTGTCTTTGAGTGAGTAAACACACATGTAGGAGCCCTTGGCTTCTGGTGGAAGGGAACCAGAATCCTTGAACATTAAGCAGGCTTATCTAAAATATTTTGTTCCCCTTCCACGAGGGCAATTGTTGCCAGAAAAGAGGCTTCTGGGTATGTCTTTCCTTCTGAGTCCTACCCTTTTTCTGAATGTGGGGATGTTCAGGGGGGCAGGAGAGGATATATTATTTATTAATATCCTTCCTAACTTGTGCTAGCAAGTTCCTTTCTGTAGCAGAGTTACATTCCCCTTCTTACATGCACAGCAGATGGCTGGTTGCAGGCTCGTGTGAGCCTCTCACTATTACATGTTCCTGATAAATTCCCTTGAATCCCTCTTAAAAGAATAAAGACACCACAATCTTATTCCAAGTCAATAAAAGAAGTTTACTCACATCAGTTCACAGTTGGATTCCTGAAGGCAGACTTAGTTACAAATATGTACATGTAGATCTATCCCATATGGGGGAATAATCCCAGTGCTTCTGCTAGCTGAAATGTAGCAGAGCAGTCCTAGCTAAAAGCTGGTCAAACGAAGAAAGAAGTCAAAAAAAAGAGGGAAGTGTGCTGCGTGTCTCATCCTTTTGTAACCTGGACAGGTAAAGTCACGCCCACTTTCTATCACATGCAAAAGGAAGGATGCTCCACCCAGGAGGAACAGGAAGTTTCTTACTGACTGGACCAAACATGTCTTCTCTAGCATTACAAGGAATGTTGTACTTGACTTCCTCTCATGGATCACATCCCACACCAATTTGGGGCAGAGGCAGGATTTCTGTCTGTCTCCACCCCACCCCCCGGTAACTGGCACTTCGACATACCAAAGTATGTGCACCCACCACCTCTTTGCTGAACATGTACTGTATATGGAAACATTTTTATATATTTAATGAAATCTTGCGCTTGTGCATGGGCCAGTTGGCTTCTCAAAGTGTGATTGAGTAGCACACTATCCTCATTTCTGGGAAAGCAAGGTCTCTAGTCATCGCTTTATTAAGGAATGTTAAGCAAAAGTTTGCTTTTCATATCACCAAACATGAAGGAGAACTCGGTTTAATAGTCTTCATAAATGTGATCAGTGGGGTGACTGGTTTTCCTCATTTTTGTAAAGTGTTTTTCCCACTCTGTTGGAGAGGCTCAAAATGAGAAATTATCAAAGTTTTGCAAACAGAAAACCTTCATGGTGCATTGAGCTACTGACCTTTTTGTAGTGTGAGCACAAAGACCGAAACAATCGCCTCCAAAGAACATAGTTGTTACTGTAATTCTAGCCATGTGAATTGGAAATACACTTTTCATCTGACTGTCCATTGTGAAATGTTTTCCTTTTTAGAGGCAGCCAAGAATAGATAATAACCCCCAGTACAGAATGTGCAGGCAGCGAAACTGGAAAGCATTGCTTACCCTTGTAGGTGTCCAGTTCTGTGCCCAAGTCTCTGCCTTCTGCCAAATCATCTTGAGATAGTGGCATCCGCAGAGCACAGCCCCACTTAAGAGTCTTTGCTGAATCTTACCAAAGTCTATCTATTGCACCATCATTTCCAACCGTTAGAAGCCCACAAGTTGGATAGGAGGTTACATGAAACACTGTGAGGCAGGTCTAAGCAGCTGATGCCACACAAGCCAATTGGACAGCTTTTAAAAAAATAAAATCCTGGGCCAATCCGTGGGCTTTAGTTCATAGCAAATTGTACCCTGTTAGATTCAAAGTACATATGAGAAGCTACAAAATCATGTCAAGGCTTTTTCCAGAGGTGACTTCTTGCAACTCTAGATCAGAACGTAATAGATATCTTCATCCCCATCCTGCCAGGCTATATCAGAGAGAGGGATAAGCTGTTCATTTTCTTGTAACCCTTGACCTATGGACACAATTTCTCCACTCACATGAAGATGGGAGGAATCGTCGTGATTAAAAATAAATGGGTTGAGTTGGCCTAAGGGCACAGGCTTCTCTGCTATTCTGTACCTTGAGGGCTTACAAAGGAATTATTAAGCTGAATTTGTGGACCACTACAGGTCCATATTTTAAGTCCCTATGTCCTTAAAAAAAAAGCTTACTTATTCCGGATAGCAAATAATCGAACATTTTCCTCTAATTTTGTTGCTGTTTATGTATAGCTCTCAAGCTTTCCATTTGAGCGAATGCTTTAGTGTGTGCCCAGATTGTGACAAAATACATCATGGAAAACAATTTTGCAAAATATGGTTGAATGTATCTGGATATGTGCATGTTGAGCCCATGTTGTGACACTTCTCAAGATCCCTTGAGAAGTGGCAGTTCATGTTGACTTAGCACAATGAGAGTTGTTACGAGAATCATGGCAACTTCCCAGTTGTCTTAACATCCTCTTTTAGTGTGCTAGTCTTTAGCCTATGCATTCTTGGGAACTGGAAATATACACATATGTCTGACAAGTTGAAGTTAAAACTATTCTGGTTAAATAATTGGCACAAATGTCCAGTTTACTCTGTCCCAGCTACTTCTCTGACACGACATAATGGTTAACAGTGGATTATGTCTTGAAAGTTTGAATGTGCATTTTTATCTTCTTCATCAGATATTCTTTTTGTAGATGTTAATAGTTTTACTCTGATTTGAAACTAGAACTATTTGGCAACAGTAAAGTAAAACCTTCGCTTTCCCTCCCCTTTTACACATAGTATTGGTGTGCTTTTTGCTTATGCTGCTAATCAGCACCTCACAAGTCAAGTCAGAGGAGCAAGGAAGCTGGTGAACAGTAATTTCAAAGACCTGAGGATTTTCCTGAATGAGACACCTGGGGTAAAGTGATACTTTCTTCGTTATAGCAATTAAGAAAGAAAGTGGGCACAGCGGTAATGCACATAGCAAAATTGCAGATTTCAGACATTATATCAAACAATGGCTTGTGCTCACGGTATGGTAGAACCCAAGCCACCATGAGTCGGTTTGCAAGTAACACCAAGCCAAACAATTCCTTAGTGTGAATGTGCAAGTGTACAGGCTCCCAGAAATGAACGTGTCTGTTTTTCTCCCCATCCTGGTTCGGCTGCTAGTGCTCTTTTGTGAGCCAAGTCATGGTTTGGTTTAGTATTCTGTCTGATCCTGGGTTCACAGTTTGTCTCGCACCAGGCAAGCTGTAAGCTCCTTATCCAAGAACAAACCTCATTTTTGTTCCCTATCCAAGGACAAACCTTATTTTTGACAGAGGGTCTTCTCGGTAGTGGCGCCCACCCTGTGGAACACCCTCCCTTCAGATGTGAAGGAAATAAGCAGCTATCCTATCTTTAAAAGACATCTGAAGGCAGCCCTGTTCAGGGAAGTTTTTAATATTTAATGCTGTACTGTTTTTAACACTTGATTGGGAGCCGCCCAGAGTGGCTGGGGAAACTCAGCCAGATGGGCGGGGTATTAATAATAATAATAATAATAATAATAATAATAATAATAATTTAGTATTATTATTATTATTATTATTATTATTATTATTATTATCATCATTATTATTATTTACAACTCACAAAAGGGCCTGGGGGAATGTGTGGGTTGACTCCACCCTCCTGATGCTGCTGCACACACTGACAGCACCCCCAAGCCAACACGTGATTGGCTGAGTCAGAAAGGAGTACCACTTCGTTCCAACATGAGGATGGGAGCCTGACCAGTCCTTCACAGAATGGTCACCCTCCTTCAGACAGAGCTTGGGACCATTTCTGGTGTCCACAGCATCATCAAAGGGGTTGAGTTCACCCTTCACATTCCAGAGGAATATTTGCCAGCAAACACCAGATGCAGAAAAAGGATCAAGCTTTTATTTACCTTTCTAAAAGATTGTATATGCCCATGGCAACTGGAAAACCAATACACCTTGTTTTGGTGTGGTGTACATATGTTGGACACAGCTGTCAACCGTCCCTTATTTGGCGGGAAAGTCCCTTATTCCAGCGCCGTTTCCCGCTGCTGTCCCTTATTGATGATGTCCCTTAAATTTCCCAGGTTTCAAAGGAAGCAGCTCCTCTCCCTCCCTCCCTCCCTGCCGGCCAGGGAGGAGGGAGACTCCAACTGTGTTGCTTGGTTGCAATACTCACCCAATAAGGAGTCTAAGAACGACTGGGGGGTGGAGCTTGCATGCCTTGTGCCCATCAAATCGGCCGCGTTGCCTGGGGAATCACCTTTGCTCAGCGCTTCCCAGCGGAGAGGTGACGGTGGTTTTCCTTCCTGCATCCCCTTTGCTGGGTTGCTGCGCTGTGGGAACCACCGCTTGAGGCTTTGTTTGGCTGCTGGCTGGGCTTTCTGCCTTTGGCTCAGAGGGGCTCAAAAGTTGAGCATACCTGTATTCTGAAAATCCCTTATTTTGGCTGCTGATCCCTTATTTTCAAACCTGTAAGTTGACAGCTATAATGTTGGATAGAACTATATAGTTAATTGACGCTTACTGCATAAAGCAGTTATTCTTGGATGTGTTTTAGATTGCAGAATGCATTTCCAAGATCAGACTGACTATTGTGGGGGACAACATTTTTATAGAAGCCAAACCTATAGTTGTGCTTCATTTCTTGCCACCTCTTCAGGTGTTCATTCAACAGGCCACTCAACAGAATAATCAAGGCTGTCTAATTAGTACATACATTAGAGAACATCTTGTCCCAACATGGAATAAACTGTAGGAAGGAGCTTGCTGCTGATATGTATTGGGGTGTTCTTCTATATGTTTAAAAAGTAACATTTAAAATATTTATTATTTTATCTTGCAGCAAATTGACTATTTGGTGAGTCAGTATGACACTACCAAGAAGAAAGCGCTTTCTGACCTTAATAGTAAGTATAATCAACAGCATTTCATTGGAGTACTTAAAACTTTCCTTAGGGAAACCACTGTTCTCTCAATCTCAACTCCCCTGCATGAAATTTGGAAACCTTACAGCTGAAATACATCATATAAATTCTAAATACAAGTTATAATAACCAAGAAAATACTGAAGTATTAAATAGCAGGTTTATGTGTTAAAAGAACGAACCTAGGTCTGAAACAAGATCTGAAACAAACTCGTGGTTGTAAGTGGATTATGTTAAACACCAAGAAAAATTATTTGGGTAATATCCAGCTGGAGTAAACCCATTGAAACACATTGGATGTAAAGTTACTTGAGTCCATCGATTCCCATCAGTCTATTCCACCTACAACTAACATTGAATATAATGAAACAACATTAGCATTGCTTTGCTCCAGTCGTGCTCAGTTTCAGCTAGAAAAGTAAATTCTTATCTGCTTTTTAAAGAAGGGATTCTGTGTGTGTTCCTTAGGGAATTCTCTAGCACAGCATGAAAGTCATACCTGAGCTCTTGGAATGGAGCGTATGCATGGATATTTTTCATGCAAGATAACAAGCAGAAGAGAACCACTAGCTACTGTAATTTTTATCGTTTATTAGAATTTAGAATGCAAACCCTTGCCATTTTATATAAGCATCTTCAAGGTGACTTGCAAGCATTAAAAAAAAATCACCTATTAAAATAAACAACAATAAAACCG
This sequence comes from Podarcis cretensis, assembly GCF_951804945.1. Lineage (NCBI taxonomy): Eukaryota > Metazoa > Chordata > Lepidosauria > Squamata > Lacertidae > Podarcis > Podarcis cretensis. Next base: position 74,039,601 of record NC_137178.1, read on the forward strand.
TTGGGATAAAAGCAGCAAAAACTGTTAGAAACTAGTAAAGAGATTTTTTAAACCATTAAAAGCACAGGGAAATCGGGTTAACTCTGACTGATGCCAGGTAAACATCTTTAGGGAGGGAGTTTGTGTTACATACCATGGACAAGAGCCTCATAGTTTGCATCCACATTGCAAGATAAAACAGTGGTTCTCCAAATAAAGACATTCTTCCCTAAAGTGGAACATGCAGTTCCTGGAGGAGAAATGAGATCTCCCCCAAATTTCAAGGTGGCAAAGACTTCAGGACAGGGAAGAGACATCTGTCTTTATTCCTTTTGATCTTCATGATCAAACCTAAAAAATAGGGTGACCATGAGCAACTGAACTGCCGTGCTTCAATAAACATGAGGTCTGTTCGTACAGTTTCTCTTTAAAGACATAACTTTTGGACATAACACTAAAAGGAGAATTTGCCTTTGCAACCTACTGTTGCTTGAAAGTCCTAATGATGGGAGTACTGGCAGTTGGCGTATTCTAGGTGGGTCATTTTAGCTTAGCTCTTCAGAAAGAGGAGGAAGAAATACTTTTCAGTGATTTCTATCTCAAAAAGCATGAGGACGATACTTGTTGTTTAGTCGTGTCCGACTCTTCGTGACCCCATGGACCAGAGCACGCCAGGCACTCCTGTCTTCCACTGCCTCCCTCAGTTTGGTCAAACTCATGCTGGTAGCTTCAAGAACACTGCCCAACCATCTCATCCTCTGTCATCCCCTTCTCCTTGTGCCCTCCATCATTCCCAACATCAGGGTCTTTTCCAGGGAGTCTTCTCTTCTCATGAAGTGGCCAAAATATTGGAGCCTCAGCTTCAGGATCTGTCCTTCCAGTGAGCACTCAGGGCTGATTTCCTTCAGAATGGAGAGGTTTGATCTTCTTGCAGTCCATGGGACTCTCAAGAGTCTCCTCCAGCACCATAATTCAAAAGCACTGATTCTTCGGCAATCAGCCTTCTTTATGGTCCAGCTCTCACTTAGACGATACTAAGGCAGCCAGTACTCAACTGTCCTTCAACTGCAAATTGTGTCATGGTTGCAAATAGCACTGCAACTTTTAAATCCAGTGCAATCAAATGACAGCGCTCTTCCTGCTTCCAGTTTTTATTCTTGAATTTTTATGGGGGGGGGATATAAAAGACACCAGCTCTATGCTAAAATGTGCTAGTCCAGTCTACTAGCATTTAATCATTGCATGCCATGTTGGTGATGCCTGTGGCGATCACACAGGATCCCCAGACGTTTCATCATCTGGGTGCCACCACTTTATTTCTGGCTGCCACCACCCAGGCCCTACCTGGGACAATACTGAGTCCAGTCAGGGTTAAATTGAAACATAAACTTTTGTTTATTTATTGCAGTTTAACAGGCGTGTAGTTTCATAAACAGTATCAGTCAATTACATTCATGGGGTGCCTATCCAGACTGATAACTTTTGCTACCTGGTCTCCCTCACTAAACCACCTCTCAGATATTTACTTGTCTGCCTAGCCTAGACTCAGCCTGTTTCACTACACTAACTCAACCTACCCACAGACTCTATCGCAATTCACTCCCACTCCAACCAACTCCCAACAAACTCTTCCACGAACTCCCCCCAGAGCTGCTTTTATAGTCCCTCTGACTCCACCCCCCTGGGTCCTGATTGGGTAACCTGTTTAACTATTTCACCTCCAGCACTCTCATATGTTAACTTCACAATGCCCAACTGTATCAAGCAGCCATTTAGATTGGATTATTTCTCCCTGTGTCCTTTTCTAACAGATGTTGGGCCGTTGCTTGGCAGAAGAGTGCAAGAGCAGCTGGCAAAGGAGGTGCGCCCAGCGCTCGATGGAGCCCTAACCATGGCAGGAGGTAAAGAGAACACTGTCATTGCCAATCTACTTGTCCACTTCATAGGTTCTGATGGGAGCTTCTGCAGTACGGCAGGGATCAACTCATTTCACGCTCCCTGGGCTCCCACGTTGGTTGAATGACAGCCCTGCCATGCAGCTTGGACTGCACACACTTCGAAATATTTTGTTATGTTTTCGTAATGTAGTCCCTTTGGATTAAAAATCCACAAGGCGGTCATTTATTTATTTTAATAAATTAAACTTTTAGGAGTGTGCAGCTGCTTAACCTTGCCTCAGCTTTTCCCCAAATGGGATTCTGGAGGTGTCACTGTCATATCATGGGTTAAACCAGGGGTAGGCAACCTAAGGCCCGGGGGCCAGATGCGGCCCAATCGCCTTCTCAGTCCGGCCTATGGATGGTCCGGGAATCAGCGTGTTTTTACATGAGTAGAATGTGTCCTTTTATTTAAAATGCATCTCTGGGTTATTTGTGGGGCATAGGAATTCATTCATTTCCCCCCCAAAATATAGTCCAGCCCACCACATGGTCTGAGGGATGCTAGATCCGGCCCACAGCTTAAAAAGGTTGCTGACCCCTGGGTTAAACCCAGTGCTTTTTCCCCACTAAAAAAATGTTTAGGGGTACTCTCATTTTGACTCAAGAAAATCACCATTTTATAGTTCAAATCTGGAAAAGTAAATATAGTAAATGGACAAAAGTACAGAGATTCACAAAATGTTTAGGGGTATGCATACCCCTGCGTCTTCCCCAGAAAAAAACACACTGGATAAACCGTTCTGAAACCTCTGGGTTTAGGGTGGTATATAAATTCAAATAACAATAACAATAATGGCAGTTTTGGGGTGGGTGGAGGAAAAGTTAGGGCTGGGCGATATCTGGTTTTCAACATTGCAAGTTATCACCAGCTAAACGTTGCCATATATTGACATATCACAATGTCTGAAATAAGGTGGAGCTATGAAGTGGCATTGGCTGGCTTCACGGGTTTCCCCACATCATAATTTTTGCATAGCACACACACACACGCACACCCTGACTCGCAATATATTGCCAGGTAAAAAATTATGAAACCAATATCACAATACAGACTTCAAAACGGTTTTGGACAATACACTTTCAAGGTGTTTGGAAGCCTATGTTTCCAGACCTGGTTCTGCTGCCAAAAACATAGTTCCAGACATGGTCTGTAATAATAATAATAATAATAATAATAATAATAATAATAATAATAATAGAAGATTTATTATTTATACCCCGCCCATCTAGCTGGGTTTCCCCAGCCACTCTGGGCAGCTTCCAACAAAATATTAAAAATACATTAAAACACCAGACATTAAAAACTTCCCTAAAGAGGGCTGCCTTCAGATGTCTTCTAAAAGTCTGGTAGTTGTTTTTCTCTTTGACATCTGGTGGGAGGGCGTTCCACAGGGCGGGTGCCACTACCGAGAAGGCCCTCTGCCTGGTTCCCTGTAACTTGGCTTCCCGCAGTGAGGGAACCGCCAGAAGGCCCTCGGCACTGGACCTCAGTGTCCGGGCAGAACGACGGGGGTGGAGACGCTCCTTCAGGTATACTGGACCAAGGCTGTAATTAGACTCTATTCTGTATGAAGATAATGTCCTGGTACAGGATACCTTAAATGGTTTTGTGTCAGTGGAGAGGCATCTCTTTCTCTCTATAATTATTATTATTTTGCTGTGTGTTGGCAACTGTGTTTGCATACCTCACCAAAACCTTTTCTCATCCTCCGCTCTTTGCTTTATTTCTCTGTTTGTCTTGAAGTCAAAGTGGAAAGGGCCATTAAAGGTAAAATATCACAAATGACTCGTGTTAAATGTCTTCCTTGCTTAATCCCCCTTGTGCAGTTTGTTTCGTTGTCATCTTTCTTTTTTTGTTCAACCCTTTATTGTTTTGGCTCCATAGGACGGATCCCAAAAGCAAAGGCTAACCAGTTATTAGCTGCAAACTATAGCTAATATACTCTGGGAAATAACTCTGATCTGGAGTAAGCAGGCTGTGGATTGAAGCTATAGGACTTGTAGTTTGTGGGTAATAACTTGTACACCAGAGCTTTCCAAACTGTGTGTTGCGACACGTTAGTGTGTCAGATGCTGTATGAACGTGTGTCATGTGACACTTGCACTCCTCACAGGGCTGGAAAGAGGCTAGTTTAACCTCTGATTTGCTGGTAAAACTGCATTACTGTCTCGCAAAATGATGCATGCCATTAACATGAAAAGTTTGGAAACTTATGTTGTACATTGTCAGTTCAGCATAGCAGATACAGTCATACCTTGGTTTTTGAACAGCTTAGTTCTCAAAAGTTTTGGCTCCCAAACACCGCAAATCCGGAAGCGTTCCATTTTGCGAACTATTTTTGAAAGCCAAACATCCGACGGAGCTTCCGTGGCTTCCGATTGGCTGCAGGAGCTTCCTGCAGCCAATCAGAAGCCACGCTTTGGCTTCCGAATGTTTTGGAAGTCTAACGGACTTCCGAAACGGATTCCGTTCAGCTTCCAAGGCACGACTGTGTGTGGATAATGGGAGGGATGGCAAGCTAGCTAGAGTTCATAGGCAAGTGTGCTTGTTGTGTTTCTCTTGCAGTGCGCAAGTTGAGTTTGGGCTAGCAATAAATTGGATGAACAGGAATGGGAGGAAAAACATTTTTAGGGTAACAAAAATGGAGGGGGATGTTGTTTCCCTTCTTCGTGTTTTCCCTGGTGCAGACAATAGTCGACACTTAACAATGGTTGATGGCAATCATGGCTTCTTGCTGCTTTAACCCTGATTAATATTGTGAAATGTCCAGTGAAACCATTTCTTTTTGAATGAATCCCAGAGGGTATGCAAAGGAAGTGAGAGCCAGAGAGGCTAGAATGCTGGTTAACGCAACCATAGTTTATAAACACACTTCAAACCATTGTTTCATGTGATCAGTTGTTAATTGTGGATTAGATATTAGATATGGATATAAAGGGGTTGTTCATGTTTCTGATTCCAATAAACGTAGCTTGTAATAATATGTTTATTTCAGTGGAAGTAGATATTGTAGCTTGTTTGGCATCTAGAAGCTCCTGAACTTGTTCCGCTACCCTTGAAAAGAGCTTGCTTGGCCCCACTTAGCAAGCAACCAAGAATCAGGGAAAGTTTACTTGCCAGCAGACAAATTCAGGAGCGGGTCTTGAGGCTCCAGTCCACCATCCCTTACTCGCTTTGTAAATGGCCGTCCCAGAGAAACTGGTGCTAACTGGGACTCTAGTGATAGAACATGATTAGAGGACTTCGGTAACAAATGTGGCTTGCGAATTTCAAGCTCTCCTTCCAGAACTGTGTTGTCCTCTTAACTGTAGTATTGGTACATTGATCTGGCAGTAGTCCTTTCTGTGTAGCTAGATGATGCACACAGATGGTGTCTAAGCCATAGGGTAGGGTTGCCAAAATTGGAGAGCAAAAAAGAGGACAGCCTGAGTCGGGGAAAGAGATGTGCAGGCGCGCGAAGCCGCCGCATCTGCGTGCCTCTTTCCCCAGCTCGGGCTGGCAGCGGCTGTAGCATGCTGAAATATACTCAGAGTCACAAAGTGATTCCATGCTCTTTATTCAGCTCATAGTGGTGAGGAGGAATGAATGAAAGTCCCCTCAAAGTATCTGCTTTATATACATTATTTACACAATGGGCTGCACATGATTGGCTAATTCTGGAATTCTACTGTAAGCCAATCAGGTTGTGGATTCACTTATATCTGGAGCATGATTGGGTGGTTCCTGCCAACCAATCATACTGCTGCATTGTTCTAGGACCAATCAGACTGCTGCAATTTGGATCCTATTCAGCTCAGTACATAACACATGCAGAGCAGCCCCAGCCCAAGCTGCCCAAGCCTGAGCCAAACTGCCCCCCCAAATTAAAAAAAAAAAACCCTGTACATTTCCTTTAAAATGTAAAAATCCACCCGGATGGAAATGTGGGCCCCCCAAAAGAGGACATGTTCAGGCTTTCCCAGACGTATGGCCACCTACCATATGGCTAAAGTTCTTGGGTGTTTTTTTGTTTCGTTTTGTTTTCAATTCAATCATCCCAGCTATTCGAGAAACAAAGGAGGCTCTGGAGAACGTGAGCGTGTCTGTGGAGGTCTTGCAAGAGGGCACTGAGAGACTGCATGCCAACCTGACAGATGTTAAAGAGCACCTGATCAACACACTCGGGGATTCAGCTTGCACAGCTGCCCAGGCAGCATCCACCTGCAATGTCATCAGGAATTCCTTAGATCAGCTAAACATCAATGCCAACTTCAGCAAGGTGAGGAAGATATTCCATCAGCATTCCAGCAGTTCTTCTCAGCGGCCTAATTCTCAATCAGAAGCCGGCCTTTTTTCTAGCCATCGAATGAATGAATGAATTTGCATGTCACCCTTCGTCTGAAGTTCTCAGCATCAAAAAATACAAAATAAAAACACAAAACGCTTAGTAAAAAAATTGGAGCAACAACCAAACAACCCTACTTCCCACAAACACATTTAAAAGGCCATAGAATGTCAATCATTCAAAGGCCAGGCTATGGAGAAACATTTTCACCTGGTGCCTAAAGATGTATAATGGAGGCATCGGGCAAGAGAGAGACTTCCACAAATGGGGGGCCACTGCAGAAAAGGCCTTCTGGATCTCTAAAGGGGGAGGCACATGAAGAAGGGCTTCTGATGATGATTACAGAATCCAGGTCAGTTCCCTCAGTCTATTCAGACTGAAGGTAGGGCCTCGTGACCAAGTACCTTTCCAGAAAAAAATGCTCATTGGACATGGAAAACAAGGTGCTGATGAGTATGGGTGGTTCTCGTCTAACCTTCTCTCTGGTGTGCAAGTTTTTCCTTGACCAGGGAATGTTTTTTATGTGCAGGGAAACTCATGTGAGCCCCTATTTGCAGTCTGATGTGGTACACCCCAGACATGGGTTTACCATGTCAGTGAGACCTAGGCCAGCATAAAAAAGGTAAAGGTAAAGGACCTCTGACAGTTAAGTCCAGCCGCGGACCACTCTGGGGTTGCGGCGCTCATCTTGCTTCACTGCCCAAGGGAGCCGATGTTTGTCCGCAGACAGTTTTTCCGGGTCATGTGGCCAGCATGACTAAGCCACTTCTGGCGAACCAGAGCAGCACATGGAAATGCCGTTTACCTTCCCGCCAGAGTGGTACCTATTTATCTACTTGCACTTTGACGTGCTTTCGAACTGCTAGGTTGGCAGGCACAGCACCTCCTTAAAAACACTCCACCCTTTAGAAACCTCTTCCATATTGATTTGCCTGCTGAAGAGCCTTTCTTCCCGGGTAGCTCAGTCAGTAGAGCACGAGTATCTTGATCTCAGGGTCAGGGGTTTGAGCCCCATGTTGGGCAGAAGATTCCTGCAAAAGATTCCCTACGATCCCTTTCAACTCTAAAATTCTGTGGTTCCATGTTGCAGCAGACTTGGGATCATATTTTAGAATGTATTCTCAGCACATACAGGGCAGCTGACAAGTACACAACATGCCCAGTGCTTTTCAGGGGCTGGATATTGTAGGGGAAGTTTGGTTGCTGTTGTTTGCCATTATTTAACCATTTTTTTTGCAGGAGAGGGAAGCCCACAGGATGATATTGGGGATTACAGTGAAGCTGAACAAATGATGCAAAGAACAAAGGAAGACTTGACTTTAAAAAAAAAAAAAATGATGAACAGACTAAAACTAACTTTAACATCTCTTTTCTTCCTTTCAGTTGCCGGGAGTGAATGCTCAACTTGCCAAAGTAAATGAAGTCCTTAAAACAGACCTCTCTAGTCTGGTTCAAAAGGTATGTTACTAGAAGGTATAAATCCATTTACTCTAATTACAGGGTAACACCTGGTGCTCCAGAAGCTGTGGAATTTTGCACCTTAAGAAAATGTGTCAGCAAATAGATGCTCGAGTATCTTTGTGTACCAAGGAACATAAGACAAGGGGAGGTGCACAGCCTTTGTGCCAATGTTACACTTTCCTAAAGTAAAATTGGAGGCATGCCTTATTTATTAAATTTCTATCCCACCTGTTGATTCAGAAGGACTCCCATGGCAGCTTACATAAAATAATAAAATAAAACTACATTGGGGCTGTTTTACTTGCTCTGGTACATGCAGTGAGGGGAAAAAGTATTTGATCCCCTGCTTAATTTGCCCTCTGACGAAGAAATGACCAGTCCATAATTTTAATGGTAGGTTTATTGTAGCTGTGAGAGACTGTGAGGTCCCCTTGCTCAAGAGAACACATGTACAGGCTCGTCTGCAGTTTGCCAATGCCCATCTGAATGACCCAGAGGAGAACTGGGTGAAAGTGTTGTGGTCAAATGAGACCAAAATCGAGCTCTTTGGCATCAACTCAACTCGCCGTGTTTGGGGGAGGAGGAACGCTGCCTATGACCCCAAGAACACCATCCCCACCGTCAAACATGGAGGGGGACAAATTATGCTTTGGGGGTGTTTTTCTGCTAAGGGGACAGGACACCTTCACCACATCGAAGGAACGATGGATGGGACCATGTATCATCAAATCTTGGGTGAGCACCTCCTTCCCTCAGCCAGGGCATTGAAAATGGGTCGAGGATGGGTATTCCAGCATGACAATGACCTAAAACACACGGCCAAGGCAACAAAGGAGTGGCTTAGGAAGAAGCACATTAAGATCCTGGAGTGGCCTAGCCAGTCTCCAGACCTTAATCCCATCAAAAATCTGTGGAGGCAGCTGAAGGTTCAAGTAGCTACACATCAGCCTCAAAATCTTACTGACTTGGAGAGGATCTGCAAATAGGAGTGGGACAAAATACCTCCTGGGATGTGTGCAAACCTGGTGGCCACCTACAAGAAACGTCTGACCTCTGTAATTGCCAACAAGGGTTTTGCCACCAAGTACTAAGTCATCTTTTTGCAAAGGGATCAAATACTTATTTCACTCATTATAATACATATCAATCTCTGACTTTTGTCTTCTGGGTTTCTGGGGTTTTTCCTGTTGTTATTCTGTCTCTCACAGCTACAATAAACCTACCATTAAAATTATGGACTGGTCATTTCTTCGTCAGAGGGCAAACGGGCAAATTTAGCAGGGGATCAATTTCCACCCCCCTCACTGTAGCATTAGACCTGGAGCCAGATGCATTTAAATCTCCCACCCGCAGACAAGGGATGTGAACGGCAGGGCAGACACAATTGTGGGTGCCTTTCTGTTGATGTTTAGAGTGTCAGTGCAATTGCTAGGCCTCTAAGTTATCTCTGAAATCCCCCCATGGGTTGCAACAAGGCATGCCAGCTTGACATACATTTCCATAATCCACACAAGCAAAAATACGCATTCCATATAATACACAGGCAGTTCAGGGCAATGAAGTTCATAGATTCTTCAAATAAGCATTATCCCTACACACCTCCAAGAATATGTAAGCCCAAGTATTCTATAATGATGTCTACTCATGTGATACCACCCACCCAACTGTGAAAACGTGCTGAGAGAGCAAGCATGCACATGTCATTTGTGTGATTAGGCATCTGTGTGAGAACTGAGGCCTCCACATTGTTTGAAGTGTCTGATAGGAGAGAGAGGTGGTCTGTCTAGCACCGTGGAAAGGCTGTCACTGGTAGCATGAACCAGACGTATAGTGAGTGTGCATCAGCACTATGAAAGCTTGTGGCACAGTCTGATAGAATAAGCCCAGCTTCCAGGTTAGCCCAGCTTCCTTTGCAAAAAGCTAACTTTAAAATGTGGTGAACTTTTTGCATGTGGCCCTTTTAAAGGTAGAAATAAGCATACTGATATTTTGTTGTCAAGACACCGTTGGACATCTCAGTTTTTTATTCCAGGGTTATGCAGCGTTTAATGATACACCTGATTTGGTGCTCAATCAGACAAGGAACATTTTATCAGGTAAGGAGGATGAGATAATTAGTTCTCCAACTGGATTGGTTAAAATTATTGGTGTGAGCTATCATTTTAGTATCATCTATTTTTTAGTTAGGGAAGTTCTTATCTAAATCAGAACTATTAAAGAAAAGCCATTAAAATATAGGTTGCTCCTCTCCATTTGGGCAATGTTTAATCATAAAATTGACTACTTTTTTTATTGAAGAAGGGTATTTCCTTGATTGCGGTGGGTTGAGGGAGATATTCACTGCATCAAGGCTATGGCAAAGGCTTCATTCCAGGGAAAGAAGAAGGAAGAGATGGATGGGGGAGTCATGATTTCTTAGTAGCTGACCCAGGAGCAGTGGAATGCCATGACCCGAAACACTCTCCCAGCTAGGAGAGGAAATCATAGTCTAATCTACTCACAAGTGAGACTCTGTTGATAAGATGAAGGGAAGGGGCATCAAAATGTGGCTTAAGAGTGCTGACTGTGTCCATACAATGTAGGGAGAGGTCAAGGAGCTCTTTGGGTGAAGGCAATTGTGGAGGATGCTAAGTACCAGAAGGAACATGAGTAATGTGGGAGGGGAGAGGGGGAAGGTTGAAAGAAGAGTATAAGGATCTTACTGTGGTCTGGCAGTGGTGAGGTACACTCCCCCCATCTTTGTACACTGACATAAGACCTAAAAAACACAATGGTTTAGCACTGGTATTCAGTCTTAGTGCAAGGTAAGGGTAAAGGGTAAAGGACCATTAGGTCCAGTCATGACCGACTCTGGGGTTGCAGCGCTCATCTTGCTTTAGTACAGCTTCCGGGTCATGTGGCCAGCATGACTAAGCCGCTTCTGGCGAACCAGAGCAGCGCACGGAAGCGCCGTTTACCTTTCCGCTGGAGCGGTACCTATTTATCTACTTGCACTTTGACGTGCTTTTGAACTGCTAGGTTGGCAGGAGCAGGGACCGAGCAACGGGAACTCACCCCATCGCGGGGATTCGAACCGCCGACCTTCTGATCAGCAAGTCCTAGGCTCTGTGGTTTAACCCACAGCGCCACCCACGTCGCTTCAGTCTTTGTGTAGGATCCCTTAAATCATGGGTGGCAATTTTCTCAATTTCCAGTGGCCATTCTGGTCTCTAGATAGTGGTTCAGAGGCCAGAGGTCAACCTTCATAATAAAAAAAAGCATAAGCTAGCCATGAATGTAGATGGGAGGAGAACTCGGACGTTCTTAACGTGGGGGTACTCAAATTGTTGGGAGTGGAATATGGGCAGACGTAGCCCATCTCGAGGAGGTTCCTTGCCTCTATTCTTCTTGCAGCCCATGCCGTCTAGCGGCTGCTGCCTCTCCTCCAAGGAAGAACCCCAACCCTCACTTTGGAGAAGATGGGAAGGCTGCAACCCCAGGATTTCACAGGAGGAAAATGGCACTCTGTGCAAAATGGGTAGCCTGCTGGGGACATGCCAATCTTTGTTGGCACCTGCTATTCTGTTTCCCTTCCCCAAGGCATAGGGACTTCTTTATTGCTTTGCTCTGGAGAATAGGGGACGTGGGTGGCACTGTGGGTTAAACCACAGAGCCTGGGACTTGCCAATCAGAAGGTTGGAGGTTCGAATCCCCATGACGGGCTGAGCTCCTGCTAACCTAGCAGTGCGAAAGCACGTCAAAGTGCAAGTAGATAAATAGGTACCACTCCGGCAGGAAGGTAAACGCATTTCCGTGCACTGCTCTGGTTCGCCAGAAGCGGCTTAGTCATGCTGGCCACATGACCCGGAAGCTGTACGCCGGCTCCATCGGCCAATAAAGCGAGATGAGCGCCGCAACCCCAGAGTCGTTCACGACTGGGCCTAATGGCCAGGGGTCCCTTTACGTTTACCTGGAGAGGAGAGACTGCCTCACCCGCAAAAGAGGGCTGGCATTAGCACTCTCTGAGAGCTGAACTGTTGGCAAATGTTTTTTATGACACAAATGCAAGACTGTTTGTTCATATCTAACAAGAGGGGGCTCATAGCTTAGGAACATGGGCGCCATAGGCATAACACTGTTTACAAGTAGGCACATTTAGAAATGATATACATGTCCCAAATAAAACCTGAAGAAATGTAGACTATCTCTTAATAATTGCAGGTTTCTTCCTTTTCAGTTAAGCTCTGCACTAACCCATAAATGTTCCAGAACTAAGCCCCCAAGCACTATTAAAATAGCTAACATGCTAGCGTTTTCCAGATGGGCATGGGTTGGTGTATCCAGAGTGAGAAAATATTTATTAACCTCTCTCAATTTTTATTCTTGCATTGTGGACCTGTTCTACCAATATAACCAGCCGTACCTTGTAAGTTTGCAAAAAGCAATTCACAGTATGTATATATGCATATGGCATACTGTGCAACTCATCAAGAAATGCCAAGCTTTCCCCCCCAAAATGTCATGTTCCTCCTTAATTTTTCAACCTGGGGGACTTTCAAAGCAAGATCATTATTTCTCAGTTACTATTAATATGCATTAAGCTTTAATAATCTTCATGCTCCTGTACCTGAGAAGGGGAGTAAAAGCAAAGGGCAGAATTATAACAAAACTAAGCTTGTGAAGCACCATTGTTTTCATTCTTCCCATTGAAATTATTGGGACTCGAAACTGTTCAGCACTGGGTGAAGACAGACATGACATGTATAGAGTGGTGGAAACAACGGTGGAAGTAGAAAGACGTACATTGGCTCCCAGTACATTTCCAAGCACAATTCTAAGTGTTGGTGCTGACCTTTAAAGCCCTAAATTGCCTCGGTCCAGTATATCTGAAGGAGCGTCTCCACCCCCATCGTTCAGCCCAGACACTGAGTTCCATCTCCGAGGGCCTTCTGGCGGTTCCCTCATTGCGAGAAGTGAGGTTTCAGGGAACCAGGCAGAAGGCCTTCTTAGTAGTGGCGCCCGCCCTGTGGAACACCCTCCTGTCAGATGTCAAGGAAATAAACAACTATCTGACATTTAGAAGACATCTGGAGGCAGCCCTGTTTAGGGAAGTTTTTCATGTCTGATGTTTTAATGTATTTTTAATCCTTTCTTGGAAGCCGCCCAGAGTGGCTGGGGAAACTCAGCCAGGTGGGCGGGGTATAAATAATAAATAATAATTTTTATAATTATTATAGAAGTTGACTCCTTGCGAACCCAGACGCACACCCCCTCCCCCAGGAGCCAGGCCTCGCGTTGAAAGGAAAAGACACGACAACATATATCTGGGATTAAAATGGCCACAACTTTATTGAATTCAGGTGTAGGAACGCCCTGCAAGGGGCATTGGGCAGGTATCCCTCTCAGCCTTCAGCTGGGCGTCTGAGGTATGACAGGGTCAAGTAGCAGTTTATGGGACCAACGCAAAGCACGGGTTTATACAGCTGGTCCCTCCCAAATCGCTGAAGGTAGCTCTGTGGCCCCTCTGCCGTGCACTTGTGGACAGAGACTATCCTCATGACCCCTCTAACGGGGTACCCTGTTATTGCCACAGGGTGAGTCACCATTTCACCCCTTCTTCAGATGTTTGACTGAAGGATTCCGCCCAAGGTCTAAACCGCCAAAGTTCTGACAATTTCTATGGGGAAGGCAAAACCTGCAGAACGGGGGAAATTCCTCCCCTGCTCTGAAAACAGCAACCATCGTATGACCAGAGCAACGCCTGCGTGCCTGGAAAGCAAAGGTTAGCCTGCAAGAAAACAAGATTAGAGGGTGGGCTGGGTGGGTGACGCTCTGGGGGTGACTGTGTAGCTGAGAGCAGCGCCAGCCCCTTTTTGTACTCCTGGAGCAGAGTGAATCTGCTCCGATTGGCCCGTCCCACCAAGGCCGCCATGGATTGGCCAGAAATTTCAAAACTGGGTTTGGCGGGAACCCAGCAGGCACTGTGGTGGCCCAGGGACAAATATGGCGTGGCTTTGGGAGGAGGGGGAACCGCCACACCGGGTCACAACTGCCACGACCCCTTTACCGGGTAAGCGGCCGTTTCTGATTAACATACATTGTGTGCCATTTTCCATGTGGTTGATTTTTAAAAGGGGGAAGCCAGTTGTACAGTCATACCTCAGGTTACAGATGCTTTCATGTTTTCGGGTTGCGCACCGCACTGAACCCCGAAGTACCGGAACGGGTTACTTCTGTGTTTCGGAGCTCGCACATGCACAGAAGCACTAAATCGTGCTTTGCGCATGCGCAGAATCGCAACCCGCACGTGCGAAGACACGGTGCTGCGAGTTGCGAATGCTGCGGGTTGCAAATGTGCCTCCCGCAGAGATCACGTTCGCAACCCGAGCATCCACTGTAGTTGATATTGATATATCTCAGTCCTTGAAGCAGTTTCCCAGTTATTCACGTTGGTTTTTCATTAAAGGTGATAAATTGAACGCATGTGCACAGGTGCACACACACACACACGTGTGTTATATAAAAATACTGGAAGCCATATGGATTTTGATTCACTGGTGTTCTTCTTCTACACTTCCCCTTAAATATGTCTGTCTGTCTGTCTTCACACTTGGTCTGACTTGTGTCCCACGCTTACAACGGATTCAGTGCAGATGAATAAAATAAGTGACAGCAGTTCCAAGTACTTTACTTCTCAAATAGAATGATTATGGCATGTTATCTCAGTGAAAAGAGATATACCTCGATTTGGGGGGCATGTGAACTCTAAGATTTCATGTAGAGACACTAAATTTTTGAAATGGGGTTCATTTTGGCATATGTTGACACAATGGTTGGCTTTTAAAATTCAAAATTACTTTTAATGCATATTGAAAGTCACGGTTGCCCATTCTTTCCATCATAGGAACTTTAAACAGTGTGCTTATACTCGTTTTGCATGATATTGTTTTTCCAACAAAGTGGCATTAGATAGCTTTAAAAAATATCTGCTGCTACTGTGTAGGCATTAGGGATGAAATTTATCATGTTTGTTGCACAGACTGATTGAAATTATTAGTAATTTAAAAGCAGCCAATGTTCATTATTTCTGTTTTCTGAGGTGGGGCTTAACGCAGCGCCCACTCTATGGGTCCGGATTACTTGTTACTTCCAGACAAAACTCTCAGCCCACAGTGAATCTCCCTGTCTTGCGGTCCCACCCAATGTTGGGTTGAGAAAGTGGTAAACTGGGCTTTGCAGTATTTGCATACGTTAACTGTTTTTATTACTTATTATTGGATGCTTAATCAGAGATTGTGTGCAAATAAACATGGTACAACCCAGTTCATGTATTACATTCTAGATTGGGTGAGGATTGCATGCATATCCAAAATGTGGACCAGATAGAGATTTCTCTCTAGAAAGTAAGAGGCTTATGGTAAATTGGGATTTGTTATGTACTGAAGTTCTCACCCTGGGCCAGCAGGGGGATACTGTAGATAGTTCAGATCCACATATGCAAATAAGGGATCGAAGGTGACGTTCAGTGTTTCGCTCAGTGTTTCAGCTCAGTGATTCAGCTCCGCTCAGAGGGTGGCTGCATCTGGCTCTGCTCTGTTGTCCATCCATCCCATCCTCGTCGCCAGTGTTAAGTTGTGGGTGAACATATCAGACGACACAGCGATTCTCCAAACAGCTCTTGTTTATTCACAGGCCCGAACAGAACTGAACTGAAGGGTTCAGCCAGCCTGCTTATATAGAGCTCCACTAGAACACAACAGTAACCATTTTCTGTAACTATCCAATCACTGAACGTCACTTTCGATCCCTTATTTGCATATCTACAGTATCCCCCTGCTGGCCCACGGTGAGAACTTCAGTACATAACACCTTTCAAGTTTTTAACCTGGCGATTATAATACAGAAACTGCCTAGAGAAGACACTCTATTCTTTGGTCTGGTCTCACTGAAGTGAGAAATCTGTGTCTGGGCTGTACAACCTCAGGAGATTCACACACACACACACACACACACACACACACACACACACATAGCAATCTGAAGTGGAATACCCCAGACACAGGTTTACCTGTAGACCACAATTTCAGTACACATAAGCCAAAAACTGTGGCTGCATCAACATGCGATACATTTGTATGTATGTTTTGTGTGTGTATGAGAGAGAGAGAGAGTGCGCACATTAAAATGCCATTTTACATTGAAATTGTATTTGTGGCTTGCTTTTTCCAGTTTCATGCTTCTCTCCATGCCTTATTCTGCTGCCTAGAGCTGCAACCCAACAAGCTTTTTTTTTTAGTATGTGACAAATCGTTTTATCTTGTGTAGCCTTATAATAATCATCATAAACACACTCATTTATTTCAGATATTAAAAATGTACTGGAAGCTGTTGGTTCAAATATCACAAGCTTTACTAAAATGCTTCCCATCCACAAGATAATAGCAGACTTCACCCTATATCTTACTCAGGGTGAGACCTATGCTCAAGAATATTTTCCAGTGGTGGAGCAGTATGATTTCTACAGGTACGTAATACTATCTGGATATTGATGCGCAAAGGGCCACACTGCAGTGAGTGTGCCGGCTCACATCCACATCATACATTAAAACACTTGCACCACTTAGCAGGCATGACTTCTCTCAAAGTATCCTGGGAGCTGTAGTTTGTTAAAGGTGCTGAAAACTGTATCTGTGTGTAGCGTCTCCTAGCAACTCTCAGCACCCTTAACAAACTTTTCTTCCCAATATTCTTTGGGGGAAGCTGTGAGTCTTGTAAGTGGTAAAAATTCACAGTGCGAGCACTGGGGATTAACATCAGTAAAACTGATACTAAACAGGTGACTGATGACTCAGCTGTACCGCTGCAGATAAAATGTTTTAAGTGTGTTGTAAAGTGCAGTGTACAAATGTGACACCTGATGGCGATGGTGAGCTATGGCAAATTCAATATATTTTTCAAAACGTTTTTTTAAAAAAGCGTTTTCACAGCGGTTTTTTATATGTGTGTAGATTCCACCTTATACACAGTGTGGTGAAAGTGTCTAGTAGGGTTGTGGATTGGCTCTGTATATATCCCAAATCACAAAGCAAATCTGGGTGTCTTAGGGAAGACTTTTGTGTTCCCAAATTGGATTGTGCAATGAACAAGATGTGTTGAAACAGTTCAGGGAGTCCCCAACCCTCTGAATAGCTTTCTTTCCTTGGTTTATCCAAAATTTTGGAGCACACAACCTCCCTCCGCCCCCCACTTTCCCGTTTTCTTTTCTGATAAACGAAACCTAAGTGACTGGGTAAATGCACATATCTCAATGAGGGTGTGGAAATCTTATTTTGGTGGATTTTTCCAGTGCATTCCAATCACAGTGATTAAGAAGTAGGGGGTGCTGAAATAAATAAAGCAGATTCTGTCACCTTGTATACAGTGGTGCCCCGCAAGACGAATGCCTCGCAAGACCAAAAACCCGCTAGATGAAAGGGTTTTCCGTTTTGGAGGTGCTTCGCAAGACGAATTTCCCTATGGGCTTGCTTCACAAGATGAAAATGTCTTGCGAGTTTTTCCGACTTTCCCCCCCTTTCCCCCCTTTTTTCTAAGCCGCTTATCCGCTAAGCCGCTAAAAGCCGCTAAGCCGCTAATAGCGCTAATCCGCTAAGCCGCTAATGGGCTTGCTTCGCAAGACGAAAAACCGCTAGACGAAGAGACTCGCGGAACGGATTCTTTTCGTCTTGCGAGGCACCATTGTATATTTTTTTTCTTCCCATCTCATTTTAGAGTGCAGGACTCTAATATAGGCTTTCTAAAGCTGGTTTGAGGCTAAATTAGAGTATTCCAGTACTAGAAATTCAAGGACGTCATACCAGTGACATGTTTTTTTAATGTTTAAATGTTTGCATGCCTTTATTCTCCCAACACACAACTGCTTTCTAGCTTGTAGGTTTTCTTGTCCTGAATCTGTGTTTAAATTGCCCACTGCCATGCATGTTAATGTGACAATTGTATTTTTATTGATTTGTCTAGGTGGCTGGGTTGCTTAATTCTCTGCTGCATGGTGATATTGATCCTTGTGTTTTACTACCTGGGGTTGTTATGTGGTACCTGTGGTTATGACAAAGATGCCACTCCAACAACGAGAGGCTGTATCTCAAACACTGGAGGAAACTTCCTGATGGCGTGAGTCCTTCCTGTTTGTTTCAGAATCTTCCCCAGCCTTACACTGTCTATAACATTAGTGTCTCACATCAAATATAACTGATCTGTAGCAAAGATTCTATGAACGGAAAACAGAGACAGAATATGTACTTTTGTAATAACAAGAAAAATCTTTAATGAAAACATAAAAAACAAAGAATGTCACCAGATTAAGAGGGCTGCATTGACAAAATAAGTTTGGAGACAAAAAAAGAAAGGAAGAAAGAAAAAGAAAAAAAGAAAGAAAGAAAGAAAACAAAAGAAATCCTTTTTTTTTTTTGTGCATCAATGGATGTTCTCAATATGGCGTGTGAGCTTTTGAATTCCTTCCTGAGGCAGGATATTAAATTATTTTAAAAATTAAAGGTCTTTTAAGCAAACACTGTTGATCCTTTAGAGAGCTGACTGAATTCCTAAAAAGATAGTGAGAGAGCCCTCTACAGTCTAATGACATTAAAACGTGAGCCTTTCTAAAATATCTGATCTTTATACACAGCAATGGAAGATACGTTGGAGAAAGTTAGTGTGGGTTCATGTGTCACAAATGATACTGTTTAGATGTGCATGCTATTTATACAGACCTAAACATGTCACATGTAAATGTGACCAATATTTGCTTGCAGGCGCTTGTACCATACAGGTATGCTTGTCTGAGAACTCCAGGTGACTGCTCCATGTACACTTGGTGAGAAAACCAAGTTTGCTGTCATGTGATTTATGAAGGGGCTGTAATTAGATGTGAAGAATTAGAAGAAAAAAGGGGGGGGGGAGATTAGAAAAAGCTCTATAGTGTCTGATCTGGCTAATTTCTTTAACAGAGAAAAGAATATTGAATCCTATTGCTGTGATGAAACTGCCTTTGGCAGCAAGCAACTATTTTTAAACCATCCTGGGAATTGAAGACTTCAGAAAAGCTAATGCTAATTAGGGTATAAAAGGAGTGTTTCACTGCAGTCTCTAAAGCAAACCTGTTTGAAGCAGGCGTTTCAAAATCCATCTGAAGTCTCAAAGGAGGAAATCGAAAAGTGGGTGGAAGAGAGAACTTTTAAGCTGTTCCTCAAAGATTATTCTAATGCTTCCCACCCCACCCCCCCGAGGGGTCCACTTATGGGAAAGTACTAAGGCTGCAATCCTAACCCCATTTACCTGGGATTAAAGGTAAAGGAAGGGACGCAGGTGGCGCTGTGGGTTAAAGCCTCAGCGCCTAGGACTTGCCGATCGAAAGGTCGGCGGTTCGAATCCCTGCGACGGGGTGCGCTCCCGCTGCTCGGTCCCAGCGCCTGCCAACCTAGCAGTTCGAAAGCACCTCCAGGTGCAAGTAGATAAATAGGGACCGCTTACCAGCGGGAAGGTAAACGGCGTTTCCGTGTGCGGCTCTGGCTCACCAGAGCAGCGATGTCACGCTGGCCACGTGACCCGGAAGTGTCTCCGGACAGCGCTGGCCCCTGGCCTCTTAAGTGAGATGGGCGCACAACCCCAGAGTCTGTCAAGACTGGCCCGTACGGGCAGGGGTACCTTTACCTTTACCTTTAAAGGTAAAGGGACCCCTGACCAATAGGTCCAGTCGTTACCAACTCTGGGGTTGCAGCGCTCATCTCGCTTTACTGGCCGAGGCAGCCGGCGTACAGCTTCCAGGTCATGTGGCCAGCATGACTAAGCCGCTTCTGGCGAACCAGAGCAGCACACGGAAACGCCGTTTACCTTCCCGCTGGAGCGGTACCTATTTATCTACTTGCACTTTGACGTGCTTTCAAACTGCTAGGTTAGCAGGAGCAGGGACCGAGCAATGGGAGCTCACCCCGTCATGAGGATTCAAACCGCTGACCTTCTGATCGGCAAGTCCTAGGCTCTGTGGTTTAACCCACAGCGCCAGTTGAGTGGGATTTACTTCTCAGTAGACATGGCTAGAATTGCACTGTAATGCTGTCGTCTTCACTTGAAAGGACAGATTGCCGCCAATTCCAACCCTTAGTCTGGAAGTTCTTGGTTCCTGTTACTCGAAAGCTACGCTTGAACCCAAATTCTCATCACAATTGACACTCTTCCCCAAACTGGGATGGGTCTCTGTGTGTGACAGATACAACAAATACTTGCTCATGTGAGCTTATATGACAGCAATCTTTGCTAGGAATGCTATGGTATAAATTTGTGTGCCGTGCTTGTTTTATTAAGAATCACTTTGCTTGTCTTTGTTTTCCTTGTCACGATTCAGTAAGTTGATTTTAGTTGGTCCTTTTCAAATGGCTCTTAAACCAACTCATATGATGTATTATTATTATTTTTCCCTCGTTTTGTTTCAGCGGAGTTGGATTCAGTTTTCTTTTCTCCTGGGTTCTGATGCTAATAGTAGTGGTCACTTTCATTACGGGAGGAAATATGGAGAAGCTTGTTTGTGAACCATTTGAAGACAGGAGTTTATTCAAAGTAAGATTCCTCATATCAAGGCCTTTAAGTGATCAACAACAATGGAAAAACACACTGAAGTCAGCATTGCCTTAGATAGCATAGCTTCAATGTTTACCTACACTAGATAATCATTTATATTTACATAGTGCTGTTTTTTGCTTAAAGCACTTCCTCTACATCTTGTTATCCCATCAGCAGCACTATAGGGTAAATTAGTAGTATTATCACCCTGTTGCAGTTTGGTGAATGGAGCTGTGTGTGTGTGTGTGTGTGTGTGTGTGTGTTGTTCCTAGCAGAGGTGAGATCTGAACTTGGACTTTCAGGTTCCTACTTCAGTCTCTTTATAGCTCCCCTCAGTCGCTGTCAACTCAGAATTAGTCTCATTGAATTCAGTGGAGCTTACTCCCAGGTAAGTGGGTATAGGATTGTAGCCTCGTCATCTTATACCATCATCATAGTATAATCTGGTATAAGATGCTCCCTGTGTCCCTAATTGGCTTCTAATTGGCCTCGGTGCACATCTTAGTGACTATAATCTAGTCACTGTCAATTCTAGGTCACACTTAGGATACATAACAGTGAAGTCAGGGCTACAAAATAAATCTAGATTAATAACACATTCCAGAGGGGTTGTTATAGACCATGTCCAAAAATTGCATTGTTTAAAAGTGCCAGTACAGATCGTATGACTGGTTATAATTTTAAATGGGGGCAAATGCAAGCAAAACTGAATTTCAAAAGAAGTCTTCTTTCAGGTCAGCAGAGGACAATTCAAAAATTACATTTCTCCAGATCTCCAAGTCCATTCTGTCATTTGTAGATCCTTTCCCAGGTTTTTCACGAAATTTTGGGGAAGCTCAACAGCAAAGAATAAATTTGACTTACCAGACTTTTCACCTAAGCTGAGGGTTTTCTCTTTCTCAAATTGTTAAATTTCCTAAGCAACAATAAAATGTGTCTCACTTGGACGTAGCAAATTCTTGCTGGTCTCACGGCCTTCATATCATCTAAAACTTCTCATATCCTAAGACATTATTATTTTAATGAGTTCCTAATCAGTCTAAATTAGGTGATCAGATTATAGAAAAGGTGTGTGTTACCTATTTGCTTATAAAACCAAACTCAGGATTGGTTTAAGTCTATAACCAATTAAGACATGAATAGATTGTGCATGATTTCTCTAACCTTAAGGCCCATGGTTTTTCTTGAAACCAAACTACAGTAGACTCAAGAAATCACATGAGATGCTTCAATTTTATATGTAAAGCTCTTAGAATTGTGATGTAGAGAAAAAGAACATTGGTTTTTTTCGTTGTTTTCCAGGTTTTGGATACGCCATATTTGCTGAATCAGCAGCTGAAATACTATCTTTCTGGAATCATTTTAAAAAATCCAAACATTGACTTGACATTTGAAAAGGTTTACAGGTACCTCTGCATGTCTTATGATATAAACAAATGCAGTTATGGCTTATTTGAAATTTTGCACTGCTATACAATTGAAGCTCATTGACTAAACTGAGGTTTACATGTTTCAAAATGTCACTAAAACTGCCCTTTTTGTGAGACCTCCTCTTTTCCTGTCTTGGGCTGCAACTCCCTTGCCATATCATTTATTCTGTAATCACCAGGTTGTGCACTCTTTTCCTTTTGGGAGAAGACAGAGGCAAAGTAGATATTGAGGAGTTCCACCTTTTCTCTGTCACCCAATAGTATTTCTCTTCTTCTCCATGCAGATTTACTTACTTGTTCTTCCTCCGACTTCAAATATAGACAAAAAGCCACCATTTTTATTATTTTTAACCTCTTTATGCAAGCCTGGACTTGTTCTGAGCTTTAGCCCACCTGACCTCCCTGCAATTGTTGACTACATGTGTCTTCTCCTCCTTCGTCATCTTCCATTTCTTATAGATGCCCCCCTTTAAATCTCTGCTCTCTCTCACACACACAAAAGGAAGAAAAACCACTCAAGTACATATAAGTCCGAAGAGTGTATCAATAATAAAAATAGATTTATTGCCGAATCTGATTTCCTCATATTATTGCAACATAAATTAGTAGAACTCCTCCAGGTTTAGATGGGAATCAGCAAGGACAGAAAAATTGGGGGGGGGGGGGAGTCTGTAGTGGACTGAAAGGAAGCCTAAGAAAATTCTGATTTTTGCCATAATGACTGCTTCAATGCTTTTTAAAAAATTGTTGATTTTTTTTTTAAAAAAACAAAACACTTTTTGTTGCCCTGCTTTGCTGGTGCCCTAAGCACATACGTAGACTGCCTCTAGGGTAATCCAGTATCACTGGCAGACCTTCACAACATATTGCAAACTGATTAGCTCCTTTCTGTTTCAAAAGAGGTGGTATATGGGTTTTCCAGGGAGGTCTGGTTGTGGATGTTTGTGAAACACAAGTTTCACCTGGAAATAGTTCTCAAGGACACTATTATTTCTCACAAGTGCATTTGGATATCTGGCATACTTATCTAAAAAGGGGGATTTTTGATGGCCAATGTTGCCAACTATTTTTGTTAACCTGTTGGTGTTTATTTTGCATGTGTCTTCAGTGATTGCAAGGAAAACAAAGGCCTTTATACTACCCTGCGCCTGGAAAACCTGTTCAACATCCATGAACTTCTGAATGTTAGCATGGTAAGTTAATATCGGTTGTGAGCATAAGGTAAAGGTAAAGGTACCCCTGACCGTTAGGTCCAGTCGTGAACGACTCTGGGGTTGCACGCTCATCTCGCTCTATAGGCTGAGGGAGCCGGCATTTGTCCACAGACAGCTTCTGGGTCATGTGGCCAGCATGACTAAGCCGCTTCTGGCGAACCAGAGCAGCGCACGGAAACGCCGTTTACCTTCCTGCCAGAGCGGTACCTATTTATCTACTTGCACTTTGACATGCTTTCGAACTGCTAGGTTGGCAGGAGCAGGGACCGAACAATGGGAGCTCACCTCGTCGCGGGGATTCGAACTGCCGACCTTCTGATCGGCAAGCCCTAGGCTCTGTGGTTTAGACCACAGTGCCACCCGTGTCCCGGTTGTGAGCATAACCTATAGTATAATGGGTACTTTAGTGCTGAATGTCTGCAGTCTTCTTTTAAAAATAAATAACTTAGGTCTTACCTGGATTTAGTTTATTTGTTCAGCCCGCCCATCCACTCCTCAGCTGACGTGTTACTTTTGCTGCCCCTCCGGTTGAGCTGAGTGCTATATTGATGAAAAATCAGCCCAAGCCAGCAGATCATGGGCAGGAAACCCCTTTCAGCCAAAGGTCTTCCTTCCTTCCTGCACAGCATTCCAGTGGCTGCAAGCCTGTAGAACAGCCTTTCTCAACCTGTGGGTCCCCAGATGTTGTTGACTACAACTCCCATCACCCCTAGCTAGCAAGGCCAGAGCTCAGGGATGATGGGAGTTGTAGTCCAACAACATCTGGCATGTCCAAAGTCTGCTCTGGGGGCCTAATCCAGCCCACCAGTTGATTTAATCCGGTCCCCGTGGCAGTATATGTCCTAGGGTAAAATCCTAAAAACAGCTCAACAACTTTTGGGTAAAATCGTAAAGAAAGCTCAACAACTTCAAGCCTAAAAAAAGCCCAACAACTATGGGGTAAACTTCAATCCTAAAAAAAGCTCATTAACTTTGAATAGGGTCTGGGTATTTCATAGCATGTAGAGGAGAATACATTTTTACATACAGTAAAAAAATATTTGTTAATAGAAAAGAAGCGTCTAGCACAGCACTTTCCTACAGGAATAATTTAAAAATAATATGAAATGAAATGATGCATTCAGAAAAAAACATTTCCTATCTGCAGTCTCAAGTGGTGATATTCCGTTTATTCATTTCAGAATGTTTTGTCCAGTCTTTCTTCTATGAAACACTCAAGGCAGTTAAAAAAAATCAATAGAACAGAAAATGACGAACAATAACTTTACCACACTAGTTCTGCTGCATGTCAAGATGAAAGCTGTGTGTGTCTCAAATGAGAAGCTGGCAGTAGGGATTTTTCCACTTGCTGTTGTAAATGTTCTAATGTTTGGTGAGAGCTGCTTCCTCCTGCTTTTGTCTCCTGTAGTATGCAGAAGATGTATCGCTGAAAATCAAGCATATTAATATCAATCTAAGCAATATAGTCTTGCTTGATGAGAGGGGAAAGGAGAATTTGATGAATTTCAGTTCCTCGGGAATAAATGAGATAAACTTTGCAGCATATCTGTCAGAGGTAAGACACTGGGGAGGTAAGTTCTGTTTTCATGTGGTTTAGAGAGTTTCCCCCCCCCCAACCCTTCACCCCAGTAAATACAGGTATTTGACACCAAGGCATGCCTTTTAAAGATATAAGCACTCGCCTGTATATACTCATCTCAAACTGCAATGAAATCACCATAAACCTTTGAAGCAATTGATTTAAGCTCTGTGTACTAGTGCTCCCTAGTGTGGCTTGAGGGAATAGCTAGTTCACCATGAGAAATAAATTCAGTATTGAATACACCTATTGGACTTTGGGTGTGCACTTGATCACATCTCTCTCACACTGGGAGACCAAAACTTCATTCCCTCTAAGGAGGTGTATTTGCTGTGCAAGATGTTGTGTGCTTTCTTCCAGCCTTTTCAGTTGTAAGACTCGAGTGTGCCTCCAATTTTAATTCAGAGCAACAATATTGCTCAACTACCAGAAGCCTAACAATCCTCATTCTCTCAGTGCTACAATGATCTGATTTTTGCTTCTGTCTTGTGCAGATCAACAAGAGTGTTACCAAAGTGGATCTCTTGTCCTTTGCTAATGATTTGGAAGCACGGGCAGACCAGTTGGTGAGTTTTGATTTGATTGAAATGAAACTGTGTTGAGAAAGCCTCTCCTCCTTCCGGAGGGGAGGGGTTGTGAGCGGGACCAGATCCTCGCGTCATGCAGGGGGGTGTTCTGCCCCCTGCCATCATCGCTGGCGCGCCACGCCTCCCAGCTGGGCACCCAATCGGGAGACACTGCGGGGGGCGTGGTTTAGCCGCCCAAATGCGGCCGCGCCAGCTCTCCCCACCATTGCGCTGCCGATTTTCGCGAGTCACCCACCCACCACTCCCTTTAGTGTGTAGTTTCTCGCTTGACCTTGCTATGGACCCATGGTTGGTCGCCCTGGTTGCCCAGGGGGCCTGGTAGGAGTTTTTTCCAATTGGCAAATTGGCACCGGCCTCTTGGTTTTTTTTGCCTACCTCGTAGCAATTGTCACAACTTTCCTGGTATTTGGTGGTTAGGCACTGGAATGTGTTGTTGGTGTATGGAGGGGCAAGGTGTGGCCATCGCCTACCCCTTCACTTATGGTTATTCCGAATAAGGAATCCGGCGGTCGTGGATCCTGTCCGATGCCCTGTGTGGCGGGGGGGCCATGGCATGACCCTCGGTGACATCAGGGGAGAGCTTATAGTTGTATGAGCATCAACAGGCTCCCCCTACTGGTGGTTAACCCCTCAGCAGACTCACCCCTCTCCGAGTGGGTGGAGTCAAATTTTCTGTGGTCCACTGCCTAAGCCAATACCTTCTCACATGCTGTAATCAATAAAGTTGTGGCCTTTTCTAACCCATTAACCTAATATACTGTGTCCACTGTCAGCATCGCCCTTGAGCCAGTGTCACCAACTGGACTCATGCACTTCAACCCCGACTGGGCTAGGCGAGCTGGGTAGCACTTCCAGAGACCACCAGGTCAAAGTGCTGTGGACTCACAGCTTAGAGTTGTGAGCACCGGATTCACTTCCACAATACAGTCGTCGCACAGCAGAGTATAGCAGAGTCTGGCAGTGTATAAACAACTCGGAGAGCAGCTCTGTAGAATATCTTCTTTTATTCTATAACTACAACTATAATACAAAACTTTAACCCATTAACCTAATATACTGTGTCCACGTGTCTTTATTAACCCAAAGTGGGGGACGGGTACTCGAATCACAACGTGTTTATTCTGAATGTATTCCACTTTCCATTGTTGAAGCGCGGCTGTAAATGGAAGAATATATTTTTAAAGTAGATATCTGCTTAGCCAAGCTCACCTAAAGCATTCTGATGACTTACCTGGAAGACAGGATTAATACAAGATGCTGTGTATGTCCTTAAAGTGGACCATATGAGCTAGCGAAGCAGGATGCCTGCAAAAGCAGAACTTGGGTGAATTTATCTGTACTTTATTTGGCATAAAAATAATTGCTGGCAGTGGGCATTAACCTGAGTCAGCTTTGCATGTTCCACCTGGCCAGTGTTGCTAAGATGGAGCATAACATCTTCCTGCTTGGCACTCACAGAGAGATCTCCCTTCAAAAACTCATCCAGGAAAAAGGGGCAGGAAGCGTACATTTGCTTCCAATAAGTATTTGTCCATAATTAAATATCTCAGTGGAGGGCGCCATTACACCTTTTGGTCTACTGGAAAAATAATTGTCATTTATCTTAAAGGAAAATGTATTTATCCCAATAACTGAATAAAAATTAAAGTTTACCAGAACATATTTTTCAGTATTTGAACTTCGTTTTTTCAGTATTGCAAAGAGAAACAGCCATGTGGGGAAAGCATCTAAATAACAACTCATAAGAATTGGTAGAAGGGCGTATATTTTCTTAGAACTTTAATGGCATTTTGCTGTTTCTGACACAGAATGAGAAATGACTCGCTTCTTTGGAAAAGAAGACTTATTTATCTAGAATTGTAAGCTGTTTAGTAACTTGTTTGTTTGTCTTTGCAGCCTAAAGGAGCATTAGAAAATGCATTAAAAGGACATGCAAATAGTATCCGCGTGATACATAACCAACAAGTTGTTCCATTGGAGCAAGCAATGGTAAAAAAAACAAAACTGCAGTTATTGGGCTAGGACATGTTTGGGAAAGTGTATTCAACAAGCTACAAATCAGTTTGGGATATCAGTCAAGACTGCCTCCATTCATGCTATTTCTAGACTTTAACCAAGGATGCTTCTTGTACAAAGATTTTCTGGAGTAAAGTTTTAGTGTCCTTTTGTGTGTGTAAGCTAAACTATGGTTTAATGTTTAGTGCACTCCCCTCTTATTCCCTGACACAGCTATGAGGAAGAAACCTGAAGCTTTCTCTCCTGTTTCTGCTTTTAAAACTAAGCAGAGTTTCTTTTAACATCCAGCATACAAGTTGTTTAAAGCTGAGTTGAGCCGGGGAAGGGCCAGTTGTGGCATTTCATATCTTTCTACACGTTAGGCTGTAATTTGGCTTTTCTTATGATTTTACTGCTGCTTCAGGATGCTATATTTTGTTTTGAAATAATTTCCTTGCTGAAAAGTACTTGTGTTCTTGTTTGCTTGTTTCCTCCCTCTCCCCTCGCTCTTCTAATTAACTCTTAATCATTCTCAATATTTCTTTTTCCAAAAACTGACTGTCAAGAAATATGTTAGAGCTAGGGTAAGTGTTTTTCCTTTCTTACACTGCAAGTGGGGGCTTTAGACACATTTCAGATCAGGGACTCCACATTCAGTCTCGGTGTGATACTTTTATCAACCTGATGATGTTATACGGTACATGGCACTTTGCAGAGAAACCTAAGCAAAAAAACCAGAACAGTGGGGACAGGGAGAGTATAAGACAGTGGTACACTTGGTTGTAGACAGATCCTGGTCCTTGCATATGGTCCATAATAACATCTTGCAGCTGCTCTGTTAAATGCATATGACATGTTATAAGCCAACATCATAGTACAAAGCTGTAAAGGTAAAGGGACCCCTGACCATTAGGTCCAGTCGTGGCTGACTCTGGGGTTGCGGCGCTCATCTCGCTTTATTGGCCAAGGGAGCCGGCGTACAGCTTCCGGGTCATGTGGCCAGCATGACTAAGCCACTTCTGGCGAACTAGAGCAGCGCACGGAAACGCCGTTTACCTTCCCGCCGGAGCGGTACATATTTATCTACTTGTACTTTGACGTGCTTTCAAACTGCTAGGTGGGCAGGAGCAGGGACCGAGCAACAGGAGATTCAAACCACCAACCTTCTGATCAGCAGCCCTAGGCTCTCTGGTTTAACCGACAGCGCCACCCACATCCCTGGGTGTAATTACATGTTCCAATAAATTACATGTTCCAATAAATAAAAGCTGAGTTGGGTGTAATTACATGTTCCAATAAATTAGGGCAGACTCCATAAACACCAGCCCAGTCCAAGTTTCTCCCCTTCCCCTCAACATGTTGTACAAGTTACAAGATGTGCAAGATGTACAATATGTTTTGGGACTACAACTACAACTCCCATCATCCCTAGCTAACAGGACCAGTGGTCAGGGATGATGGGAATTGTAGTCTCAAAACATCTGGAGGGCTGAGTTTGCCTATGCCTGCATTCATGTCACTATGTTATGTTTCTTCAGCAGTGACAGCCCATGACATGGAGCAGGCACTGTGGAAACTCATAGGGTGTTGATATTGGGCAGCCCATCTTTCTCATGACATGCAATTCTGACCTTGAACTTGGAAAGCCTGGATTTAAATTGGTGTGGCACCCGTGACACTGAATGACCTCTCCCATAGAGATCTTGAAGTGTGCATGCAATCTTAACAGTGGACGCCTGTCCACACTGCAGATTCATGGAATTGTAGGACCACTGAGAGAAGGGATGAGGAAGCTTGTGGTCCTCATGTGCTGTTGGCTGCAATCTCTACCATTGGCTGTTGGTCTTTCTGGCTAGGCCGGGTGGACATTGCAAGTCCAAAGATTAGCAGCTCCTGGCCTAGATCTTTGTAGTCTATAAAATGGGAGGGAGGGTAGTTTCTTAATTTTTATGCACTCGCGTTTTCCATTGCCTGAACTTTGTAGCATTGAAAACAAGCTGACACCGTAAATTCATGTTCCAGCTGTATTTCAAACTACATAAAACTACACCACAAGAATGATTTCCATTCTACTTAAAATAGATACGTATTTACAAGGCTTTATGTTCAGGAAATATGGCTTTACAGATCAAGCTTTTTCTCTGAAATATGGTATAAGAGGTTTGTGTGATAGACTTCCTTTTGTTTTGTGTCTTTAACCAGAGCACTTTAAACCAGAGCATAAGGTTCCTGCAGAAAACATCATCAGAGCTTCCTGTAAGTTTTTGTTCATTTGTTTCTTCTGAAATAAAACCCCTGTTAGGGTTGTTTCTTTAAAACATTAACTACCTATTTTGCGACATTATTTGCTAGTCAGTATTTTGTGTTCATTTTACTCTAGTGAAGAGATGGAATGTTGTACATTAAATTCACCTGATAACCGAGTCCAAACATTATCAGTTCCATTCAGACAATGCTGAGCACTTTAATGTCCACCAGACAAAATAATCTCCACATAGGAAACTACATGTTAGGGGGAAATGTTAAAATTTAGTGATCTCTCTGATATGCTAGCTTGTTACACAAAGGGAATTTGTTAATACTAAGAAGTATTGAGACTACAGATTTGCCACCTTAGTGAAAATTAGGCCTCCAGCCGTGACTGGATGATCCTCCAGATTATTGTTTAGAGGACTGGAAATCATCCCTGTGCTTGAGTGCTCCCACCTCCCCTTATTGTGCAGTCTATGGAATTGCTTCCTTATCTGAAGTTGTGGTGGAATGTAGCAAACCATGGTTTGCTCAAACTAGGAAGCAATTAATTAAGCTGCACAAACGGAGGGACAGGAAGGGTCCATGGGATCACAGGGCCCATTCCCAACCCTCCAACTGTGGTTTGTCTGCATGCAGCCTTCAAATTTTTAAGTGTACACTTAAATATATTCCAAAACACCTAAAAATGTATAGCGTGAAGCTTTCACAACTGGCTTGTTTATCTCATGATGAGGAACAATCGTAGCAGTGTGGCAGCCACCAGTGGCCTAGCGTGGGGGGTGCAGGGGGGGCCGACTGCACCGGGCGCAGCATCTGGGGGGGCGCGCTCACCGCCTCCGTAGTCGCCAAAGAGCCTCGGGCGCAGGCTGTAGCAGAGCCCCATGTCTCGCAGAACCGACGAGCTGTGCGTGCATCCGGGCTGAAGGCGTCCGGCAGGCAGCGGCTCTCAGCACTTGCCGCGGTCCCCACGCGTCAGGGCCGCGGAGGGCGCGCCAGGCAGCCCCTCCTCACAGCCCCGCTGCCGCCGCTGCTGCTGCAGCTGCTGGGCCATGTTGCATTTTCCTCGCCTCTCTGCCCTCCTCCTCCTCCGGGCAAGCGGCATCGTTTGGGCGGCAGCGCCAGCGGCAACTCGCCTCAGATCACCTGACACGGACCCGCTGCCGCCGCCGTGGCTACCTTACCGTAAATACCCCAGCCCAGGCAGCAGCAAGAAGAAGCTGGCAGGTTAGGGGCGCAAATTACTTGCCTTGCCCCGGGTTAGGGGCGCAAATTACTTGCCTTGCCCCAGGTTAGGGGATGCAAATTACTTGCCTTGCCCCGGGTGCTGACAACCCACGCTATGCCACTGGCAGCCACACACAAAGCTTTTATAACTTTTTGGATGTAATATTATAATGTCATAAGTGTAGCCATTTGCCTGTCTCTCGGGACCATAAGTGATATGGGGGAATCTATGGTCTTTGGTTAAAAGCAGCTATGGAAGAATTTGAATCAGGGCTGCAACCCTTTCTCTAGCATTGTTTTCCTGATTTAAGTTGCCCCTATTCACAAGCTGCTATTAGCTGTGGAGATGGAAAAGACTGCTGCATTGTCCCTTCTTTTGACTTACAGCTCCTGGGTCAGGAGCTTTCAATTCCTGGCCTGCCCCAGTCCAAATTTTCCTGCCCCTCACAGCTGCTTTCACCCAAAGAAAAACATTCTGGGAGACTGAGTTGCAGACCTCCCACATCACATGTAGTTTGACATACATTAAGGTCTGAATAACCAACTGACGTGGCATTATTTATATCATTCCATTTATGAATGACTTTGTATAAAATACTTTGAGGCTATTTAAAACATCAATAAAAATAATGAACTATATAAAATCAATGCTAATATAAGGCTGATAGAATTGGTTTCTCTTTTGATAGCTAAGATAGTTTAGTTGGAAGTGGAAGGACTCAAATGTTCTTGTAGTATAGGAATGGGCAGTGAAATGTATTCAATCGGCCATTATGAATCAAATGACTGATCTAGAAGGAAGGAAGGAAGGAAGGAAGGAAGGAAGGAAGGAAGGAAGGAAGGAGTGGCAGACGTGATCCTCTAGAGAGATGGAACTGTTTTACCAACTATTGGAATCTCAACTATGGTAATGTGAGACTAGAAGGGTATTTATTCATACAGTATATACAAATTCTACATATTTTATACTTGGTTTTAAGGTATTAGGGGATGCCATAAATTTAGAGATTTTGTATCTGTCTGGAAATGATCCTTATTTTATCTGGTCAAACTGTTCTTTTATTTTGGAAAGATCATTTGTTTGAATCGCTGCTTATATATATATGAATGAATATGAATATTGTGCATTCTGTGTTCTGTATGGTAATCTATATCATTCTTTTTTTGAAATAATTCATATATATATATATATATAATTATATATATATATATAAGATTCCACCTAAACATTAGGAAGAACTTCCTGACAGTAAGAGCTGTTTGACAGTGGAATTTGCTGCCAAGGAGTGTGGTGGAGTCTCCTTCTTTGGAGGTCTTTAAGCAGAGGCTTGACAACCATATGTCAGGAGTGCTCTGATGGTGTTTCCTGCTTGGCAGGGGGTTGGACTCGATGGCCCTTGTGGTCTCTTCCAACTCTATGATTCTATGATTCTATGAATTACAGTGGTACCTCTATTTACGAATGATGCGATCCATTTTGGGGTGCTATTTGCACCCAAAAAAGTCCAAAAGTAGAGTGCCACTACTGCGCGTGCGCGAAGCACAATAGAGCGCTTCTGCGCATGTGCAAAGTGCGCAGATTGATTCTGCACACGGCGAACCCGGAAGTAAACACTTCCGGGTTTGCAGCGTTCGTAACCTGAAAAACCACAACGTGAAGCAAACGTAACACGAGGTATGACTGTACTTGATGATACAGTGAATCTTAGTTTTGGATTTGAAACTCTTACATATGAATGACAAGAGTCTCAAATCCAAAACCAAGATTCACTATATCATCAAGTAATGAACATGCATGTATGAACCAGCCGTGGGTGTCTGGGTTGTTTGCTTTTTACTCCCCTTTGTGTAATTCTGACTGTGTGTTGCAGAATTTTTCTTTTAACTGTATAATGGTTAGCAGTTTGGGTAGTTCAACAGCATACTTTTTCTTTCACCACCCCATAATCTTCTTTTTCCTCCTCTTC
This sequence comes from Podarcis cretensis, assembly GCF_951804945.1. Lineage (NCBI taxonomy): Eukaryota > Metazoa > Chordata > Lepidosauria > Squamata > Lacertidae > Podarcis > Podarcis cretensis. The sequence goes on from NC_137178.1 coordinate 74,072,146, forward strand.
CAGGGCAAAGTCAGAAGTGTGATCACTGCTGTTAATAGTGCACAACTTCTTATAAACAACAATGCTTCGTTCGTTATTGTTCGGGTAAGTTTTAATGTTTTTTTAAAAAAACAAAAAACCCACACATAGTGCATTGTACTTGGAATTCTTATGTGTGTAACTTAACATGTCCATTTCTTTTTTCCCTCCCAAAAGGAAACTAAAAAGTATATGGATACTATAATCAGTTACTTTGAGCAGTACGCTGAATGGGTAAAGGAATCGGTAAGATATTTCCCCACCCCCACCTCTTGGGCAAAGGCCATTTAGAGAACTTCCATTTTTTTGGGGGGGGGGAAGGGAAATTAAACATATTGGTGTATCAACACTGCTACTAGAAACTGTAACATAGTAAATTAGAACATAACATTAATTATCCTACCAAATATGATTAATTCAGATTGGGTATCAGAATCATATATCTATCTTTGCAGCTTAGTATAAAATGCTTCTTCTTGGGAATTTTCTGTATCTAATGTTCAGCACTTGAATTTTTTTCCTGATCTCTTCTAGATTGCTATGGAAGTGGCACCTTGTAAGCCCATTGCCAATGTGGTCGATACTGCTATAGATATATTTCTATGCAGCTATATAACAGATTCTGTGGTAAGAATATTTTGCATTCTTCAAAAAAAAAAAAAATAATTGTGAAGGAGGGAGGGTTAAATCTTTTTATTTCTCTGCTGAGACAGCTTATGGTAAGACTAGAGAACCGGTAGCATTTGCATAAAGGTAGACTTGGGTAATAAGAAAGGTACATGTGTATTACACAGTATCTCCCAAAGAGTTGCAGTTCACATGTCTTTCGGGAATTTGGAAATCACATGTCCGGAAAGTACGGTAATCTTGAGAAACAGCTTGTTGCGTGTCAAGGTCCCCAAGCCACCCCAATAAAACACAATTCACACAGAATTTTTGTTTAAGGTTTTTGGCATAATTTTGGCCACAACTTTATTAAAATACAAGAAATGTGAGTGGTTGCTTAGGCATTGGTTGCGACCATCTGACCCCGTGCACGGGGACAGACTGACATTCGCACACCTGTGAAAGTCAGAAAGGGAAAGCATTTTGGGGAGAAAGATGGAGCTGGGTACCATGCCCTCGCCTCTCCCCAAATGCTCCCAGGGGCTCTTGCGTGGCCCTAGGCCCTTGACAGGGGTTCGGACAAAAGCATGGCGAGCCCCTGGATTCCTTTAATGGAATACCCTTGTAGCAGCATCAGCATTGGAGGGGCAGGCACAGCCAATCCATGCCCCTCCACCAACCAATTCATAAAACCAATGCCTAACCGCAACCTTACAAGTTGTGACGATTTGCTACCCAGTAGGCAAAAAACAAATGGCACCAGCCAATCAGCCAAATGGACAAAATTCTTGCCGGGTCCCTGCCCCAAAAGCAGACGACCCCACGAGAGGCATAGCAAGGTCAATGCGAACAACCCTAAATATAGGGAGGGTGGTTGGGTGATCTGGTCCGCGCAGCGAAAAGTGGAAGCTCAACACTGCGCGCAGGGAATTTAAGAGTTCTTGGATGTCAGTCACAAAATGGCAACATCAACTTCTCCCCAACGACAAGAGGAGCCCAATCACAGTGGTGGCCAGCTACCTTCACCCACCCAGCAACAGTGGGGATGTCTTGATAGACCCCACCGCAACACGTGCTCTCCATGAAGGAGAGCACGCTTTGTTGATACAAGATTTGATATTGCCGCTGAAAAGCCAAGCCAATTGACATAATGTGAAATGGAGTGGTCAGCCATTTTTTGGCATCAGATATCTCTGGTTGACTCTCTCCTGACCCCATTCTCAAAAAACTATTAAGCTGAAACCTCAGTTTTTAGAGGAATTATTCACGCAAACGGACCTGCTGAATCGGACCAATGTATTTTGCTTCCAGTGCTGGCCAGATAGATGGTTATTGGAAGCTTGCAAGGAGAGCACAAAAGCACAAACTGCATCTGTTTACTCCCCAGCATGTGATATTCAGAGGCACACTTAGCTATCACTTAGCCATTGTGGCTATTAGCATTTATAGACACCACCCTGGAAGAAAGATTCAACAGTTAGACTTTTCCAAGACAAGTGGTCTTTTCAGTGGTTCTATCCCTTCTGAAAATCCATCTCACATGCCCTTTCTGTTCTCCTGGCCATCAAAATTATCTAAGTGCACAGGCCACTTGCTTAGATGTTCTCCTAGTCACATGGAATCTGTTCCACAGATGTGCTTCTTCCATGTGGATGTGAAGGCAGAAGGCAGTATGCATTTTATGAAATAGCACTTCCATCTTTCTCAACTATCTGCTGATTAATTTCATTGAGTGGCCTGGAATTTTAGTGCGATCAGAGATAGCATGCATAATTTTATAGGAGCCTTGATAACCCCAAGGAAAGACAGGATATAAATCTCATAACTAGCTAAATCAATAAACAAGCCCTTACAATTTCATCTTCATTCATCTCTCTCTCTTTTTATAAAAGCTAAAAAGTCCCAAAAGTTTGAGCTTTAACTTGGGTTTTCCATCTGCCCAGTCTGGAGACATATGTTTTTAGCTAATCATTTTATCAAGCAGCTTACAATGAATTTACAGTATTTAAATGCAATGGAAAACTTCCTTCTGTTGACTTACAGAAATACATTTGGGATGCATTCCTGAACAGTGGTAGCATTCACTGATTCCTTTTGTCCTGAAATAGCAACATCTGCATTTTCTAGTTGCCTTGAGAAATGCAGAAGTTGTATATTTGTGTGAGGGGAGAAACTGGCAAAAGACACAGAAAGGAATAAGCTAAATGTTCCTCAGAAATTTCCTGCAATTACTGCTACTAATTGAGGGCACCTAAAGGACCATGAGTTGTTTTCTTTGCTGCTTAATTTAGGATGGGCCTGGATTTTTCATGCATAACTGGGTGAACAAGTTCAGACTGTCTCCAGTTCTGTTGAAAGCAAAGTGTAAAACCACCTTTTTAACAGCTGGAACTAATTGGGCTGGTCTGTGTAATCATTAAATTATTATTTCTTGTATAAACAATATTTCCTGACCCAGAAAATTGCACTAAGATACCAAGGAATTTACTCCACTGCAAGCAGGGATAAAGCTACATCTGTTGTTCTTTAGAGAAGGAGGAAAGCCTGGCTAGGATATTAATCTTCTGAGGCCTACACATACACTGCGGTTTGTCGTAGGCTGGTTGGAATAAAGCAATGTGCTTGTGTGATTTATTTATTTTTTAAAGTTGTTGTAAGGGTTTCACATGCATTCTGTGTTCATCCCAGGGTAGCGCTAGACAGCTGGCACACTCTGGTTGAGTTTAGCTTGGCTTACAAGTGTATTTTGGTTTGGCTGCTTACGTTATGGAGGGTGAGGTGTTTCCCTGGTTTATTTACTTTCTGTAAAAACTGAGCATTTGCCAGCACAGGGCTTGCAATAGCATCCTGGTGCCTACCACTCAAACACAACACAGCAGGCAGGGCCTCAGACATTTGGACGCCTGAGGCAGAAGGTCCCGTCTCCAACCACACAATGTGTGTGCCGGGGGAATCTCCACAAGAACTTTCCTTGAAGGAAAAGCCCTTGCAAAGACTCTCCACCGCCAGGCAAACAAAGGGCAAGCTTCACAAGGGCGTCTGGAAATACCGCCTCTTGCGTTTCTGCCGCCTGAGGTGGCTGCTTCACTCTGCCCAACTCGTAGTCTGGCTCTGCAGTGCAGGAGCCCTTCTGCATATACTGTAGGGCTGTATAGCTTGAAAGCTGCCCTCCAACTCAGCGCAGCACAACTTGCCATGAAGGTCAGCCTGCTTTCCTGAGGAAAATAACCAGAGGCCTGTTAAACACTGAGCAGGCTCACAGTACATGGCTATTGGCTCACATTTAGCTTAAAGGTAAATGGACCCCTAGGGACACGGGTGGCACTGTGGGTTAAACCGCAGAGCCTAGGACTTGCTGATCAGAAGGTAGGCGGTTCGAATCCCCGCGACGGGGTGAGCTCCCATTGCTCGGTCCCTGCTCCTGCCAACCTAACAGTTCGAAAGCACGTCAAAGTGCAAGTAGATAAATAGGGACCCCTCACAATTAACTCCAGTCGCTAACGACTCTGGGGTTGCAGTGCTCATCTCGCTTTACAGGCAAGCTCATGCGGCACAGCGATTTAACCCACAGCGCCACCCGCATCTCACATTTAGCTTGCTCGGTTGCAAATTATGAGGCCCAGTATATGGGATGTTCCAGTGAATGAAGGAAGCTGGATAACAGAGAATATATTAAGTGCCTCAATGTTGTTTCTTGTCTTCCCTAGAATGCCTTCTGGTTTGGTTTGGGGGGCTGTTCAGTATTTCTAATCCCTGCCATCATTTGTGCTGTGAAACTAGCCAAATTCTACCGTCGGATGGATACAGAAGATGTTTACGATGAGTAAGTAAGCAGAATGCTCACAATGGAAGACTGCAGAAATGCAAGAAAGCACTTTATGTGAAATATGTTTATAGTTTCCTTTTGTGATTGCCTATAGTACTGCAAATAAGGGTGTCTCCGAGCAACTCGAACAGGTTGCATGGAATTCATTATTCATCCGGGGCCACCGACGTTTGCAGGAGTTTTACAGTTTCATGGGCAAGTGGCTGCCCATTTAAATTTCAACAGCATGTGAGAAGACAGAGGAAGGGGAAATGGAGGCAATAAAAAGAGGGGGGATGCGAGAAACATAGGCAAAAAGTAGTGAATTTGAGTCCATGCAAGGATTTCTGCTTGCACAATAAGGCTTCCCTCCTCATTCCTCTCTTCTCTCCACATGCACCCTACCCAGATCCATTACAAAGAGCTGGGGAACCCTAGAACTGATTTGGGGGTGAGGGCAAGGAGATGGTTCTGTTGCACAAGCAGAAATCCTTGCACTGATGGAAAGTTCACTTATTGCTCCATTGGATTCAACCCAGTTTTCATTTAATTCAGCAGCGGTGATTTGCTCCCTAGACAATCCTAGTCTGCAGAGAGCACTGAGAAATCTGAAGGACCCTCTTTCCCTCACAGTACTACAATTCCCCGGATATTCAAAAAAAAAAAGATATATTTTTTATTTTATTTTTAAGAATAGAATGCAGAGGTTTTTATATATCTGGTAGGTGGGTATTTTCTGCAATGCTTACTCCCCAGGCTTCAGCTTTGGCATGTATAGTGCACAGACACACAGTAAACAGAGACAACTGGAATGGAAGGGTTTTCCTGGTACAGAGCTCTGGAAATAGTGGTTCTTCCGGATAACTCAAGACAGTTGAGGGTTTGAGGTGTAGACAGGTCCTGTGAATAGATCAGGATTAAACCTTTAGAGAATAACCTGCACTTAAAACATTCCATAATGCAATAGATTGGAAACTTTGTGGTAGCTATGAACTTAAAACATATTATGTCTGATCTCATATTTTCCTTTGCTTTTGTTGTGTGTAGTTATTCTGCTTCCCCTAACCAGTCTTCTATTCTTCCATTTGCAGTTCCTCTGTCTCAGGGACTTGGCATTTTACTTTATGATAGCTATTTTTACTTATTTTTCACTTGTCTTCACTTTTACCTTTTTTAAAAAAACAAAACCATTTTCCCGTAAGTCTGTCCAGTGCCTTTTCCTCATTTGTTTATTTTTATTGTGTAGATCACTTTGACATTATACTTTTGCTACAATAGCAGTGAAAAAACAACAGGGAAATACTGCAAAGCCAAATATTTATCACGTACCATTACTTATTAACACACATGATAACTCCTTCTTTTTTATATTTTGTAGTGTTGAAACTATGCCCATGAAAAAGTAAGAGATTTTAATTGATATTATAGCATGTAAAGTGGGAGGGTCTTTTTTAAAAAAATTCGTAGATGTTACATATTTGATATATATTGTATTTATTTTCTACATTTTTTGGCATATTGCTCACCATACCTATCACAAATAGCTTCATGCGGATCATGTTGAAGTAGAGCTTTCTGTAGAAGTAATTCAATGTACATGACATACCGTACAGTCCTTGGTATTCTACAGGCTCCGCTATGGACATGACTAGTTAACACTGTTTTTTAACAATATATATATACTGAGGTGTTTTAGTTGTCTTATATTCTTCTGTTTTTGTTGGCTATTCTCAGCTGCTTTAGGCAAAGATTTTGGAAGGGCAACTGATACCATTTAAAACAAACACCTTGTTAATTTTTTAATTATCATCTTTGTAACCATAGTGTGTATCGAGTTGCATCTTATCATTAACACAGTCCTTTCTTGGTATATTTATTTTATTACAGTTTGGAAAATGGTAATAATGGTTATCATAAAGAGCATTTATATGGTATACACAATCCAATTCTGACAAGGTAAACCAATTTGAAACTGCCTGCCTTATAAGCACTCTTAATATATCATGTATTAATCACTCACTCCTTTTTTCTGCACATTTTTAAACCACTTTTTGTTTTGCATGATTTCTCATTGCTTAGCTCTCTCTTTCAATATATGCCTTATATCGCATTATATGCTGGCTTGGTTTAAAAGAAACTATGGTTTAACGTGAACAAGCAGTGCGCTGGTGCACAGTGCTAAAAAAAATCCTAGCCAAACTTTGATATGTCGTGTTATCTGAGCCCAAACTTATGATTTGTCTTTTCCACATAATTGGTGACAATTGAGGTTTGTTCTTCAATTATCAATCATGGTTTGCTTGGACAAAGCAAACCACAAACATGGTTGCAGACGACACACAGAGGTAGAGCAAGGTGGGGGCAGCCTGCCCCGCATGACATCCCTGAGGGTGACAAAATTCTGGCAGCTCCAATCGCAGCCACACTGTATTGCACCCCCCGGCCGGGCCATCACCCCAGATGGCGTCTCCCGGTCGGGCGCGATTGCACCTCCCCCTGGGTCGGGAGTTGCAGGCAGGTGGTTAAAGCAAATGCAAATAAATTTGAGTCTGGTCACATAAAATTGCACTTCAAGAAAGCACTTGACCTGCAGAAGGTTGTGGTAGCATCTGTGTGAAAGTGGCAAAAATTGATTTGGGGGTGTTTTTGTTAAGTTGTGGGTGAGCATATCAGACGACACAGCGATTCTTCAAACAGCTCTTGTTTATTCACAGGCCAGGACAGAACTGAACTGAAGGGTTCAGTCAGCCTGCTTATATAGAGCTCCAGTACAATGTAACTGTAACAATTTTCTAAAACTATCCAATCACTGAACGTCACTTTCGATCCCTTATTTGCATAACTATCTACAGTATCCCCCTGCTGGCCCAGGGTGAGAACTTCAGTACATAACAGTTTTCATCTTGCAGAGTTCTCCTTTTTACTGATGAAATCAGGAGTGCTCTACGTTTTATATCAGGCTCCTAAATATAATATCCTGGTTGTTCACACACACACACACACACACACACACACCAGCCAGCCTCCTCATGCCAAGAAAAAAAGCACACCAAGAACTCAGGCCAATGTAAGTTTCAACATTGGCCTGAGTTCTTGGTGTGCTTTTTTCTTGATATATTTAATAACAAGCCTCCTGATTCCCCCATTTAACTTGCATAAGTGTTGGTGTACCTTGAGAGAGAATACTAAATGACACAACTAAATTGTGTAGAAGGTTATTGATTTAGCGTGATTTAATTATTTGACGCGGGTGGCGCTGTGGGTTAAACCACAGAGCCTAGGACTTGCCAATCAGAAGGCCGGCGGTTCGAATCCCCACGATGGGGTGAGCTCCCGTTGCTTGGTCCCTGCTCCTGCCAACCTAGCAGTTCGAAAGCACACCAGTGCAAGTAGATAAATAGGTACCGCTCCGGCGGGAAGGTAAACGGCGTTTCCGTGTGCTGCTCTGGTTCGCCAGAAGTGGCTTAGTCATGCTGGCCACATGACCGGGAAGCTGTACGCCGGCTCCCTCGGCCAATAAAGCGAAATGAGCGCCGCAACCCCAGAGTCGGCCACGACTGGACCTAATGGTCAGGGGTCCCTTTACCTTTACCTAATTATTTGAAATATGCCGAGAAGCAAATCGCCAACTTTGAAAACACTTAGCTTTAAAAATATCAGTGAAAATTGGTCTAACTGAAAAGCAGGCACCTTATTTTCTTTTCCCTCTCCAAACCTAAAACTTGAATAGGAGTGGTACCTGAGACAGAGTTTGAAAAACCCTGCCTGAACTGCTTTACCCTGCTTCTTAGTGTGACAGTCTAGTCGTCTCCACTTTGTTTCCTGCTTGGCCACGCTCCTCCTATGCTTTTCCACTTTCCACTACTGCTTTTAGTTGATTAAAAGGGACTTTTTGTCTTCTTGCTGATAAAAAAAAGAGACTAAGGTCTAGATCTCCCAGTGGATTTTCTGACTGCAAATGCATGTGGTGAACGTTAACGACCTGTTTGTATTTTTCAGACCTAACTTAGCAATTATAACAGAATTGCCTAAGAATTTATATCTAGCAGCCATTGAAAGGGTGGAGTAGAAAAGGGTTGGTGATCTTAAGAGCTTTCAGAAAAAGCAGATAATTCTTATTTTGCTTTCTTTATAAAAACAACCACCCACAATTTTCTCCATTCATTCACTTTTCTATACTGAAGTTGCCCCAAACGGTTTCATATGTCTCTCTTTCTTTCTCTCTCTCTCTTTCTCTCTCACGTGTATAGCTCTGTGGAACAGTGGTAGTGCATACTGGAAATGTGATGGGTAAGTGTCATTGTTCATTTATCTGCCAAAAAATTAGCCTATTTTAAAAGATGAGCAGCTTAGCTCATTTGACCTAGCAAGTATGGCTCCTCATGGAATTAACAGTTGCGTGTTTAGACCTTTAAACCTCCCCCTTAAATAAATTCAGACAAGACTCAAATTTTGTTTTGGTCTTTGGCAGAATTTAGGCCACAACTTTATTGATTACAGCAGGTGAGTGGTTTCATAGGCTCTGGTTCGACTAGCTCCCTGCACCGTTGCAGGTAGCACTGACCCAGGGCACCAGCATAGGTCAGACTAGGATGAACACCTGGATAAGCGGAAAGCCGGGAACAGGCTAACTCTGCCACCCAAATGTCCCCCTGGACTCAGGCACGGGCACAACCCCCTCACAGGGATAGACCAAACCATTGAGTCCCTGGATTCCTTTAACGGAATACCCTTCACATAGGGATGGCGAGAGTGTTCTCCCATCCCTATCACCTGAACCAAAGCCTATCTGCTGTGAAGATAAAATGGCGTCCGGCACGTTTTCCTGCGCCACTATACGTCCGTGCCGATAGAAAAATAACTTCAGCTCCCTTGGCTCTCTCACTTAAGGCTTTAGCAGAGTTCACGCAGCGGCAGAAAAACTGTTGCCTTGTGTGGGTAATGAATCAGACTGAATGCAGGAATTCTTTCTGATCTCCAACAGTCTTTAATGAGTAGAAAACATCATAAATCAGCCCGGCGACAGAGCCGGCATCTTTCGCCTCTCATTCAAAAGCAAAAGAGACTCACACACAGAGAAAGACTCCCGTATGTGAACATAACCACGCCTCAGAATGTGAGACGTCACTCAGAACTGTTTAACCCTGTAAGTTCTGATTCTCCTCACATCTGCAACTTTACAAGTTGTGTCGATTTGCTACACGGCAGGCAAAACCGAAATGGCACCAGCCAATCAGCCAAGTGGAGAAAATTCCTGCCATGCCCCTGTCCCAACGACAGATGACACATGATGGCATAGCAAGGTCAAGCACGCAAGCCCTAAATATAGGGAGAGGTGGGCGGGTGTTCCGATGCACGCACCGAAAGAGGAAGCTCTGGGTCATGTGCATGGGTATATATAGGTCCCTTGATCCGTTTAGCCTGCGTCCCATTGGCCTGATTGAACCCTGCATCAAGGGACTTACCAACCGGATGTTGTGGCTATCCAAACGTACCCACCCACAACACAGGGTGTCGGTTTCCAGGTCTCACTGCAACACGTGCCCACTTTAAGGGAGGACCCGATTTGTCAAATGTGACACTTTAGATCACGAGCCCAGCGGCACCAAGGGCTCTTTTCTGGGGGTCCGCAGAGCCCGTGTCTGAACTGCCCCTTAGTTCTCCGAAGGTCACTGCATTCTTTTTCCGCTCTCTTGTAAATGTGGTGGTTAGGAGCATATTCTGACTTGTCTCTTGTGGCTTCATTTTCAGCCCCAGGAAATAATCGTGCAAGTAGCTCGTCTGAGAAGCACCTTACACATCAATGCTGAATTCCGAATTCTGAGCCATCTTGTCTGGGGCCTGTCTAGTAAACTTATGTTGAATGGAAAGAGAACTGTGCAATCGTATGCCATGAAATGCCAAGCCACACGGCATCTATTTGTGTGTGTGTGTGGATTACCATTAACACATGGAATTAGTGGCTTCCATTCTTGTTTTCTAATACCATTTTTCCACTGGAGTTTCTGTCTCTCGTCACATAATATATTTATTTATTGTAAACAGACTGGTCTCTGGTTTATATTCATTTCTGTGGGCTGTTGTTTTTCTTCGGATTCGCTGCCCAGTCAAAATTAACTCGGTTCTTGTTATCATGTCCAGAGATGTTAAAACCATGTATAAAATATGTGTTTACATGAAGAATACAACCTGTGTACAGACACTTTTTTGTATCTGTGTTTTTTACAGCTGTATTGCAGCAGATTTTTTAATACTTTTTGTTATACTTCACAAGCGACCTGTTCAGCATGACCAGTGTTTCCTCGGTGCTGTTGGGTGGCTGCATTTGACTGTGAAACATATGGAAACCTGCAGTATATTTTGTGTCGTCTTCAGAAAAGTGAATGCAGTTTGGCAGATTATTCTTCCCTATTTCTGAATTACCAATTAACGTACGGTGTCATTATGACCAGAAGCATATTGTTTTCTTGTAAGCGGTTAGCTTAAAAAAACAAACCCCCCCCCCAAAACCCCAAATTCTGCAGAAATGTGCAACGGGAAGATGCTACAATTTTTTCTTTGTGACCTGAATAATAGCAAGGAGTAAGAAAAGTGGAAAGGGCCTGTTCAGACCTTCAGCAAATTTTCTAGAGGGCGTGTGTGATGGGTGCCAAACTGCACACTTATTGGCCTATGTTGCTGCAACACAGGCTTCCTCAACCTCTGCCCTCCAGATGTTTTGAGACTACAATTCCCATCATCCCTGACCACTTGTCCTGCTAGCAAGGGATCATGGGAGTTGTAGTCCCAAAAGCATCTGGAGTGCCAAGGTTGAGGAAGCCTGCTGTAACACCTAAATGTAGCATATGTGCGTACATCCCTAGCTATACATGCATAATCATTATTTTTGTACACACTTTTTTGAGAGAGAAAGCTTGTACTGAGCATATATGCATAGGGATGGCACACTTACTGACCTCATTTAGATGTTACAGCGGTGTGGAGATGAAATGGCCGTGGGGCATGATCCCACTTTGCAGCTGCTTCACTCAATTTGCCAAAGGTGTGACTAGGCCTAAAGTTAATACACTATGGCCCTGATGAGGTGTTCATAGGTTTAACTTGTAAACCATGTTATATATATAATAAAGAATTGGCTATATTTTGTTAAATAGGTGTAAAGTGTTGAGAATATATATGAAAGCTGTTGCACCCCGCTGTCCTTTTACTTACATGTAAAAGTTGTGAATAGGATTGATCTGCACAAAAAAGCTGCCAAGAGCTATCTATCTGATGATAACTAAAAGCTATGTGAGGAAATATGGGCTGTTGGGGGCATGGCTTTTATGCCAATAAACTGGGGAGGGCTTTTTATCTTTTAAGGCAGTGATGGCCAAACTTGGCCCTCCTGCTGTTTTTGGACTACAACTCCCATAATCAGAACCAGTGGTCAGGGATGATGGGAATTGGAGTCCCAAAACAGCAGGAGGACCAAGTTTGGCTATCACTGTTTTAAGGCAACAGTCAGCACTGGGGAATATGGTGGGTCTTCTAAAGTTACACATGACTTGCTGATTTTATTAGATGGTCTCCATTCATTTGGAAACCCTTTTGGTATAATTTCTTGTAAAGATAATTTCTGGCAATCTTAGAATTGCTTAATTGCATGATGATGGCGCATTATTTGCCCAGTCTGCACACTTGGGACCAAATGCATTATTGTGCTGTGCCTCGTGCAGAATTGGTGCCTTTTCCCCCATATCTCAGTGGTGGGAAAATGACGCACATGAAGCAGCCCTCAAACCGAATGGGAATTGGTATTATATAGGGAATAAATTAAGTTTTTCACTAGGGAAACTGATTATTTCTACTAGGCAATGAGTAGAATACTGTACTTAAAGTATGTAAGTATTATATCTCAATATCTGACATTCCAAGTTGTAGATTTTAATAAGTTCCTATTTTTAATTTGATAATGTCCTCAAATCATTTAAATAAAATACCTTGATTAACGTTTGTGTAATTTTTAAATGCAAGAAGCTAGTGCATGGCATTAAAATCGCCTCCGACCAGAGGTAAAATGGATTTCTGCCTCTTTCCAAAAGGGAGTCATTTTATTTGGAATAATTTGATTTTGGCCTACAGTTGAACCTAGTCCATTTTAATAATAATAATAATAATAATTTATTATTTATACCCCGCCCATCTGGCTGGGCCTCCCCAGCCACTCTGGGCGGCTTCCATAGAAAGCAAAAATACAATAAAATAATTTTAAATAAAGAACTGAGGTACATTTTGTAGAAACTGGTAAGTTGAGAAACATTGCATTGCAACTTACTTGTAACCCACCCAGAGTGTCCAGGAGAGCCCAGCCAGATGGGTGGGATATAAACAATAAATTTATTATTATTATTATTATTATTATTATTATTATTACTACTACTACTACTACTACTACTACTACTTGTGTAAGTTACACAGCATTTTGCTCTTCCCCTTGCCCTGAATGGCAGCCCTGTACTATACTAGAAGTGGGTTTTAAAGCTCTCCCGAGTTTGAAAAGCAGCTTGCTCCTAAAGGCAGACAACTCACCAGACTTTGCAATGCTCTGGGGGTGGAGGGGTTTGCAATCTATGGCAGGAACCACCAAGTGAGCAAAGCTGACCTCACATCTCCACACTGTTTACATCACTTTCCTCTCCTGGGACAGTTCACATGTTCATATGGTATCAGAGTTCCCCCACAGAATATTTCTGGGGTTTTACTGATTTTTTGACCGGTGAGAATAATTTATAAATCGCTTGATCAAAGAATCCCCAAGCAGTGTACATTAAACAATGATTATCAATATACAAATGGAAGTCCACAGAATTTAAAAATAGGTACAGGCGGCGACCATTTTTGGCGTGTCCAATTGCCACGTGATCACTGATACGCAGGTCCTTTTGGACCTGGAAGAGGGCATAACGGGCAGAAGGAGGTGGCGGCATAATGGGGCAAGGCATGTTTATGCACACTCCTCCAATGCACAAAAGGAGCAGTAAGGGAACCCCCGTGCAAAATGGTCGCCACCTGTATACATAGCTTGATTACATGTCTGCATAAGGTTTCCGAAACCGAAAAGGTTTTGCGTGTCGAGGTCCCCAAGCCGCCCCAATAAAACACAATTCACATGGAATTTTTGTTTAAGGTTTTTAGCATAATTTTGGCCACAACTTTATTAAAATACAAAAAATGTGAGTGGTTGCTTAGGCCTTGGTTGCATCTATATCTATCTGACCCCGCCCAGGGGCAGACTGACATTTGCACACCCGTGAAAGTCAGAAAGGGAAAACATTTTAGGGGGAAGGTGGAGCTGGCTACCATGCCCTCACCTCTCCCCAAATGCTCCCAGGGGCACTTGCGTGGCCCTAGCCCCTTGACAGGGGTTCAGACAAAAGCATGTGGCAAGCCCCTGGATTCCTTTAATGGAATACCCTTGCAGCAGAAGCATTGGAGGGGCAGGCAGGAAGCTCAACACTGCGCGCAGGGAATATAAAACTTCTTGGCTGTCAATCATAAAATGGCAACATCAAATTCTCCCCAATGAGAAGAGGAGCCAAATCGCAATGGTGGCTAACTTATTTTACCTGCCCAGCAACAGTGGGATGTCTTGTTAGACCCCACCGCAACACGTGCTCTCCATGAAGGAGAACACACTTTAGCAGAAAAAGCACAAGGATATCTGCCAAACATCAATGAACAGGTCCTGTAGTTCCAGAGCACAGGCCTCATCACACTGAGGACTAGACACCACACAGATGTGGAGTGAACATCTGTATTATCCCATGGTCTTGGTGAAGGACAGCTTCCATGGGCAGAGTGGTCAAGGGAAGGACAGCTCCCCTTCTCACCTGGGGGGGGGGAATAGTTTGTTATGAGGTGGTAAATAGTTGCTGGTTACTGAAGATTTCCAGAACACTCATGTGCAAGGAAGCCTGGTGGAAAAGTCTCTTGACTGTGGCCAGCTTTGCATGTCATTCTGAGCCATTGTTAGTATTAAATCATGGTTTCCTCACAAACTTGCATCCTCCTGGTTTATTTCTGCTTACAAAGCCATCGTAGTCACGATTTAGAGAATACAACACCTCGCTTGCGCCATGTGCGCACTATGCAGGGACTGGGGTGGGTGAGGGGGTGGCACATTTATTATTAAACCATAGTATTCACATCCATAAGCTGAACAAGCTGAAAGTCTGCCATAATTGGGGGGGGGCACCAGGGGCGCATTGGAAGATGGCCGACAATACCATCTTTCCGGCTCACATGGGGTAATTAAGAGGCTGATATGGGAGTATGCAGCCTCCCTTGTTTACCCCAGGGAATGGGGAAACACTGCCTTGCCTGCGTTTGCCATAAATCACCCCTGGGTTCGAAAGAAGGGGGTGAAGGCACTAGGCACACAGCCCCCATGGGAGCCGGCTCTCCCAGACCCTGTCTCTGATCGCGCGAACTGGCTGCAGGAACTTGAATTAAACAATTAGAGAAGAAGCAAATGCACATATTTCAAGTGAAGAACGGGAGTTAAGACTGCTAACTGAAGTGACCTCTGTGAAGTAAGAGCGATGGGTTGGATTTAACAGGAATTCATCATGAAGAAGAACATCAAAGGGCTGGTATGTCGGAACGGGACTGGATGTGGAGGGCTTTTTTCTTTTCTTCTATGTGATTACCCAAGAACCCCTCCCCAAAAAGAACCATCGCATAACTGACCTAAGCGGGACGATTAAAAACTGTGTGGAAATGAATTATCAACCAAAAGTTTGGCGTATGGAGATGCGGAAAAGAATAAGGGCTTTTGGAATGGCACAGTAATAAAAAGGGAGTCGCCATGTTGGCAGGTTCTGTCGAAAGATTGATGACTGAGGAGGAGGAAGCTATGGATCTGTTTTTATTTGGGACTTCTGGCAGAACCTCCTCAGAAGACTGAGAAAGGGAGTGACAGACCTGTGAAGATTAACGAGTAGACGGCAAGAGTGTGTTTATTTATGGAAGTGATGAAAAGCAGCAGCCATCTGAATATGACCCTTGGATGAATGGAAAAACCCACACAGGACTACAATTGGTTTCAACTCGCTTGTGGAGACTATCAGAGGTCACAAAGAAAAAGGAAAAATATATGAAAACAACAAGAAGAGATGTGGAAAACAACAAGAAAGGATTGGATAGAATTGTGAACATCATTTGGACAGATTTGTGGACATCAAAGCAGCGGCAACAAGATGATTGGATCCCTTTTGGAACTTGAAATATGGGTAACCCCAACAAAAATTTAAAATTTGGCTTTGTAATTTGGAATTAATGTGATTTGATTAGATTGGTCTGTTAATAAAAATTATTTTTTAAAAAAAAAAAGAAAGAAAGTCTGCCATAATTACATGACCCATGTATCCTAGGTGCATCCATCTCTGACTCTGTGATGACTGTGGCATCAAAGTCGAAACTGATGCAAGTTGTTGTTGTTTTTTTACATCCTAATTGGTCCCCCACCCTTGTGTAAATCAAGAGCAACATGAAGGCCATGACAGCTACAGTCTTTTTTGGTTCCTCCCCAGATCACTTGCCTGCAACTGAGTACAAAATGCCACATCTAGAGTATTTCCTGCTGCATACGTTGAGCCCAATGTGATTTGAGGCAGATCCATGGTTGTCACAGTGGCCAAGAAATTCAGAGCTGCTCCAACCAGCAAGTGGCCTTGGCATATATGTTGTACCAAAGCATTGGGGTTGTCAACACCACTTCCAAGACTGCTTCTGACAGCTTGGTGGCAAACTAACATAATCTCAGTTCTGCGTTAAGGTAATGCCAGTTGAAGACACTCAAAACTGGTAAAACCAGGCTATTTATGTATGCAACGTCAGCAGCAAGGGTTATAGTGGCAAAACACTGGAAAGATAAAAATACACCCACTAAAGAGGAATGGGTAGTCAAATTGTGTGAGTACTTGGAGCTCGCAAAGCTGACAGATGCAGTAAGAGATAAACCTAAAAAATTGGTGAAAGAAGAATGGGAATGTTTAAATAATTATTTAGGGGACAAGGTCTCAGCAAGAAAGAACTGGTTATGCTTAGAATGATACCGCATAGAGAAATGCTCCCTGATACCAAGATGAGGGATTCCTTTGGAGTGCAGATAGAGAGAATTGATAAGAATAATGATCTGTTGTGAACTTGACAGAAGTGTACAATAGATGAGCTTTCCTGTTTTGGCTCATCTTCCTTTTTTTTTCTTTTTCCTTTTTTTCTTTTCCATTTTCCCTTTTCTTTTTTCTTTCCCATAGTTGGTTATGTTCTGTGCCATGTACTTTGATTTTTATTTGTAGTTTTTTTGTAGTTTTTTTCATCATTATTATTATGAAGGAATTTTATTTTGTAATTTTGGTTGTCTATATGTATTTGTTTAAAGCAAAATAAAAGTATTAAAAAAACCCACAACTGGTATCCATTTTTGTGCCATCCAGATATTGTTGGGCTGCGACTACCATCAGTGCCAGCCAGCCTGAGCAGTGGTCAGAAATATTGGGTGTTGGTAGCTCAACAACTTCTGAAGGGCACGACTTTGGCAGAAGGTTTGACAGCAGTATAGCACCTCTGCCTCCTTGCCCCCCAGCTGAGCCTATTGCTGCACTCTGTACCCTGGAAATCACATCTGGAAGAGATTTACACTCCCCTTCTTTCTATCTAGGTTTCTATTATACAAGCCAGGTCAGCATCCCTAATTCCTTGACCATACTTCTGGCTACTTCTGTGTAATCTGACAAGACCTGACATGGAAGGCAACTGGAGAATAGAAAAAGTCATCTGTTAAAGATCCAATGTGATGTGTGCATGTTAGACAGAAGTATTTCTTTTAGTTACACAACTGCTGTGCTGTGCTGGAGCAGCAAGATTTGTCCTGTTTCCTTCCTGAATGTTCGCAGGTTATTTGGCATTCCCTTGAGCTATAAATTACAGCCATAAGCTTGAACCAAAGGAGTTTGTTTAAAAGTAGGCTGGAGTAGGAAAACGACACACACAGCCCATTAAAGCAGCCCAATTCATCTTTCTCTTGCATGGAGAACTAAGTTTCTCTAAGGATCTCACTCTGTGCTTCGCCATGAAGACAGCCACAATCTTTTTCGTAATTTTTATCAGTTTCATGGGAGGCTTAGGGAAAAATCCAAGGCCAAAGAAAAGGAGCAACGGTGATGAAATAAATTTTTATACTAAAGCGAAAGATGCCTGCACGATGAATATGAGTGGAAATGGCGAAGTGAAACTCAGAATAGAATGCCAGAGTCAAGGCAAAATTTACTGGTGTGAATATACTGGGAATCCATCGCTTTGTCGTTCTTTTAATAAGAACCAAAGGATTTATTGGAATCAGATTGCCATGGACCGAAGGAAACAGAGAAACGCCTGCCAGCCCAATGCGGTTCTGAAGCCGTCCATGTGCCAGAGGGCTCCTCCTGAAGCCCACCTGAAGCAAGTGGCTTCCAGCATAAAGCCAAACCCCCAGGCAGATACTGTCAATCAAGCAAAGCCAGTCCCGAACCCTGCAACTTCTCCAAAGCAAGTTAAAAAAAGCCAAGCAGGGAAAGCCTTGCTTAAAAAACCAGGGAGACCCAAACCATCTCCTTTGCCTCCTACAAAAGCAACCCAAGAAGGTCAGATGTCTGGGAACGATTCTGAAGCGATGAAGTTAGCGAAGAAGCATTGCTGGGAGTCCCTGCATGACATCTGTTCCTACATCATCAGCATCTTTAGAGGCTGAGGAGGAAAAGGTAATTTTGTCTCTATCATACTAAGATGTGGTTCTGAATTTCTAAGAGCTGGTTCTAGAACTACAGCTTGAACCCAGGAACATGTCTTAGCCCAAAAGAAAGGAAATGGCAAGATGGGTTTACTGTGATAAGAGTATCGGGGGGGAAATGTATTAGCAAAATCCCACTAAATTAAGTGCTTCTATATCCAAATGGGATATAGAGTTTAATGGGTTTATATAATGGGTTTATAATGAGTTTAATAGTGTGTTTAATGTGAACTATTTAAGCATGTGCACTTAATTCTCCATTTGAAATCAACGTGACAAAAGACTGGTTTATCTTTAGCTGGATAAAGTTGTTTAGTTATGAACCAGGTTGTTTAGTGACGAACCCTAGCTATTTAGTGATGAAACGAGCACTTCCCAGTGAGATATATTTTCAGTTAATAGTTTTGAGGTGCACCAAAAGTTCTACCCAAGTTATTTCTACTCAAGTTATACATAAGACCTTATTAACTGGTATTACTCTAATGCTTTTCTTATAGGACATTTCCTGCTAAAGAGCTATTCCACCAGAATACTTTGAGCTCTGTTTCCCAAGAATATAGCATTTTAACTATATTTGTTGGCTTTTAAGTTTGTTAGATCATTCAGCCAAAGCAGATGGGCAGTCAAGCCAGTTGCGCCTAAGGAAGAACAGGCAAAAGTTCTGCCTTTCAGTGTTTTCAGTTTTGTAAAAACTGTTTCCATTTTGGTGTCAAACTGTATTAAGGAATGGGGGGCGGGGGGAATGAAAGAGAGAGTTTCTCTTTGGCAATGGTAATTTATTGTTAAACTGTAGGTTGAAAGGCAGGTTGTTGATTTCCAAATGTATCCTTAACTTAGTCAATCAATCAACAAAGCAGATCATTAAACATCTAAAATTTATAGTCCTAATTTTTTGGCTTGAAGGTAAATACAAGAGGTATGCATTTTAATGTGTTAAATGAATATAAAAGAACATTGTACAGAAAACTATGCAGCCAGGGGTGTTCACTAGACTGACTGTGGGAAAACTTAGGTTCTCATCTACCGTAAGTTTGGCCGTGGACTTGGTTGGTAGTTTCTAGCCAGAAATCACCCTCAGCATCCATGCTATGGTTGAAGTAAGAGCCATTTCCTTCAGAAGGGACCTCTATACCGGTAACCTGAAAGTGATTGTCCCAAGAAAAAACCCCTCTGCTACATGTATGCTTAGGAACTGTCCTTGCAGGTCTATTCTGGATAAACGTGTGAGTCTTAAAAAGCCTTAAATAGCACTTCCCTAGAATATATGATGGTGTGAATGCTGA
This sequence comes from Podarcis cretensis, assembly GCF_951804945.1. Taxonomy (NCBI): domain Eukaryota; kingdom Metazoa; phylum Chordata; class Lepidosauria; order Squamata; family Lacertidae; genus Podarcis; species Podarcis cretensis. The sequence goes on from NC_137178.1 coordinate 74,091,668, forward strand.
AACTTTTAGATCTAGAACCCAAAACATTGTGCTTGCTTGTAAAGGCTGAAAATGGAACAATGGTACCCAATAGTCAACATTCAGGACGTAAGTATGGAGTTCATAATATGGACCCCAGGGTAGAGCAAACAAAATCCCTCAATGGAAGAGATGTTTGACAGTGGAATAGACTCCCTCTGGAAGTTATGAACTATCCTTCCTTGAAAATTTTTAAGCAGTGTCTAGATGGCCATGTGTCAAGGATGTTTTAGTAGCTGAGATTCCTGCATTGTAGGGGGTTGGACTAAATTACCCCCAAGGTCCCTTCCAACTCTATGATTCTATGAATTATGTGGCTCCTTGGAATTGTGCATGCAGGAATGAGTGTGTTTATCGATTTCTGGTAGTTTCCAGAAACCTGGGTTTATGCTTACAGAATGCAAGCTGAATTTACCAGTAGATGCATGTGAAACAATCTGCTGCTATTGCCAAAATCTTGGTACAACTCATGATAAAATATTTGTGGCACATGAAGTACAATGCAATATTTAAATTCTATGTATTTTTATAGAAAAGAAAGATCCAGTGTCTGCTTTTAAGGAGACAGCTTTCTAAACTATTTATTTCTTCTTGTTTTGCAGGGCAAAAGCCTTACAGTTGCTGAGCTCCTGACAGCATTACTTTTTTCAGCTGGGTTTATATAAACAGCATTACATTTTTGCAGCTGTTCTCTCCCCCCCCCCCTTTATTTCTGAGTATTTTAAACTATAGCCCCAAAGATCTCCAGGAGGAGATAGCTACAAGTCAGTATAGCAGATGCCAATTTAACGATACTGTGCACTAAATTGTACTATGTTGAACACACTAATGGCTCGCTGAACACCAAGCTATAAATATTGTTCCAGTTTGTACAACTAATTAAAAAAAATCCATGTGTGTTTACTGAAATTGCATAATATGGGCTAAGAAAGTCAATTTCCATTTAGACAAGTCTGTTAACTGAAGTAGCAAGAGGGTCGAAGGCAATGAGGAAGCAAGAAGTGAGCTACAAAAATATACCGTATTTTTCGCTCCATAAGACGCACCTAGTTTTTAGAGGAGGAAAACAAGAAAAAAAATATTCTGATGAAACAGTGGATGTATAATTTTTGTGGTTCACGCTGTGGCCATAGACATGTGTTTTGACGATGAATTTGGGGTAGCCCAATGCAAAAATCCTGAGAATCCATGTGGATCCATGCTTTGTAACCACGTTTTTGCGCCATTGCGGCCCCACACAACAGTGGGTACATGATTTTGTTGCTGCAGACTGTAGCCATGGACATGCTATGTGATCTGATGGTGAATTTGGGGTGACCCAATGCAAAAATCCTGAGGATCCATGGGCTTTTACCTCCCCCCTCCCAGGCAGCCTCCGCTAGCTTCCCTTATCTCTCTCCTGATCCCACCGATCAGCTGCTTCCTTTCAACACTCCCTTCCCTCTTGTTTGCCTTAGTGTCTTTTGGAGCAGTTTTTTTGTTCCTCCTTTTCTTCTAATTTCTCTCCTCATTGATTTAGTCTTCCTGTCTCCTCTCCTTGCAAGTTTGCTGTCTTTACCTCCCCTCTCCCAGGCAGCCTCCTTTATCTCTAGCGTCCCTTATCTCGCTTGCAATCGCTTCTGATCAGCGGCTTTGTTTCAACACCCACTTCCCTCTTTCAAAAAAAAGAAGCATGATCTGCTTTTTGCCCCTGGGCAATTCAGCTCCAGGGACCACACATTCGCTCCATAAGACGCACAGACATTTCCCCTTACTTTTTAGGAAGAAAAAAGTGCATCTTATGGAGCAAAAAATACGGTAATTTAAGGTGCAGTTGTATGCATGTTGATAAAGCTATTCCTGATGCACACTCTGTCCTTACCACCAATATATCAATGTGGATGACATTTGGATTCTATTGAAGGCAGTAGTTTTTGCCCCAGACCCCTAAGAACCTCTTCACATGGTGAAACTGAGCAGCTTATTCCTATGACCAGAAGCAGTGGCAGATCTTAGGGACTCAAATTTCAGGGGTTGCCCAATTTTAGCATTCCCCAGAGGCTTTGCACCCAGCATGACCGAACCAATCACACTTCTCTAAATCCAGCTCTGCCAAAGGCAAAGTTCCAGACCATGCAGGAAGGAACCCACAATTGTGGTTCCTCCTCCTGCCATAGAATTGCCAAAAAAGTGAATGTCAGGGTTTTGGGTGTTTTTGTTTTTTTAAGCAGGTTGCCCTCATCATTTCCTTTGGACATCACAGAGCTTTCTTTCACTAGCTAGCAAGAACAGTGGCTGCTCTAGACACTTCTATATGAGAAAAGGTGCAAGAAAAGCTTTGGACATAGATGGCTACGGGTGAATTAAGCCCTTGGGCCAAAAATGGATAGCCGCATGCTGCAAACAATGATGAAGGGGCTTTGTGTCCATAGAAGGGCAATTTATCACTCTAGAGCAGGGCTGCCAACTTTGAGGGATGAACAAAATGGTTTATTCAAGCACTGAACAACCTTTGGTAAGTATTTTGGGTGGGGTTAAGGTGGTGGTGTATAATAATAATAATAATAATAATAATAATAATAATAATAGTAGTAGTAATTTTTTATTTGTATCCCGCCCTCCCCAGCCAAAGCCAGGCTCAGAGCGGCTAACAACAGTAAAATAATACAACATTCTAAAATCATTTCATTATAAAATCATTTCAAATCAAATTAATGGCAACCATTGGGTTAGAGTTCTGTGAGGATTACCAAAGGAGGGGGTCAGGCTGTGCCCTGGCCAAAGGCCTGGTGGGACAGCTCTGTCTTGCAGGCCCTGCAGAAAGATGTCAAGTCCCGCAGGGCCCTAGTCTCTTGTGACAGAGCATTCCACCAGATCGGAGCCACAGCCAAAAAAGCCCTGGCTCTGGTTGAGACCAGCCTAACCTCCCTGTGGCCCAGGATCTCCAAGATGTTTTTGTTTGAAGACTGTAAGGTCCTCTGTGGGACATACCAGGAGAGGCGGTCCCGTAGGTACGAGGGTCCTAGGCCGTATAGGGCTTTAAAGGTTAAAACCAGCACCTTAAACCTGATCCTGTACTCCACCGGGAGCCAGTGCAGCTGGTATAGCACTGAGTGAATGTGCTCCTGCAGTGAGGACCCCGTAAGGAGTCTCGCCGCAGGATTCTGCACCTGCTGGAGTTTCTGGGTCAATCTCAGGGGCAGCCCCAAGTAGAGTGAGTTACAATAATGCAGTCTGGAGGTGACCGTCGCATGGATCACAGTGGCTAGGTCAGGGCGAGAGAGGTAAGGAGCCAACTGCTTAGCGTGGCGGAGGTGAAACCCGCACCCCCATGCTTCAGAAGATAAGGAAAAGAAAAAGGACATATTTCTCCTGTCTCATTCTCCTGAACTGAGTAGACCATCCCACTACACATAGCAAGGTTGGGGAACTTGTGGTCCTCCAGACTTTGTTGGGCTCCAACTCCCACCAGCCCCAGGTGAGCCACAGGTGAGCGGGTCACAGTCCAGCAACATCAGGATGGCCACAGCTTTCCCATCCCTGATACAGAGCATCAAAACAACAAAATACTTCTGTGTGGAAGAGAGAGAGAGAAAATATAGGGAAAAGACAAGAGAGAGCAGTACTGAAAGAGTCTGTTCCAGACTGTTTGAGGCCATGAACAGGAGCCGTTTTCATAACCCATGTGTCTTAGAGGGTGGGGGATACATTGGAACATTTTGATGCGAGTCCAGTGAACACGGGTGACACTGAGTACCTATCCATCATCATCATCATCATCATAGACTTTTATTGTGCTAGCCATAGGCCATGACATCATTCAGAAAAATAACAAAGGAAAACCAGCAATAACCTTAAAAATCATCAGGCACCACACATACAATATAAACCACGGTCACAACTACTAAGATTGTTTGTTGCATAAAGTAGAATAGCAGAAGATTCTCTAGTAAAATGTGCCAACTTAAATATCCGAATCCCCTTTGCAGTTGACCGCTATTTTATCTAGTTCTTTCCTCCTGATGTTCTTAGCTGTCAACGCATAGAGTGCTACTTTATAAGTTGCAAAGTCATCAGTATCCCTCAGCAGCCATTTCACCCTTTCCACCCTATTCAAGTGAGTTCCATTCAGTAACAGGGGTTTTATGAATCAGTCTCTTGGGTCTATATATAACAGGCACTGCCATAAATAGTGGCACAGGTCCTCCACACACAGGTCTGCCCACACAGATAAAGTCTCTCTTCATAATGTACTTTGCTGTAGCATCCATCCAGCACCACTGAGGGCATCGATTGGAATCGTAATTCTTTCAAAGCGATTCTAAGCACGGCAAGTGGGAGCTTTGACAGGTAACTGGCCCGGGTCTGTTCTGTTTTAATAAGTGGAAACCATGGCAAACTCTTGGTAGAAGCCATCATGGTTAGATCCCTAAAGAGACAATCTCTTAAGTGCCTCTTCTCCATCTTCATAGTCACCTGAAAATCTTGTAATTGGGACAAGAGGCACTGGATACTGTCCTTCCAACAGTTGTTCTGCTTCTGTTCTGTGTGTGACATAGCGGGGAATCTCTCCTCCGAAAGAAATTGAAGTCTTTTCACATAATTTAAGCACAGGTAATCAGTTCTAGCCTGTATTGTTGTCACGTCAGCTTCAACGCGGAGAAGAGCAGCTGGAGTCCCGTTGGGGAGCGAGAGCACTTTCCTGAGGAATTTGTTCTGCACTATTTCTAAGGCTTTGTTGGCATTTGGGTCCTTACCCCATATCGCTACTCCATGAAGCATCTGGGAGACCACTTCAGTGGCAAAGATTTTCAATAGCTGACCACCCCATAAAGGTTCCAATAGCTGACCACCCACCATAAAATAGAATTTCATTAATGCCCCACAAGCTTTCTGTGCTTTGAGTTTCATAGCCTCGATGTGACCTATCCATTTGAAAGCAGTACGAGGCCACCCAAAAACAAGGGAGTGGTTTCCGCATACTTGGTTGCAGTCAGGAGTGACACACCCTAGATATGGAGAACTATATATAGAAAAGCTTACATGGTACACAGTCAACATCTTGGAGGTCCTAGGACTTAGAGATTGTTGATGGCTGCTGAATCAGTAGGGGAATGGGGAAGGGACTGAATAATAACCAAGGAGTTGAGCAGACTATGAGTCCATCAGGGGTGCCAACTTAAATAAAAAAATTGTGGGTAGGTAAGCCCCACCCTGCATAATTGATCACATGACATGGTGCACACATACCTTTTGAATGGCAATGCCCATCAACTGGGGAGGCTGGCCCCCTCAAATATTTTATTGGGAAGGCTGAAGACCCCTTGGAGCCATCAGTTATGTGCAGTTCAGACATGGAATGTCAGGAGCACAGAAGAAAATGGAAGAGGGAGTAGAGCAGGAATTGGTATGCTGAAACCCCTACATTGGGTTCAATGTTTCTGTCAATAAGTCCAGAAAGAACACCCACCATAGGGACAGCCTTACTGCCATTCTTGGATGACCAGCCTTGTAAAATGATTGCACCAAGGTTCATCTAAAGCAGGCACCCCCAAACTTGGCCCTCCAGCTGTTTTTGGGACTACAATTCCCATCATCCCTGACCACTGGTCCTGTTAGCTAGGGATGATGGGAATTTTAGTCCCAAAACAGCTGGAGGGCCGAGTCTGGGGGTGCCTGATCTAAAGGTTCATCAACCTGGGAAGGTAGCCCATTCGGGAGAAGGAAAACTCTTTATCTTAAATCTCTGCTACTTTATGGGTATCTTCTGGGGAAGAAAAGACTAAGGAGTAAACTGTACACAAATCTAGAGTAGGGACCCTAAGATGGTCGGATGGTGCCTTGTGTGCATCCTTCCAGAAACTCCTGCAGCAGGTATGAAATGTATGGCTCTGCTTCCCTTTGGACTACATCAATGAGGCCAAGTAGGGGGATCATCTTATCATCTGGGCAGCTCAGGACCTTCATACACTGCCCAGGCTTGCATCCCGAAGAGGTCACTTCAGTGCTGCTGGCGCAGTGGTTTGACTTCACCTTCAGAGGTGCACTCCATTGTCTCACAAGACAGATAGAAGCCAACAACAACATCTAAAGCAGCAGAGCAAAGCAGTCTTGGAAGTTTGAAGGTAGAGTGGTCACTAATGGGAGCACGGATATCAATAATGTGCCCAAAGGCTAGCTAACACACTGAGCAGAAACACAGTAGCATTTGCTTGGAATGGATCTGGGCTTGTCTTGAGGCTGACCCATAGAATGTTTACTTGTTCTTGGTCATATTATGTTCTACAGTTGAGATTAGTATATGACCGAGATGCAAGGATTGATAAAAGGGACCTCTGAAAGGATCTTGCCAAGTTACTTGGTCCTACTTTTGCCCACTTTTAGCACTTGCATAAATTTAATGTATGGATGATTCTTTTTATTTATTGAATTTCTATACTGCCCTATACCCATAGGTCTCATGATGTGAATATGACATACAACTTAGTGCTACTAATTCTGTTGCGTTAGTAGACAGCAGAGAGTGGTGGCTATCATATCCTGACTGATTGTGATTCCTTTTCTTTTTTAAAAAATGTGCTGTTTTTCAGTCAAAATTTTCTACAAAATCTTCTTGCATCAGTTAACGTTTAATACAACAAAATTTCATGCACAAGGGATCAGAGGTTAGGAGACTTCTAGATACAAATCAAAACAAAGCTACAGTCCCTGACTCTAGGCTAACATTCTAGAAAGAAGGCACAGAAGGAAGGAGTGTTAAAAGTTAGGGGAAGGTTACTATGACTGATTTGAATCAAGTTACGACCAAGCTGATCTTCCTTTTGCTGGGATGGAGGTATTGTAACTATGCTCACCTTTGCAGCCACAGGACAGAAACATGGATTTCTGTTTGAGAGAAAGAAGGAACCCTTCATTGTGGTGGTCTTCCTGGGAAACATTCAAACAACCCTGGTCCGATGTTCAGAGGTAGCGCCCTTCTTCTGCTATGAATGGTGGGGCATGCTCATCTGATTTGGGAAGGGGAATCATTCAGGTAAATTTCAATTTCATTATAAGCCTGGAACAAGGAATATTAGACCATACCTGCAGTACACCGTGCATGCAGTAGAACTGAATGCCTAGGCAGAAATTGCTTTCAGATATTTTCACAGACTGGATCTTTTCAGGTGGCTCAGTTTGCCAGCAAGCTAGTTCAGAAAAGAAAGGCTCTCTGTTGTCCCTTCACTAAAACCACTGTAGAACTAAAGAAAACATACCACAGCAGGAAAAATACATCCTGTAAATTGACTAGCCAAAGGGCTTTTATAGCACATTTCTTCAAATGGTGCTGGGCCCTGGCCATAACTCAAACAGCAGCCTTGCTTCTTTGCCTGATGCTGCACAATGTCTGTTTTGAAAGCCAATAATGACTATGCTTATTCTTTCTGTGCCACATGTGAAAGTGGCACAGAACAATAATTGTTTGTCCACTAGGTGACACTGCAGCTGTTGGGAAACAGCCTCCCCACTGCATAGTGTGCATTGCATGGCGTCCCTTGCAAAATGCATGCAAGATTATTGGCATCCTTAATGTCAAAGTGTGAGAAGACATGACAGGTACATGCTAATACAGGAGGGCATGTAGCATACTCTTCCTTTCTCAAGAAGTTCATTATGCTGTTGTTGTTTAGTCGTTTAGTTGTGTCCGACTCTTCGTGACCCCATGGACCAGAGCACGCCAGGCACTCCTATCTTCCACTGCCTCTCGCAGTTTGGTCAAACTCATGTTGGTAGCTTCGAGAACACTGTCCAGCCATTTCGCCCTCTGTCATCCCGTTTTCCTTGTGCCCTCCATCTTTCCCAACATCAGGGTCTTTTCCAGGGAGTCTTCTCTTCTCATGAGGCGGCCAAATTATTAGAGCCTCAGCTTCAGGATCTGTCCTTCCAGTCAGCACTCATTTCCTTCAGAATGGAGAGGTTTGATCTTCTTGCAGTCCATGGGACTCTCAAGAGTCTCCTCCAGCACCATAATTCAAAAGCATCAATTCTTCGGCGATCAGCCTTCTTTATGGTCTAGCTCTCACTTCCATACATCACTACTGGGAAAACCATAGCTTTAACTATACTGACCTTTGTTGGCAAAGGGATGTCTCTGCTTTTTAAGATGCTGTAGAGCACCGTTAATGCATAAAATGCTTTGCAATTGGTTATCATAGCCCTTCTATTTCCTACTCTATAATTTCTGAATGATAATTACAATTTCCTGGTCCAAACTGAGATAGAGTGAATTGCCTAACCTTATCCATGGTAATGTATCATTTCTGAGCTAGGAACTAAAAACGAGTCTGTCCAAAACATTAGCTTGATCAAAGGGAAGAGCGACCAATAGAGAGCACTCAAGCACTCCCTGGATCAACACTGTAAAGAGGAAGAGTTTCAATTTGATACCCCACTTTATCACTACCTGAAGGAGTCTCAAAGAGGCTAACAATTTCCTTTCCCTTCCTTGCCCACAACAAACACTCTGTGAGGTGAGTAAGGCTGAGAGACTTCAGAGAAGTGTGACTGGCCCAAGGTCACCCAGCAGCTTCATGTGGAGGAGCGGGGAAGCGAACCTGGTCCACCAGATTACGAGTCCACTGCTCTTAACCACTACACCACACTGGCTCTTCTACACCACACTGACACACTGGCACCCAAAGAAGCCGGAGCTCACCCCTCTGCCTTTTTCAATAGTCCCTTATTAGGAAGGGAGAAGAAATTCCATCCAGTTTGCATTTGAAGCCAAATCTATCAAGTCCACACTTTACAAAACAGTATGGGAACCGAAGCACAGCCATTCTTCCAAATTCACACTTATCAGAATTTTGCAATGCAATCCCAAACAGTATTTACAGTCATGTACATATCAGAGAGGAACTGCATAAAAATGAATAGATTAGTGAAAACAACATACTAAAATGCATTATATTAGAAGAAATTGCTGACAAAAGTTTACTTATTAGGAGAAATTCACACTAAAACGCTCAAGAATTTTCATGAAGATTTTTTTTAAAAAAAAAAAAAAAAAACCTTCTTTCTTTGTTTTTTACAAATGGCTGCAGAAATGTGAAGAACTGGATTTAGGTTTGGAAGGGTGAGATACTGACAGAACCAAAGACTGACAGAACCCACCTATGAACCAGTTCAGTACACCTTACAGATGTGAACCAAGCAAACTCCTCCAGCCTCTCTAGGTGTGATTGATAGTGAAAAAAACTAGCTGGTAGTGATGCCATATTGCACAAAATCTCTGCAGAAGAATACTTCTTTTCCACTTGGAAAAACAATAACCCATAATCCCAGTTGCATGAATTTGCTTTTTGCATATGCAGGGTTATTTCTGCATCACCCTTGCAGCAAACTGGGCAAGTCTCTCCTTCGCATTCTGCCTTAGAAGGGCACATATTACCCACTTTCTGTAAAATTGTGAGACTGCCCTCTATCAAGAAGGGGCTCGTTTTAAGGACATACATTTTAAGGTAATCAGTTCTTCAGATTTATTTGGAAAGAAACCTCTTTGAGTACAAGTGGTTTTGCTTTGAGCAAATATGAATAAGATTGCACATTGTGTGATGTGGGAGCGATTTAAAGACATAGACCAGCCAGAGGCATTTGTTTTCAGGTAATGAATGCTTCTTTGAACCAATCCCACCCCACTTGCAATATACATCTGTCACCACCCAGGGTAGCCTAAACCGAGGTTGTGTGCTCAGCTGAATGCCACCCAAACTTCAGCAGCTTTAGTAAACAATATCTGGCAAGAGTGGTCTGATTTTATATTTAGAAACAGGTGGATGAGTGAATATGTATTATTGGCAAAGTCATGAATGTAGTTTTAAGATTCTTATCTTTCACATCACCACCCATGTTAAGATCTGGGTGGCCTCCTCTTTTATGTCAGGGTGATCTGGGCAGATCTACACTTCCTGCAGAGTTTGCTGCAGGCACACCAAACATGTGCACACGAGGGTGCTGTGTACTTAATTTAACACCTGAATACATGCCTTGAGGAGCTAATCAAGGTTCCCAGATGTTAAAGACAAGTTAAAAGTTCCCAGTTTGCTAAAGAGACAAATGCAGGGTCCAGGTTGATTCATTTGTGAAGAGTGGTCTTTGGGGTCCCGAGTCACATAAGGCTTTGACAGTAATGGATCCAGAAGCACACCCAAACTACATACCTGCTCCTTTGGAGGGAGTATAACCTAGGGTTGCCAGACATCCCTGGTTCCCGGGGATAGTCCCAAGATTTGCAAATCTGTCCTTGGACAAATTCCGTCCCCGGAATGTCCCCAGATTTGCAAATCTGTCCCCGGGAAACGTGGCAGCAGCAGTCTCAGCAGCCCGGAGCCAGCCTGGTAGCACAGTTGGCTCTGGCTGGCTTCAGGAGCTGCTCACTGCCGTGATGCCCACAATTTTTCCTGCGCCACAGCAGTGAGCAGCTTCTGAAGCCAGCCAGAGCCAACTGCACTACCAGGTTGGCTCTGGGCTGCTGACTGCCGCTGCAGAAGGGGAACCGGGGACGTCCGGTGGTACAGATCTCTTTCCCCTTCCCCCTTTGTTTTGACTGATCGGGGGAGGTTCGGGAGTCGTGGGCCGGCAGCCATTGCCCAGGAGGGGTGCAGGGCACGTGGTTTCTCTGCCAGGCAAGGCGCAAAGCCCTTCTTTTGCACCCTGTAAAACATAGATGCACAGAGTTTTTAAAAAACTGGGCAACGGCCACCCGCCCATGACTCCCAAGCCTCCCCTGATCAGTCAAAACAAAGGGGGAAGGGGGCAGGAGATTGGGGGAGGCTCGGGAGTCAGGGGCAGGTGGCCGTTGCCCAGTTTTTAAAAAACTCTGTGCATTTATGTTTCACAGGGTGCGAAAGAAGGGCTTTGCACCTTTATACACCATGCATGTGTGCTCAGGCCCAGGGTCTTTTGCCTCACCATCCTCACTACTGACTCCCTGTTGCTACTCAGCTTCAAAGGAACAAAGATCTCCCTGGATTCATTGAAAAAAAATCTGGTAACCATAGTATAACCCCATCCGTAGGCCAGACACACATACCCCATCCAGTATAGGGAACCAGCCACTGACAGTGCCTCAGCCTGGATTGAACTGTAGTTTATTGGCTCTCATCCAGTTCATTAGTATGGTCTGGATACCAATCTAGCACATCCATTATAGAGTAAAGTTACCAGACGTCCCCGTTTCCCGGGGACAGTCCCCGGATTTACAAATCAGTCCCCTGACAAAATCCTATCATTCCTACTGAAGTTGAAAAGTGTCCCCAGATTCATTGAAAACAATCTGGTAACCTTATACTAGACTTGCAAATATAAAGGAGAAGCAGAGCAGCTTATCGTCAGCATACTACAGGCAATGCACTCTAGAGCTCAGGGTGATCTGACCCTGTGGTATCATGCGGATGTTAGACAGTATGGGGGACAGGTTTGAACCCTGCTGCAGTGCCATATTCTTGAAGGTCCATGTGTCAAGGACCGTGCTGAGATGGGCTGCACTGAGGAGGAAGGGTGGGAGCCTCCCCCTCCCCCTACTCCTGACCAAAATCCTTACTCTTCCCAGGAGCAGGTGGACAGTATAGATTTGGAACAGCGGTTTGCAGAGGGACATAGTTCAGAAGGCAGAAGCTGGGAAATACTGGATGGGGAACAGCTAGGAGGAGAAGCAGAGAGCGAGAGAGAATTAACAGATTCATTGTCTCTGGAAAGCATTCATCTGCTCATCCCAAGGTCAAGAAGAGCTGATAATGTGGCAGCACAGAAAGCACAGTTGTTATGAGCTCAGGTTACCAGATGCGGTAGTGACATGGGTGACTAGGGAGGATGTTTGTGGAACCCTTAATTGGGAGCACCGTCATTCCTAGGAAATGGATTCTTTGTTCTCTTGCTGTGAACATTAAAGTTTCTAACTGGTAAGAAGACTCCTTTTCCTTTGTTCTGCTTATCTACTGCCAAAGGGGGGAGGAAGCCTGATTCCCTGAAGCCTGACACCATGTGACCAAACACTCAACAAGCATCACCATCAGGAGAAAGCCATCCAAGTAGGATTGGAACCACCATAAAGCAGTGCTCCACAACCCCCACTTAGAAAGTAGCTCCAGAAGAATGCCATGGTTGATGGCATTCCAGGAGAACGAATACTATGATGAGGAGCATCTTAGATGCTGAGATTTTAGATCCCAAACCTGAGACCTAGAGGTGGTCTCTGGTGATGTTAAGAAGGGAGGTCCTGGTGATGTCACAGGACAGCCCCAGGAGACAGATGTTAATTGAGAGAGGGGAGCAGAGTAGGGTAGACCCCCCACACACACACACTTTGTGTCTATGCCATAAATTTTCAGCCAGCTCCTGCCAGGCTGCAGCTTGCAAACTGCATGCACAATCCTCTTTTTAAAAGGAAATTAATAAGACAAGAGTGCCTTTAATACTTGGATATTCAAGCCCAACACCTGGAGGGGGACAGGCAAAAGGAGACAACAGCTCAGACCTAAAGGTCTGGCGACCCTTTGGATGGTACTGAAAGTGGCTGAGAGATCAAGAAGAGTTTTCAGAGACACATAACCCTGTTTGCCACAGCCATCAAAGTATTTCTGGCTAGGCATTTTCCCTCCAGGTCATCCGGTGCAGAACTCTGGTGTTTCAGCCAACCACTAATTCAGGAGTTGGAGAAGTTTCAAAATGCATTTGTGAAGAAAATACTGGCTTTATCTGCTGGTATTCCAGCTGCTTAGGCATGTGCCTAAATTGTCTTACATTGATCGTAACTAAAAGAGACTATGATCTGAAGATGAAAAGAGACATTGCATGTTCTTTTGTAATTCCAGAAAATCTTTAATAAAAATATTAAAAATAAATAAATACAAGTTTGCTTATTAAAATTTACAGAATTAAGATTTAATCTCATGCCCTGTACTTTTTTGGATGGTTGTTATAAGAAATTGCCCCTGGAGCAGCATCTTGTATATTTTGTAAAACTGTCACAGATGATATTGTCCATTTTATTACTCTATGCCCATTTTATCCCATGCATAATATTTTGTGTTTAATTGATGAGTTTGCTTGCTTTTTGCCATCTGATATTTTGTGTTAATTTGCATACTCCTTTGTTTGCACTCCTGGCCACGAAATTAAGAGCTGGATTTGTGTATGCGGATTTTTTGCTTCTGTTTTGTTATGGCTAAACAAACAAAATTATTACCTCCGTCCCTTCCTCTTTTTTTTTTAAATAATTTTTATTAACTGGCCAATCACATCAAATTAAATCACATCATATAAATTCCGAATTACAAAGCCAAATTTTTAAATTTTGTTGGGGGAACCCATACTTCAAGATCCAAAGGGGAATTCAGATCATCTTCTTATTACTGCGTTAATGTCCAAATCAGTCCCAATCAGTCCAAACAAAGTTCATAATTCTATCCAGTCTTATCTTGGTGTTGCCACATCATATCTTGTTCGTATAATTTCTCTTTCTCCTTTACGATCTCTTCTGTTAGTCTCCTTAAGCCGATAGCAAGTGTAATAATCCTGTGTGGATTTCCCGTTCCTCCACTAAGTCCAGATGGTTTCCATATATCTCCTTCGTAGATAACATCACTTTATCCATCGTAAATTTTGGCATTTGTCGCTCTTAAGTCCCACCGAGGAGTTGATTCACGATATGTAAACAACTCTATTTCTCTCTTTCTCCTCCCAGACCCAAGAGCTCCCACAATGCCTCACAAAATGGCGAACGGCATTTTTTCCTGACTGCGTCACTCCAAAACTCTTAGCTTTCCAGCTTCATCTTGAAACATTGCTTTGGATCGAAGGTTTATCTCCACACAGCCTTAAATCCACAGCTTAAGTCCTTAATTTCTGACTCATTAGGGGAGGGGGATTCTTGTTAAATCACATAAAAAGGTAGAGGCAGGTTTTCCCCCCCCCCTCCCCCCTCAGTCATTACCGTATCTTGACGTTCTTCTCGTATTTTATTGTTGTCTTGTTATCAGAGATCTCTTCTGTCAGCAGTATTTACTCCCCTTTTTCCTTGATGTATGTGCAATTAATCACGTCCAAATTATTTCTTTTAAAGATCATTGCAACCAGCGGCGCGAATCGGGGACAGCGTCGAGGAGTGCCGAAAATCCCACAGGAGAGCTTTGTGCCTAGTGCCCCCACCCCCACAAATTCGGGGGTGGTATAGGGCACAGCAGGCAAGGGCCGTCCCCCCCATAATCCTGGGGGGGTTAAGGAGGCTAATTACCCCCATCATAGCCTCCAAATTACCTCGTGTGGGTCGGAGAGATGTTATTGTCAGCCATCTTCCGATGCGCCACCTAGTGGCCCCCCTACCTCTGTCCCTTCCTACCAACCCCTTTGTCCTGACATAGGTGATCAAACAGAGTTGCCAAGGCAGGGCCCCAACCAGACCTAAATCCAGAATAAAACGAATCTAAAAAAACCAGTCTCATCCAAAAGAGCCTGGATCTGACCCAAGAACTTTGGCCAAGAAGGCTGCCCACATGAACCAAGGCATAGGCAAAGAGCCAACTAAACCCCCTCACCCCCAAATTGAGGAACAACAGAGGTTTCAGCAGAGTTTCTCCTTCCACATCTCAGGTAAAAGAGCTTTTGCCAGTATTTCACATTGGGTGAAAAGTAGCTAAAAGTGCATTTGGGAGTCATTGAGATGAGGAGTTACAGTGGCAGCAGGACTGTCTTGGGCCGAAAAGGCTGTTTTAAGAGAACGAACAGGAGATAAGACGAAGGTGAGAACTAGAGTTGCTGCAGGTCCCTAGAAAAATTTGATCATCCTTTTTTTTGGGGGGGGGAATGTCCCCTGCCCTGTTTGGACTTCAAATGGGATGCCTTTTTTCACATATTGGAGCCCCTTTCCTCCTCAAAACTGTATGGGCAGGGGGTGGGTCCAGTGGGAGAAGGAAAGAGAGAGTCCTTTTGTGCTCCCAGAGGGGGCAGGTCGGTCAGACTCAGAAAGTGATTGGGGGGGGGTTGCAAATGGGGCTGCTCCAGTGGAGAATGGAAGAGTTTGCAGTGCATGAGCAGCAAGGCCAAAGAGCAAGATCGGAAAGTAAAGCACTCAGGTAAAGTACCGTACTGCCAATTGCCCGCCCTATTGCCACAGCATCAGCCAATCAACACCACCCATTGACACAGCAACCAATAACACGTACAATAGCTGCTAGCAGCCGTGGCAGCAACCAATCAAACCTCCACCCTATGCACTACCCATGTATAAGACGACTCCCATTTTTAGCATGATTTTTAAAGGAAAAAACATAGTCTTATACACGGAAAAGTACGGTAATTTTTAGCTCCCCAATTCCCCCCTGACCTGTCCCTTATTTTGCCTGACCAAAGGTGGCAACCCTAGCCTGGAACTGCTGCCTGAATGGAGATGTAAGTCTTCTACAGCTATTGGTCCTATCCCCGAGGTGGGGATGTCATTTGATGCTCTAGTTCAGACATCGAAACATCTTGGCCTGGCGCTAGGGGCTAGATGAGTCATCCTCGCTTCCAGTTGTCTGTCACCTATTTTAAGAACTGAATTAGGATGAGCTGCCTCATTTATACACACTCCAGAATGTGGTTCAGCCCCACGGCCAGGAAGAATAACAATAATATTGTTTTGCTGCCACCTTGCCGTCAATCGGCAACTGGTTTTTTTGTCAAGGTGAAAAATTTCCAATCCCTGTTGCCTTCAAGCCTCCCTCTTTCGCCATTTTAAAATACGTTTCTGTGGTAGAAATTTGAACAATCATTCTGCCTTAACTTGTTTACCAGCTGGCATGCAAGTTAAGCCAGAATTCCAGGTAATTCCATAATGGGAATTGCAGCAGGAATAACATTCATGGACTGTAAGTGGAGCCAAAATCTGCAACCCAGCACACGATTAGGCAGTCCTAGTACGCTTCCACATTGCACTTCTTTCATCTTGAATAATTAAATTGGCAGAGGTATTGCTGGTAGTTAAAAACAAGCAGATTGTTCTCTTATGTAATTACGTAATTATGAAGGTTTGCTTTTTAATCATGCCCACATATTAAATTTATAGATGTTGATGATCCAAGTCATTCAAAGATCTCAGAGAGAAAAAAATCTTTTACTAAACAATGTGTGTTTTGTATTCCTTTAACAAGAACTTCTAGCAAAACTATAACTTTCACAAGCCAGTTGGTACAGGCTCATCACAATGAGATGAAGATGGAGATTTTCAGTGAAGTGTAACGATCTTCAGGCATGTCCCAGAAACCGACTCCTATGTTCTCAGTTCACTGGTTAGGCAGGAATTGAAACAGAACCATTTGGGACATATGTACACACACACACACACACACACACTGCTTAATGCCAAAATAGGCTTCTAAGTGGTGGTAGTCAACATCAGTGCTTTTTTTCTTTAAAAAAATGTTTAGGCGTACTCTCATTTTGACTCAAGAAAATCACCATTTTATAGTTCGAATCGGGGAAAATAAATACAGTAAATGGACAAAAGTACAAAGATTCATAAATGTTTAGGGGTATGTGTCCCCCTGTGCCCCCTAGAGGAAAAAAATACTGGTCAACATAATGGAGAGCTAAGGGATGGGGAAAGATGTGAGGGCATAGGAAAATGGGCAGAGGTGGCTGAGGAAACAAGTGGTGATCAGAGTGAAGGTCACCCAGTGGAGGATGGTCCATTTGGGACCATTGCCCCAACAACCTCAAGCAGTCCCCACCTGCCCACCTTTGTGTTTACACCTAGTCCAGGGGGCGGCACTGGTTACCAGCTTCCTCCTTCTTAGTCCCAATGTCCTTTGTAGAATTCTGCCAGGAGTAGAATGGGGACAAAATTAGAATTAGTTGGTTGTGCCTGCCATTGCCTCTGGCCTTTGTCTACTGTTGTCTTCCCTTCCTTCCATTCTGCCAATCTTCATTGGCACCAGCCACCACCAGGTCAAGACATTTTGTTGTTGCCTGAGATGAAGGACGAGATGGTGCCCCTGTCCCAGGCAGAGTGAGGCGACTGCCTCTGGCGGTCACTGTTGAGGGTCAAGGAGCTAAGATGGCTGCTGCTTTCGGGTGTGGTGATGGATGCTGTCTCGTCTCCAGATTCAACTTCTAGTCCAGCCAGTTTCTGTATGTGGAATGGAAGGTGTCATTTTGTTCTTTGTCTGAGGAACAGAACATCTTGGGCAGCCTTGACCCCAATTTGATGTTAAAAAAACAGGTGGGAGCTATATGAGGACTTTTCTCACATAAGATACAGTGGTACCTTAGGTTAAGAACTTAATTCGTTCTGGAGGTCTGTTCTTAACCTGAAACTGTTCTTAACCTGAAGTACCACTTTAGCTAATGGGGCCTCCTGCCGCCGCCGTGCGATTTCTGTTCTCATCCTGAAGCAAAGTTATTAACCTGGGGTATTATTTCTGGGTTAGCGGAGTCTGTAACCTGAAGTGTCTGTAACCTGAAGCATCTGTAACCCGAGGTACCACTGTATATATAACCTACATTGTGAGTGGTAGGGGGAAACCAGATATCAAGCAATTGATTGCAACAAACTGTTGTGTGTGTGCAAATTATAGGCGGAATGAGACAATAAAAGTAGACAGTGGTCATTCATTCATATAGGTAAAGGTAAAGGGACCCCTAACCATTAGGTCCAGTCGTGGCGACTCTGGGGTTGCGGCGCTCTTCTCACTTTATTGGCCAAGGGAGCCGGCATACAGCTTCCGGGTCATGTGGCCAGCATGACTAAGCCACTCCTGGCGAACCAGAGCAGCGCACGGAAACGCCGTTTACCTTCCCGCTGGAGCGGTACCTATTTATCTACTTGCACTTTGACGTGCTTTCAAACTGCTAGGTTGGCAGGAATTCATTCATATATGAACAAGCAAAATCCTAAACTGGCAAAAGCCTTCAGTATGGGGGTTGGATGTAACAAATGTTCTGCTGCCAGAAGAAATGATCCACCAAACACCAGCATTTAATAGACACCAGACAGCCGAAGCCCCGAAGTGCTAAGTGTTAAGTGACAATATGAATAGCTGGCAAGTAAGAATTGGGCTTTGCCAATGGCTTTGATGACCAATCCCAGCAACCAGGATTGAAAATTTAGCCAATATTGCTACTCTGCAAGTAAATGAAAGCTGTCTGCCTAGTGAGGATTTCCATCCTACACTTCTGTGTGAAGCTGGGCGGTGGGATGGTTGGGAATTCTGCTGAATGTATAATATATTTCTTGGCACTTTCACCTTGCAGATTTTGCAAGGATTTCCATGAAGACAGCTTTAGTCATGTGACGGGCCAGATTCCCGAAAAGTCATTTACATAAGTAAGAAATGCACTGCATGGCATTTCTACAAAACCATGTAGGGGTTTTCCAAATAGCTGCTCACCTGCTCCTTACAGCAATGGGAGCAATGGGAGCCAGCATGGTGTAGTGGTTAAGAGCGGTGGACTCGTAATCTGGTGAACCGGGTTCGCTTCCCCGCTCCTCCACATGCAGCTGCTGGGTGACCTTGGGCTAGTCACACTTTTCTGAAGTCTCTCAGCCCCACTCACCTCACAGAGTGTTTGTTGTGGGGGAGGAAGAGAAAGGAGATTGTTAGCCGCTTGGAGACTCCTTCGGGTAGTTATAAAAGGTAAAGGTAAAGGTACCCCTGCCCGTACGGGCCAGTCTTGACAGACTCTGGGGTTGTGCGCCCATCTCACTTAAGAGGCCAGGGGCCAGCGCTGTCCGGAGACACTTCCGGGTCACGTGGCCAGCGTGACATCGCTGCTCTGGCAAGCCAGAGCCGCACACGGAAACGCCGTTTACCTTCCCGCTGGTAAGCGGTCCCTATTTATCTACTTGCACCCGGAGGTGCTTTTGAACTGCTAGGTTGGCAGGCGCTGGGACCGAGCAGCGGGAGCGCACCCCGCCGCAGGGATTCGAACCGCCGACCTTTCGATCGGCAAGTCCTAGGCGCTGAGGCTTTAACCCACAGCACCACCTGCGTCCCAAAGTTATAAAGTTATAAAGCGGGATATCAAATCCAAACTCTTCTTCTTCTCCTTCAAGGCTCTGAAACAGCCATGGTTGCCCTGATTGGGAGAGAGATGGGGAATGTGACGCTGCTAGTTCTCCTTGATCTGTCAAGGGCTTTTGATACCATTGACCATGACATCCTGTCTCCTAGACGGCTTTGAAAGAGGATTAGATAAAGAGAGAGCTATTGAAGGCTGCTGTTAATTCTGGATACCAGTGGCTGGAAGCCACAGGAGTGCGGGGAGAGGGCCTTTGAGTTCAGGTTCTGCTTGGTTCTGCTTGTGGGTTTGCCAGAGGCATCTGGCTGGCTGCAGTGAGAACAGGATCTAGCAGGCTGTGCATATGTTCCCACGCCCCTCCTCAGTGTGCATGCTTGCAGGGAGGCAACCTTTGTGTGCATATTGATACCACTTGGAACTGTGATCATGCAAGCCTCAAAACATTATGGAAACCTTTGCTGCATCTCTGCAGATATTTGCATGGACATGAGGGGGCAAAACTATCTGGCAAGCGCTGTGTGGGGCAAAGCTACTTTGAGAGTCACAGAGAGCCAGTGTGGTGTAGTGGTTAAAGAGCGACAGACTCGTAATCTGGTGAACCAGGTTTGCTTCTTCGCTCCTCCACATGCAGCTTCTGGGTGACCTTGGGCCAGTCACACTTCTTTGAAGTCTCTCAGCCTCACTCACTTCACAGAGTGTTTATTGTGGGAGAGGAGGGGAAAGGAGATTGTTAGCCGCTTGGAGACTCCTTGGGGTAGTGATAAAGCGAGATATCAAATCCAAACTTCTCCTCCTCCTCCTCCTTCTAGCATTATTGAAATAAGGACATGGGAGGGAACAGATAGAAGAGCTCCCATTAACAGGCATTTTCAAAGCAACAAACTGCAAGCTGTTATTTCTGTATTATCTATATTATATATTTTGAAAAGTTGTCTGCTCACTATACATTTGGACACCTCTAAAGAGAGAACAAAACTTTGCAGACTTTCATTTTTTTAATAATAATTTTTATTAAGTTTTCCATTTAGCAATCCAATCATATCACATTAATTATTCCAAATTATACCAATACATATTATAAAGTCCAAATATTTTGCCAAATTATAATTTTTTGTTGGGGGTTCCCATGCTTCGAGTTCAGTAGGGTCCAATCATCTCATATTTCTGCTGCTTTTAGTGTCCACCACTCCCATCTTTCAATCTTCTTGTTGTTTTCCTTTTTCTTCTTAATAGCCTCTGAGTTGTTTCCACAGGCGAGTTAAAGTAAGCAATATTATGCTTCTGTATGAACTTTGTAAGGCTCTCCCTTTTTTTAAAGCTGGTAAGTCTTTTGTTTGCAATAAATCCTCACACGCTGATCCAAAAGTCCTCCTCGGGTGGCAGAGTGGCAAACGCCATCTTTCTCAGTTCCGATGAAATAAAATCTTCTTTGCAGACTTTCATCCATGTTTTGATACAAGTGCATTTTGAATCAAGACAGCAGACGGAACCTTTCAAAACTAACACTGATTTTAACCATCCATTTCAAAACTACATGGATCTTCTCATTTATTAGAATTCCAAAGCAATGCCTGGTACGAGACTGCTAGTTGTTCATGTGCAATAACATCAGTGTCCTAAATCTGTTTGGGCGTTGTTTTTTCAGCCCCGGTTGTTGACATACAAGTGGTTTTAATTGTAGAAGAGCTCTTCAGGGACACCTCCAGAGGACAGATTTATTAAGCATTCTTCCTGATTTGCTTGCACAAACCTTACACAGAGGTGAAATTATAACCTTCCCGCAAACAAATCAGAATGAACTCTCGATTAATACTTGATAGAAAAAGATCAGCAGTCATCCTGATGTGAGGTATTTGTACATCTTCCTGTTAACCATTCATTCCACACTTTTCAATGCACTCCCCCGTCGCTCTCCTCCCCCCAAAAAGTCCATTTCTTTTTTTAAAGGGAACTTTAAAAAACTAGGATAAGGACCACCAACTTTTGGGGGCCAGTGGGGCACCTCTGAATTTTGAGTATGTGCCATGGGTGCCAGTCACACAGTGGCTGCTAAGGGGTTGTAGAAAATGACTGCCATATGTAAAAGACCAGAAAAAGAGACAGGAACACAAAATGGCGCAACAATGTCCCCCCCCCCCAAAAAAAAAAACCCAGCTGCCCCATCAGTAGGGGGAAAGACTAAAGACTCACTCTTTGTACCACTCCCTTTTCTGCTCAGAACAAATGTGAGGGTGAGTTTCCAGTCCTGGCATCCCATGAAATATGAACATGTTTTCAGGAGGTGTTTAATGCAGGAGGGGTTAAATTAGTCCAAACAGGTTCTGAGCAGGAAGAACAAACAGCCTCACAAATATGGGGTTTTTGAGGGGATATCTACCTTTCATAAGGTAAAGGTAAAGGACTCCTGACTGTTAGGTCCAGTCGCAAACAACTCTGGGGTTGTGGCGCTCATCTCGCTTTATTGGCCAAGGGAGCCGGGGTTTGTCCACAGACAGTTTTTCCGGGTCATGTGGCCAGCATGACTAAGCCGCTTCTGGTGAACCAGAGCAGTGCACAGAAATGCCGTTTACCTTCCCGCCAGAGTGGTTACCTATTTATCTACTTGCACTTTTTGGCATGCTTTCGAACTGCTAGGTTGGCAGGAGCTGGGACTGAGCAAAGGGAGCTCACCCGTGGAGATTCGAACCGCCGACCTTCCGATCGGCAAGCCCTAGGCTCAGTGGTTTAGACCACAGCGCCACCTGCGTCCCTTTCGTAGGCAACATAAAAGGTATGGTGGTACATCAGCACCCATGGGTGCCACATGGGAAACCTTGTCTTAGGGTGACAGAGTGCTTTAATTGCATGACCTGCAATTCCTGATATGTCACTTTGGCAAAATGCTGACTGCCTGGAGACGCCCTTTATCAAAAGTTGTAGTGAAGAAAACGGAACTTTTAACAATCAAATGAAATAAGTGTGGTGACTCATGTCAACCAGAGAGTGCTCTCTCCCCCCCCCTTCTGAATGTCATTCATGTGCCTAGCAATCATTTGCTACTCCTTCTTCCCTGTTGTGATAACTGCATATATCAAGAGAGTGTTTCGACTCCCTTTGTGAGGCAAGAAAGGGAAAGGAGTTGGCACGTCAAACATATATCTGCCACTGCACTGTAACCGGTGGTTTTTTGTGTGTGTTTTAACTGTTGCAAATAAGACTTGGCATATTTCCATAAGGTGTGTCTGGGCAGTAAACCTATAAGGTTCTAAAATGTGCTATTGTGGAGTAATACCCTTCCGAAGGCGTGTAGGTGTGTCTCTGACTGTATAAATAGGCAAGAAGCGTCAGTACTTTGAATGAGACGGGGATCACCTTGAGTTTTACACTTGGACAAGCGGAAAAGACAGCAGGAGGTATGTGCAATAGCTATCTTGCAATTTGTCTGCAATAGAATGCTAATCTCTCAGAACGGAGCGGCTAAATTTCTTGGTTGCCTGCTCAAAGGCAAACTACACATTACCTACAGCAGTCTGTTTTTTTTTTTTTTCTTTTTCATTCACATTTTTAAACTAAAAAGCAGACTCTTATTAACAGACAGCAGGAGGGCAGAGGGGGAGATGGGATGGCTGCTTACCCTTTCCCCTCCGTCTTCCACTATAAACTACATTTTACAGGCAGCTTTCCCCAAGACAGTGGGGAAAGCGGTTTGGGGAGTGTGATCGCGAGTGGGCAAATAGCAAGAGGCAAAAGAACTAAGCAGTCACTCCACACCAGTAGTAGAGCATCTGCCTTGTACCCAGGAAGTCCCAAGTTCATTCCCTGGCAGCTCCAGATAGGGATGTGAAAGAAGTCTGTCTGAAACCCTGGAGAACGACTGCAAGACTGTATAGGCAATACTGACCTATATGGCCCAATGACCAGTGTATTCCGTATAAGGCAGTTTCCTATGTTCCTGGCATCCTTACTGCTCTTCTGTTCCTGCTTGAAATTTCAGAGGCTCCTTTTCAACAGCAACAACAATTAGGAAAGAAAGATACAACTGTGTGGTCAATGCCAGCCAAGGTTGACACTATTGGGTTAGATGGACTAACGTTCCAAATTCAACAGAAAGGCTGCTTCCTATGTTCACATTAGGTTACTTAAATCTTATTGATGCCTGTGGGATGTAGAGCCCAGTTCTTTGCCTATTTCCTCAGAAGTAATCCTACTGACTTCAATGGGGCTTTATCCCAAGTATGCCCATTTAAGATCTGTGTGTGCTGGTCCAGTCTCTTGCTCTGGAATAGTTCCTCTGAAGTCTGTGGGCCAAGAACAGCAGTGTTAGACTTCTGTCCCCAAAGAGTTGGATAGGAGAAAAACCATTGGGTATCCACTTTTGCCTTTGGGTGAGCAGTATTTTGATTAAGTAGGGAGTCTTGCGCATGAGTAAATCTTGCATTTTGCTAATGTGAATGCCTTGGAAATTGTCTGTTGGAGGAGGTGTGTAGCAAACACTGAAGATGTGACCCGCTTTAATAATTTCACACTAACTGTGGTTACAGATCATGCAATAACTGTCAGTTCTTACATGTAATAAATGATGCTTATCCACTCAGGGTGGTTCACCAGGAACAAGGCTCAGGTTTGCAAAATGAATTACGGCAGCAGAACGAATTCCAAATGTACATTTCCCTCCTGTCATTTTTGACGTATATCTGCATTGTAAAGGAAACACGTCCCCTGATTTTCTTCTTCTTAGCATAGCATCGTATTTAATATTTAATATGCAGCTGACTTGTATCTCCATTGGGTTAGTTGTAAGCACACAGAGGATTGCAGCCTTTTTCATTCTTTTTCAGAAGTCTAAGTTGGAGAGGTACTTTTACATGAACTTTTACTCCAGTAGAGCTTTGGTTCCTGCATTCCTGAACCTTTGCGGTCCCTTCCAGTTCTACAATTCTATTATATTATGATTATCAGAGGGGAATCTGAAACATGGTATGATTATTCAATAATCAATAAGCACAGAGCTGCTGGACTAAATATAAACCAAGCTACCCAAATTGGCATGTGCAGCCTTAAGTGTGCGTGGCAGTCTCTCTCTGGATCGAGGCTAAGAGCTATTGAGCTTTGAATAAGGAATGGCCCTGTGCTTCATACACATTAAATAAATTTTCTGGAGGGGCTTTCCCATTTGAGGATAAAGGGTTTTGGGTTTTTTACTAATAGGCTCTTCCCATGAGCATAGAAATCTGCTGTACAGATTGCACCAACCCTGCCCCCAAGGAGCTCAGAATGTTGTTTAAACCTCACAACAAACCTATCTGTGCGAAACAGGGACTTAAACATACACACCCAACATTCTAGCATCCTGGAAAACGGTGGGTACCACTTTTCCATGGGCACTCCTACACGTTAGCATCAGCTTTCTGTCCTAGCTTCTGTTGCCTCTGGCAGACTTTTCATCCTGTTTGTGGCTCTTTCCCTGATCCTTCTTTAACTTGGATTTGGCTGAAATGAAAGAAAAGGGATAGTAAGAAAGGGCAGTGGGAGCCGGATGTGAAACAGCTGCATATCTGAATAAATTTCAAGTGATCTTAGCTTCAAGACAGAAGTACTGTTTTTGGGGGACAGGAGGCGGGCAGGTGTGGAGGATTCCCTGGTCCTGAATGGGGTAACTGTGCCCCTGAAGGACCAGGTGCGCAGCCTGGGAGTCATTTTGGACTCACCGCTGTCCATGGAGGCACAGGTCAAATCTGTATCCAGGGCAGCTGTTTACCAGCTCCATCTGGTACGTAGACTGAGACCCTATCTGCCTGCAGACTGTCTCGCCAGAGTGGTGCATGCTCTGGTTATCTCCCGCTTGGACTACTGCAATGCGCTCTACGTGGGGCTACCTTTGAAGGTGACCCGGAAACTACAACTAATCCAGAATGCGGCAGCTAGACTGGTGACTGGGAGCGGCCGCCGAGACCATATAACACCGGTCTTGAAAGACCTACATTGGCTCCCAGTACGTTTCCGAGCACAATTCAAAGTGTTGGTGCTGACCTTTAAAGCCCTAAATGGCCTCGGTCCAGTATATCTGAAGGAGCGTCTCCTCCCCCATCGGTCTGCCCGGACACTGAGGTCCAGCTCCGAGGGCCTTCTGGCGGTTCCCTCACTGCGAGAGGCCAAGTTGCAGGGAACCAGGCAGAGGGCCTTCTCGGTGGTGGCGCCCGCCCTGTGGAATGCCCTCCCATCGGATGTCAAGGCGATGGACAACTACCTGACATTCAGAAAACATCTGAAGGCAGCCCTGTTCAGGGAAGTTTTTAATATGTGACATTTTAGTGTATTTTTCATCTCTGTTGGAAGCCGCCCAGAGTGGCTGGGGAAACCCAGCCAGATAGGCGGGGTACAAATAATAAATTATTATTATTATTATTATTATTATTATTATTATTATTAGTGATGTTCCGCCTAAAGGGAAACTGTGGACTGAAGAATCAGTTCATCTAAGCTCTCAAGCACACCCCTGTTTGCTTTCTGGCTGAGTGAAAGTATCATTTCCTAACCTATATTGTCTTTAGAGGTGGGTTAGGCAGTCAGACAGATCTAGGGTGAGATTAGAAATTGATATAATGCTCAAGCGAATGTGGGAGAAAGGAAACAATTTCACATTTTGTGCAAAAGTTATCCGGGTGCTCTTAAAACATAATGCCAAAGCCAATTTTACCTTTGGGGCAGTTTTGAGATTTAACCTTATAAAGACTGATTGTGGCAACAGTCAGGTAGTCACAATCATAATATGACTTCCTGGTCAAGAAACATCTGAGCTGGTCATTTAAAAAAAATATCCTGTTTGGTCCTGGCCAAACCAAGACCGATTGATGCCATATTTATTTTAAATGAGGCACCCAATTCTGCTATTTAAGTCTTTTAAATTCCTATTTGCCAATTCCTGACAAAAATATAGTACTTTTGGTTAAGGTGCCCCTAGTTTATTGACTTGCCCCCCCATTTGACTATATGGCCATGGGTTGTACCTGATATTGCACAAGCAGAAGGCAGCTCGTGCAACTTGATTTTTATTTCCTCCTCCTCCACCCTACAGCCCTTTCAGAACTACCCCAAATCCAATTTTGGGTGATACCCTTATCCCTCATCCCTGTAAATAAGAGCCCATAATATTCAGGAGGTCCGCTATACCCTCTGTAGAAGGATTTGGGGGTGCTCCTGGAAGAGGGAGTAGAAGAGTTCTGCTCATACAGTCCTGGATAAAGCCCAGTTATGTCCCTCACTCTGAAAAGCAGATACTTTGTACAGGTGTTCATCCACCACCTGACAAAATTAGAAAGAGGAAGAGTAAGGCTTAAGCCTACTGGCTCTGGCTCTGAACTCCACCTGTTCAAGATCTTGTAAGCATGAGGCTTAAAGACAATAAGTATCCTTCAGAAATGGAGGGGATAGATCACGGATAAGGCGTCTGCTTGCATTTTGCGCAATCAATACCTTGAATTTCCAGAGGCTAAGGCATTGCAACGGGCGGGGGGGGGGGTGTTACAGAGATAAATCCATGCTAGAAAGATACCATGATGTGAGACATCATCGTATCTTTGCTGGTGTCAGAGTATCGATAATGTTGATGCCAACATGGCTAAAGATGAAAATATGGATTGTCATAAATTCATTTTACTCTCCCAAAACAGGTTTCAAGAGAACAGCAAACCATGAAGATCAGACATTTCGCTGTTCTGTGCGCCCTTATTGTGTTCTCCCAAGTGCTACAAGCTGACTGTGAAATACAGAAAGAGAGGAGAAGAGGGAAGACCAACAATGGAAAAGGTGAGAAGCCACAGCCTGGCTCTGATGACCAGAATGGAAGAGGTCAGAAAACCCGAGGACAGAAGGGTTCACTTAAAGGAAAGTTCGTCACCAAAGAGAAGTCTGAGTGTACCTGGGCGCTGAATGAAGCAGAGATTGCTACCTTGAAAATTGATTGCAAAAGATCGGAGAGCACCTTCTCCTGTGAATTTTCAGGCAACCCTTCCAGCTGCCCCCAGTATGCAGAAAACAAGAAGGTGTTCTGGAAGCAAATTACTCGGTCTCTAAAGAGGCAGAAGAACATCTGTGAAGACCCAAAGAGTATCTTAAAATCTAAAATCTGTAGGAAAGGGCCATCAGCTGCTCACCTTAGACTGGTGACTCCACCTGGTTCCAGAGAAGACAAACCAGTTCACCATGGACAGGAGACCCCTCTGGAACCTGCTACATCTGGAACCCAGCCAGACGAAGGATCCAGCAATTGTGTTGAAGATGTCGATTATATTGATCAGAAAAAAGTGGCTGAAGAACACTGCTCAGAGTTATGGCGGTCTCTTTGCCTTTTCGTCATTTCAATGATACAAGATAAAAAGTGCAAATAGGAATACAACGAGGTTGGCAACGTTCCTTGAGTTACTACAGGTGTGCATGTAAATCACATTGTAGAAGGACGAACCATTCAGAATAGCCCTCTAATACATTTGCCCAGGAACCAGTTTTCCTGGAGACACTCAAAGGTGATTCCTTTTTCATCTCCAAAATGGGCTGCTGCCAAACCCCATGGCCACAACTACTGATCCCACTTGAACCCTCCTTACCACCACGTAACTGTGGGGAAGAGGTCACATGAAGCAACTCAAGGAGGGAGATTGGACTGAGGCTGAAATCGTGCTGATTTTCCCATCATATAAGGGTGACATCTTCAAAGTGAACATTTAAAGGTCTCGCCCTCCCCCAGAAGATACTGTTTTTGTCGGGTCATCAAAGATGCTGTATATTTTTTTTTCTAAAGAGAGAAATTGATTTATATAGCATGCTATATAAATGTTACCACTGGATGTTACAAGCCCTCTGTAAAAATGTACATATTATGCTTTGTTGAATATCTCCTCCTTCCCTTGAGTATTTCTAGCCAAAGTGATTATTTCAGTGCTATGCACTTTTTGTACTTTTGCTTTCAGAATTGCAGAAAATTAATAAAGTTAAATATCTACTCAGGTTTGTTCTCTATGTGTTAAACATTTCTTTCTATATGACAAAATTGTGGGTATCTATGTTTTTAACGGCCAGATTTCTCTCTGTTGTGTTCATGCATTACTTGCAGTGAACGTCATTGTGTGTTTAAAAGTAAAGGTACCCCTGCCCGTACGGGCCAGTCGTGTCCGACTCTAGGGTTGTGCGCTCATCTCACTTAAGAGGCCGGGAGCCAGCGCTGTCCGCAGACACTTCCGGGTCACGTGGCCAGCGTGACGAAGCTGCTCTGGAGAGCCAGCACCAGCGCAGCACACGAAAATGCCGTTTACCTTCCCGCTAGAAAGCGGTACCTATTCATCTAGTTGCACCTAAGGGTGCTTTCGAACTGCTAGGTGGGCAGGAGCTGGGACCGAAAGACAGGAGCTCACCCCACCGCAGGGATTCGAACCGCTGACCATGTGATCGGCAAGTACTAGGCACTGAGGTTTTACCCACAGCGCCACCCGCGTCCCGAGTAAAACAATGTGTGTTTACTCGTAAGTTAATCACACTGTGACCTAGAATCGCAGATGGAAGTATATAGATGGGTTCAGATGTCGTAGATCCCAAAATAAATGGGATACAACTGGGAACCTTGTTGGAGTAGGGGCAAACTTATTTCTAATTTATTTTTAATTTACATTTTCATTTAAGTGGCTGACATATGGAAAAATTTTCAAGATGTTTTTCTCTCCTTCAGTCAAGAGAAGTCCATGAATGTTCCATATTCCCAAAGTGTGTATATATATATATATATATATATATATATATATATATATATACAGGGGTACCTCAGGTTACATACGCTTCAGATTACATACCCTTCAGGTTACAGACTCTGCTAACCCGGAAATAGTGCTTCAGGTTAAGAAATTTGCTTCAGGATGAGAACAGAAATTGTGTTCCGGCAGCGCAGCAGCAGCGGGAGGCCCCATTAGCTAAAGTGGTGCTTCAGGTTAAGAACAGTTTCAGGTTAAGAGCAGAACTCTGGAACGAATTAAGTACTTAACCCAAGGTACCATTGTAGTATGAAATTCTAATCTACAACCCAGACTAATGGTACTATATAGGATCTTTATGTTTTTTAATAAATAAAAAATTGGTTTTTGAAGGGGGACAATTAAGCAATGTCCAAAGGCAAATTATTGGATACTGTCAAGCCTGCAAGACAAATGTGTATGCTAAGAACATTTGTTGAATTTTCAATAGTCTTAAAATCAATCAACGCAGGACAAACAAGGATGTGTGCCTTTTGCATGCATGTTGAGTACTTACGTCCGTCTAATCATTTGTTAAAAAAACAACAGTTATTCCACTCATGATATAATTTGACCCTGAGGGAGTCTGCCTCATTTTCTAATGTTCCTCTCACACTGCTACATTACCTGCTATTGGCTTTTTGACCAATATCTCACCATGTCACACTCAATTTCATCCACACCAGTGGGCATGGAATGACACAACAATGATCATCACTGAATGCCACAATTTCTGCACATACATGCACTTGCTCTCCCATGATCCACCCATGAAAACAGCAGGGAAGAGCTGTATGCCAGGATACCACCCCAAATGTCATCACTCCCACAATTTTCTGGGTTAATGGCGTTGCAAGCAAAAAAAAAAAAAATTCCTGGAAGCAATTAACACAGAAATAAGCACAAAACACCCACTAGATATCTATAAGTGGCTTCTACATTGTGTGAAAACTCATATATAATATGGAAATTAACAGTTAGGGAAATCTTGTGAAAACGGAATCAACTGTTGCATGAACACAGTCTCAGACTGCTATCTTAGAATACTTCTGGCACATTCCTAAGAACAAGATGACTATGTTGCGTGGCGATTCCCGCCCCATCCCAAAGATGAAGTAAATAAAGACACCGGACACCAAATTTTAGGTTAATGGGCGAAAATGGCCACAACTTTATTGATTACAGGTAAGAGCGGTATTGGCTTTCGGCATTGGCCCTACCAGACTATCTGGTCTAACCGGGAAGGGTTGAGCACCAACCGGGGGAGCCCCCGAGATGCACATCCCTGGGCGCTCCCCAGGGGGTTACCGCTCGGGAGCGCGCTTTAGGCCCAACCTCCGTAGGTTTCGGACAAGGCGACGCCCCCCAGAGTCCTTTAATGAACTACCCTTCAAGCTTTGGGGGAGGTGATGGCGTTCCTCCCCCCCCGACCTCATTTCCATAACAATACCCCTGCCAATGCCTAACCGCCAAAACCAAGGAGTTGTGACGTTTTGCTACAAGGTAGGCGAAAAAACCTAGTGGTTTCCAATGCAGCCAATTAGCCAAATGGAAAAACTCCTACCAGGCCCCTTGCAGCGACCAGCCAAAGCCCATAGCAAAGTCCAAATGCAAACCTAGAGGGCGGGTGGGTGGGAAACCGCTGCTGCTGTGGGAACGAAAAGGGGCAAGCCAGGGCTGCCCTGACCTTAAGTGATCCCGGGAGGCCCGCCCCTAGCGGCAGCCGATTGGCTGTCGCTGTGGGTGGTGAATATTAATGAGCTGGGGGAATCCCTGCTTCTCACGGGGCTGACGCCAGCCCCGCGAGATTGTTGATGGGGGCGTGAGCCCGCAACCCCACCCCCTCTTTAGGTCGGTAGTGGCTCTACGACACAAGCCCCAAATAATCAGACATATATGCATATGCACCTATATACGCTTTACTATAAGTTCCTTGACTCAGTCAGAAATGTGGAGTCTAAGTCAGAATTGATATACCGGTAAGTGATTTTATTTTGCAAATTTGCCAGAGTAGCCTGTCATGGGTTCTACCAAGTCTTCTCACAGACCAAGCTCCAATACGACTTTCGCCACTCACAATGTGACTGACACTGAGCAAAGCAGTGGTGGAGAAACAGACTTTCATCCCTGCAGGCTAGACTCTAACATCCGTTCTAGCATGTTTCCCATTGGATTTGTCACAAATCGCATACCATTCAAGCACCATTCCTCCTGTGCTATTGCCCCAGCTTCTCAGACAACCAGAGTGGTGGTGAACTCTACAATTCAGGAGAAGGTATTTGAGAGTGATTGTGTATACTACTACGCAGTCATTTCTATATTCCAGAGAACAACCAGAGCATCAGGATATGTCCACCAAATAGGTCAGTAGGAAAATCTATCGGAATCCATCAAGAGTAAGTAGATCATCTCCCCTGTCCTGCAGAGGTCAGGTGTCAGTGAAAGTCTCAAACTAGTCTGTCCATGATAATGGCACCAAAATAGCTGTCAAGGAGTTGGAGCCAGCAGCAGATTAGCAATAAAACACCCGGTGTCAGCGAAGTTAGCACTTTATTCAAACAAACCACCTCAGGTCTGGTGATCATAGCCACGCTTCCCAGTAGATCTTGCCCCAATTAAGCAGTTGCGAAGACTTACGGTCCCCGCCTTCTCACAACTGTCAATGACTCCTCCTGGTCCTTCGCCAGTAACCTGAGGCTCCTTCATCTTGTCTCTCTTTTCTCCACTATTACATTCCTCTATGTGTTCTGGGGGGACGCAGGTGGCGCTGTGGGTTAAAGCCTCAGCGCCTAGGGCTTGCCGATCGAAAGGTCGGCGGTTCGAATCCCTGCGGCGGGGTGCGCTCCCGCTGCTCGGTCCCAGCGCCTGCCAACCTAGCAGTTCAAAAGCACCTCCGGGTGCAAGTAGATAAATAGGGACCGCTTACCAGCGGGAAGGTAAACGGCGTTTCCGTGTGCGGCTCTGGCTCACCAGAGCAGCGATGTCACGCTGGCCACGTGACCCGGAAGTGTCTCCGGACAGCGCTGGCCCCTGGCCTCTTGAGTGAGATGGGCGCACAACCCCAGAGTCTGTCAAGACTGGCCCGTACGGGCAGGGGTACCTTTACCTTTACCTTTATGTGTTCTGGGAGACCTCTACGTGTTCTGAGGAGTCGGTCACAGCAGGAGGGGGAGACTCCCTGGCTTCTTCCGCCGCCTGCCAGATCTCTGCGTCTAGCCCCCTCTTCTCTCCAGCCCCTGATTCTGGACTGCTCTCTGCCCCAGTCTCATCCTGTTCACTAATTCCTGTTACCTCTTCAGTTTCCAACACCCCCTCCTCCCAGTCTTCTTCCTCGTCTCTCTCTGACCTCTCATTGTCTTCCCACCACCAACACCAAGGTCTGAGCTTTCTTCCCTTGGGAGTACCACCTACACAGGAGTAAGGCAGAAGAAACCACCCCTGTGGTTCATCATGACAGATCACTTATAATGTTTGTCGCATCTCAGCTTGTGATGAAGCACACATAGCATTAAAATTGGTGTGATATACATGGGTGTCCCTGTATATGTGCCAGCCCTGTTCACATATAAAGCAGTGGCCGGGGGAGATGTCTAATTTGAATATCAAAAGGGATAGAAAGTCTGAGGATCTGAAAGTCTGCAACCCCATGTACTTTCCTCCCAGGAGTGATCTCAGCCAGGACAAATGTGGGGCAACAGAATGTGGGGCGGGAAGAGGAGAGAGTTCAGTTCCCCACCCTTGCACATCCCTTTCCATGCCAAAAAAAGACTCATCCTTGGCCCTGCTTATTACACAAGTGGAGCAGACTAAAGAAGCTTGATTGTTCATGTCCCTTCCAGTTTGGCCCAGAACAAAAGATACAGTAATGCTGTTCTTCCACCTGTTCTGCTGCTTGTGGCAAACTAACAAATGGCTTTAGCAGGGATGGGTAATCAGTGACTCCTAGGGATGGGTGAAGCTCTCAGTCTCAGTTTCTCTCAGTTTCTCATTTTTCCAGTCTCAGTTCAGCTCTTTACATTTTCACATCAACATGTGAGTTGTGTTTCTCTTTAAGTCAGGAAAATTCACCAGCATTTTAGTGTGAATCTCTCCAAATGTACAAACCTTTGTATGCAATTTTGCAAAGCAATGTTCCCAATATAATGCATTTTTGTTGGTCTTTCATTAAGATTGGCATTTCTTTGCATATTTGACCCTTGGCATATGTATTTTTGTACACACTAGTTGGCCATAGAACTGCACTGCAAAATTTAGAGGTGCAAATTTCAAAGGATGGCTGCATTTCAGGTCATGTGGTGTTTCAGAATGCACAAAACAGGTAGCTTCACATTTACATGTGAACTGAATCAAATTTCTCCCCTTCCCTAGACTCCAGTTCTCACCAGTCTCTGCCAACATGGCCAGTGACCAGAATTGATGGGATTTGTAGCCCAACAATATCTGGAGACTCACAAGTTACACATTCCCAGACTATAAAGGTAAAGCACCCCTGACAGTTAAGTCCAATCGCAGACGACTCTGGGGTTGAGGCACTCATCTCACTTTACAGGCCGAGGGAACCGTCGTTTGTCCACAGACAGCTTTCCGGGTCATGTGGCCAGCTTGACTAAGCTGCTTCTGATGCAACAGTACACCGAAACCAGAGCAGTGCACGGAAATGCCATTTACCTTCATGCCAGAGTGGTACCTATTTATCTACTTGCACTTTTTGTGTGCTTTCGAACCGCTAGGTTGGCAGGGAGCAACAGGAGCTCCCCCATCACAGGGATTCAAACCGCCTACCTTCTGATTGGCAAGCCCAAGAGGTTCAGTGGATTAGACCACAGCGCCACCCGCGTCCCTCCCAGACCATAGGCTCCACTGAATTCTGATACTCAGAATTTATCCTATGTATGTTTATACAGTAAAATGTCCCACTGTGTTCAACAGAAGTTACCCCCATATAAGTATTTTCCTCCCCCTCTAGTATAAATCTTTATGACTTACATGTCTGAAGTGTATGGTGTATATGGGGTGTTAGGAGAGGTGTAGTATCTCTGGTGGGGAACATGTTGTGCTCCTTCTGGGGTAGTTTGTCCACCTTTGGTGTCCAACCTGCACTCAGCTCCCATCTATGGCTCCTTGAAGCTCTCAGCAGGCAACAGTGGCTGGGAACGATTTTGACTGGCTGGCTAAACCGGGTGAGGGTGGCCAATGGGTGTCAAACATTCAGTGAGTTTGGGACTTCCCCTACATGAGAAGACAGGTTCCAGCAGACAAGACCAATAGTGGGCCCAATGGTCAAGAAGGTGGTTTCTGAATGTGATGCACAGAGAAAATAAGGACAGGTGGACTTCATTTCAGAACGTAGCTCATCTAGGAGAAAGAAAAGTCTGATCCTAAACCTCTGCTGTTTTGTGTGAAGAAAAGGCTAAGAAGTAAGCCATACACAAATATGGAGTGGAGTCCCTAAGACGCCTTGTATGCCTCCTTCCAGCAACTTCTGTAGACAAGCTGGTGCCAAATGTATTACTCTGCTTTCCTTTGGACCACAACAGTGAGGCCAGGATGGAGGTCGTGTCATCTGGGCAGCCCAAGACCTCCATACACACTGCCCTGGCTTGCACCCTGGAGAAGTCACTTCAGTGCCGCTAACACAGCAAAAACAATAGGGGGGAGCAGTTACTGGTCTCTGCAGCCACAGCAGGTGTTGTGATTCTCCAGCTGTTTGACTTTACCCCCAGAGATGCACTCCATTGTCTCTTGAGACAGACGGATGGCAACACGCATCTCAAAGGAAAATGGACTGCTGAAATGCAGTCCAGTTTTTAAATAGAGGCAGGAAGTGTTCTTCATTTTAAAAACAAAAGACGTGAGACACTATTGTGAATATTACTGCCCCAGCTTCCCCTGCCTAATGTGTTAAGGAGGTGGTAGTGCCCATCAATGGGAGGAAATATAATAATAATAATAATAATAATAATAATAATAATAATAATAATAATGTTATTTGTACCCCGCCCATCTGGCAGGGTCTCCCCAGCCACTCTGAGTGGCTTCAACAAAGATTAAAAATAAATTAAAATGTCACACATTAAAAACTTCCCACAGGATATCCCACTGAGATCCCCATATGCCCCCCAGGTTGAGAAACACTGTGATAGATGACCGTTGAGAAAGCTTATTGCAGGCTACTTTGTGCCAAGTGTAAAGATTCTCAGGTGCTAACAAAGCACATTGGGAGAGACAAGAAATTGCCACTCCTTCTTTGAATATATAAAAGCTAGCAGTTGTTCAGATCTATTCCTAAAGCCACATGGAACACACAGGTACCTTGTAAGGCAGAGAGCAGAAGAGGGGGAAAGGGC
The DNA here is from genome assembly GCF_951804945.1 of Podarcis cretensis. Classification (NCBI taxonomy): domain Eukaryota; kingdom Metazoa; phylum Chordata; class Lepidosauria; order Squamata; family Lacertidae; genus Podarcis; species Podarcis cretensis. The sequence continues at coordinate 74,126,802 of NC_137178.1, forward strand.
ACTTCTCATATCAGCAATGCCAGAGATTAATTTTAGATGATGAAAAGAATGTGAAGACCAGAAAGAATAGGATATAGAGGTTTGGAAGGCCTGTTGCTTCTACCACCATCATGAGGTGTTAGAAGGCATCAGTGTGGTTTAATCAATTCTAGATTTGCACTTGCTTATTGCTGCTTCATTTGTTGTTGTTGTTTAGTCGTTTAGTCGTGTCCGACTCTTCGTGACCCCCTGGACCAGAGCATGCCAGGCACTCCTGTCTTCCACTGCCTCCCACAGTTTGGTCAAACTCATGTTAGCAGCTTCGAGAACACTGTCCAACCATCTCGTCCTCTGTTGTCCCCTTCTCCTTCTGCCCTCCATCTTTCCCAACATCAGGGTCTTTTTCAGGGAGTCTTCTCTTCTCATGAGGCGGCCAAAGTCTTGGAGCCTCAGCTTCACGATCTGTCCTTCCAGTGAGCACTCAGGGCTGATTTCCTTCAGAATGGAGAGGTTTGATCCTCTTGCAGTCCATGGGACTCTCAAGAGTCTCCTCCAGCACCATAATTCAAAAGCATCAATTCTTCGGCGATCAGCCTTCTTTATGGTCCAGCTCTTACTTTCATACATCACTAGCTGCTTCGTTATCAAGAGGAAAAAACCCACGCTCTGGGTGCACCCCAATAAACTGTACATTAGAAATTAGGGACTTACATATTACCAATGAATCAGCCATCCAGATCTCCATTTAGCATTTACACTGAGTTTTTGAACGCTTACAAATGTTTAACAAAAATTGTCTCGGGTCTCCTTGCAAACATCCTGTTAGGTAATGAAAGATCGTTAGACTACAAACATGGGGACTAAGGAACACGGTAGTTTCCTACTCCATCCCAATGGCTCCCATAATTGTACTTCATCTGACATTCCAGTAACCATGGCAAGAAAGTCTCGGAGCCTTGGGCCTCTGACCTTTTGCATACTGCAAACTTAGTCACCCAGTTTTCTTTTCCTGTTCACACTTTCTGGTGGAAATGTTTTCTGTGTGCGTGTGTGTGGGTTTTTTTAAAAGAAATCTGTTTCCACTCCTTTCATGGCCTACCTCGCTCGTTCCCTTCCTTGGCACTGGTACAAGCGACACACCTATTTCATAATCTCATTGCCTAACAGCCTGCTGGGGATACAATGAATGAGTCAATGGTGATTTCTTCAGATACACTCCCCTTCCCAGTTAGGGCCAATGACTGACAACCTCCTGATATGGACTCACCTGCCAGTGGCCAACCACTGCGGCGGCTTGGCAATCAGTCACTGTGTGCATATTATGCATTCCCCTCAGTTTGTATGTACTGTATGGTTTATGTGCTCAGATAACAAGCTCCACGCCCTCTGCTTTGTTAAACCCCTCTGCTGATGGGGCCTGAGGCAGGGCAACTCCTTGCTTGTTTCTTGTCCTGCTCCTTCCGTTGGCTCCTTGGTGTTTTTGGAGTTATTTACTTCCTCCAGGTTGTCTCCAAGCACGACACTCCTTTGATTTCATTACAGAAAGGGCACAAATCAGAATCCGTGCTGGAAAACTGTCAGGAAATGCTACGAGTTTCAGCTTGCTGCGCTTCCTTCCACTCATCTCGGAGGGATGGTGCAGGGAGATGTATCACCAACACGGACCTCATCCCATTGTGAGAGCTACTCAGTCAGGTTTTATCCAGAAGGCTTTTCTCAGGGTAGTTCTGTCAACTGTAAGCTACAGAGAGTGGGGAAAACAAGGGGTTTCTGTAGGCAGGTGTGGGTGTCTACCAACAGTAGACTTCCTACAGGCAAAAGAACAGGGAGTCGAAACACCTCTTGCTTTTTATTTAGTTAAAAAGGTAAAGGGACCCCTGACCATTACGTCCAGTCGTGAACGACTCTCGGGTTGTGGCGCTCATCTCGCTTTACTGGCCAAGGGAGCTGGCATACAGCTTCCGGGTCACGTGGCCAGCATGACTAAGCCGCTTCTGGCGAACCAGAGCAGCGCACAGAAACGCCGTTTGCGTGCTGAGGTCCCCCAAAACACCCCTACCCCAATAACTCACACATCACTCATAAATTTTTGTTTAAGGTTTTTGGCATAATTTTGGCCACAACTTAATTAAACATACAAATTGTGAGTGGTTGCTTAGGCATTGGTTATGACTATCTGTGTCCCCCCACCACCACCTTGGGGGACAGCACTGACTCCCAGATTCCAGCGAAAGCCAGTGTGGAGGAACAAGATCAGGGATAACTGGAGCTGCGGCACAGACCCTCAGCTTCTCCCCGCATGCTCCCAGGGGCTTACGCGGCCCAAACCCGATTCCAGGGGTTTGGACGAAAGGATGGATAAGCCCCTGAATTCCTTTAACGGAATTCCCGTGCAGCAGCAGCATTGGAGGGGCAGGCACAGCCGAATCCATACCCCTCTACCAACCAATTTAAACCAATGCCTAACCGCCAACCTTACAAGTTGTGACGATTTGCTACGCAGTAGGCAAAAACCAAATGGCACACACTAATCAGCCAAATGGAAAAATTCCTACCAGGCCCCTGCACCAAGGTGGACGACCCCATGACAGGCATAGCAAGGTCAAAGCACAAGCCCAAACAAGGGAGGGCGGGCGGGTGATCCGGTGCCCACAGCGAAAGAGAAAGCAGCTTGCTGTGAACCTTGTTTAAATAACCTCTGTTCCCACCCCCAAATTGGCAACATCAAATTTACCCCAGCAGCACCAACCACAAATCCAAGCCAGGCCCCTTCAATCTATCCTGCCTGGCAACTACAGGGTGCTTTCCCTGGCCCCATCCGCAACACGTGCTCTCCTTTAGTGATAACACGCTTTACCTTCCCACCACAGCAGTACCTATTTATCAACTTGCATTTTGATGTGTTCTCAAACTGCTACGTTGGCATGAGCAGGGACCAATCAATGGGAGCTCACCCCGTCACAGGGATTCGAATCGCTGACCTTCTGATCAGCAAGTCCTAGGCTCTGTGCTTTAACCCACAGCGCCACCCGCATCCCTTATTTAGTTAAGGATGCTCAGTTGCTCCGAGAGGCTCTAAAACAGTTGACCCAGAGCTTGGAGAATGCCCAGCTTCTCCTGCACAAGCGAATGAGAGCTCACACTCATCTCAGTCCTATTTGGATGCCACAGATCTTCATCACCAGCTGGAAAGAATTACATCTCCCATGGCCAAAGAGATAGAGACTCAGGCAGGTTGACTGGTAAAGAAACCCCCATCGCCAAAACTCTGCGTCCAAATTAAAGAGGGCACGTGGACTTTTGAAAACAACATGAAGCATTAGCCTGACTGACATTAAAACATGCAGTGAGAATAAACTAAAGGGAATATTAAAGGAAAACTAGCAAACAGGTTTGAATTGGATATGCAGTGATAAAAGATATAATACAATTAACCGCAGAAAGGGGGGGCGAGGTCAACATTTGATGTTTTAAATTGACTATGTAATTTTTTTTGTTAAAATATCCGTAAAATGAGAAAATGAAACATAAAAAGTTAAAAAAGGAATTCCTCATAAGCTTCTGAGGAAAATAATAATAATAATAATAATAATAATAATAATAATAATAATAATGATGATGATGAAACTATATAGTCAGTGCTATTTTTCTAGAGAAAGAGGTGCCGGAACTCACAATGAACTCCCACCTTATTCTCTTAGAGTGGCAATGGCGCCCACCTGAGAGGTGCTGGAGCTCAGCTTTGGTGAATTCTGGCTGGGAGAAAAGCCCTGGCACCACCCTACTCTTCCAACTGCAAGTTGTTTTAATTGATTTGAATATTGCATTTTTACATTATTGTAACTTGCCCCTGGATCTTATGGTAAGGGGTGGATAAGAAGCCTAATAAATCTGTGAGAGTCCTTGTAAGGGCCAAGAGGTGATATGCAAATAAATAAATATGAAGGAGAAGTAATTATAAAAAATATAAATTATTATAAATATGTAGCAGTAGCAGAACAGACTCCCTTTGAAGGTGGTGGACTCTCCTTCCTTGGAGGTTTTTAAGCAGAGGTCAGATGGTCATGTGCCATGGATGCTTTAGTTCAGATTCCTGCATTTCAAGGGGTTAGACTAGATGACCCTTGGTGTCCCTTCAAACTTTACCGCTCTGTGACTCTATGAATTGGTATCAACAGCAGCAGCAACATTAGCTACCTCATGTCTTGCTTCTCCCTCAGCTCAGATCCAAATCAGATTCAGGCAGTAATTGTACTATTTTATATTGATTGTTAGGGACATGAGTGGCACTGTGGGTTAAACCACAGAGCCTAGGGCTTGCCGATCAGAAGGTCAGCGATTCGAATCCCCGTGACGGTGTGAGCTCCCGTTGCTCGGTCCCAGCTCCTGCCAACCTAGCAGTTCGAAAGCACATCAAAGTGCAAGTAGATAAATAGGTACCACTCTGGCAGGAAGGTAAATGGCGTTTCCGTGTGCTGCTCTGGTTTGCCAGAAGCAGCTTAGTCATACTGGCCACATGACCCGGAAGCTGTCTGCGGACAAACGTTCCCTCGGCCAATAAAACGCTCCCTCGGCCAATAAAGCAAGATGAGCGCCACAACCCCAGAGTCGGCCATGACTGGACCTAATGGTCAGGGGTCCCTTTACCTTTATCTTGATTGTTGCATTGAATTAATGAGCTGTATCTCGTGCTAATAGCAACTCACAGTCAATTCTGAGACTGTTAAACAGCTTAACCGTAGAGCATTCAGATAACATCGTGCTAAAACACCGGCTGCCTACTTATTTTTTAAAACAAATATTGAAATATTTGCTTAATAGTGCTTGAACAAAAATGTATTTTAGTGCAAACGAAATGGGATGCCCCAAGAACCCAGAGGTTCAAACCCTTAATTGTATGTCAACTGCAATTCCAACCTGTTTCCAGCTACCTCTCGCCTTCCAGTGGACGAGTAAGCACACTGCGGTTTATAAAGCTGAAACTCAGTTCCTGGCAGCAAACGTTTTGATCTCACTCCAAGGCCAGCTTTGGTTACACTTAAGCAGCACTGGCTGAAAAGTGTTGTGATGAGGAGGTGCAAAGTTTACACGTATAGGAAGTTTGGAGGGCCAGTGCCACCTCACTAGTTTTGATTTAGATCAGCCTTTGATCGCGCGAGTTATCTTTCTCCAATTTTGATAAATGTAATCAGTCTGTGGGGTTCCAGCTGAACTCACCATGTGGATATAAAGTCAGAAAGGAGACACATCAGCTGGACTTTGCTATACAGGTCACTGCAAAAGAAAAATAATAATGGACTGCACTTGAGCCTTTGGGTGAGGGGGGTTTGGAAAATGAGAGGAGGACAGGGAGGGGGCCCTGCTCTCAGTCTTGCAACATATTCAAAATCTATTTTATCTGTCAGGTTAAAAGTGCACTCAGTTTGCAGACATGTTTCTCCACGTATACTGGCCTCTTCATGTAACTGAGTGCCAGATTGGGCTTTGAAGGATGTCTGCAGGAAAAATAAGTAGACTGTTGTCAGTGCCGGATTTACGTATAAGCTAAACAAGCTATAGCTTAGGGCCCCACTCTCTTGGGGGGCCCCAAAAAATTTAAAGGGAAAAAAACCCTGGATGTATATTTCTAAAATATAAGATAAAAAACAAATAAAACAAAACCTACATATAGTAATAGTGTTTTGTGTTGTGTAGGCTCCTATCAGGTCCATAAATTACCATATAGCATATATTCAACACAAAAAACAGTGACAATTTGTTGCTGAGAAAGGACAGCTGGACATATAAAGGGCCCCATTACCTTCAGTAGCTTAAAGGTAAAGGGACACCTGACCATTACGTCCAGTCGTGGCCGACTCTTGGGTTGCCGCGCTCATCTCGCTTTATTAGCTGAGGGAGCCGGCGTACAGCTTCCAGTCATGTGGCCAGCATGACTAAGCCGCTTCTGGCGAACCAGAGCAGCGCACGGAAACGCCGTTCACCTTCCTGCTGGAGCGGTACCTATTTATCTACTTGGACTTTGACGTGCTTTCGAACTGCTAGGTTGGCAGGAGCAGGGACCGAGCAACGGGAGCTCACCCCATCGCGGGGATTCGAACCACCGACCTTCTGATTGGCAAGTCCTTTACTTTTTTAACCATACATTATAAAGACACCACTGTCTCCACTGTTCCTCATTCCAAGGGTACTAAAACCCTGGATGAGCAATTGGAACCGCCTGGAATCTTGAGCTGCTCTGAGATTGGGGTGCAACAATATCTTTTCAAGCGTGAGCCAGGAAATGGTCTGCCTGGATAATCAAATGGCTCTCTCTTCCTTTATATAGCTGTTTCTCTTCCTCCATCCTACACGTTCCCAGTGTAATTGGCGTCATGCACCACAACCACTGACCCGTCCCTCTATCAAGCTACGTAAATGGCATGTGACATCCACAACATTCATGCCAGGTAGGCACAACTATTACCGTATTGGCCCGAATATAAGCCACACCCAAATATAAGCCGCACCTTTAAAATTCAGGGGGGGGGGAGAGACAATACCCAAATATAAGCCACGCCCTTAAAATTCCGCAGGCACTCACACCTGTTCCGTTTTACCGTATGTCTGTTTCAGCAGCGATATCGTAAAAGCCCATTTTTGGAAGGTCGCGAATTTCAGCCGCACTTTAACTTTTCATGGTCTGAATTGGGGGGGGGGGGAGTGAGGCTTATATTCAGGCCAATACGGTATATAGCCTGCACAGCCATCACTCACCCAGCTACCTATGTCCCTTGTCCTCGGATCACCCACTAGCAGGACACCTCCCACTCTCTGCATGAGAGGATCACTGTTCATGTAACAAGGAATAGGTCCCTTCAAAGGGATCATTTTTCGTAACACCTTCCATCCCTGAGACCTTTGTTCTCTAAGGAGGGACCTCAATCTTATCTTTGGGTGTTTCTGATTGACTGGCAGGCACTCAACCACCCTAATTTGCTATTAGAGGAAATGCTTTTGCAAATAAAAGTAGCAAAAGTAATGCACCATTGTAGTATCTGCTGTTGTTGCACGACTAGTCATATTCAGCTAGAGGTGGCTCAGGATCAAAATGAAAAATTATTTTTCCTCCTACAAAAAATTATTTTTCCTCCTACAAATGTAATATGTTTAGGATTGTGGGGGGCAAGTCCTGAAACCCTGACACAGCAGCAAGATTCCTTTTCAGGCTTCTCACATATGTGGTTTGCAGGGCCAAATCTTACTGCGTTATAATTTTCCTTCCTGGCTCCACGTTCATCAAACAGACGTTAAATGTTTTACAGCAACACTCAAATATCCTGTTTCCATAGAAGCATCTAAGGTAGTTCAAACACTGCAACAAACTTGTTGATTGGCTTCTTGCAATCACCTCACATTCCATTTCCAAATTGTGCAAGGAAACTGTGTAAGGAAACTGCTGCCTGATGCTTAGCAACATCTTGGCAGTCCAAATGAGTTTCAGGGCAGAGCTTCACATTGCAAAGAAAATGCAGAGTTCCCAGGCCTATGTTTGATTTGTAATACTTACATGAGTTGGGACTGGAAGGCCAATGCAGAGGATCAGAGGGAAGCATTCTTCCATACAAGTCTACCAACCCTACCACCACCACTCACAAATAATAAAATTATTCTTGCTGCCCAGAGTGGCTAGGGAAATTATTATTATTTATTTTATGACCTGAAGCCAGAAATAAACCCAATGGTGGGAGTGGGGAATAGCAGGAACAGGTGTGGGAAAAGAATATACAGGCAAAGCCACTTCTCCCTTTCAAGAGAAGTGACTTTGCCCGTGACTTGGCATGACCTCAGCAAATGTCGGTTTAGAAACAAATGTTTACAAAATTAATACATGGCTTATGAAAGTCATGCACCTCCCCAAAGCAATCTGGACAGCTTCTACTTGAACAATCATTTTTATAGGGAAATGAGCTGGAACCCACAATAGCAATTTCTACCTCCTAGAATTAGTAAGGTAAAGGTAAAGGGAGCCCTGACCATTAGGTCCAGTTGTGGCCGACTCTGGGGTTGGGGCGCTCATCTCATTTTATTGGCCGAGGGAGCCGGCATACAGTTTCCGGGTCATGTGGCCAGCATGACTAAGCCACTTCTGGTGAACCAGAACAGCGCACGGAAAAGCCGTTTACCTTCCCGCCTGAGCGGTACCTATTTATCTACTTGCACTTTGACGTGCTTTCGAACTGCTAGGTTGGCAGGAGCAGGGACTGAGAAATGGGAGCTTACCCCGTTGCAGGGATTTGAACCGCTCACCTTCTGATTGGCAAGTCCTAGGCTCTGTGGTTTAACCCACAGCGCCACCTGCATCCCCCTAGAATTAGTGGTAAGCTGCAAATTGCTTCACGTTCCTTTCTTTCTTCTCGAAAGTCCCCTGTCCACACTTTCTTTCCCCCTCCCTCTTCCTGTGTGTATTGACTCTGACCCTTTCTTCAGGACCCCCCCCCAACTTCTGTGGTTGTGTGAATAATAGTGAGAATTGGGATTTTCTACAGCAGTGTCCCTGCCTACTTCACCTGCTTCCTCCTTTTAATATTAGTCATTTTTTGTTTTAATGCATGTGTGTGACTGTTTTAATACTGATGTGCTTCACATTCATTGTGTGCAATAACGTATGCCAGGATGGTATACAAATAGATTAAAGAAACCATTGGTTAAAATAGCTGAGCATTTTTTTCTTCATACAAGAAAATGTGGAAATAACTGACTTTAAAAGGTAGGAATGGGCACCTGCTTATTTACCACATTTTTACATGTATAAGACGCCCCCGTGTATAAGATGGCCCCTATTTTTAGGGACTCCAGTTTAAGAAAATAGGGGAGAGATTGCCCCATGTATAAGACAACCCACAGTTTTTCACATAATTTTTAAGTAAAAAAACCTACACGGAAAAGTACGGTATTTATATTAATCAAGTTAATGGAATAATTTAGAGAGGTCTGTCAACACCTGTTAGCCACTGTAGCTAAACAGAATGTCAATGTACATACATAACTGGTGTGATATCTAAGGGGCTTGTCTGCACTTCCGTTTGTGCCGTGTTTAGAGAGCATGAGTCTAAATGGTTTTTCCCCCTTTCCAAAACTGCTCTTTAGCAGTAGATTGGAACAAATGGCAAGCCAAATTGAGTTGAGCGCTAAAGAACAGTTTTTAGTTTTTAGTCCCACTGGATAAGCTGGAAGTCATACTCAGAGTATACAAATGGATTTCCGTGAGTCTATCCTAACACTGAATCTTAGCCCTTTCCTCTAAATACAGATGAAATCACTGCCCTTTATGCCCTTTTTGAGAGCTTGTCGGCACCTAGACGGGTCTTTGGCTGGATCCAGCAAAGCAATTACTTATGGGGCTTCGGTGAGTGAAAAACTTGTTCCGTTTGCCCTTCTTTCTTTTGCATTTTGATATATGCTTGTTTTACGACTCCAGCCTTACCAATGTAAAGGAAAATATTTTGTGTGGGTGCATTTACTCTCTGGCATCACTACAGAAAATGCATCAACTCTTAATGTAACATCACTACACTTTGAATTACCATCCATAAAAGCTTACACCACTCCTTATTTCTCATACTTACCTTACCTTTCCCGCCCCGACTTGGCCACAGTGATCCATGCGACGGTCATCTCCAGGCTTGACTACTGTAATTCGCTCTATGCGGGGCTGCCCTTGAAGCTGTCCCAGAAACTCCAGCGGGTACAGAATGCTGCAGCGAGGCTCCTCACGGGGTCTCTGCCATGGGAGCATATTCACCCAGTGCTTTTCAAGCTGCACTGGCTCCCGGTGGAGTACAGGGTCAGATTTAAGGTGCTGCTTTTGACCTTTAAAGCCCTTCACGGCCTAGGACCCTCGTACCTACGGGACCGCCTCTCCCGGTATGCCCCACGGAGAGCCTCAAGGTCCATAAATAGCAACATCTTAGTGGTCCCGGGCCCTAAGGAAGTTAGATTGGCTTCAACCAGAGCCAGGGCCTTTTCAACACTGGCTCCGGCCTGGTGGAACGCTCTGCCTCATGAGACCAGGGCCCTGCAGGATCTGATTTCTTTCCGCAGGGCCTGTAAGACAGAGTTGTTCCGCCTGGCCTTTGGCTTGGAGCCAATTTGATTCCCTCCCTCTCCCTCTCTCTCTCTCTCTTTTTCTTTCTTTTCCTTCTCCTCCTGCGATGAGGCTACATTTTAATATTTTAATGTTCCATTATTTTAATGTTGTATTTTATTTTTGTTTTTAAGTTGTAATCATTCTTCTTGTTTTTATTATTGTTTGTAAGCCGCTCTGAGCCCGGCCTTGGCTGGGGAGGGCGGGGTATAAATAAAAAATATTATTATTATTATTATTATACTTAACGATGTTATTTTAATTATATTATGCAGTGCTCCAGAAGCGACTTGGCATGATAAAGATAAATAAATAATTTGTTGAAAGTACATCTGCTGGGATTCAGAAAGTGTTCTGATAACCAGGGGCGAACGAAGGCGTCGTGACACCCAGCGCATGTGCAGGGTCGCTACATAAGCCGCATGCGCCATACGTAGCGACACCGCACATGCGCTGTACATAGAGGTTTGCTGGAGGCACTGCTCCAGCACCGTACGGATGGCTGCAGCCACGAACAGAGGATCCTCTACATGCAGCTGTAGTGGCGATGGAGGGATCCCACCACCATCTGTACGGCACTCAAGCGGCGCCGGCAGCAAACCGCTATGTACAGTGCATGTGTGGCGGTGTTACGTACAGTGCATGCATGTGACGCCGCACATTCGCTGCACATAGCAGTTTGCTGCCGGTGCCGGGATCCTCTGCTTGCGGCTGCAGCCACAAACAGAGGATCTTACATAATTTGAGTTTCATTACTTTATTCTATCCCGTTCATTTCAGTGCAAAGGAATCACAGTGCAAATGGTAGCGGTTTGCAGCGGGGGACATTATTTCATTATCGTTTGCAGACTGAAAGCAACAGCAGCAGCAAACATCAGGCGTTTTCACTGGGTTGACAGGAACTGCCTTGAGTCAAAAAATTTGGAACATATCTATGGAGTGGGATGAAAATGAGAGAGCCCAAACAATCAAACTTTGTAATTTGACATCCATTTGATTCTGAAATGTGAATGTTGATGTCCAATATCATGATTTGAGCATGTTAAGGAATTTTGAATCTGGTTCTGAAATTTCATTTCCCTCTAGATGGGACTTAAGTCTGGAGAGTTGGCAGCTTAGTGATCCTTTCTTGATCTCCCTCTTGTGGTTAGACTATGAATTGATGGATTCCTTCTGGAGCCTTGGAACACATACCAGTAATTTATTTTTTCCTCTGGACACCTTAGATTCTTGGGGCTCAGCCGCTGGGTTCAATGTTGACACCTTATCTCCTTTTCTCTTCTGTATCTTATAAGGCAGTCTTTAGGAAGTTCGATTTGGACAAGTCGGGGAGCATGAGTGCCTACGAGGTGCAGGTTGATCTGGAAGCTGCAGGTGATCTGTCCCGTTTTCATTGCATTCAGTTTTCTAGGCAGCCTCTCAACTGAACTAGTCCTCAAAGTGGAATTAAAACCACGTCATCATTCAGAATCAAGAAGCCCAGCTAACAGCTGGGGATTGTGGGTAGTTGGCCACTGTAGGAACACAGGATGTTGGACTAAGATGAGCCTTTGGAATGATCTGGAAGGACCCTTCTTGTCTTCTTTAACACATCCAGTTCCTTTGCCCTTTCCTCATTAATTGTAACTGGAAGCTGTGCATGAATGATGTAGACAAATGGGCAGTTCAGGTCCTGTGAGAAAGACCCTTGTGTTGTGACTCTTGCCTTTCATGCTCAGCACCCAGCCAGGTGGGATAGTATATACCCCCCTGCCCCCTGAAACCCTCCCCCCCAATCCCTCCCGGAAAAGATCCTTCCATATGTCCCTTTCCCCACCCTCTAAGAGACCCTTTTTTGCCCCCTCCCAGGTCCGACCTTACCCTGATACCCTTCTACACCCCGGAACACTGGGCTGAGTACGACTGAGCTGCAGTTAAAGTTAAACAGTTAAAGTTAAACTAAGCTGCCAAAGGTAAACAGACCGCTGGGGAGGTTGACTTTGACCCACAAATTGGAGGATCCCCGTTTGGTTGCCTGGGATTTGCAGCCATTTGTGTCACAATGGCGGGGTTCCAGTGTCCCTGGAGACGCCAAAGAATTCCAAGGCAGATGCAGACAGAGATGTCTCACTGCAGGCGCCAGTGCTCCCATTGCCCAGGACCCCAACCATCCCTCCCTGCCCCAGGACCCCAACCATCCCTCCCCCAATCTGCCCCCTCCCCGAATATGCCCCCCTCCCCTCTGAGATCTTCCCTGAAGATATCCCCCTCCTGGCTTCGCCCTCCCCCCTGAACTTCCCGAAAATATCCCCCTCCCCCTGAGTTGCCCTCAGACCTTGTCCCACTCCTCTGCTCCCTCTCTCTTCAGCCCACCCCCAAATATGCCCCCCTGCCCCCTGAAACCCTTCCCCCCCAAAAAAGATCCTTCCGTATGTCCCCTCTCCCCCCCCCCCAAGAGACCCTTTTTTGCCCCCCTCCCAGCTCCGACCTTACCCCAATACCCTTCTACGCCCCGGAACACTGGGCTGAGTACGACTAAGCTGCAGTTGTTGGTAAGTATGACAGCCCAATGGGTTATTGTCTATGCAGCTAACTGAAGATGGATCCCAAACTCCTGCCCAATTCATCATCTCCCATGGACCAGGTGAGTGTGACACTGGAAAAATGGCCTTGTGGGCCAAAGTTAAACAGACCCCTGGGGAGGTTGACTTTGACCCACAAATTGGAGGATCCTCGTTTGGTTGCCTGGGATTTGAAGCCATTGAAGACACCCCCCTCCTGCCTTCCCCTGCGCTATTTCCTTTTTTTGGGTGTGTGGGTGTGCTCTACAACCATGGATTTTAAAATAAACCTATCAGATTTGGGCAATACTGGAAAACAATTATTTCCCCAGCTCACACTATATCATTTCCCCCTATCCATTGCCATCTTCCTGTTCTGCAATGGGAAATTCCAGTTGTTCTAGGATTAAATATAAAGTAAACTGCACACCTACAACCTAGACAGCATTTTAAAAAGCAGAGACATCACCTTGCCAACAAAGGTCCGTATAGTCAAAGCTATGGTTTTCCCAGTAGTGATGTATGGAAGTGAGAGCTGGACCATAAAGAAGGCTGATCACCGAAGAATTGATGCTTTTGAATTCTGGTGCTGGAGGAGACTCTTGAGAGTCCCATGGACTGCAAGAAGATCAAATGCATCCATTCTTAAGGAAATTAGCCTTGAGTGCTCACTGGAAGGACAGATCCTGAAGCTGAGGCTCCAATACTTTGGCCACCTCATGAGAAGAGAAGACTCCCTGGAAAAGACCCTGATGTTGGGAAAGATGGAGGGCACAAGGAGAAGGGGAAGGCAGAGGACGAGATGGTTGGACACTGTTCTCAAAGCTGCTAACAATGAGTTTGACCAAACTGTGGGAGGCAGTGGAAGACAGGAATGCCTGGCGTGCTGTAGTCCATGGGGTCACAAAGAATCGGAAACGACTAAACAACAACAAATAATAATAATAATGCAGGCCACTGATATGCACACTTTTTATCTACTCTTAGTTACTCATCCACCTCCCTCAAGTATAAAAGCAAAATCCATTTGTGTGATGCAGATGTCCTCTACTGGCAAGAGGCATAACTGCAACCAAATCCACTAACTTCTCCCGAGTATGTACAGCACATGATAAGACAGGCAAACATTAGAGAGAGAATTATTCTAGAGAGACAAAAGAGGCGTAATTTCTCCTGATAGCCACCTCTCTCTTCTTTTGTGCATGTTCATCTCTTACTGAACAGGCTTTTGCAGTGCTTTTTTCCCCCTTTAAAAAAAGGTTTAGGCGTATTCTCATTTTACTACTCATATTGAAATAGGTAAAAAAGGTAAAGGTACCCCTGCCCGTACGGGCCAATCTTGACAGACTCTGGGGTTGTGCGCCCATCTCACTTAAGAGGCCAGGGGCCAGCGCTGTCCGGAGACACTTCCGGGTCACGTGGCCAGCGTGACATCGCTGCTCTGGCGAGCCAGAGCCGCACACGGAAACGCCGTTTACCTTCCCGCTGGTAAGCGGTCCCTATTTATCTACTTGCACCCGGAGGTGCTTTCGAACTGCTAGGTTGGCAGGCGCTGGGACCGAGCAGCGGGAGCGCACCCCGCCGCAGGGATTCGAACCGCCGACCTTTCGATCGGCAAGCCCTAGGCGCTGAGGCTTTAACCCACAGCGCCACCTGCGTCCCGCATATTGAAATACTGCCCCTCATTGAGACCAAATTTAAATTTAAATTTTATTGGTATTTCCAAAAGTTACAAAAATAAAAAAGAAAGAAAAAGAAAAACAGAAAATACAAAATACAGAAACAAATAAAAACAATTAAAAACCAATCCATCTTTCCATATCTATCATTTGCTTGTTTCCTTGACCTCCTCACACCTCCCTTTTTTGTATTCTAGTTCATTAGTTGTTTCAGCAAATCCTTCCCTTCTTTGTTTTTAGTTTATCTTAATATATTGTAACTTTACATTCTGACCTGTTAACAATCCATTTTTACTTAATCCTTTACATTACTGCTAAAACCACATAGCTTCATTCCAGCATCCTTCTAACATTCCTTAATTTTACAATGTTTCTGTAGATAGACTTTAAAGTAAATTCACAAAATGTTTAGGGGTATGTGTACCGCTGCGTGTCCCCCCCCCCAAAAAAAGCAGTGGGTTTTTGAAACACCAGACAAAACTGTGGACAGAGATGACCGTTGGTCTAACTGTCGCCCGGGCCGCCAGAGTGGCGGTTGGAAGCGGGGCGCACGCGCAGAAGGGGCAGCGTCTCTGGCCGCGGTTGCCGAGCGAGAGCGCCTGGGTCTCTTTCTGTAGAAGTCTATGGAGGAGAGAAGATGGCTCCCTTCCCTGAGGAGGTGGATGTTTCCACGGCCCCGCAGTGGCGGATGAAGCAACTCGTTGGGCTTTATTGTGACAAAGTATGAGGGGAGGACCCTTCATGGATCACTGCCTTGCCGTGGCGAAGGGCTTGAAGAACTCAGAGAAGCTATGAACTATGCCGAGCAGGGCACCCAAGATGAACAGGTCATAGTGGAGAGTTTTGACCAAACGTGATCCACCTGGAGGAGGAACCGGCAAGCCACTCCAGTATCCCTGCCAAGAAAACTCCATGGACAAAGACAACAGGCATATAAAAGTTATGACGCTGGAAGATGAGCCCCTCAGGTCGGAAGGCGTCCAACATGCTACTGGGGAAGAGCGGAGGGCAAGTACAAGTAGATCCAGAGCTGATGAAGCGTCTGGGCCAAAGCCGAAAGGACGCTCAGTTGCGGATATGCCTGGAAGCGAAAGGAAAGTCCAATGCTGTAAAGAAAAATATTGCATAGGAACCTGGAATGTAAGAACCATGAACATGGGTAAGTTGGAGGTGGTCAAAAATGAGATGGCAAGAACAAATATTGACATCCTGGGCATCAGTGAACGAAAATGGACGGGAATGGGTGAATTCAGTTCGGATGACCATCATATCTACTACTGTGGGCAAGAAACCCGTAAAAGAAATGGAGTGGCCCTCATAGTCAACAAAAGAGTGGCAAAAGCTGTACTGGGATGCAATCTCAAAAATGATAGAATGATCTCGATACGAATCCAAGGCAGACCTTTTAACATCACAGTAATCCAAGTTTATGCACCAACTACTGGTGCTGAAGAAACTGAAATTGACCAATTCTATGAAGACTTACAACACCTTATAGAAGTGACACCAAAGAAGGATGTTCTTCTCATTATAGGGGATTGGAATGCTAAAGTAGGGAATCAAGCGATAAAAGGAACAACTGGCAAGTTTGGCCTTGGAGATCAAAACGAAGCAGGGCAAAGGCTAATAGAGTTCTGTCAAGAGAACAAGCTGGTCATCACAAACACGCTTTTCCAACAACACAAGAGACGACTCTACACATGGACATCACCAGATGGGCAGCATCGAAATCAGATTGATTATATTCTCTGCAGCCAAAGATGGAGAAGCTCTATACAGTCAGCAAAAACAAGACCTGGAGCTGACTGTGGCTCAGATCATCAGCTTCTTATAGCAAAATTCAAGCTTAAACTGAAGAAAGTAGGAAAAACCACTGGGCCGGTAAGATACAATCTAAGTCAAATCCCTTATGAATACACAGTGGAAGTGAGGAACAGGTTTAAGGATTTAGATTTGGTGGACAGAGTGCCTGAAGAACTATGGATGGAGGCTCGTAACATTATACAGGAGGCAGCAACGAAAACCATCCCAATGAAAAGGAAATGCAAGAAAGCAAAGTGGCTGTCCAATGAGGCCTTACAAATAGCGGGGGAGAGAAGGCAAGCAAAATGCAAGGGAGATCGTGAAACATACAGGAAATTGAATGCAGATTTCCAAAGAATAGCAAGGAGAGACAAGAAGACCTTCTTAAACAAGCAATGCAAAGAAATAGAGGAAAGCAATAGAATGGGAAGAACCAGAGATCTGTTCAAGAAAATTGGAGATATGAAAGGAACATTTCGTACAAAGATTTCCATAATAAAGGAAAAAAGTGGAAAGGACCTAACAGAAGCAGAAGACATCAAGAAGAGGTGGCAAGAATACACAGAGGAATTATACCAGAAAGAAACGGATGTCTCATATACCCCAGGTAGTGTGGTTGCTGACCTTGAGCCAGACATCCTGGAGAGTGAAGTCAAATGGGCCTTAGAAAGCACTGCAAATAATAAGGCCAGTGGAAGTGATGGTATTCCAGCTGAACTATTTAAAATTTTAAAAGATGATGCTGTTAAGGTGCTACACTCAATATGCCAGCAAGTTTGGAAAACTCAGCAGTGGCCAGAAGATTGGAGAAGATCAGTCTACATCCCAATCCCAAAGAAGGGCAGTGCCAAAGAATGCTCCAACTATCGCACAATTGCACTAATTTCTCACGCTAGCAAGGTCATGCTTAAAATTCTACAAGGAAGGCTCAAGCAGTATGTGGACCGAGAACTCCCAGAAGTGCAAGCTGGATTTAGAAGAGGCAGAGGAACCAGAGACCAAATTGCAAACATGTGCTGGATTATGGAGAAAGCTAGAGAGTTCCAGAAAGACATTTACTTCTGCTTCATTGACTATGCAAAAGCCTTTGACTGTGTCGACCATGGCAAACTATGGCAAGTTCTTAAAGAAATGGGAGTGCCTGATCACCTCATCTGTCTCCTGAGAAATCTCTATGTGGGACAAGAAGCTACAGTTAGAACTGGATATGGAACAACTGACTGGTTCAAAATTGGGAAAGGAGTACGACAAGGCTGCATTTTGTCTCCCTGCTTATTTAACTTATATGCAGAATTCATCATGCGAAAGGCTGGGCTGGATGAATCCCTAGCCGGAATTAAGATTGCCGGAAGAAATATCAACAACCTCAGATATGCAGATGACACAACCTTGATGGCAGAAAGTGAGGAGGAATTAAAGAACCTTTTATTGAGGGTGAAAGAGGAGAGTGCAAAATATGGTCTGAAGCTCAACATCAAAAAAACGAAGATCATGGCTACTGGTCCCATCACCTCCTGGCAAATAGAAGGGGAAGAAATGGAGGCAGTGAGAGATTTTACTTTCTTGGGCGATATGATCACTGCAGATGGTGACAGCAGTCCCAAAATTAAAAGACGCCTGCTTCTTGGGAGAAAGGCGATGGCAAACCTAGACAGCATCTTAAAAAGCAGAGACATCACCTTGCCAACAAAGGCCCATATAGTTAAAGCTATGGTTTTCCCAGTAGTGATGTATGGAAGTGAGAGCTGGACCATAAAGAAGGCTGATCGCCGAAGAATTGATGCTTTTGAATTATGGTGCTGGAGGAGACTCTTGAGAGTCCCATGGACTGCAAGAAGATCAAACCTCTCCATTCTGAAGGAAATCAGCCCTGAGTGCTCACTGGAAGGACAGATTGTGAAGCTGAGGCTCCAATACTTTGGCCACCTCATGAGAAAAGAAGACTCCCTGGAGAAGACTCTGATGTTGGGAAAGATGGAGGGCAGAAGGAGAAGGGGGCGACAGAGGACGAGATGGTTGGATAGTGTTTTCGAGGTTACCAGCATGAGTCTGACCAAGCTGCGGGGGGCAGTGGAGGACAGGAGTGCCTGGCGTTCTCTGGTCCATGGGGTCACGAAGAGTCGGACACGACTAAACGACTAAACAACAACGAGGGGAGGAGGAGGTGGTTTCTGAGGGGCGGGCGACGCGCCGGCCATAGCCGTGGGGGGGGGGCGAGGTGGTCGCGCGCCCCTCGTTACCCCTCGGGCCTCGCTCGGCCGGCGGTCGTTTGCGGCCTGAGAGGGGATACGCGCGCGCCCGCTGAGGAGAGAGGTGCGCCTGCGCAGCTGCCACCGCTTGGCGCGCGCCGTGACTCCTCTCGGCCACCGTCGTCCGCGCACGTGTTTCTTCCCCCCTCCCCCCCCCCATTCCACTGCCACATACCTCCGCTTGCAGATTCTTTCTCCTCTTTCTTCCTCGGTTTTTATGCGCTTTAGTTGCGAACCTCTTTCCCTCGCTGCGCTTCCTTAGCCGGGGACGTGACGCAGCTTCTCCGCGTGTGGTTGTTTTTCTCTCTGACGCGGCTTTCTCGCCACACGTGTGCACGCACGCACGCGTGTCCCTGGCTTAAGAACCTTTTCAAAAGGCGGCACCCCCGAACGAAGCGCGGGCCTAAGTGCATTAGCCGCCGACTTTCCCTCCGACACCCCTCTCCACTATATATATATAGAGGCATCACCATCACCCTCAGCCCTCATAGTGATGGGTGCAGCTCAGCAGTCATTGGCTCCTTGGCCTATTACCAAGGAGATAAATAGCCCCCCCCCATTTGTGCCAATATCTGTGAAGGTCACACCGGCAGGAGGGGGGCATTTTTCAGCCCGGTGGTTGCATTTCCCTCCACACAACACTGGCAGGGCGGGGGGTCAACCGCAAAAATGAACAGAGAAATCAAAGCAACCCTTATCTTTGCATAGGAAGCTTTTCAAGGAGTGGCATGCAGGGAGAAAGTAAGCATCTCAGGAAAAGAGCACTTTTTCATAAAGCAATCATTTATCGTATTTGACTGAAAGCCATTACAAATCCAGTTCCAAAAGCAGTGAATCCAATAAAACCTATTAAGAAAGTTCCACAAACAAGCAACCATTTACAATAAATCAAATTAATGAATCCCCTGCACAATCTACAGTGTTTTCTTTTATGTGACCAGCACAAATACTTGCCAATACTATAAGGCTGTTTCATATGTGACGAGTGGGTCGCAGTCAAGTAATAGCCAACATACTTTCACTTCAGGGTTCTGTCCCTGTAGTGGTGCCATCATCTAAAAAGGACAGGAAAGGGTTCATTTCGGTGTGCTGTTTAACCTCGGTGTGTTTTGTCCTGCACCTGCAGCTAGTTAAGTATGTGAGAATCAGTCAGCAACTTTGTGAGAACAACTCAGCACAAACTACACTAGAAATGCTGCTGTGTTGGAAGGCAAGTTTGCTATTGGCTAGAGCAGTCTCTATGCTGTAAGGACTCTACCCACAGCAGAATGTAACTGAAATAACCGTCAGTAAAGAAACAGAATCTTCCTAGAACTGGCTTGGTGTTTCTCTGTTCTTTTAACATACTCTTCTGGCACTGGGATGGGCATTCTGCACATGCTCCAACAGGGAGGTGGCCTAAAAATGTTTTTCATGTGTTTTAAGATGGGTTGAATGCTACCTTTGCCCCCAAGCCACTTTGAACATGCTGCTCTTTGAACTTATGGGTGTAGCCAAGCAGGTGGCCGGTGGTTTAACCATTCACTCGACTTCCAACTACAAGCCAAATTCCAAACATGTTCTAGGTCATGCTCCCCAGGACTGGGAGTTGTAGTCCCCACACCTGAAAGGCCCCACACTGACGATCCCTGTTCTAGGAAACAATATACTTGTAAATGATATATGATTGAGGGTCAGGAGGGAAAGGTTATGAGAGAGTATGTGAGCAACAGAAAGAGAGCTAACATAACAGGGTGTCAGGAAAGGTGGGGGTTAGTTTTGCTAAGGTCGGGCAGTTTGCCTGTGCAACCATAGTGGCCTTTTTGAAGTACTAAATTGGAAAGCAGAGATAGACTCTAAAGTCTCTAAAAAGACTAAACATCGTATTTTTCGCTCCATAAGACACACCTAGTTTTCAGAGGAGGAAAACAAGAAAAAAAAGTCTGAATGAAACAGTGGATGTATGATTTTTGTGGTTCATGCTGTGGCCACAGACATGTGATCTGATGGTGAATTTGGGATGCAAAAATCCCGAGGATCCATATGGATCCATGCTTTGTAACCGCATTTTTGCACCATTGCAGCCCCGGGAAACAGTGGGTGCGTGATTTTTTTGGTGCAGGCTGTAGCCATGGACATGCTATGTGATCTGATGGTGAATTTGGGGTGACCCAATGCAAAAATTCTGAGGATCCATGGGCTTTTACCTCCCCCCTCCCAGGCAGCCTCTGCTAGGGTCCCATATCTCTCTCCCAATCCCACCGATCAGCTGCTACCTTTCAACTCTCCCTTCCCTCTTGTTTGTCTTAGTGTCTTTTCCTTAGCTGGAGCAGTTTTTTGCTCCTCCTTTTCTTCTAATTTCTCTCCTCATTGATTTAGTCTTCCTGTCTCCTCTCCTTGCAAGTTTGCTGTCTTTACCTCCCCCCTCCCAGACAGCCTCCTTTATCTCTAGCGTCCCTTTTCTCTCTCCCTGATTGGCAAACGATTAGGGGCTTTGAAAGAAAAAAAAAAGCATGATCTGCTTTTTGCCCCTGGGCAATTCGGCTCCAGGGACCACACATTCACTCCATAAGATGCAGACATTTCTCCTTACTTTTTAGGAAGAAAAAAGTGTGTCTTATGGAGCGAAAAATACGGTACATACATACATACATAAATACATACATAAAGGAGCAGGGAACCTGTAGCTCTTTAGATGTCGCTGGTCAACAAGGCCCATTGACCCTGACCACTGGCCAAGCTGGCTGGGACTGATGGGAGATGTGAGTCCAACAACTGGAAAGCCACCACTTACCCACGGGCTACTTCAATCAGCATTACAACAAGGGATGTGACTGCTACACTTAATACAGTATCAAATGCACATTATACAATCTGTGTCCTGGGGAAATGTTAGACAGATGTGCTTGTGATTGTTACTGAGCCACTTCCCGCCGTCATCCTACACCCTGCCATTTACCATTGCTGCCTTCGAAAACCAGTAAAAATGCAGTCACAGACAATTACAACTGAGAAATGGTACAATTTTCTTTATTAAAAATAATTTACATCCGTTTTAACATTTTATGCACAGTTCTCAGCAAATTGAACTTTGTAAGATTTCTATACAATACTTATTAGTGAATGTAAAACAATTATATACTGTTTTGTTGCAGTTGCTTAAGTGTGGTTAATAAAATGCATTATTTCACAGATTTATATTTACAGCCCCCAAATTTGATAAAGGATTAGAATAAAGGTTTGTTTTTGAATCAAAACTGAAGAGAACTTGAAGACAAAATAGATTTCCAGTTCCTGTTATTTTACCCTTCCTAGGGCTTCAGATCAGCACTTATTAACTCACCCCAAGCCTTTCTGAGCAAAATATATATTGTGCTGCTGCTAAGCAATGGATATGGGTAATTTCTCTCAACCCAATCGGGCCATACAGGGAACTACTTTGCATGTCAAAAAAAGATGACGTATATCACTCAGCTCTGGTCATTCAGATACGCTTTCTGCCTGTATCAGGAAGACAAGTCCACTCATATCCATGAGTGTGATCTCGAGGGGGGGCGGCGGCAGCAGTGCTCAAGTCCCACTAAAATGATCCCAGACCTGTAGCCCAACAAGGCATGTTTACTTTGAAGTAAATCTCACAGAGGTCAAGGGGAATTGCTCCCAAGTAAAAATACAGAGGACTGAGCCTTGAAAACAGTATTTCAAGTTTGGAAGGGAAGATCCAAGTGATGGCCAAAACCATCAAGGCAGCTCAAGCTGTCAGTCACATACAGTGAAAAACCACAATGGGACGCCCTGTACTTTTAAGGAAATGGCTACTACTGATTTCACAGACCAGGAAAATAACACCATGCCTATCTATGAGAATGAAATTGGCTTGCTTAAAGAAGCATTTGAGTTTATCAGAACAAGGGCATTAATGAAGGCGTTTTATGGGTGGTGTTTAACTTGCTCCCAAAGGCATAGGGCAACAAGAGATGAGGGATCCTGTGTATTCATTCAAGTCACAAACATTTAAATGTGTCTGCGCCTTCAGGCAGGCCTCACAATGTCATGTTCAGTTTGCTATTAGGGAATGATGGGTGCATCTGATAAGACAAACCAGCTGCACGTCTCAAGCAGCAAGTATTTTTGAGTCTGGGTCCACTGATGCCTTACACTAACAAAGAAAAAAAAAGTTAGTTCAGATATTATTATTGGTAAAGTATCTTTAGTAACAACTACCTTGCTTTCTGCAATTATCAAGACAGAACTCTGATGCCAAGCACTTAATTCAATCACCAATAATGCAGATAAGAGACCTCTCTCGGTATATTGGTAGTAAAAAGGTATTATTAGTTTTGATAAAAGCACCTAGCACATCATATATAGTGGAGATGATAATGATGATAATAATAAATTAATAATAATAGTATTACTTATACCCCACCCATCTGGCTGGGTTTCCCCAGCCATTCTAGGAGGCTTCCAACAAGAGATTAAAAATACATTAAAACACCAGTCATTAAAAACTTCCTTAAACAGGAAGTTTAGACAATACCGGCCTGGTTCACCTGTAAGAATAAACCGTGGCTTGTTAAACAAACTAGAGCTTGCTTCTCCAAAGTTTTGTTTCGTTTTTCAGCTGTTCATGCCTTTGTAACTTGGTGAGCTTCTGGGATGGGGTAGCCAAAGGAACTATGAATAACGAAGAGTGATGGGTTTGTGTAGAACACGAAGCTACAGTTAAAGCAAGAGTCATAAGCCAACCACAAACCTAGCTTCAGATTATGGCTTGTTAGCAGTAAGTAAGCAAAACAGAGTTAAGCCCCTGGGCAGAGATCAGGCAAGCAAGCAAACCATTGTTTAATTAACCATGGGCTTAGTGTTACGTGCAAACCAGACTTTTCAAGAATGCCAACAGAACTCCAAGGGCTAAGGTGTTTATTTCACTCATTCACTGAAAAGAACAGTCCTTCAAATGGGTTAGATTCCTATGCATGCTCACATACTCTTTCCTGGTCATTTAACCTTTCTTTCCTCAAAACTATTTGGAAGGTTACTAGGTTGTCGTTGGAGATTTTCTGTGGTGCACTATTCACTTGGAACGTGTGTTTTTCTGCATGAGGATGTGCTTGTTCTTAAATTGCTCTTTATACAATAAATTGAAATGGACTTTCATTACTAATGACATTTTCATGCAGTGGAAATTTCCAAAGAGCAAAACCAATTTTACTGTGTATATCTGGTGGACTAGGTCAATCTTAAAGGTTACTTCTTACTGTAGAATAATTGGCACAGGCCATGTTTGCTAACTAAAACTACTTTAAGGTACAGAGTATGTGAAAAAGAATCCGACACAAATCATTTAAAACCCACCAGGCCTTCTCTGCTTTCCCTGCTGTGACACAGAATATGCTCAGTTATATAAAGGAAACTGCTTCCAGTGGCAGCACTTAAGAGTCCAAAAAGCAGTAGCAGCAGCAGTGCCCCTGTTTTAACAGGCGGCTTGGCCAATGCAAGGATCTTTAAGAACTGATCCCCTGTCCTGTAAATGGAAGTAGAAGACCACAGAGCTGCCTCAGCAATGTAAGTGGGTATTTAAAATATTCTTTAGGTCAAAAAATTGCAGCTGTTTTTCACTCCACACTAAAAGCAGAAGAGAAGAAAACCAGAGAGGCTAGTCAAAACAGAACAAGTTGAAACCCATTGTTGCGGCTTCCGATGCTTTCCGCCATGGTGAAAAGCGGCTCCCACACTAGAGGAGATCGTTCGTGCAGCTAATTAAGGATAATTTGAAAGTAATTATCCTTGCAAGCCCCCTGCCCCCGGTCAGAGGTGTGTGTGTGTTTCACTTGCAGATCGTCTGATACCTGCCTCTTGTTCTGATGGAATGTGGGAGGCAGGGGACGTTGATGCACGTATCAGTAACTCTCCAACGCGGTCACTATGAGCAGAGGTTCTTCTGTTTCTTAGGATGGATTTGGTTTTGGATCTAAGTAACAGGCGTGTTCTGGACTAAGGGGACAAGATAACTTGCTAAATGAATCAGCCACTGAGTGCCAAGGTCTAATCTGGAGAATATTTTCATTGTAACCTGATTGGTATGTAGGGGGAGAGGAGCCTTTACCCTTTCTTTATATACATTATATTTGCTGTTTTATGATTCGACAAACCTCCCCCGAAGTATTGTTAATGGATTGGAAAAAATGCAAGAGGGAATTAACGAGAACTTCATAATTTTTATGGATTAATTGCAAAAATTGAACTGTGTGAAAACATCGCAATGATTTGTGGCACTGACCTTCTACGGAATGGTAAAGAAGACTTTGGTTCTGACTTATCATGGCTTTGGAGAGATACCGGCTTGTTAACAGATAGGAGAGGGATCAAAGAAGATACCGTATTTTTCGCTCTATAACACGCACCCGATCATAACACGCACGTAGTTTTTAGAGGAGGAAAATCCGTAGGCATGCCACCCGTAGGCATTCCCTCCCCTTACTTTCTAGGAGGAAAAAAGTGAGTGTTATGGTGCAAAAAATACGGTAATTCTGGATATCTGCCCGGGACTATAGCGAGACACCAGACCTCTCTGTCTTGGATAAGCAAAATGGCGTGTGATGCAGTGAAAATTGCAGTCCTTGAGTGCAGAAAGCGCAAGTGAAGGGAAATGCTGAGCATGGAATAGAACATGAAGAGTATAGATGAACGAAAAACAAACATTTCACACAGAAATTTACAGGATCAAACTCCCCTTGCAAAACTAATGGATATGGAACAGTTAAATGCGAATGAAATGGCTGTTAAATGGCTGTTAAAATAAAGGATCAAGATCGGAACTGTTGTATTTGGGCTGAGAGTATTGGAGCAGGACAAAATAAGATCATCATTCCCTGAAATCTAGAACCTGGGAAGTCATTCAAAATTGTTTAATTTGGTATTGGATAATTGGCTTTTTTAATGGTATTATAATTTGGTATTGTATTAATGTGGCTTTTATTGGATTGTTATAAATGAAAATTATTAAAAATTATTAATCGAAACCCATTGTTGCAGCTCAGTTCCTCAGCAATTGGTAGCCCAGGTTGCTTCTCTCAGGATCGTAGCTGGGGGGGGGGGGGTAGCCTGTTTTTTTGCCCCAGGTGAAGTCTCCAGAGGAATGCCGTTGAAGCTCTCAGCCTGTGTGTGTGTGTGTGTGTGTGTGTACAGAAACGGGGGGCGGGGCGGGGGGGCTGCCAAACTATATCTTTGACCTGGGTGAAATAAAGTCTAGTTTTGTCCCTGCCACATTCTAGATCTATTAACTCCAAAAGGCAAATGGGGAAAAGAGATTGCTGCTGTTTCAGCAAAGGGGGAGGTGAGGCCAACCCTGTAAAAATCTGTACTAGCTCCTTGTCAAAAAAATAGTTTTGCAGCGCCCTGTGTTTGTAACTTGTGGCCTTCACGCTGACTTTTGCTTTTGATTTTATGGAAACCTTAATTAAAAGGAAACTACCCATTCTCATCAAGCCAAACCATGTGCTGCCCTCAGACCAACAGACAGCAATAAGGAAGCTGAAGGTGCCAAAACTGGGGTGGGGCCCAACGACAGATAGTCTTCTGGCTTAAAATCTTCGACACAATTCAGTTTCAGGTTTCATGTCACTTTATTTACAAAATGGTCTAAGACAACCCCCTCCCGCCCTTCCCCATACTTACAGCTCTCTTTCACAACACACACGTCAATTTTTTAAGCAATGTCAATAGCACCATTTGAGTATTATTTTTAAAATCCAGACGGATCTTGCTGCAGTCACTACAACAATTCACAATCTTTTACATCCATGGACGAAATTTCAGAGTGCAGCAGGACTGTACGCAGTTCCATCGATGGAGTGAGGCCTGTGCAAGCCATTGCAGGGTTGGCCCATTGATGCATAGTCCCCCGAGGTGTGAGCAGGCCTCTACAACAGCCTTCGGACCATGTAGTTCAGAATGCCACCATGTTTGTATAACGTTATGTCCATGTCACTGTCAAATGCGGCAACCACGTGAAATACTTTCCCTGTGTTTGTCTTTAAAGAGACAGGAATGAGAGGCAAAAGCAAGAAATATGTTAGGACTGTGTCATTTCCTAACATCTCTATAGTAGGATATTCTGTAATAACGACAGCATATTGCAGAAACAAAAATCCTGAGACCCTCAAGTCTTGCTTTAAACTAAACTAGTTTTATTGCTTGTGGAAGTTAATGACTTAATAAAAATACCAGCAAAGTCTGTAATGTTGGGGATCTGGGACTGAGAATGCAGATCTGCCCCTAAGCAGCAATTTGGGACTCCTATGCTCTTCACAGCTCTGATTCTAAGTGTTTCTCCTTTTCCCATAAGTTATGAAATACAGTGGTGCCCCGCAAGACGAACGCCTTGGAAGACGAAAAACTCGCTAGACGAAGGAGTTTTTCGTTTTCTTAGCTGCTTCGCAAGACGCATCTCCCTATGGGCTTGCTTCGCAAAACGAAGCTTGCCCCGCAAGCTCCGGGGATACGGGGAAGCGCAGCGCGTCTTCCCCGCTGTCCCCGGACCTCTTTTGAAGCAAGGGGCGGCGGGGAGAAGATTGCTTCTCCCCGTTGCCAGCCCCACAATCTCCGGGGACAGAGGGGAAGGCGCGTGCACCTTCCCCTCTCTCCCCGGACCCCTTTTGAACCAAGGGGCGGCAACGGGGAGAAGCGATTCTCCCCGCTGCCCCTTCCCTTGCTTTAAAACAGGTCCGGGGACAGAGGGGAAGGTGCACGCGCCTTCCCCTCTGTCCCCGGAGATTGTGGGGCTGGCAACGGGGAGAAGCAATCTTCTCCCCGCCGCCCCTTGCTTTAAGCAGGTCCTGGGACAGAGGGAAAGGCGCGCGGCGCTTCCCCTCTGTTCCCGGACGGTCTCCATAGGAACGCAGTGATTGATTTTCAATGCATTCCTATGGGAAACCGTGCTTCGCAAGACAAAAAACTCGCAAGAAGAAAAAACTTGCGGAACAAATTAATTTCGTCTTGCGAGGCACCACTGTAAAAACAACCCCTTTGTAAGGAAATAACTGTGGCAGATACGCAAGTCATACTCTGAGCAGACCCACTGAAATCAATGGATGTAAGCTTATCATGACTAACTTAAATTGGATACCACTCCACAATAATTATGTAGGTCAGCTTCACTGGAAGGTAGCTGCACAAGAGCACAGGGCAACTGCACAGCTCCTGCTCAGTCTCTGGGGCACCTGTGCAACCGAGGCGTGTTCAACTAAATCCTACCCATAGCAGACCCACCGGATACCTAGTGAGTCAGATCTCTGCCCCTGCCCCTCACTTTGCTGCACTCAAAAAAATTATTGCCTTAAGATAGTTGCCTTTGCCTTGCGCCTCTGTGTAGCCCTGCATGTGTTTAAAAATATGTCTCTTTATGAATTCAGACAACATTGCTCCCAATAACTGTATTTTTCGCCATATAGGACGCACTTTTTCACCTCCAAAAATGAAGGGGAAATGCATGTGCGTCCTATGGGGTGAATGCAGGCTTCCGCTGAAGCCTGGAGAGCGAGAGGGGTCGGTGCGCACCGACCCCTCTTGCTCTCCAGGCTTCAGGAGAGCTGCAGCGCCAGTCCCACAAGGTCGGGGGACAGCAGGGAGGCGGAACGCCGCCATCCTGCTGTCTCCCGATGTGGTTTGGAGGCTGACGGCGGGGAGACGCGTGCTTCTCCCGGCCGCCAGCCCCGCAAGCTCCGGGGACAGCGGGGAGGCGCAGCGCGTCCTCCCGCTGTCCCCGGACCTGATCTGCAGGCGGGCGGCCGGGAGAAGAGCGCTTCTCCCCGCTGCCGGCCCCACAAGCGCCTGGGGGGGAAATAATATTTTTTTCTTTATTTCCCCCCCAAAAAACTTGGTGCGTCCTATGGGCCGGTGCGTCCTATGGGGCGAAAAATACGGTATGTTTTTGCACCATTCAAATGACCTTGACATAAGTCTTCCCTTTATCTGAGCACCTTTCAGAACACTGAGCCGCTTCGCACAGCTTGCTTTGCATATACAGTGGTACCTCGGGTTAAGAACTTAATTCGTTCTGGAGGTCCGTTCTTAACATGAAACTGTTCTTAACGTGAAGCACCACTTTAGCTAATGGGGCCTCCCACTGCTGCTGCGCCGCCAGAGCACAATTTCTGTTCTCATCCTGAAGCAAAGTTCTTAACCCGAGGTACTATTTCTGGGTTAGCGGAGTCTGTAACCTGAAGCGAATGTAACCCGAGGTACCACTGTATTTGTACCTTAGGAGCAGTTCTTTAAGTCTCTACAGGGGTGGGGAAACTGCGGTCTTCCATGTGTTGCTAGCCCACAACTCCCATCAGGCCTCATCGCTGGCTATGCCAGAGAGGTCTGAGGACCTGTCCAACAACATCTGGAGGGCCACAGGTTCCCCATCCCTGATCTAAAGGCCAACTCTGGTGCTGACTTCTCACTCAAAAGGAGACCCGCCCCCCAAACATAGCTCATATTAACTTACATTGGTACCTCAGGTTAAATACGCTTCAGGTTACATACTCCGCTAACCCAGAAATAATACCTCGGGTTAAGAGCTTTGCTTCAGGATGAGAGCAGAAATCGTGCTCCGGCGGGACAGTGGCAGCAGGAGGCCCAATTAGCTAAAGTGGTGCTTCAGGTTAAGAACAGTTTCAGGTTAAGAACAGACCTCCGGAACGAATTAAGTACCGTATTTTTCGCTCTATAAGACGCACCAGACCATAAGACGCACCTAGTTTTTGGAGGAGGAAAAAAAGAAAAAAATATTTTGAATCCCAGAAGCCAGAACAGCAAGAGGGATCGCTGCGCAGCGAAAGCAGTGATCCCTCTTGCTGTTCTGGCTTCTGGGATAGCTGCGCAGCCTGCATTCGCTCCATAAGACGCACGCACATTTCCCCTTACTTTTTAGGAGGGAAAAAGTGAGTCTTATAGAGCAAAAAATACGGTACTTAACCCGAGGTACCACTGTACTTTACACTTCCACCTTATGTGAAATGGTGTGGATACAATAAAACTGTGTCATTACCATCTTACAACAGAGGACAGACCATCACATTTGTGCTTCAAGGAAAAAGTAAATCTCTTCTATTACTAACACTTGCATTCAGAAGTCAGTCTGAGTTACCTTTACATCTAGGGAGATTCCAGGGGATAACTCATGAGGAAACGAGATTGAAAACTGTTCTTTGCCTGTCAGGCCCCAAAACGTTGCGTTTTCCTCGGGGAGGAACTGGAGCGGAGCAATGCCCATTCCAATCAAATGACTTTTATGGATCTTCTCATAGCTTTCAGCAATAACTGCTTTCACACCCTGCAGAAACAGTTATATCTGGCTTAGATACCATCTGAACAATAATAAAAGTCATCTTTATACAACCGCTCAACCCTTCGGTTAATACAAAACGTGGAGAAAATCTCAAGACAGAGAAATCTAGTTTCTTGGAAGGTGGCCTGGAATGCTAGCCAAGGGTCATGAGGGTAGTCCTAGATCTGTTATTCCCACTGAAATAAAACCTCAAGTTAGGTCTCGTTTACCAGGATTTCTGGTCAAGAAGCAAGAAGCAACTATGTTAAATCATTGATTCAGATGTAAGGTAAAGGTAAAGGTACCCCTGCCCGTACGGGCCAGTCTTGACAGACTCTGGGGTTGTGCACCCATCTCACTCAAGAGGCCAGGGGCCAGCGCTGTCCGGAGACACTTCCGGGTCACGTGGCCAGCGTGACAAAGCTGCTCTGGCCAGAGCCAGAGCCAGAGCCAGAGCCGCACACGGAAACGCCGTTTACCTTCCCGCTGGTAAGCGGTCCCTATTTATCTACTTGCACCCGGAGGTGCTTTCGAACTGCTAGGTTGGCAGGCGCTGGGACCGAGCAGCGGGAGCGCACCCCGCCGCAGGGATTCGAACCGCCGACCTTTCGATCGGCAAGCCCTAGGCGCTGAGGCTTTAACCCACAGCGCCACCTGCGTCCCCTGATTCAGATGTACATTACCTTTAAACTGGTCCCAGTTTGTGAATTTAATGGTAAAAACCACAAACTGGCACTCTTTAAAGCTCAGTGAAAAAACTGGCTCATGCATTTTCAGAAGGCACAAAATGGCATGCTTTAAGTTCTATAAAAAACAAGCAAAATCCTGTCAAGCAGCCTGGAGTAATAAAACACCAAGGCTTCTTGTTACTTCGAAGTTAACACAACGGAAACATACCAGTAAAAAAGGTCCTTTTGCAGCCCAGTCTCTCGAGCTCCCCAGTCCATACTTCTTGCCTGCTAAGATTATCAGAGGGACATTCTCTTTGCGATACAACTCAGCTGCATCAAACACATCTAGCTGCAGGGGAGAGAGCAAGAGAGAGAAATAGATGGGGGGAAAGGACATGGGGACATTTCTAATATGCAGCTCCCCTCCCCCCCCCATAGCTTTGAACAAATATGTCCTCACCGTCTGTCCAGTTGGAAAGTGAATTGTTTTAGGAGCAGGTTTCCCAATGAATTTATTGAAAAGTTTTATGTTTGCAAAGGTGCCTCTTGTCATCACTGCATCGTTTCCCCGCCGAGCACCATAGGAATTGAATTCACGGGGCGTGAGGCTACGAGAGACAACAGAGCACGCTCAATATAAACGTGCAACCTGAAAAGTGGACTTTGCTCACAAACATCCTTTAAGGAAGTTTTCCTGTGCCATAGTCAGGTGTGGAACACTAAGAATACAGGTCAAAGTTTTATATCATGTGTGTCAGTTTTAAATGGATAGCAGGCACTTAAGGCATTCTGACTACCTGTTAACCCTGCAGGGACCTGCAGCCTAATACATGAAGCTTTGCAGATGACACTGAACTAAGCAGAAGGTTCGCTATGAATAAAGGTAAAGGTAAAGGGACCCCTGACAATTAGTTCCAGTTGTGGCTGACTCTGGGGTTGCGGTGCTCATCTCGCTTTATTGGCCGAGGGAGCAGGCGTACAGCTTCTGGGTCATGTGACCAGCATGACTAAGCCGCTTCTGGCAAACCAGAGCAGCGCACAGAAACGCCGTTTACCTTCCTGCCGGAGTGGTACCTATTTATCTACTTGCACTTTGACGTGCTTTCGAACTGCTAGGTTGGCAAGAGCAGGGACCGAGCAACGGGAGCTCACCCCATCACGGGGATTCGAACCGCTGACCTTCTAATCGGCAAGTCCTAGGCTCTGTGGTTTAACCCACAGTGCCACCCGCGTTCCTTTTCGCTATGAATAGGGTCCAGTAAAAACAGGACAGATTATGCAGAAAATTCTGACTATAAGCCTGAAAGAAATTCAGTTAATCCTGCTTAGCAACCTACTTTAGCTATGGCACACACTGTTCATCTGGCCAAGCAGCAACCACCACAGTAAAGCAATTTGTGAGGACCAGCTGAATCCTTCAGTTTCTTTCCCTCACAGCTCCTCTGAAGTTTCTTACCCCTTGTTGGTTAAGTATCTGGCAGCAGCGCTGCCCCTCGCAATGCTTCCTGCAGGTGAGATGTGATCTGTCGTGACCGAATCCCCCAAATACAACAAGACGTGCGCATTTTCAATACACTGGGGTGGAAGAGGGTCTTTGGTCTGCCAGATGAATGGACACAAAAGTAGATGAATACGCCCCCTCTCTAGGTTAGTCGAAAACACACCCAAAATGCACAAAATGGAGCTAATGTCAAAAGGTAAAGGTGTTCCAAGTATGAAAGCAAGAACGTGCGCACAGCCCTGCAAAAGGAGACCATCTAGCAAAGGACCAGTTTCCCACAAATGCAAAACTGATGTTTCTGAGAAATCAACAAGCAAAGCAGATGCCCTCTAGCTTCTCATATTCTAAGACATACTGTTTCCGAACACGGAGGTGCCATTTAGCCATTAAGACTAGTAGCCACCGATAGATCTGCCCTCCAAGAATATGGCCGTTCTTCTTTAATATCTTTCTAAGGAAGTGGCTGTCACATATTGTGGCAGCAAATTCCATAAATTAATGTTGTGGTATTTGAAGAAGTACTTCCATTTGACTGTCCTGAACCTAGTTCTAGTGTTATGAGAGATCCTTTCCATTGAGAAGGACCAGCAGAATGGTGTTGACATCTTAAATTGTGGACAGAAACATTCCCCCCACTTATTAAGTTCCCTTTCCTACAATACCTAGGACAACTCAAACATACAGACTTGGTGTTACCATACTTACAAGCTTATCAAAAAAGGAAGGACATCGGATGTAAGTAGACTTCCAATCCCACGTAAATAAGACTGATTCAGGCGCTTCTAGAGAATTCCACCGCTTATTTCCTTTCTGCAAAGCAGGAGATATAAACTTGTGATCATCTTCTCCTGTCTTGTACCCAAAATGCCAGTTACTGAATATAATACAGTGGAAACGCCACAACAAAATACCACATCAACATTTCTTTTCTTTGTAACTGATAACTCTTGTTAACTCAGCCTTCCATTTTTTTTTTTGCTGTTAATAATAATAATAATAATAATAATAATTTATTTGTACCCTGCCTAATTTATTTGTATCTCAGCCTAACCTACTTCAAAGGGTTGTTGCGAGGATAAAACAGTGAGAATGAAGGAGACTGTCTGAGATCCTCAGAGGCAGGTTATAAACACAGTAAATGAATCGGGACATCTGGCTGTTTATGCTCTTGCTTTTTATATTTGCTATAGATCTGGCATACAGAAGTGCTAAAGGCGTTTGAACCAGTATGCATAATTTCATTTTAAAATTTACATACTACATTCCCCGCTAGGAACATGGCACACTGAGTGATGCACAGGAAAAAGCGTTTCATTTGAGTCTTGCTGAGTCAGAACAGGGGTAGGACACCTTTTTCACCCCAAAGGACACATTCCCTCATGGAAATGCAAGTGACCTGAGGGACCAGAGGCAAAAGTGGGCAGATCCATGTATGTGACTGTTACCCTGTCTACAGGAGGGGACACACCAGCCATGCAAAAAAAAAGGAATAGGTTTCCCATGCACACACCTCTCTCCAGACAGGCAAGCGAGAGGCATTATTACAGTTCCAGGACACCTGCTAGGCAGGCAAAAGCGCCCGAGGGCTTGGAGCGCAGGGGGTGTGGCCAGAGAAGGAGCAAAGCCTCTGGCCGAGACAGTGCTTGGCCCTGAGGATCCCTATCCTTGATTAATAACAATGCCAAACTACCTCCATTTTCCCCTTCAGTTCTTTAAACATGGATGATATTACGAACTCTTCTTCCACTTGCTGAAGTTCTTCTCGAGTGGGCCAAATATCATGCAAGAAGATTCTTTTGCCATCAGGACTGACCCCTACAAAGAAATTTTGACCATGGTGATAATTGCAGAAATTACTCCTCCGCCATTTCTACCCGTCTTAAAAGCATTACGAACACCCAAGAGCTTTCTTAGCTGCACATGATTCGCTCTATGACACACAATATTACCCTTAGCTCACCTGAAAGCAAATCACTTTTGCAGAAGAGAAAATTGCTGAACTGGTTCACAACAATCAACTTGGTTGCTTTGTTAGAAAACATAGGTAGGTTATTTTATGGCATAGCGGAATCTAGGCCATAGTGCGTCATACACTAGGTAGGCTTCAAACAGCGCAAGAAAGGTAAGCATTGCTCTTAGAGCAAGTTAAATGCCCTGAGAGCATTACAGGAACAAGCCAAGTCCTGGATGAAATAGGAGCTGGAAGGAGAGGGATAGTTACCTAATGGCTCTGTCTGGAAATCAATATTCACAGTTCCTGCTATAGCATAAGCCACAACTAGAGGCGGGGAAGCAAGGTAATTGGCACAGATGCAGCTGCAGAGGCGGCCTTCGAAGTTTTTATTTCCAGACAAAACTCCACAAGCAACTAAGTCACCCTGAAAGGCAGAAAATATTAGATTTCTCAACTTCATTGTCATGGTTACTTGAAGTTCTGTGAGAGTTCACAAGTAGCTATAAAGGAAAAGCTGAGGGGTAACCCTTGATGAAGGATACCCTCTTAGTGGCAAGAATGATTATTCGCTTCTCATATTCCTAACCTCATATTGTTCCTCAACACTCAAACTACAGAATTTGCCTTTAAACCAGGGCTAGGGAAATTCCCGCCCTCCAGATGTTGTTGGGACTAGAATGGAACTCCAATACTGGTATTAAATTTCCTAGCGCATAAAGATATATACTCCAAGAGTGTTTTCATAACCGTATGGGACAGACAGACAGACAGACAGAAAATACTTAAGTGCACAGGGGTCATAATAGGAAAAAGGGCCCCTACTTTCCCAGCTCTACACACTGCACAGAAGTTCTCACCTCCAGCCTAAACAGTCAGCAGGGCAAAGTCTGGACCTTTTATTTTCCCCAATTGGTCAACAGGAACAAAGTTCACTATGCTACAGTTGTTAAAACATTACCTGCACAATTGCATTCTGAATGGTTTCTGGCAAAGGAGCGGTATTCCCAACACATGTGGAACATCCATAGCCAACGACCTCAAATCTAGAGCAAAACCAGGATTTTAAGAAAATGTCAGTGTTTCATTAGTGCAACCTACTTTTTCATTCACCTTTGCACTGCAGTGAAATCTCTGAAGTTGCCCTGCACGTTATGGGATCAATTGAAGAGAGCTGCT
The DNA here is from genome assembly GCF_951804945.1 of Podarcis cretensis. Lineage (NCBI taxonomy): Eukaryota > Metazoa > Chordata > Lepidosauria > Squamata > Lacertidae > Podarcis > Podarcis cretensis. The sequence continues at coordinate 74,161,776 of NC_137178.1, forward strand.
GCGTGGCCAGGGCCTCAAGACTCTCTACCTAACATACTGAAATCCTTTCTGCCAGTGGGAAAATGGGAGGTCATGAAAAAGGTTGCGGATTCAACCCCTGGCACCTCCAGTTTTAAAAAAGTAAGGGCAGCAGGTGGAAAAAGACCTCTGTATTGTATCCCACTATGTTCTACTTGGAGTAGACTCACATAAGTTAATGAAGCTGTGTTTGTCACATCTATTAATTTCAGCAGGTCTACTCTGACAAGACCTTAGTGGGATCCAGCCCCATGTCTTGAGATCCTTAAGAGCTGCTGGACTAGATGGACTCTCTCTAGACCAGGAATGTTCCTCTGATAAGACAAATAGTTTGACCCCTTATAATGCAGCTTTCCATGTTCCTGTGTGCTTGACCAAATTTTCAATAAATAAGCATGCCCCCCCAGTAAATTATGATTGGGGGGGGGGGGTTGGGGGGAATACTATTGAGTATAAATACAGCAATGCTTAACATATGCCTTACAGCAATTATTTAGCTTCTGAATGCTGAGCTGGTCAGATGTGATGTGGCTAAAAACCATGAGTCGCAGAAACTTTAAAAATGAATCAAATGCCAATGAGTCTGCAAGCAACATACTAATTCAGAAGCTATATGAGGTTTGCATGTGTTACTTCTTTTGGATTTGACCATGTCACTTTAAGCATGCATTTTAAGCCTCTACATATAAGAGTCTTTACAGAGTCTTTAAAACTTCTACATATGAGAGCAAAGAAGTTAGTACCCAAGTTTATTGAGGTATGGCAATACACCACTGGAAGTGAGATAGTGCGTGACCATTCCGCTGCCAGGCGATAAGCTGGTTCTTATGTACGGTTTAACAGTCAGACCAGCTTCAATGGCTTTTTTGGCCAACAGACCTAGGGAAGGATGAAAGCAGCAGTGAAATAACGGTACAAAAATTCTAAGGGGCAAAGTTATGTTGCCTATAGATAAATTACCACAACAGGTAGTACTGTTGGAGGAAAGTTTGCTCTTTAGTTTAGAACAGATTATGTACATGCAGAAGGGTCTCAGGCACAAACCCTGCAATATCCCTTAAAAAAATGCCTCCAGCTACTGTATTTTTCGCTGTGTAAGAAGCACCCAGTTTTTAGAGGAGGAAAACAATAAAAGAAGAAGAAGAAGAAGAAGAAGAAGAAGAAGAAGAAGAAGAAGAAGAAGAAGGAGGAGGAGGAGGAGGAGGAGGAGGAGGAGAGTTTGGATTTGATATCCCGCCTTTCACTCCCCTTCAGGAGTCTCAAAGCGGCTAACATTCTCCTTTCCCTTCCTCCCCCACAACAAACACTCTGTGAGGTGAGTGGGGCTGAGAGACTTCAAGAAGTGTGACTGGCCCAAGGTCACCCAGCAGCTGCATGTGGAGGAGTGGAGACTCGAACCCGGTTCCCCAGATTACAAGACTACTGCTCTTAACCACTACACCACACTACACCACAAATATTCTGAATCAAATGTCATTGAAGAGGCTTTGCACGGCTATCCATGAAGCCAGAACAGCAAGAGGGATTGCTGCGCAGCCTGCATTTGCTCCATAAAACGCGCACACATTCTCCCTTACTTTTTAGGAGGGAAAAGGTGCATCTTATAGAGTGAAAAATACGGTATGTGTTGAAGAATTTTTGGTCCACAACCCAGAAGAAAGCTCTGCCCAAGTCCCTAATGAACAGTTGCCAGTTAGGATTAACAGTTCAGGGTAGATGGACCAATGTATGACTCTCTGTCATTGAAGGTTTTTAAGCAGAGGTTGGATGGCTATCTGTCAGGGATTCTTCAGCTGGGATTCCTGCACTGCAGGGGATTGGACTAGATGACCCATGGGGTCCCTTCCAACTCTACAATTCTATGATTCTATGTACGACAGCTCTAGATACCATATTAACTTCATAAGCGGCAATATCAAGCCCTGGTGCAGCATAGCCTCCATTCATTTTGATGGGGCATAGCGGATTATGACCTTCATCCTCTTTTGATAAGCAATTTCAGAAAGACGAAATTCTAACATTTATGATTTTGCATAAATCCCCAGAAAGTTCAATCCTATGAGCCAGCAGGTTGACCACTTGTTTATATTAAGGCAAGACCAAAATCACAGCTTCACTGGCACAAAGTCACCATTAGCAATGCTGCTCTTGTGCTGGAAGCTAGTCCAGGACACTGCTGTTGTAGTACTGCAGCCATGACTTCAAAAACTACCACCACTTTTTCACAGGTAATGAACAGAACTTGAAACACAATAAATAATACAATACATTTTTTAAAAAAGAACAGCTACTACTGTCAGGTGCAGAACACTGGGAACTGTGAAAAAGCTGCCGTGTTGCACCAGGTACTGCACAATCTGTGAAGCATTTTAAAGACACACTGTTCAACAAAAAACCACAATCCCAGTACAATTTCAGCTATCCAAATTCAATGGTATTATAACTAAAAGGCACCTCCACACTTTTCAAGCTTCTGGTTAAGCTACACTGGCACAAACTCCTCTGTCTGCCTTCTATAGACATTTATAGGATGGCGGTTTGGTTAACTTGGCTCTATAATGCAATAGATAGAGAAGAAAACCGAAACCAGGCAGAGTATACCTGCTCCTAGCATTACAGAGGGGTTGCAGTTGTTTGTACAGCTGATTACTGCAGCAATGACGACTGATCCATGAGCCAGCTTGTACTCATTTCCTTCATACTCCACAGGAACCACATCCCTTTGCCTTTCAGCTGGAATCTGAAAGCCTTTAAAGCCAGCCTAGGGAATCAAAATAGACATTGCAAAATCAATTACACAACAAATTCAAAGCTGCTTTTAAGCAAGAGAGGGGACACTAGAATCCTGTGTTGGTGTATAGCCTTGGCAGCCAGGAAGCCAAAATCCAGTGGCAACATCTCCAATAAATTGGGGAAACTAACACAAACTATTTTATTAATTCTGATTGCAAAATCTGCATGGAATACCAAATCTGTATCCTCGCATTCCTAATGGTTTCGTGCAGACCAAGACAAATGTTTGGTTTTCCGCAAAGTAGCACCGCAACCAGTGAAAGAGACAAGGGTTCTGCACTCATGTTTGCATGTTACAGTGCCCAGCTGGGAGCATGAGAAGACATGCAATCTAGATGTGCCCTTTGATTTTCAAACATCACGACTGACAGGAAAGAGATTAATTTTTGTTTTACAAAATGTTGTGACAGTGAAAGAAGCAGGCCTCTTTCCCACAGAACAGAGACTATATAATTAAAAAACGTAAAAACCCTAACAGTAGTTTTTCATTTCAACTGCACATACCTTTTCATTTAAGCAGGCCTGGAAATCGCTCTTCATATTCGTAACAGCCACTCTGTCCTGTGCCCTTTTGGGACCACTTACATAGGGCATTATAGAACCCAGATTTATGCATATAACCTGATGGAGTAGAACATTTGTTAATAAATTATTGCACAGTATACATCACTGCACTGCTGCATAGGCTTTCAATATAAGCTAGCCAAAATTTGTAGACTACCTGGACAATTTTGCAAGCTTTTTTTCTACAAATCAGGCTTTGGCAATTTATGTAAGGAACATTTTGCAGACAAGCTGAAATTATCAACTTTTCTTTCTAAAACAACTTATTGAAGCAACCTATTATTGTGCGATTTAATTTTTTTGAAAGTCACCCTAAATTAGCAGTTTTACAAAGGCCATTTACTGAACAGCAGTAATCCAAAATGCCAATAAAAAATTACTAAGATTGAAGTACTAAGAACTAGTGATTGAAATCCCAAACCACTTCACAGTCTGCTCCACCCCAGTTCCAACAATAACTCCCTGCGAATATCAGAAACTGCCAAAGAACACTGTAATTTGGGAGTCATTTTGGGAAATCTTCAACCCACCCAGGAGATAAGGTTTGAGGGAAAGAACGAAATTATACAAATATAATTGTGTGCTCTTTTGGCCAAGACGCGATACCAAAGTGGCTTACCATTAAATTGCACACAAATGCTTAACTGTAAAAGAGGCATGCACAGTAGAGTCTTCTGGTTTGTGGCAGTTACAGATGGAAAGAGCAAGAGAGCTGAAGATGCTCAGTAGCTGACTGATGGTAATGACACCTGTCTATAGGAGCTGCCCTCCTTTGATGCTCTGAAAGCTCAGAATGCTGAGCTGCCCCCAGTGGTCTCATCCAGGTACTGATCCAAGCTCTTGCAGCTTCAGCAATGTCACAGCATCAGTTCACTGGATCTTTATTGCCCAAGCTTTATTATATTGTAGATGGGATGGGGTACAGGTGGGACAAAATGGGAAGGAGAAAGTTGGTTGGAATGAGGCAAGTATGGGGACTATATGCCCCTCAAGGTGCTTCAGGATTATAACTCCCATCATCATTGACCATTAGGCCATGGCGGCTGGGGCAGATGAAAGCTTGATTCCAACAACATCTGGAGGGGGACATGCTCCCCATGCTTGGAACAGGGAATTGGGTTCTCTTGAAGGTATAGGAGACCCTATTGGCTGGTGAGGCAAGGTAAAGAGTATAGATCCAAGCAAGACTCAAGCTGCAAATATGAAAGAGGCAAGCCCATTTTGACATTACCTGGGAATATTCAGGTTCTTCTGTGGAAAGTTCATCACTTCGAAGTAGTTTCACAGTTTTAAGATATGTTTCCATCAACTTAAGCCTGGTCTCATCAAAGCCTGTGGGAAACAGTTAAATAATCAGAAAAAAATGTTTAAGTAATGAACCTTCTGCTGATATTCAAATCAGTAAGCTGATGACAGCTTACTGTCATGACAAGTACGTTAAAATGTACCTAAATACAAACACAGTAATCATATAACAAGTACCAGCAATATAAAATAAGAAAAATCAGAACACCATCAAATAACTCAATTTCACATTAAACCCCATAGTCACCAAAACAATTTACAGCAACATTATTTGCTGATATAGCAACATAACAGAGTAGCTCAATAGAACATGTGCAACAAAAGGCTTGAACTTAACTGCCTTTTCCTAACTCGAAATACCACAAGCGTCTGAGGAGTCCCTTCCAGGGAGCACTTAACTCCCAATTTCCTGCATGCATTAGCCAGGAAAAAAGACGGTAACCCAAGTATCTACTGCAGCATCTCACTTAAAGGAAGACAGAAGTGAACCAAATCAAGTCTCTTCCTGCTCACATTGAGCAGGAAGATACATTTTACTTACACACACACACACGCACACACACACACACACACACTCTACATGTGTCCGGGGCTGCATGCAACCTTGCAGACCTCTCCACTGACAGCCTTGGGCATCTCTCTAGGCCTTGCCTCCTCAAAGCCCTTCTGCAGTATTTCTGCCTGACTGCAATGTGTCCCTGAACTGTGAGCCTCGTTTGACTTGATGGAGAGACATGCACATTGGAGAAATCCAAGACTTTCACTGGATGAGAAACTATAACTCAATAGTATGATTTCTACCAAAATCTTTAATGCTCAGATCAGCATGACAGACAGACAAAGCATGGTTTAAAGGCACAGCAGGTGCTATGTATGGCTAAGAGAGCTAACACAGGCAGAGGCAAACTCAGCCCTCCAGATGTTTTGAGACTACAATTCCCATCATCCTTGACCACTGGTCCCGTTAGCTAGGGATGATGGGAGTTGTAGTCCCAAAACATCTGGAGGGCCTATGCCATTGATCCAGCAAGTAGCACAACCCCCTCGGGTCCCATTATATGGGAATGGGGCAGGCATAACTTCAGCACGGCAAAGAGGTAAGCAAACCAAACTTCTTCTGGAGGTCTGGACCTGAACTGTCTGTTCACACCTCGCTAGCTTCTCTGTGGCCTAACTGATGGGGTAAGGCTATGCTACAGGACCCCTCCTTGGGATCTGACTCCTTGTTCATACTTCCCTGCCACTCGAGGTCCTGACGCAGTCTGTCCCAAACTTCTGGGCCCCTTCCCAGTGTCATCAACCAGCAGCTTCCCCAACTTCCCCCACCCCCCACAATGCCTTTTCTTTGGGACTCATGACGTGGATGTTTCCGATTTTCATGTAGCTGGAATGCAGCCCAAAAGTTATGACCCTGCTTGCCACTGGCATGAGTCCCCCAGAAGGCTGCCCACAGCAGAATGCAGCCCCAGGGCTGGGAAAGGTTCCTCGTCCCTTACACATGGGGAAATTCCAATCCCGCAACAACATGTTGTGAAATATTACACCAATTTATTTTGTTTAGAATGCATACAACAGTTACTTAACAGAAAGCCTCTAGGTAATATATTGCTATAGTAAAGCTCTGGAGAACCAGCTGTTTTAATTTCCATCTTACCAGTGTGTTTTAAGTGCTTTAATGTCACATTATCGATAGGGAAAAAGCTCAGGATAGCACCATATTCTGGACACATATTTGCTATTGTGGTCCGGTCACCTATGGAGAGCTGGGAAACTCCAGGCCCAAAGAACTCCACAAATTTTCCAGACACGCCAGCTTGCCTAAGTTGCTAAGGAGAGGAAAAAAGAAAAGAAAAATCAAACGCTGCATGCAGAACAAGGAGGCATCTTATGACATAAAGGTTTCGAATGAATTACTAGCAATTCCACCAAGAGAAATATATAGAATCATGAGGCAGGAGACTACCCTTGGGCCCTCTTAATCAGCAAGGAGCAGAGTATGGAGCATGGGATGCGGAGTGAGTGCACCTCATTGCTCTGCAAGATGTTTTGGGCAAGTGAGTCAAGCTACATGCCAAATTCTTTAAACACACCATCTTCTGGTGTCACCATTCTTCAGTGCTGCCCTTGTGTTGCACAGCAATTAGTAAAGGCTGTGGGGCAATGCTTCTGAAGGTTTCAATTTCACTACCCTCTGGAGTCATGGAAACAGGGGGTGCCTACATCTAATACGACAAACTGGAAAAATAACACTTTTTCATTTGATTCAATGACACAACTAGTAAGTTTAACCCAGGGTGCATTTGATTTAAATCAAATCCATTTAAATCACGATTTAAATCACTAGTCAGTAAGACTTGATTTAAATCATTTTTTTACAGAAAGACTCAGCCTTGCTGGCATCCTCTTAATATTTCCAACCAGATGAAGGTTTCATTTTTGGAATATTAAATTTTCAGAGTAGTTTTTACAGTTATAGCAAAAACTACTGATGTAACAAAATCAGTAATTTTTGCTATAATTGTAAAGAAATATATAACTGTTAGAAATACACAGACAGATAATTATGAAATTATTGTGAGGTTTAATAAGTTAACTGTTTATATTCAGACAACTTTTCTGCTGTACTTTATTGGAAGGAGAAAAATAATTTCCTTAATAACAATTTAAACAATTTATTTAACTAAAACAATAACATTATAGCATATGTATTCATGTTTGTTAACTGATGTAGTTAAACGGTTTTTTAAGAAACAAACTTAGACTGTGTTTAAGCACACATGAAAAACTTAAAACAAATCCTTATTTCTTGATGAACAGCCTTTGGACTATAATGTAACTTAAACAGAAAACTATCTTTAGAAATATTTTTCTTCCAAAAGCATTTTATTTAAAAAATCTGATTTAAATAAAAAATCTGATTTAATTTTTTTTAAAAAAAATCCGATTTTTTTATTTTTTTTTTAAAAATCATTGATCATTGATTTTTTAATCCACCCTGGTTTAACCATTACTGTATCCTTAGTGTGAAATTCTGCAGCAGGTTTGGACAGAAAGCACGGTGCCGAGACACTATCCTGGTCATTGCAAGCTTTGGTCTAGAATGGATGAAGTATTCTCTTCCATATCCGCCTTACAACTAATAGCTGAAGTATGGCTATTCACCCCAGGGTTCTTCGCCCTCAGTATCTAGGAAGGGAGGGAATCAAATCAGTCCCTGAGTTGACTTTCTTTTCTTCATAAACACTCAGCTGGAAGCCAACACAGAGCAGGTTCTTTAGTGTCTACAGGAGAATAGGGATGGTGGAAGATTGGCTTCAGAGAGGAAGGGGGAGGAGGTGATTCCTAGTTCAGCCCCAAGCAAAGCCTTTCTTCAGAGGAATCCAAGCAGATGGGAGCAAGGGCCTCCCATCCAAACTGCAGCAAGATGGGAGAAAGAAGACTGAACCATATGCACACTATGTTGGCCAGGCATGGCTCTTTCTGAAACCAGAAGGTCTTTAAGGCTAGAGAGACCCACATGTGGGGTTACCATGGTGAGCTGCTTAGGAACTTGCCCAGAAACAGCTGCTCCTTGTCCCCAGTAAGGGGTAACCTGCTGAAAGAGCACCAGTTGCTTCACCACAAACTTCATTGGGTACCCATGGAGGTGGTGTTCAATTTCCCTTGTTTACCTGCCACAAAGTTTCTTAAGGCCTTGCCAAACCACTGCTAATGACACTGTAACCTTAGATAAAATCCTAGGCACTTTTATGTCACCTCCAGCAGAACTAGTAATACGTGGCCTGCTTGACTTGGCAACAAAGAGAGCTCTAATTTACCTTTGTAATGCTCAGGACCACATCAATTGATGTGGCTAGCGGGCTGGCGGAGCCTGTCAGTTGACACCCAACCACCTCAGGCAGGGTGAGGGCGACTGGCAAGCCAAGCATGACGGCTTCGGTTTCAATTCCACCCACACCTGGAAGGAGAACGTTACGTCACTTAAAACAGCTTGGTAACTGGCAGATTCTTTAAAACTTCGAAGAGCATGCTATAAGTATCTTCAGAAATCTTCTTTGTCAAAACTCAAAACTGACTACTGTAAAAGATAACCCCGTATCGTCCCCATTTTAACCTGACTGGAACACACACACATGGAGCTGCCTTTTAGGAAAGATGTTGGAAAATCAGATATATAATCTCCAGGCCATACTGCCCCCAAAAGTGCCTCCCCTCCACACCTTCCTAGATTTTAGATAGCACACATAGTTCCAACATTGGGGTTTTCCTTCGTTTCAAAGGAAAAGCCAGCAGTTATTACACTAGGTTGCAACAGAAGCAAGAGAAAGGATGGAGGACCGACCAATGTGTTGGTACAGCCAAAAGACCAGCAAGTTTGGACTTATCCTTGTCTTGAACATTTTCACACCAGCTGGTGATTAGAAGAACTAAGAACTTATATCCGAGTCTGCCTATTTCCTCTCCCCACCCCAATCCATTTTCTTTTTGTGTTGTGCCTTTTTAGATTGTAAACCAAGGGCAATGATGAGAAATTTTATTTATTCTTATTGTTAGTGAACTGTAAGCCACTATGGGAATCTTTTTTGGTTGAAAAGCAGGGTAAACATTTAAACTAATGTTGCATTGATCATAAATAAAAATTGAAATGGAAGATGGGGTCACCTTCTGATGGGTTAATGAAGAGTTTCCTATCTTTGTCTTAGTGAAAGAAAGGAAGCTTTCTCTCCTCTCAAACTGTTGAGGCATAGGTTTTCTTCATGAAAGTAACTTTAGATTACAAAAACTATACGGATTAAGACTGCCTGCACGCAGCATGATGTGCTATGTATTATGCATAGCATTAGTCTCCATTATGTCATGTAGTATTTTATACTTCTCATACTTTCAAAAACCTAACAGATTACTCTCTCCTAGACCCCAGGTAGCAGTGTCTATTTAGATTTATTACCCATTGTACCCCCACAGAAAATGGAACTAAGAGAGGGATCAGGAGTAAAACACAGAATTTCAAAATACTGAACAAATAAGCCTCGCCTACAGAGTGTGGAGGGGACGCGGGTGGCGCTGTGGGTTAAACCACAGAGCCTAGGACTTGTCGATCAGAAGGTCGGCTGTTCGAATCCCCGCGACGGGGTGAGCTCCTGTTGCTCAGTCCCAGCTCCTGCCAACCTAGCAGTTCAAAAGCATGTCAAAGTACCGCTCCGGCGGGAAGGTAAGCGGCCTTTCCGTGCGCTGCTCTGGTTTGCCAGAAGCGGCTTAGTATGTTGGCCACATGACCCGGAAGCTGTACGCCGGCTCCCTCGGCCAGTAAAGCAAGATGAGTGCAGCAACCCCAGAGTCGGCCATGACTGGACCTAATGGTCAGGGGTCCCTTTACCTTTACCTTGCAGAGAGTGGATTAGTTGCTCTGAATACAAAAGCAGGGAAGCTCTCCACTGAGCCACAAACAGGTATGTACAGTGTCTTTGCCTGCCCTCCCCTGCCCCCTCCTCACTCTTACAGGAACACGGATGTTACGGTGGGTAAGGAGTCAGGTACAGCCAAAGCCTAATATTTTAAACAGTGAGTCTTATTTTTTAATTATTAAAGTAGTCTTTTTAAAAATTCATTGGGGGTCTGTTTAATCTCAAGACTGAATTAGTGAAGTGTGTTTTTAAGCACACTAATAATAATAATAATAATAATAATAATAATAATAATAATAATGGAGCATCTTTATATTTTCTCACACTTGCAACTTCCCCCTCTCCACCCAACTATCACAATAGAAACTGTTAAGGAGGAAATTTAAATAAAGAGAAAGAAATTGAAAACTAGATATGTAACAAGGAAGAACATTGTGAACTGCCAACTCATCTTACCCCATCCCAAGATTCCCAAGCCGTTCACCATTGTTGTATGGGAATCGGTGCCAACAACGCTGTCTGGATAGAGGAAGTCTTTAACATCAAATACTACTCTTGACAAGTACTCCAGGTTCACTTGGTGGGCCATTCCTGTTCCAGGAGGAATTACTGAGACATTCCTGAAAACTTTGGAACCCCACTAGAGAGAGAGAGAAAGAGATAAAAGGGGTGGGGAATTAAGATAAGTGATCTTCGCACTCTCTGAACCAACCAAGCTTTAGCAATGGTAACTGTAAATGAGAAAAGGTACATCAGGATTTATTATTTTTTAACCAATGCATCCCATATCTACTGGGTAAAGAAAGGCAAACTGCTGAAAATATGAGTGTCTCAGCAAGTATTAGCATAGGAGAGAACATACATAGCTATCACAGTTCATAAGATAGTGTGCCCCTTCACACAGAAAAATTAGAGCTTCCTGCACAGGTTAAAAACTCTGCCGTTCTAGCCATGATCTGTCTCTCCATTATACCTTTCCTGAAGTATGTCAATCATAAACAGGAGTTAATTCGAGAATGAGTATGCCATTTCATGTTCAATACCAGAAGCCTCCTTTTGTTCTCTTAGTTAAATATTCTGAAAGAAAGGGGGAAGGTTCAAAACTGATTGCAGAACAGACCCAAGCAGATCTCCATCAGACCACTTTGTGCGGTTCTGCCATAAGGTTCTTCAAACCAACGTACCTTGAAAAACTGAAGTCTCTCTCTATTTCTACCAAATTCCATCTCCTGGTTTTTTAACACTGTTTCCGGCCTACAGGGGGAAAAAATCAAACCCATATAAACATTACTGTTTTCTCTCCTAATATTTCACTTACAGTTGAAAACTGAGAAGTCTGGAACTGGTTAGGAGAGGCATTTTAACTCCACATGAAATGGCACATGCCTCCTCCACATTCCCTCTTTTTAAAACAAGCCAAGGTCTCTTGTAAAGCATGCAGTGAGTGTCTATTATGTGGCAATAAGCACTGCTTCAGATCGCATGGGGCAAGCTGGCTTTAAAAAGGTGTCTTTAAAAAATAACCTTCCTTAAGATGTGCTTTTCAGCTACTGTTCTTAGAGGTAAGTAACCTCAAGCAAGAAGCAATTTAGAGTCATGTTATGCATGATAAGAAAACCGCTTATCTTCATATCTTGTTACTGCAAATTAGAAAACCAGTAAGGTGACAAGTCAGGCATATACGGCTTCAGGAATCTCATTCATTTATGAGAAATTAAGAAATATATCTGGAGGTATTTCTACTATGCCTGTCCAACAATTGTCCTCCTATATTATGCTTTTGCTTAATCCCTAGCAGAGACTGAATTTTACTGCATGTGGCCAATCATCACCTCTTTCAGAAGAATGTTAAATGGATAAGACCAAATTTGGCTTCCTCTCGTGGTTTGAAAAATAAAAATAAACAATGATTGCTGGATCACATGTGAATGCTAAGTCAGTTCTCTGGTTCATTTCCTCCCAGCCGGGGAATGGAAGAACAGCAGGATTTGAGAAGCATGTACAGTGGTGCCTCGCAAGACGAAAAGAATCCGTTCCGCGAGTCTCTTCGTCTAGCGGTTTTTTCGTCTTGCAAAGCAAGCCCATTGACGGATTAGCGGATTAGCGCTATTAGCGGTTTAGCGGCTTTTAGCGGCTTATCGGATAAGCAGATAAGCGGCTTAGCGGCTTAGAAAAGGGGGGGGGGGAGGGAAAAAACCCCGCAGGAACTCGCAAGACATTTTCGTCCATAGGAAATTCGTTTTGCGAAGCACCTCCAAAACGGAAAACTCTTTCGTCTAGCGAGTTTTCCGTCTTGCGAGGCATTCGTCTTGCGGGGCACCACTGTACCAGCACACTTTCTTGTTCATAGGAAACAATAGTCTGTCTTACCATTCTGTGTGAACCAGGCCTTCATGAAAGTTTGCCACTGAGAAAATACACATATAGAAACTCAGCTACAGAGCCAGTGTGGTGCAGTGGTTAAGAGTGTTGGCCTAGGACCTGGGAGACCAGGGTTCAAATTCTCACTCATCAGCGAAAGTCACAGGATGACCTTAGGCCAGTTACAGTCTCTCAGCCTAACCTACCTCACAGGGTTATTGTGAGGGTAAAATGGCAGGGAAGAGAACCACATACATCATCCTAAGCTCCTTGGAGAGAAAGGTGGGCTAAAATGTAATTCATCAACATTAAAAATAAAATTAGTACCTGCACTTTGGAGCATGTCCAAAGTCTGTTTTGGGGGGTTAATCCGGCTGACCCGCTGGTCAATTTAATCTGCCCCCCGCCCAAAAAAAAGCTCAACAACTTCAATCCTAAAAGCTCAACAACTTTGGTCAGCCCTCACACATGTTCACTTCATCAAATCTGGCCCTCTTTGAAAAAAGTTTGGGCACCCCTGGAATAAACCCAAGAATGTCTGAATATGAGGATGACATTGTAGCTTGATGGTACACTGTTATGCTGCTGTGAACCACCCTGGGGTCGTTGGATGAAGGGCAGCATGAAAGTGTAATAATTATAAATATAAATAAATAACATTCAGTAGGCTAGTAGACAATGTGGTTGTAGGATTCCACCATCCATGGCACCGTATGAACTGATCTGAGATAAATAAAAAAACCGATACTTTCCAGCTTACAAAGTGAACTAAGAATTTTCTCCACGTAGATGTGTATTGTTTAAAAAAGGAGAAAGATGTATCATGTTTTGTTTTTAAAAAGAAATAAAAAAAGGAAGTGGCCTTTAGAATAAAAACATTTTTGCCTTGTCAAGCATTCACTGTGCCAAAAGAAGCAAGACCTGAACTGTTATAGGCAGCCAACCTGCCAGTTTTTGATTGCCAGTAAGTTACAACTTAAAGTATGGCAGTGTTTAGTGTTAGATAAATCAGTGCCTGATAGTTAACATGCTCCATGTTAAACTTGAGGGATGTACTGTTATAGAGGAATTGGAAGCAAGCCCTAGCAATGGCATAGATGCTTATCTGCAGGAAGAAAGCAAACTGAAAAAAGGAGAATTGGAGAAAAACAAATTACTCAGGCACTGGTTGAAGATGAAAAGGACACAGCGGAGGCGTGTTCTCAATCTGCACAGAAAGTGGCCCCGAGTTACGACCAGACTCTCCATCACATGGCCCTCTGCAGCTGGACTGGCCCCTGCACGGTAGCTTCCGAGGAGCTTTAAGTGGAGAAAGTTTTGGTGGTGGCCTCTGTGGATCACCACCTCCAGGATTGGGAGTGTTCTGTATTGCACTTTAAAAAGAAACAGAGAAAATAAACTGGCTTTAGTTTATCAAAATCTTTTGAATTACTAAATATAAACTAAATGTAAAATATATACCATATTTTTCCCTCTATAACACGCAGATTTTTTCTTCTAAAAAGTAAGGGGAAATGTCTGTGCGTGTTATAGAGCGAATGTGTGGTCCCTGGAGCCGTTTGTCCCAAGTGCATGGCAAAAATCATATTGCGCCGTCACGGAGGAGAGGAGGCTGCTGCTTTCCTGCATTTTTGCCTCAGGGTCTTACTGCCCACCCTGTTCTGTTTCAGTTGCTGTTTGCTCAGACGGAACAAAGAGCAGTGAAATCCCCTCCCCTCCAGGCAACCCCTCCCCTCCAGGCAAGTAGAGAGGAAAGCAGAGCGTCCGGTGGTGCTGCTGCTGCTGCTGCTGTGTCTGGGGACTCGGCAGGCAGCGGAAAACATGCAGATGAGAGAGAGAGAGAGAGAGAGAGGGCTGGCTTGAGTGGGTGGGTGGACTTTTGCCTTCCTCCCTCCCCCCTTTAAACCCCTCTCCTGCATTCTTAGCCAGCTGCTTCTCCGCACACCCCTCTCGTGCTCCTTGTCCCTTCTATATTTTTCCTTCCCTCCCCACTTAAAACGTGGTTACAAAGCACGGATCCACATGGATCCTCAGGATCTTTGCATTGGGTCAGCCCAAATTCACCATCAGATCACATAGCAATGATCTGATACAAAAACAGGGCTGCAATGGTGCAAAAACGTGGTTACAAAGCATGGATCCACATGGATCCTCAGGATCTTTGCATTGGGTCAGCCCAAATTCACCATCAGAGCACATAGCATGTACATGGCTACAGCCTGCCCCCCAAAAATCACGCACCCACTGTTGCCTGGGGCTGCAATGGTGCAAAAACGTGGTTACAAAGCATGGATCCACATGGATCCTCAGGATCTTTGCATTGGGTCAGCCCAAATTCACCATCAGAGCACGTAGCATGTCCATGGCTACAGCCTGCCCCCCCCCAAATCACGCACCCACTGTTGCCTGGGGCTGCAATGGTGCAAAAACGTGGTTACAAAGCATGGATCCACATGGATCCTCAGGATCTTTGCATTGGGTCAGCCCAAGTTCACCATTAGAGCACGTAGCATGTCCATGGCTACAGCCTGCCTCCCCCCAAATCACGCACCCACTGTTGCCTGGGGCTGCAATGGTGCAAAAACGTGGTTACAAAGCATGGATCTACATGGATCCTCAGGATTTTTGCATTGGGTCACCCCAAATTCACCATCAGATCACATGTCTGTGGCCACAGCATGAAGCACAAAAATGATACATCCACTGTTTCATTCAGAATGTTTTTTCCCTTGTTTTCCTCCTCTAAAAACGATGTGCCTGTTATGGTCAGGTGCGTGTTATAGAGCGAAAAATACGGTACATTAAAAACCCCAAACAAAGCAACACTAGAATAGTGATACCATGTTTTATCTCTCAAGAGATGAGAGATGCTAATGGTTTGGTAAACTTCAGCAGGCAGGCAATTTCAGCTAGGAGACATCCACCATGCCTCTGTGTCTCGCAGAACTGGCACCTGGGTGGTGCGCTTTAGAGCAGGGGTGGGCAACTATAGCCCTTCATCTAATTTCACGAGGATGAGAAGGAGGGGGGAGTGGAGGGTGGGGAAGGGTGGCAGAAAAGAAAGGAAGTGGAAAAGGGGTTGCCCATTCACTTTTGGCTCTGGCTCTGCTTACCTCCAGTATGCAGCCCTCAATACAAGAGAGTCAGTGTGGTGTAGTGGTTAAAGGGGCTTGACTGGGAGCAGAGAGTAGGAATTTCACAAACATGAAGCGACCCACATTACACTATAACTGCTACTCAAAAAGTAGAATAAAAACAAAACAGTTGTACAATAAATACCATTTACTGAAGTCAATCTGCAAAGAATGGTCCACAGTGAGATCTGTTGGGCAGGCAGGATGAACTTTTGTAGGATCCCCTCCAAGATTTTTCACAGCTTCCCTCATAGCAGCAAAATCCACTATTGCAGGAATTCCACTAATGAAAATGACCAATGAAAAAAATATTTAGCTGCCATACAGAATAAAGACCCTTTAAAGCCAATGAGACGGGCCCCATACTGGTTAACACAGCCTTAGAAGGTCCCACATGATAGCTCAGAAACACTCAGGAAAACTTTTATTTTATGCTACAGAATATCCTTGCACTGAATGGACCAGGTGAGACAATCCTCAAAATACATAGTTTGGAGAAATAGAAACAAACCACAGACTTGCACACTGCATCTTACCCTCTTCACATGCTATTTCAACTCTCAGTTTCCTGTTAGTCATAACATCTGAATCAGCAATCATTGCTTGTGTCTGCTTCAAATCAAAACTGGAAACCCAATCAAACCTCCAGTTCTGGAGCGCATACACAAACAGATGTCATAACTCTGCTTTGCACTAAGCAGAAAGTGGAAAGTGATGCTGTGCACAAGAAGGAAAATAGAAGTATGTGAGTCCGGTTTGTTTCTACTCCTCTAAATCACTTTGGATGGTTATTTGGTTGTATGTTAAGGTGCACATCAGAGTCTAATGAGACCTCTGTATCACCTTAATTCTCAGCACTGGCCAGCCAGACGACAATGTTGCCAGCAATTTCAAGACAAAACTGTCAACAAGAGGCAAATCGCCGGCAAATTGCTTGCATCAAACACCATCCTTAATACTGAGTCACTTGCTACATGAACCTAAGTTATCTAAACCTCCTCCTCAAGTCCAGTCTGATTAGGTCTGGGTACACTAGAAGGCAATGGGCACACCTACTCCCTGCATTTAGTACAGTATAAACAGATCGAGTGCATACCATCTTGTTGCTCTGACAGAGCTGAGAACATTGGGTCTACCTCTTGATGGAGTTTATTTTTTTACATGGGATTCTGAACCACACCGTAATCCCTGCTAGTATTGATCCAGCCTTTACCATTAACATGCTCATGCTTGACACAGGCCCACCTATGGACATGTTTTTGAAGACCCAAATTTCTTCCCATGGTTTTCAAGTACTTACAGCAACATACTCAAATTCCTCCTGCTATGTCCATGCTGCTATAACCAATTTGCTAACTAGACATGCAAATGATTAAAAGCACAATTATATGACAACCGTGCTTTGCATTACACAGAATTCATGTTTGAGACAGAGACCAGATTAAAGGAGTAAGAATTAACTGCTACTGTTTGCTGCTGCACTTTGAATGTTTACATTTTTTTAAAAAATGGTCGCAAGCCACCTTGCTTTAGATTCAAAGTGACCAGGACACAAATCCAACTAACAGGAATAATACTGTCAACCCACAACATATAAAATGCTTAGGCAAGGGAGAGTAGCACATCCTTTATATGCAGGAAGTCCCAATTCAATCCTTGGAACCTCTGGGTAAGGCTGGGAAGGACCCTTGTCTGGAAAGTAGCTGTCAGTTCATGTAGACCAAGCATGGGGAACCTCCGTCCCACGGCCTTATGAGACCTAGCCAGAGTCCCAATTTGACCCATGAGGGTTTTTCCCCCATGCCATGCCCTGTGCCAGGTGTAGGGCAGGTAAAGATGTAGCTGCAAAAAGCTCAAAGTGTACTTCTGATCATACCTTAAGGAAGCAGGGCACCTTTTAAAATTTGGAGCCAAATGCAAACCCTATTGGGATCAATTATACTCCAGAGTTCTTGACAGGGAACTGTGAAGTGGAGCCACTGGCTGGATCCTATTCCCCAAGCCTACTGAGCTTGACAGACCAATGGCTTGACTTGATATAAGGCAGCAGCCCATATTTATGTATGTGGAAGAATGTCCCAATTGTGAAGAAACAGTAAAGTCATTAGTGTGAGATGGGAACTGAAGCAGAGATGTCCAAAAGTCCCTGCAGCATATGTAAGTATCTTGAGACATACACAAAGCAGAGTCGGCAGTGAAATGATACCCCATTATTTCAATCACTTTTCCTAAAGAGACATTCATTATGTAGATCTGTTGCCAGTATAAACCTACATGAATACCTGAACTTCTGCCTCTCTAAACACTGTGTAAGTTCCACCCTGAACATTTAGATAAAGCCTGCAGTACTTGAAGAATGCATTAGACCCAGCTAAAATATATAATGAGGAAAATGTGTCTTACGTAAAGTCTTGGAGAAGGACTCTGGCAGGACAGAAGGGCACTTCAACATTGTTCTGTTTTTCTTTCCAGTCCAAAATGTTCATAGCATCTTCTTTTTTCACTAGGAAGCCATCACAGTTGCGGACAGCAGCTTCCAACAGTACCCGTATGGAGTAAGGCAGGATATCTGCACAAGGATAAAGTAACTGAACTGGTCAAGTAAATACTTTGGGATGGATTCACCTGTGTATATGCTACTCCCCAAATGTGTTTTTCCCCTCCCTTCTGGGTCTTCACATCTCTAAACTAAGCCTTTAAAATGATGTTGATAGCTTTATCAAAATAGCACTACAGCTCAGTGCAAACTATTCTTAGTAGGAAAATTAAACAAATCAAAATAGGATACACATTTGCACCAATCCCCATGTAAGTGAGCTAGAACCCAACAATGCACTTTTATTCTTGATTAACAACATGCATAAACTGGTATATATCTAATGGATGCGAATTGGTGAAAGTAAATTAAACTAAACTCCTATGTTTTAGGCTGTCCAGAGCTAGATGGAATTCTGGAAGTGGTGGTTAGTCTGTCAATTTCATCTGCTAGTCTTTGAGATAAAAGGGCTCCAGTTGGGGAAGGCTGAACTAGCGCAACAGGGTCTCAGTATCCTTGAGTGTCACAACAAAAGGCCAATAAATACTAGGTAACACTGAATAGTTTTCTTTATTGACAAAGATAAGCCAGCAAATGATGCTTCTTAGTTGTAAGACAGATCTCCTTGATATTGTGCTTCTGGGCTTTTTGCTGTGGCAAGAACACTAACTGACATCTTGAGAAGGCAAAGATTAGTACAGAGACTTGTTCCTCTGACGGATATGGCTAAACCAAGGGACTTGGTCTCACGTGGCCGGTAAAATTTTACTGCTTCAAATCCACGATGTTAAGTCCAGCATGTAGCAATAAAAAGATTTCATAAAAGTATTAAAGTCTGGGCAGGGTGGGGAGAGAGAAAAAATGATGAGACTAAGAAGGGCTTGGATTAAAAATCTAGGCAGATTAAAAGCAATGGGGGAAATGTTAAGATATTTCCCTTGAAGTGACCGATATTTTAGATGCCGCTGCAGCACAGCTATGTCTATTTTCCACCTTCAGGGAATACTTCATGCACTAACTTGCCTGCTGGTGCACTTGCTCATGAACTCTTTCACACAGCAGAAATCAGGTGGTAAAGCACACGCTTTGTACTCAAGAGGTTCAATCCCTGGTATTCCTACAGATCTACTGCCAGTCAGTGAAATAATGCTGAGCTAGACGGCCCAATAGTTTGATGCTGTATAAGGCAGATTCCTGGGTCCTTATGATTCTGGGGCATTTTCTAACATGCATGTGTTCACAAAGGGCATTTGTGAGGATTTTACAGCAACCACCTCAGGAGATAGCGGTTACTCCATTTAAAAATAATTCACAATGTAAAGTTGCAATAAAGTAGACTGACACAGCAAGTTTAACAGGTCTGCATACTATTTTTTCAGCTCCAGAGAGCACAAAGTGCTGCTGCAGGGCTCACTAGCTTCATTCAAATTAGTTGGGCTTCACAAGGCAGACAGCATGATTTCACTCTCATTAGGTGATTCATCCAAAGGCTAACCATGAATCGGCAAATGTGTTTTAGATTCAAACTGCCAAAGAACCTAACATAAATTTTGTCCTTTTTGCAATTTCCTCCATTTAATTAAGAACATGGACTCTATGCAATACTTTTTTAACTGAATCCCAAAGACTTTAATAATTATTTTCAACCTGATCAGCATCTACATACAGTTTGCCCACAAGCAACACTCAACTTTCAATATTTATATCGCACAAGCTCAGAATGCATCAGAACAAAAGGAGTCAAATGCAAGATTTGGCATTGATGTTTTATTGTGTTTTTAATATTCTGTTGGGAGCCGCCCACAGTGGCTGGGGAAACCCAGCCAGATGGGCGGGATATAAATAATAAATTATTATTATTATTATTATTATTATTATTATTATTATTATTATTATTGTTGTTACTGTTATTAAAGACATGTGATGCAACAACCTGACTGAAGCAAAACAGGCCTGGTCCATGCCTGGCGGGCAACTGGTTGGAAACCCTATGCACATGTAGTGAGTTCCATAACGGAAGGCAGGATAAACATGTAAAACAAGTAATTTGAGCAATTAATACATTTTTTACATTAATTACAAAAGAGAAAGCAGATAGAGAAGTCCCCCTCCCTTATAATACTAAAACCAGACGTCCAATGAAGCTGAATGGTGGGCAGGGGTGCCAACTTGAATAAAATATTGGGGGGGGGGGTTCCAGGTAAGTTCCACCCCACATAATCTATCACAAGACACGGCACCCACCCCCATTTGAATGGCAATGCCCATTAACTTTGGAAGGCAGCTCCCTCAAATATTTTGTGGGGGGGGGGCAAAGGGGCCTCGGCCCCTAGAAGTCGGTTCCTATGATGGTGGGACATTCAGGACAGAAAAAAATGTGAAGAACTTCACACAGTACATAGTAAAATGGAATTCACTGCCACGTAATGTAGTGAGGGGCACCAAGCAGGAAACAGCCAACCTCAGTACATCAGGTGCTGGAGAACATAAGTAAGGAGAGTATAGTGGTGCCCTGCAAGACGAATGCCTCGCAAGACGAAAAACCGACTAGACGAAAGGGTTTTCCGTTTTGGAGGTGCTTCGCAAAACAAATTTCCTATGGGCTTGCTTCGCAAGACGAAAATGTCTTGCGAGTTTTTCCGACTTTTTTTTCCTCCCCCCCCCCTTTTTCTAAGCCGCTAAACCGCTTATCTGCTTATCCGCTAAGCCGCTAAAAGCCGCTAAGCGCGCTAATCCGTCAATGGGCTTGCCTCGCAAGACGAAAAAACCGCTAGACGAAGAGAATCGCGGAACGGATTCTTTTCGTCTTGCGAGACACCACTGTACTGTTGAGCTCATATATTGAGTTCATGTAAAAAAATTGGTCAGAATCCTGAACATGGCCTCTTTTTATTGCTCTTACAAGTTTCCTTGCTCAATAATCAGGGTTCTCATGTGCCTTGAGCAGCAGCAACCAGCAACAATCAACATTTGAGGACAGCACCTCTGTGTCTGGTAGACTAGCCAGACTGCAACCTAATTGCCTGTTTTGACACATAACAGGGAACCTCCTGAAAGGTGACAGCAGGCGTTTGGCCAGTTGCTTAGAAACCCAGTGCTGGGCTGCTGGGTCTGTCACCTAGCTTCAGTTTGGCTCTTGCACTGTTCCGTGTCTTGCCCAACTTCCCTGTCTCTTTTCCCCGCAGCTGTTCCTGTGAAGGGGGGGGGCATTGGAGACAAATCCTCCCTTGGGCACCTTGCTTATTCCTAACCCTAATTTTATCAAGAGTCTGCCTAGTCTGAATTCCTGGTGATGGACTATGCTCTCTTGATCCTGATTGTCTTCTGGTAGCCAACACTGACCTAGAAGAGCCCATGGTAAGACAGCGTGGTATGTTCATAAATCTGCTTTTCAAAGGCTATAAACAGCAGAAACTGTTTGCGTCCATGTTTTACACAAGATAACAGTTGCAGGCTAGCGACAGCCAGGCTGAACAAAGTGATAAAACTCTGGGCATACATATTCTGCAGTAAATGCCAATGAACTCAGCAAGACTTACTTCTGAGTAAACATACATAGGATGGCTCTATAAAACTAAGGCAATTTTAGAGCTCTGCAAAGGTACATCAAAGAAAGCACTGCACTGTTTAATATTTGTTTAAAGTAAATAAGAGATACTAGAGGCCTAGTAAGAAGAGTGGTTACAAGTATTTTTTTACAAATATTTCGTATTTATTTCTTTATTAAATTTCTATACAGTGGAATCTCGGGTTGCGAATGTGATCCGTGCGGGAGGCACATTCGCAACCCGCAAAGCACGATTTAGTGCTTCTGTGTGAGCGCCGAAACCCGGAAGTAACCCGTTCCGGTACTTCCGGGTTCGGCACGGTGCTCAACCCGAAAACACGTAACCTGAAGCGTCTGTAACCCGAGGTACCACTGTACTGCCCTTCACCTGAGGATCACAGGGTGGTTTACAGTATAAAAACTGCTTCAGGAATATGTCTATCTGATCCACCTTGGCTCATAGGTTTTGTTATGTAACAAATAAAACCTATGAACCAAGCAGTGGTGTGTAGTCAGTGGACTAGGCTAGTCCCCTAAATGTTCCCAGTAAATTGGAGTATTACAGTACTGTACAGTATTAAAGCCTGGCGCCTCCTTCCCGAAGCCCGGGAAGCTTCTGCCTGGCTTACGGGGGGAGGTGCGATGCTCACACGTGTGACAACCTGCTCCAAATCACCCTTGCAAGCTGGCACCTCTGGCCTTAACTGTTCCCCTAGGAAAAATTTCACTGCACACCACTGGAACCAAGGCGGATCAAATAATACATATTACTGAAGCACTTCAGGTGAAACACTTTTGTTTTGTAAACTTCACCTTAACTCTGCTTGAGTTATGTGTCCCAACAGCAGTTACCATGGAAGCTATGACATCCATCTAGAATTTTAGCAATATGCAATAAGGTAACTAACTGTGGAACCCGAAGTATGTTTACTCAGAGGTAAGCCCCAATATGTTTCATGGGACTTACTTCCTATTAAGTTTGTTTAGGATTACAGCCAGATTCTGCTCAATTGTTCTTGTTTCAGAAAATGACAGTTAAAGTAAAGGATTTGAGCTATTACCCAGTGAGTGCTAATTTTAATAAAATTTTGCAAAAATGAATGGGGCGGGGGGCTTGGGAGTCATGGCTATTGGCCTTGTACATGCCAGCAGCCCATCAATGGAAACCAAACAATGCATACAAAAATGTTGCTTTCCCCCACCCCCCTTGCAGGAAAGTTAACTATCTTCATGCCATAACTAAGTTGTACTGTAACAGAGCTGTGAGGAACTTCAAAGAGATTGCTCTGATTTATGTGACTGTCAACTAACTCAGTGATAGCTCTTGTCCATTAAGGCTGAAATCCAATAATGAGTTAGATGAGTTTTAACACTTTGAAATCAGTGGACATAAGAATTCTGAACTCTACATAGTATTGAGCTTCATGTTATACTGGATAACAGAATTTGGCCTCGTCTCAGTTTGTTAGAAGAGTAAAACGTGGAAATAAATTCCTGAAAACAGCCAGTCTAGATTACAAATACGTGGAGCAAGGCCCAATCCTAACCCCACAAGGGAGTAAACTCCATTGGATTCAATACTGCTTGCTTCTGAGCAGTCAGATTTAGGACTGTGCTATTTATGCAGTAGATGTAATCATCTCCATGGCAGTGCGATCAGCATGTAATAGTGTCTTATATCAAGCCATATATTTCAAACAGTTCTGAAGAAAACCAGAAGTGCATACCAACCTATAGAAAATCAGCACTTAAATCTTATGTAATACAATATTGCAGGTATCACATTATTAATGAAGCTATATTAACGAAAATACAATTAAGTGTTACCGTATTTGGTGCCTCCCAGTTTAGCAACATTGTAGAACTTCTTGTCTGTTCTGTCATTCAGTGGTTCAATTAAGTGCTGGAAAAGGCGCTCTGAAAGACAAGTCATACTGATGATTAATATAATATGTTGTTGTAATATATATAACTGATAATAGCACAGATATGGAACAGCAGAAGCGAAGTAACTATTGACAATGACTTCTTGCCAAAAGAAGACAGGTATATATGATAAAAAACTACAGCTATAATTCTATTCACGTTTACTCCTAGGTAAGCACAATTGATCTAGACTGCACAGGAATGCATATTAACCAGCAGTGTTAGAAACTCACATATATAAGCTAGGTGCTAAATGGTTCCTTAAGCCAACGTTACAGTCCCCAAAACGGAATGTCTAGTTGCCATTTTTGGGTAAGATGGCTCTAAAGTCTTATTTTTCAAATGACTGAATGGCTGTGACTGATTCTCAGTTAAACATCTATATAGTTCAGATGACAACCCTGAGCTAGGTAAAGAACTTTGAGAACTTAAAGAAGTCACTTTATCCAGGGACAGTCCATATATTGGCCTATTCCTACCTCTTTTTCTTATTCATAACGTAATAATATTCTTCACAACTGTGAGCAGGGCAGTGGGGTGGGGTAAGTGAAGACAAGCGACAACAATTTCTCTACGCCTGCACAGAAAAAGCATTTTGGTTCCTGAAATTCATTCTGATTGTACAGAAAAAATAGAACTGATAGAATTCTACAGGGTGTGGTATCGGTGTGTGAAAACATTCAAGATCCAATGATCCCCAGGCATGCACCTCTAGATGGTGGAGATGTCAGGTGCCATCCTGGTGCCAAGGCATCTTCACTTGGTTGCAAGTGGCCGACAGCCACGTGCGAAATTGCCCTGGCTAATTTCACACACTGTTAACCAGGTAACAAAAATAGGATGAAAACTATAAGGGTGGAGTTCTAAGTGAGAAAACATGCATACAGTACAATTTGTCGGGCACATAAATCTGCAAACTGATTGGAATAATGCATGAGAAATGCTTTTCCTACTTAAGTATTTATACTGCATTTCCTCCCCAAGAATTGTTTGTAAGCTCCATTAATTTCAAGGGCCTGGTTTACACACAATACATTATGTGCACAAGCCTCAGGACCCATGCACTCCTCCAGTGTGGTCAGGAGGAAGACACTGAAAGCTTTTGCTTCAGTTGTCAACTGTAGTTGTATTCAAAACTGGAAAAGCTGTATTTAGTATTAACTATAGTTTAGGGCAGTGTTTCCCAACCTTGGGTCGCCAGCTGTTTTTGGACTACAACTCCCTTCATCCCTAGCTAGCAACACCAGTGGTCAGGAATGATGGTAATTGTAGTCCTCAAACAGCTGGAGACCCAAGGTTGGGAAACACTGGTTTAGGGAAACAAGTTAACTTTTAAAATGTGCTCTGTTTCCACCCCGTCCCGCCATTAGCAGTAACCACTGTTAGCGACCACTATTACTGACCACTCTTCTTCTGAGTTTGGATGAAATGAGGAACCATTCTGTTCACTGCAAATAACTTGTGCTCATTCCCATAGCAATGAACTGTGGTTTTGTACTATGTTTGAATGCATTCTCAACATGCAAGCTTAGGAGTGCAGCTTTAAACATCAAAAATGTTTTTACATCTTCTATTGTAGATACGTTATTCAAATTATTTACTCAAGTTGTACTGATTACAATTCAAGGAACAAACAGAACAATTTAGAGTGGCTTTGCACAATTTACTGCCACTAATCTTTAGATAGTGTGTAATAGATTAAATGTATTCTGTCTTCCAATCCTCTCTCAACCCTCCATTCTAATTATTCTATAGCTACATTTGGAAGCAGCAACATCTGGATGAATAAAAAAGCTCCACTGTGATTTAACTGAGGGGATTTCCCCCTGAAACAGGAATACTGTATTACTCAATCAGTCACAATTCAAAGGTCAGCATGCTTAGGCTGCACTCCTAAATACAATGCACATCTACAAGTAAGACCCACTGAACACAGTGAGATTTACTTCTATAAAAACATACAGGAATTGTGCTCTATTTAAGCCCTTTGGTTTGGGTGGGTTAAACACCAATAGCAATGTACTTTATTGCTACTCTGCCATTTTACAGTCCCCTGATTGTTTAAATACCAGAATCAGTTTCAAAGAGGCTAAAAAGCTTTATACTGTACTACTGGGGACTAAATTAAGAGTTTGCAGAACTAGAGGTTATGACTACGTGATTTTTTATTACATAACAAATATTTTGATTATAGCTTTAAGTGGTGTTTAAATGCTTCATAATAGGCATATATATTTAAATTTCTTTACAAAAGTAGCCATACAAGTCTGATCATACTTATGTAAAATTTTGTTCACATTAACATGCTTCATCATATTTGAGTAGCCTCAAGCAGTTTTTTTGGGAAAATGTAAGGGTTAAGGCACAAGGTATACCTTCTTTTTAAAAAGTTATTTGAAGAAACAAACAAAATATCTTTCTCTTTGAAGGTTTGAGCTGCATAGATTCCTCACACTAGTAAACTGGGACATTCTGAAAAATGCAAGAGGGTTGTGCCCCTATCTACTAGCATTGCTACTATTCATAACTGGCCTAACAGTTTTCAAGCTTTAGTAACCCAAGCCCTTTAAAAAAAAATCACCATTCCTCATAGTATGCTGACATGCACTGAATCCAAGGGAAAAGTTCCTGGCCATTTTGCAAGCTGAGCTCATTGTCTGGCGAGGCCATTTTGCTGGTGGAGGCTTTTGCTCTTAACATGAAATACTTTTCAGGAAAGAGAATCATTCCCCAACTCGATATTTACATCACTTGCATTTTCTATGCTGTTTGAGCATGCCCATCTCCTGCCATCAGCTGACAGCTTTTGCTGAGGAACACAGGAATGCAAATATGCGGGGAAAATTAAAAGAAGCAGGAACAACAGCACAGACAAGCTCCTAAATTTCCCTTTTACATACTGATCTGCACCTGTCAAGCCATAATAATAATAATGATAATAATTTAAAATAACCAGGCTCTTCTGGCTGAGCAGCAAGGAGTGCAAAAAATAATAGAAAAAAATTAAACACAACATAGAGAGCATGAAAACTGTTACATGAGGCACAGAGGACAATGTTGTTTCATTTTCTCAAAGGCATAACACAAAAATCCTATCACGTTTATACCAAATAATAATGGCCTACTTTCTCACTTGAAAGAGGATGCATCTCAAACCTGTGTCAGGGCTGTGTGTGTGTATGCGCGCAGACTGACATTAAAAAATATATGAAGCAGCATTCAGTTAACTCCCTGCGCACAGATAACTAGTGTGTCACAGCTAAGCAAGTTTCTTGACACACTAGCTTTCTTTATTTTTTTTTATAATAATTTTTATTCAATTTTCCATATCTTTTTTTTCCATATCAAAGAAAACAAAACAACAAAAAAAACAAAAAACATGCAACATGTATAATTTCCAACTCTTAATTTCATATTTCTTACTCTCCCGACTTCCTCGTACCTCCCCTTTCTGCATTCTCATGTCGAATTAATTAATTAAAAAATCCCTCCTTTACTTTCAAATTTATTATAAAAACATTCAATTTCTTCCACTTAACCATTATCGCTATTAACCCCTATTTTTCTTATTCAACATCAATCTAGCATTCACTAATTTTGGAATATTTCTTTAAATAGTCTTTAAATTTTTTCCAATCTTCTTCCGCCGTTGCTCTTCCCTGGTCTCGGATTCTGCACGTCATCTCTGCCAGGTCCGTGTAGTCAATCACTTTCATCTGCCACCAGAAAGATCTGCTTTCTTTAAAAACAACTCCCCACACATAGAAAACCAGGAGTGTGACATGGCAGCCCCCCCCCTTACAGCACACATGCACAAATGGAAAAGTAGTTTATATAGCAGCGTTTCCCAACCTTGGGTCTCCAGTTGTTTTTGGAATACAACTCCCATCATCCCTAGCTAGCAAGACCAGTGTCAGGAATGATGGGAATTGTAGTCCAAAAACAGCAGGAGACCCAAGGTTGGGAAACACTGTTATATAGTGTACACAAAGCCAGAGGACCAGAGGGCGTGCGTTTCTCTCCAAAACGCTAGCCTTCGGTGAATAGAAGATATTTTGTTTTTAAGTAGGGCGGAATGTTCACTGAGGGAGCAACCCCCCCCCCCCGCAATCCCTGCCACAAACACCGCCCCCCCCCACAACCTGAATAGGCACAGTCATGACGGAGATGAACCTCCCCCACCCCACGAAAACAAGGCCTCTCCTATTCCCCCAAATCAAGCGCCCAGAGGCGCAGTAAAAAAAATTTAACCCCACCCCATTCTTTGACTCCCCCCCCCCCGCCGCCGCCACCTGAAGTGGCCCAGCCCTGACAGAGGTCAGCAGCCCCGCCCCCGCCTCCTCCGCTCCTTTTACACCGGGCTGGGGAGAGAAGATGGCCGACAGACCCCGGCCCCTCTGAGGACGGGGGGCTGGCGGGGAGGGGGGGGAGAGGCAAGCACAAAGGACAGAAAAGACGGGGGGGGGGCTCTGAGGTGAAATGAGGCGGCGACGGGAGGCCTGAGGGGGGGGGCGGCAGGAGAAGGAAGGCGCTTGAGGAGGGCCGAGGGGGCGCGGGGGGCCGGGGTCCTTCCCTCCGCCCGCCCGCCCGCCTCCCCTTCACACTGACCTGGCCCGGCCGGCTCCATGTCACTCCCTCCCGAGAACGGCGGCGGCGGCGGCGGTGAGGGTGAGGGAGGGGGGCGCGAGGGGCCAAGTGCCCAGGAGGGGCGGAGTCTTCCCTCAAACGCCGCGAGAGGTTAAGCGCGGCGAGGAGATAACAGGCTCGCCTCGGCCCCTCCCTCTCGCCGCGGTGTGTGTGGGGGGGGCTCTCGCGAGAGCTCGGCCACCGGCAAGAAAGGAAAGCGGCCGGAAATCTCGCGAGGCTCTACTGCAGGGAAGGAATAGCGGCGCTGGCCAGCGGGCCGGCCGCAGCTCTCGCGACACTTGAGCCCCGCTGTGTTTGTCGAAGGAGGGCAAAGGGGCAGGTGCGCGTGTGCTGCTGCAGCAGCAGCTGGGGGCGTCGCTGGCTGGGCCCAGGCGGCGGGACTTGAGGCTGGGCTTCTTCCATGAACAAGCCCCTGCCGTGGTCTAGGCCAGTGTTCCCCAGCCTTGGGCCTCCAGCTATTTTTGGACTACAACTCCCATCATCCCTCGCTAGCAAGACCAATGGTCAAGGATGATGGGAGTTGTAGTCCAAAAACAGCCGGAGGCCCAAGGCTGGGGAACACTGGTCTAGGCGGCCTCCCTTGGTCCTGGCAAAAGTGGCTGCTGCTGGGGAGCCCACAAAAGGGGAGTCCCCAGGCCTATGATTTGCACAGGCTCATCCACAGATGTTCCCTCGCCTAGGCTTTACACCTGCGTAGAAATGAAGTCACATTCTCGGAGGGAAAGGATGCCCAGGGTCCATAGCTGTCAACTTTCAAACTTGAAAGTAAGGGATCAGCAGCCTCACCTATCCTGGGGACAGTCTATGGGTTATCTAACAATCCGGGATAGCAGCGGGAAACGGCGCTGGAATAAGGCAATTTCCCGCAAAAAAAGGGAAGGATGACAGCTATGCCAGGGTCCGATTCACCGAGAATTAACCTGCTTTCTCTGAAGCTAGCTCATAGCTGAATTTTCCCTGCACGTACCTTGACATGCAGGGACGCAGGTGGCGCTGTGGGTAAAAGCCTCAGTGCCTAGGGCTTGCCGATCGAAAGGTCGGCGGTTCGAATCCCTGCGGCGGGGTGCGCTCCCGTCGTTCAGTCCCAGCGCCTGCCAACCTAGCAGTTCGAAAGCACCCCCGGGTGCAAGTAGATAAATAGGGACCGCTTACAAGCGGGAAGGTAAACGGCGTTTCCGTGTGCGGCTCTGGCTCTGGCTCTGGCTCTGGCCAGAGCAGCGATGTCACGCTGGCCACGTGACCTGGAAGTGTCTCCGGACAGCGCTGGCCCCCGGCCTCTTGAGTGAGATGGGCGCACCAACCCCAGAGTCTGTCAAGACTGGCCCTTACGGGCAGGGGTACCTTTACCTTTACCTTTTACCTTGACATGCAGTCTTGAGTTAGCAGAGTCTCCTAACTCCTTTCTCTTGCACTCTCTTTTTTCATCTCTTCCTAATAAAGGCTATCAAAGCATATGGTATAATTCCCACCAACTCCTCTCGCTGAAGACTAAACAGGTTGCGCCGTGAGCATAGGACAGGGAGCAGAGAGAAAGGGATCCACAAGCAGACATCATGCATGCTCAGACCATTAAGGCACTTGCTGATGTCTCACTGCCCTGTGGCATTGGTTTGAATGGGCAGCAAGTGGGTGTCAGGCGGAGCAGCGGCCAGGTGCTGAAGGGCTGAGCTGGGTGTGGCAGCCACATGGATCTCCGAAGCTCACCTGCTGCCCTTGGGTGTGGTAGAGGCTGTTGCTCCCTTTGCACTAATAAGATTTAGCTGCCAGGCTGGTTGGGTTCCTGCCCCTTCCATGTGAGATTGGGTGGGGAGCTGAATGTGGCTCATCAGGCCCCCTTTTTTGGCCCACTGGATCCTCTACAGGCTACCCTCCTCACTGGTCCTGCTTCATGCTCTCCTTCAGTGCTCCTCAGGAGAGATGTGCTCTTGAACTTCGACAATGCCTCTTGCATGCCTGGGCAGAGAGGGGTGTGTGAGTCTGTATGGAAAATACTGTGCTGTAGAAAGGTAAAATCTGCTTTCATTGTTCCACCCACTTTTGCCTCTCTACTGCATGGCCCCAGGCCACCCAGAGAAGGTGTTCTGCTTCTGTGTTAGAGGCACTGGTGTGGTGTGTGTTGGGCTAGGAGCAGTCAGGCCTTGATTAAATTTCAGTTCAAACCACGAACCTCAGTGGGTAACGTAGAGCAAGGCACCACCTCTCAGACTTGCCTACCTTGAAGGGTTGCTGTGAGAAAAAGAGGCAAGAAGGATAAATAACCATGTACAGTACACCACCTGAGCCCCCTTGGAAGAAGGTGCTAATCAAACAAGGTACCACTGTTGCACAGGAGCAATGTATTTTTAAAGTAATTGTTAACATTGTAAGCCACAGTTGGGGATGCAGGTGGCACTGTGGGTTAAACCACAGAGCCTAGGACTTGCCAATCAGAAGGTCGGCGGTTCGAATCCCCACGATGGGGTGAGCTCCCGTTGCTCGGTCCCAGCTCCTGCCAACCTAGCAGTTCGAAAGCACGTCAAAGTGCAAGTAGATAAATAGGTACCGCTCTGGCGGGAAAGTAAGTGGCGTTTCTGTGCTGCTCTGGTTCACCAGAAGCGGCTTAGTCATGCTGGCCACGTGCGCTGTGTGCCAGCTCCCTCGGCCAATAAAGTGAGATGAGCGCTGCAACCTAATGGTCAGGGGTAGGCACTGTTGGGGCCGTCTCACTGTGGACCAGAAGTTGGGGGGCACATATTTTTTATAAATGCATTTTTGAAAAAAGGGGGGGGGAGGGAAGAGCCTTGTCCTTTTAGAACAGCAAGCACACAAGGTTCTGTGTATTTTTGTGTGGTCTTTTTCTTTGGGGGGGAAATTGGTGGTCAAAACCTAACTAAGACTTTGCCCTTTGGTGCTAACAGTGGGGGCAGGGGACTGTGACTGTCCTCACAGCAAGGCTTCCCAACTCCCTTACACATTCCGTACAGATTCTATTGCACTGTCTTGCAAAAAAAAAAAAAACCAGTCGTGGATCTTTCACCGGATAAGCGCTTTCCACATCCGGTAAACTTGTATTGTACACGTTGGGGCTCAGAGGAAAACGCAGTGCCCTCCTTTTGGCCAACAAGGGCATAAACTTCGCTACTGTGGAAAGTGAAACTGAGGGGAAGGACGGAGACTTCGTTTCCTTCATACGCCTGCGCCTTAAAAAAGACAACTCCGCTTTCCTGGAACCCGAGAGTCGCGCATTCGGGAGCCTAGGAGAGGCGGAACCATTGTGCTCAGTTGTGTTGTGCAGCGGATATATTTACGTGCCGTACCGAAGGGATTATTTTTTGCGTTTGGAGAGCCATGGCTGGGTCCGGGGCAGAACTAAAACCTGCCGTATTGAAGCACCGGCGAACTACACTCGAACGGGTCGAAAAATTTATCTCCGAGATATACTTCACGGACTGCAACCTCCGGGGCAGGTGGGCTTGTGTTGGTCCGACACCTAAAGCCTTCCCCATTCTCCCCACCTGGCTTCCTTCTTCACGCAGCGCAGCGTTAAACTACGGAACTCCCTCCCACAGGAGGCAGTGATGGCCACCAATTTGGATGTCTTACCGTCGCAGTTTCATGGAGGAGAGGGCTATGCATGGCTACTAGCTGCGATGGCTGTGCTCTGCCTCCAACAATTGGAGCAAATAACACTTGTGAATATCAGTTTCTGGAAACTGCAGAGGCGGGGGAAAGTGCTGTTGTGCTCAAGTCCATTGGTGAAGCCATGCGGGGGGCAGGAAGGGGCAACCGCTCCCCCAAATCAATTCAAATCAATATTAATGAATAGCTAACTGAGTTTCTGCACCCCCCCCAACAAAAGGCCTGCCCCCTCCTAACAAAAATAATGGCTATGCCCATGCTCAGGTCCTGCTTCCGGTTTTCCCACTGGGGCATCTGATTGCCCCCCTGTGAGAATAGAATGCTGGACTAGATGGGCCATTCCATTCAGCTATTCCTCCTACCCTTCAGTTTGAA
The DNA here is from genome assembly GCF_951804945.1 of Podarcis cretensis. Taxonomy (NCBI): domain Eukaryota; kingdom Metazoa; phylum Chordata; class Lepidosauria; order Squamata; family Lacertidae; genus Podarcis; species Podarcis cretensis. Next base: position 74,194,005 of record NC_137178.1, read on the forward strand.
TTAGCCTGATACTCTGTTCCCATTTCCCTTTCCTTTTCTATTCTATGAAGAAACCCTTCTGGGACCCCACTTTTAAGCTCTTCTCTGGTCTCCTTGCTGGCTCTAGTAGGACCAACTTGGCCAGTTTGCCCTGGTGATCATTTGATGTCTACTGACTGGGTTTCTCTACCCCCCCCCCCCCGGCAAAAAAAAAATGACCCCTGAATTTTAGAATTTTATTGACATTGATGCTGCATTTATGTTGTGTTTTTATGCTGTTTTTAAGTCACATTTTAACCAATGTTTTATTTTCCTGTTAGTCGCCCTGAGACCAGATTTTAAACCGGGAAGGGTGGGGTATAAATAAAAAATTGTTTATCTATTGACTGCATCCAGCAGACTCTTCTCATGGTTCTCACATTCTTAAGAACACACAGTTTGGCCTGCATGGAGGATTTGATGTGACCATATTTGTTTTTAGAAGGTGCTTGTGGCCATGTTGGGTCCAGAGGACTGCACGATATAAGTACTGTACGGTCTAAGAGCTTTTCGAGAGTCCTGCCTTTTGCTGTTAGAGGCTACATGAGAGTTCCGAGTTTCAAAGTGGCCCTTGTAGCCCCATCCTCTTAATCATAGAATTGTGGAGTTGGAATGGACCCTGATGGTCATCTGGTCCAGTCCCCTGCAATGTCTCAACTAAAGCATTCCCGGGTTTGGACAGTTTGATCTCCAGCCATTCTAACTGTTTGCTGTGAAACATGCCATCTGATTTCTACTTCCACAGTTGGAGTCAATGCTGCTTCTGAATACAGTGGTACCTCGGGTTAAGAACTTAATTCGTTCTGGAGGTCCGTTCTTAAAAGGTACCACTTTAGCTAATGGGGCCTCCCCCCGCCGCTGGCCCCCGGCCTCTTAAGTGAGATGGGCGCACAAGCCATACGGGCAGGGGTACCTTTACCTTTATACTTGTACAGTGGTACCTCAGGTTACAGACGCTTCAGGTTACGGACTCCGCTAACCCAGAAATATTACCTCGGGTTAAGAACTTTGCTTCAGGATGAGAACAGAAATTGTGCTCTGGTGGCGCAGCAGCAGCAGGAGGCCCCATCAGCTAAAGTGGTGCTTCAGGTTAAGAACAGTTTCAGGTTAGGAACAGACCTCTGGAACGAATTAAGTTCTTAACCCGAGGTACCACTGTATACTGCGATTTCATAAAAAATATCAAAGAGCTGATGACACTGAGGTGTGTGTTTGACTGCAGGTTGTTTGGTGCTTCCTGCTCGTTGGCATCTCTCTCTTGCTTTGAAACCTCACAGCGGATTCCATATGACGAAGCGGTCAGACAAGAATTTAGGCCTATGAAAGTTGGAGACTGTTTTGGAAGCACGTAAGTATTCCCTTGTGGGACGCAGGTGGCGCTGTGGGTTAAAGCCTCAGCGCCTAGGGCTTGCCGATCGAACGGTCGGCGGTTCGAATCCCTGCGGCGGGGTGCGCTCCCGCTACTCGGTCCCAGCGCCTGACAACCTAGCAGTTCGAAAGCACCTCCGGGTGCAAGTAGATAAATAGGGACCGCTTACCAGCGGGAAGGTAAACGGCGTTTCCGTGTGCGGCTCTGGCTCTGGCTCTGGCCAGAGCAGCGATGTCACGCTGGCCACGTGACCCGGAAGTGTCTCCGGACAGCGCTGGCCCCTGGCCTCTTAAGTGAGATGGGCGCACAACCCCAGAGTCTGTCAAGACTGGCCCGTACGGGCAGGGGTACCTTTACCTTTACCTTTAAGTATTCCCTTAGAGGCTAATGAATTAAAGGAACATATAAACTATCCCTTCTACATGTGCCTCCTCCATGAGATGTCCTGAAGGTGGTAGGCTCCCCATTTGTAGAATGCTCTCCCCAGGGAGGTTCATCCAGCACCTTCATTATAAATCTTTAGGCACCAGACAAAAACATTCCTCTTCAACCAGGCCTTGGGCTGATTAATATTCTATGGCCTTTTTAATGTTAAAATGTTTTTAATGTTAAAATGTTTGTGGGACGAGGGGGTATTGTTTTGTTTTATCTATTTATTTTGTACTTTTATCCTGTATTTTTATATTGTAAACCGCCCCGAGACCTTTGGGTGAAGGATGATATATAAATTAATAAAATAAAATATAATAGGAACACAGGAAGATGCCTTATACTAGTCAGACGATTAGTCTGTCTTGCTCAGTCTTGTCTACACTGACAGTGGCTCCCCAGAGTTTTGAGCAGGGAATTTCCCCCAGCCCTACATTCTTGAGTCACAGCTATGGAAAGCTATGGCACAAAGCAAACTTGAGCGGAGTGCCGTTACATCACATGAGGCTGAATGCCCCATCTTTTTCCTAGGCCCTCATAAGTAACATCAATGGTGTGTGCTTTGGTTGAGCCAGGGATTTCAGGGCCCTTTTCCGACTGAAGCGTCGGGCGAACACTAATACATTTCTCGCCATCCTAGTGAGATAGTTATCCTGTGGAAATTAGAAGTATTGTTTGTATTTATTTATTTTTAAAAAGTCACCTGAAATTGTGCGTGTCACTTCCCTAAGATGGCAGACCTGCTGGTTCAAAGTAGATCTCAGCATCCCCAGGGAATGGACAGGAAAGGAAGTCCACCTTCTTTGGGAAAGTGAAGGAGAGGGAATGATTTGGAGGGATGGCCAACCTGTGCAGGTAAGTGACAACCTCACCTGGATGTGCAGAGTGCTGATCAGCTAGCGCTCATGACCATATCAAAATAAAAAAATTCCTTCCAGTAGCACCTTAAAGACCAACTAAGTTAGTTCTTGGTATGAGCTTTCGTGTGCATGCACACGAAAGCTCATACCAAGAACTAACTTAGTTGGTCTTTAAGGTGCTACTGGAAGGAATTTTTTTATTTTGTTTTGACTATGGCAGACCAACACGGCTACCTATCTGTAACTGACCATATCAAAGTCATCCATCCTGCCCCCTTGCCCAGAGTAGAATTAAAATAGATAGATGGGCTCCTTTTAAATGGTGCTGAATTTAACTAGAGATGAAACAAGCCAGGCACATGATTCTTTCTTTCTTTCTTTCTCTCTCTCTGAAAAAAAACAAAGCTAAGTTCTTTGTTGGTGGGAGTTGGCAATGTCCACAAAGGGTTCAGAGTTTAGTACTGTATATATGTCAGGGTTTGTGAAGGGAGAAGCAGCAGATCTTTCCATGCAACTGAAAAGCCCTCACTGGCTCTTGCAAGGAGGTAGTGTACATCTTTGTGCAGCATTCAATAGTTAGTGACAAGTCAATGATTGTGTTGGCACGTTATGCCACTTGTTCCATTTTAGACAGTGTTGTCCATTCTTGTGTTACATTTAAGTGGTTACCTCTGATCCCCTCTCTCCCACCCCCCAAAATCTGACAGGGTTTGACGCGGGAAGGTGAGAAGACCAGCTACATTCTGACAGATAATCTAAAGGAGACGAACCCCCACAGGTGAGCAAGGAAGCCCTCTTAGCCATTCAGAGAGTTACTCTTTCATTTTTCTCGGAAGGTCAGGTTGCCTATTTTGTTCATTTTCTTTCAGCAATTGTTCATTTAAAAAGAAGTCAAGACCGTGTTGGCTGAGGGTGAAGAGTGTTGGAAGGCACTGTGTTTGCTACCCCTGGATTAAACAGTTAGATGGCTGATGAGATTGCTGACATTTTTCTCTTCCCTAGCTTGACCCTGTATGTGGAGGTTGCCTGCAACGGTCTGTTTGGAGCTGGGAAAGGCAGCATGATTGCGCCACCGGATCCTGACAAGAAGTTCTCCCTGCAGAAGGCAGAGCTGGTGGTCTTCAACAGGGAGGTCCATGAACTTCTGGTAGACTTTGAGATTCTTCTGGACATGGCTAAGGTAAAGCTTATGCTTCCTGGTTTGGTCTTCAAATGCTGACTGTGCACTAGAGGAAGTCGCCTCCCCCATTGCCTAATTCAGTTGTTCCTAAACTTTTTGGGGTCACCGCTCCCCTGGTTCCATAAACTCGCCCTCAGCACTCCCTGCTCTACCCTATAAGGAGCATTATTCAGAACAGCACTTTGCATGACCCGCTAAGGAAGATAGTACAGTGGTATCTCAGGTTAAGTACTTAATTCGTTCCGGAGGTCCATTCTTAACCTGAAACTGTTCTTAACCTGAAGCCCCACTTTAGCTAATGGGACCTCCTGCCGCCGCCGTGCCGCTGGAGCACGATTTCTGTTCTCATCCTGAAGCAAAGTTCTTAACCTGAGGTACTATTTCTGGGTTAGCGGAGTCTGTAACCTGAAGCGAATGTAACCTGAAGCTTACCGAGATGCTACGTAATGCAATAAAATTCGGAACAGTAGCAATCAATTGCACATTTATTCAAATCCAGTTCAAACTACTACTTTAATTAATTCAACAAAAATGACAAAACTGATCAAGAGACACCAGCTTTGCAATGTCTGACAATCATTTGCACCTCTAGCAGCACCCTGCTGGCCCCTTGCCTCTTAGCATGCCCCCCCCCCCCATAATCCCACTGCTACCCCCAGGGAAAGGGGTGGCCCATCCCGTTTTGTTGCCTGAGGCAAAGGAGGAAGGTGCCGCCTTGTGTGTGTGCCCCCCACCCTGCCCCCCTTGCTGCCTCAGTAGGGTGGGGTGGGGTGGCTTCCTCTGTCTGCTTCATGGATGGGCCAGCCCTGACCAGTACTGCCTACTTTGGGAACCATTGATCTAATCAATTAGAGGTTTGTGAATGCCCCAAGCAGCTGTGGGCATCTCGGGTCCATTCAGTTCAGGGTGGTCTCTGATGACTGGAGGTGGCTCTCCAGGGTTTCAGTCAAGGTACATTCCTAGCCCTACCTGCCAAGGATTGAATCTGGGACCTTCTGCATGCATAACAGTTTCTTTCCCCCTATTTTGTGAATTCACACATCACACATCAGCTTGGATTGGGTGTTTAGTTACAGTCTGTGTGCATATGCTTGCTTGCACACAAGTCCCACTGTTTGCTTCTTCTGTTTGCCATGGACTTAGAAAATAGTAGATTGTGGTTTGGCATCTTTAGGCAGCCTGCACTAAGTGTCAGGATATGGCAAGTGCTGCTGCCTTTATTTGGGACTTGGTTTCCCTGGGTACTTCAGGCCTGAACCTTTATATCTCAGCTCAGTCACTGAGATAATCTTTAGGAGCATCCTTGCTCTTTCTCCAAGTTGGCAAAGCTTGTTTGACAACAGTGAGAAACCAAATCTTGAGTGCCACTGGCCCTATCCTGTGGAACACTCTGCCAATAGAGGTTCAGTTAGTGTCTTCTGTGCCAACTTTTAAACGCCTGCTGAAATGTTTTTTATTCTGCCAGGCCTACACAGGCAATTAAGAATACTTCTCCCACAATGGTTTGTTGATGCTTACTTTTAGCCTTTCTTTTTTGTTGCTGTCCCAGAAACTCCAGCGGGTGCAGAATGCTGCAACGAGGCTCCTCGTGGGGTCTCTGCCATAGGAGCATATTCACCCAGTGCTTTTCAAGCTGCACTGGCTCCCAGTGTAGTACAGGGTCAGATTTAAGGTGCTGGTTTTGACCTTTAAAGCCCTTCATGGCCTAGGACCCTCGTACCTACGGGACCGCCTCTCCTGGTATGCCCCATGGAGGACCTTAAGGTCCATAAATAGCAACACCCTAGTGGTCCCGGGCCCTAAGGAAGTTAGATTAGCCTCAACCAGAGCCAGAGCCTTTTCAACTCTGGCTCCGGTCTGGTGGAACGCTCTGTCTCATGAGACCAGGGCCCTGCAGGATCTGATTTCTTTCCTCAGGGCCTGTAAGACAGAGTTGTTCCGCCTGGCCTTTGGCTTGGAATTAACTTGATCCCCTCCCCCTCTTTCCTTTTTCCTTTCTCCTTCTGTGATGGAACTCCTATTTGGGGACTTCCCTGGCTTTTTTCTGGCCCACAAAGGACCAGTCTGGATAGTTGGCCTTGGTGAAGACTTGACATTTTCATCCCCCCAAAAGTTTTAGATTTGAGTTTCTACTGAAAGGAGGCTGCATTTTAATGTTGTATTTTAATCTTGTTTTTAATTTTTATTTCAATCAATTGTTTTTATATCTAGTGTTAGCCGCCCTGAGCCCAGTCTTGGCTGGGGAGGGCGGGGCATAAATAAAAATTATTATTATTATTATTGCTTTTAACTTAAAATATTTTTTGTGCTTTTATTGTATGTTTTTTACCATTTGATGTTGTAAACTGCATTGATATGTTTTGTGATTTAGTGGTATATACAAAACAAAAACCTAACAGTTCCTTGGTTTGGGTTGTGCGGACGACATATTTTGCCAGCATATGGTTAACGTTTTCCTGTTACGCAGCTTCTTGGGGAGGAAAACCAGCGGAGCTTCCAGGCACTTTACACAGCCAATCGGATGGTTAACCTGTGCGATGTTGCCAACCCATCGACTTTTGCTGCAGCGCACGAACTTGCCTGCTCTGTCTTCGGTCAAAAGAATGGAGAGAGTCAGCATGTCATCCACGCGATGGGCCATTGCCACATTGATTCCGGTAACAAGAAGTGCATTTTGGCACAGTGTTGTAGGGAGGGCACCAGCAATAGTGGCTGGGGTAGGTGGTGGCGGGTGGTTGTTCTGAACTGCAGGCCCAACAGAGGGCTTGTGGGAGAGGTGGGATGCAGGGATACCAAATAAGGATGCCAAAAACATCAGAATGACCGGTTCTAGTGCTTTACTAAAGAAAGGTGTAGACTTACAGCACAGCAGCAGCTTGCCAGATCTCTTAGTCTTTCAGTTGCCAAATGGACATGGCAGCAGGGAGATGGTTTGCCTGTCTAGTCATGCACGCGACTGACAAGATTCTGATTTCTTCTGAATGCCATGTGAGAGGTTTATTTCCTGTCTCTTCTGTTATGGGGCCGGGCAAGCTAGGATTGTGACCGCCATAGGCCACATGGGCATCATAAATGAATAAACCAGCTCCTGCCTGCAATTGTCCTCTTAGCTTGGCTGTGGCCTTACGATGAGACGATCCGTAAATGTGCTCGCAGCTGGGTGACTGTCATACGCCTGATGGAGAAGAACCCGGAGTTCACCTTTGTTTGCTCACAGGTATTATTAATATGTCTATGCATGGGAAGGGATCTAGTTTAGGTCAAAGGCTGTGTTCCCTTCGTGGGTCAGCTTCTGGGGACCACATGCCAGTGGTGAGCAGTGCCAAAGCCATATACAGGCCCCACTCACACATATCCAGCCACAGCTTCCCAGCAGCAATGCGGATTACGACTATGTCCTGTTTGCGTGCTCACCTTAGCCTGACTGCCTTGTGTCAGGTGGGGCTGAGGCAGAGGGGCTGCAGGCTGGATCCAAGGAGCTAGTGATCAAACGCCCATGTTTTAGTTGATTAAATACAGTGGTACCTGGGTTTAAGGGACGCAGGTGGCGCTGTGCGTTAAACCACAGAGCCTAGGACTTCCTGATCAGAAGGTTGGCGGTTCAAATCCCCGTGACAGGGTGAACTCCCATTGCTCGGTCCCTGCTCCTGCCCACCTAGCAGTTTGAAAGTACATCAAAGTGCAAGTAGATAAATAGGTACCGTTCTGGCGGGAAGGTAAACAGCATTTCCGTGTGCTGCTCTGGTTTGCCAGAAGCGGCTTAGTCATGCTGGCCACAAGACCCGGACGCTGTACACCGGCCCCCTCAGTCAGTAAAGCAAGATGAGCGCTGCAACCCCAGAGTCGGCCACGACTGGACCTAATGGTCAGGGGTACGTTTACCTTTGTGTAAACGTAGTTTATGAACAACTTGGATTAAGAACGCTGCAAACCCAGAAGTAGGTGTTTTGGTTTGTGAACATTGCTTTGGAAGAAGAACATGTTCCGCTTCCTGTTGAGTGTAAATTGAGTCTCCCGCTGCTATGGGAAAGCACGCCTTGGTTTAAGAACGCTTTGGTTTAAGAATGGACTTCCGGAACGGATTAAGTTCATAAACCAAGGTATTTAATCAACTAAAACATAGGTGTTTGTATTGCAAATGGTGGTGAATGTGAGTTTGTTGCACACAAATATTTCCTAACCTGGTATGACTAGAGACATTATTGCTAATGAAAAATAATTTCTGATGAAGGAACTAAATACAAAATGAAACGCTGCTCTCCTGGCACTACTATTCTATTGTCCTGGAGAACTTAAAGGGTTGCAAGCACTCTGACTGATCTATGTTTTGTAAATGAGGGGCACATTGATTGTTAGCTCAAATTTTTAGAGTCATGCTTCTCCAAATCTAGATGGTAGCACTTATTTTTCGCACACAAGTTGCAGGTGTGGGTACAGGATGACAACTTTTCATTATATTACATTTACATTACAGGTGCCACATAATACCTGTTTCACATTTTAAGAACATTTAATGTGGCAGCATTTACACTCAGAACTTCTTGCCTATTGGCATCAGGCAAACACTTTCACTTCCCTCTTTCAATGCCTCCTAAAAACATTTTTGTTTAGTAGAGCCTGCCCAGATGTGTAGAATGTAGATGCGTGTTCTAATCTGTTTTTAGTTTCTTGCTGATTTTGTTTTGGGAATGTTTTAAAGAGTTGCTTTTACTTGATTTTATTGCTTTATTCTCTTCCTAAATCACTTTGAGGATTTTTATTTTTTTTTACAACAAAGCGGTGTGTAAATTAATGAAATAAATAAATGAATGTGTTTGCCATTTTCAATGCAGGCTCAGCAGTTTGAATGGGTGAAGAACTGGTACCCTGGGTTGTACTCTACAATTCAGAAGTTTGTGAAAGAAGGGCGTTTCATTCCTGTTGGGGGCACCTGGGTGGAAATGGTAAGAAGGAAAGCAGCCTTCTCAGTAGCTGGGCCACGCAGCCGACCTGAGGCCAGAAAATCTCACCTTCTGCCTGCGTTGCAGATGTTGAACTGAGCTTCTTTTTACCTTAGAGTTATGTAGTGAAGTTCTCACCCTGGGCCAGCAGGGGGATACTGTAGATAGTTATTCAAATAAGGGATCGAAAGTGACGTTCAGTGATTGGATAGTTTTAGAAAATTGTTACAGTTACGTTGTACTGGAGGCTGACTGAACCCTTCAGTCAGTTCTGTTCTGGCCTGTGAATAAACAAGAGCTGCTTGAAGAATCGCTGTGTCGTCTGATATGTTCACCCACAACTTAACACTTAGGTTTCTAGCAGGGTAGCCAATGTGGGGACCTGCAAATGTTTCCGTACGCCAATTCCCAGCAGCCTCGGCCAGCATGGCCCTTGGTCACTGATGATGGGCATTACAGTGCACCCATCTAGAGGGCACCACGTTGGCCAGCCCTGAAAAGAGTCTCATTGTACTCTGTGGCCCATACTGCTTGATTTTCTCGGGCTGCTAGAGTTGAGAATTCTTAGGTGGAGCACTAATTTTTCTGGGATGGGCAATTGCTCCGGCGAAGAACGCTGCCAAACTGTGCAGGTGGAGGGGTAGGAAAGAGTGATGGGCTTAAGCTTTCTGCATAGGGTTACAGGCTTGTGATCTTCCCCCAGGACGGCAATCTTCCAAGTGGAGAATCCATGGTTCGTCAGTTCCTGCAGGGACAGCGGTTCTTCCAGCAGGAGTTTGGGAAGCTATGCTTGGAGGTAGGTGCTCCCAGCCCCAGACATGTCCTTTGGTCCCAGGGCGGAGGGGACTTCAGGCATGGGGGCAAAATGCAGCCCTCAAGCCCTCTCAGTCTGGCCCTTAGGGCACCTATCAAAGGCAATGGTTCAAAGGTAATTAAATTAAAGGTAAAGGATCCCTGACAGTTAAGTCCACTTTCATCTGTTTCTCTCCTGCACAATCAGTTCTGGTTGCCAGACACGTTTGGCTACTCTGCACAGCTGCCCCAAGTGATGAACGGCTGTGGGATCCACCGGTTTCTAACACAAAAGCTTAGCTGGAACCTCGTGAACACTTTCCCGGTGAGTTTTGCTGTTTTTCAGTCAAGAAAAAGTGTAATAGTTTAGAAATTTCAGGCATCAGCAAACTTTTTCAGCAGGGGGCCGGTCCACTGTCCCTCAGACCTTGTCAGGGGCCGAACTATATTTTTTGGGGCGGAAATGAATGAATTCCTATGCCCCACAAATAACCCAGAGATGCATTTTAAATAAAAGCACACATTCTACTCATGTAAAAACACGCTGATTCCCGGACTGTCTGCGGGCCGGATTTAGAAGGCGATTGGGCCACATCCAGCCCCTGGTGCTTAGTTTGCCTACCCATGGTTTAGATTGAGCAAGGAACAGCTTTTCCTTGAATTGCTTGAAAAGAGTGCCCGGGTGGGTGTTCTTGCTCAGTTGAAATCTGCCCAGTAGCATCATAGGATTATTCAAGCCATTGTTTATGAAGCTGGCTCCCCCTGCTGCCACCACCAACCGTAGTTAAGATTAACCACAGTTTAGGGTTTGGACATAGTGCTAAATCAGCAATTCCCACCCGCTTGGTTCCATAAACTCATCCTCAATGTCTCCCCTCCCCTCCAAAAAACATTATTCAGAATAGTGGTTTGCACGACCCACTAAGGAAGGTAGTAACGCAGTTAAATTCAAAACAGCAACAATTAATTGCACTTGTATTCAAAAAATAAATATATGCTGTGATATAATCTTGCAGCTAAGAAATATAACAAAGACTATTGCACGAAAAATATTATGTTGGGGAGATCTCACACAGGTGAAAGGAAGCAACGGGGAGGAGGGGAGGGTTAGGTTGAATTTGGGAAATAAAATAATATATGGGACAGCAAAGCATATAATAGATTCTTATAGAATAGTAGTATATTGTAACCAGAACAGAAGTTCAAAAGGGGAAGTAAATGTATTTTTAGTTTTTTCATTATTGGAATACTTATTATTTCTTATCGGTAGAAGGCAATGTTAGCTTAACTTCTTCATTTTTCTGTCTGTATAATTTTCTTAAGTCAATTAAAAAAAGACAATTTCACGAAAAATATTTTTGTAAACTCTTGCTAATGAAAACATACGAGTGAAGGAGATTTATAGTATAAAATATTTATATATAACTACTTAACAAACACGCACAAACCTTTGCCCACCACAAATGACCAGTAGCTAGTTTGTAAGAAAATCAATAGCTGTTACCAATAACAGGCTCTCTTGTGGCAATTCGCAACTGAAAAGGGAAAAGCTCTGCGAGCGATAAGAATAGTAAATCATTAAATGCGGTGATCAGTGCCTCTCGGATGGGCCCCACCCCCTGCAGCCCCCTTGTCTCTTAGCACCCCCTAGGTAGTCCCACCGCCTTCCAGGGGCTCAGGAGCACCAACTGTGAGAACCCCTGAAATAAACCATGTGACTATAGACCACGATCTTCTCTTGCAGCACAACACCTTTGTCTGGGAAGGCATTGACGGGTCCCAGGTTTTAGCCCACTTCCCACCTGCAGATTCCTATGGGCTGGCCGGTTGTGTAGAGGAGGTGAGTGAAGGCCACTTGCACCCCAGAAGAAGGAAGTGAAGGCCAAGTTGGGATGGGGTTTCTAGCACTTCTGAAGACCAGCAACTGCAAGGAATGCATTGCAAGGGAATGGACTAGATGACCTGGAAACCATAGCTTGTCCAAGTTGCTGGGAATTGTACTGCCTGTGCGGGGAGAGGGGAGCCATGCGCTTTAAATGTGCTTTGTAGGAATGATCGCTGGGTGTGTAGCACACTCCGCCTCACAGATAAAGCCACAGCTGTCTAAACATCTTGCCCTCTGTCTAACCTTTTGCGGTCTCAGTAGTCTGCAGTGTCCTGTCTGTAACCTTTGTCTCTGAGACCTTTGTCTCCTTCGTCCTACACTGTGCAAGGGGAAAATGACGCAGTGGAAACAGGTGCCAAAATAACTTCGTACCACCCCACGATCTCGGGACTGGAAGATGTGTAAAGGTCACAGCCCAAAATGTATCTGCCTGGGTTTGCATATTGTGTCAATAAAAGGAGCCTCCACAGAGCTGGCCGGCAGCTTGCTTGCAGCTCACCTGCGTTACCAACTCCTGCCTCATGTCCTTCACTTCAGTGCTTTGCGTGTGTGGTGTGTGTCAGGTGCTGCTGCTGGTTGCTCGCGAGTAACCAGGCAGGACTCCAAACCTGTCTTTTACAGGTTTTATTGTGCAAACTATTTACATTGCAGATCTACAAAGTTCATGTCCGTCTTAGTCACTTGCAGAATCCGGGAGTGGCCTCTTCCGCCTTCTCCCCCAACATAAGAACCCCAAGCCTCCTCTTCCCCCTTTGTGTTTCACCCCTCTGTGCCAGCTGGGTGACAGAAGTGGTGTGCGTCCCTCCTGGCCAGCCCGGCGAGGTGAGGCGCTGGGGCTCTCAGCAACATCCTCGAGCCCTTTCCTCGCTTGGCTGGCCCCTTCCCTCTCTTTTCCACTGGAGGTGTGGTTTTTCCCTCACTGGAAGAGGAACTGCTCCTCAGGAGCTTCGGAGGCTCTCTGTATTCCAACCCTGCCTCCCTCCCCTGTTCCAATGGCAGTCCCCTGACAGTGTGGATCAACCATATTGCCTCCTGACACCAGGCAAGCAACCTTAACTGTACTATTTTCAGTGCCTGCTTAAAAGATTTTTCTTTGGGAAAGCCTATCCAAAAATGTAGAAAATACGTGGGTCTTTATTTCTTTTTAATAATATTTTGAATATTTTAAAATACCTGTTTTTTTAATAATAATAATAATAATAATAAATAAAATTTTATTTATACCCCGTCCTCCCCAGCCAAGACCGGGCTCAGGGCAGCTAACAACCCATAATAAAAACAAGTTGATTAAAATACAATTTAAAAAACAAGATTAAAAGGCAACATTAAAACATTAAGATGCAGCCTCTTCACAGGAGGAGAAAGGAAAAAGAAAAACTGAGTTTTTCTAGTGCAGTAATGTTGATGTTTCCTCTTATATTCTTGCAAACTTTTCTTTTACAATGGAGCTGCATGTGAATCTTGTGAATAAAATAAACAAACATTCCCTTGCGAAAAGAGGTCACGTCATCACGTACACGTTGTTGCCTCTGCCCTAGATGTTAAAAACGGTGAAGAACAATGGGGACAGGGGCCGTGTCAACCACAGTGCCGCTCTCTTTGGCTTTGGAGACGGGGGAGGCGGCCCAACGCAGAAGATCCTGGACAGGCTGAGGAGAATGAAGGACACAGACGGCTTGCCAAGGTCAGTCTCCCTTTGCTACGCTGACAAGCCCACTTTAAAAAGGAAAAAGAAAAGCTTGGCTTCCTGTGGTTGGAAGATGGACCCACAAAGGTATAGGCTGAATAAAAGATTTGTGGGAACCCATATACTGTCATACCTCGGGATAAATATGCTTCAGGATAAGTATTTTCGGGTTGCGCTCTGCAGCAACCCGGAAGAAACAGAGCCTGTTACTTTCGGGTTTTGCCGCTCGCGCATGCGCAGGCGGTCAAAATGACGTCATGCGCGGAAGCGGCGAATCGCGACCCACGCATGCGCAGATGTGCATTCGCATCTTACGTTCTGTTCAGGATGCGAACGGGGCTCCGGAACGGATCCCGTTCGCATCCCAAGTTACCACTGTAAATGCCCCATAAACAAATTGGGATGAACACTCATTAACTCTCTGCATCTCCCCCCTGCATCCGGACGAGCGTTTACCTAGTCGGAGGACACTTTCCTGCACCTCAGGAGGTGGCGCAGCAGGGCCAGTGAGGGGGCGTGGCCTGGAGGAAAGAGGGTGTGGCCTTTTGAGCATTCCCATGGAGAGGCATTTGGTCTCTGGGCCTGAAGCTCTCCCCACCCCTACTACAACTTTCTTTCCTTCTCACAGGGTTCAGATGTCCACACCTGACCAGCTTTTCACTGCCCTGGAAAAGGAAAGGGCTCAGCTGTGCACCTGGGTTGGCGAACTGTTTCTGGAGCTCCATAATGGCACATACACCACACACGGGCAGGTTAGTATGCACAGGAAAACGCCAGTTAGACAGTCGTCTGGCTCAGAGTCAAAACGTCCTCAGAAGCTGCTGTTCCTGAAGTTCTAAAACCAGCATCACCTTAGAAGCTCAACTTGGGGGAAGTTTGTCCTCATAAGCCTCCCATTGATTGCTGCAGCGTCTGCTTATCTCGCTTTGTGAGACAGGAAAGGACAACCTTCTAGTTGCTGTTGGACTCCAAATCCCATCAGCTCCAGCAGAACCAATAGTCAGGAATGATGGGAGTTGTAGTCCAACAAGGTCCGGAAGGCCGCAGGGTCTGGGTACAAATACATAGAGTTGCAATGCTACAATTTGCAATCTCTGCTTATCGGTATCTGATTATCATCGTCATCATCAATTAAATAATTAATTACAGCATTGAAATCCACTACGAAAAACAATTCAAAGCAACTGGCAATCATAAAAACAATGTGTCTGATCATTTCCTTTCGTTGCTGCTTTCTGTAAATGTTTTCTCCTTTTGGAACCAGATTAAGAAGGGGAATCGGGAGTGTGAGCACCTGCTCCACGATGTTGAGGTTCTGAGTAGTTTTGCTTTGTCGCAGAAAAGCTCTTTCCAGTACCCTTCGGCTAAGCTTCAGCAACTGTGGAGGTACAACTTTAAATGTGAATATTTGGTTCTGTTCAGAATATGGGATCTTGTTGGGCTTTGTTGGGGTAGTAGAAAGGGTGGCCAAACCCTAAGAAAGGTCACCCACCACCTTTTCCCTCCCCACTCCTATCATGGATCCTGCCTGCTCCCCATCTGAGAACTGTGACAAAGTGCTGGAGCCCCTGACCCTCACATGCTTTGTATAGATGCCAGCTAGTTCCTCTCTTCCTTTGGGTCTCCTGATTTTTTGTCCCCTTTTGGTGGCAGGCTCCTCCTCCTGAATCAGTTCCATGATGTCTTGCCAGGCAGCTGTATCCAACTGGTAGCTGAGGATGCCATGAGGTACTATTCAGGTATGAATTTACCCTGGCCCTTGAGTGAGGCCTCAAGAGGCCCTGCTTCTCAGCCTGCTATCGGGATACATTAGATTGGTCAGCCCGAGAGGCAGGGCCTTCGTGGTGGCAGCCCCTGTCACATGAATTTACTTCCTGGGGAGACACATGATGCCCATATTTTACTGGGTTTAAGAATCTAGCACTACTTCTCTTCAGGTATTGAGCTGTCAGAATGACTATAGCATGGAACAGGGGTTTCTGAACCCTGGTCCTCAGATCAGCAGTGGTCCAAAAGCTTTATTTAGGTGGTCTGTGGCATGTCTGTGAAGAACACTTAGAATCTGCATTCTGCAATAAAATACAGTATAAGAAATAAAAGGAGCAATACACGTACAATTAAAAACCATGCCGTATCTGACACATGGGACGCGGGTGGTGCTGTGGTGTAAACTGCTCGGAAGGTCGGCGGTTCGAATCCTTGTGACGGAGTGAGCTCCCATTGTTCGGTCCCAGCTCCTGCCAACCTAGCAGTTTGAAAGCACGTCAAAGTGCAAGTAGATAAATAGGTACTGCTGTGGCAGGAAGATAAACGGTGTTTCCATGCGCTGCTCTGGTTTTGCCAGAAGCGGCTTAGTCATGCTGGCCACATGACCCAGAAAAACTGTCCGTGCACAAACGTCAGCTCCCTCTGCCAGTACAGTGGTACCTCGGGTTACAGATGCTTCAGGTTACAAACGCTTCAGGTTACAGACTCCGCTAACCCAGAAATAGTACCTCGGGTTAAGAACTTTTCTTCAGGATGAGAACACAAAACTGAGGTTCTGCTCACCCTAAAAAGAACAGAAATTGTGCGGTGGTGGTGCGGCGGCAGCGGGAGGCCCCATTAGCTAAAGTGGGGCTTCAGGTTAAGAACAGT
Source organism: Podarcis cretensis (assembly GCF_951804945.1). Taxonomy (NCBI): domain Eukaryota; kingdom Metazoa; phylum Chordata; class Lepidosauria; order Squamata; family Lacertidae; genus Podarcis; species Podarcis cretensis. The sequence goes on from NC_137178.1 coordinate 74,209,802, forward strand.
TTCAGGTTAAGAACGGACCTCCGGAACGAATTAAGTTCTTAACCCGAGGTACCACTGTAAAGCGAGATGAGCGCCGCAACCCCAGAGTCGTTCGCTACTGGACTTAACTGTCAGGGGTCCTTTAGCTTTTTATCTGACACAATGCATTATAGTTGCTCCAGCAGGAACATTAAGTTGTCCACCAAGACCCTCAGAAATTTTCAAGTGGTCTTGGAGGTGGCGGTGACAGGGGTGTGTGTGTGAGAGAGAGAACCACTACCACAGATGCTTTTAAAATTAGTGTAGTACAGTGGTACCTCAGGTTAAGTACTTAATTCGTTCCAGAGGTCCGTTCCTAACCTGAAACTGTTCTTAACCTGAAGCACCACTTTAGCTAATGGGGCCTCCTGCTGCTGCCACACCACCAGAGCACAATATCTGTTCTCATCCTGAAGCAAAGTTCTTAACCCGAGGTACTATTTCTGGGTTAGCGGAGTCTGTAACCTGAAGTGTATGTAACCTGAGGTACCACTGTAATGCTTAATGATTTGTTTTCATATTCATAAGAACATAAGGCAAGCTTGCTGGGTCAGGCCAAGGGCCCATCTAGTTCAGCATCCTGTTTTCATAGCGGCCTGTGAGAGACCCGCAAGCAGGACCCAATCACAAGATTCCTCTCCCCGTCTGTGCTTTCCAGCAACTGGGATTCTGTGGAGGCAGAGCAGAGCCTTCATGGCTCACAGCCATCGATAGGCCTTTCCTCCTCCATGAATTTGTCCAGTCCTTTTTTAAAGTCATCTTAGTTTGTGGCCATCACTGCCTCCTGTGGGAGGGAGTTCCATAGTTTAACTATGCACTGTGTGAAGAAGTAGAGTGGTACCTCAGGTTACAGACTCCGCTAACCCAGAAATAGTACCTCGGGTTAAGAACTTTGCTTCAGGATGAGAATAGAAATCGTGCGGCGGCAGCGGGAGGCCCCATTATCTAAAGTGGTACCCCAGGTTAAGAACAGTTTCAGGTTAAGAACGGGCCTCCGGAACGAATTAAGTTCTTAACCCGAGGTACCACTGTACTTTATTTTATCTTGGAGGGCAGGCACCCAAAGCAACCCAAGGAACGCTAACTGGCAGTTTGGGGTGTGACACCAGGGCAGAAGGCGACTCGGAACAGAGTAACCAGGAAGAGGGCTGGTTCTAGCTGTGGAGAAGAACCATCTGCACGGCAACATTTTGTTGCAGGTCCCACTTGCCCCTTTTAAAATATGTGCTACCGCTTTAGCTCACTCTGGATGGGCAAGTTCCCTTAATGGAAATCCTTTCCCCCCAGAAATTTGCAGTGCTGGATCTCAACTTCTGAAAGATGCTGTGCAGTCCCTGTTTGGAGGCCTTTTGTCAAGCAGTCAAGAGACTAACGGGGACATCCTTGTGGTCAACACGTTGCCGTGGAAACGAACTGAAGTCATCCCCAAAGCTGGACCAGGAGGATCCAAGACCTTAGGTGCCAACAGGACTTCAGGCCTAAAAAACTTTTGATTCACAGATAGATTACTTTATAGCAAGTCCTTCTCACTGTAGTGTGTACAGTGCTTCTAATCGTTACAGAGTCCTTGCAGTATTCCTAAGCAAAGGGATTGTTGCATTCACAAGAACAAATGCTAAAACTGGAACTAATAGACCTATTTTAGTCATGCCCATTAATTTCAGTATGCATTGTGTCCCCAGGTGGGAGTGAGATATGGTGCAGGGGATTGTAGAAGGACTCGACCTCAGCAAATGCACCTATCTTTTGGCTGATTCAAAATTAACCTGTCTCCTTTGTACCTCTTTAGCCTTGGTGACAGTTCCCAGCATGGGCTACTGTGTTGTTCAAGATTCCTTACCTCCTCCATATCCCGTGACAGTGACCAAAGAGGTGAGCTCCTCTGTGGCTTTTGCCAGGAAACCGGAGTTAATAATATATGCCGCAGGGCTACCAAATGGTGGGCACCTGAGGGCACATGTGGTGGGACTGCCTCAAGGTTGTGGAATTCTGGGCCACGACGTTCAAAGATATTTCTTTAATAACAAATCACACTCGTCCCTCCTTCATATCTGGTGCTTCAGAATTATTTTCTGAAGCTGATAAAGAAAAAATAAGGAATTCATTTGCCACCTTTTGATGGCAGCAAGGATGTCTGGAGCAATGTTTTGGGAAACGTTTGAGCTAGTCAATTTGGCCTACTGGTACACAAGGGTTTGGCAGGTAGCCTTGCTGGAAAAAAAAATCCCGTAAACTGTCTCTAGGTGGATTCGTTCAAAAAGACAAGTTTGATGAAGTATGGTTTGATTTCATATAGTTTCAGAACAAGGAGGAATGTGGATGTATGCCCCTCCATGGAATAAGTTACATGAAAGTGCAGCAGATTCCATGACTTGGGAATGGAGATCCTGTTGCCTCTCTAGATGTTCTGTACTACAACTTCCATCACCCCTGGTGGATGATGGGAGCTAGAGCCCCTCTTTCTCTAGCTGATGGGTGAATCCAGGCAGCCTGTGTTTCCCCTTATTCTTAGGCATCAGGGTGTGACTGTTGGGATGCTGCCAGGGAGACGTGGGCATCAGGCAGGCCCAGAGCTGGCTCCAGCCACCAGCCGGCAGCCAGGCGATCTCCAGGTCACGGAACAGCATCAATCAATCAGCGACTCGAGCCTCAGTAGCCTTCTGAAGCTACTGAGTACGTTAATTAGCAGAGTGAATAAATCTCCACAACGGAAGTGGCGGACAGAGACATGCATAAGCATTATTTACAACATTTATTCAGCATAGTTCAGGAACAAAGGAAAAAACATGTCTGCTTCCCTTCGTCTCCAGCAAAACAGCAATAGCAAAAGCAATATACAAAACGGAAGTTCCCAGCAGACTGTGCTGGAAGTAAACAGGCATGTGACACACAACAGTCATGCCTGTTCCCTTTTAAGGTGGAACGGAGCTATATCCTAACAGTGACCTCCTAGCGACTTTTATTCCTTTTCATTTATTTAGTTCCTAAATCTTCCTCTGCAGGTGGATGGCTCTGTCATCATGAAGAACGGTCTTGTCCGGGTCTGTCTGGATACTCTGGGGCGTGTGACATCGCTTTGCTTAATGCATCCAGAGAGGTACTTTGAGAACTGAACTTTATTTGTTCTCAAATCAAGCCATGCAATTCCTTGACTCCTTGAGGGTGTGCTTTTCTCCTTAGAGAGTCAGTTCCCGAAGGTTGCTGCGCTAACCAGTTTGTGATATTTGACGACGTTCCGTTGTATTGGGATGCCTGGGACGTTATGGACTATCACCTGGAGACCAGGTAGGTTGCCTGTCATCATTTTGGCATAACGCTGCAGCTTGAGATTTCTTGTATGTAACAAAAGGATGCTAAAGAGCTTCTCTTTGCAACAATGGTTACGGCATCCATTCAGTCTCTCTTGAGACAGAGCTGGAATTGCAAATCGGTCAGAGAGAATCACACACCAATGGCACAATTTAGTTTAAACCACTGGAGCACTTCCAGGTGTTGTTAAAAAATATCTAGGTGTAACACAAGCATGTATGGAGAAAGGGCCATACAACAAGTAAGCAAAATCAAAGGCAAATATAAAAAGAAATAGCACATTTGCTTGTTTGAGAACACTGCATGTTTTCAGCATAGCTCAAAACTCAAATCTATGTATCTCAGGGTAAGCAGTGTTTACCACTGTAAGGAATGTTCTTGCATTTTGGAACCCTTCTCACTTCTGTTCTCCTCTCTCTGTTACATACTCATTTCTCTTGAAAAATCTTTAGGCACAGCCATTCTTCCTTTGCAGAGGAAAGGAAAAAAGGACTAAGGGAGGGCGCAGTACAGACTTACCTCTTAGTGTGAGTGGCATGGAGGGAACCCATGAAAGTGATGGCCAACAGACAGAAAACAAAGGGAAATGGAATGTCTAATTCACTAATGGAGAAAATAAAGGAGCAGCGACAGCTCAGTGCAGTAGGGAGCCTGCTTTGCAGGGTTAGTTGCCAGAACCTCCGGTTAGAAGGTAGTAGGTGATGGTGGAGCGGGACGAGGGTGGCGCTGTTGGTAAAACTTCAGTGCCTAGGACTTGCTGATCGTATGGTCGGTGGTTCGAATCCCCGCGGTGGGGTGAGCTCCTGTCGTTCGGTCCCAGCTCCTGCCCACCTAGCAGTTCGAAAGCACCCCCAAGTGCAAGTAGATAAATAGGTACCACTTTATAGCGGGAAGGTAAACGGCGTTTCCGTGTGCTGCGCTGGTGCTGGCTCGCCAGCTGCAGCTTCGTCACGCTGGCCACGTGACCCGGAAGTGTCTTCGGACGGTGCCGGCTCACGGCCTATAGAGCGAGATGAGCACGCAACCCTAGAGTCGGACACGACTGGCCCGTACGGGCAGGGGTACCTTTACCTTTACTTTTTAGGTGATGGTGGAGGGAACTGCCTGAGACCTTGGAGAACTGCTGCCAGCCAGTGTAGTACTGATCTAGGTGGAGAAATGTCTGCCTCTGTGTAAGGGAACTTTATTTGATGGGACCAGGCGGGCAGGCACGGAACGGAATGAAATCTAATCTGCTATCTGAAACCTTTTGGCTTTTCTAGGTAGTGTGGTGGATTACTTCAGTAAACACACCATTGTGATGCTTAATATGGCTTTATCTGGTCACAATAGCGGCCTCTGGGGAGCCCACAAAAGTGGAGTCCCCAAACCTATAAATCACACAGGCTTACATAGAGACATTCCTTCACCTTAGCTTTGCACATGTGTGGAAGTGAAGCCACGTTCTCAGTGGGAAAGTGCGCCTGCGTGGTCAGAGCTCAATGCCTGATTCACCAACAGGAACACGGCGCCTGCTTTCTATCAAACTAGCTGGGTTTTCCCCGCACAAACATTCTTGACACCTCCTTAATACAGTGGTGCCTCGCAAGACGAAATTAATTCGTTCCGCGAGTTTTTTCGTCTTGCGATTTTTCCGTCTTGCGAAGCATGGACTTTGGAAAAGCTTCAAAAATCACCAAAGTCTTCAAAAGCCTCAAAAAAGGCTACCACACCGCGTGCTATGAGTTGCTCCTCGAAGTGAATGCACGGTTTTAAGAAAAAGGAAACAAACTTGCAAGACAAAGGAAACAAACTTGCAAGACGTTTTCGTCTTGCGAAGCAAGCCCATAGGGAAATCTGTCTTGCGAAGCAACTCAAAAAACAAAAAACTCTTTCGTTTTGCGAGTTTTTCGTCTTACGAGGCATTCGTCTTGCGAGGTACCACTATACAGTCTGACAAGCAGATTGTCCTGACCGTATCCTTTCACACACACTTGTTTACATCTCTTCACATATGGGTACTGGGCATTTGAAACATGGCACAGAGTGCGTGCAGAGTAGACCACACAGATGGGAACAGTGAAGAGACGCAAAAATATCTTTACATGGTTTAATAACAAAACTCCTCTAACATACATCTTACATAGTGTCTATAATCATCACCCATCCATCCACCAGGGGAGAGTAAGGTGCATACTGCACATTATATACCATTCACAATTGCTGACACAGTTAATTACAGTGACTTATCAGCACCTGCTACACTGGTAAAGGTAAAGGGACCCCTGACCATTAGGTCCAGTCGTGGCCGACTCTGGGGTTGTGGTGCTCATCTCGCTTTATTGGCCGAGGGAGCCAGTGTACAGCTTCTGGGTCATGTGGCCAGCATGACTAAGCCGCTTCTGGAGAACCAGAGCAGCACACGGAAATGCCATTTACCTTCCCGCTGGAGCGGTATCTATTTATCTACTTGCACTTTGACGTGCTTTCGAACTGCTAGGTTGGCAGGAGCAGGGACCGAGCAATGGGAGCTCACCCCGTCGCGGGGATTCAAACCGCCGACCTTCTGATTGGCAAGTCCTAGGCTCTGTGGTTTAACCCACAGCGCCACCCGCGTCCCTATGCTACACTGCTACGCAGCTGTAAAAACTAGGTCAGGATATGCACCCTGGCTTTTAAATTGGTACACCCCCTGTGGAACAATAATGAACCCTAACATTTAAACAAGCTATTCAACAATGGGCTGTCTACGCTACAGTAGTCAGCAGAGGAAGCTCCCCATGGGTATCGGGCTTTTTGTGCTCCCTCTTGTGAGGAGAAGCACCATCTTCTACTCAGAATAAAGCTTCCCACAGCCACCGTTGGAGGCAGTGATGCTCCTGAATACCATTTCCTGGAAACCACAAGCGGGGAGAGGGCTGCTCTTATGATCGGTTCCTGCTTGTGGGATTCCCATTTTGGGCATTTGGTTGGCACTAGACAGGCTGGACTAGACGGGCCATTCGCTTGATCCAGCAGGGCTCTTTGGATATTCTTCCCTTACCGCCTAGAACAGGGGTCCCCAAACTAAGGTCCGCGGGCTGGATAAGGCCCGAGGGACTCGTTTATCCAGCCTGCGGCAACTGCCGCTGCCCGCTCTTACCAGTGCTGCGCTGCGCGGCTGCCCACTTCCGGGTCGGAGAAGCACCGGAAATTGGTTGTGCGCATGTGCAAGTGTTATTTCCGGTGCACATTCGGGTCGGAGGAGGCCCGCGCACATGCACACAAGCTATTTCCAGTGCTCCTCCGGCCCGGAAGTGTGTCGGAAATAGCGTGTGCACACGCGTATGGGCACGCGCTCCCCCACCCTCCGGTCCGCCGCGCAATTGGCACTGGAGACACCGGCCCGAGGTGCAGTAAGTTTGCTGACCCCTGGCCTGGAACTCTGAGCCAATGATTTCCTTGTAAATATCCCTTTCAGGAAGACCATTGCACATCTCCTTAAACCCTTGGAAATCATCCAGCCAGGGGGACTGCGGGGCAGTGTGACCTTCTCCCTTCAGATCAGCGAGAAGAGCGTCCTTACCCAAGAGGTCATTCTGGACGCAGCATGCCCTCACGTCCGCTTCCAGACTCAGGTTCGATATGCTTGTAATCTTCTCTGGAAGCTCTTTCCCCTCCTAAATACACCCACACCTGTGTATGTTTTGTAAATCTGTTTTTCCCCCCTTTAAATTAAATATTTTTTAAATTACATTTCAAGAAAAGATCATACAAGGTTATGCAAAATACAGTGTTAACAAACAGGGTCTGGTGACAATATACATAGTCCATATACCATTACTGACCTCTGTCAAACAAATACAGACATAAAATAAAACCAAAATAAATAAACCACAGGTATGTGAATGTGTGGAAGGTAGCAAGTGGAGCTATCTATAGCATAGGCATCATAGTTAAAGAAGACAAGGTTACAAAACATGGACCCTGTTATACCAAGGAAAATGATGAAATGTGCTGAGTCAGTGTATAAGCCATATTTGTTTGTAGGCCAAGGGAGGTCCTTGCTTACCGTAGCTGTCAACTTTTCCCTTTTCTTGCAAGGAATCCTATTCGGAATAAGGGAATTTCCCTTTAAAAAAGGGAAACATTGACAGCTGTGTTGCTTACAAGTGAAATAAAGTCAGACCAAACAAGTATGAAATCGTCTGTTTTCTTTGGCCCCTAAAGACTCTCAGCTTACTACGTTTTCCAGCAAGGCAATATCCCACACTTTAGATGGGTCCAGTCTATTTTTTTCCAGAACTGTGCGATGCTCATTCCAGCAGCTATAAGTAGCTGCACTAGCAAGCCTTTATAATGCAATGTTTGAAATCTGTTGATTCAGAATGCTTGATATTTCTAATTTAAAAAAATTATAAACAAGGCCTGCTGTGCAAAATCCAAAGGTTGGTTTTATAACCTTAGCCTATGAAAGGTTGCAGCGTTTTGGGACTTTTTAGCTTAGAGAAAAGGTGAACAAGAGGCACCATGATAGAAGTTTAAAAAATTATGCCTGGGATGAAGAAAGTGCATATAAAAAAGTTTTTTTCTCTCTCTCATAACAATAGAACTCGGGGGGCATTCAATAAAGTTCAATGCTGGAGGATTCAGGAAAGGTCAAAGAAAGGACTTCTTCTCACAGCGCAGTTCAGCTGCGGAACTCCCTGCACCTGGAGGCAGTGATGGCTTAGATAGATTTAAAAGAAGATTAGACAGCTTCTTGGAGGCTACCAGCCACTGTGGGAAGCAGCAATGCTTCTGGAAATTCTTGCTGGAAATTGTTGTTGTTTAGTCGTGTCCAACTCTTTGTGACCCCATGGACCAGAGCACACCAGGTACTTCTGTCTTCCACTGCCTCCCGCAGTTTGGTCAAACTCATGTTTGTAGCTTCGAGAACACTGTCCAACCATCTTGTCCTCTGTCGTCCCCTTCTCCATCTTTCCCCACATCAGGGTCTTTTCCAGGGAGTCTTCTCTTCTCATGAGGTGGGCAAAGTATTGGAGCCTCAGCTTCAGGATCTGTCCTTCCAGTGAGCACTCAGGGCTGATTTCCTTAAGTATGGATAGGTTTGATTTTCTTGCAGTCCATGGGACTCTCAAGAGTCTCCTCCAGCACCATAATTCAAAAGCATCAATTAGGAGCAGAGAAATTGCTCTTGGGCACGACTCTGTGAGAACAGGATGCTGGCCTGATCTAGCATTCAGGCTCCTCTTAGGTTCTTGAGACAGAATTTTACTGCATTTTAGTGTTCGTGTGCTTGGCTCTGTGACACGCCTTTTGAACATTGCATCAGTAGGAACTCCGCTTGCCCTACCCCACCCCAATCCTGTCATTTCAGTTGCGTTCTAAAAGCAAGGAAGGGTTGGACTCTGATTAATAAAATACACACGAGGCTTGACCAGCAAGACTCTGGGAGGAAGGGCCAATAATAATCTGCCCCCCTCCCTTGGCCCAGGTCGTTTTATTCACAAAAGAACCTTTTACACAGTGTTTGTAAGAACCAATCAGATTTCCTCTGAGCATTTCAAAAAATCCCACGTGGGACAAAGTCAGATCAGAAGAAATCCTTTTAACTACAAAGAAACTATTTCCTACTTGAGCATTCATACATGGTTAAGCTATATAACTAGGGACGCAGGTGGCGCTGTGGGTTAAAGCCTCAGTGCCTAGGGCTTGCCGATCGAAAGGTCGGCGGTTCGAATCCCTGCGGCGGGGTGCGCTCCCGCTGCTCGGTCCCAGCGCCTGCCAACCTAGCAGTTCGAAAGCACCTCCGGGTGCAAGTAGATAAATAGGGACCGCTTACCAGCGGGAAGGTAAACGGCGTTTCCGTGTGCGGCTCTGGCTCTGGCTCTGGCCAGAGCAGCGATGTCACGCTGGCCACGTGACCCGGAAGTGTCTCCGGACAGCGCTGGCCCCTGGCCTCTTAAGTGAGATGGGCGCACAACCCCAGAGTCTGTCAAGACTGGCCCGTACGGGCAGGGGTACCTTTACCTTTAAGCTATATAAACAGGAACCAAGGAGAAATGCATTTAGTACGCCCAGAGGTCATAAACTCATAGGAAAGAAAGACACATTTACCATCTCCGTGTAAACTCTGTTCCTGGCCCTTAAGATCTATCTAAAGATTAACAAAAGCTACATAAAAAGCTACCTTCTATCTTTATGGCTCAGGATGCCTGGTGAAGCAACCAGTCTGTGTTTTAGAATGCTTTAGGCATAGAAAATTAATCAGAAATTATTGTCGATGTCTCAAACCCAGTCAACGCAATTCTTTCACTGCGGACACAATGGGATTTTCATAATTCCTCATAGCAATCCCACCTGACCCCCACAAACTCTACCCTAGTCTGGTTTCACTTTCTTTTGCTGTTTGGGACTAGCCTGGAATAAGGAGGACTCATCAGCTTTAGTAGGTTGTGTAGATGTTATGACACTTCCTGGTGACCTGGAAGTTCCTAGAGCAGGGGAGCCTCCAAATAAACTTGGAGAATGTATGCGTTTTATATGTTAATAAATAAATATTTTTTTAAAAAAATCAACTTAGAGATTGTGGGCAGGGCGGAGAAGAAGGCACCTTTTCTCCTCTGATACGCTACACGTCTTGCTGGATCCACAGGTTGACTGGAATGAGGCTCATAAGTTCCTCAAGGTGGAATTCCCTGCCAAGGTCCGGAGCCCCAATGCCACATATGAGATACAGTTTGGCCACCTTCAGAGGCCAACGCACTGGAACACTTCTTGGGACTGGGCTCGGTTTGAGGTGAGAATCTGCCCACAGACTCCTGGCCACCAAGATAGGCCTTGCTGGGTGGCTGTCAACCCCTCTCTTTTTCAACTGTCTACACCGGCGGTTCCCAAAGATTTTTGGGCCACCGCTCCCTTGGTTCCATAAATTCAGAAGAGTTTTCAGCAGGTGTTTCAAAGTTGGCACAGGAGACGCCTGCTAAATCTTTCATGGCAAAGAGTTCTTACAGGACCAAGCCAATGGCACCAAAGGCTCTGTTTCCTGCTGTTGCCAAATGAGTTCTGCAGAGAACGAGCAACGACGCTCTTGCAGGTGAACTCTGTGATCAAACTGGGATAGAAGGGTTCAGGCAATCCCTGAGTTACCTGGACCTAAGTTGTTCAGGGCTTTGGAAGACCCTTGAACTGGGCGAAAGGACTGTGAACTCAGGCCTGGCACTGAAAACACAATCCCTCGGCTGAGCATATGCTCAGAGGCACCTTAATTATGTGTGTGTATGTCCACCCTCCCCAGTGCTTTAAAAAAATAAAATAGTTCTGGTTAATATACCTTAGGAATTCTAGTTTTAAAAACACAGGAGACCCTGCAAGCCTGAAGTCCATTTACATCTGCTGTGGATGATGATGCTTATCCTAATATCTGTTTGATTATTCTTTTTCCAAGGTGTGGAGCCACAAGTGGATAGACCTGTCTGAGCATGGCTTTGGGGTGGCCCTGCTGAACGACTCCAAATATGGCTGCTCCGTCCGGGGCAACGTGATGAGCCTTTCCCTGTGAGTTTTGGCAGGCCGGCAGGAAAAGATTTCTGGTGGGATGGCTTGAGGTCTTTGGTATTCTAGAATCTTGCTGTGTTTTCCTGGTGCTTTAGAAGGGAGCTTGCAGATGCCTTGTGCATCTTGGCTCAGTGCACATCTAATGTTTGCCTGTTTGGCTACGTCAGGAATGGAGTAACAGAAGTGTGTCTGGGAATAGCCATGTTGCTGGAACTGCACAGCCAGTAAGACAAGCGTCCCGTGCAAAGCTCAGAACAGATAAGAAGAAAGAACTTATTTAAACCATTGCGATGGCCACAGCGGCATAGCATGGGTTGTCAGCACCCGGGGCAAGGCAAGCAATTTGCGCCCCCTAACCCGGGGCAAGGCAAGTAATTTGCGCCCCTAACCCCTAACCTGCCACTGCTGCCAGCTTCTTCTTGCTGCTGCCTGCGCTGGGGTATTTACGGTAAGGTAGCTGCGGCGGCAGATCCGTGTCAGGTGATCTGAGGCGAGTTGCCGCTGGCGCTGCCACCCAAACGACGCCGCTTGCCCGGAGGAGGAGGGCAGAGAGGTGAGGAAAATGCAGCATGGCCCAGCAGCTGCAGCAGCGGGGCTGTGAGGAGGGGCTGCCTGGCGTGCCCTCCGTGGCCCTGACGCGCGGGGACCGCGGTGAGCGCTGAGAGCCACTGCCTGCCGGATGCCTTCAGCCCGGACGCGCGCACAGCTCGTTGGTTCCGCGAGACATGGGGCTCTGCTACAGCCTGCGCCCGAGGCTCTTCGGCGACTCTGGAGGCGGCGAGTGCGCCCCCCCCCAGATGTTGCGCCCGGTGCGGCCAGCCCCCCCTGCACCCCCCACGCTACGCCACTGGATGGCCAACTTGGATGGCTTTAAAAGAGGATTGGACTGTATCATTTATTATTCCTCTGATACTTGTTTAGAAAACCCAGTTAAAAGTCATTTTTTTTCTGAAAAAAAAGAGAATTAGATAAATTCACGAAGGAGAGGGCAATCGATGGCTGCTAGCCTCAATGGCTACACTCTCTCCACGTTCCGCAAAAGCTTCTGAATATCAGTTGCTGGAAACCACAGGAGTGGAGAGAGCTATTGTGTTCAAATCCTAGTTGTGGATTTCCTTTTGGTACATCTGGTCGGCCACTGTAGGAACAGGGCGTTGGACTAGACGGGCAATTGGCTTGATCCAGCAGGCCAGTTCTTACCTTCTTGTATAGTAATATATCATTTTCATCTGCATGAAGGTTAAGAGCACCAAAGTCGCCTGACGCCACGGCAGATATTGGGAGCCATGAGTTTACATATGCGGTGATGCCTCATGTAGGTAAGAAAGCCTGAGAATAAAAGCAGAGCTTTTTGAAGCAACTCAACAGTCATGGTGGGATGAGTGTCCTTTTCTTGCCTCTGATGGCAAAGTGCTGTCTTCTGAACAGGTTCATTCCAGGAGGCTGACGTGATCCGTCAGGCATACAACTTGAATTTCCCTCTTCACAAGGTGCCGTGCGTCTCAGGGCAGCACCCAGCGTGGAGCGCCTTCTCTGTGCAATCCCCAGCTGTTGTCCTGGAAGCAATAAAGCAGGTACGGGGCCCAAGTCGCAAAGTGACTTCTCTCGATGGCTGCTAGTCACAAGGGAAACTCAGCTCTTAACTCCACGATCACAGGAAGCAGTCCTTCTGTATACCGGCTGCTGGGAACAAGAGGAGAGAGAGTATTCTTGTGTTTGGGTCCTGTTTACTGGTTTCCCGCAAGGGACATTAGGTTGAGCCCTAGATGGGCCCTTGGCCTAATCCAGCAGGACTCTTCTAATGATGAGCACAGCATGAGATGGTAGGCAGAGCTGGGCATTGCCCAGGTGCCCTCCGTTGCAGTATGCCAGGGGTGGGGAGCCACAGGCCTGAGAGCAAAATGTGGCCCTTCAAATCTCTCCGGCCCTTGAAAATATCAATAATAAAGAAACCAGAGTCATATCTCCTTGGATTGATAGATGAAGAGATACCGTATTTTTTGCCCCATAGGGCGCACCGGCCCATAGGACGCACCTAGTTTTTTGGGGGGGAAATCAAGGAAAGAAATTTGATTCCCCCCCCCCCCCCAGCCTGCAGAGGCTTTGCACAGCCATCCCCAAGCTAGAAGAGGGAGACGGAGCGCTCCGTCTCCCTCTTCTGCCTTCAGGGACAGCCTCCCTAGCCTCCGTGGGGCAGCGGCTTGCCCCGCTGTCCCCCGAGCTTGTGGGGCTGGCGGTGGGCAGAAGCTTGCTTGCTTCTCCCCACCGCCAGCCTCCAAACCAGGTCGGGGAATAGTGGGATGGCGGCGCTCCGCCTCCCCGCTGTCCCCCGAGCTTGTGGGGCTGCCTGATATCTGCCCGAAGCCCAGGGTGCGCTTGCAAGGCTTGCGGATAGCTTCCTGAAGCCTGGAGAGCGAGAGGGGTCGGTGCGCACCAACGCCTCTCGCTCTCCAGGCTTCAGCGAAAGCCTGCATTTGCCCCATAGGACGCACACACATTTCCCCTTCATTTTTGGAGGGGGAAAAGTGCGTCCTATAGGGCGAAAAATACGGTACCACCGGGGGGGGGGGGAGAATTTTTCTATATGCAAATACAGCTGCTAGAATAGTGATTGCTGCTAGGTGGAAGTCACAAACTATACCCACAAAGGAGGAATGGGTTTGTAAACGAAATGAATATTTAATTTTGGCAAAATTAACTGCTATAATAAGAAATCAGTCGAATCAAAAATTTAAAAAGGAGTGGAAATGTTTTGATGAATATATGGCAAAATATTGCTGGAAAAAAAGATACACTAATATGCATGGATTAAAATGTGAAGTACTGGATGGAAGAAAAATTAGTAAGGAAAGATGATAAGAATATATAGATGATTTGAGAAGATTGTAGAATGCAAAGGTTGTTGGAAATTGTATAATGTGGAGGAAATTGAGGGGGCGGAGGGAAGTGGGAGGAAGGAGAAAAGAATAATATGGTGGATTGAGGAAATAGAAATGTAAATGGATGGGGGGATGGGGAGGAAATGGTGTTAGCTTTGGTACATCTGTATTGTAATGTAATATGTGAAAACCAATAAAAAAAGAAAGAAGAAAAACAACAACAAAGAAAAAAATCTCTCTGGCCCTTGGGAATTTCTCCGAGCGGTGCCCCCCTGCCCATGCCCCTTGCCACCTTTGCCCTTGGCTTTTGTGATGGAAGGAAGGTGGGATACAAATACATTAAATGGTCAGCCATAACCAATGGACCACAAGGAGAGAGGAGTGGTTGCACAGAGCTGGAGAAGAGCATTGTGCTGTCTATGTGCTGATTATGGGACGCTTGACTGTTTTCTTCCCTCCTTTCAGGCTGAGGACATGCCAGGCGTGCTGGTGATCAGGCTGTACGAGTCTCACGGCAGTACTGTGGTCACCTGGCTCCAGACGTGTCTTCCAGTCCAAGAGGCTGTCATGTAAGTGTGTAAATGTAAACACCACAAGTGGTTTGAGGCGCTTCCAAGCTGCTGCTGTTTTCAGGTGGAGCTCTATCACATCCTGGCATTCCATTAAAGTTTATTTGGCACCCCTGACAAATAAATGCACTTCCCCCCAGAAATTTTTGTACAGTGGTACCTTGGGTACGCGGGTGGCGCTGTGGGTTAAACCACAGAGCCTAGGACTTGCCGATCAGAAGGTCGGCGGTTCGAATCCCCGCGACGGGGTGAGCTCCCGTTGTTCGGTCCCAGCTCCTGCCAACCTAGCAGTTCAAAAGCACGTCAAAGTGCAAGTAGATAAATAGGTACCGCTCCGGCGGGAAGGTAAATGGCGTTTCCATGCGCTGCTCTGGTTTGCCAGAAGCGGCTTAGTCATGCTGGCCACATGACCCGGAAGCTGTACACCGGCTCCCTCAGCCAATAAAGCGAGATGAGCGCCGCAACCCCAGAGTCGGCCACAACTGGACCTAATGGTCAGGGGTCCCTTTACCTTTACCTTGGGTTAAGTACTTAATTCGTTCTGGAAGTCTGTTCTTAACCTGAAACTGTTCTTAACCTGAGGTACCACTTTAGCTAATGGGGCCTCCCGCTGCCGCTGCCACACGATTTCTGTTCTCATCCTAAAGCAAAGTTCTTAACTCGAGGTACTATTTCTGGGTTAGCAGAGTCTGTAACCTGAAGCATCTGTAACCCAAGGTACCACTGTAATAAAGAAAGCAGAGGGGAAGCGTACTGGAAACTGTGAGATAATACTTGTTGGTCACAATGCTGTCTAACCTCCCTGCAAACAAATCTGAATGGATGCTTAGTGAGTAGCCGATCTCATCTCGCCTCCCGAATCAGGATGAGTGCCCAATGAATGGGTTGTCCGGACTGTGCTCAAAGAGTTTCACTCTTCTTTCTTAGGTGTGACCTCCTAGAGCGGCCTGATCCAAGCAAGTGCCTGCCACTTGAGGAGCGTGGCCTGTGCCTCTCCTTTACACCTTTCCAAATACAAACTGTCTTGCTGACTTTGAAACAACCAGGCAGCAGCTGAACTTCTGGAGCACAAATTTGCATACTGGCTCCTTGGCTTCCTGCTGGGCAAAGGCCTGAAGCTGTGGCAGACACAGGTGGACTTGAAAGATCTGCACCATTCTTCTTCTTCTTCTTTTAATTTTTTTTTAATTATTTCCCTTTAAACAGCTTTCAGCAATACATTGATCAACATAAAAACCCTTTTTGCTCTGCCGAGCTTACAAATTCCCTCCTTCCCTTCAACCGGTATCCCATATCAAATCCAATTGTGCAATCTACTATATGTCTACATTGTAGGATTTACTTCAATCCTGCTAGTGTCTTCAAATTTTTGCAATTATCATAAATAAATTTACTCCAGTCTCTTTGGAATTTCTGATCGTCCTGGTCTAGGATCCTGCAGGTCAGTTTGGCTGATTCAGCAAAGTCCATCATCTTCGCCTGCCACTCCTTTAGGGGCCATGCTAATCTTCTCTGTATCGTTCCAATTTTAGTATATGTGCTGCCGAAGCAAGCACATCCGTGCCATTCTTATTATTTCTGTTAACTAGAGCACTAAGGTCTGCTAACCTGTGGCAACTGCAAAACAGCTGCTGTGTGATGCCACCAATGCAAAATGGCGGGTTGGGATGGCACTAGTGGCCTACTTTAACCAGTGAGATGATCTACCTATTCCTGAGATGATCTACCTATTCCAAGTCTAAATTGTAGCTGTGATTCCAGCATTGCAGGGGGCTGGACTAGATGACACTCGGATCCCCTTCCAACTCTACAGTTCTACCATTCTATGAAATCTACACCTGGGATTCTTACAGCTTAATTGACTTTGTGGCAGAGTGGGCAGCTTCTGTGTTACTATTGATAAACAACTGGGAAGTCGGAAGCTTTGGCTTATCTGCTGTGAATCATGCTGTTTCTGCTCAAACCCCCTTTTTAAAGGGGGTAAAGGTAAAGGGACCCCTGATCATTAGGCCCAGTCGTGACCAACTCTGGGGTTGCTGCGCTCATCTCGCTTTATTGGCCGAGGGAGCCGGCGTACAGCTTCCAGGTCATGTGGCCAGCATGACTAAGCCACTTCTGGCGAACCAGAGCAGCGCACGGAAATGCCATTTACCTTCCCGCTGGAGCGGTACCTATTTATCTACTTGCACTTTGACGTGCTTTTGAACTGCTAGGTTGGCAGGAGCAGGGACCGAGCAATGGGAGCTCACCCCGTTGCGGGGATTCGAACCGCCGAGCTTCTGATCGGCAAGTCCTAGGCTCTGTGGTTCAACCCACAGCGCCACCCACGTCCCACTTTAAAGGGGATACGGCAACGCTTTTCTTCTAGGAAAAAAAAGTTGTTGGTACTGTGTACCCTCGAGAATCCCCAGAAAGAAGGACTGGGCTATGGTTATAGGCAGAGAAATAGCTGTGGTGGGGAGGGAGTTTCAGAATAACTGCTTGAAATACTCTTCTGCATTCCAGGTTAACATCTACATGGCAGCTCAGGCCTCCTCTTGTCATTCCTTTTGGAACATGTAGTAGGGCTCTCTTTGACATGGGGAGGTGTGACCTCAGTCCTTGCCAGCCCTTGTTCCAAAGGGGCTTGGAAGGACGGTCCTTGCCCCCACCCACAGGTGGTGACTTTACTTAACCATCACCCATCTGCACACAGTGGGAGACCATCTCTGCCTTGCCAGCAGGAACTCCCAATGTTTAAAGCTTGTGGGCTGGAATCAATGAGCGGAGGAGGAGGAGTTTGGATTTGATATCCCGTTTTATCACTACCCTAAGGAGTCTCAAAGCGGCTAACATTCTCCTTTCCCTTCCTCCCCCACAACAAACACTCTGTGAGGTGAGTGGGGCTGAGAGACTTCAGAGAAGTGTGACTGGCCCAAGGTCACCCAGCAGCTGCATGTGGAGGAGCGGGGAAGCGAACCCAGTTCACCAGATTACGAGTCCACCGCTCTTAACTACAACACCACACTGGCTCTCAGAGTGGGGCACGTAGGACTTTTTCTTGACAATTGTCTCGTCATAGCAGCACACCCTACAACACCATCATTTCTAGAAAAAAAAATCTTTATTTGCACCAAAAAGCACTGTAAGAATATAATCAAAGGAGAGATAGAAATATAATCACCAAGAATATAATCACCAAGGGTAGAAAGTATGACTGAGTAACTGTTAAAATGCATGTCTCTTTCAAATCTAGGAGGTAATGTATCAGTGGATCAAATCACACTCCTTGCTGAACAGAACTACCTCTGGATATCTTACTGATCAGCTGAAGTGTTGGCCTGAATTATCCATGTAGCTCTTGAGCCCCGGAGAATATTCCTGTCAGAATAAGGCAGAGAAGGAAATACTGCGACCGTTTCAGCAGCTGAGCTCTGCTCTTGTGCTCCTGATCCAAAGGCCAATCTAGACATGATGTTAAATGTGTCAGTGGTGTTTTTAATGCAAATAGTATGAAGGTGCCATTTGCTCTGGGGGAAACTGGAACAGCTTAAACTTCATTCTCGCTGCAGTCCCCTGCTAGTTACATTGAACAACCTGCACCTTAAATGCACAGGTGTATAATGGGCCCTCGCTCTGTTCAGAAGGTAGAACCTCTGACATCTCTTTTCAGGAAGCAACAGGGCAAGACTCATTTCACCTAAAATTGCAGCGCCAAGAGTCCAGGTCTTTGGAGGAGCTGGAGGTAATGCCATCAGCTTGTGGATTCTTCTTGCGGATTATACAACAGTGCAATTATACCCAAAACCAAGCGAAAACTATCTGCTGGTGAGTTGCGGTAGATTTCCCCTACCAGAAGCCCCTGAAACAGCTCCCAGATTGGAGGAGGCTGAGCTATGTCATTCCTCTGTTGTGAATATACCACCACCTCTTCTCACGATCGTTCCAAGTCGTGACCGTGGCAAACCCGGAAGTAACCAGCGGGTTTGCTGCTGTTCAGGCATGCGCAGGAGCGGCAAACCCAGAAGTATCCAGTGGGTTTGCCACCGTTCGTGCAGGAGCAGCAATAGCCGTTCGCACATGCGGAGGAGCAGCAATCACCATTCGTGCATGCGCAGAAGCGACAATCGCTGTTTGTGCATGCGCAGAAGCGACAATCGCTGTTCGTGCATGCACAGAAGCGGGGAATTGCCGCCTGCGCATAACAGCGCCTCTCCCAGCGACCTGTTTCGAACTCCAGATGGACCTCCGGAATGGATTATGTTCGCAAATAGAGGTTCCATTGTATCAAGAGAACCCTCTCGACACCCAGAGCAGAAAGATCTCCTTCAGCGGTGGCATATGCGAAGCCTAGTCGCTGTTTGGAATCTGGGCTGAGACCGTGGCCTGAATCTACAGCGGCATTTCAGAAAGCAAATCAGTGTATAAAAGGCCTCATAGTAGCTCTGCTATATGTTCCTAGCAGGACTTCAAAAAGCACATAAGTGACAAAGCAGACAATTCCCAGTGTGTTGCCTGCTGCCAGGCCAGGTTCCAGAAACCAACATAAGGCAGCTATGTGAGCATCGTCCAGGAGTTTATACCCCCTTTTGCCTCAGCAGCACATGGTTCAGAAGGGGAAGAGGCCGTTCTGCATCAGGAATGTTACTGTGCCTTTACCTGCCTGGGTCTTGTGGAAACAGCAGCAGCACCTGAAAAGGAATAGCAGTTAGTTAGAAGGCTTGCAGGCCAGACATGTGGGCGTTCAGGGAGTGGGAACCTGCAGTCCCATACAAACTTAAGAACCCCCCTGCTGGATCATGCCAATGGCCCACCTAGTCCAGTATCCTGGTCTCACAGTGGCCAACCAGAAGTCCCAATGGGAAACCCACAAGTAGAGCACAGGAGCCATCTGCCTCTGGAGGCAGGGCTGAGCCATCACGCACAAATTCTCCTCTATGAATTTGTCCAATCCTCTTTTAAAGCCGCCATCTAGGTCAGTGCCCATCACTGCCTCCTGTGGGAGTGAGTTCCATAGTTCCAACTCTGCGCTGCCCAGTTCCCATCAGGCATTGCAAATGGTCGGGAATGATGGTTGCTGGCATCCAGCAAGGTCTAGGCCAGTGGTTACCAAACCTTTGGGGGGCTATACCCCACCCGCCCACCCAGTTCCATAGAACCATCCCAGTACTGCACCCCACCCTATAAAAAGCATTATTCAGAAGAGGGGTTTGCCCAACCTACTAAGGAAGATGTTAACACAGTACAATTCAGCTTGGTAACAATTAGTTGCACAAAAATCCAATATAAATTATTTAATTCAGCAAAATTGATGAATTTGATCCAGTGATATCAGCTTTTCAAAATCCAATAATCATTCCCACCTTCTGTGCCCCCCTTCCACCTCTTTCGTTTTAGTGCCCCCCACAGATTGTAGGAGTGCAAATATCCAGAGTGTAGTGATCAGATGGGATTACTATGAGGAATTATAAAATATGCATCAAGCCATTGTGTCCGCGATGAATGCATTGCATTGACTGGGTTTAATTCACTGACAATAATTTCTGATCACATCCCACATGCCTCTGCATTGGTCTTATTTCTCTGCCTGACAGGCACGTATCAGCATTCTTAACACAGGCCAGTTGCTTCATCAGGCATCCTGAGCCATAAAAGATGATAGGTAGCTTCTTTGATGGAGCAATTGTTAGGTTTGTTAATCTTAGGGCCAGGAAGAGAGTTCAGGAAGAGAGTTCACAAGGAGTTGGTAAATACTGTTTACTGCTGTTTATTACCTCCGGGTTTCCTAAAAGCATTGCTTCCTATTTTATTTACTCTGGACTACTATGCATGCTCAAGTAGGAAATAGTTTCTTTGTAGTTAAAAGGATTTCTTCTGATCTGACTTTGTCCCACGTGTGGTTTTTTTTTAAATGCTCAGAGGAAATCTGACTGGTTCTTACGAACACTGTGTAAAAAAGTTCTTTTGTGAATAAAACGACCTGGGCCAGAGGGTGGAGAGAGAGAGATTATTATACAGACCCCTCCCAGAGTCTTGCGGGTCAAGCCTCTGTTTGTTATTAATCAGAGTCCAATCCTTCCTTTGCTTTGGGAAGGCCACAACAGATGGTACCCCCCACTTTGGTAACTATGCCGCAGGTTCCCCATCCCTGCTGTGGTTGAGTCTCTTTGCTCTATAAAGCCACCTAAGGGACTCTGAAGCCAGATCACATCTCTTCTTACCCCTGGTTTTCCGGGTTGATGTTCGCCTCTTCTGGGATTCAGCCACTGTGTTATCTGGTGCTGGAGATTGCTGCAAGGCAGAAACCTTACTCCGAGTTCTGGTGTTTGGTACCTTGGCTTCCTTAAGCATAGTGTGGTCCTCTGTTTGGGGGACAATTCTCTTCCCTTTCTTCCTTCCAGACTTCCTTGTTTCCACAACATCTTTCTGAGGAATACTGGCCACAGTCTCCAGTTTTGTGACCTAGGAGAGAGAAAACAGAGCTGAATTTCACCTCCGCAATTCAAGTGTGCACCTGTGAGATAGAATAATGGAACTGTAGGGGTGGAAGGTCTCAAACCCCACAATGCAGGAATCACAGAGACAGACGGAGATAAACAAAGAACAATGGGGGAAACTCATTCTTTGAATTCCTCTCTTGCTTCCCTATGGAATGCGAGGGCAGGCAAAGGCACTATAAAAAGTGAGTTTGGGAGAAACTGGATTAATAACATGAAATTTAACATCAAACTGGAACTGCATGTGTGAGAAGAATGGAATGGAAAGAGAAAGAGGGGGAAGGACTATGTTGGAATACAGAATGAAACCACCGCCACGCTCTGCTATTTTCAAAGGAATGCAAACTAAACTGCGACAATTTGGAATGTAATCTAACTGGAAAGATAACGGACTATATTTTTTTCAGCTGAAAGGAGGAAAGGAGTCTGCCAGCTGCAAGGTCAGAGGTTTTCCTATTAATCATTTGCAGTTTGGAATCAGAGCGCTCTCCCTAGGCTGAAAAAAAAAATGGCGAGGACGGTTCATTTGTTAGAAGAGAGGGGTTTCCAACAAGCTCCTGAATCACAGGACAAAGTGACACAGAGGCTTTTGGAAAACTGTGAGACAACTGCTTCCCCCGAGTCATGATGGGAAATATCAACAGTTGGAAGATTGAAGGACACAACATTATATATGGTTGGGACAATATCATGGGAAAATTACTACACACAGGTAAGAACAATGATTACAGACTGAGTACCTCACTTGAAACTTTATGTTACTTAATATATTAACACCAACTGAAACCAAAAGATTGTAGTTGTTGTATAAGGGGTTACTATCTTGAAGGGAATGTAATTGAAATTATTAAGATTTTGGGACGCAGAAAATTTTTTAAAAAGCAAAGAGGAACCCATCAAAACTAGCATGTGAAGAAGTCACTTTAACTGAATCGTATAATTCAGTACATAAATAACTGGTTTTAATAATTGTTTTAATTGGATAAATTTGGCATTGTTATAATGAGGCTGTTATTGAAACGATATTGGAAAATAAATTTAAAAATTATATATATATTTTTTTAAAAAGAGCTGCCTTACCTTGGAGCTTGAGGTATCAGGATCGGGTTTTACTTTCAACTGTCTCTTGCGTGGCTTTCCTCCTGCAAAACAAAATGAAAGCTCCAGCCCCAGTTTTGCCAGCAATAACTTAAAATGTCTCTGTTGTGTCCAAAATCATAGAAGAGAAGAGGAAGCTGGCCTCATTTGTCCGACTGGCTCTCTGGTGTCTTAAGCACAGAGGTGATTCTATGCATATCTGATCCTTCTACCTAGAGAGACCTGGGATGGAACCCGTGACCATCTGCATTCAAATTAAGGGCTCTGCAACTCAGCTATGGTTCTTCCAAAGATCCTCAGTGGGAAGATATTTAGCTCTCCCAGAAGCAGAGCGTCTCTGCAAATGTAGAAAACAGGAACCTGATACTTTGGAGCATATTTTCTTTTCTTGTGATTTTGGCATTTATGCCAGAAGACAATTATTAGAGGCCTTACAACTTAACAGGCTCAATTCTATGCCACCAATGGTTCAGGACCTGCTCTCGGACAGGAATGATCAAATTACTTTAATAGTGGCTGAATTTTTGAGTGCTGTCCATGTAGAGCGCTGGCCATTATAAAGAGATTTGGTAGTTCTTAATTGACAGGTGATGTGGTAGTGTTATATTGTATTATTTATGCAAATTGATTTTCTCTGGAGTTAAAGATCTGACTGTGACAAACCTTGTTATGCTGAATTCGTATTTTGCACAATTTGTATACGGTGTTTGTTTGATAATGTGTGGTTTGCTATGCCTAATAAAGGACTGACTTTTTAAAGATCCTCAGTGCAGTTTGGAGTTTGTAGTCAACTAAGTAAAGAGTATACCCATAAAAACTAACAGCTCTATGTTAGTCATGCCTATGTTACACCAGTGGTGGTGTAGTTGGTTAGAGGGTCACACTAGGGCTTGGGAGACCTGATTTCGAATCCACCACTTTGTCATGAAACTCACTCGTTGGGCTAGTCATTCATTTCCAGCCTAAGCTGGAGTCAAATATCTTTAATACGGTCAATGACCAGAAAACAGTTTATAAAAATATGACATTATAAGTAGTATTGAGCTACAAATAACAGTAAAAATATAGCCAATTCACAGAATTGGTGCTTATATTTATGACCAAGTTTCGGCTTTTAAGGTTTTAAAATTCAATTCAAATGTCACTACTGTTTATTATCATTCCTTCGATGTTTACAATTTAAACTCCGTTGCTGACATCATTGCTCGTCTTACTCTTGTTGCAATGTAACAGTACTTTGCCACAGGCCTGTTGATTTCGGTCTCTTTGTCAGCTAAGAGGTGTCTGATATAGGTGTCGTCTGTACTACGAGGTATTTTCCTTAAAATCGGCTCGATCAGCTCTTTTCTTGAGTCTCGATATAATGGGCAGTATAAGATGACATGGATTGTAGGGATTAACTTAGATGGGGGGGGGGAGCCATGTAAGTCACCTTGAGCTGCATGGAGAAGGTGGGATATCAATACAACAAATAAATATTAACAGCAATGTGTCTACTCTGAGTAGCACCTCCACAACCTCCCACCTTTTGCCTTTGAGCAAGCAACCTACATCTCCCAATCAAGCGCTGCAGAAATTGGCCTTGTTTTGGAGGCACATCAGGGTATATTAAGCTGAAAGACTTTCTCAAGGAAGAGCAAAGAGTCTCCCTGTTTAAAAGCCTAAATCTTTACTTAACAAGCCGTGTGAGAGGCTGGATCAAAAACGATTTGCTCCCTTCGCAACCCAATGTATTGGTATCCAGGAGAAATCACTGACAGGCGATCCAAGGAGCCCCCGATACTCACCTTTTGGGGCCATTGATCCAGGACTGCCCTGCAGGGGAAGAAGATGGCCCAGAATGTAATCAGTACTAAAAACAAAAACCTCATCTTGAGTTTTGGTGCTGGGAACATAAGACACAAACAACTAGGTAAAGGTAAAGGGACCCCTGACGATTAGGTCCAGTCAAGACCGACTCTGGGGTTGCGGTGCTCATCTCGCTTTATTGGCCGAGGGAGCCGGCGTACAGCTTCCAGGTCATGTGGCCAGCATGACTAAGCCGCTTCTGGCGAACAAGAGCAGCGCATGGAAACGCTGTTTACCTTCCCGCCAGAGCAGTACCTATTTATCTACAGTGGTACCTCAGGTTAAGTACTTAATTCGTTCTGGAGGTCCATTCTTAACCTGAAACTGTTCTTAACCTGAAGCACCACTTTAGCTAATGGGGCCTCCCGCGGCTGCCGCACCGCCGGAGCATGATTTCTGTTCTCATCCTGAAGCAAAGTCCTTAACCCCAGGTGCTATTTCTGGGTTAGCGGAGTCTGTAACCTGAAGTGTATATAACCTGAAGCGTATGTAACCCGAGGTATCACTGTACTTGCACTTTGATGTGCTTTCGAACTGCTAGGTTGGCAGGAGCTGGGACTGAGCAATGGGAGCTCACCTCGGCGCAGGGATTTGAACCGCCGACCTTCTGATCGGCAAGTCCTAGGCTCTGTGGTTTAACCCACAGGTTATTTCACGCTGTCTTCCAGATGCCAAGATTTACAGACCATGACATTTTGAAATGCTCACAAAGGGCCACATGTTCTCCAACCTTGAAGGAAGAGGGGCCAGCACATTGCAGCACCTGACCCCCAGGAAAGCAACTGGTGTCCTTCCCTCAGGCTCCTACCTGGAACCAGACGGTCCTGCCGTTGGCATCACGCAGGGTCTGCATGCCTGGGACGAAATAGCACTGAGTCCACTCCTGGAACATGGTGTAATCAGACGTCCTAACGGGATCATAACCTTTGCCACCTATTGGGAAGAAGGCAAGGAGAAATGTGAATGCAGGAATGCATCTCTATCAAGCTGTACACGGTAACCCTGTACAGTGGCAGTGGCATAGCGTGGGGGTGCAGGGGGGGCCAGCCGCACTGGGCGCAACATTGGGGGGCGCTCGCACTCGCAGCTCTCTGCCCCTACCTGGCTCACTCACTCTCTTTCACTGCAGTGCTGGCTGTGCAAATCCGATCCGAGCTGCCGGGTTGCCGCCCACTGTGGAGGGGGAGGGTGCCAGGCATGCGTTGCGGTGCGGAGCGGAGAGAGAGCGAGGGAGGGACTATCTGGGGAAGGGACAGTGCAGCGGCCACCCAGTGCAGCGCTGAGCGCGGGAGAGAACCACACCCGACCAGCCCAGGCAGCAGCAAGAAGAAGCTGGCAGCGGCGGCAGGTTAGGGGTTAGGGGGCGCAAATAACTTGCCTTGCCCCGGGTTAAAGGTAAAGGTAAAGGTACCCCTGCCCGTACGGGGCAGTCTTGACAGACTCTGGGGTTGTGCGCCCATCTCACTTAAGAGGCCAGGGGCCAGCGCTGTCCGGAGACACTTCCGGGTCACGTGGCCAGCGTGACATCGCTGCTCTGGCGAGCCAGAGCCGCACACGGAAACGCCGTTTACCTTCCCGCTGGTAAGCGGTCCCTATTTATCTACTTGCACCCGGAGGTGCTTTCGAACTGCTAGGTTGGCAGGCGCTGGGACCGAGCAGTGGGAGCGCACCCTGCCGCAGGGATTCGAACCGCCGACCTTTCGATCGGCAAGTCCTAGGCGCTGAGGCTTTAACCCACAGCGCCACCTGCGTCCCCGGGTTAGGGGGCGCCGGGTTAGGGGGCGCAAATTACTTGCCTTGCCCCGGGTGCTGACAACCCACGCTACGCCGTAGCGTGGTCTCAAAACAAAGCAGACTTAAAACAAGGTGTGCTTTCCCATAGAAAGTAATTGAAAATGGATTGATCCGTTCTAGACAATGAAAAACACCCCCTTAAACAGCAATTTAACACAAATTTCACTGTCTAACGAGACCATTGATCCATAAAATGCAGGCAATAATCAATGTACTGTACTATAAAATAAATAAGACAGTATTGTAGATGAAAAAATATAACATTCCCCCCCCCCTTACGTTTCACTGATGATAGTTATTGTTTGGATGGGGGGCTTTTATCCATTTCTGCAGTCACACCACAATCAACCAGTAGCTGAACTGGGTTCCTCACAGTCACAAAAACCAAGTCACAAGCCACAGTCACAGGTCAGTCCCATAAAACGAAGTCACAGTCAAAAAACCGAAAAAGCCACACAAACCAAAATGCAAAAAAAATAGCAAAAACAAAACCTCCAAATATCACCTCTGTGTTGCATCTGGAGCACTCATTTCTGGGTTGCAATTTGACTTAATCCAAAACGGACTTATAAAAGACTGGACTTTAGTCAAGGTACCACTGTGCCTATTTACTTGGGAGGAGAAGCAACAAGCTGAAGGGTAGCAAGGTTTGCCTCCACCCCTCCTCGAATTTCACTCCAACTTTGCAAATCCACTTAGATGCTTTTTAAAAAACTAGCAGTGTATAAATTTTATGAAATAAAAATCCACCCATCACTCCATCCACCCCCCTCAAACCTACACACTTTTGCAGCTCTTGAATGATATACAGAATATGGAGGGGAAGCATTTTGGGTTGTCCTCAACCTGGTCCTTACCCAGATTCACAACCTCCATGGGCACCAGGTGGCAGAGCTCCAGTAGGTCGGGGTTCTCCTGTTTCGGCTTCACCTTTTTCCTAGAGGTTAGTCCAGGTGCCTGCAAGGGGAAGGCCAGCAGTCAAGGAAGGCTGAGCAAAAGAGGACCCAACTCAGGTGCTTCCCATACAGCCTTCATCATTCCTCCAGGTTCTCTCACACATACACCCAAAGACTAATGTGCTAAAAAATAAAACTCATTTCAGAAAGAGAGGTCAAAACTAGAAACAGAATTGTTAGAACCCAATACTAAGAACGTATCAAGAATGTATAATTTGCTGTTGAAATGGAACACACAGGATGAGATGGTGAAATCAGC
This sequence comes from Podarcis cretensis, assembly GCF_951804945.1. Lineage (NCBI taxonomy): Eukaryota > Metazoa > Chordata > Lepidosauria > Squamata > Lacertidae > Podarcis > Podarcis cretensis. Next base: position 74,236,526 of record NC_137178.1, read on the forward strand.
TATGATTAAATGGGCACAAGATATTGGTCATGATATTATGTTTGCTGACTGGGAACAGTTATGGACTACCGGTATTAAATTTACTGCATGTAATGCTTTAAAAGAAAACATAATGAAAATGATCTACAGGTGGTACATGACCCCAGTCAAGCTTGCAAAAATCTATCATCTGCCCAATAATAAATGTTGGAAATGTAATGAGACTGAAGGTACTTTTTATAACCTTTGGTGGACCTGCCCGAAGATTAAAGCTTTTTGGGAAATGATCTATAATGAAATTAAGAAAGTCCTTAAGTGGACTTTTCCTAAGAAACCAGAGGCTTTTCTCTTGGGCATGGTTGGCCAATTGGTGTTAAAGAAGGATAGGATTTTCTTTATGTATGCTACCACAGCAGCAAGAATTCTACTGGCAAAGTATTGGAAGAGGCAAGAACTACCTACTCTGGAAGAATGGCAAACAAAGGTGATGGACTTTATGGGACTGGCTGAGATGACGGGCAGAATCCGTGACCAGGGGAAGGAGACAGTGGAAGAGGACTGGAAGAAATTTAAAATATATCTTAAAAACTGTTGTAAAATTGAGGAATGCTAAGATGTCAAGGGGTAAGAAACAGAGAATTACAGCTGTAATTAAAAAAGTAAAGGAAATTTAATGAAAGGGAATCAAGATAAATTGACCAAAGGGTTGCTAAAGAACCATAAAACAAGGATGCAGGGATGGGGAGGTATGGGGAAGTCGAAGGAAAGAAGGTGTATGAAAATACAATTATGAAGTTATACTTGTTTAAATGTTTTGTATGTTTTTGTTTTGTGTTTTGTCTCTATTATGTGTTTGAAAAATGAATAAAAATTATTTAAAAATAAATAAATAAAATAAAACTCAGTGGGAGTGCTGGGAAGCAGGGCTCCCTCCATTGACGCCATCAGGCTTCCTCTCCCCATAGCTCTCCCCTGGAGCCAGGCATCCCACCAGGTGGTCTCAGCAGGGCAGACAGGAAGCAGAAGGCTCATGTCATCAGCTTTGCTGGAGGCCCAGCTCCATTGGGCACCTCCTGCCCCTGAACTGTGCCAGTCGCTCATGAGACGAACTACAGTGGTACCTCTGGTTGCGAACGGGATCTGTTCTGGAGGCCCGTTCGCAACATGAAAAAAGCGCAACCTGAAGTGCCGTATCTGCGCATGCGTGAGCGGCGAAACCCGGAAGTAACCCTTTCCGGTACTTCCGGGTCGCCGTGGGACATAACCTGAAAGAACGTAACATGAAGCAAACGTAACATGAGGTATGACTGTACTGTTTAGAAATTGGTGCCTGAGTTTGGGTTTTGATTTTCCTCTTCCCTCCCTGTTCCTTTTCCCTTGTGTGTGTGTTTTAGATTGTAAGCTGCTCTGGGAGCCTTTTTGACTGAGGAGCCTGGCACAAGTGGCTCGCTCTAAATAAATAAATAAATAAATAAATAAATAAGAAAGAAAGAAGCTATTCTTGTGAGTAAGCTGAATGCGTGAGTGAGGCTACACTAAGTAGAAGAAGAAGAGGAGTTTGGATTTGATATCCCGCTTTATCACTACCCGAAGGAGTCTCAAAGCAGCTAACATTCTCCTTTCCCTTCCTCCCCTACAAGAAACACTCTGTGAGGTGAATGGGGCTGAGAGGCTTCAGAGAAATGTGACTGGCCCAAGGTCACCCAGCAGCTGCATGTGGAGGAGCGGAGACGCAAACCCGGTTCCCCAGATTACGAGTCCACTCCTCTTAACCACTACACCACACTGGCTCTCTGTGACTCTCAAAGTAGCTTTGCCCCACACAGCGCTTGCCAGATAGTTTTGCCCCCTCATGTCCATGCAAATATCTGCAGAGATGCAGCAAAGGTTTCCATAATGTTTTGAGGCTTGCATGATCACAATTCCAAGTGGTATCAATATGCACACAAAGGTTGGCTCCCTGCAAGCATGCACACTGAGGAGGGGCGTGGGAACATATGCACAGCCTGCTAGATCCTGTTCTCACTGCAGCCAGCCAGATGCCTCTGGCAAACCCACAAGCAGAACCAAGCAGAACCTGAACTCAAAGGCCCTCTCCCCGCACTCCTGTGGCTTCCAGCCACTGGTATCCAGAATTAACAGCAGCCTTCAATAGCTCTCTCTTTATCTAATCCTCTTTTAAAGCCGTCTAGGAGACAGTTCCATAATTTAACTTTGCACCATGTGAAAAAGTACTTTATATGAACTGTCCCAAATCAGCTTCATTGGATGTCCATGAATTCTAGCGTTACAAGAAAGGGAGAAAAAAATTTTCTCTGCTCATTGCAGTCATTCTGGACTCACAGCTGTCCATGGAGGCACAGGTGTCCAGGGCAGCTGTATATCAGCTCCATCTGGTACGCAGGCTGAGACCCTACCTGCCCAGGGACTGTCTCGCCAGAGTGGTGCATGCTCTGGTTATCTCTCGCTTGGATGACTGACTGCAAGGCGCTCTACGTGGGGCTACCTTTGAAGGTGACCCAGAAACTACAACTAATCCAGAATGCGGCAGCTAGACTGGTGACTGGGAGCGGCCGCCGAGACCATATAACACTGGTCTTGAAAGACCTACACTGGCTCCCAGTACGTTTCTGAGCACAATTCAAAGTGTTGGTGCTGACCTTTAAAGCCCTAAACGGCCTCGGTCCAGTATACCTGAAGGAGCTTCTCTACCTCCATCATTCTGCCCAGACACTGAGGTCCAGCTCCGAGGGTCTTCTGGTGGTTCCCTCACTGCGAGAAGCCAAGTTACAGGGAACCAGGCAGAGGGCCTTCTCGGTAGTGGCACCCGCCCTGTGGATCGCCCTCCCACCAGATGTCAAAGAGAAAAATAACTACCAGACTTTTAGAAGACATCTGAAGGCAGCCTGGTTGGGGAAGCTTTTAATGTTTAATAGGTTATTGTATTTTAGTATTCTGTTGGAAGCCGCCCAGGGGCGGGGTATAAATAATAATAAATAATAATAATACAGTGGTGCCTCGCAAGACGAAATTAATTCATTCCTCGAGTTGCTTCGTCTTGCGATTTTTTCGTCTTGCGGAGCGCGGATTCCCTGGGTATTAACGGCTTTAAGAAAAAGGAAGCAAACGTTTTCGTCTTGCGAAGCAAGCCCATAGGGAAAATCGTCTTGCGAAGCAACTCAAGAAACGAAAAACCCTTTCGTCTTGCGCGTTTTTCTTCTAGCGAGGCATTTGTCTTGCGAGGTACCACTGTAATTATTATTATTATTTTCTCCCTGCTGTGCTTAATTTTATAAACGTCTTATCTTGTTGCCTCTTCCTTGCCTTTTCTCTAAACTAAAAAGTCCCGAACGTCGCGACCTTCCTTCGTAAGAGAGACACTCCACCCCCCCGATCATTTTGGCCCCCCTTTTCTGAATCTTACCCAACTCTACAACATCCTTTGTGAGGTGCAGCTCCCAATTCCCCAGCCATTGGCTGAGGCAGCTGGAACCGATGGCAGCTGTGGTCCAGAGACACCCAAAGACCTAAAGCAGAAGGGCAGTGACCTGTTCCACATGATGGGATGAGAAAGGTTGAGCAACAGAGCAAGAAAACTTCCTCCTTGCTTATAGGAAGCCTGGAGTCAGGAAACAGGGCGCTGACTGGACCTGTGCTCTGATCCAGCGGGATCCACCTCGCATCCTCTCACCTGTTCCTGGGGCTTCAGGTCCTCCAGAACAGTCCGTGCCTTCTCAAAAGGAGGGATTTTCAACCTGGAAGAGGCCACAGGAATGATTTCAAATGACTGCCAAAGAGTTGGAATGGTGAAATTTCAGTGACACACTGCAAATTTCATAAAATTTGATTTTTAAAAAGCCTCAGAAACGGTTTACAAGAAAAAATACAACAATGAAGTTACCAATAAGAATTAACAACAATTTAACACTTGCGAAAAGTCTTAATAAACTAAAAACAGGTTAAATTTTGCATTATACGCTACCTACCTGAGCACAACCCACCCAAGACAGCTCACAATATCAAACACAACGTAATTAACAACCGTTAAAGTAAGCCCCAATTGCAGCAATTTTTCAAAAAAGCACTTTTCAAAAGGCTAGTGAAAAACATGACACGACAGCAATGTCAGAACTCAAAAACTCTCCCTTTGAGGACAGCTCCTTAAAAGGCCTTGATGGTTAAAGAAAAGGGATGGTATCCACAATATACAAAATACTACTCCAAAATCCCACAAACCCCCTAGACACAATCAAAAAACAATGGGAGAATGACATAGGCTATGAGATTAACCCCACTCAATGGACCAGAATGTGGTCTAAACCCCCCTTTAAATCCATATCAACAAAAAGAAAAGAACTCACTCTGAAACTCACCTACAGGTGGTACCTAACACCAAGAAAACTAGCGCTAATACGCCCAGGAACCTCACCAGAATGCTGGAGAGGGTGCACCTCCACAGGCACATACCTCCACATGTGGTGGGAGTGCTCCAAAATCCAACTATTCTGGACAACAGCCACATGAGAAATATGTAAAATAACTAAGCAAGTATTAGACATCACCCCAAAATTGGCCCTACTAAACATCTTCCAAGACAACAATGCCCATTTACACCATAAAGAATTCATAACCCACCTACTTTCAGCAGCCAGAAACACCATAACCAGACACTGGAGAGACCTGTCAGGAGTAAGCATGGACCAATGGTACCAAATAGTATGGGAAACAGCCCTACTAGAAAAATTAACCAATAAACTGAAACTGACACGGGGACAAACAGAAGAAGACGCCTTTACCCCGGTATGGCTCCCCTTTATCACATACACAGCCCAACAAGACAATGACAATAACCCACCAACAGCATACAAATCCAATATGGCTAACCTGATCCAAAACACCCACCCACCCCACTCACACACGAAAACAAAGATCACCACAGCCAATCACAAACAAACAACCACACCCTAGGCCAACCCCAACCTCTCTCACCACCAAAGGATCACAAGTGAACAGCACAAGCAACGCTGACACCAAACCCTACATACTTTAAGCATAACAGAAACATCTCCACCCGACCCCACCCCCACCCATCTTCCCTCCCTCCAACCCCCTTTTTTCCCCCTCTCCCCCTAATGTCTCAACAAATGAAACGGGTTTGTAAAAATGTTACATGGAAAAAATACAAGAGACATTACACTTACTTCTGTAAAACAAGAAAATATTTAATAAAAATAAATAAATACATAAATAAATAAATACATAAAAGAATATCTGCTTCAATTTTGCAGCATAGAGGTCATGTGCAGCTTCACGAGAAGGGAGTTGCACAGGGGGGAGGACACCACAGAAGAGGAGTCATCGCTTGTGCCCACGATTACAGGTTTCCAGGACCAGAGCGACCTGGGCAGGAATGTTCCCAGCCTGGCAGACTCTGCTCCCCGGGCACAAGCGAGAGTCAGACACCTGCTCACCTGTAGAGAATCTCAGCCCGGAGATAATTGCCAACGCCATTGAAAAACTTCTGGTTTAGCAGAGCCTCACAGATGGGCTTGTCAAAAGCCTTGTCCGAGAGGTTCCTCAGCACGTTTTCCCTGGAACAGAGGAGGGCTTGTTAAAAGGGGGGGTTGGGGGCAAGAAGCAAAAGTGGCCTGGCAAGCAAGAGGCATTATCCCAGTTCAAGGGCACATTCCAGCCCGGCCAAAGGTCTCAAAGAGGTTGCTGAGAAGGGAAGCCAAGCGAGAAGGGCATGATTTGACAAGAGTCCCAAGGACCAGGTGAAGAGGGGGCTGCATTTGGTGTGAAGCTCCCCAAGCCCGTGGCTTAACAGGAGTCTAAAGCTTTGCACAAACACATGCTGGAAACGAAATGGCAGTGGTTAGAGTGGTTAGAGTGTTGGAGATCCTCAATCAGCTATGAAGCTTACCGGGGGGGGGCCCTGAGCCAGAATAACAGCTATGGGGACAGCAGCAGTGGGCCCACGGAGGAGCGTATGAAGTAAAGCCGGTTTTCCACATAGGCAAAGTGGTACTTCACACAGTCTCATTTTGGAAACTAAGCGGGCTAAATTAGAGCCATGCATTTCCCCAGCAGATCACCAGTCACAGCCTGCTGTTTCCCACACCAATCAAAACAAATCTATCTGATCCAGTCCCCACCTAGAGATATGGAGATCTTTTATATACAAATATATTTTAATTCTATTACTACAGTGGTACCTCGCAAGACGAACGCCTCGTAAGACGAAAAACTCGCAAAACGAAAGAGTTTTTCGTTTTTTGAGTTGCTTCGCAAGACGGATTTCCCTATGGGCTTGCTTCGCAAGACAAAAACGTCTTGCAAGTTTGTTTCCTTTGTCTTGCGAGCTTGTTTCCTTTTTCTTAAAACCGTGCATTCACTTCGAGGAGCAACTCATAGCACGCGGTGTGGTAGCCTTTTTTGAGGTTTTTGAAGACTTTGGTGATTTTTGAAGCTTTTCCAAAGTCCATGCTTTGCAAGACGAAAAAATCGCAAGACGGAAAAACTCGCGGAACGAATTAATTTTGTCTTGCGAGGCACCATTGTACTTCAATGGGTTGTTTTTTTATAACTATGGGTTCCCCCCCCCCAATGTTTTCAGCTGCTCCTATTTTATCTGTAAGCCGCCTCGAGTTCCTATTGGGGAAAAGGTGGGGTATAAATAAATAAAGTCAGAACAAGGCCATCTCCCATTTTTGAAGGGTCTTTTCTTTTCCCAAGATGTCAGGAGGAAGCCAGTTGCTTTCATAAATGAATGAGGGTGGCAGGCAAGAATTCTACCACCGAACAACCAATAATTTTCTTAAGTCAATTTTTTTTAAAATAAATAAATAAATAAATGAGGGTGGATGTGACGAAAGGGGCAGCAGAGGAGGTGGGAAATTCACCTAAATTGGGGGGGGGGCCAAAACAACTTTACCAGCCCCAGATATTATGCTGCTTGGAGGGGGCAGGGGACATTATTTGCTGCTCTGCCTCAGACGGCAAAATGGGACGCGGGTGGCGCTGTGGGTTAAACCACAGAGCCTAGGACTTGCCGATCAGAAGGTCGGCGGTTCAAATCCCTGTGACGGGCTGAGCTCCCATTGCTTGGTCCCTGCTCCTGCCAACCTAGCAGTTCGAAAGCATGTCAATGTGCAAGTAGATAAATAGGTACCGCTCTGGCAGGAAGGGAAATGGCGTTTCCATGCACTGCTCTGGTTCTCCAGAAGCAGCTTAGTCATGCTGGCCACATGACCCGGAAGCTGTACGCTGGCTCCCTCGGCCAATAAAGCGAGATGAGCGCTGCAACCCCAGAGTCGGCCACGACTGGACCTAATAGTCAGGGGTCCCTTTACCTTTACCTCAGGTGGCCAAGCGCCTTGGGGCAGCCGGTATAGGCAATGCTCACCTGAACTTCTCATACTCCAGTATCACACAGGGCCCTCGGTCCACCTGCCAGGAACCGCTCACCTCCCATCGGCCAAATCTACGGAAGTCCACGAAGCAGAGGGCGCGGGGCGGGCTTCCTCGGGTGTAGAAGCGCAGGTGCGCATGCTTTGGCATCTCGGACACGGGGACAAATTTGAAGTTGCCAGACATACCAAAACGGAAGATGATATCCATTGGCTCTTGAGCTACCTGCTTGCCTCGGGCTGCAGAGATCCGCCTTTTGGACGGAGCGGGGCCCTCCTGTTTGAGCGGCGTGAGGGTGAGCTTCAGCTCCTTGCCCCTCGACACGGCCGAGATCAGGTACCTGTCGCTCTCAAAGGGCACCTCTGGATTCTTGCTCACTTCCGACTTCTCCACTTTACCTGAGAAAATGAGACCCCCGCACTCCTCATTGATGTACCGGCTGTTTAGAAACAATTCTGGACCTTCCGGCATGCTAAAGACGTGGAGGAGCTGAGATAGGAAACACAGCTGAAGGAGAAAGAGGGAAAAGGTGAGTTTTAAAAATGTTTCTTAAAGAGAAGGGTGGAGAGCCTCACACCTGGGGTCCCAATGCAGCCCTCTGGGTATCTGTATACAGTGCTACCTCTGGTTAAGTACTTAATTCGTTCCAGAGGTCTGTTCTTAACCTGAAACTGTTCTTAACCTGAAGCACCACTTTAGCTAATGGGGCCTCCCGTTGCTGCACGATTTCTGTTCTCATCCTGAAGCAAAGTTCTTAACCTGAGGTACTATTTCTGGGTTAGCGGAGTCTAACCTGAAGCGTCTGTAACCTGAAGCGTCTGTAACCCGAGGTACCACTGTATGGCCCACAGGACTCTTCCCAGGCCACAGTCCTCACTGGCCCCACTTTGCACCCTCCAGGGGTGCTTTAACCTGGCTGAAATGTGTCCTTCAATTCTCTTGCTTGCCTAGAATGTGTAGAGACTTGCCCTAGTGCACCAAACTAAAAGGAAAGCTGTTGCTCCACCCACTTCTGCCTCTGGCCCCGCCCACCACCGGCATGCACCCCCCCCAAAAAAAGGCTGAGAAGGGAATGTGGCCCCCACAGGCCCCAGACAGAGGGAGCGGGGGCCATATGGGCCACTTGATTCCAAAGGGGGCCTCGGTCAGCATATTTATCTATATTTTCCATTTTGTCTTTATATGCAGATACGGTTCAAGCCTTGAAATAAAATTATTTGTCAGCATAACTTTTGTGAAAATTATTTATATGCTTACTTATTTATAAGACTTATCCCCAGGGTAAAAAAAAGGGGGGGGCACATTATCTACCTAGCCTGGCTCTGCAAGGCCCTGGGCTGGAAAAGGTTCCCTGGCCCTGATCCAAAAGGGTGAAGGTGGGAGAAGAATAACGAACATCCATTAAAATATACTGTCATAAAACAACGAAAAGCAAACAAAAGCAAACAGGAAGTCAGAGATTAAAGTGGCAGAAGGGAAGCAACAGTAAACCATTGATTAAAGGACTGAAATCAGAGGTTGGAAATGGAGGTCTAGCAGAGATGACAGGCGATAAACGGGAGTCTGGGAAGAGGCCACTCAGCCCTGTTTAGGGAAGCTTTTAATGTTTGATGTATTACAGTATTTTAATATTTTTTTGGAAGCTGCCCAGAGTGGCTGGGGAAGCCCAGCCAGATGGGCGGGGTATAAATAATAAATTATTATTATTATTATCATCATCATCATCAATCTCACCTGGGGCCGCTGACAAGTGGCGTAGCGTGGGTTGTCAGCACCCGGGGCAAGGCAAGTAATTTGTGCCCCCTAACCCGTGGATTTGCGCCCCCTAACCCTAACCCCCAGATGTTGCGCCCGGTGTGGCCGGGCCCCCCTGCACCCCCCACGCTACGCCACTGCCGCTGGCTGCCTCCCAGTCTGGGCATTAAGCAAAGAGGGAGGAAACCAAACACAGCACATGGAGCTCCTCGGAGAGAAAGGCGGGATAGAAACGCAGTAAATAAATAAAACTAATTGAGGAAATGGCCAGGTGGCGCTGTGGGTTAAAGCCTCAGCGCCTAGGACTTGCCGATCGAAAGGTCGGCGGTTCGAATCCCTGCGGCGGGGTGCGCTCCCGCTGCTCGGTCCCAGCGCCTGCCAACCTAGCAGTTCGAAAGCACCTCCGGGTGCAAGTAGATAAATAGGGACCGCTTACCAGCGGGAAGGTAAACGGCGTTTCCGTGTGCGGCTCTGGCTCGCCAGAGCAGCGATGTCACGCTGGCCACGTGACCCGGAAGTGTCTCCGGACAGCGCTGGCCCCTGGCCTCTTAAGTGAGATGGGTGCACAACCCCAGAGTCTGTCAAGACTGGCCCGTACGGGCAGGGGTACCTTTACCTTTACCTTTAACCCGTGGATTTGCGCCCCCTAACCCTAACCCCCAGATGTTGCGCCCGGTGCGGCCGGCCCCCCCTGCACCCCCCACGCTACGCCACTGCCGCTGGCTGCCTCCCAGTCTGGGCATTAAGCAAAGAGGGAGGAAACCAAACACAGCACATGGAGCTCCTCGGAGAGAAAGGCGGGATAGAAACGCAGTAAATAAATAAAACTAATTGAGGAAATGGCCAGCATAGAAATGCAGTATAGTACTCTGGAGGGGTTCTGGGGGAAAAAGTGACGCCTCTTTCCACTTACGGTGATGCGCTGCCAACGCCTGGGAGGACCCTGGAGAATTCTGTGCTGTTTGCTGTTTTTTGAAAATCTTCTGTACCACCAACAGGGACGCCCAGGACTCCCTCTCCCCGGGACACGGCGTCTATTTGGGCTTTCCCCGAGTCCTCTACCGTTGCCAACCTTCAATAAAATCTTCCAAATAAACCTATAACGCGTGCTAGACGGAAGGACAGGAGATGGCGGCGTCGGAGATGGCTTCCAGGAGGAGCGAAGGGAAAGGCGCTCTGCGTATGCCCAGAGGCTATCTTTGCGGCTTTTCCTGGAAAAACCCGAACGGCTGGTTGCGTAACCGCAGCCCTGAGCAGTTCCACGGGCGCAGCGCCCGCGCGCTTTTAGCCGCCTCTCCCTCCGAGGGCGCAGATGCCTAGATGGAGCCCGGCTCCGACCCACGAGGGGATCCGCGCAAGAAGCGCCCCTCGGCGGGCGGAGAGGCGCGTCGCTTGTCCCTTGTCGCGCGGAGGCTGCGCTTGCAAGTCTCGGAGGGGAGGGCGCGCGCGCTTCCACGCCCACGGAGGGGAGGATCCGTGCCAGGACAGAATCCGATTAGATCTGGGGCGCGCCCGGCTCTGATCTTGAATTTGGGTGCCCCCAGGTGGTGTTGGGCTACGGCCACCCCCCCATCATCCCTGGCACTGGTCCTGGTGGCTAGGGATGATGGGAGTTGTAGTCCAGCAACACCAGGGGGTTATCCAAGTTCGAGGAAAGCCGGAGAAAGGAAACTTCTTCATCCTGCAGAGTCTATGGAACTCGCTGCCACTGGAGGTGTGCGGTGGCGGCGTGAAAAGATCAGACAAGGTCACGGAGGAGAAGGCTAGGGAGCGCTACTTGGCAAAAGGGCAACCCTCTGCTTCCCAGAAGCCACTGGAGGGGAGAGGGCGGCCCATGTGCTCAGCTCCTGGTGGTGGGCTTCCCATCGTGGGCGCCTGGTTGGCCATGGTTAAGAAGAGCAGGTGGGGCCCGATCCAGAAGACTCTGCTTATCATGCTCTTATGCTGTTCTTTTTAAAGTACCCCAAGTTTATTCAGCATTAAGGACTTTTTTATTTTCTTTAAAGTCAGGCAAGGGAAGGGATAAATAATGAAAAGTTAGGCACCGATTGTTCTTCTAATCCCCTGCTTGGAGGGAGATTGTTCAAGGAGGAGGGGAAACCAATGGCCCCTTAAATTGTTCTGATATTTTGATCTTGCTGTAACCTGCCTTGTGACCATATGGTGGTTAAGAAATCCCATTATTATTACTATTAACCATAGCCTGGCGTTGGAGCATCACCTTTGCCCACAAAAGGCCCCTGTTTCAACCCTGAGCATTGGGGGGGGGGGGCCAGGAGGGACAAGACGGCCACCCTCTGAAACCCTGGAGAGCCACAGCCACACAGTGTCAATGGTACGAGGTGGACCAACCTTGACTCCGTTTAAGGCAACTTCCTTTGCTCCTACTTGTTTCTTACTGAGAGCCAATCATCCTCATTGGGCCAAATGTGTATCATCCATGCACAAGCAGCAGGTATCTTATTTTTGTAAACCACTTTGAGGGGTTTTTTTTTACAATCAAGTGTAAGAAATTTGCTCTCCTCCCCTAAGCCTGGCACCTCGCTTAGCTGGTTTGGGGAAAGCAGCGCAAGGGCGTCAAATTTTGGCCTTGCTCTCTGCCTCCTCCTGCGTGACAATGCAGTGTAGAGCTCGCAAGTTCCGTGTCCAAGAATTCTTGTGGCCCACTTGGCATGCAAAGTTGGATTGCCTTGGCTCCGAGAACCCAAAAGTTTCCAAGTTTCCCTATGGGCTACTTTTTCTTCTTCTTTTTTTTTTTTTGCCAGTTTCCTTTTTTTAAAAAATAAAATATTTATTTGCTTTTACAAAAAAGAAAAAACATGACAACCACAAAAATAAAAATAAACAAAAACAATCACAAATACACATAAAAAAGTTAGAAATAAAAATTCCAGCTTTTAAATTTATACTTAGAGAAACTTCCTTTCTTGACTTCCTCACGCCTCCCTTTTTTGTGTTCTTCTTTACCCAATCATATACAGCAAATCCTTACCTTGTTTCAAACTCGTTTCTAATTATTAAAATCATTCTATTATGTCTCCAACCTTTCCTCCATTGCATTTAAACACCTTTAACATATTATTTACTTTTGACATAATATAACTTTAGTCCTTCACCTTTTTTCTATTACATTCTTGCATATTTTTTTGAACCTATATCACTGATGCCATATTATTTTTGTATCCAACATCATTTTAACATTCATAAACTTTACAGTATTTCTGCAGGTACTTTTTCTTCTATTTATCTATTGCAGAAATAGTTCCACAGATCGAAGCAGTTGGGAAGGCAAATTGGAGTATGGTGATCTCACAGGTATATGTTTTTCCTCCCATGCATTCTCATAGAGCTCAGAAGCCCTGGTCCTCATTCGGAAGCTCAGCGGTCCCCCCCCCCATAGAAATAGCACCTTTTCAGACACAGACATTGCTGTGGAATGCCCAGCTCTTCTTCTGATTATTCATTCTTCTGCTACAGCAATGTTCATTTCTTACCAAATCTGCTTCTGCTTAATCTTTTTTTTTTACTGCTGAAGCCATCTCAAGTTGAGTTTTCTTACTAAACAACAAACTCTATCTATAAAATATTTGGGATTGCAGTCTTAAACCTTTGATAACTGAACAATTCCTTCTCTTGTCACCAGAAATACTGTCTCCAGGAGGACTCAATAAAAACACTTGACAAGAGTTCTGGGTGTAGTAAGATTTAATTTTCTCCTGTTCTGCAAAATATAGAAACAGTACAAAGAGCAACCTTTGGGATTTAAAGATATGAAGGTTCAAGCACATGGAGAGATGTCAACACACATACCTTTCTCTTCCCTGTGATACAAAGAGCCTTCACAGGACAAAAAAAATCAAGAATCTGGCAAGAGAGAGGACAGGCTATTTTGCCCTTCCTTCCACAATCCACACAAGGATGGATTGCTGGAAAACAGAAGGAACAGACCAGGTTTCTTTTACTTGGAGAAGGGCCTATAGCCCTCCTGGTGTTGCTGGACTCCAACTCCCATCAGTCCCAGCCAGCACTGCCAAGGATGATGGGACTTGTAGTCCAGCAACATCTGGAGGGTTACAGGTCAATGTCCCTGCAATAGGGGAAGAAGGCTCTAAGGAAACAGGAGCAAGAAAATCATGAATGGAAGTCTGTTGGGGCTTCCAACATTTGCAACAAAAGAACAGGGTAGGATGAGATTGTTGTCCCTTCTCCTCAGAGAATGAGGCGGGGTGATTTTGATTCCCACAGTGGTCTTGCGGCGCTAGACACAGATACCATCACAAGGGCCAAGAAACTCTTGGGGTTCTCTAAGCTGCTGTGGCTCTGAGTTGACAGGGCATGACTCAAAGTGGGAAGGTGGTGCCATTTCTTAAACTCTCTCCTGGCGGGGGACAACGAAGTCCAGCACATCAGGGGCACAGGTTCTATTCCAGTCCACTCCCCACTGCACCAACTTTCTGACTGCGAAGAGCTTTCAGTGAAATAAAATGTTTAAACAAACATGGACACCCGTCATTTGCATTCAGAAATATTACCCACCCTGGCCAGACAACCAAACAACGAGAACAGCCTTAGGCTTTGAACACAACGAGTCGGAAGAGAGGGATGGATTCTGGTAACAGCCTCTTGCCCTGCAGTCACTGGAGGAAAACTTCCTGGACGCAAGGTCTCCCTCTTTCTGAAGCAACCGTCCAATTAAGATTTTTCAGCCTGGAAGCTCCTCAGTCGAGCGTCTTCATGACTGCTTCAGCCTGCTTCAGTTCTAGCAGCAGGAGAAGCAGAACAAAACAGGAAGGGGCAGAGGGTGAAAAAATGCATTATACATGGGGCTGCCTCTGAAGACTGCTCAGAAACTTCAGCTGGTGCAGAATTCAGCAGCCGGGGTGCTCAGTGGGGCAAGACTTCACTGGCTGCCAATTAGCTTCTGGGCCCAATTCAAAGTGCTGGTCTCGACCTATAAAGCCTTAATGGTTCAGGACTGCAATACCTCAAGGACTGCCTCTCCCCATATGGACTGACCCAGATCCTGTAATCATCACCCAAGGCCCTTCTTCGTGTGCCTCCTCCACGAGAGGTCCGGAGGGTGGCAACACAAAAACAGGCCTTCTCTGCAGTGACTCCATTTGTGGAATGCTCTCCCTAGGGAGGCTCACCTGGTCCCTTCATTACATATCTTTAGGCCCCAGGCAAAAACATCCCTCTTCTCCCAGGCCTTTGACTAATTAAACAATCTATGACTTTTTAAGGGACGCTGGTGGCGCTGCGGTCTAAACCACAGAGCCTAGGGCTTGCCGATCAGAAGGTTGGCGGTTCGAATCCCCGCGATGGGGTGAGCTCCCGTTCCTCGCTCCCTGCTCCTGCCAACCTAGCAGTTCGAAAGCACGTCAAAGTGCAAGTAGATAAATAGGTACCGCTCCAGCGGGAAGGTAAACGGCGTTTCCGTGCACTGCTCTGGTTTGCCAGAAGTGGCTTAGTCATGCTGGCCACATGACCCAGAAGCTGTACCCCGGCTCCCTCAGCCAATAAAGCGAGATGAACGCCACAACCCCAGAGTCAGTCACGACTGGACCTAATGGTCAGGGGTCCCTTTACCTTTATGAATTTTAAAACTATGTGTGGGGGGGCATTTTGTTTGCTTCTTACTATATGTTATATATTTTTTTTGTCTTTATATTGTAAACTGCCCTGTCATCCTTGGGATGTCGAGAAATTTAAGAAATAATGAATAAGTTAAGTGAAGATGCCAACATCCGCCTGGACTTGCCCAGCCCTTGCAAATAGCCTCAGAATCCCTGTCGTGTGTCCCCCTCCACCATCCCCTCGTGAGTTCAGGCAGAGTGTTACAACACGCAGGACCTGGTTGCAGAAAAGTGCCCCTGAGCCCAGTCCTTGCTCCCCTGATGATGATTTCTGGGATCTCACCTGCAAGCAAGACGCGGAACTTCTCTGCCGACAGCATCATGGCAACAGGCTCCTGTACCCCACGGTCAACATCTTTCACGTTCAACTTGAGGTGCACGATGGGCTCGTTGACCTGCTGGATTTCACTGGAGCTAAGGGTGTAATCCACTCTCCAGGAGACAGAATCCAGGCGGTTCACTGCAGATAGAGGTTGCCGAGAGATTAGGAATGCTCTCTGCGAGGCCTGGCAGCCTCAGATGCATGAAGCACATTGCTAATTAATGAATTAATCTAACTGCAAATCACACTCACTTCAGAAGCCGTGCCGTGTTTACTTTTGCTTCTATCAAAAAACTTTTTTTTTTTTTTTTAAAAAGGAGAGAATTAAAACAGAGATTCATAGCGCGGAAAGAAGCTTAGGTGCCAGAAAGCAAGTAAAGGAAAGTTATAAGGAAAACAAGAGAGTGCACTCATCATGGCAGGGGGGAGTTACATTAAAATAAAAGTGAAAGGCATGTATTTATGTAAAAAATATAGTTAAAAGTATAGAAAGGTCATATTTAAAGGAGCATTTTTCCCCCACTCAGATCTTTCCAATTCTGTTTAGTCTGATAGGTGGCAATAGGATTCAGCCTTGATAGGTAGGTAGGTAGGTAGGTAGGTAGATAGATATTCAAATATATGAATATATACAGTGGTGCCTCGCAAGACGAAATTAATCCGTTCCATGAGGCTCTTCGTATAGCGGTTTCTTCGTCTTGCGAAGCAAGCCCATTGACAGCTTAGCGGATTAGCGCTATTAGCGGTTTAGCGGCTTTTAGCGGATCAGCTGATAAGCGGCTTAAAGGTAAAGGTAAAGGTACCCCTACCCGTACGGGCCAGTCTTGACAGACTCTGGGGTTGTGCGCCCATCTCACTTAAGAGGCCAGGGGCCAGCGCTGTCCGGAGACACTTCCGGGTCACGTGGCCAGCGTGACATCGCTGCTCTGGCGAGCCAAAGCCGCACACGGAAACACCGTTTACCTTCCCGCTGGTAAGCGGTCCCTATTTATCTACTTGCACCCGGAGGTGCTTTCGAACTGCTAGGTTGGCAGGCGCTGGGACCGAGCAGCGGGAGCGCACCCTGCCGCAGGGATTCGAACCGCCGACCTTTCGATCAGCAAGTCCTAGGCGCTGAGGCTTTAACCCACAGCGCCACCTGCGTCCCGATAAGCGGCTTAGGCCTTAGGAAAAGGGGGGGAGAGGAAAAAAAACCTGCAGGAACTCGCAAGACATTTTCGTCTTGCGAAACAAGCCCATAGGGAAATTTGTTTTGTGAAGCGCCTCCAAAACGGAAAACCCTTTCGTCTAGCGGGTTTTCTGTTTTGCGAGGCGTTTGTCTTGCGGGGCACCACTGTATATGGCTATTCCAATGGCTTCACTTACACCTCAGGCTGCACCCCCTAAGGCTGTCCTGCAGGGCGCTTTGCTTCTCCTCATAGGACCGGCACAGCCCTGTGGCATGTTCTGCAATGCAAAGAGGGATGGGGAACAACGAAACACATGCAAAAGTGAGCTCTCACTCTAGACCAGGGGTCAAGAAGCTTTTTCAGCTGTGGGCTCCATCCCTCAGACCATGTGGGAGGCTGGACTATATTTTTTTTGGGGGGGGAGGGGGGATGAACGAATTCCTATGCCCCACAAATAACCCAGAGATGCATTTTAAATACAGTGGTACCTCGGGTTACATACACTTCAGGTTATAGACTCTGCTAACCCAGAAATAGCACCTCGGGTTAAGAACTTTGCTTCAGGATGAGAACAGAAATCATGTGGCGGCAGCGCAGCAGCAACGGGAGGCCCTATTAGCTAAAGTGGTGCTTCAGGTTAAGAACAGTTTCAACTTAAGAACGGACCTCCAGAACAAATTAAGTTCTTAACCCGAGGTACCACTGTAAAAGCACACTTTCTACTCATGTAAAAACACCAGGCAGGCCCAGAGATGCATTTTAAAAGGACGCCGATTCCCGGACCGTCCATGGCAATTGGGCCGCATCCAGCCCCCGGGCCTTAGGTTGCCTACCCCTGCTCCAGACCTTCCCACCATTTTAATGTGATGTAGCACCACTGCCCAGAAAGCAGGCTGGCTGCCTGTCTCCCAAGGGCTCAGGTTGTGGCAGGGGAACCTGTGGTCTTTCAGAGGTTGCCTGACTACAGCTCCCCCCTTCTCCCACCATTCCTGACTCTGCTGGCCTGGGCTCATGGGACTGGGAGGGGCAAAAGATCCCCATCTCAGAGGCTTCTGCACAGCTGGAATGCAGCCTATATTGCCAAGTCACAACTGTTGCTCGGCCCACATTTGCCTTTGGCTCCACCTACCGCTGCCATGTGTCCCCCGGAAGACTGACCACAAGGAAATGTGGCCCTTGGGCTGGAATAGAGGTCCCCCTTTTCCCTTCGTCACTGCTTCCCTTTCTGTCTCCTCTGCTCACCTTTATAGGTAAAGGTAAAGGTACCCCTGCCCGTCCGGGCCAGTCTTGACAGACTCTGGGGTTGTGCGCCCATCTCACTTAAGAGGCCAGGGGCCAGCGCTGTCCGGAGACACTTCCGGGTCACGTGGCCAGCGTGACATCGCTGCTCTGGCGAGCCAGAGCCGCACGCGGAAACGCCGTTTACCTTCCCGCTGGTAAGCGGTCCCTATTTATCTACTTGCACCCGGAGGTGCTTTCGAACTGCTAGGTTGGCAGGCGCTGGGACCGAGCAGCGGGAGCGCACCCCGCCGCAGGGATTCGAACCGCCGACCTTTCGATCGGCAAGCCCTAGGCGCTGAGGCTTTAACCCACAGCGCCACCTGCGTCCCTCTGCTCACCTTTAGGCAGCCCCAACTGCTGGAGCTCGCTGGAGAGGGACTCGCCATCCACATTGTGCTTGGCAGCGCTGGAGAGGATGAAACCCAGAACAGCAATGGTAGCCTTCACATCCCCAGTCTCTGCCGAGAGGAGAAAGAGAGAAATGCGCAGCAGTCGTGAGAGTCTGCTGGATCAGGTCAACGGCATTTTACCATTGAACTGTGGAGAGTGTATTAACGTATGGTCTGTGTGTGTGGTTTGGGAGCTGTACGGTCAGGGGAAAAACAATGCTGTCCAGGGTTGTAAAGACTGCAGAGAGAATAATTGGTTGCACTCTTCCCACCTTGAATCAAATCTATGCTTGCAGGTGCCATAAGAAAGCTGCAGAGATAGCGCAGGATAGTGCGCACCCCAGAAATGATCTCTTTCAGCTTCTGCCTTCTGGAAGAAGATAAGGTAAAGGTAAAGGGACCCCTGACCATTAGGTCCAGTCGTGGCTGACTCTGAGGTTGCGGCGCTCATCTCGCTTTATTGGCCGAGGGAGCCGGCATACAGCTTCCGGGTCATGTGGCCAGCATGACTAAGCCGCTTCTGGCGACCCATAGCAGCGCACAGAAACACCGTTTACCTTCCTGCCAGAGCGGTACCTATTTATCTACTTGCCCTTTGATGTCCTTTCAAACTGCTAGGTTGGCAGGAGCAGGGACCGAGCAACGAGAGCTCACCCCGTTGCAGGGATTCGAAACGCCAACCTTCTGATCGGCAAGCCCAAGGCTCAGTGGTTTACACCACAGGACCAGCCACGTCCCAAGAATGTTTTAGCAGGCGCCAAAAAGTGTACAGTGAAGGCAACCTCCTTGATCGCAAGAGCCAGGGAGTTCTAAAGTGCAGACACCGTCACACTAAACGAACCAGCTCTTACAAATGCAGAACAGGTATTATGTAGCACCTGTAGTAGTGCCAATTCTGCTGATCAAAACAGTTGGTCAATGAATTCAGACAGGAGAAACACATGACTCACTCATACTGGGAAAAGTAGAAAACGACACTCACCAAGCTTGGCATCTGACGTTAGCTTTAGAACCTTTTCATACTGCAAGAGAAAAACCCCAGATCAGATCACACTTAACTTTGGGAGATCTGCACCACTTCGGAGTCTTCCAATGCAACGTGAAGTCCCCGTTCCTCCGCAGGCACAGAGTCCTATTGGCAGCTCTGCTTCCACTGCAAAACCACTTCCCAGGGGTGGCTCCTGAATCATGTCAACTGTGTGTAAATTGCGCTAGGGACAGGCAGGGTGGCGTAGGGGCTAAGGGTCTTGGGCTAAGACTAGGGAAATCCGTGTTCAAACACCTGCTTAGCCACAAAAGTCAATGGGTAACTCTAGGACCATTGCTGTCTCTCAGCATAACCCACCTCATAAGGTTGTTGTTGAAAATATAACTGGGGGGGGGGACAGTGGAACCAGCCCAAATATGTAATGCTTTCAAGCATGATCTCCAGTTTTGGGGTGCTCTATCACGACACACAAACACTTCTCGGGAGGAAGAACTGGATCACGGGGATTCCAAGTCAGACATGCCCCTAAATTTCTAGGGCTACAGCTACAGCGCAATGTTGTTGTTGTTGCTGCTGCTGCTCAGGAAGCATCAGAAAAGACAAATGCAGTTTGCCTACGCAGACGAATCTGGAGTGGTTTACTCTTCCTGACCTCTCAGGAAGTCATGCAAGGGCCCATTTAAAAACACAAGCCTGAAAGTGTTGGCCATACAAATATCTGCCTTCAAGACGACCTCCTACCTGCTTTAATAAAAATAATAATAATAATAATAATAATAATAATAATAATTTATTATTTGTACCCCGCCCATCTGGCTAGGTTTCCCCAGCCACTCTGGGCGGCTTCCATAAAAACCAAAAATACACTAAAATATCACAGATTAAAAACTTCCCTGAACAGGGCTGCCTTAAGATGTCTTCTGAATGTCAGGTAGTTATTTATCGCTTTGACATCTGATGGGAAGGCGTTCCACAGGGCAGGCGCCACTACCGAGAAGGCCCTCTGCCTGGTTCCCTGTAGCTTTGCTTCTCGCAATGAGGGAACCGCCAGAAGGTCCTCGGCGCTGGACCTCAGGTATACGCTCCTTCAGGTATACTGGGCTGAGGCAGTTTAGGGCTTTAAAGGTCAACACCAATCTTCCCCAACCTGGTGCTCCCATCAGCTCCATCTAGACCAGTCAAAGGTCAGGGGTGATGGGAGCTGCAGGTCCATCAGGATGACCCCAGGCTGGGAGAGCTCAAAACACATCACCAGAAGTCGTATGATGGAAGATCAAATCTCGTACAATTGTTGGGTCTACACAAATACATGTCAAACAAGAGAAAACTGGCTTACGTCAATCCCGTCCCCAAGCAGATCCTTCAGCACCTGGGCACAGATCAACTTCAGCTTCACTGAGGACTAGGAGAATAACATGAAGGGGAAAAAAACACCTGATGATTTTTTGCCTGTAACACCAGCTTCTTCATAAACTCCACCCCACAACATCAGTCCCCACAACAGCCTGGACTTTTTAAGCAACAGTGGATAATGCTGTCTTTGATGGGGTAGCGTCCAACTATTTCTGACCAAGAAAACAGAAGCACTTAGACCTCCCCACCAACACTCTGACTCTTTCAAGCTTGCTGGCTATATAGTGGAATATTGCAGCAGGATCATCCAACAACATTTATTTACTCATTTATTCTATAAACTTTATACACTGATTGTAAAAAAACAAAACGAAAACCCTCAAAGTGGTACACAAAAAGGATAAAACAAAATTATCCATTAGAAAAAAATTATAATTAAAAACTTTTGAAATATAAAATAAAAAATAGACTAAAAACCTATTAAAATTCCCACCAACTTTGTAAATATCTGGGTAGGCTTACCTAAATAAAAATGTTTATAGCAGTTGGCCAAAAGAATACCGTCAAAGCGCCTGCCTGATATCAATAGGCAGGGAGTTGCAATGTGAAGGTGCTGCCACACTAAAAGATCAATTTCTTGCAGATGCAGAATAGGCAGGTATGTGGCACATGTAAGAGTGCTAATTCTGCTGATCAAAGTGGGCACATCTGGGTCCCCAGATGTTCAGGGCTTGATATACTAATAGTTCACTGGGCCTTGAACTCAGCCCAGTAGCAAGTTGCCAACCAGTGCAGTTCTTTGAGTAAAGGAGTCACAGACTCAGCCATGAGTTCTACAGAGATCAGAGTAAGTCCAACAAGGAACCAGTGGTCAAGTGCCACCGCCAACACATCCTAACAGAAATGGCATGCACACCTAGCAGAGAAAAGAAGAGCACTTACTATTTTAGCCAATGTGCTGATTTCTGCCAAGACCCAATCAGGGCAGTCTAAATCGCCGCAGAACCGAAACCTCTGGATGGAAGAAATAACATTAGTGCCTGTGACCAGTCAAGAGTTTGTTTTAGCAACCCAGTTTTCGGCATGTAGCAGAAAACAAGAGGCTATCCAACCCATGAAGAAGTGAATTTGAACGAGACTTTACATGCTTTCCCCCTTTCAGTGGAAATTTCAGTGAAAAAACTCGGAATAAAGCCTCCTGTTCTCTTGACAGCAGAAAACCTGAAAGGTAAGGCAGACATTTCCGTAGCCCACGGGCATAGTGTGTGTGTGTGTGTGTGTGTGTGTGTCAGGTGTGGGTGTGTGGTCCCGGGCACAGAGTTTTCGAGGGGGAGTGAACTAGGCATCCCCACCCCGTCCCAATGCTCCTGGCATTGGGGCCCTCGCCCAGAGGCCGGTGCCAAGTCATAGCTGTCAACTTTCAGATTTGAAAATAAGGGATCAGCAGCCTCGAAAATAAGGGATCAGCAGCCTCACCTGTCCCGGGGACAGTCTACGGGATATCTAACAATCCGGGATAGCAGCGGGAAACGGCGCTGGAATAAGGGAATTTCCCGCAAAAAAAGGGAAGGTTGACAGCTATGTGCCAAGTTGCCCGGGGCTGTGGGCGAAGACGCAAAAGCGCCGCACGGGGACAGGATCGTCAGCACTAGGGCTGCAGCATCCAGCTGCCGCTTCCGGATCCAGCGTGAGGGAAGGCGAGCATCCAGGGGTGCCCATCTCTGGCACCAGCCTAGTTCGGAGCCTCGCCCAAGAACTCGTGCTGCAATTTCATGAGCCCGCGCTGGAGCCCGGGAGCCCCTGCCTAGAAGACAGGGGTGCCAGCTTGGCCCCGGCACCGTGGGTGCCAGGGGCCCTGGCACCGAAACAGTGGCGTAGCGTGGGTTATCAGCACCCGGGGCAAGGCAAGTAATTTGCGCCCCCTAACCCGTGGATTTGCGCCCCCTAACCCGTGGATTTGCGCCCCCTAACCCGTGGATTTGCGCCCCCTAACCCGTGGAAGGGCAGTGCCAAAGAATGCTCCAACTACAGCACAATTTCACTCATTTCACACGCTAGCAAGGTTATGCTTAAAATTCTACAAGGAAGGCTCAAGCAGTATGTGGACCGAGAACTCCCAGAAGTGCAAGCTGGATTTAGAAGAGGCAGAGGAACCAGAGACCAAATTGCAAACATGCGCTGGATTATGGAGAAAGCTAGAGAGTTCCAGAAAGACATCTACTTCTGCTTCATTGACTATGCAAAAGCCTTTGACTGTGTCGACCACAGCAAACTATGGCAAGTTCTTAAAGAAATGGGAGTGCCTGATCACCTCATCTGTCTCCTGAGAAATCTCTATGTGGGACAAGAAGCTACAGTTAGAACTGGATATGGAACAACTGATTGGTTCAAAATTGGGAAAGGAGTACGACAAGGCTGTATATTGTCTCCCTACTTATTTAACTTATATGCAGAATTCATCATGCGAAAGGCTGGGCTGGATGAATCCGAAGCCGGAATTAAGATTGCTGGAAGAAATATCAACAACCTCAGATATGCAGATGACACAACCTTGATGGCAGAAAGTGAGGAGGAATTAAAGAACCTTTTATTGAGGGTGAAAGAGGAGAGCGCAAAATATGGTCTGAAGCTCAACATCAAAAAAACGAAGATCATGGCCACTGGTCCCATCACCTCCTGGCAAATAGGAGGAGAAGAAATGGAGGCAGTGAGATATTTTACTTTCTTGGGCTCCATGATCACTGCAGATGGTGACAGCAGCCACGAAATTAAGAGACGCCTGCTTCTTGGGAGGAAAGCAATGACAAACCTAGACAGCATCTTAAAAAGTAGAGACATCACCTTGCCAACAAAGGTCCGTATAGTAAAAGCTATGGTTTTCCCAGTAGTGATGTATGGAAGCGAGAGCTGGACCATAAAGAAGGCAGATCGCCGAAGAATTGATTTCTTTGAATTCTGGTGCTGGAGGAGACTCTTGAGAGTCCCATGGACTGCAAGAAGAACAAACCGATCCATTCTGAAGGAAATCAGCCCTGAGTGCTCACTGGAAGGACAGATCGTGAAGCTGAGATTCCAATACTTTGGCCACCTCATGAGAAGAGAAGACTCCCTGGAGAAGACCCTGACGTTGGGAAAGATGGAGGGCACAAGGAGAAGGGGGCGACAGAGGACGAGATGGTTGGATAGTGTCTTCGAAGCTACAAACATGAGTCTGACCAAACTGCGGGAGGCAGTGGAAGACAGGAGGGCCTGGCGTGCTCTGGTCCAGGGGGTCACGAAGAGTCGGACACGACTAAACGACTAAACAACAACAACCCGTGGATTTCCCTAACCCCCAGATGTTGCGCCCGGTGCGGCCGGCCCCCCCTGCACCCCCACGCTCCGCCACCGCACCGAAAGGTGTGGGTGCTCGGGCACCCGGGGCCCCAGAGCATTGGCACCCGCCCTCCAGGCGGCGCAGCAAGCCCTTTTCGGGCACCCGCGCGCAATGCGCCCCCGGCTCACCATGGTGCCCCGCGCGGCGCCTGCTAGTCGCTGCCCTGCAAGGCTGGATCACCTGACTCCTTCCTGCCACCCAATCGCGGAAGGGATCCAGCTGCACCAGATGATCCCGCCAGGGCGATCAGCTGATCAGCCCTCGGCTCCTCCTCTGGTGGGCGGGCGGCGGGGAGGGCGAGTCTTCCGGGGCAGTTGTTCTCGCCGTTGCTGCGCCCGCGCGCCTGCTTACACGTGGCATTTAGTGATTTCTTCCAGCAGAAAAAAACAAATTTTAAAAAAGGAAACAAACAGCAAGAGGAAAAAGGGAAGTTGCCCTCAGATTTCTCCGTTAACATGAAAAACAAAACTATAAATCAGGCAGGTAGCAGGGCACAGTTGCACGTGGGTGAGAATAACAAAGGCCAAGTTGCGGTGTGTGTTGTACTCCCGAGTAAACCTGCACAGGGGCTGAGCGAGCTAAGCTAAGTAATATTTTGTTTCTTGTTCCTGTGCCTTGTTCCAGACGGAGATGTTGATTCTGTCTGCAGGGGAGTCCGTCATTTGCCATGGTTCGAATACTGGACCCCAGGGGTAGAATTGCAGAATTGGAAGGGGGGAAACAGCCATTTAGTCCAGCCCCCTCCAGTGCAGGAATCACATTGCTGGTTACTTAAAAACAACTCAGGACAGAGGCCCTGGACACAAATTTGCTTGGGCAAATTAAGACGGCAAGTGCCTGGACCCTCTCAGGCTTTGCAGAGCACCCAGCTCCGTTGTTAGCAAAGTAAAACAATTGTGTAGGGTTTTTTAAAGCAAGGGATGTGGGAGGGAGAAACTGGGTCTCAGTGCGAAAGACCCGAGGTTCTAGCCCCCCAATATCTGTTGGAACTGATACGGAAGGGGGGCATGTCTTCTTCACCTTCTTCGCTACAATATATCCATTTATTTCCAACTGTCAGTGTCAAAAGGGACTAAAATCTATAAAATTCATAGAAAATCAACGTGCCAATTTGCTCAATTTCTCTAGGACTCCATGACACCTCCCCTGTCCTTCATAATCCCTCAGGCAAGGTGTCAAGACCCTAATCCTGTCAAATCACTCTGCCAAGCCTTTCCTCCGGGCAACGCCAGTACATGGACCATTGTCTTCTCATCACCGGTACTCAGGATGTGCTTATCTACGCATATCTCCAGCTCTGCATATTCCCCCCTCCCTCCTCCATATGTTAATCCTGTGTAACCCAACCTCTTCTTAATGTATTCATGATGTAACTGGGATGTATTTTGCCCTGTATTCTGGGACATGGAGGGAAGTTTCAAAAGTTCATGTCACCCCTTTCTCGCTGTTCAATCTCGCCTTGAACCTGTTGCGCAATAAACTTGGATCTTCTGCAGCTTGCTCCTGTCTCCGGCTGAGCTCATTTTCCTCCGCAGGGACCCACGGACTTAGTCCGACGAGCTGGGTGGCAGAGCAGCCTCGCACCCAGATTTTACCGTAACAGAACAGAGAGAAGGTTGCAGATCCCCACTCTTTGGAACTCAGGTGGCCTCAATCAGAACTAGCCACACTGTTATCTTAACACCACAGCAAAGGTATTGTGAGGATAAGTGAGCAGAAGAACACTCAAGCAAATTGCCCAGATCTTTGAGGAAGGGTGTGAGGGGCATACATATCAAAATAGGCCTGTAGGTGAGACTTACTTGCTTGTATTTAAAAATGTTTTAGATTTTGAATTTTATTTTTAGAGAAGCAAGTGCAATCCCACACATACCCTACCCAGCCAAAAAGCCCCATTCCCCAAATCCCACCATCAACAGCAAAGATTCACCTCTCACTGTAACGCAACTCAGGCTTTATATATATCATATATAATTTTCCCCCATATATAGGATTAGTCACCAGCCCTTAGTACCCTCTTTCTCATTTAAAGGTGGAAGGAAGCAAGAAAGCCATTTCTATCTCTTTATTTAGTTTTTTTCCACATCGAGATACGTATTACATTACATTTTAAGAGGACCCCGGGCACTTTTTGAGCAGAGGGACCCCAAAAGTAATCAGAGCGAGAAGCAGAGCCAGAGACATCAAGATGAGCCCAGCCAGCAACCCAGGCGCTGAGAGGAATCCTGCAAATGGGGGGGGGGAGAGAGAAAGAGAGAACAAATTCAACTTACATCAAAGCTGTCATAAGGCTGCAAGCTCTTTTACTACAGTGGTACCTTGGGTTAAGAACTTAATTCATTCTTGTGGTCTGTTCTTAACCTGAGGTACCACTTTATCTAATGGGGCTTCCAGCTGCCTCTGCGCCGCCGGAGCATGATTTCTGTTCTCATCCCGAAGCAAAGTTCTTAACCCGAGGTAATATTTCTGGGTTAGTGGAGTCTGTAACCTGAAGCATGTGTAACCTGAAGTGTCTGTAACCTCAGGTACCACTGTATTGATCTAGGGAACTTGCCTCCAAGTAAACCTGGAGGGCTTCATGCTGCAATCCAACTTACATTTTTGGTCAGTGTTAGACTTCCTGTAAGCATCTTAGAGCGCTGGCTGCCCCCTCTCTGTAAAAGATCTGATGTGAAAGGAGTGGGCTCTTGGATCTCTCTAATTATACAGTGGTGCCCCGCAAGACGAATGCCTCGCAAGACGGAAAACCCGCTAGACGAAAGGGTTTTCCATTTTGGAGGCGCTTCGCAAAACGAATTTCCCTATGGGCTTGCTTCGCAAGACAAAAATGTCTTGCGAGTTCCTGCGGGGTTTTTTCCCTTTCCCCCCCCCTTTTCCTAAGGCACTTATCAGCTGATCCGCTAAAAGCCGCTAAACCGCTAATAGTGCTAATCCGCTAAGCTGTCAATGGGCTTGCTTCGCAAGACGAAAAAACCGCTATACGAAGAGCCTCACGGAACGGATTAATTTCGTCTTGCGAGGCACCACTGTATCCAACTTGTAAATAAAACACAAATAGCTGTGAGCCTCCAGCAATCTCATCCTAAAGGAAGCCCCTGGAAGTTCTAAGCATAGCAGGTTTATGTGGGATGATGGGAGAGAAGGATTAAGCCAGGAGGAGGGGACACGCTCCAGCTCAAAGCCCCAAAACCTCACCTTGAATGCTTTTGCCTAGAATGCACCCCCCAAAACGCAGCCTGGAGCATCGCTTATTTCCATGCTGTGGCCCAATTCCTTACTTGTTTCCAGACAAGCTATCCAATTATAGTGGTATCTCAGGTTACAGATGCTTCAGGTTACATACGCTTCAGGTTACATACTCTGCTAACCCAGAAATATTACCTTGGGTTAAGAACTTTGCTTCAGGATGAGAATGGAAATCGCGCCGTGGCAGCAGCAGGAGGCCCCATTAGCTAAAGTGGTGCTTCAGGTTAAGAACAGTTTCAGGTTAAGAACGGACCTCCGGAACGAATTAAGTACTTAACCTGAGGTACCACTGTACTAACCTTTCAGTGCAAAAACAAGCCATCCCTAACTAATCACATGTTACTATCATTGGCCCCAGAATTTTATTCTGATTTTGTAGCTAGATTCCTGAATCAAATTCTCACTCTGCTCTCGCCTGCATTCTTGAAATATTTACTACTACTAAAAAGGAGGAGGAGGAGGTACCACCATGTTCTTCTGGAGATTCCGTTGTTTCACTTTGCTGGGCCGAAAGACTCCTTGAGCCCATGTATGCATCACGGACGAAAATAGGACCAATCATCACGTCAGTCTCCAGTTCCTTCACCAGTTGACCTGCATTTTGAGCAAGGTTAAACTTAGCCATCAGTAGGTCAGCCTCACCCCCCTCATTTGGAGACCCCTGCACAGAACAGATTGGCTCCCCTGCCAACATGGATGGAACGCACCATGCTTTGTGGATACATCTCTGCCAGATCTCCTTCCTCTTGCCCACCTATCCCAGGGGTTGAGCCTCCTCGGCTGCCCTCCAGTGACACCACAGTTCCCAGTCTCACAGCAGGTGCAGATCCCCTGGGTACCCTCAACCGGAATCCACCTGGAGGGATGGGGGAAAGGAAGAGAAAGGCCTACATTACCTGCAGAATTGGTTTGCTTGGGCAGCAAGGTCAAATACTTGACATAATTTTGTTAGACACCATCGGCTGGGTGAGGACTGCAGGGCCTGCTCCCTTCCAGGGCCTTTTCCAACTGGCCCGGGGGGCGTGGCCCAGGCCCTCTCTCCCGGCTATAAAGGGACTCCTGCTGCAGGGAGGCCTCGGACCATCGGCTGGGTGAGGACTGCAGGGCCTGCTCCCTTCCAGGGCCTTTTCCAACTGGCCCGGGGGGCGTGGCCCAGGACCTCTCTCCCGGCTATAAAGGGACTCCTGCTGCAGTGAGGCCTCGGACCATCGGCTGGGTGAGGACTGCAGGGCCTGCTCCCTTCCAGGGCCTTTTCCAACTGGCCCGGGGGGCGTGGCCCAGGCCCTCTCTCCCGGCTATAAAGGGACTCCTGCTGCAGGGAGGCCTCGGACCATCGGCTGGGTGAGGACTGCAGGGCCTGCTCCCTTCCAGGGCCTTTTCCAACTGGCCCAGGGGGCGTGGCCCAGGCACTTATTTGGAACAAACTTTTTGGGAAGGGTGGGAAGTGCTCTGCCATTCTTCCCTGTTCCAGGTGGTTAATGTGCTTTAAAATGTCCTCAAGCAGTCGGTGGCAATTTAAATTTAAATTTAAATTTTTATTTTTTTTCCCCTTTTTTCCATTGTTGGGGGTGGGTGGGATGGATATTTAGTTGGGGATTAATTTTAGTATAATTGTTTTGTTTCTTTTTGTTGTTGTTGTTTTATTGGTTCTGTATAGTTTGTGTTTTGTTTTTAAGGGGCGGGATCAGGGCTGCCTGGGAGTGGGGCCCCAGCCAACACGATGGCTGGGACAAGTTCCACAGGGGGGGAAGCACTGGGACATCCGATCTCGGTGATCATGGGCAGGAGGCGGAGTTACGCTAAGACCAGACCATGTCATTACCGAGGAGGCAGGTTTAGTCGTTGTTTGAAGACTATCCCTGCCTCCGGGTCTGGCCTTGACCAGATGGATACTGGAATCAACAGGGGAAACCTACATGACCTGAAGGTGTTGCTGTGTAATGCCAGGTCAATGATGAATAAAACCACTGCCATCCACGACTTGATTGTGGATGGAGGATTTGACCTGGCATGTGTGACAGAGACCTGGTTGGAGGAAGCAGATGGGCCTGTCCTTGCCGCTGCTTGCCCACCAGGTTTCTCTTACGCACAGCAACCCAGGTCATGTGGGCGGGGAGGGGGGGTTGCAGTGATTTTTAGGAAGTCACTAGCTTGCACCAGGCGTCCTACTGGGAAGATCCAGCTTTCTGAGTGCATGTTCTGGAAGTTGGGCAATAGGGGCAGTACAGGATTCCTTTTGGTGTACCGACCTCCCCGCTGCACCAAGGACTCCCTGTCTGAGCTGCTTCAGGTCGTGGCGGATTTTCTCCTGGAGACACCTAGTTTGGTTGTCCTAGGAGATTTTAACATCCATGCCGACACGACCTTACAAGGGGCTGCTCGGGACTTCGTGGAAAGCATGGCCTCCATGGGGCTGTCCCTGAATAAGTTTGGCCCAACTCATAGTCATGGACATGCCTTAGACCTGGTGTTCACCTCTAGTGACGTGGGTGATCTGACACTAAGTAAAAGTGAAACAAAAGAAGTGCCATGGTCAGATCACTTCCTGGTGCAACTGGACTTCTCTGCGACCCATCCCCTCTGCAGGGAGGTGGGACCAATTCGGATGGTCCGCCCCCGCCACTTAATGGATCCAAATGGTTTCCAGAGAGTGGTAGGGGATGCTTTATCCCATGTTGATGGCCTTTCAGCGGATTCCCTGGTGGCCCGCTGGAATGCGGAGTTAACCAGGGCTATCGACTGTCTGGCTCCGAAGCGCCCTCTCCGATTGCATGGAGCCCGGACAGCTCCGTGGTTTTCTTCGGAGCTGAGGGCGATGAAACAATCGCTGAGACGGCTAGAGCGTCGGTGGCAAAAAACTCACTCTGAATCTGACCGGACACAGGTTAGAGCTCAACGTCGAGCCTACCAAGTGGCGATAGCGACGGCGAAGAAGACTTTCTTCACCGCCTCTATTGCATCTGCAGAAAATAGTAGCAGGAGACTCTTTCAGGTGGTTCGTAATTTAACGGAACCACCTTTACCACCGGGGCCTTGTAAAGACCCCAAGATCTCCTGCAACGATTTTGCAAAGTTTTTTGCAGATAAAATCACTCATATTCGGAGGGAGCTAGACACCACCGTGGGAGCAGTGCCGGGGCAGGAGAGTGCTAGAGCTCTGTCTGGTCAAGTTGCATGGAGTCAATTTCAATCCGTTACCCCCGAGGATGTGGACAGGCTGCTTGGACGCGTGAAACCAACCACCTGTCTCCTGGATCCTTGCCCATCCTGGCTAATAAAAGCAAGCCGGGAAGGGCTGGGCGATGGGCTCTGCGGGGTGGTGAATGCTTCCCTCTGTGAGGGAACATTCCCAGATCCGCTGAAAGAGGCGGTCATTAAACCGCTTCTTAAAAAAACATCTTTAGACCCGGCCAGTATGGCCAACTATCGCCCAGTCTCAAATCTTCCTTTCTTGGGCAAGGTGATTGAGCGCGTGGTTGCTGAACAACTCCAGGCACGCCTGGAGGATGCGGACCATTTGGATCCCTTCCAATCGGGATTCAGGCCTCATCATGGGACTGAAACTGCCTTGGTCGCGCTGGTTGATGACCTCCGGCGAGCTAGGGACAAAGGTGAGAGTTGTTTCCTAGTTCTGCTGGATCTCTCAGCGGCCTTTGATACAATCGACCATAACATCCTTCTGGACCGTCTAGAGGGGCTGGGAGCTGGGGGCACTGTTATACAGTGGTTTCGCTCCTTCCTCCTGGGCCGTGTTCAGAAAGTGGTGGTGGGGGATGAGTGTTCAGACCCCTGGGCCCTCACTTGTGGAGTGCCTCAAGGTTCCGTCCTCTCCCCCATGCTTTTTAACATCTATATGAAGCCGCTGGGAGAGATCATCAGGGGGTTTGGACTGGGTGTTCATCAATATGCAGATGATACCCAGCTCTACCTCTCTTTCAAATCAGAACCAGTGAAGGCGGTGAAGGTCCTGTGTGAGTGCCTGGAGGCGGTTGGAGGATGGATGGCGGCTAATGGATTGAGGTTGAATCCTGACAAGACAGAAGTACTGTTTTTGGGGGACAGGGGGCGGGCTGGTGTGGAGGACTCCCTGGTCCTGAATGGGGTAACTGTGCCCCTGAAGGATCAGGTGCGCAGCCTGGGAGTCATTTTGGACTCACAGCTGTCCATGGAGGCGCAGGTCAATTCTGTATCCAGGGCAGCTGTCTACCAACTCCACCTGGTACGCAGGCTGAGACCCTACCTGCCTGCGGACTGTCTCGCCAGAGTGGTGCATGCTCTAGTTATCTCCCGCTTGGACTACTGCAATGCGCTCTACGTGGGGCTACCTTTGAAGGTGACTCGGAAACTACAACTAATCCAGAATGCGGCAGCTAGACTGGTGACTGGGGGCGGCCGCCGAGACCACATAACACCGGTCTTGAAAGACCTACATTGGCTCCCAGTACGTTTCCGAGCACAATTCAAAGTGCTGGTGTTGACCTTTAAAGCCCTAAACGGCCTCGGCCCAGTATACCTGAAGGAGCGTCTCCACCTCCATCGTTCTGCCCGTACGCTGAGGTCCAGTGCCGAGGGCCTTCTGGCGGTTCCCTCATTGCGAGAAGCAAAGCTACAGGGAACCAGGCAGAGGGCCTTCTCGGTCGTGGCGCCTGCCCTGTGGAACGCCCTCCCATCAGATGTCAAAGCAATAAATAACTACCTGACATTCAGAAGACATCTTAAGGCAGCCCTGTTCAGGGAAGTTTTTAATCTGTGATATTTTAGTGTATTTTTGGTTTTTATGGAAGCCGCCCAGAGTGGCTGGGGAGACCCAGCCAGATGGGCGGGGTACAAATAATAAATTATTATTATTATTATTATCACAATCTCTGGATAGTGAGATTATGAGTGCTGTAATGTAAGCTGCTTTGAGACTTGGAATTGAATTTTTTTTAATGATGTTACTGCCAGCCCGGTTGGGTGGGTTGAAGGGAAGCTTCTGGAAACATCACTTGTGTTGGTATGTATATGATTTTGGGGGGGAATTGTTTTTGTTTTTTTTCTTTGTTCTTTCCCTTTTTTTGTTTCATTTTTCTAGGTATATAAAATTTTTATATAATTTTTGTATACAGTGGTGCCTCGCAAGACGAAAAGAATCCGTTCCGCGATTCTCTTCGTCTAGCGGTTTTTTCGTCTTGCGAAGCAAGCCCATTGACGGCTTAGCGGCTTAGTGCTATTAGAGGCTTAGCGGCTTTTAGCGGCTTACCGGATAAGCGGCTTAGCGGCTTAGAAAAAGGGGGGGGGGAGGAAAAAAAAGTCGGAAAAACTCGCAAGACATTTCGTCTTGCGAAGCAAGCCCATAGGGAAATTCGTTTTGCGAAGCGCCTCCAAAACGGAAAACCCTTTCGTCTAGCGGGTTTTTCGTCTTGCGAGGCATTCGTCTTGCGGGACACCACTGTACATGTTGGAAATTATAGTATGTCCTGTAATGTAATATGACAATGTTTACCAATGTAATATAAGAATGTTAACAAATAAATAAAATGCAAATTCAAAAAACAACAACAAAAAATAGGAAACATCACTAGCTAGTTGTTTCTTTGACAGCCAACTATTTAAGCCTGTAGAAAGGTCATTGGCAGGCTTGGCTAGGGCTATTAACATAGAATCACAGAACTGTAGAATTGGACGGTTCATCTAGTTGAAGCCCCTGCACGAATCACAGCTGAAACATCCCTGACGGATAGCCACCCAAGCTCTCTTTAAAAACCACCTATGAAGGGGAGTCCATAGCTCACTCACATGTTATTAGCTTGGTTGAAGGAGCAAGCCTTGTTTTCAGGATCAGGGGCCTGGCTGGAAGCAGTCACTTTCAGGTGGCAAGTGATGTAGATCTGGAGAAGCGAAGTAGACAAAAAAAAAAAAAAACTCCCATTAGACATTCTAGGCTTCAGCTCAAGGAAGGCTGTGCAAGACGAGGCTTCTCACCAGCTCCTGAGGATGTCCTGTAAATCTGAAAACGTCCACGGTGAACTGGAGCAAATCCTCCTTGAGCCTTGGAGACACAAAGGCTGAGCTGGAATCTGACCTCCCATCCACAAGGCAGCTAAAACACAAGGAAAGGAAAGGGGAAGGAAGGAAGGAAGAAAAAGAAAAGCTGTCAGAGAAGAAGGGCAAATCTGTATTTCAGTTTCTTCCTCATTTTTTTCTTCCACTCTTAAGTTCCATTCACATTTCCACATCAGTTTGCAAGGTGTGTTTTTTTTTTTTAAAAAAAAAACACCTCATGAAAAATTGCCAGCATTTTAGTGTCATTTTCTCCTATTAAATATATGCTTTTGTATCCATTTTCCATTAGTATACATGTTTCTGCAAAGCAATTTCTCCTGGTATTACGGTATGTATGTTAATTCCTCCAAACATGTGTATTTTTATTCACACTTCACATGCATTTCTTACACATGGAGATGGATAATTGGACTGTAAAATTCAGAGAATAGTGAAGTTCCCAAAGGATGTCTTGTTTCGGGAAAAGCAAGTTCGGCAGATTTGCATTTAAATGCAAACAGAATCAACCCCTCCGCCCATCCCTAGCTGTCAGCAGTACAGTGGTACCTCGGGTTAAGAACTTAATCCGTTCTGGAGGTCCGTACTTAACCTGAAACTGTTCTTAACCTGAAGCACCACTTTAGCTAACGGGGCCTGCCGCTGCTGCCGCGCCACCGGAGCACGATTTCTGTTCTCATCCTGAAGCAAAGTTCTTAACCCGAGGTAACCATTTCTGGGTTAGCGAAGTCTGTAACCTGAAGCGTTTGTAACCCCGAGGTACCACTGTACTTCCTGTAACATGAGGTTCCTGGCTGCCCTAGTCCAAGGGTGGGGAACTAGCAACTCTGCCCTTTCTGCTCCTTGTCCCTTCTCCCTTGCAGCCGCTGGCCTGCCCAAGGGCATAGTGACTGGCAGGGACAACCCTAGAGAGCTCCTACCCGTTGTGGTCAATGATGGGATATCGGGGAGTGGCGTCCCTGCTTGGGCTCAGCGTGGCGACACAGTGGTTGACAAACAGCCTCAGAGGAAGATGGTTCTCTGCATTCACTTCAGCCTGGATGTACATCACGTCTCCCAGCTGGTACGTGCCGGAAGCTCTCTCAGTGCTCCAGTCATCTGAAAGACAAGCGAGTTGCAGAATCTTACCTAGAGGGAAATAAAGCTATCCAGCACAGACCTCAACACTGGTTTGTCCTGTCCAAGGATGCATCATCATCATGCAGCGCAGAGTTAGACTATGGGACTCCCTCCCACAAGAGGCAGTGATGGCCACCAATTTGAAGGGCTTTAAAAGAGGATGATAATAATAATAATGATAATAATTTTTTTAAAATAATATTTATTACTTTTAAACACTACAAAAAAAGGGAAAGAAAAAAAGGAGAAAAGAAAACAATACAATACAATGTATAAACATTACACAACACAACGCTAACACAATAAACTAAACTAAACCAAATAAAAACAATTTAAAACACACATCTTACCATTTCAGTGTCTTCACTTTCATTCACTTGTTTCAACGACCTCCTCGCACCTCCCTTTTTGTATTCCACTTCTATTAATTGTTTCAGCAAATCCTTTCCATCTTCCTCTATTTTCTGTCATATAATTATCTTAACATATTTTAACCTTATTTTCCCTTTAATACTCTAATAATTATAGAAATAATGTAAAATTAATGAGTGTTAGAAAAATGTTGGAATGAAGTAGAAATGTTATAAGGAATTAAGTATAAATAGATTATTAGAATATTAAAGGGAAAATGATAATAATTTTTTATTTATACCCCGCCCTTCCCAGTTCAAAAACCGGGCTCCGGGCGGCTAACAACAAATTTAAAACACTTAATTGTAAAAGCAGCATAAAATACAGTATAAAAATATGAACAATAAAATTCGAAATTCAGAAATCAGTTTAGGGGAAATAAGCATTAGGTAATCCCCAGGGCTAGCTGGCTGAATTGGTCCTACTTGGGCCAGCGAGGCGGCCAGGGGAGAATTAGCTGTGGGGTCTCAGAGCGGGTAATCTTCATAAAAGGGGAGGGGGAGGGAAGAGAAGGGAAATATCCGAGGATGTGGACAGGCTGCTTGGACGAGTGAAACCGACCACCTGTCTTCTTGATCCTTGCCCATCCTGGCTGATAAAAGCGAGCCGGGAAGGACTGAGCGATGGGCTTTGCGGGGTGGTGAATGCTTCCCTCTGTGAGGGAGCCTTCCCAGACCCGCTGAAAGAGGCGGTCATTAAACCGCTTCTTAAAAAAACATCTTTAGACCCGGCCAATTTGGCCAACTATCGCCCAGTCTCAAATCTTCCATTCTTGGGCAAGGTGATTGAGCGGGTGGTTGCTGAACAACTCCAAGCACGCCTGGAGGAAACGGACCATTTGGATCCCTTCCAATCGGGATTCAGGCCTCACCATGGGACTGAAACTGCCTTGGTCGCGCTGGTTGATGATCTCCGGCGGGCTAGGGACAAAGGTGAGAGCTGTTTCCTAGTTCTGCTGGATCTCTCAGCGGCCTTTGACACCATCGACCATAACATCCTTCTGGACCGTCTTGAGGGGCTGGGAGCTGGGGGCACTGTCCTACAGTGGTTCCGCTCCTTCCTCCTGGGCCGTGTTCAGAAAGTGGTGGTGGGGGATGAGTGTTCAGACCCTTGGGCCCTCACTTGTGGGGTACCTCAGGGTTCCGTCCTCTCCCCCATGCTTTTTAACATCTATATGAAGCCGCTGGGAGAGATCATCAGGGGGTTTGGACTGGGTGTTCATCAGTATGCAGATGACACCCAGCTCTACCTCTCTTTTAAATCAGAACCAGTGAAGGCGGTGAAGGTCCTGTGTGAGTGCCTGGAGGCGGTTGGAGGTTGGATGGCGGCTAACAGATTGAGGTTGAATCCTGACAAGACAGAAGTACTGTTTTTGGGGGACAGGAGGCGGGCAGGTGTGGAGGATTCCCTGGTCCTGAATGGGGTAACTGTGCCCCTGAAGGACCAGGTGCGCAGCCTGGGAGTCATTTTGGACTCACAGCTGTCCATGGAGGCGCAGGTTAACTCTGTGTCCAGGGCAGCTGTCTACCAGCTCCACCTGGTACGCAGGCTAAGACCCTACCTTCCCGCGGACTGTCTCGCCAGAGTGGTGCATGCTCTGGTTATCTCACGCTTGGACTACTGCAACGCGCTCTACGTGGGGCTACCTTTGAAGGTGACCCGGAAACTGCAATTAATCCAGAATGCGGCAGCTAGACTGGTGACTGGGAGTGGCCGCCGGGACCACATAACACCGGTTCTGAGAGATCTGCACTGGCTCCCAGTACGTTTCCGAGCACGATTCAAAGTGTTGGTGCTGACCTTTAAAGCCCTAAACGGCCTCGGTCCTGTATACCTGAAGGAGCATCTCCACCCCCATCGTTCAGCCCGGACACTGAGATCCAGCGCCGAGGGCCTTCTGGCGGTTCCCTCATTGCGAGAAGTGAGGCTACAGGGAACCAGGCAGAGGGCCTTCTCGGTAGTGGCGCCCGACCTGTGGAACGCCCTCCCATCAGATGTCAAAGAGATAAAGAATTACCTGACATTCAGAAGACATCTTAAGGCAGCCCTGTTCAGGGAAGTTTTTAATATGTAATGCTGTATTGTTTTTAACACTGATTGGGAGCCGCCCAGAGTGGCTGGGGAAACTCAGCCAGATGGGCGGGGTATAAATAATAAATTATTATTATTATTATTATAAATAAAAGATCAGGCTGAATTCGAATTAAAGGCCAGGCGGAATAGCTCTGTCTTACAGGCCTGATGGAAGGAGGTTAAATCCTGCAGGGCCCTGGTCTCATGGGCAGAGCATTCCACCAGGTCGGAGCCATCACTGAGAAGGCCCTGGTGGAGGATAGTCGTGTCTTCTTCAGGGCCCGGGACCTCTAAACTATGATTATTCATGGACCTTAAGGTCGTCTGTGGGGCAGACCAGGCAAATTCATGGAGGAGGAGAGGCCTATTGATGGCTTCGAGGAGCAGCAATGGCTAGGCTCTGCCTCCTCAGTCAGAGGCAGCAATGTCAGTTGCTGGAAGGAGAGAGAGGGCTCTTGGGCTCATGTTTAGCTCCCTGAAGGGCCATAAGATTATTTTATAGTATAGTATTTTCTTTTTTTTATATCCAACACTGCTTTTTGCCTTTTATCCCTGAAGCTTCTTTCTTCCTTCATTAATGTCTGTAACAAAGGCCAGTGCGGCCTCTTTGCAGGGAGGTGTCAAGATTACTACAAGGCCATAAAACAATAAATAAACTCTTTTTTTTAGCAGAGCAGGGCTGTGAGGGAGGGCTGCAAGTGGCTCAGGCAAAGAGAGATAAGGGGTTGCTATGCCGACTCCTGAAACAGGAAGAGGGAGGGACTGGAAATACGTGAAATGAAGAAGTTGATCCAAATATGGAAAAACCAAACCTAATTTTTATGGCATTTCTTGTAAAACACATGTTTTCTTGGAAATCAAATGACCATCCATCCTAGAGGGTATAAAAAGGCTGGCAAGCCCAGAGGGGGAAGGCAGGGCAGGCAATGAGCATTAGCTTGTCTGTACCTTTTTTTGTCATGGCAAAATAAATTATTTTACTGCTGTCAATGGAGTCTTTGAAGCGACTTCTGACTGCTCCTAGGATCACAGGGAACAAAAGGGAATGTCTTTCATCGCTAGTTTCCCACCAGCATCTAGTTGGCTACTGTGAGAGCAGGACTAGGTGGGCCCATGGCCTGATCCAGCAGGTTATATTCTTAATAATACAATGTATAAAACAGAAATATTTCTAAGCTCTAAAAAGATTACGGTCCCATCTGCACCTAAAATTTAAACTTTTGTGTATCAGAAGATAAACTCTTGTCCCAGGCCTTTATTAAATTTAAAGCACACACACAAACACCGAATCCTGGGAACTGTAGTTTAAGGGTGCAGGGAATTGTAGCTCTATGAGGAGTCACCTACAGTTTCCATGATTTGTGTGGGGGAGAGGATACAGCATAACAAGGCTCAAAGCTATGAAAAACTGCTCCATTAACAACATTTGAATTGTATTTAAATTGAAAAAGGAACAAAAGTAGGTAGTATGTCAGCTGCATTGATCAAAACCAGGAACACAGGAAAAGGAGGCAAGTATGTAAGGTGAAGCAAAAAACAAGGCTATTCAGAAGCAAAGTCTCGAGGGGGAGTCTAAAAGACAGGAAGGCCTACAGTGAAAAAGATTTTTTTAAAATAAAGATTACCAAATAAAGTTACACTTCACAGAGGCCAATGGCTTGCAGTTCAATTAACCACATTAGACACCCCCAGATCCAGACACCCCCCAGGAGCAGAAAAGGTAGAATCCATCACAAACAAGTGACCGGATGAAAAACCAACAGGGAGTTAGGACTAGATGGCCATTGCACTGCCAGCTTTCAGGGGCTCCTTCGGTGTTAGTGGCCCCTGCTTGGCCCAGCTGGCAGGCTTGCCTGGCTATGGTCACTGCACCCAGTAGCCCTGGGCAGCCCTGTCTAGCTACCCTCTTTTGATTCCCACAGAGTGATGCTCGGCCAGGGATGCTGCAGATACATTTAGGGTGGCCAGATCCAGCTGCCTGCTGCTTGCTTGGAAAAAGGTGAAAGTGACTCCTGCCCTCAAACTCCCTTGCCTCAGCAGTGGGCCTTGCCTAGCGCTGCCACCCTACACTGGGCTAATGGCCTGTTTCGTAATTTTCAAGTACCGTTCATTAAGCGCAAGGAGAAGCCCAGCCTGTGTTCTGCAGAAATGGTGGAGCTGAAGGGAGCCCAAGTTGGCTTGATGGCGTCGCTGCTCACGTTGCTTCTCCTGGAAAGAGAAATAAATAAGGCGAAAGTCCCCCACAGATGTGGTTCACAAAGGGGGCAAATGACTACTAGACCTTGTACAGCTGGTCTCACTGGATCAAGTTCATCACTTTTGTTGAATTAATGAAAGTTTTAATTGGATTTTGAAGAAATGAGCAATACAAATGCAGAACCGTAACTATTATTGCATTACTATCTTCCTTAGACTAGGGACGCGGGTGGTGCTGTGGTCTAAACCACTGAGCCTAGCGCTTGCTGATCGGAAGGTCGGCAGTTCGAATCCCTGCGACTGGGTGAGCTCCTGTTGCTCGGTCCCTGCTTCTGCCAACATAGCAGTTCGAAAACACGTCAAAGTGCAAGTAGATATATAGGTACCACTCCAGCGGGAAGGTAAACAGTGTTTCTGTGCACTGCTCTGGTTTGCCAGAAGCGGCTTAGTCATGCTGGCCACATGACCTGGAAAAAACTGTCTGCGGACAAACTTTGGCTCCTTCGGCCCATAAAACATGATGAGCACCACAACCCCAGAGTTGTTTGCGACTGGACTTAACTGTCAGGGGCCCTTTACCTTTTTTTAATCTTCCTTAGTGGGTCGTGCAAACCATTATTCTGCACAGTGCTTTTCATAGGGTATGGTAGGGGCACTAGGAATGAGTTTATGGAACTGGGGGGGGGGGTAGCCCAGAAATATTTGGGAGCCACTGCCCTGCTGCGCTTGTGAACGGCTCCTATGTGTCTGTCATTGCCACCATCTCCCCAACTCACCTTGGATAGTGACATTCAATAGGGACTTCGGCTGGGCTGGTTCGCATGACAACTGCATTAGTGCTGGGAGTAGGTTTGTAGTATAAGCTTATGCTGTAGACCAGGGATTCTGGAGTCATCTGGAGGAGGGAATGAGAGACGACCCATTGAGCCTCATTGTGTTTTTTTAGTGCAAGGATAATTTAAGACCACAGGTGGGCAGAGGTAGTGGAGTACCTTCAGGAAAATTGTCTAGATGCTGGTGCCATCATTATTAGAATGGCAAAGTAAAATCTGAGTTTGTGGAAATGGCAAAAATGATGGCAACTCTTAGAGGCCATTCAAATCAGAATAATTAAAGAGTTGGAGGGAGTGAAGGTATGTATGAAAAAATATGGTTCCGGAACTGGAATATTAATAGATAACGTGTAAAACGTGCAGGGGTAAGCAAGGAAATAATAAAAGAATCAGCTGAACAATGATTAAATTATAACACAAGACTGAAGAAGAAGAAAAAGAAAAGATCACACACGGGTGAAGGGGAATTTGAAATATTTATAATATAAAAGCTTTAATATACAATTTCTGTTATATTTGTATACAGCAAAGAAAAGTTTAGAGTAATTAGGTATATTTTAATTCAGTTAATTATGTAATAGGTTTATGTTAGAAAATGAATATGGATGTTGAATTTGTTGTTTGCAATTTTATTTTTTATTTTTGGAATATATATATATATATTTTAAGGAAGATTGTCTAGATGCTATGCGGTGGATTAGAGAAAGTTTGACTACCAAATGTCCAACAATAGCAACAAATAAAAAGCCTTCCCCCTCCCTAGAAAAAAAAACCTGGCTTGCTGAAAAATGAATACTTGGGAGAAACCAAGCATTTTGTGTCACAGGCCCAGTCCTGTCAAATGCTCTGCTAAAAGCAATTCAGAAGATATCCTAGTTGGAAAAAAAACATTTGCTGACAGGCTAATGCAGAAAAATTAAGAATGTTCTGTAAAAGTCAGCTGGTGATTTGTGACTTTGTATCTATCCAACTGTTGTAAATCAATTCGATTTTTTAAAAATGAAGTTGCAATATAAAATATTTTTAAAAAAGGAGGGAATTTTTGTGCAGGACGACTTTTGAGATTGTTTCAGCTACTGTTTGCAAACACCTGGACCAAGGATTTGCTTGGAGTCTGTTGGGAAGGATGTTAGCATTGAATGCTTCAGACAGATAATGATCCACAGAGCCCAATCCAAGTCTCCTAATAGAGTCATCTAGATTTTCAGGGACGCGGGTGGCGCTGTGGTCTAAACCACTGAGCCTAGGGCTTGCCAATCAGAAGGTCAGAATCCCCACGACGGGGTAAGCTCCCATTGCTCAGTCCCCACCTAGCAGTTCGAAAGCACGTCAAAGTGCAAATAGATAAATAGGTACATCTCCGGCGGGAAGGTAAACGGCGTTTCTGTGCACTGCTCTGGTTTGCCAGAAGCGGCTTTGCCATGCTGGCCACATGACCCGGAAGCTGTCTGCGGACAAACTCCAGCTCGGCCAGTAAAGCGAGATGAGCGCCGCAACCCCAGAGTCGTCCGCGACTGGACTTAATGGTCGGGGTCCCTTTACCTTTATCTAGATTTCAGTAGCTAGAAAGCCTTGTGCAGTTTATATTCTCCCTTTCAAATGTGCATGCCAAAACCAGCTAACAAGCAACTGCACAAAGTGAAATAGCTGTTGGCTGAATCCAAAGATTAAAAAAGTGCCGTATTAAGTTTACGGCATGTAATGCCTTAAGAGAGAATATTATGAAAATGATTTATAGGTGGTACATGACCCCAGTCAAGCTTGCTGAAATCTATCACTTGCCTGATAATAAATGTTGGAAATGTAAAGAAACTGATGGTACATTCTTTCACCTTTGGTGGACGTGCCCGAAGATTAAGGTTTTCTGGGAGATGATATATAATGAACTGAAAAAGGTATTTAAATACACCTTCCTTAAGAAACCAGAGGCCTTTCTCTTGGGCATAGTCGGCCAATTGGTGTTAAAGAAAGATAGAACGTTTTTTATGTATGCGACAACAGCAGCAAGAATACTCATCGCAAAGTACTGGAAGACACAAGATTTGCCCACCTTGGAAGAATGGCAGATGCAAGTAATAGACTACATGGAATTGGCAGAAATGACTGGCAGAATCCGAGACCTGGGAGAAGAAGCGGTGGAAGAGGACTGGAAGAAGTTTAAGATTTATCTGCAGAAATACTGCAAAGTTTATGAATGCTAAAATGATGTTGGATATAAAAATAATATGGCATTAGTGATACAGTGTTAAAAAGTATGCAAAAACGTAATAGAAAAAGGGCGAAAGATTAAAGTTATATTATGTCAAAAGTAAACAATATGTTAAAGGTGTTTAAATATAAGGAGGAAAGATCGGAGACGTAATGGAAGTGATTTTAATAATTAGAAACGAGTTTTGAAAGAGGGTAAGGATTTGCTGTATCTGATTGGACAAAGAGGAACACAAAAAAGGGAGGCGTGAGGAAGTCAAGAAAGTAAATTTTGTAAACATGAATTTAAAAATTGGAGTTTTTACTTTTAATTTGTTTTTTTTTATTTTGATGTATGTCTGTGATTGGTTATGTGGTTATGTATTTCTTTGACCTTTCTTCTTTTTTTCTGCAAAAATAAATAAATATATTAAAAAAAAAACAAAGATTAAAAAAGTGCAAACCTCTGGACTAGCCCTCAGGTGATGCAGAGGAGGAGGAGCAACAAGGAATGGAGGAAGAATTTGATTTGGTTCACATGTGAAGACATCTGAGAGGGCACCATGTTCCTACCCCCAGGTTTAAACTTTTCAGGATCTCAGCATTTCACAGAGCCTATTGCAGTTTCAAAGAACCCAGGGTAGCCAGTGTCACAATAACCTGATGGGTAAGAATTAGGCCTCTTAACTGGACCCCAGGCAAAGCCATTTAACTCTCCTGGAAACAAATGCAGAAACATGCATAGGATAGGTCAACATAGGTAATTAATACAGAGTTACCTGCAGGATGCTGCCACACTGATGGAGCCCAACGTCGAAGATCACTACATCCTTGGCAGCATCATAGGAGGTGTAGTGGCAGCCCGAGGAGCCCAGGCTGAGGTCCGTTGCCTGGATGAGCCTTCCAGTCCCAAACAGGTCCCTGTTGACTGTTACTACCACTTGGGCCTCTCCACACTGCACAGCCACAGGGGCAAAGTAGGACAACGCTCTCACCTGGGAAGCATCAACCCAAGCCCAGGGAGAGGACTCAGGCCAGGAGGGAGCTGGGGACACAGTCCTGGCAGTTCTCCAAACTGAGTTCCTTGGAGCAAATTGCCAGGGGTTATAAGAAGCAACCCCCCAGCAGAGGAAGACAACAGCCAAGTTTGCCCCAAACCCCATTTTGCTTCTTCAAGAAATCCAGCAACAAACACGACTGTTCTCTGCAAACTTTTATATCCCACCCCCAAAGTCCACTCTCACCTGACTCAGATAATGAGGAACCCAAACACACCTTTTGCTAAATGCAAACTCTGGAGGAAAAAAGGAAGGAACTAAAATTAGTCTCAGGTGCAAGTCAGCGCTTGTTGGGGAAAGCTGTAGCAGACAGCAAATGGAGGCCAACTAGTCCCTGAATTTATTATTATTATTTTTGTTTATTAAATTTATATAGCACCCTTCATTTGAAGATCTCAGGGCGGTTCACAACATAAAAATACAATATAAAAAACACAGAATGCAGAGTAAAAATAAGAACAATATGAAACTAATAGCTCCACCTGCCACACACATTTAAAAGGGTTCTGAAACTGAAACCATTCTGAAACTGCTTTTGAACTGACGTAGTCTGGAGCTGCGATATTAAATTGGGTTGGCTGCTATATCTGCATTAGGGTGATCTGTTGCATTGTAGAATTACTGAACTGTAGGGTTGGAAGGCACCCAAAGGGGTTAGCTAGTCCAACCCCCTGCAGTGCAGTAGAGCCCCTCCATTTTCAGGGGATTTTAGAAGGGCAACTTGTCTCATGCAAGGCAAAGGAAATCAGCACCTCCTGAAATTCTCTCATGGACAGCCCACAGCTATTACTGCCTGCCAGGAATCAGGAATCACAAAGCAATGGGCAAACGATCTGGTTGTGCTCTTCAGGTGTTGAGATACAACATTTAGGCTCCAATCCTGCACACACTTAC
Organism: Podarcis cretensis; assembly: GCF_951804945.1. Classification (NCBI taxonomy): domain Eukaryota; kingdom Metazoa; phylum Chordata; class Lepidosauria; order Squamata; family Lacertidae; genus Podarcis; species Podarcis cretensis. Next base: position 74,280,243 of record NC_137178.1, read on the forward strand.
CTGAGAGTAAGTCTCATTAAACTCAATGAGCTTACTTCCGAGTAGACGTAAAGGGTTGCCCTGTGGGCCATTTTCTAGGATGGGGTAGGAAAGTTTGGGGACCTGATGTTGTTGGACTCTCAACTCCCATGAACCCTGCCCAGAGTAGCCAGTGGTCAGGGATGGTGGGAGTTTTAGTTCAGCTACATCTGGGTAGCCACAGGGGCTCCGTCCTTGTCCTAGACTAGAGGACAAAGGTAGCTCTACTCAAAAGGTTTCAGCTGGACTTGCAAATTAAACTCCAGTGCTGAGATGAGTCAACCCCAGAGCATAGCTGTCAACGTTTTCCTTTTTTTAAAGGTAAATTCCCTTATTCTGAATAGGATTCCTCGCAAGAAAAGGGAAAAGCTATGGCCCAGAGGTTGGTGATAATGGCTGAACCTTATCAACTCATGCAGCTGCATGGAACGATGTTACAGGATGACTGAGTTAATTTTCCTCCCTTATCTTTATGCTTGGGCCAGTATGAGTATTTCTGTTATGGTTCCCTGATTGCATTTTGATTGACAAATAGTTGTCTAGGTACAAACTTGAAGAAAAAAGCATGGTTTACTTGTGGATCTTAATTGCTTAATTGCAAAATAAAGATGTGCTTTAGTAAAAAAAAAAATTAGTACTTATTTCATTAACATGGTAGAAGCATAGAATTGTAGAATCTGCTGTTCTGGAGAGTCGGACTTGAGGCAATGGCTTCAAGTCACAAGAAAGGAGATTCCGACTAAACATTCGCAAAAATGGTAAGAGCTGTTCAGCAGTGGAACAGACTCCCATGAGAGGTGATGGACTCTCTTTCCTTGGAGGTTTTTAAGCAGAGGTCGGATGGTCAGGGATTCTTCAGCTGCGGTTCCTGCATTGCAGTGGCCTAGACCAGATGACTCTTGGGTCCCTTCCAGTTCTGAGATTCTAGGAGGTTGCTGCCGGCAGCAGATGCCAAGAAGCCGAATTGCAGTTGTTGGAAGTAGAAGCGAATCTTGCTCAGCTTTTGGATTTTCTCCTCCGTGTCCTTTCGGTGGCGATTCAGGAACCTGCACAACTTGCTCAGCCCCCTTTCTGGGTCTTCTTGGTAGATGTGCTGGAGCATGGAAAGGCAGACATTGTGCAGCGCCAAGGTTTTTGCAGAGGGCTCAGAGAGGAGCTTCTGCGACAGGAGGGGTTGCAGGGAGGCGTAGGACCGTATGTTGGAGTAGGCAATGACTGTCCTTCGCTCCATCACAGGGTTCACCTCCAAGACAGTACACAAATCCTTCAGGGCCTTGGCGCAGTCGTCGGCCCGCGTGTCGTTCAGGTCGCCCCAGCGATATGTGTTGTCCAGGCTTTTCAGCGTGTAGCTAGGCAACTCTGGGACCTTCTCCTTAATGAGGGGCAAGGCATCGATGAAACCAAAGATGGAGGCTTCAAATCTTTCCTCCTTGTTGATAGCTTGCAGGGCGCCAACCAGGGCTGGGAGATGGTCCACAGACCAGATGTCATACCCCACCAAAATGGGCAGGGAGAGGGAGCAGATGTAGTCGAAGAACCCCTCCAGCCCAGTCTCGGAGAATTTGCTTCTTGCGTCTCCGCCAGAGGAAGGCAACAGCGGCCGGATCATGACAGAGCAGCAGTATGCTTCTTCTGCTAGGGCAACCAGGTGCAGGATGTCACCCGCTGAAAGAGCAGTGAGAGGAGGTTAGTCCAGATTGACCACAGAGGCATGCGCATCAAAAATACAGTGGTACCTCGGGTTAAGAACTTAATTCGTTCCGGAGGTCCGTTCTTAACCTGAAACTGTTCTTAACCTGAGGTACCACTTTGGCTAATGGGGCCTCCCGCTGCCACCGTACTGCCGCCATGCGATTTCTGTTCTCATCCTGGAAGCAAAGTTCTTAACCCGAGGTACTATTTCTGGGTTAGCAGAGTCTGTAAGCATCTGTAACCCGAGGTACCACTGTAAATAAATATTACTCAAGAGCCATCAGGTTATTTCAGGCAAGAAGCCAGGCCAAATGGGTTGCTGATTTATTTATTATCATTTATTTATTGCATTTATACCCCACCTTTTTTTCTTCATGGTTCTCCCCCCGCCTCATTTAATCCCACACAACAACCCTGTGAGGTAGGCTGGGCTGAGGCAGGGACTGGCCCAAAGTCATCCAGAAAGCTTCATGGCTGAGTTGGGGTTCAGTGGCAAACCGCCTCCATCTATGGCATGAGAAAGTCAATAGAGAAAAGTCTTTCCCCCTCTCTCATAACATGAATTCATGGATGATGATGATGATGATGATGATGATGATGATGATGATAATTTATTATTTATACCCTGCCCATCTGGCTGGGTTTCCCCAGCCACTCTGGGCGGCTTCCAACAGAACACTAAAATACAATAACCTATTAAACATTAAAAGCTTCTCTAAACAGGGCTGCCTTCAGATGTCCTTTACAAGTCTAGTAGTTGTTTTTCTCTTTGAAGCGGAATGCCGAAAGATTCAGGACAGAGAAACGAAGTCTTCCTTCGTACAGTGTAGGAATGGAGAATCAGGACAGACAAGGAGTTTGATGATCATCTGAGAGACGTTTCTTCTGGCCAGCCTCCAGAACCTCTCTTTTATTGAGTATTACAAATATTGCCACCAGTGTGCTGGTGGCTGATTAGTTAACATAAAGACAAAGAAACTCATTGCTGATTGGTTAACATTTGCATAAGGCGGGTACAAGGCAGGATTACATATAAACATTAATCTTTACTAGTTCAAAGACTGTTAAACAAGGTAGAGCTTAGACAGGTATGAAAGCTCTTAATCCACTTATAACTAAGATTGATTATAATATGTCTAAAGCAATCACTAATGTTCTGATCATAACATAAGAGCACATAATCAATTATATGTTGAAGAAGAATATATCAGGGTAAACTTTAGGTGAACTAAGAAAAGGAATGTTGTGCATGGTACATCTTTGGCATGTGCAAAGGGGGATTAGAAAGATAGCTATAGGATTAAAAAGGTGAAGCTTGAGTGTTTCCAGAAAGGCAAAAAGGGAGGGCAATAGTGATTCCCAGAATCTCTCAAAATCTCCCAGAATGCCACACAGAAAAGAACCAATGTTTTACTATACTGGTATAGAAAGAGAACATCCTTTCAGTACAGCACAGATTCAAACTGTGGCACTTGCTTCCTCAGGAGGCAGGGATGGTCACCCATTTCAGTGTCTTTTAAAGAGAACTGGACAAATGCACGGAGGGGGAGGGGGCTGCCAATGGCTACTAGCCAGGATGCCTCTGGTGCTGTGGGTTAAACCACAGAGCCTAGGACTTGCTGATCAGAAGGTCGGTAGTTCGAATCCCCGCAATGGGGTGAGCTCCCGTTGCTCGGTTCCAGCTCCTGCCAACCTAGCAGTTCGAAAGCACATCAAAGTGCAAGTAGATAAATAGGTACCACTCCAATGGGAAGGTAAACGGCGTTTCCATGCGCTGCTCTGGTTTGCCAGAAGCGGCTTAGTCATGCTGGCCACATGACCCGGAAGCTGTACGCCGGCTCCCTCGGCCAATAAAGCGAGATGAGCGCCACAACCCCAGAGTCGGCCATGACTGGACCTAATAGTCAGGGGTCCCTTTACCTTTAGGAAGCCTCTGCTCTGTCTCTAGTGTTGGAAGCGGTGATGTTTCTGAATCCCAGTTGCTGGAAAGAGCAGGAGGGGAGAGTTGCTCTTGGGCTCAAATTCTGCTTGCAGTTTTCCCACAGGCATCTAGTTGGCCACTGTGAGAACAGAATGCTGGACTGGATGGGACACTGGCTTGACGCAGCAGGCTCTTACGTTCTAGGTAGCCATATGCCATTGATGGACTGACCCCCTCCCCCCCTGCTTTAAGGGTATTTTTAGAAGGCAACGCCAGGGTGTCGGTGTGAGCACCTGATCTCCTTCCGCTTCCCTACAAACATACTCACTGTCGTTATCCAATTTGCTCAGAGGCCAACCAGCGGGTGTCATGAATCTGTGCTCCTGCATCTTTTAAGTGCCTTGCAATACCCTTGCTGCTCCCCCCTTAGAAACCACCTGAGTTAGTGACCATCAGCACACTTTGTAGCCAGAAAGATCATAGCTAAGCTCAGATTACCACCATGCATTTAAAGCGCCCTTATACCTCTTTATTAATCCAGAATGTGGCAGCTACAGTAGATTGGTGACTGAGACTGCAATGCGCTCTACATGGGGCTACCTTTGAAGGTGACCCGGAAACTACAACTAATCCAGAATGCGGCAGCTAAACTGGTGACTGGGAGCAGCCGCTGAGACCATATAACACCGGTCCTGAAAGATCTTCATTGGCTCCCAGTACGTTTCCGAGCACAATTCAAAGTGTTGGTGCTGACCTTTAAAGCCCTAAACGGCCTCAGCCCTGTATACCTGAAGGGGCGTCTCCACCCCCATCGTCCAGCCTGGACACTGAGGTCAAGCGCTGAGGGCCTTCTGGTGGTTCCCTCGCTGCAAGAAGTGAGGTTACAGGGAACCAGGCAGAGGGCCTTCTCAGTAGTGGCACCTGCCCTGTGGAACGCCCTCCCAGCAGATGTCAAGGCAATAAACAACTATTTTGCTTTTAAAAGACAACTGAAGACAACAGGATTCCCTGTTTAGGGAAGTTTTTAATGTCTGATGCTGTATTGTTTTTAATATTCAGTTGGAAGCCGCCCAGAGTGGCTGGGGAAACCCAGCCAGATGGGCGGGGTATACATAATAAATTATTATTATATTATTATTTATCTATTTTGTAAAATTTACACACAGCTTGATTGGAGGAAACCTCAAAGGGCCTTACGAAAAGACTTTAGCACTAGCTGCAGTCACCAAACTATCTTCAAGTGCAGTCCTATGTAAAGAACATCATAGTAATCTAACCACAAGGTGGCCAGGCTATCCCTTTCCACAAAGTTGGGAAAAGGGGCTCTTTGTTCCTTGAGGCACATGTCACCTCAAGGAACAATGTGGGAACACCCCCAGCCTTTCAAGGGTACATGCGTGAAAAACACACCCACCAGCCAGAACAGGCCATTTGCACAGGACCCAAGTCTTGTCAGGATTCTACTTGCCCTTGACTGAGCCTCCAGGTCAAGGTGGGTTTGTGGCATCATCATGTACTTGTGGATTTCCCTGTGGCCCCTGGCTAGGCACCACTGGAAAACAGAAGGCTGATCTGATCTGATACCAGCTTGTGCTCTCATTGGAATGTATGTTGGAAGAAGAAAAAGTTGGTAGCATCTTCCCTGCTGGAAGGAGGGCAGCAGGTGAGCAGCCCCTTTCCCGATGCCCCTCTGATACGCCAGCCTCTCCCTTCACTCCCAGGTAGGGATGGGAACATATGCCAGTTTTGGTTTCTCTCGGTTTCTCTTTTTCCAGTCTTAGGTTTGGTTCTCCACAATTCCACATCAGTTTGTAGTTTTTTTAAAAAGAGAAACTCCTCATGAAAAGCCACCAACATTTTAGTTCAAATCTCTCCTCATCTACACATTTTTGTGTACCGTTTTGCCCAATCTGCACATTTTTGCAAACCAGTTTTCCCTAATATAAGACTTTCTTGTAGCGGCTATTGATACAATTGATCATAATATCCTTCTGGACAGTCTAGAGGAGCTGGGGGCACTGCTATACAGCAGTTCTACTCCTTCCTCCTAGGCCGTGTCCAAAAAGTGGTGGTGGGGGATGAGTGTTCAGACCCCTGGGCCCTCACTTGTGGGGTGCCTCAGGGTTCTGTCCTCTCCCCCATGCTTTTTAACATCTACATGGAGCCACTAGGAGAGATCATCAGGGGGTTTGGGCTGGGTGTCCATCAATATGCAGATGATACCCAGCTCTACCTCTCTTTTAAATCAGAACCAGTGAAGGCAGTGAAGGTCCTGTGTGAGTGCCTGGAGACTGTTGGAGGATGGATGGCAGCTAATGGATTGAGGGTGGATCCTGACAAGACAGAAGTACTGTTCTTGGGGGACAGGGGGCGGGACTCCCTGGTCCTGAATGAGGTAACTGTGCCCCTGAAGGACCAGGGGCACAGCCTGGGAGTCATTATGGACTCACAGCTGTCCATGGAGGCACAGGTCAATTCTGTGTCCAGGGCAGCTGTCTACCAGCTCCACCTGGTACGCAGGCTGAGACCCTACCTGCCCACAGACTGTCTTGCCAGAATAGTGCATGGTTTAGTTATCTCCTGCTTGGTCTACTGCAATGCACTCTACCTTTGAAGGTGACCCGGAAACTACAACTAATCCAGAATGCAGCAGCTAGACTGGTGACTGGGAGCAGCCACCGAGACCACATAATACCGGTCCTGAAAGACCTACATTGGCTCCCTGTACGTTTCCGAGCACAATTCAAAGTGTTGGTGCTGACCTTTAAAGCCCTAAGCGGCTCCGGTCCTGTATACCTGAAGAAGCGTCTCCACCCCCATCGTCCAGCCCGGACACTGAGGTCCAGTGCCAAGGGCCTTCTGGCAGTTCCCTTGCTGCAAGAAGTGAGGTTCCAGGGAACCAGGCAGAGAGCTTTCTCGGTGGTGGTGCCCGCCCTGTGGAACGCCCTCCCATCAGATGTCAAAGAGATAAACCTGACATTTAGAAGACATCTGAAGGCAGCTCTGTTTAGGGAAGTTTTTAATGTGTGACATTTTAATGTATTTTTAATCTTTGTTGGAAGCCGCCCAGAGTGGCTGGGGAGACCCAGCCAGATGGGCGGGGTACAAATAATAAATTATTATTACAGTGGTGCCTTGCAAGACGAAATTAATTCGTTCCACGAGTCTCTTCGTCTTGCGGTTTTTTCGTCTTGCAAAGCACGGCTATTAGCGGCTTAGCGGATTAGCACTATTAGCGGCTTAGCAGCTATTAGTGGCTTAGCGGCTTAGAAAAAGGGGGGGGGAGGGAAAAAACTCGCAAGAACTCGCAAGACGTTTTCATCTTGCGAAGCAAGCCCGTAGGGAAATTCGTCTTGTGAAGCACCTCAAAAACAGAAAACTCTTTCATCTAGCGAGTTATTCGTCTTGCGAGGCATTCGTCTTGCGGGGCACCACTGTATTATATATCCTTTTTAGCAATATATGTGTGTTTTTATGCACACTTTACCCTGGGATATGCAATTTTGTGCATGTGACCTGGCTGGATAACTGCACTGTGCAGTAGCACAGACTTTGCAGGATGGCTGGGTTTTGGTTTATGCGTTGTTTTGGAAAGTGCAAATCAAGTAGATTTGCCTTCAAATGCAAACTGAACTGAATTTCTCCCCCACCCCTTCTTCCCAAGAGATAATTCTGCAGTATCTGATTTCAAAAGTGGCTCTCAGCCCCTTACGTAGAAGCTTCAGGTCGAAGAACACCATGGTCCCTTGCCCCAACTGAAACTCCTGCCTCAGGCGTTCTTCCTGGCTATTCTGTGATCTGTTCCTGATGTCCAGTAGCAAGCTAGATTCCTGGCGAGAAGACAGACAAGTGGGGGGGGGGACACTTCAGAGATTATGGGCCACTGACTCACCTCCCTCCCCCAGCCACAACCACTGCACTGCTGCCTTGGGGTTGGAGGGTTCCATGTCCCAGAAAAAAGAGCACTGTGACAACTTAAAAGACTAACAAGATTTTATTCGCAGAATAACAGAACTGTCGAGAAGGAGGATACCCCCAAGCAGGGCCGGATTTAGGTTTGATGAGGCCCTAAGCTACTGAAGGTAACGGGGTCCTTTATATGTCCAGCTGTCCTTTGTCAACAACAAATTGTCGCTGTTTTTGTGTGTGTTGAATATATGCTGTATGGTAATTTATGGACCTAATAGGTATCTAAAGCCATTTGCACAGAACAAAATATGTATTTTATCAAAGCAATTGTTGAACTGAAATACAATTAAGAAGTATATTAACAGTGAAATACAATTAAGAAGTACATTTTGGGGGGCCCCCAAGAGAGTGGGGCCCTAAGCTATAGCTTGTTTAGCTTATACATAAATCTGGCCCTGCCGCCAAAGGTCATCTGGTCCAAACCCCTAGGAATTGCAGGGGAAATGTCACGAGTAAGATTTTTGTACTCAAACATCACCTTTGGGCTGATTTACAAAGTGGACCGACAAGATGATTCCTCATCATTCTGGGGAAAAGTGACAAAGGGTGCCGCAGGGTTCTGTCCTGGGCCTGTTGTTGTTAAACATCTTTATAAATGACTTGAAGGAATTGAGGGGGTGCTCATCAAAGTTGCAGGTGACAGCAAACTGGGAAGGATAGCCAATGCCGCAGAAGACAGACTCTGGATTCAAAAGGGCCTTCACAGACTGGAGACCTGGACTTAAACTTACAAAATGAATTTCAATGGGTACAAATGTTCTGCACTTCGGCAGGAGGAACCAGATACACAAATATATGATGGGGGGACACCTGGCTTACTAGCAGTACATGTGAAAAGGGTCCGGGGTCTTAGGAGACCACGAGCTTCGCATGAATGAACAGTGTGATGATGAAGCAGCAAAAATGGTGAATGCTATTGTAGGCTAGTGGCCAGATCAAGGCAAGGAACAGTTCCACTCTAGTCTGCCTTGGTCCGACCCCACCAGGAATACTGTGTCCAATTCTGGGCACCACAATTTAAGAAGGATGTCGACAAGCTGGAAGGTGTGCAGAGGAGGGCCTCCAAGATGATTGAGGGTCTATAAACCAAGCCTTATGAGGAGTGGTTGAAGGAGCGGGGTACAGTGGTGCCCCGCAAGACGAACGCCTCGCAAGACGGAAAACCCGCTAGACAAAAAGGTTTTCCGTTTTGGAGGCGCTTCGCAAAAAGAATTTCCCTATGGGCTTGCTTCGCAAGACGAAAATGTCTTGCGAGTTCCTGCGGGTTTTTCTTCCTCCCCCCCCCCTTTTCCTAAACCGCTAAGCTGCTTATCAGCTGATCCGCTGATAAGCCGCTTAACAGCTGATCGCTAAAAGCCGCTAAACCACTAATAGCGCTAATCCGCTAAACTGTCAATGGGCTTGCTTCACAAGACGAAAAAACCGCTATATGAAGAGCCTCACGGAACGGATTAATTTCGTCTTGCGAGGCACCACTGTATGTTTAGCCTGGAAAAGATGAGACTGTAAGGAGATATGTCCAGCTGTCCTTTGTCAACAACAAATTGTTGCTTTTTTGTGTGTCTGTTGAATATACGCTATATGGAAATTTATGGACCTAATAGGTATCTAAAGCCATTTGCACATAACAAAATATGTATTTTATCCAAGTAATTGTTGAACTGAAATACAATTAAGAAGTATATTAATAGTGAAATACAATTAAGAAGAAGTATATTTTTTGGAGGGGGGCCCTAAGCTATAGCTTGTTTAGCTTATACGTAAATCTGGCACTGACTCAAACCCATGGCTTCAAGTTACAAGAAGGGATATTCTGGTTAAACATCAGGAAGAACTTTCTGACCGTGAGAGCTGTTTGACAGTGGAACAATTTCCCTCAGGAGGTTTTTAAGCAGAGGTTGGCTGGCCATCTGTCTTGGACACTTTAGCTGAGATTCCTGCACTGCAGGGGGTTGGACTAGATGACCCTCAGGGTCCCTTCCAACTCTGCAATTCTACGAACATCGAAGGTTTGCTTCGCTGCGCCTATGTCACAATCAGGTGCAAGAAAAGGATTGCTCTTTTATTATTCTGTATAGTTGAAAAGGGCCACCAACGTGCTGGGAGACCACGGCCTTCACAAGGGACTCCGTTGTCCAGGGGGCAGTGAGGAGGGCACCATGCGACAGGGTGGCAGCACCTGGGTCTCTGCACTCACCACAGATTCATCGTCGGTGATTTCGTCTCCCGAGGAAATGCTCACAGGAGCATCACCTGCAAGAGAAAAGCCGGACATCCAATGAAGGCTAGCTTTCTGCGCTGGCCTTTCCCACTGCCAAGTTGCTCTTAGTATCGGAAAGCACTTTCTAATGTTAAGTTACAATATACAATGGTACCTCAGGTTACAGACGCTTCAGGTTACAGACTCCGCTAACTCAGAAATAATACCTCGGGTTAAGAACTTTGCTTCAGGATGAGAACAGAAATCTCATAGCGGCGGCACGGTGGCAGCGGGAGGCCTCATTAGCTAAAGTGGTGCTTCAGGTCAAGAACAGTTTCAGGTTAAGAACGGACCTCCAGAACAAATTAAGTTCTTAACCTGAGGTACCACTGTACACACAAGCAAACACATTATTATTTTTGGACTCTCACAGCCAGCTCCAGTTTAAAAGAGGCTTTCCTGCCTTTCTTTCAACCAGGTAACGCTTCTTCCAAGATTTGTGTATGTATCTGTATTAAAAATATATACAGTGGTACCTCGGGTTCTTAACCTGAAACTGTTCTTATCCTGAGGTACCACTTTAGCTAATGGGGCCTCCTGCTGTCGCCTCGCAATTTCTGTTCTCATCCTGAAGCAAAGTTCTATTTCTGGGTTAGCGGAGTCTGTAACCTGAAGCGTATGTAACCTGAAGCTTATGTAACCTGAGGTACCACTGTATTTTTGAAAACCTGATTGATTGTGGGTGCTTTTTAATCACTAGAGAAGGTTTCACTCCACTACGTGACCTGACTGATTAAAGCAGGTTTAGGGAGACCGCACCCCTCCAGAGGCTGTTAGATTTCAACTCCCCCCAGCCTCTGCCAGAGTGGCCATGGTCAGGGATGTGGGTGGGAGTTGTAGTTCAGCGACATCTGCAGGGCACCAGGTTACTCACACTTGGTGGCCAAGTGGTTCAGGCGATGGATTAGAAATTCACTGGGATCTCGCCCCACGGGTTCAAATCCTGCTGACGACGTACCGATGTTACTATTTGAGAGCTAGCGTGGTGTAGTGGTTGGTCAGACAATGACCGGGGAGAAACCAGGGTTCAAGTCCCTACTCAGCCATGAAGCTCACTGGGTAACTTGAGGCCAGTCCCTGCCCTTCAGCCTAAGAATGGGGAGGTGGGGAGCTCCTTGGCGAAAAAGGTGGGATATGAATGCCACAGATAAATAAAAATACCTGGTGTTATGTACTGAGTCAAATAGGATCCAAACTGCAGCAGTCTGATTGGTCCTAGAACAATAGGATCCAAAAGGCAGCAGTCTGATTGGTCCTAGAACAATAGGATTCAGAATGCAGCAGTCTGATTGGTCCTAGAACAATGCAGCAGTATGATTGGTTGGCAGGAACCACCCAGTCATGCTCCAGATTGAAGTGAATCCACAACCTGATTGGCTTACAGTAGAATTCCGGAATTAGCCAATCATGTGCAGCCCATTGTGTAAATAATGTATATAAAGCAGATACTTTGAGGGGACTTTCATTCATTCCTCCTCACCACTATGAGCTGAATAAAGAGCATGAAATCACTTTGCGACTCTGAGTATATTTCACCTGGATTAAACAATTCAGCCTTCTTTAGGCTGTCGATTTCACAATGAGAAGCTCACTTCTCACGATGAGAAGCCATTAGTATCCTGCCCCTCTCAAAAAAGATATCAAAAATGTGTGACTTGGTCTTAAGAATCCCTGAGTAAAACAGCAGCTTCTGTCTGTACCTGGATCAGACAGCTCTGGGTCAGACCTGGGGGGACACTTTGAGCTGTCCATGCCTTCTCCTGCCTTGTCCCTGCTCCCTGTGGAAGGGGAGCATCCTGGAGATTGAGAACTGGTCCAAGTTTGTTCCAGCCTCCTGTTGCTAGGCAGCTGCCTGAATCTGGTACCATCATCATCATGTTCCATTTTCACCACTTTTGTAGGGGTCTGTACAGCCCTTTCCAGGAAGGCACAGTTCCTCTTTGCTGGCGACTTCGGGAGGTGGCCCTAGGAGACAAGAGCACGGAACAGGATGATATGGCCACTAATTAATTAATTAGTGCCGCGAAAGCCACTACAAAGTGAGATACAAAAAAAACCCCAAAAACCACACATACAAAAATATTACGCAGTTAAAATAATCGTTAAAGTTAGGCATTCCATCTAATAAAAATTTGCTCTTCTGAAGAATTCAACTTAGGCCCACAAATATTTCTCATTAAAAATGCCACTCTAAAGACAATGCAGGCCATCTTTGTCAGAATTGTCAAGGGGACCTGTCCCCTGATAAAAAGTGAACCACGTTCCCCCATGATCTTTCAGCTGAGAGGTTTTAATCTTTGAACACGGTTGCATTTACTACTACTACTAATACTACTACTTTGGGCTCTTTGCATTTTTGTGGGGAAAAGAAATGAATGATTCTGAGACATTTGAATTTAAAAGAAATATTGTTTAACAGAAAGTGGAGAAGATGGATGCTATCATGGAGTGCATATATTAAATAACTTTTTTTATGTAACTGGCAGATGGAAAATCGGAAGTCTGTTTTATTTTTATTTGTTTCTTTTTCTTTTCTCCCCCCTTCCTTTCTTTTTCCTGCTTCTTTCTTTTTACCCCCCCCTTCTCTTCTTCATTTTCTGTTCTTATATCTTTCGAGTCCTATGTCTGGGATCTTTATTAGTGTCCAGGGACTGCATGTCATGGAAAATAGTTGATGGAGGACGCTGGATGAGAAACTGGGAAGTGCCGGTTTCCCAGGGTGAGAGAACTACTTTTAAGAGAGGGCTCTGTATTCTATTTTTACTTTGGGTAGCTGTTTCTGTTTTTTATTTACATTCATTTTCTATACCTTACTGTATCACAACAAAACTTTAATAAAAATCTTAACTGATTTTAACAAAATCAGGTATTGGACACAGGATAATAAATCAGTACAGAATATGGTTGAGAAGTATTGGAAGTAGGGGAAGTATAGATGAGCCCTCTGATTCTTCCACATCACATAGTGTTGCCATAAAATCCAGACGCAAAAGTTATTGAACTTTTGGGGGGGCAAGGGGGGGGGGTTGCCTGAAGCTGTTGAGCTTTAAAGCTAATTTAAAGAAAGTTGCCCAAACCAACACTGCCGACATGGGTTGCCATCCGACTGGCATTTTTGCAATTTCCACCCCGAAACTGCTTCCAACTGCAGTATTATGCGTATGTCCAGGGACGTGGGTGGCGCTGTGGTCTAAACCACAGAGCCTAGGGCTTGCTGATCAGAAGGTCGGCGGTTCGAATCCCCGTGAGCTCCCATTGTTCAGTCCCAGCTCCTGGCCCACTTAACAGTTCGAAAGCACGTCAAGTGCAAGTAGATAAATAGGTACCGCTGTGGCGGGAAGGTAAACGGCGTTTCCATGCGCTGCTCTGGTTCGCCAGAAGCGGCTTAGTCATGCTGGCCACATGATCTGGAAGCTGTCTGCGGACAAACACCGGCTCCCTCAGCCTATAGCGTAAGATGAGCGCATAACCCCAGAGTCATCTGCGCCTGGACCTAACAGTCAGGGGTACCTTTACCTTTACCTTTACCAGGAAATTCCAGACGTATGGCAACCCTAGCATTACCCCACATTTTTACTGTTCCAATATCTCTCTCTCTCTCTCTCTCTCACACACACACACACACACACACACCTAGAAGGAAGCCCCCTTCCCACATTCGTCACAACCAGAGAATGCAGGACAGTGGGAGGGGAACAGAGGGAGGGGAATTGTGCTTTCTGACTTACCAGATTACTGGTGCTTGCATTGCTGCTGCTGCTGCTGGAGCCATCTGGGTCGCTGGCATCTGTCTTTCTGGCCACCGCATTAAGGCGATGGCGGGGAGGCTGTTTTTCACACCCTCTCTGCAGATGGGTAATGCAAACAGTTTTATGAGTGTTTTAATAGAGAAAACTCCCTCTATTATCACATGAATACTCTGGAGTTAACTATTTGTGGTAGTGTTTATAATAAAACAGTAGCAAAGTGAAGGCTCCACTCCCTCCCTCCCCAGAGGTCCAAAATGTGAGGAGTTACTTCCAACGTGTGTATCTAATTGTGTTCTGAACACTCTGTGAAGGTTTCCACAGTGAGGCACAAAAACTTAGTTCAAGACACACACTGTTTAGAGAGGATTTTAAGCAGCCCAATTTGATGGCAGGCAAAGACTTTCTTGTTCCCAACAGGCTTTTGGGAACTGCCTGTTTTTAAGGAAAGGACTGGTGTTGGGGCGTTTTTATTGCAAAGATCTGTATATCTTAATAGACACACAAGCACACACATGCTTAAATGTTTTTAAGGATGTTCCCCTCCCCAGTTTTTAGCTGTTTCTGTTTTATCTGTGAGCTGCCTTTGACTAGATGACTGAAAATACTCGGAGTCGAGAGTGGATTTCATGCTCTTTATTCAGCTCATAGTGGTGAGGAGGAATGGAAGTTCCCCCAGGATGTCTGCTTTATATACATTGTTTACACAATGGGCCCCACGTGATTGGCTAATTCCGGGATTCACCTGTAGGCCAATCAGGTTGCAGATTCACTTCCACCTAGAGCTGGATTGGGTGGCTCCTGTGAACCAATCAGACTGCTGCATTCTGAATCCTATTGTTCTAGGGCCAATCAGACTGCTGCATTCTGAATCCTATTGTTCTAGGACCAATCAGACTGCTGCATTTTGGATCCTATTATTCTAGGACCAATCAGACTGCTTCATTTTGGATCCTATTATTCTAGGACCAATCAGATTGCTGCATTTTAGATCCTATGCAACTCAGTCATGACAATGACCCTCAGGGGCTCTTCCAACTCTAGAATTCTAATTCTATGACCATATTTTCCAAGCCACTCAGCTCCTGATAGGATTTCACTTCCACTCAAGGATTCGAAAGCAAGTTGCCCTGCCTATCTAACCCCATTCGCTATCCAATGGTTAAACTGTCAGCTTCTCCCTTAAACTCTCTCTTTTCTCTCCTGAGTGGCATCTCTGAAAAGATCCCTCATATATGCAGCTGGAGTTTGTCAATATGGAGACGGCAGTTCAAGATGAACACCAGAGACGGGGGAACCTTCAGCCCTCCAGAATTTGTAGGGCCACAACTCCCATCACCCTTAGCCATTGGCCATGCCGCCTGGGACTGATGGGAACTGGAGTCCAGTAGCGTCTGGAGGCGCACTTGTTCCCCAGTCCCAATGTATGCAAAAGCAGCTCTCACCTGGTTGGGTGCAGTTTCCGGTCCACCTGGGACAGCTTCTAAAAAAGAGTGAGGCATTATTAATTAGAAAATGGAGCAAACTGGTCTGTTCCTATTCAGAGACAGAATCACCAAGTATTTCAATTCTGCAGCCATCACTGGCATATCTCTGTTAGTTTTCCATCTTCCTACACAAAACGTTAAGGAATGTATTTCACTTTGAAACTTTACTATTCTATAAAATTGACCATCCTTGCACCATAAAGCATTAATGAAAAGACCTTTTTAACTTTTGCCTGTCAATCATCCTTATTGTTCTATATAATCATAAATCCTACGGACTCTGGACTTAATGGTCTTATGAGCGGCACTTTTTGAGATGGGTCATGAGCATTCCTTCACCTGTGGTTCTGGGAGCCCCTCCTGCTCATTCTGTTGATGGGGTCTCTAGACTTCCACCCTGAAGCCTACCAGCTAAACAACTCTCCTTTACTCAAAAGTTTGTCACGGTGATGGCCACATACAAAAAGTATGACCTCTTACAATCTGTGCAAATCTGTCACACAAAAAGTGGGCAGCAGCTGCACAGATCTTTTTGTTCTGCCTACCTGGAGATGAGCTGCAGAAAGTATTCAATCTAGATACTCTGAAAGCTGAAATCTCTCTGCACATGAGCTACCACAGTCAGTATGTTGAGAGCTTCTGACTGGCGGGTGTGTAAGAGGAAACACCAACAAGGTGGCTCTGATTATTTCTTTGCTCTGGCAAAGAACCAGTGCCACCACTGGGACTAGGCCTTTCCACACACAGAGCAGGAGGTCTGCCACTGGGTTCACTTCCTCTCCTACCCAGTCACACCAGCCAGTCATTGCTCTTCAAGACTCTCACCTCTGGCCATTGTCACTCTTTCATACAGAGCCTGGAGCTGGGTCTTGACGTCTGCAAAGTCCCTCGCTTGGATCTGGAAATTGACAACTGGTGGCTGGTTATCTCTGAGCTTCTCCAGTGAACTTTTGATGTAGGGTTGCATCTCCAAGACCACCTGGTCAGAGGCGTAGAGCTGCATCTTCTCCACCAGCTGCTCGCTGGATGCCATCCTCTTGACCAGGCCTTCCACGTCCTTGAGCATCCGCTCTACATCCTTGACTTGTTGCTGGTGCTGGTCCTCCACTTCTGCTAGGAACTTGGCCTCCTTTTCTTGCAGCACCTTCACCATCTTGGCAATCTGTTGCTGGATCAGCTCCCTTGTCTCGTTCCTCGTCTTCTCCATGCTTGCCACCAGCTCCTGGAGGCTGCGGTAGGTTTCGCTGTGGTTGCTTTTCTTGAGCTCTCTTTGCATGCTCTCCAGCTCATTTTGCATGCGCTTGATTTCGTCTGTTATTTCGCAGTGCTGGCTCTGGTGTTTGCTGTCCAGCGTAACGCAAACCACGCACATGGGCCGCTTACACTCATTGCAATAGACTCTGTAAATCAAACACCATTGGCTTTGTTATTGGGACCGCTGCTCATAGTTATTATTATTATTAATAGTTTTTTCATTATGATTATTTTAAATTCTAGTAACACCAAAAATTAGTTCTTTTTAAAAAGATAAAGCTAAAGGTAAAGGGACCCCTGACCAATAGGTCCAGTCGTGACTGACTCTGGGGTTGCGGCGCTCATCTCGCTTTATTGGCTGAGGGAGCCAGCGTACAGCTTCCGGGTCATGTGGCCAGCATGACTAAGCCACTTCTGGCAAACCAGAGCAGCGCACGGAAACACCGTTTACCTTTCCGCCGGAGCGGCACCTATTTATCTACTTGCACTTTGACGTGATTTCGAACTGCTAGGTTGGCAGGAGCAGGGACCAAACAACAGGAGCTCACCCCGTTGCAGGGATTTGAACCGCCAACCTTCTGATCGGCAAGTCCTAGGCTCTGTGGTTTAACCCATAGTGCCACCTGTGTCCTTTTTAAAAAGATAAGTTGTCACAATTGCCAATATTGATGCACTGAGTTGATCATAAAACATGCAGAGAGGGAAAGAATGTTTACTGAACCCGGACACTCACATAGACCTGCGGTACTGGCTCATTTTGATTGTATGTAATCTGTTCTGGGAGTATTTCTGGCTCAACCACAGGGCACAAATGCTCTAAATAAATACATGTAACCTGATGTTTCTAAGCTGCTGTATTTGTATATAAAATAAAATTAGACCAGACAGTCAAAAAGGAAACCTCATCCTTAGACCCATCTGAATCCAGGAAGTTGGATTCCGTTGGAGGCAGCCCACTGGATCAGGCCAATGGCCCATCTAGTCCAGCATCCTATTCTCACAGTGGCCAACCAGACACACATGGTAGGAAACCCACAAGCATTCAGGCAGAGGATGGGACAGTGGGCTCAACCCTGGCACTCAAAATGAGATCTCAGCAGAGCCGTCCTTCCTATTGGGCTTAGTGGTGCATCGTGCCAGGGCGCCGGCCTTTAAGGGGCGCCCCAGCGAGTGGGGGAGATGCGCGGCTTTGCCGGCGGCCTCCCCTTTCCCTGCACGCCCGCCAGCTGTGCCCCGTCAAACTGGTGGGCGTGCAGCTTCCTTCCCAAGTCTTCGCGGGAGGAGAGTGATCCCCGCAGAGGCTTGGGTAAAGGTCAACATCCCTGGAAATGGGGGGTCGAAGGGATCTTGGCACCACGGCGCAGGATATGCTTAAGACAGTCCTGGATCTCAGACTGAGAATGAAGCGCTAACGGACCACCTACCTTGCAGCATCGTTATTGTGGGTTTTTTTGGGACAGTTCATGACACTTTGCTTTCTGGTCTCTGCAAGGAACTTTGCGCTCGACATGCCCTGGAGATTCTTCAGTGTTTTGACTTCATGGAGGCTGTTCTTCTTGACTCTCTCGTGGTTTGTGAAACACACGCCGTCGCAAAAGTGCCAGTCACATTCGGAACACCAGAACACCGCCTCTCTCTCAGAGCTACAGCTGCAGGCCAAATCTTGGCCTTGGCTGATCTTCTGGAAGATGCTCAGCTGGGACTGAAGGTTTGCAAAGAGCATGTTGCGCTTCAGTTCAGGGGGAGAGTACGGGGATCTGCATATGGCACAGTGACCACTGGGCTGGTTTTCTTCGAGACACTGGCTGCACAGGTTGTGAAGGCATGGCAGGAGTTTGGGGCTCTGAACTTCCCCGTGGCAACTCTCACACAAGAGGAACTGTAATTCACCCATCTCCTGTTGTGGAAAAACAAGGATAAGGGGCAATAGTTTGGAAGATGTCCATTAAGCTTCAAGTAGGGATAGGAAAATGGGGGGTGGGGGAATCATCAGCATTTTGTTGCAAATTCCTCCCAGCTTACACATTTCTGTATGACATTTTTTCCGTAACTGCACATTTTGGAAAGCAAAGGTGAATCTACATTGTCTATCAGAGATCCCACAAGCCCCACTTTGCAGCTGAATCTCCTGGCCCAGAACCGTCTTTTGTTGAAGCAGCCCAGGGGTTTAGGGGGCTGCTGCTCTGGTCCCAGCTCTTGGAGCTCAGGTGTTCCAAGGGTTTGCATCTTCTTGAGCCAGAGGACATGGCTACCTACTACTTTGGAGAAGGGGAGCCTCTTCTGGCACTTGGCCTCTCAGCTGCCATGGTTGCCAAATGCACAACTGGCTCAAGCACAGATCAGGTTACAAGGTACACAAGCCAGCAGTTGTATCAGAGCACTAAGGCACATGGCTGGGCATAAGATAAGATGCTGTCCCAACACCTTATATGCCCCCTGAGCTCTCCTTTTTACAGTTTCGGATTGAGGCAGGGCATGAATTATTATTTATAATGGAAACTATGTACTTAGCATTGCCTAACACAATTGCAAGAAGGCAGAATGAGTTAATAATTACTCATTTCCTGTTACCGTTCAGCTTCCTGCTGAGTTAAGAAAAGGACCAAACCTAGATGAAGGTATTCTTGCAAGGACACACAAGAAGGTAAGAATCTGGATTTGGCCCATGGTTCATCTAGCTCAGCATCCTCTTCTCAGGGTGGAAGACCAGATGCCTTTGCGAAACCCACAAGTAGGATATTGCCCACCCCCCCTGTGACTGGTATGCAAAGTCTTACTGCCTCTAACAGCGGACATGAAAAATGCCTTTTCCCAAAACACTTTTAGATGGGGGCAAATCCCTTTCCTGGGTAAGACAGAGTATTTGCTGGTTCCACTCTGGTGATATCAAATCTGTTCAGAGCCTCTTAGGCACTCTGGCCCCTCTTCACTCCCACCAAGCCCTGTATTACAGATGGAAGCCAATTTCATTTCCCTCAGTTTCTCATTTCCCCCCCATCTTAAATCTAGTTCTCCACATTTTGCAGGAATTTGTGGGTTGTTGTTTTTTAAAAAATTGTCATGAAAATTCACCAGCACTTTAATGCAGTTTTCTCAGAATAAACACATCTTTAGATGCAGTCTTGACTAATGCACACATTTTTGCAAGCAATTCCTCCCAGCATAATGCATTTTCACTGGTAAAATATGCATTTCTGTAAACATTGCAAAATTTTGACAACTGAAAATTTTAGAGGATAGCTTTGTTTTGGTTTTAATATTGTCCAGAAAACATTAACTGGGTAGATTCAGCTGTAAACAACAACAACAACAACCTATTATTTACAACCTATTATTTATACCCCGTCCATCTGGCTGGGTTTCCTTACTGAACCGAGTTTCTCCCCCCTGCCCTGCCGTTAATTCTGTATATCTTTTTTTGCCCACCTCCTTCGCTTTCACCCTCCCCTCCTCTACTTTTAACACCCACCCAAGTTCCTATGTTAGAGCTTATCACTTACAGGACCAGCGCCAGGGCCAGGGGGCATTGGGGTCTCCTGCTGCCAGTGGCGTAGCGTGGGGGGTCCAGGGGGGGCCAGCCGCACCGGGCGCAACATCTGGGGGTTAGGGTTAGGGGGCGCAAATCCATGGGTTAGGGGGCGCAAATCCATGGGTTAGGGGGCGCAAATCCATGGGTTAGGGGGCGCAAATCCATGGGTTAGGGGGCGCAAATTACTTGCCTTGCCCCGGGTGCTGACAACCCACGCTACGCCACTGCCTGCTGCCCACCCCCTTGCCTGTGCGCACTAAAATCCTTGAGCGTCTCTTGGTCCTGCAGCTTTCCCCCCCTCCTCCTCGCCCCCCCCCCCGCTCCCTTTTCCCACCTTGGAAAAGAAGGCAAGGGAACGGAGAGGGAGGAACAGCTCCGTCTGGGCTGCAGTAGCTTGAAAAGGAGGAGAGGGTGCACTGAGGACCCCCTAAAAGCTGGACCCCCTGAAAACTGATCGCTTGTCACGGCACGGAAGTGGAGCAAATCTGGAAAGAGCTTCCGAAGGATGCCTTGGCTGGAAATGCCCCCGAGAGTTTCCTTGTTCCCTGAAACTCAGCCGAGTGCTCCCAGGACAAGTCCAGGGTCTCACCTGGCTCTCGGAGAGGGATGCTGAGGTCACCTGAGCCATGCTTGTCTTCCCACGAAGCTCTTTCCTCTTCCAGAGGAGCTCTTAACCGAGAAGGGAGGCGGCCCAGAAACTTCTGCTTCTTAGGTTTCGTTTTCATAGAAACGGAAAGTCTTCCTGATTGTTGTGTGCGCCCCTGGGCGTAGCCACGATTTTATGTTGTCAACTTTCAAATTTGAAAATAAGGGATCAGCAGCCTCGAAAATAAGGGATCAGCAAGGAATTTCCCGCAAAAAAGGGAATGTGTTGGGGGGGGGCTATGTGTTGGGGGGGGCAAGGATTTATTGGTGGGAGGACCAGATGGGAACTATCTGCAACACGACTGGTCCAGTGGCGTAGCGTGGGGGGTGCAGGGGGGGCGGCCGCACCGGGCGCAACATCTGGGGGTTAGGGTTAGGGGGCGCAAATCCACGGGTTAGGGGGCGCAAATTACTTGCCTTGCCCTGGGTGCTGACAACCCACGCTACGCCACTGGACTGGTCAGTTAGTTAAGTACAGTGGTACCTCAGGTTAAGAACTTATTTCGTTCTGGAGGTCTGTTCTTAACCTGAAGCAGCACTTTAGCTAATGGGGTCTCCCGCTGTGATTTCTGTTCTCATCCTGAAGCAAAGTTCTTAACCTGAAGTATTATTTCTGGGTTAGCGGAGTTCGTAACCTGAAGCGTCTGTAACCTGAAGCACCTGTAACCCGAGGTATCACTGTATTTGTACAGTGGTACCTCTGTTTAAGAACTTAATTCGTTCTGGAGGTCCGTTCTTAACCTGAAACTGTTCTTAACCTGAGGTACCACTTTAGCTAATGGGGCCTCCCACTGCCACTGTGCCTCCGCCACACGATTTCTGTTCTCATCCTGAAGCAAAGTTCTTAACCCAAGGTACTATTTGTAGGTTAGCGGAGTCTGTAACCTGAAGCGTATGTAACCCGAGGTACCACTGTATTTATTTCCTTGATTTAGTGGGGAGCTGCCCAAAATAGCTGCTCTATTTATTTTCCCTTAGCTTCTGTGCTGGCATTGCTGGTTCCTGCCCTGCCCGGCTGCTTTTTCTCATCTTAATAATATCTCTGTTTCTGTTGCAAGAGGAAGATCACTCACCACAAGGATTTATGAATACTGGCCACCATTCATTGCTGTTCCTCTTGAAATGCTACCTAAGAGTGTTGTTGTTGTTGTTTCCACACTGCCTATACCCATAGGTCTCAGGGCAGAGCACCGCACAAAGTTACAATATGCAAAGCACAAAATACATAATAAAAATAAACAAAACATCGCGATGGCCTGAGGTATTGCTCCATGGAACAGACTGTCTCAGAAGATGGCGGGATGCCGTGGAGAACCTTTGGAGAACCTTCCAACTCTAGGATACTATACTTTTCATGCCGGAGACTTCGGTTCTTATAATCTCCTGTTAAAAGCAGGTAATGGGAAAGGCCTTCTTCCTGAGACCCAACCGGCCTTGGCCCTAGGGCATTTTTTCTACCTGCTCTGCAGTTGATGAACCCCGAACTACAGTCCAGGTGTGGCAGCCACAGATAGGTTGTCATGAGGTGACAGTTGGCAGAGACTGTGCGAGAAAAGAGCAAGTTCATAACCGGAGTCATCAAATGCAGAGAGCGAGGACAAGCCCAGGGGGCAGGAGAAGCCTCACCACTTGTGCCCGAGATACCTGCCCTGAAAAAGGCACCTCAGAGTGCGTGGCGACAGCCCTCAAAGATGGAGCAGAGCCAGAGACGACTCCTCCCTCATAGAATCATAGCACTGGAGAGTTGGACCAAGGGCCATCCATTCTAGTCCAACCCCCTGCAAAACAGAAATCACGGCTAAAGAAACTCTAGCACAGGGGTAGGCAACCTAAGGCCCGTGGGTTGGATCCAGCCCAATCCCCTTCTAAATCCAGCCTGCAGACGGTCTGGGAATCAGTGTGTTTTCACATGAGTAGAATGTGTCCTTTTATTTAAAATGCATCTCTGGGTTATTTGTGGGGCCTGCCTGGTGTTTTTACATGAGTAGAATGTGTGCTTTTATGTAAAATGCATCTCTGGGTTATCTGTGGGGCACAGGAATTCGTTCACTATTTTTTTTTTTTTCAAAATATGGTCCGGCCCACCACATGGTCTGAGAGATGGTTGAAAAAAAGTTGCTGACCCCTGGTCTAGCAGATCTCTCTCCCCCCACACCTCTGTTTAAAATAACTTACCAGATTTTTTTCAATGAATCCGGGGACACTACAAATAAATAAATAAATAAATAAATAAATAAATAAATAAATAAAACACATTTGGGACGTTTATGCTGCAGCGATGGCGGTGGCAGAGGGGCAGCCGCTGCCTTGACTTCAGCCGCCATATTCCCCCTTCCTCCGGGGCTCCTATCTCCTTTCTCCACGAGCCTGGGCAGCCCCTGACTTGTTGGTTCTTCGGTGGTGGTGGTAGGGAAGCGGTGTGCAGTGGGTCAGGCATGGAAGGTGGAGGAGGGCCAAGATCGGCATTCCTACTTTCGTGCAAGCAGGAGGGTCGGGGATCCCTCAGCTGGGAAGGGAGGCTTCTCGTTGCTTAGCTGAGAGATCCCTGCCTCCTCCTGCTTGCACTCCAGCTCCGATAAGACAGCGAAGCGTCCCTTCGGAGCTGAGAGATCCCCATCCCCGCTGCTGCTTGCACACAACTAGGAGCTGAGAGCCAGTGTGGTGTACTCGTAATCTGGTGAACCGGGTTAAGAGCGGTTAAGAGCGGTGGGCTCGTAATCTGGTGAACCGGGTTCGCTTCCCCGCTCCTCCACATGCAGCTGCTGGGTGACCTTGGGCCAGTCACACTTCTTTGAAGTCTCTCAGCCCCACTCACCTCACAGAGTATTTGTTGTGGGGGAGGAAGGGAAAGGAGAATGTTAGCCGCTTGGAGACTCCTTAGGGTAGTGATAAAGTGGGATATCAAATCCAAACTCCTCCTCCTCCTCCTCTTCTTCTTCTCCTCCAATAGGCAGCATGAAGCCTCCCTTCACCACTTGGTTGCTGGGGTCAAGGAAGGTGGAGGCAGCCTGGAAGCTGCATCTTTGAGCCCCTGCACCACCATCTCATGGGGACTTCCGAGCAGCTCCTGAAGCCAGCCAGAGCCAACTGCTCCAGGCTACTGAGACTGCCACTGCTGCGTTTCCCGGGGACGTTAGATGAAATCTGGGGACATTCCGGGGATGGAATTTGTCTGGGGACATATTCGCAAATCCGGGGACTGTCCCCGGGAAATGGGGACGCCTGGTAACCCTAGTTTCAAAACCTCCAAGGTAGGAGAGCCCACCACCTTCTGAGGGAGTCTGTTCCATGGTTAAGCAGCTCGTACATCCTCCTTAAACTGGGGTGCCCAGAACTACTCACTTGGAGAAGCCAGATTGCTATTACTGTGTTAATGAGCAGGGGTGGGCAAGCCTTGCCCTGCCAGGGGCTGTGGGATCCCAGTTCCCATGAGCGTACAACCACCCACCCTGGCAACGGTCAACAACCAGGGAAGATGGGAGTTGGAGTCCTGCAACTCTGGAGTGCTCTCGCCCCTCCCTCACCGTCCTATAGTAAGTCAACCCCAAAAGAGCAGGAAGGTGACTGGTGACTCAGATGGGTGTGTGTAAATAAACCCAGCTCAGAGAAGAACCGGCACTGTGAGGACTTTCCCGTCTCTCCCCAATTCCCAAATTCAAAGACAATACATTGTTAACCAATTCCACATTTATGTGAATCAACAGAAATTGAGTTGGTTTAGTCATGAATGACGAGCACGCAGGAACATGTAGGAGACGTCTGCCTTTTTTAGCGTTGCTCTTAAAAACTCAAATGTTACTGGGATAACAGAGTTGGAACGGACCCCGCCCCCACCGATATACACATACGGACGGATGGACATACATTACACACCCTCTGCTATTGAATATACAGTGGTACCTCAGGTTAAGTACTTAATTTGTTCCGGAGGTCCGTTCTTAACCTGAAACTGTTCTTAACCTGAAGCACCACTTTAGCTAATGGGGCTTCCCGCTGCTGCCGCGCCACAGGAGCACAATTTCTGTTCTCATCCTGAAGCAATGTTCTTAACCAGAGGTAATATTTCTGGGTTAGTGGAGTCTGTAACTTGAAGCGTATGTAACCTGAAGCGTATGTAACCCAAGGTACCACTGTAATTGGTTTTAACTGTTTTTAATATTGTGTTTTGATTTTCCCCACACTAGAACTTCGGGACATCTAATGAATGTTGAGAGGGTTCAGGACAGCTAAAAGAAAAGACTTCTCCATGCAGCACAAAGTTAACCTATGGAACTCACTCCCACATGAGGCAGGGATGGCCGCCAACGTGGACGGCTTTAAGAGACAACTGGAAAAATTTGCGGAGATGGCTCTCAATGGCTACCAGCCATGAAGGCTAAGCTCTGTCTGCACAGCTGGAGGCAGCCATGCTTCTGCATGTTGCTGGAAACCACAAGAATTTGGCTCTTGTGCTCAGATCCTGCCTGCAGGTTTCCTTTTGGTGCAACCTGGCTGGCCACTGTGAGAACAGGATGCTGGACTAGATGGGCCATTGGCCGGATCCAGTGCAATGCTTCTTAGCTTCTTATGTTCTAAGATTCATGTAACCTTGAGATCACTTGCTGAGATCACTTGCTGAAGGGCAGATAAGAGACAATAATACCAATACAACTATTAGGTCAAACTTGTACAGAAAAAGGTGGCCCTTCCAACAGCCAGGCCCCAAGTTGTTTAGGGCTCTGTAGGTCATAAGCAAAGGGATGTGCGTGGCGCTGTGGGTTAAACCACAGAGCCTAGGACTTTGCCGATCAGAAGGTTGGCGGTTCAAATCCCTGCGACAGAGTGAGCTCCCGTTGCTCGGTCCCTGCTCCTGCCAACCTACCAGTTTGAAAGCACATCAAAGTGCAAGTAGATAAATAGGTACCGCTGTGGCGGGAAGGTAAACGGCGTTTCCGTGCGCTGCTCTGGTTTGCCAGAAGCGGCTTGGTCATGCTGGCCACATGACCTGGAAGCTGTACGCCGGCTCCCTCGGCCAATAAAGCGAGATGAGCGCCGCAACCCCAGAGTCGGTCACGACTGGACCTTTACGAGGTCATAAGCAGCACTTTGTGGAGTTTGAAAATAAACTGGGGATCCTGCACAATTGTTTCCATCACACGAAACACATGTTCCCCATAACTGGACCCAGTCAACAGTCTGGTTGTTGCACTAGAACTAACTCAAATAGCTACACAGGCTTTGTTCTGTTAGTAGTCACTTGAATAACGTAGACAGAGGCCAGAGAGAAAAGTATTGTTGACACTTTACTGAGCAAGCTGAAAAAACCTGGGTATCATTTGTGGAGAAAGGAAGAGAGGCTGTGTCTTTCTTAGTTCAGGCAGGGAGACACTTAACTAACATACAGGGTTAAAACTCCCTCAGAACCGCTACACCAGTAAGCATCATGCCACTCTGTCTGGTTGCTAAGCAACACCTTCCCGCCCCCTAGGTTAAGCTGGCTTCCCGAGGACAGAATTAACCCTTAGGCAGCAAACTGAATGATCCCTCCTCTTGGACTCCCAACATGTTCATCTTCGTGGCTTCATCACTTTGAAGAGCTCTTCCAGCTTGAGGGCTACACTCAGGTCTCCATGGACCTGAAGCCTCCCGCAGACGTAGGCATTCAAAGGATGGAGCTCTCCCAGAATGAAGGCCTCCAGGTCACTCTCAGACACCTCCAACACCACGTCGGGACTGTGGTCGGGCGGCCCAGGGCCTATTCGCCCACGTCCTGCAGGGGACAAAAGGGAGGAAGACCAGTAATTCAAATCAGGACAGCAGCTCTTGAAACTGGTGTTCACAAAATAATAGAAAAGGAAAATTTGTTGGAGGTTCGCTAGTCCAGGGCAGGAACTTCAGGGCAGTGTTTTAACTACAGCATCCCTGACTGATACCACTGTGTTAACATGGAATTTTGGTTAAATCCATTATACGTGAGGAGGGTGTCATATATTCAAGAAGCTAGCTGGCAAGAACTAGCTTAGGATGAACCTAACGGCTAAATGCTAAAGTGAAAAACAATTCCAGTTCTAACATGAGTTAGGCTGAGTCAGAGTTGAGTCAGGGTTTCCAGGGACTGTGGTTGGATGGGGAGCTGGGGTGGCAGAAACGGTTGGAGAGAGGATGAACAGCTAACATGATGTATATTTTGCCAGATTAGTGTCTGTCCTAACAGAAATGCTCCCACAGGATTTTTGGACTGTGTCCAGTAATGCTTTACTGAATAAACTAGGAGTTTGCTGTGGGCCTCTCTGTTGTTTGTTTGTTTGTTGTTATTTATTGAATTTTTTTTTAAAAATATTTTTTATTAAGTTTTAAAGATGACAACAAACAAAAAAAGAAAAACAAGTACACAAAAATACAAAGTTATAAAATACATGAAAAAGAAAAAGTTTCAAAAAAAAAGAAAAAAGAAAAAACACATTTAAGAAGAAAAAAAACCCCACAAAAATCCCTCTTTTTACTTCTCATCTTTGATTCACTTATTTTCTTGACTTCCTCACATCTCCCTTTTTTGTATCCCTGTTAAAAATTTAGTCAGCAAATTCATATCCAATTAATTTGTCTAATTATCCATCCAATCTTATTTTTAACCTTGTTGCTAGAACCCCTTCAATTCATTTCAATGCCATTAGCATTCAAAAATTTTACAATATTTCTGTAAGTAAATTTTAAATTTCTTCCAGTCTTCTTCCACCAACTCTTCTCCCTGGTCTCAGATTCTGCCAGTCATTTCCGCCATCTCCATATATTCCATTACTTGCATCTGCCTTATTTATTGAATTTATATACCGCTCTATACCCGGAGGTCTCAGGGCGTTTCACAGAACAAAATCAAAATACAAAACTTGAACCCCTCCAAAGAGAATTTCACACCGCTTTAACTACTTAGAAATTAGGCGTTTCGAAATTACTTATTGTAACTGTTGAGTGGATTTCTGTTTAGTTTTGAAATGCTGATATTTAATATTATTCTATATTATTTTAATGAATGTTGAATGTTATTTTATTTGCATATTGTATATTGTATTATGCATATTGTCTTATTTATATGATGTTAGCCGCTCGGAGCCTGGCTTTGGCTGGGGAGAGCGGGATACAAATAAAATTTATTTATTTACTTCCAGCAAAGGAGAGCCCATCCTGTCAAACAGCTCTCACTATTGAGGAGATGTCTCTATCATAAAATCATAGAATTGTAGAGGTAGGGGGGACTAACGGGCCGTCTAGTCCCCCCCCCCACAATGTGGGAATCACAGCTGAAGAACAACGTCACCGCCTAATGTTTAGGTGAATTCTGTTCCCCTGACATTTCCACCCGTTGGTTCCAGCCCTCCCCTCTGGAACAGCAGCCAAGAAAGTCTACTCCGCCTTCTGCAGAATGCACCTTTAAAAAATACAAAACCCACAACGTCAACATTAGGATTTGCACATTCCCTCTTTTGCCTGAGCAGTGAACACTGCTCTGTTCTGGCAGCCCTGTTTAGGGAAGTTTTTAATGACTGGTGTTTTAATGTATTTTTAATCTTTTGTTGGAAGCCACCCAGAGTGGCTGAGGAAACCCAGCCAGATGGGCAGGGTATTATTATTATTATTATTATTATTATTATTATTATATAACACACAGAACACTGTTACGCCCAGACTCTATGATCCCAACTCCACCCCACCCTGGCAGGTCCCGAGGACCCAAATGGCCACCTCAGATTGGCTGTTTCTCATGTGATGTAACTAACAGGTGGGCCCCCTGTGGTTTGCCCAACATGGCCATTTTCAGAGGCTTGGTAGACCTTCTCGGTGCTGTCGGTGGAGAAGCCCAACGGCTGGACACAATGTGCTGCCTTAGGGTCACCTAATTCCCAAAATGTACACATTGCTTGATTGTAAAAAACAACAAACACCCAACAAAGAGAAAACAATACAGTGGTACCTCAGGTTACATACACCTCAGGTTACATACGCTTCAGGTTACAGACTCCGCTAACCCAGAAATAGTGCTTCAGGTTAATAACTTTGCTTCAGGATGAGAACAGAAATCGTGCTCCGGTGGCGTGGCAGCAGCAGGAGGCCCCATTAGCTAAAGTGGTGCTTCAGGCTAAAAACAGTTTCAGGTTAAGTACGGACCTCTGGAATGAATTAAGTACTTAACCCGAGGTACCACTGTAAAATTATCAACAAGGAAAAATTAACAGCACCAAATTAAGACTTTCAAAAAGTTAAAATGACAATAGGCTAAAAACAGCTTAAAACTCACATCAACTTCCTAAGCATCTGGGTGCAAGCTTGTCTAAACAATAATGTTTTTGGCAGATGCCAAAAGGAGACAGCAAAGGCGCCTGTCTGGTGTCAATAGACAGGGAGATCCAAAGTGCAGGTGCCGCCACACTAAAAGGCCGATTTCTTATGAATGGGCATCATGTAGGCCCGACAACAGGGCCCTTCAAAGCGGTCAAATGGGCATATGTGGGGCAATGAGATCTCGTGGGTACTTGCCCCACTTGTCCCACTAGCCAATCAGCAGGCAGTGTAGATCTCTGGGCATAGGTATTCTATGCTGGCAAGGCCTCCTCACACCTGTCAGCAATCGTGCTGCAGCATTCTGCACTGACAGCACCTTCCAGATGATGAGTGAGGGAAGCCCCACAAGAGAGGGCCTTTGTCCATGGCTTCATTCAACAAAAGAAACTGACCTGAAGAGAGATCAATGAAATAAGTAGTAGTCTTTGCTCCACTGGCCAGCCGGACATTGATCTGGTAGCAGGCCTTGACCTGGTTCACTAAGGATTCGGACAAGCAACGCTCCAACACGGAGAGGTGCTCCTCAACTTTAAACTTCCTTCCTTCACTGCCGCCGCCTGGTTCTGTGTGGACAGCGTGCGGTGGCTCCTCCATCTCGTTCTCTACCTCCACATGTTCAGCTGGAGAAAAAGGGCAATTGGTACGGAGGTTATGGCAGGCGTGGCCAAAGCAGGGCCCTCCTCCAGCTTATAATTATTTGTTGCATTTATATCGCACCCTTTCCTGCAAGGAGCTTGAGGCTGCATACATGGTTTCCCCCTCCTTCTCCTCCTCACTGAATGCCCACCGCAACCCTGGGAGGTAGGTTAGGCTGAGAGGCAGGGTTTGGCCCCAAGGTCACCCACTCATGGCTAAGTGGAGGATTTGAACCCTGGTTTGTCCCGGGTCCTCAACCGACACTCTAACCCAGGGGTCAGCAAACGTTTTCAGCAGGGGGCCAGTCCACTGTCCCTCAGACTTTCTGGGGGGCCGGACTATATTTTGAAAAAAAAGAAGAAGAAAAGAACAAATTCCTATGCCCCACAAATAACCCAGAGATGCATTTTAAATAAAAGGACACATTCTACTCATGTAAAAACATGCTGATTTCCGGACTGTCCGCGGGCCAGATTGAGAAGGTGATTGGGCCAGATCCGGCCCCCAGGCCTTAGTTTGCCTACCCATGCTATAACCACTACACTGCACTGGCTCTCAGATGCAGAATAACTCCCATCAGCCCCAGATAGCATGGCCGTTGCCTACGGACAGACAGTGGTATTAATTAATTAGTGATCCTTATCATTATCAAATCCATATTGCGACCTTCCTCCCAACAAAGGAACTCGGAGGTTTTCCACACACAAGTGGCACATCTAAAAACAATTCCGACACATACTGGGAAAGATCTCTTCTTTAAAAGGCTTGTTGAAAAGGTGGTAGAGCTCATGTCTCCACTGTTGAAGGCAGTAAACGCGTCTGGGTACCAGTTGCTGGAAACCACAAGAGTGTCAGTACGCCTTTGAGCCAATGCCAACGACTGGGCTCAACAACTGGTTCTGCCCTGACTGGGCTGGGCGAACTGGAGGTGGAGGAGGAGTTTGGATTTGATTTATCACTACCCGAAGGAGTCTCAAAGCAGCTAACAATCTCCTTTCCCTTCCTCCCCCACAACAAACACTCTGTGAGGTGAGTGAGGCTGAGAGACTTCAGAGAAGTGTGACTGGCCCAAGGTCACCCAGCAGCTGCATGTGGAGGAGCGCGGAATCAAACCCAGTTCACCAGATTATGAGTCCACTGCTCTTAACCACACCACACTGGCTCTTCATCACACTTCCAGAGACCTTCCACTTTTGGAAATCAGGTCTAAGTGCAGTGGACCCACAACTGTGAGTTGTAAGCACCAAACTCAGCAGAGTATGAACAACAACAACAACGGAAGAAAGCTGTGAAGCATAACTTCTTTATTTACTAATAGCTACCGCAAACTAAAACTAAAGAGCTACAGGCATACCTCGGGTTGAAGTAGCTTCGGGTTAAGCATTTTTGGGTTGTGCTCTGCGGCGACCCGGAAGTACTGGAGTGCGTTACTTCCGGGTTTCGCCGCTCGTGCATGCGCAGACGCTCAAAATGACGTCACGCGCATGCGCGGAAGCAGCAAATCACGACCCACGCGGGTTGCGTTCGCTTCAGGATGTGAAAAGGGCTCTGGAATGGATCCCGTTCGCATCCAGAGGTACCACTGTACTGGCTTGCATGAGTGTTACAGCTCTGGAGAGCCAGTGTGGTGTAGTGGTTAAGAGCGGTAGTCTTGTAATCTGGTGAACCGGGTTCGATTCCCCGCTCCTCCACATGCAGCTGCTGGGTGACCTTGGGCCAGTCACACTTCTCTGAAGTCTCTCAGCCCCACTCACCTCACAGATCCAGTTACAGATAGGTAGCCGTGTTGGTCTGCCATAGTCAAAACAAAATAAAAAAATTCCTTCCAGTAGCACCTTAAAGACCAACTAAGTTAGTTCTTGGTATGAGCTTTCGTGTGCATGCACTTTCGTGTGCATGCACTTCTTCAGATGTGTATCTGAAGAAGTGTGCATGCACACGAAAGCTCATACCAAGAACTAACTTAGTTGGTCTTTAAGGTGCTACTGGAAGGAATTTTTTATTTTGTTTTCACCTCACAGAGTGTTTGTTGTGGGGGAGGAAGGGAAAGGAGAATGTTAGCCGCTTTGAGACTCCTTCGGGTAGTGATAAAGTGAGATACCAAATCCAAACTCTTCTTCTTCTCACTCAGCCATCTAATCACTACATAGATAACACTCAGACTCCCAGAGTCAGGCAGGAAGAGCAGTTTCTGCCCCCTCTTTTCCGAAAACATTGTCAGGAGATTCTTGCAATGGGAGAGGGTGAAAATGCACAAGGAGGAGAAAGGGCTCTTGAGCTTGGAGGTTGTGGGTGTCCTACAGGCATCTGGTCAGAAAGAACTGATGGGGCTGACCAGACGGAAACCTTTACCTGCCCTTAAGAGGCCAGTGCACAGGCTCTATGGCTGGCCCCTGTGAGAACAGGAAGCTGGACTAGATGGGCCACTGGCCTGATCCAGCATGCTCCTTTTGTTTTGTTGCAAACTGGTCAAAGGTTGCCCCATGTGCTTCATGGCTCAAGCAAGGATTCCAGTCGAGGTCTCCCTAGTCCAAGCCCAACGCTACACTGTTATATTACAATGGTATTACACCAAGGAGTGACTAGGGATAAACAGTAAGGGATGGCTGCCCTAAGAAATTATTAATATTATTATTTTACTAAGTCATGCTTGGGGAACTGACGTGGTCACCTGTCTCAAAATCTCCATTTGGACTGGTGGCCGCAGCTGCCAGGGTCTTGCCAAAGAACTGAAGAGCCAGCTGCTGAATGGTGCTGTCCAGCCCTTCCAATCCTGGGATCGGGGGCCTTGAGCCCGGCGCCTGTGGGACAGTCTCCTGGGACGCCTGGAGGACGCTTCCCAGTATCAGTTCCACCCTGTCCACCTCAAGGCCCCAAGACCTGGTGATGTCATTGATTTCCACCTAGAAAGAAGAGAAGGCAGGGAATTTAGATCAAGGGCATGCGGAAACTGGGACCCTGCAGGTATTCATGGAATTGTAGAATTGTATAGTTGGAAGAGAACTAAAGGGTCATCTAGCCCAGGCATGTACAACACATCAATCACGATTGAGGAGTCAATTGCGGGATTGTTTCTCGTCGATCGCAGAGAAAGAAAAGCCTTTCTCCACAGCTTTGGACGCAGCTGCTGTTTCTCTACCTGAGCCTCCTAGCCTTACTTCCCGCTCTGTGCTGCGCTCTCGGGGGTTAGAGCGTCGGTGGTGGGGTGAGCAGGGCATGGCACCCTGAGGGAGGGCTGGGGTGTTTGTGTGTGGGGTGTTCTCGCCTGGGGATCTGGGGAGCATGGTCTCAGTGTGGCGATCACACAGGGTCCCCGGACATTTAACGGCCTATTGATCCCTGTGCCACCACTGTGCTCGCTTCCCCGCTGCCACCAACCAGTTACTCTCTGGTAAAAACAGAGTCCAGTCAGTTGTTAAAAGTGAACCAAAAAAACCCAAGTTTATTTTACAAACATTAACAAGTTTATGGTTTCTCAGATAATATTCCTCTCAGTATCTTAACTTTAGTGTCTTTACCGGCCTATACCTTCCTAATAGGGACGCGGGTGGCACTATGGGTTAAACCACAGAGCCTAGGACTTGCTGATCAGAAGGTTGGCAGTTTGAATCCCCGTGACGGGGTGAGCTCCCGTTGCTCGGTCCCTGCTCCTGCCAACCCTAGCAGTTCGAAAGCACGTCAAAGTGCAAGTAGATAAATAGGTAAACGGCATTTCCGTGCGCTGCTCTGGTTCACCAGAAGTGGCTTAGTCATGCTGGCCACATGACCCGGAAGCTGTACGCCAGCTCCCTCGGCCAATAAAGCGAGATAAGCGCCGCAACCCCATGACTGGACCTAATGGTCAGGGGTCCCTTTACCTTTTTACCTTCCTAATACCTTCTGACTGATTATCTCAACTGTTTGACTAATGCCTAACAAATTCTCTCACTCTCTCACAGACTAGCCCAACCCACAGACTTATCTTCTCTGTCTCTTCTAACTCCAGACGGTCTTCTCAACAACTCTAACTCACTAAAAAACCTCTGTGCTTAAACCTTATATATCTGCCCCCTGGGTTCCCATTGGTTAGTCATTTTACAATTAGTTAACCCTTTCCCTATGAACCCAGTATGATGTCACACACATAGGAGGGCAAACGCCACACTAAGCAGGCGAGGGGGTGCAAAATCTGCTCCCTCACGCAGTTGGCAAGGGAATGAATGGGCAGGAGGGCACGTGGGAGGGAGGGAGAGAGGGAAGGAAGGTGTCATCTCAGAGTGGGGCTACCATAGCCAGGCAAAGGGCGCCGTGGGAGAGATGAGGCAGTACCCAAGCACGCTTCAGACCCCTCTGGAAGGATATGGAGAGGCAGCGTATAATACCAACCGCGCCCCATTTGCGGCTGGGGCAACAGCCTCTGGGAGCCCCAGAAAGCAAGGATATACATTTTTTAAATCAGAATTTATCAGAGTGCCTCTGAGCATGTGCAGAGTGTTCCTCCCCACCACCTGGTAGCCTTGGGATTTCTCACCGTGGCAGAAGGAGCTATGTCTCTCGCGTGTGTTCTGCCCCTCATATGACCTGCTGCCCCTGCAGATATTCCTTCTGCTCACTGCCACCCCCAGCATTCCCCTCCCTCTCTCCCAACCCAGCCCACGTCGCTAGGGAGCGAGAGGCGGGCGCCAGTCAAGCCAGCCCACAGGAAACACCAACACATTCTCTCTTTTTTAAGCAGAGTCCCAGCCTCACCTCTCTCTCTCTCTCTCTCTCTGTGTGTGTGTGTGTGTGTGTGAGAGAGAGAGAGAGAGAGAGAGAGAGATTGATTAGCAGATATTTTTACCAGGAGCTGGTCTGCGATCCGCAGCTTCTCTGTTTGAATCTCCCGCAGGTACTTCTTAAGCACAATCTTGGTCATGGCATTCTGGGCCGTCATCCGCGTGGCAAGGTTGAGATCTTTCACCATCATGACTGACAGCAGCGGATCCCAAACACGGAACTGGACATCAGCCCCCACAGAGACCCACGCTCCATCCCGAGAAGTCAGCTATAAAGGCCAGAGACAGTCGCAGTGAACTTTGTGATCCTCGCAGGGAAACTTTCCCTGAGCAATTCCTTCAAGCGCAATGGAAATAAATAAACCGCTTACAGCAGCAGTTTTGGGGGGCTGCTGTCTCCTTGCTTCCAAAAACTCATTCCTGGTGCCCTTTCCCCACTCTAGAAAAACATTATTCAGAGCAGCGGTTTGCACAACCCACTAAGGAAGATAATAACATAATAAAATTCAAAACAGTATGTATAAGTTGCACATTTGTTTAAAATCCAATTTAAACAACGTAGCACAATTAATTCAACAAAACCGATAAACTTGATCCAGCTGTTCAAAGCCTGGTAATCATTTGCACCTCCTTACCTGCCTCCCCCTGGGACCCTACTGCCCACTCTGGTGACCACACTGCCCTATAGCATCCTTCATCCTAAAGCTCCCATCAGACCCAACCAGCATGGCCAAGAGTCAGAGCTGATGGGAGCTGTAGTCTCACATCTGGAGGGCAACAGCTTCCCCACCCCAGCACTGATTTTCCACTGTTGCCCCCCCCCCTTCTCCTGCACTGCTCTGAGCTTTCACCCCGACCGGCTCCCTTGGGTGTCCAGGGCAGCATCGCTCTTTGGAGAAGCTTCTTTTGAGGCAGCAGCAACATGCCTTGCATGGCGGGATGCTGAAGGCCCGTGTCCGGAGGTCCACCAGCTGCCAGTGATCAATAAAGGGCAGCACCAAAACCACCCCTGGCCCTTGGGGGGCTCGGATCCGCCCCAGACGGAACACGATCATTCGCTCATAAGTAGGCACTATCTGGAAAGGAAATGGAAAGAGAAGCACTGAGAGGTGCAAATATGATCAAAAGGAAGGCTCTTTGCATTCCCACCCTGCGGAACCGCTAGACGTCAGAGTAGACAATACAGTGGTACCTCGGGTTAAGTGCTTAATTCGTTCCGGAGGTCTGTACTTAACCTGAAACTGTTCTTAACCTGAAGCACCACTTTAGCTAATGGGGGCCTCCCGCCGCCGCTGCACAATTTCTGTTCTCATCCTGAAGCAAAGTTCTTAACCTGAGGTACTATTTCTGGGTTAGCGGAGTCTGTAACCTGAAGCGTCTGTAACCTGAGGTACCACTGTACTGGGCCCAACAGATAAATAGTCTGGCCTGGTTTAAGGCAGCTCCCTGTGATCTAGTAAAGTCAAACCTCTGATTGAAAAATATTTCAGGTGTTTCTTGTGAGATTGTTTAGGGATTCGGGGGAGGATATATTGTCTAAGATATCCTATCCCAACTTGTCTGTACAAGTTCAACAAAATCAGCAGAGTTAACATTCCCCTTTTAAACACACGCACAGCAGATCGCTTGCTCAGACTCGTTAGAGTCTCTGTAAATATTTCCTGGTATTTCCCCCGTTTAATCCCTCCTAAAATAAGACGCTACACAGTCTTCTGCAAAGTATAAAACATTTACTCACAAATAATCATCTGTTCACGCAAAGGCAGACTTAAAGGTTAGAACATAGTTTAAATGTGGTGACTATCTCCTTATGGGAGAAAGCCCCCCTTCTCTTCTCTCGGCCTGGAGCCAAGGTGCATTTCAGTACAGTCATACCTCGGGTTGAATGTGCTTCAGGTTGAGCGCTTTCGGGTTGCGCTCCACAGCGACCCAGAAGTAATGGAGCACGTTACTTCCGGGTTTCGCCGCTCGTGCATGCGCTCAAAATGACGTCATTCACATGTGTGGAAGCGGCAAAACACGACCTGTGCACGTGCCGTCGCGTCTTACCATAGTTGTCAACTTTCAGATTTGAAAATAAGGGATCAGCAGCTCTAGTAAGAGATCAGCAGCTCTAATAAGGGATCAGCAGATCTACGGGATATCTAACAATCTGGGATAGCAGCAGGAAACGGCGCTGGAATAAGGGTATTTCCCGCAAAAAAAGAGAAGGGAAGGTTGACAGCTATGCATCTTACATTCTGTTCAGTATGCAAACTGGGCTCCGGAACGGATCCCGTTCGCATCCCGAGGTACCACTGTACTGCTGTTGTTAAGATGGCATCGATAGAGACAAGAGAAGACAAGATGGTCTCCAAGTCTGTGCTTCTGGTTCTTTCTACTTCAGGAGAGGCTACGTCCATCTCAACTTACACATAGGAAGTTTCGTCTCAGTCTCAGGCTGGAGGACTGAGACAACCTTCATGTCTACTCTAGCCATGTTATGTTTGACTGCACCTGATTCTTACATCCCACATTTCTGCCTTAGACAAATGGAGGAGAGGGCTCTCGATGGCCACTAGCAATGTCAGTGCTATAGGGGACCTGCATTAGGGCTAATCTTGGAGAAGAGGGATTTGCAAGGGAGCTGAAACTGATTGGTTGGAACCTCCCTCCCTCCCATCCACCCAAAGCAAACAGGCGCCA
The DNA here is from genome assembly GCF_951804945.1 of Podarcis cretensis. Classification (NCBI taxonomy): domain Eukaryota; kingdom Metazoa; phylum Chordata; class Lepidosauria; order Squamata; family Lacertidae; genus Podarcis; species Podarcis cretensis. The sequence continues at coordinate 74,317,155 of NC_137178.1, forward strand.
GGTCCCCCCATCTCCGGTTCCTACCTTCAGAACAAACCAGGCCGAGATGGGGAAGAGGAGGACTGTGACCAGCAACACAAAAGTGGTGACCACCCCATGGCAAACCCATGACAAACACTCTTGAGGGGGATCTGAGGAAAACAAAGAGAAGCAAACTAATTAATGCACATTCATAGAGCACCCCCCCAAAAAAATCCTGGGAACTATAGTTTACCCCTCACACAGCACCGTTTCCCAGCACCCTTTACAAACTGCTGTTCCCAGGAAGCTATGTGCTGTCAAGGTGTGGTGTGGGTAGAAGAACACAAGAAGGCCGCATCCTGGACCCAGCCAATGGCCCATCCTGTTCTCACAGGGACCGGGCAGATGCCTCCATGGGCAGCGCAAAGGCAGGACCTCTGAAGGGCCGGGCAGGGTCTCCATCTGGTCAGCCTAATGTAGGGATGCATTGAATTTATATACCTCCCTTCATCCGAAGATCTCAGGGCTGTTCACAAGGTACAGGATAAAAGCACAAATAAATAGTCTAAACAAAAACAAAACAGAACACAACCCCTGCACAAAAATATTTAAAAGGCCATAGAATATTAACCAGCCAAAGGCCTAGTTGAAGAGGAGCGTTTTCGCCTGGTGCCTAAATGTGTATAATGAAGGCACCAGCCAAACCTCCCTGGGGAGAGCATTCCACAAACGACGAGCCACTGCAGAAAAGGCCCTGTTCTCGTGTTGTCACCCTCTGGATCTCTCGTGGAGGAGGCACACAAAGAAGGACCTCAGAGGATGATCTCAGGGTCCGGGAAGGTTCATATGAGGAGAGGTGGTCCTTGAGGTTTTGTGGCCCTGAGCCATTTAAGGCCTTATAGCAGGGGACAGCAAACTTTTTCAGCAGGGGGACGGTCCACTGTCCCTCAGACCTTGTGGGGGGCTGGACTATATTTTGAAGGCAAAAAAAATGAATGAATTCCTATGCCCCACAAATAACTCAGAGATGCATTTTCAATAAAAGCACACATTCTACTCATGTAAAAAACATGCTGATTCCCGGACCGCCCACAGGCCAGATTTAGAAGGCGATTGGACCGGATCCTGCCCCCGGGCCTTAGTTTGCCTACCCATGCTTTATAGGTCAGAACCAGCACTTTCCATTGGGCCCAGAAAATAAGTGGCAGCAACTGCAGTTTGGCCAAGATCGGTGCAATATGCTCAAACCATCTTGCTCCAGTGATCAAGCTGGCTGCCGACTTCTGCCCTGGCTGGATTTTCTGAACTGTCTTCAGGGGCAGCCCTATGTATAAACACGTTGCAGTAATCTAACCTTAAAAAGTTACCAGAGCACAGACAACAGTACAGTATCTCTAATCCACACCACATAATCATAGAGTTGAAAGGGACCCCTGGGTCATCTAGTCCAGTGTTTCCCAACCTTTGGTCTCCAGCTGTTTATGGACTACAATTCCCATCATCCCTGACCACTGGGTCTTGCTAGCTAGGGGTGATGGGAGTTGTAGTCCAAAAACAGCTAGAGGCCAAAGGTTGGGAAACACTGATCTAGTCCAACCCCCTGCAAAGCAGAAATCTCAGCTGAAGCATCCATGACAGATGGCCACCTAACCGCTGCTTTAAAACCACCAGGAAAGAGAGTCCACAACTTCCCCAAGGAGACCACTCCACTGTTGACCAGCTCTTACTGGTATTTAGTTGGAAATTCTTTTCTTGTAACTTGAAGCCAGTGGTTCGAGTCCTACCCTCCAAAGTGGGATAAAACTAACTTCCATGTGACAGCCCTCTAAATATTTGAAGATGGCTATCGTATCTTCTCCCAGTCTCCTCCTTTTTCAAGCTAAACCTACCCCGTTCCTTCAACCATTCCTCATAAGGCTTGGCTTCTTGACCCTTGATCATCTTGGTTGCCTTCCTCTGCACATGTTCCAGCCTATCAACACCCTCCTTAAATTGTGGTGCCCAGAATTGGACACAATATTCCTGCTGTGGTCTTACGAAGGTGGAATAGAGGGGTACTATTAGTTCCCTTGATCTGAACACCATACTTCTGTTGATGCTGCTGAGAATAGCATCCGCTTTTTTTGTTGCTGCATCACACTGTTGGCTCATGTTAAGCTTGTGGTCTCCTAAGAACCCTGGATCCTTTTCACTTGTCATAATAAAGAGTAAAGGTGGGCTCTCGCTTGCATGCTCTCCCTGTAGGCTTCCCCAGTGCATCTGATTAGCTTATCTGGGACAGGGATGATGCAGACCTTTGATCTTATCCAGTTGGACTTTTCTCCTATCTTCAAACCCAGCCACTTACCTGTTCCCTCCTGCATCAGCTTCAGTGTGTTCCATGTGCGCCCAGGTGGAAAGAAAGCCTTCCGAGGTTCATCTGGCCAGTTGCCCGACTGCTGGTACTGGTCAGTGTCTCCTAATGGCAATGCTTGGTATCCTGACCGGCTGAACATGTTCTGGTTAGCTCCCAAGTTACTGGTAGCTCTCTTAGTTTTCCCCCTTTATGTGCATTATAAAGAGCCCTGCATCCTTTAACTCTGCAAAGACAAAGCATCAGCAGAAAGATGTCTGCATGCAGTTTCTGCTTGGAACATACCTCCTTGTTTTGATGCCTCTTTTGTTTGCACGAAATGCCCTGTTTTATGTTTTCAGAAATGCTTTTTGTACTGCTGTAAACATCAGCGCTCCCACAGCGTGAACATTAGAAATAGAGGGAACGACTGCCCACTTATCCACAGGAAAAAGCTCCAACATGAGCGTTAAAGCCTGAGTTGTAGCCATGTCAACAAGAAATCTAAAATCTTCATCCTCATCCGCTCTTCTTTCGGATTTTCTGCCCCTGAGCAATCAGCAATTGCACTGTGTTCAAGAAATCACACACTGGCACTATGAATGCATTTTGCACCTCAGTTGAAATCGTTTTGCATTAGAAGCACATTTGCACTCAACACTTTTTCTCTGATCACAGGAGAGCAGATGGTGCGTCTCTTCTCCTTCCTGTTTGGTCAGTTACACTGGACAAGTGACACAAACAACAAGCAGAGGAAGGAGGCCGGCGTGGGAGTGCTTTTTAATTCCAGGGAGCTGCAAGACTTACTCCCTCTGCCATCAGGTGGACTTCGGTGCATTAAGGGGTCAGCAACCTTTTTCAGCCGTTGTCCCTCAGACCTTGTGGGGGGCCGGACTATATTTTTTTTGGGGGGAAATGAACAAATTCCTATGCCCCACAAATAACCCAGAGGTGCATTTTAAATAAAAGCACACATTCTACTCATGTAAAAACACCAGGCAGGCCCCACAACTAACCCAGAGATGCATTTTAAATAAAAAGACACATTCTACTCATGTAAAAACATGCTAATTCCAATTGAGAAGGTGATTGGGCCACATCCGGCCCCGGGGCCTTAGTTTGCCTACCCCTGCATTAAGAGCCTGTGGGAAGCACATGGGTTTCTAAAGTCCGATGCCAACTTTGAAATCTCAGCGTCCCCTTGCAAGCTTCTGCCGACAAGCTATGAAAGGCAGCAGAGTCAAAGAGCTGTAGGATGGGAAGGGGTCTCAGGGGGTCATCTAGCCCAACCCCTTGCAGCGCAGGAAAAACAGCACAGAGATCATTGTGTATCAGTAGCCTGGCCTGGGTTCCAGATATGCTAGATGAATCCCAAGCTGGAATTAAGATTGTTGGAAGAAATATCAACAACCTCAGATATGCAGATGACACAACCTTGATGGCAGAAAGTGAGGAGGAATTAAAGAACCTTTTAATGAGGGTGAAAGAGGAGAGTGCAAAATATGGTTTGAAGCTCAACATCAAAAAAACGAAGATCATGACCACTGGTCCCATCACCTCCTGGCAAACAGAAGGGGAAGAAATGGAGGCAGTGAGAGATTTTACTTTCTTGGGCGATATGATCACTGCAGATGGTGACAGCAGTCCCAAAATTAAAAGACGCCTGCTTCTTGGGAGAAAGGCGATGGCAAACCTAGACAGCATCTTAAAAAGCAGAGACATCACCTTGCCAACAAAGGCCCATATAGTTAAAGCTATGGTTTTCCCAGTAGTGATGTATGGAAGTGAGAGCTGGACCATAAAGAAGGCTGATTGCTGAAGAATGGATGCTTTTGAATTATGGTGCTGGAGGAGACTCTTGAGAGTCCCATGGACTGCAAGAAGATCAAACCTCTCCATTCTGAAGGAAATCAGCCCTGAGTGCTCACTGGAAGGACAGATCCTGAAGCTGAGGCTCCAATACTTTGGCCACCTCATGAGAAGAGAAGACTCCCTGGAAAAGACCCTGATGTTGGGAAAGATGGAGGGCACAAGGAGAAGGGGACGACAGAGGACGAGATGGTTGGACAGTGTTCTCGAAGCTACCAGCATGAGTTTGAGCAAACTGCGGGAGGCGGTGGAAGACAGGAGTGCCTGGTCCATGGGGTCACGAAGAGTCGGACATGACTAAACGAATAAACAACAACAAAGGGGTTCACCCTAAAGCTACAGTGCAGCGTTTCTAAAGCAAACCTGATGCACCCACTTTCCGATTCCGGGCGCTGCAGTTTACCCTTCCCTAACTTCCCATCGCCACCAGCCCTTAAACTACAGTAGCCAGAATCCTTCGCGATGAAAAAAATATATGCTTTAAAGCCATCGCATGTACACACAGCCTTGTAGCGAGGCCGCCGGACTCTGCGCTGCACGGGCTCGTCGTTGCAACAGCCGCTCCCTGGGATGCTATGCAAGTCCTGCCGGACGCAGCGCGGCCTTTTCCTATTTGTTACTCCCGGGTAAATGCATGCTTAGCCCCGAGAAAGCACCTGAAGCGGCGCGAAGAATCCCCGGGAGCCGGATGCCGCTGCAGGCGGGCCGGGCCAGCGCTGCTCCTCCCTCCCGGAGGGCCCTCCTTTCCCGGCAGCCCCGAGCTGCTTCCTCCGCCGCCTCCTCGCAGGGACAAAGCGAAAGTGAACCCAGACGCCGCCGCCATCCCCAGACGCGGGTGCTGCTCCGCGATCCGGACACCGCTGCAGGTCGCGCCTTTCAGCTGAGTTCCTTTGAATTGCGTGCGTGGCTGTGTTTTATTTATGCATTAACTTTTATTTATTTATGCATTAACTTTTATTTATGCATTGCGTCGATACGCCACGTCTTGGCTCTCCGGGGAGCGCAAGGGGGCGTGCACGGTCCCTCCCTAGCCCCCATTTCACTCCCACAACAAACCGTGTGAGGTCGGTTGCACTGAAAAAAAGGAGGGACTGGCTCCCAAGGTCACCCAGGGAGCTTCACGGCGGGGGGAGGGGGAAGGATTTGAACCCTAGAATCGTAGAGGCGGGAGGGACCCTGAGGGTCATCTAGTCCAACCCCCTGTGATGTCCTGATCTCTCCAACCCTCTAGATTCCTTTCCCTCCTCCGAAGAATGGGGGGGGGGGCTTGGCTTGGCTTGGCTGAATCTGCGGGGCCTGTGTAACTCAACAACCTCCTATAATGCCAAAAGGGGGGGGGGCTCTGTGCCTGGAGATGGGGGGCGGGGGGGGAGTGGATCTTGCCCGCTGTGCCAGCCCCTCCCATGCAGACACACTTTATCTGCTTTTTCTGGACGCAACAGCCTCTTAATGCGCAGCTGGGTGACACCTCCTATAGATCAGGGGGGAAAGGGACCTTTGGGCACGCAGGTGCTGTTGGACTACAGTTCCCATCGGCCCCTGCCAGTGTGGACAAAGGTCAGGAACGAGGGAATCCTCCAAAAGCAGGGGTCAGCAAACTTTTTCAGCAGGGGGCCAGTCCACTGTCCCTCAGACCTTGTGGGGGGGACGACTATTTTGGGGAGGAGAAATGAACGAATTCCTATGCCCCACAAATAACCAGAGGTGCATTTTAAATAAAAGGGCACATTCGACTCATGTAAAAACATGCTGATTCCCAGACCGTCCGCGAGCTGGATTTAGAAGGCGATTGGGCCAGATCCAGCCCCGGGCCTTAGTTTGCCTATCCATGTCCAAAAGGTTCCGAAAAGGGCCGCCAAAATGACCAGGGGGTCAGAGTGCCGCCCTAGTGAAAGCTGTGGCTCATCTCCCGCTTGCAGGTTCCCACAGGCAACTGTTCAGATGCTAAAAGAACAGGATGTTGAACTAAATGGGCCACTGGCCTCATCCAGCAGCCTCTTCCCTTGCTCTTAGGAATTGTCATACACGTGTCTGCCTCTCTTCAAGTGACAGAGTGCCTGACTTCACTTACTCTGAATTGTGGTATGCAAAAACCCTTTCCCACAGTTGAGCCCCCCCTGCCTGGACGTCTGCCCCACAGGATGGCCCTGAGTGTAATGTATAGTGCAACTTCCTAGGTTCCGGGGGCTGGGGGGGGGGCTGTGGGCCTCCCAGTGTTCTTGGACTACTCTGTGCACGCCCACCATTCCCTGAGCACCAGCCATGATGTCCGGGGCCCAAGGGAAATGGAGGCCGACAAGATCTGGAGGGCCACAGCTTCCTGGTTTGTATTCCTATATCAGTCCATCAATCTTGTTTGTCAGTTCTTTCGTTTCCTCCTCCTCCTCCTCCTCTTCCAGTTCATTAGAAATGCAGCTGTATTAATATCCCACTTTTCCAGGTTCCATTCAGATTGCACACAGAGCCTATCCTTTTTCATCTGCGCCTCCACTCCTGGTTTCCCTTTTGTTTTTCCAAAATCAAAGCTCCAGTATTTGGCAGCTCTGTTCCTTCAAGCCTTTGCACACCGATTGGCAACTCTGCCATTGCGTTCTGTCTTCTTAAAAGCCATCCATAGTTCCATAGTTTAACTGCGCTGCCTTAAGAAGAACTTTCTTTGATCTGCCCAGAATCTTCCAACATTGAGCTTTGTCCACAAGATCCAGTCTGATGACAGAGGGAGAAAAATCTTTCTCGGTCACTGTGCATCGTTTTATAAACTCCCATCACATCGCCTCTTACTTGGCTGTGAGCCACCCTGTTGGTGCAGCCGAGATAGGGTACTAGTCCATGTTGACAGATTCCCTGGTTTGTGTATATATGTGTGTGTGTGTGTGTGTGTGTGTGTGAGTGAGAGAGAGAGAGAGAGAGAGAGAGAGATAGAAGCGATTCTGAACCCGAACCCTTTCTTCTGCTGGGTGACCTGGGGCTAGTCACACTTCTTTTTTTTTTTTTTTTAAATATATTTTATTAAGGGTTTTCTTGTTTTACAGTGTAAGTGTAATGCCTCGTATTTTTTTTTTTCCCGTGTAACATTTTTACAAATCCATTTCATTTGTTGAGGCATTAGGGGGAGAAGAAAAAAGAAAAGAAAAGAAAAAAAAAGAAGAAGAAAGGAGGGTGGAAGGAGGGGAGATGGATGGGGGTGGGGTGGGGTAGCGGTGTTTCTATTATGCTTAATGTATGTAGTTTGGTGTCAGCGTGCTTGTGTTGTTCACTTGTGTTCCTTTGGTGGTGAGAGAGGTTGGGGTTGGCCTAGGATGTGATTGTTTGTTTGTGATTGGCTGTGGTGATCTTTGTTTTCGTGTGTGAGTGAGGTGGGTGGGTGTTTTGGATCAAGTTAGCCATATTGATTTGTATGCTGTTGGTGGATTATTGTCATTGTCCTGTTGGGCTGTGTATGTGATAAAGGGGTGCCATACCGGGGTGAAGGTGTCTTCTTCTGTTTGTCCCCGTGTCAGTTTCAGTTTGTTAGTTAATTTTTCTAGTAGGGCTGTTTCCCATACTATTTGGTACCATTGGTCCATGCTTACTCCTGACAGGTCTCTCCAGTGTCTGGTTATGGTGTTTCTGGCTGCTGAAAGTAGGTGGGTTATGAGTTCTTTGTGGAGTAAATGGGCATTGTTGTCTTGGAAGATGTTTAGTAGGGCCAATTCTGGGGTGAAGTCTAATACTTGCTTTGTTATTTTACATATTTCTTGCATGGCTGTTGTCCAGAATAGTTGGATTTTGGGACACTCCCACCACATGTGGAGGTATGTGCCTGTGGAGGTGCACCCTCTCCAGCATTTTGGTGAGGTTCCTGGGTGTATTAGCGCTAGTTTCCTTGGTGTTAGGTACCACCTGTAGGTGAGTTTCAGTGTGAGTTCTTTTCTTTTCGTTGATATGGATTTAAAGGGAGGTTTAGACCACATTCTGGTCCATTGAGTGGGGTTAATCTCATAGCCTATGTCATTCTCCCATTGTTTTTTGATTGCGTCTAGGGGATTTGCAGGATTTTGGAGTAGTATTTTGTATATTGCGGATACCGTCCCTTTACCATTTCCCTTTGTTGTTAGGAGGAGGTTTTCAAAGGTTGTCAGGGGCCTAGTTGCTGCTGATTTTACTGTTGGGTTGTTTAAGAGGGCATGTAGTTGGTGTTGTGTTAACCAGGGCATTTGGGTGTCTTCTAGTTTGTCTTGTATTTCTTGTGTTGACAAGGGTTTGTTATTTTTATAAAAGTCTATTAGGCGATATAAGCCTTTGGTTCGCCAGGCTTTTATCTGGATAAAAGCTAGTCACACTTCTTGAAGTCTCTCAGCCCCACTCCCCTCATTCCCAGATTCATTGAGTTGTAAATTTAGCCTGATAACCTTTTCACGCTGAATCTAAGTCAGAAACAACCAGTTGTCAAAACTACTAATCAATTAGGAGCTCTCTTCCTGCAGATGAAGGAGATAACCCAGTTCACACTTTTAAAGACAGAAAGTCTGTAATTAAACCCAGATACGCATTCCCAGCATTCTACAGCTTTTGGCTCTCCCATAATGTTCTTTTTCTGCATGTGCCAAAGTTTTAACCTGCTAAGATTTCCCAATATCACTGCAGCAGTAGTCTTGTAATCTGGGGCACCGGGTTCTCATCTCTGCTCCTCCACATGCAGCTGCTGGGTAACCTTGGGCTAGTCACACCCACTCACCTCAGAGTGTTTGTTGTGGGGGAGGAAGGGAAAAGGAGAATGTTAGCCGCTTGGAGACTCCTTCAGGTATCAAATCCAAACTCCTCCTCCTCCTCCTTCTCCTTCTCCTTCTTCTTCATCCTCTCCTCATTAAAAAAGAATTTCTTTTGCAGGAGATGGAGGAGGAATTTGAGTTCTTGCTGTGCGAAAGGTGCCAGAGAGAGGCCCCGAACCCCAAGCTCCTGGCCTGCCTTCACACCGTCTGCATGGAGTGCCTGGACGAGAACAAGCCCGTGGGCCAGTGTCCCGTCTGCCGGTTTTCCTTCGCGCGTGCCAGCGGGGTCCCCTTCCAAGATAACGTCCTCTTTGCAAGCCTCCAGGCCAAGCTGAACACCTACCGGAAGATCGCCGGTGACAGGGATTTGGTGTGCGATAACTGCAAAGATGCGGCCGAGTTCTGGTGCTCTGAGTGCTCCGAGTTCCTCTGCCTGAAATGCTACAAGTCTCACCAGTGGTACTTGAAGCAGAAGAGCCACGAGACCCAGAAACTGGCCGATCTGAAGCAGGATACTGCCCAGAGCTTCCTGGAGGGGGAAAAGAAGTCCAGCAACCTTTTATGTTCGGAGCACACCCAGGTTATAAGGTAATGCTACTGGGGGGGGGGTGCATAGTTTGCAGGAAGCTACCAGGCCACTATGAGCCAGTGTGGTGTAGTGGTTAAGAGCGGTGGACTCATAATCTGGTGAGCCGGGTTTGATTCCCCGCTCCTCCATATGCAGCTGCTGGGTAACCTTGGGCTAGTCACACTTCTCTGAAGGGATGCGGGTGGCGCTGTGGGTTAAACCACAGAGCCTAGGGCTTGCCGATCAGAAGGTCAGTGGTTCGAATCCCCATGACGGGTGAGCTCCCGTTGCTCTATCCCAGCTCCTGCCAACCTAGCAGTTCGAAAGCACGTCAAGTGCAAGTAGATAAATGTAGATAATTAGGTTCCGCTCTGGCGGGAAGGTAAACGGCATTTCCGTGCACTACTCTGGTTTGCCAGAAGCTGCTTAGTCATTCTGGCCACATGACCCGGAAGCTGTACGCCGGCTCCCTCTGCCAATAAAGCGAGATGAGCGCCGCAACCCCAGAGTGGGTCACGACTGGACCTAATGGTCAGGGGTCCCTTTACCTTTACCAGGCCACTGCCTGTGAAGGGGGAGAGGGAATACAGGCAGTCATCTGGGCTGTGCCCCACTCATACGGCACACATGCAACTTCATTTTGCATTGCCAGCCACCTGGGACCCCACGATGAGCAGGCGAGGCCTGGGTGGGGGACAGGAGAAGAGGGCCTTCTCGGTGGTGGCTTCTCCCAGGCAACTTTGGAACACCTTCCCCAGAGAAGCCAGACTGGTGCCTTCAGTGTGGGCCTTCCGCTGGCAGCTGGATACCTTTTTTACTCCAACAGGCCTTTGGGAATGGACTGCTTTTTAAGGAAAGGGCTTTTAATAGCGCTGTGCTGTTTTCATTATCTGTATTTTAATAGCTTTGTTTTTTATACGGTTTTCATTTTTCAAGAGTTGAATCACTTTTTAACATTACCTTTCTGTTTTTTGTCCATGCTTGTTCTAAGTTTCGTGAGCTGCCTTGAATCCTACTTGTGGGGCGAAGGCACAATATTATGATGGTTGTTATTACCAACAGTAAATTGATGTTTACAGTTTAAATGCAGTGCTTACAGTTAATACTTACGTTTTAATTAGTACTTACATTTAAATGCACTCTAATGCTTACAGTTTAAATGCAATTTTTTTCAAGCATGTTGTTTTTAAATCTGGAAAAAATTGGATGGAATAGACCTGTGGTCCAAGTACATGGAAAACTGATACAGTGGTACCTTGGGTTAAGTACTTAATTCGTTCTGGAGGTCCGTTCTTAACCTGAAACTGTTCTTAACCTGAAGCACCACTTTAGCTAATGGGGCCTCCTGCTGCTGCCGCGCCACCGGAGCACGATTTCTGTTCTCATCCTGAAGCAAAGTTCTTAACCCGAGGTACTATTTCTGGGTTAGCAGAGTCTGTAACCTGAAGCGTATGTAACCCGAGGTACCACTGTATTGGGGAGAAATAGGCTGATCTGTCTCTCCATAACTTTCCACTTCCTTCCCCTTCTGTTTTCATTTTCCTTTCTTCCCAGCGTTCTCCCTCCTTCCCCTTCCATAGAGAAACTGATAGCACAAAGCCTGGTGTTGCTTATCTATCTATCTATCTATCTATCTATCTATCTATCTATCTATTATTACACTTATACCTGTTCTCCAGGGAATTCTGCTCAGTGAGGGAGGTGAGCCTGAGAGATGTTGACAGGACCAAGACCGCCCAGGGGGCTTCGTAGCTGAGTGGGGATTTAAACCTGGGTCTCCTAAGTCCTAGGCCAGCACTCTAACCGCTGTGCCACACTACCTTTCTGTTTAAGACCCTAAGGAAAGCCTCTTGGATCAAGCCAATGGCCCATCCACTGTAGTCCAGCCTCTTTTTCTTGCCGCGGCCATTCATTCATTCATTCATTCATTCCTTGAACATTGTATTTACGTCGACAGCATCTACTGCCGCGGCTGCCGCAAGCCCCTGTGCTGCTCCTGCGCTCTGCTCGACGGCGAGCACTACAACGCCAAGCTGTACTGCGACATCCGCACGGAAATCGAAGGCAGGAAGGAGGAGCTGGGCAGGATCAAGGCGGAGCTTGCCGAGAAGAGGAGGAGCTATGAGAAGACGTACAGCACCGTTCACGAACGGCTGCAGCAGCTGGAGAAGGTGCGCAAGGAGACCCGAGAGGAGATCCAGGAGAAGGTGGAGGAGATGGTCCAGTGGATCCAGAATAAGGGGGAGGAGCTCCTGGCGAAGGTGGACAGCCAGCTCCACCAGGAGCGCGAGGACGTGCAGAGGAAGCTGCAGTGCGCCGAGCGCATCGTCAAGAGGTTTGCTTCGTTTTTATTTGGTTTGATGTTTGTGCAGCCCGTTTGCCTCTTACGTGGGGGTTTGGGTCCAAGGGTTCTGCATATGCACACAAATGCCTATTGCCGAGGTCTTTGGAGCTGCCAGTTTTCTACTAGGCCAAGTTCAAGGTGATACTCTCAGTATATAAAGCCCTTTTTTATTTTATGTTTTTATTAAGAATTCCCCTCCCCCCCAAAAGAGAAAAAAGAAACTTCTCTCAGTGACTCTCTCTGGTTTCTCGACACACAATTAATATCTGCCCGTTGTAAAATTGTAAAGATCCTTAATTTATCTATCTATATATTACTGATGAAGAGTTTGTGAATGTTTATTCAAAACCTGCCAAGGAGTCCAGTTCATTTTGTTGTTTTTTCAAATGCTTCGTAAAAGGTTCCCATTCATCTTTAACGTCACAGTTATCCTTGTCACACATGTTTGTGTGTCAATTTTGCCAATTCCGCACAGTCCATCAGTTTTTCTTGCCACAGCTCTTTAGTCGGGATTTCCTCATTCTTCCATCCTTCTGCTATTAAGACCCTTGCTGCCGTTGTCACATACATGAAAATGTTTTTTAGTTTATTTGGCAGGTCTTTTCCCACAATCCCTAACAAGGAAGCTTCAGGCTTTTTCACAAATTTTAAATGGAACATTTTCTTCAACTCATCTTATATCATTTACCAATTTTTTAAAATTTTGCTACAATCCCACCACATATGATACAGTATATAAAGCCCTTAAAGACTTGAGACCAGTTGGCCCACAAAATCTGCTTACCTGACGTACGTCCACTCCACCGTGCCAATTGACGGAATGAGCCCTGTTACAGATGCCCCATAATCTCCATTCCGCCTTTGTAAGGACTCGGTCATTTAGTGCAGTGTTTCCCAACCTTTTTTGGGCAAAGGCACACTTGTTTCATGAAAAAAATCTCGAGGCACACCACCATTAGAAAATGTTTAAAAAATTAACTCTGTGCCTATATTGACTATATATAAAGTAACTCTCTTTAATAGGAATCAAATAAACACAAAGAAAGTATTTTATAATTACTTTATTATGAAATAGTAAGTAAACAGAAATATGAAAAATTACAAAATACTTTATTCAGTGCGCAACCTGGGCCTGTTTGGCTGAACATAAAGCTGATATTCTGGCTGGAATCGAAGAAAGACACACACGTAGCTCTTCGTCAACAGCTCTCAGTCTCTCTCTGTATTTAGTTTTTATAGCAATCATGCTTGCAAAGCTCAACTCACAGAGATATGTAGTGGAAAATGGGAGCAATGTCAAAATAGCTTTGTTTGCCAGAAGGGGGAACTCCTTGGCAGTTTCCAACCAAAAACTGTCCAAAGGTAGATCAGCAAATCTTAGCTTGAAACCACGATTTTGTCTCAGTTCAGTTAGTTCCTCCTGCTCCTGTAAAGTCATGTCCTTTCCACCAACTGATGCTGAGCTATAAGGGTCCCTAACCCAGTCAAGGCATTCAGTGGAGACTGAAGAGAAATAAAATGACAACTTCCCCTCAAGAGTTTTTAAATGTTTACCTATTATCTCACACAGTGCAGCAGTGTGAACACCTTGCCATTGCTTGGTGAGTGTGAACATTACAAGATTGCCACTTTCCACGTGTTGATGCCAGAGTTGCACCTTTGAACGGAATCCATTTATTTTATCTGTACTTGTAAGCAGGTTTTCATTTCGGCCTTGCATTCGTGTGTTCAGTTCATTCAGATGATGAAATATATCTGCCAGGTATGCCAACCTTGCACAACACTCATCACTTGCAAGCAGCTTTGCGTAATCTGACCTCTCATTTGTCAGAAACACTTTAAGTTCCTCCCGCAGCTCATACACACGAACCAAGACCTTGCCACGCGACAACCACCGGACCTCCGTATGAAACAGCAAGGTTTTATGCTTCACTCCCATCTCCTCACACAAAGCTGCAAATATGCGACTTTTCACGGGTCGTGACTTTACAAAGTTTACCATGCGCACAACATCATCCAACACATGAACTAGGTCTGCTGGTAAAGTCTTGGCTACGAGGGCCTCACGGTGCAAAAAACAATGCGTAACAATCACATCTGGATTTCTTTCCTTCACTCTGCTTACAAAGCCTTTGGTGTGCCCGACCATGGCTGCAGCTCCATCGGTGCAGACACTTGTGCAGTTTTCCCACTTAAGTCCTCCTTGTTCAAGGTATTCTGATGTGACCCGAAAAATTTCTTCTCCTGTTGCTTTTTCTGGCAATGCCTTGCAGAAAAAGAAGTTTTCTCTAATTGCATCACCATCAACAAAACGCACATTGGCCAAGAGTTGAGCATGTCCACTGATATCAGTAGACTCGTCAAGTTGTAATGCAAATTTCTCACTGCTATGGATCTTTCCAAAACCACACTTTCAATGTCTGCAGACATGTCATTAATACGTCTGGAAATTGTGTTGTTTGAGAGAGGGACTTTGGCTATTTCCTTAGCTGCTTCAGGTCCGAGCATCTCCTCTACAATAGCTTTGCAGGCGGGAAGTATTAATGTCTCTGCCACAGTGTGCGACTTTTTTGACTTGGCTATAAGTTCAGCAACGTGATAGCTAGCTTTAAGACCTCTTTCATTTACCTTTGAGGTTTGTCTCATGAAAGTTGCCTGTTTCTCCGTGTTTTCACGCAGGCGAACAAAATAGTCCGCATTCTTGTTTTGAAGCGAAGGGTGTTTTGTTTGGAGATGGCGTTTAAGTTTGCTTGGGACCATAGCACTGTTAGCTAGCTTTTCACCACACACCACGCACAGTGGAGTTGGTTGGTTTGCACCTCCGGTGAAAGTAAATCCAAATGAAATACAGCTTTCGCTATATTGCCTTGTGCCAGAGAATTTGCTTGAGCTAACCATCTTTGCTTTCTTTTCATGCCCACTCATACTTGGGCTCTCATCTGGCTCCAAATTTTGTTCAGAGTCCAGTTCTTTTCTTTTCAAAAACTTTTCCATCACTGCAGTATCCGGCCATCCAATTGCCACTGACAAACGGATACAGACCCCTTTTTTTTACAGCACAGCTCGCACAAATGTACACGGAACACCCTTTTCGAATTAAAACACACAGTCTCACGAGAGCAAGGAGCAGCGATTTTATATTTTACGAAAAGAAGTCGCTAGTCCTCATGGTGACAGGGTGGAAAATATTTAAAAGCAGAACCACCTTGAGGAAGGAGGTGGAACGCTCAGGCCCCGCCTATTCAGAGAGGACTATTAATTTGGACCCGGGAGGAGGAAGGCGTGAAGGGAATCCCGAAGGTGCGAAAACCTCGCGCATGCGCAGGCCTTCCGCCTGCGACAGCCCAGTAGGCCGGCCGAAGCGAGCGGCGATGGGATGTGGGAGGGAGCTCGCTCGCCGCCCCGCGTGTGCTCGCCGCCGCCGCCCTGCCTCTCGCCGCCCGACTCGCCCGCCTCCCTCCCATGGCACACCAGGCAACGTCTCGCGGCACACTAGTGTGCCGCGGAACACCAGTTGGGAAACACTGATTTAGTGTGACGTCATGTACACTTTGGAACTCCCTGCCTAGTGAGACAAGCAGGCGTCTTCACTGTATTCCTTTCGGGGCCTGCTGAAAACATTCTTGTTTAGACCAGCCTAACTAGATGCTTTAGGACGCAGGTGGCGCTGTGGGTTAAAGCCTCAGCGCCTAGGACTTGCCGATCGAAAGGTCGGCGGTTCGAATCCCTGCGGCGGGGTGCGCTCCCGCTGCTTGGTCCCAGCGCCTGCCAACCTAGCAGTTCGAAAGCACCTCCGGGTGCAAGTAGATAAATAGGGAAGGTAAACGGCGTTTCCGTGTGCGGCTCTGGCTCTGGCCAGAGCAGCGATGTCACGCTGGCCACGTGACCCGGAAGTGTCTCCGGACAGCGCTGGCCCCTGGCCTCTTAAGTGAGATGGGCGCACAACCCCAGAGTCTGTCAAGACTGGCCCGTACGGGCAGGGGTACCTTTACCTTTACCTTTAACTAGATGCTTTAAAAAGTTGAGGTAATTTTAATCTGTTTTAGTATTTTAACTTTTTGTGTGTTTTAAAGCATTTTAAAGTTTTTATTTTATTGTTTTCTCTGTAAACCGCTTTGGGGGGTGTTTTCTATTTTTTGTTTACCAATCAAGAGGTTTATAAATGTTATAAAATAAGTAATAATAATTTAAGAAACAGCAAAACAGTGCCATCGATACGAATGTTAAAACACGATAGCATTTAACTGAAGCAATGCACAGCAACAAATTGATCCGAGCAACCAAGACAGTTCCGTAAAGCGGCAAGGATTCAGTGAGAAACCCAGCCAGGTGGACAGGGTAGAAAGAATAAATGATTGTTAAATGATTCTAACCACGGCAGGTTGGAGTCTGGCGAGCGGCTGGTGGAGAAGATGAACCTCTTTGCTTCGGACCAGGAGGTGTTGGACATGGCCCCCTTCGTCAAGGAGTCCCTAGACGATCTCCGCAGGGAGAAGGTGCTGGCCGTGGGTTTCCGGGTCCAGGCGGATAACATCTCGGAGGTCAGAGGCGAACTCCAGGCCCTGTTTAACAGGGTGAGAGGCTGCGAAGGTAAGGCACTTCCTGCAATCCTGCTCTCTTCGCCCCTCCCTTGCCAGGGGGCCCTGCTGGCTTCTTTGGCAGCAAAAAGGTTTAGGCTTCAGTTGCCGTAATTCTCTGTTGCCCTGTTCCGCTGGTTGTGAGAATGAATGTGTATTGCAGGGCACCTTTGGCCATTGAACCTTGACCCCATGGACCAGAGCACGCCAGGCACTCCTGTCTTCCACTGCCTCCCGCAGTTTGGTCAAACGCATGCTGGTAGCTTCGAGAACATTGTCCAACCATCTCGTCCTCTGTCCCAACATCAGGGTCTTTTCCAGGGAGTCTTCTCTTCTTACGAGGTGGCCAAAGTATTGGAGCCTCAGCTTCAGGATCTATCCGTCCAGTGAGCACTCAGGGCTGATTTCCTTCAGAATGGATAGGTTTGATCTTCTTGCAGTTCATAGGACTCTCAAGAGTCTCCTCCAGCACCATAATTCAAAAGCATGAACCTTGGTTAGTCTTGTCCATTAACATCAATGGGTCTACTATGAATAGGACTAGCACTGAATGTGCCAGAAGGGGATAAAGCTATCAATGGCTGCTAGCCATAGGGACTCTTTTGTGCCCCCACCATCAGAGGCGCCATTCCTCTGCATGTCAGTAGCTGCAGAGGCACAAGGGGGCGGGAGAGGGCTCTTGTACTTGAATCCTGCTTGCAGCCTTCCTGGAGACATCCTACTGGCTGCTGTGCAACCAGGATGCTGGACTAGGTGGGCCACTGGCCTGATTCAGCAGGCTGTCCTATGGTCCTTAGGGCTAGCGGTCAAGGATGGTGAGAGCTGGACTCCAGCCGCTGCTGGAAGATTACAAGTTCTCCACCCTGGACCTGTGGTCCTCCTTTGCTGACTTGATCTCTGTGCAAAGATAGATAGATACGTATTTTTTGCTCTATAAGACTCACTTTTTCCCTCCTAAAAAGTAAGGGGAAATGTGTGTGCATCTTATGGAGCGAATGCAGGCTGCGCAGCTATCCCAGAAGCCAGAACAGCAAGAGGGATTGCTGCTTTCACTGCGCGGCGATCCCTCTTGCTGTCCTGGCTTCTGAGATTCAGAATTTTTTTTTTCTTGTTTTCCTCCTCCAAAACCTAGGTGTGTCTTGTGGTCTGGTGCCTCTTATAGAGCGATAAATACGGTAGATAAACTTAATTCGCATTAGCCAACAGCCATAGCAACATAAAACAAGCAATATATACAATTAAAAAGTCAACAATGGGTAAAAAGGACAATCAGATGACCAAGATTATCGTTCAGATAGTGGCCCTTAATCTCACTGCACCCTCGATAAACCTAGCACTAATAATAATTTATAATAATTTATTATTTATACCCCGCCCATCTGGCTGGGCTTCCCCAGCCACTCTGGGCGGCTTCCCAAAAAATATTAAAATACTATAATACATCAAACATTAAAAGCTTCCCTAAACAGGGCTGCCTTCAGATAGCAACCTTTGCTGTTGTCTGATCATTTTGATCTGATAAAAGAAAGAACAATGTGGCCGCAGATGGGCGGCCTGGGATGGTAAGTAAGAGTGGGGTGATGATCTCATTCCTCAGATCTTTATAAAGGGGACAGGACTGGAGAACATGAGCCACTGTTTCCAGATTGCCATCTCCACAGGGGCAGAGTCTTTTCTCAGTTGGAATCTTTTGGTATCTTCTGCCTTCAAGTACAGCAGAGGGCATCACATCCAATCTGGCCAGTGTGAAGGCACGTCTGTATTTTGGGATAGTTAATTTATACAAATATGGTGTCAGGGAATCAAACTGAGAAGGGGGAAAAAAGGCATACCAGGGACAGAGTTTCTTTATAATGGCCAGATTGTTCTGTTGCTCTAAGTCCTTCAGACGCTGTCCAATTAGCCTTTTTGCTTTAATAAAGCCCATCGTGAGAAGCTGATGTGGGTGGAGTCCACAGGAGTTTTTGGTGCACAATTTTAGACCACACACTTTTATGAGCTCTGCTGCTGGTGCTGAACAGCTGAGTTCATTCCCGACTGAGCTAAGGGAGAGACTAGGACCTGGGAGAGACTAGGGTTGGAATCCCAACTCAGCCATGAAGCTCACTGCATGTGACCTGGGGCCAGTCACTCGCTCTCAGGCTATCCTACCTCACAGAGTTGTTAGGATTAAATGAGGAGCGGGGGAGAGACATGACCTCCCTGGAGAAAAAGGTGGTATAATATGGGGGAAATGAAATGCAATGAGCCCTCCAGAAACCTCTTGGGCAGGGGCCTCATCCAAACACATTGGAACACTCTGGTCAAAGGCCTGGAAACGATGCCTTATGAGGAACGGCTAAGGGAGCTGGGCATGTTTAGCCTGGAGAAGAGGAGGTTAAGGGGTGATATGATAGCCATGTTCAAATATATAAAAGGATGTCACATAGAGGAGGGAGAAAGGTTGTTTTCTGCTGCTCCAGAGAAGCGGACACGGAGCAATGGTTCCAAACTACAAGAAAGAAGATTCCACCTAAACATTAGGAAGAACTTCCTGACAGTAAGAGCAGTTCGACAGTGGAATTTGCTGCTAAGGAGTGTGGTGGAGTCTCCTTCTTTGGAGGTCTTTAAGCAGAGGCTTGACAACCATATGTCAGGAGTGCTCTGATGGTGTTTCCTGCTTGGCAGGGGGTTGGACTCGATGGCCCTTGTGGTCTCTTCCAACTCTATGATTCTATGACTCTGCCCTCTTTCCTTTCTTGCAGATGCTGTCGGCTGCCTGCCTTCTGTTTCTCGGCCAGTTGCCCCAGTGGTCAGTTCGGTAAGCTATGATATGAAACGTGGAAGTGGACGCAGAGAAACAGGGAGCTGAGAGGGGAACAAAATGTAGAAAGTACCAAGACAGTGGAAATTAGCGGTGGCCGTTCATGAAACAGTTGCTGTTGAGAACACAGATATCCTGGCACTGGTAACATGTGGTGGGATAAAAAATAAATAAAATCATTCCCTGAGTTCAGTGCACAAGCAATAGGACTGAACCTCTTGATGTATTGTAATTTAGCAGTTTCATATTGCTGCAAATTTCCTTTGTTCTGGTATGAACACTTTAAGGACACATCTTTTGAAAATTAAACAGAAGAATGTAAGGTTAGTTGGTATGTGAGGTCACAGTTTGCCCGGGAGAACGATGTGCTTGTTAGGTTTTTTGAAGCCTGTTTCCTTGGTCTCCAAGGTTCACTGTCAGTCGCCCCCTAAGTGTTACAGCGCTTTAAAAATTCTGCCTTTGTCACTTTTGCGTACAGAAAGGTCTTCATAATGAGAAAAGCCAGCCAAGGACCCAGGCGCCCACGTACACCCTCAGTCTCAGAAAGACACCTCATGGATTTGTAAGTTCTCTGCTGCTCATAACAGTTTTGTGCCTTCTGTTCTTTTGATTCTTCTCTCTCTTTGCTGACAGGCTGTCCCAGCTCCTTCTGAGCTGATGGGCGCTGTACTTTCAGCCAAGGGAAGATCATAAAGTTGTAGAGCTGGAAGGGGACCCCCAAGAGACATTTAGCCCACCCCTCTGTAATGCAGGAATCACAGCTAAAGGATCCCTGAGTTGTGAATTACTATTATTATTAAGAATGATTTCCCTCGTTGCCATTACTAACAGCCCCAAAGTGTGGTATCAGGGTGGTAAAGGTAAAGGTAAAGGTACCCCTGACCATTAGGTCCAGTCGCGGACAACTCTGGGGTTGCGGCGCTCATCTCGCTCTATAGGCCAAGGGAGACAGCAGACAGCTTCCGGGTCATGTGTCCAGCATGACTAAGCCGCTTCTGGTGGTTTGCTACAATCTGAGTGCTTGTGGAACTGCTACACTGAAACATCCTTTCTGGCATTTGCTAGAGACATTGTAGTACTTTTTAAACCAACTCTGCTAACTATAAGAAAAATTGAAGGTTCTTTGGAAATCAATTGGACTTTAATAATTTGGCTTTTTCCCTCAAGACATATCCAAACTCCCTCTAGAGGATTTTGGATTTACATTTGTATGTGATTTTACTTTCTCTTTCCTTTCCTCCTATTGGACTGTTTACCCTCTGGGCTGCTGGATTCCCATGGGAACAATTTAGCTTGACCTTGACTAGTAGACAATACTGGAATGAGTGGCACTGGGAAAACAAGAGCGGCTAGAGCGAAAGCTAAACAAACAACTTTAACTTTAACTTCACAGCCGCGTAGATCATCTGTTCCTACTGTTTTGCTGGCAGAGGAAGAAGAAATTGAGCAACCACTGTTGGAAGATATGGCTGCAGGAGGATCTGGTTCAGTATTAGAGAAAATCTTTGAAAAATTGGAAGTTTTGGATAAAAAGGTGGATGAACAAACAGCCAAGATTGACCAAAATACAGCCAGTGTTAATAAATTAACTGAACAAGTTGCTCTGAATGCACAATCGATTGGAAAGTTATTTGAGGCCACTGCAGAAAATCGCAAATTGGTTGAGGAAGCCAGCCAAAAAGTTGAAGAATTACAACAAGAGGTAAAACCATTGCATAAACAGGTTGGTGAACAGCAGGCGTACTTGTCTATGATAGAATTGCGGAGTCGGGAAAATAATCTGAGATTGAGGTCAATACCAGAACTTGAACAAGGGAATTTAATTGAGTTCCTGACAAAAGAATTTTCCAAGTTTTGGCCTTTGGAGGAAGAAAAGGACTTTAAAATTGTGACTGCTTTTAGACTTAGAAAATTAACAAGGAAAGACAGGCCCAGAGATTGCTTGATCACTTTGAGATCTAAGGAGGAAAGAGACAAAATACTAGGCCTACATTACGGAAAGTCACTGGACATTTCGGACAAAAGAGTAGAAATTTATAAAGATATCCCAAAACAACTTTTGGACCTTAGATCCACCTATACTGAGTTAGCAAAATTGTTGAGGAGCAACTCAATTGTTTTTAGGTGGGAATTTCCCCAAGGATTATCTTTTACATTCAGAGGGAAGAAGGTTAAAATTAAAACAGCCGAGGATAAAGAAAAATTTTTGAGTGCCTACGGAGAGGATCTTCAGAAAGGGATTGAAAGACCTTTAGGGTCTGGGCCATCACCTGCACCTGCATCTTCGGGACCTGAAGACCCGGAGAAAAAGATACCACCACTAGAGGAATAACAGATTTGTCCAGGATGTCTCTGCAACTTCTGAGCTGGAATATTAATGGCTGCAATTCCCTGGAAAAGAGGAGAAGAATATTTCATATATTGAAAAAAGAACAATTGGACATTATTTGTTTGCAAGAAACACATGTGACTAGGCTCCATAGGAAAGTGTTAATAAATAAAAGATTAGGACAAGAATTTATCTCTTCGGACCGAGTTATGAAAAGAGGCGTGGTGATATATGCAAAGGAGAGCCTATCACCAAATTTTTTATTTAAAGATGAGCAAGGAAGAATCTTGGCAATTGAGATATAAAATCAGGGAGAAAAGTTTTTGATATTAGGAATTTATGCACCAAATGAGGGGAAATCGGAATTTTATAAGAAGCTACATGAGATAATGCTGGACTATCTGGACTATGACAACATCATTATGATGGGAGATATGAACGGGGTGGCATCAACCAACATGGATAAGTCTCAAAGCCAAAATGTGACAAAAGATGGCAGACTACCTAAAACTTTTTTTGAACTGACTGACAATATGGACTTGATTGACATCTGGAGGACAAAGAACCCCCTGGGAAGAGAGGGAACATTCTTTTCTGAAGCCCAACTGACATGGACAAGAATTGACCAAATATGGATAACTAGAGGTCTGGCACCTAAGACGAGAAAGGTGGAAATCTGCCCAAAGACCTGCTCCGACCATAACGCTGTAAAGATGGACATGAGACTAATCCCAACCGGCTCCTTTAGATGGAAGATGAATGACAATTTGTTTAGAGATGAGGAGATCACCAAAAAGGCCCAAAAAGTTTTGAAGGACTATTTTGAGATAAATTTGAACACCACGGTGGAAAAAAGAATCATCTGGGATGCAAGTAAGGCAGTTATGAGGGGGTTTCTGATACAACAGAACGCTGTAAAGAAAAGAGCACAAAATGAGAAAAAAGATAAGATTTTGGAGAAAATTAAAGAATGTGAGAAGAAGTTAAGATTGAAACCGAAGTCAAAGGAGATTTTGAAATAAATTAAATTTCACCAAGCACAATACTCCAAATTGATAAATCAGGAAGTGGAGTGGAAAGTTAAGTTAATGAAACAAAGATCATTCGATTCGGCAAATAAATGTGGAAAACTGCTAGCATGGCAGTTGAAAAAGAGACAAAAATTAAACACGATCACTAATCTAGAGACTGAAGGAAGAAATATTCAGAACCCTGTGGAGATTAGGAAGTGCTTCCAGAGATACTTCAAACAACTATATACTCAAGGGCCGCAAAATGAGGTTGAGATAGAACAATTTCTGATAAAGAATGGATTACCAATGTTGTCTCAAGAAAACAGATCAATCCTGAATTGTAAAATAACACAACAAGAGATTGAAGTTGCCATTCAGAACATGCAATTGGGCAAATCCCCAGGGCCAGATGGGCTTACCTCCAAATATTATAAGATATTGAAAGACTACTTGACACATCCACTAATGGAGGTTTGCAATGAGATTATGGAGGGGGAAAAAGCACCGGAAACGTGGAAAGAAGCCTTCATCACATTGATACCTAAATCTGAATTGGAAAAGACACAACTTAAGAACTACCGCCCCATTTCCCTTCTAAATGTGGATTACAAAATTTTTGCAGACATTTTAGCAAATAGATTTAAAAAGGTTTTAAGCGAAGTGATCCATAAAGATCAGGCAGGCTTTCTCCCAGGAAGACATTTGTTTGCTAACACAAGGAACATTATTGATATTTTGGAACTTTTGCAAACAAATATTAATACAAGAGCAGTGTTAATATTTATAGATGCGGAGAAGGCCTTTGACAACATTTCTTGGAAGTTTATGAAGAAAAACCTGGAAGGGATGGGAGTGGGACGGGGATTTGAAAATGGGATAGATGCAATCTATTCAGAACAAAAGGCTAAATTGATAGTTAACAATGTGGTGACAGAAGAGTTTAAAATTGAAAAAGGAACACGACAAGGTTGCCCTATTTCCCCTCTGTTATTTATTTCGGTCCTGGAAGTGCTCTTGAATATGATTAGAGGGGACCGGTTGGTGGAAGGAATTCAGGTCGGAGCGAAGCAGTACAAACTTAAGGCTTTTGCAGATGACCTAGTTTTGACCCTACAGGAGCCAGAATCTAGTACGAAAAGGGCATTACAATTGATTCAAGAGTTTGGTCGGGTGGCGGGATTTAAATTAAATAAACAAAAAACTAAGGTATTGGGAAAAAACTTGACAGCTTCAGAGTCAGAAAGGTTTCAGAAAGAGACAGAGTTAAACGTGGTTAAAAAAGTAAAATATCTAGGGGTGAACATAACAGCAAAGAATCTGAATTTATTTAAGGACAATTATGAAAAGTGTTGGTCAGAAATTAAGAGGGATTTAGAAAGTTGGTCAAGACTGAAACTTTCCTTGTTGGGCCGAATTGCTGCTATAAAAATGAATGTATTGCCAAGGATGTTGTTTCTTTTTCAGACTTTACAGATTGTGGATAAAATGGAGTGTTTCGGGAGGTGGCAAAGAGATATCTCTAAATTTGTCTGGCAGGGCAAAAAGCCCAGAATTAAGTTTAAAATATTAACTGATGCTAAAGAGAGAGGGGGGTTTGCCCTGCCAGACTTAAGGTTGTATTATGAATCAGCAGCTTTTTGCTGGTTGAAAGATTGGCTGCTTCTTGAAAACACTGATGTTTTAGACTTGGAAGGATTTAACAATGCTTTTGGATGGCATGCGTATCTGTGGTATGACAAGGTTAAGATTCACAAGAATTTCAAGAACCATATTGTAAGGAAAGCAGTGTTCAATGTCTGGATAAAATACAAAGACTTATTAGAAAACAAGACCCCAAGGTGGTTATCACCTATGGAAGCTAAGGCTGTGAAAAGACCCAATATGGAGGTCAAATGGCCGAAATATTGGGAAATATTAGAAAGAGATGGAGACAATTGGAGATTGCAGAGTATGGAGAAACTTAAAGATAAAGTGTGAGATTGGTTACACTACGCTCAGATTAAAGAGGTTTTTAAATTGGATAAAAAGTTAGGATTCCAGGTGGAAAAATCGAAATTGGAAACAGAACTGTTAGAACCTAAGACTAAATTACTTTCAAGAATGTATAACTTGCTGCTGAGGTGGAATACACAGGATGAAACGGTTAAATCAGCTATGATAAAATGGGCACAGGATATCGGGTATAATATTATGTTTGCTGACTGGGAAAAGTTATGGACTACCGGTATGAAGTTTACGGCATGTAATGCCTTGAAAGAAAATATTATGAAAATGATATATAGGTGGTACATGACCCCAGTCAAGCTAGCTAAAATATATCACCTGCCAGATAATAAGTGTTGGAAATGTAAGGAAACTGAAGGAACATTCTTTCACCTCTGGTGGACTTGCCCTAGGTTTAAGGCCTTCTGGGAAATGATATATAATGAGCTGAAAAAGGTATTTAAGTATACCTTCCCTAAGAAACCAGAGGCCTTCCTTTTGGGCATTGTTGGCCAGAGGGTGTTAAAGAAGGACCAAACATTATTTATGTATGCAACAACAGCAGCAAGGATACTTGTCGCCAAACATTGGAAAACTCAAGATTTGCCCACGCTAGAAGAATGGCAGATGCAACTGATGGACTACATGGAGCTAGCAGAAATGACCGGCAGAATCCGAGATCTGGGAGAAGAAGCAGTGGAGGAGGATTGGAAGAAATTTAAGGATTATCTTCAAAAACACTGTAAATTATATGAGTGTTAAGAAGGATGAGAGATTTGAAAATAACAGGGCACCATAAAGTTAGCTGAAAAGATTATGAGAATGAGTGAATTTCATGAGAAAGACAAATTTTGAATGACTATCATGTTAAAAATAGGTATTTAAGATTTTGATAAAAATATTCAAAGTTAGGGATAAAATATTGGAATTGTGTATAATAAGAATGAAAATAAGGTGATAAGTTGCTGGCTAAAGTTTTATTAACTTGGAATGTAGGAGCGAGAGACGTGAGGAAGTCCAAAAAGAAAAAATGAAGAAAAGATGGTTATTACAAGATGTAAAATTTTATGTTTGTTTTATTCTTTGTTTGTTCTCTGTTTATTCTGTCTTTTTTTTCTTTATTGTATTAACAAAACTCTTAATAAAAAAAATTATATATATATATATAAAAAAGCCGCTTCTGGTGAACCAGAGCAGCACCGGAGCGGTACCTATTTATCTACTTGCACTTGACGTGCTTTCAAACTGCTAGGTGGGCAGGAGCAGGGACCAAGCAACGGGAGCTCACCCTGTCGCAGGGATTCGAACTGCCGACCTTCTGATCAGCAAGCCCTAGGCTTTCTGGTTTAGACCACAGCACCACCTGCGTGTTACTTCTTGTCATATACAAAACAAGCAAACATATAATAAAAGAAAATGGTTACCCACCAATACCAATTGAGGCATCCATATTTCCCTGTGGACGAGGGTATGGAGGGTATCTTTAAGTCAAGTATCTTAAATCTGAAGCTCAAGAAATAAAATCCCACCAGGCGTCATAAGAAGTGCTTTGGAAACACACAGCTCGTCTGCCGTTTTTTCCGCAGTCGCCCAAGCGCACAACTTCTTACTTTGCAAAAATGCAGATTTTCTGAGGTTCTCCAATGGATTTACTATTGATAATAATTTATTATTGATTTATAAAAATAGCTGGTCTCGTTTTTAAATTTGTGTTACTCCTGCTTTTTAGGTCTCCTCGATCAGCTGCCCAGTGAAACGGCTGATGGGACAAACGGAAAAGTCCATTCAGGCTTCTCCCAAGGTGATGAAGCTGGAAGACCACTACCATGACGAAGGGCAGAGCTCCAAGATGCATGTCCACTACCATGACGACGGGCAGAACTCCGAGATGCATGTCCAGGATGTTGGGCTGAGTTCCTGGTCCCCTTCCCCCCGCGAGTCGACCCCAGAGAGGGAGCAGTGTGGGGCGGTCAACTCGGTGGAGCTCTTGGAGAATTCTGTGCACGAGATCTGTGAATCGGGTAACGTCCCATCTTGCCCTGCCTCCTCTGCTCACCAGATGCCCCTTGTGAGAAGGGAGTTCTTGTTATTA
This sequence comes from Podarcis cretensis, assembly GCF_951804945.1. Classification (NCBI taxonomy): domain Eukaryota; kingdom Metazoa; phylum Chordata; class Lepidosauria; order Squamata; family Lacertidae; genus Podarcis; species Podarcis cretensis. The sequence goes on from NC_137178.1 coordinate 74,343,777, forward strand.
AATATACCAAGAAAAAAAGCACACCAAGAACTCAGGCCAATGTAAGTTTCAATGGTGGGAGTGGTCCCTACTCACAAATCAATAGTCAGTTTTAACAAAAACTGATCCATTCAAAAGTATGTACAGTGGTGCCCCGCAAGACGAATGCCTCGCAAGACGGAAAACCCGCTAGACGAAAGGGTTTTCCGTTTTGGAGGCCCTTTGCAAAATGAATTTCCCTATGGGCTTGCTTCGCAAGACTAAAATGTCTTGCGAGTTCCTGCGGGGTTTTTTCCCCTTCCCCCCCCCCCTTTTCCTAAGCCCTAAGCTGCTTATCAGCTGATCCGCTAAAAGCCGCTAAACCGCTAATAGTGCTAATCCGCTAAGCTGTCAATGGGCTTGCTTCGCAAGACGAAAAAACCGCTATACGAAGAGCCTCACGGAACGGATTAATTTCATCTTGCGAGGCACCACTGTATTCTGACATGGATTACAAAGTCAAATAGAGATTACAAACTCAAACTCATAAAGCTATGTATAACACAATAATTTGTTACAGAATTAGGGATAAGAGTTTATGAGTAGAGACAAGTTCATGTTAGTCCATAGTCAGATTCGATGAGAAATGTAGAAAATAACAGGATACATTTATCCGAAAGTCTTCAAACTTACACGAACCTTTAAAAATTAGCTGATGAAGGTGTATACATCGAAACAGGGCCTTGTCCTGGTTTCTGATCCATAATTGACTTCTGACTTCTGCTCAATGAATGAAATCAAGACCCTCACGTTGAATCTGACGATGGACTAACATGAATTTATCTCTGCTCATAAACTCTTATCCCTAATTCTGTAATGAATTATTGTGCTATACGTATCTTTATGAGTTTGAGTTTGTAATTTCTGTTAGAGTTTGTAATATCTATTTGAGTTTGTAATCCTTGTCAGAATATATACTTTTGAATGGATTAGTTTTTATTACTATTGACTATTGATTTGCGAGTAGGGTCCACTCCCACTATTGAAACTTACCGTATTTTTCGCCCTATAGGACGCACTTTCCCCCCTCCAAAAATGAAGGGGAAATCTGTGTGCGTCCTATGGGGCGAATGCAGGCTTTCGCTGAAGCTTGGAGAGCAAGAGGGGTCGGTGAGCACCAACCCCTCTCGCTCTCCACGCTTCAGGAAGCTATCAGCAAGCCTGGGGAGCCCGCGGGAGTTCCCACAGGGCTCCCTAGGCTGCGGATAGCAGCCTGCTGCCCGGAGCGTGGGGCTCACCGAAGCAGAGCGCCCCGTGCTTCGGGCAGATATCCGTGGCGGGGGGGGGGATAATATTTCCCCCTTTATTTCCCCCCCAAAAAACTAGGTGCGTCCTATGGGCCGGTGCGTCCTATAGGGCGAAAATACGGTACATTTGTTTTTTTATATACATATTTATTAAAGTTTTTTGAGTACAAATGCATAAATAATAAACAACATTACTTATATCATAACATAATTTCGTCACTTCTTTGGACTCCCTCACGTCTCCCGCTCCCACTTACATCGTTACAAAAAAAATTTCCAAGCAAATTACCCACTTGTTTGCAATCTTACCTCCGCTCATTTAAATAAAATCTAGCAGTTCTCCAAAAAATTTATATTTTCCTTAAAATACGGTACATTTGGCCTGAGTTCTTGGTGTGCCTTTTTCCTTGTGGGAAGGGAGCAAGCAGAGTGGGGGGGGGGGGGCAGAGCAGAGCCCCGCTGGCTAGGAGGGAGTTCCACGGTTTGTGCACTCTGAAGTGTGGGTGACACATTGTTTGTCCTCCGTCTGCTTGCAGAGGTCGCCAGCATTCTGATCAGCAGCTCCGAGGACACCGAAGACGACATGATGGTGAGTAGGCCAAAGACCCCACCGCAGGCTCCATGGAAAGGAAAGCTGCAGCCTGCACATTGCAAGAGTGACTCCCGGGGTGACAGGAGTTAGAGGAGGCGAGGGGGATCGGCAGCAAAGCGGAGCAGGGCACAGGTCTTCTCTGCAGGGTTCCAGATTGGCAGCTGTGCCCTCTCCCAGGCTACTCCAGTCCTTTGTCAGTTTTTGGGTCCCCCTCCTTCCCTGGACAGGGGACGCAGGTGGCGCTGTGGGTTAAAGCCTCAGCGCCTAGGGCTTGCCGATCGAAAGGTCGGCGGTTCGAATCCCTGCGGCGGGGTGCGCTCCCGCTGCTCGGTCCCAACGCCTGCCAACCTAGCAGTTCGAAAGCACCTCCGGGTGCAAGTAGATAAATAGGGACCGCTTACCAGCGGGAAGGTAAACGGCGTTTCCGTGTGCGACTCTGGCTCGCCAGAGCAGCGATGTCACGCTGGCCACGTGACCCGGAAGTGTCTCCGGACAGCGCTGGCCCCTGGCCTCTTAAGTGAGATGGGCGCACAACCCCAGAGTCTGTCAAGACTGGCCCGTACGGGCAGGGGTACCTTTACCTTTACCTTACCTTCCCTGGACACTCAGCATTGCATTCTCCCCCCCCCCCAATTCCTTCAAACCTTGAGGTTCATTCAAGCCTGCTGATTTCTCCCACGCCCTTTGTCCATTGAGGGTCCTTTGATGGCTACAGAATGATGGGAACGACATAGAATTCTAGAGCTGAAAGGGGAACCCCAAGGGACATCTAGCCCAACCCCCTGCAGTGCGGGAATCCCAGCGAAAGAATCCGTGAAAGATGGCCATCCAGCCTCTCCTTAAAAGCCTTCCATAAGGAAGAAGAGCCCACCCCCTTCCAAGGTCATAGAATCATTCATCATCATCATCATCTTCATCATCATCATCATTTATTACCCGCCCATCTGGCTGAGTTTCCCCAGCCACTCTGGGCAGCTCCCAATCGAGTGTTAAAAACAATACAGCATTAAATATTAAAAACTTCCCTAAACAGGGCCGCCTTCAGTTGCCTTTTAAAAGTAAAATAGTTGTTTATTGCCTTGACATCTGGTGGGAGGGTGTTCCATAGGGCGGGTGCCACTACCAAGAAGGCCCTCTGCCTGGTTCCCTGTATCTTCACTTCTTGCAGCAAGGGAACCACCGGAAGGCCCTTGGCGCTGGACCTCAGTGTCCTGGCTGAATGATGGGGGTGGAGATGTTCCTTCAGGTATACAGGGCCGAGGCCGATTAGGGCTTTCAAGGTCAGCACCAACACTTTGAATTGTGCTTGGAAACGTACTGGGAGCCAATGCAGATCTCTCAGGACTGGTGTTAGGTGGTCTCGGCGGCCGCTCCCAGTCACCAGTCCAGCTGGTGCATTCTGGATTAATTGCAGTTTCTGGGTCACCTTCAAAGGTAGCCCCACAGAGAGCGCATTGCAGTAGTCCAAGTGGGAGATAACTAGAGCATGCACCACTCTGGTGCGACAGTCCGTGGGCAGATAGGGTCTCAGCCTGCGTACCAAATGGGGCTGATAGGACAGCTGCCCTGGACACAGAATTTGAGCTCATGTTTGGTTATGGAGAGGGGAGGGGGTTGAGGATTTGGCCGTAACACCTTCAGACATTCCTGTCAGTATGCATTTCTTAGTACAGAAAGTATTGATCTGGTGTGTAGACATCTTTCCTACTCTAATTAATTCAAGAGGGTTCTGGAAGCTTCTCTGTGTGAAAGAAACAAGCAGACGGTTTGTGGTGTTTGGGTTATTCCTTCAGAGCAGCTGAGTACAGCTGGCTTAAACTGATTCTGTTATCTCCTTCTGTCAAGGTTGTGCTGACTATAAGAGGCCAGAAGGAGCCTGGGTTTTGCTTTCTCTCTTCTCTCTTTTCTTCTGGTGTTCTGTATGCTCAGTGTTAAGGTTAAGTCTTACTATAAGTTATTGTAAGTTTAAGTTAAGTCTGCTGCAACTGGATTTCTTATGGACAGTGCCAATCCTGAATGTATTGGATTTGTGACCATTATGCTCATTTGCCTTACGTAGCAGTAAAGCTCTGCTGGATGAAATACAATGGCCTCTGGTCTATTGTTTGGGGATCCTGCAACGTGTTTTAAGTTTTTACTCTGCTAACTATACGTTGGGTTCTGCTTTGGATCATAAGAGTAGAATTCCATGACAATTCCTTCATTTCATTGTCCATTTCTTACAAATTCTTGTTTGCTCCTTATATTGTTATCCTTATTTAAAAGGTAAAGGGACCACTGACCATTAGGTCCAGTCGTGGCCGACTCTGGGGTTGCGGCGCTCATCTCACTTTATTGGCCAAGGGAGCCGGCGTACAGCTTCCGGGTCATGTGGCCAACATGACTAAGCCGCTTCTGGCGAACCAGAGCAGCGCACGGGAACGCTGTTTACCTTCCCACCGGAGCGGTACCTATTTATCTACTTGCACTTTGACGTGCTTTTGAACTGCTAGGTTGGCAGGAGCAGGGACTGAGCAACGGGAGCTCACCCCGTCGCGGGGATTCAGACCACCGACCTTCTGATCGGCAAGTCCTAGGCTCTGTGGTTTAACCACCCGCATCCTTATTTAGTTGCTAGTTAAAGAATATATTCCTAGTGAGAAATGAATAACAGGTTATCTTTCTTTGTTTCCCGAGTTCTAACTTTATCTTACCATCTTTGGCGATCACTCGTAGCCGAGTAAGATTGTCTTCCATGAACACGGTTTTAACAATGAGTCCGTAAATGACTTTGGAGGCCAATTCTGGATCCACACGTCCTTCCACAGTGGGGACATTGGTTCCTGGGCGGGAGTTGATGGTGTGGATTTGCCAAGCGTGCCTTCCTCTTAGCACGTTTCTCCCTTACTTTCTGAGTTCGAGTGTCTTCAAAGTCCATGACGCCTTTGGTAAAGGCTGTTCTTCAACTGGAGTGCTCGCAGTCAAGTGTTTACCAGTTGTCGGAGCTTATACTACATTTTTTTAGATTTACCTTGAGACAGTCTTTAAACCTCATTTGTTGACCACCAGCATTACGCTTTCCATTTTTAAGTTTGGAATAGAGTAGTTGCTTTGGAAGATGATAATCAGGCATCCGCACAACATGACCAGTCCAACGAAGTTGGTGTTGAAGAATCATTGCTTCAACACTGGTGATCTTTGCTTCTTCCAGTACACTGGCATTAGTTTGCCTGTCTTCCCAAGTGATGTGTAAAAATTTTCAGAGATGCTGTTGATGGAATCTTTCGAGGAGTTGGAGATGGCTTTTGTAAGTGGTCCATGTTTCACAAGTATACAGTAAGGTTGGTAGTAAAATAGATTTGTAAACAAGCATTTGGGTTTCCCTGCGAACGTCCCGGTCCTCAAACACTCTGCTCTTCAATTGGGAGAAAGCCACACTCGCAGAGCTCAGGCGATGCTGGATTTCGGCATCAATGTCTAACTTTAACTTACCATAATCAATGCAGGAAACATCCTTTATATTACCATGCTGACCTTTACATATAAAGACTTAGGAAATCATAGAACCACATGGTTATCACCAATGGAGGCTAAGGCCCGGAAGAGACTCAATATGGAGGCCGGTTGGCTGAAATATTGGGAATTAATAGAAAAAATTGGAGACAAATGGAGGTTGCAGAGCTTGGAGAAATTAAAGAATAAGGTGCAAGATTGGTTACATTACGCCCAAATCCAAGAGGTTTTTAAATTGGACAAAAAGATAGGATTCCAGGTGGAGAAGTCGAAATTAGAGACAGAATTGTTGGAACCAAAGACTAAGGTATTGTCGAGAATGTATAACTTGCTGCTTAAATGGAATACACAGGATGAGACTGTTAAATCAGCCATGATAAAATGGGCTCAGGATATAGGGTATAACATTATGTTTGAGGACTGGGAAAGGTTATGGACCACCGGAATAAAATTCACGGCATGCAATGCTTTGAAGGAGAATATTATGAAAATGATATATAGGTGGTACATGACCCCAGTCAAGCTTGCAAAAATATATCACCTGTCTGATAATAAATGTTGGAAATGTAGAGAGGCTGAGGGGACATTCTTTCACCTCTGGTGGACATGCCCTAAAGTGAAAGCCTTCTGGGAAATGATCTATAATGAACTAAAAAAGGTATTTAAATATACCTTTGTTAAGAAACCGGAGGCCTTCCTCTTGGGCATTGTCGGCCAGAAAGTGTTAAAGAAGGACAGAAGCTTCTTTATGTACGCGACAACAGCAGCAAGAATACTCATTGCAAAGTACTGGAAGACACAAGACTTGCCCACACTGGAAGAGTGGCAGACGCAATTGATAGACTATATGGAATTGGCTGAAATGACTGGCAGAATCCGAGACTTGGGAGAAGAAACAATGGAAGAGGACTGGAAGAAGTTTAAGGACTATCTACAAAAATATTATAAGTTGTACGAATGTTAAGTATTTGCACGATTTAGAAAATACCAGCTCCAGCAAATAGGCTTTGTAAAATAGAAAATTAAGTTATAAGTAAGAAAAGGTCAAAATTTAAGGCAATATTTTGTTTAATTTTAAGGTATGAGTAATTGATAAAAATTACTTTAAATTTAGAAGTATAATATTTGGAAAGTACAAAATAAGGTATGAAATAAGGTAATAATTTGCTGACATTCTGATTATAAATAATGCAGGGTAAGGAGACGCGAGGAAGTCCAGTTAGTTATATAAGAAAAGCTTTATTGAAAGGTTGGTTATATTTTTCTCTTCTTTCTTTTTTATTATGTATTTTGAAAATTTAATAAAATATTTATAAAAAAAAAGGAAATCATAGAACCACAGGATTGAAGAGGTGGAAGGGACCTCAAGAGTAATCTAGTCCAACCTCCTTCAGTGCAGGAATAACAACCAAACTATCCCTGGCCATCCAGCCTCTGTTCAAAAATGTCCAAGGAAAGAGGGTCTTGTCAATTTCTTCCAGGATTGCTCCTTCGTTCATTGAAGGATATATTTTACATCCAAGTTTATGCCCTCCCTACTGATGCCATGAGCTACAGTAACAAGCCATAGAAAAAGTTTCGAACTGCCCACCTATGGATATCTAGCAGGTGGCTTCAACAGTATTTCTGTCCATGCCTGCTAAAAACATTCGTGCCTAGACAAACCTACCCAGGTGCTTAGAAATACTGGGCAGAATTTTAACCTGTTTTAGTATTTTATCTTTTTGTATGTTTTAAAGTATTGCTGCATTTTCATATTGTCTCACTTTATCTTTTTGTAAACCGCTTCAAGGTTTTTCCCCACGATCAAGCCGTGCACAAATTTTATGAAAGAAAGAAATTAAAACCAAAAGTTCAGATTGGCACCTGCCATTACACCGCTGCACTCGGTCTGCTGGACGAAAACATTCACTATGGTCTGTTTCCTTTCAGTGATTGCCCACCACTGCTGGAATGTCTGCCCGAAGTCTGAGGGGATGTAGACAGCAGCAGGGCAGAGGTGCCTTTTCCAAAGTTGACCTCGAAACCCCAGCCGTGACATCGCTTGCCAAGATGCCCACATCTCTCTTCCTCTGGCTGATTCTGCAGAGAACGTCTTGACCCTGAGGCTGCCCACTCCTCATTCCTGCCCGGGCAGCACAAGTGCCTTTAGGTGATGTTGCTGCTGCTGCAATACCTTATGAGTACTTAGCATCTACCTGGAGCAACAGCTGATCACAGGCAGATCACAGGCAGCAGTTTCTGAGAAGGAACATGTGTTTCCCTGGTCAGCAGTGAATTTCACCTTAAGCCCCCATTGGTGGGCCAAGGCACCGCCCATCGATTCTCCCCAATGGTTTGCCACCCCTCTCCTTTTATCTGGCAAAGGCTGGTGGCAGTCTTAAGGCAGCTGAGATTTGGCCTGTGCCATCCCTTCTGTCCAATTATTAGCTTAGGAACTTTGTAAGGAACTATTGTCATGAAGGGACACGGGTGGCGCTGTGGGTAAAACCTCAGTGCCTAGGACTTGCTGATCGAAAGGTCAGCGGTTTGAATCCCCACGGCGGAGTGAGTTCCCGTCTTTCGGTCCCAGCTCCTGCCCACCTAGCAGTTCGAAAGCACCCTTAAGTGCAAGTAGATAAATAGGGACCGCTTACCTAGGGACGCAGGTGGCGCTGTGGGTTAAAGGCTCAGCGCCTAGGACTTGCCGATCGAAAGGTCGGCGGTTCGAATCCCTGCGGCGGGGTGCGCTCCCGCTGCTCGGTCCCAGCGCCTGCCAACCTAGCAGTTCGAAAGCACCTCCGGGTGCAAGTAGATAAATAGGGACCGCTTACCAGCGGGAAGGTAAACAGCGTTTCCGTGTGCGGCTCTGGCTCACCAGATGCAGCTTCGTCACGCTGGCCACGTGACCCGGAAGTGTCTCTGGACAGCGCTGGCCCCCGGCCTCTTAAGTGAGATGGGCGCACAACCCTAGAGTCGGACACGACTGGCCCGTACGGGCAGGGGTACCTTTACCTTTACCTTTTATTGTCATGAAACATGTTCAATGCGGAAAGCTGACTGTTTGCTACATGCACCCCCTCGGTTAATTTATCTCCTGCCATGGGAACAGATGCACCCAGGAGGCTTGAAAAAAGTCAAGGAGGGTTGGCAATACTGAACGTTACGCTCAATTTTTTTTATGGGGGACTAGAAATTCAGGAGCGCAGTGCTGGGTCAAAGCAAAGGCCCAGCCTGTCTTCCAGCCAGATTCCTAGAAGAAGCGGGAGATCAATAGCCCCACCTGGATTCTGACTCATTTCAGAAATTCACTGCTGCCAGCTGGTGCCTTAGAGGGCATTAACAGAGAATTAGGCACATTTATTTCATTTCTGGATTGCTACCCATTACAAAACATCCCAAAGAGATTAACTGCAGAAATAGATTTTTTAAAAAATAGTTACAGTCATACCTCTAGTTGTGTTAGGTTTACGTTGTGTTTTTTTCTGGTTACGAACACGGCATACCCGGAAGTGTTTACTTCCGGGTTCACCGATCTGCGCAGGAGCGATCTGCGCGCTTTGCGCATGTGCAGGAGCGGTTTGCAAACTTCGTGCATGCGCAGGAGTGCTCTATCACGTCATGCGCAGAAGCGGCGCTCTACTTACGGACTTTTCAGGGTGCAAGCGGCACCCTGGAATGGATCGCATCCGTAAGTAGAGGTGCCACTGTACAAATCCAATACAGGTACAGACTGGGACATGGATCCCCACTTAAAAGACTGGAGGGAGCAAAAAGACAAATGAGGCAGTGCCTGTGAGCAATAAGGATGCCTTAATGTTGGCTTTTAGGCATGACACTCTTTACTGGTTGTTGGGGAGAAATCTAGAAGACGAGGGCTATTCCCTCCACGTCTTGCTTGTGGGCTTCCCATTTGAGGCATCCGGTTGGCCACTGTGAGAACAGGAGTCATGGGCCTCATCCAGCAGCCAGGCTCCTTTGACACACTCAATTTATTTTAGGGCACCTCCAGCCTTGTGGCGTGGGCTTGCTTTTGCTTTCCTTCCGCAGCAACTCCTTGACGCAGTATCAGTGCAATATTGCGGATTGTCCCCAGATCAGTCCGCTTCATTAGTTGTTCTGAGACACTTTCCCTGCGTTGCCACATTTTTGCTTTCTGGATGGACACGCTTGCCCTGTAGCACGGCGAAGGGGGGGGCGTTAGAAAAACCCTGCAAGATCAGTGATATGAAAGGTTAGCAGGATTTCAGCAGGAAGTTGTGGGATCTGCACTGATTGGAAATTTAAGCTTAAGTTTCAGTCATGGTCTGTTGCTGGTTGATTTCTTTTTTAAAAAACCCACACAATTTATTGATTTTCCAAAGATACAGTGGTGCCTCGCAAGACGAAATTAATCCGTTCCGCGAGTCTCCGTCTAGCGGTTTTTTCGTCTTGCGAAGCACGGCTATTAGCGGCTTTAAGAAAAAGGAAAAAAACTTGTAAGAACTCGCAAGACGTTTCGTCTTGCGATGCAGGCCAATAGCGAGGCATTTGTCTTGCGGGGCACCACTGTAATTCACACAAAAATAAAAGCAACAACACTACAAAAGAAGTAATTGACTTCCCTCTAGTCCCTTCCTTGGTTCCGTTACTTATCAATGTAGCGCATGTCTTTTGTCCAGTTTGAAACCTGTTTAAATTTCTTATTATCCATTCATAACAAAATTACATGTAATTTTAAAACCCTGCTAATGTATTAACCTGTGTACAATGCTTCTCTATATATGCAATAAACATTTTCCATTCTTCTTTAAATTCATTGTCATCTCTTCCTCTTAAGTTTCATTGTCAATTTTGCCATTTCAGCATATTCCATTGTTTTAACTGAGGTCTGTCATGCAGCTGCACTAACTCTGCTGACCCCTAAGTGTGCCAGTGTCAGTTGGCATCAGTCGCTGTGGTGTTCGGGCATGTGTCTCTGCCTGGGTCCTACTCGAGTGTAGGCTGAACTCCTGACGGGGTGCTGTAGAGGGGGTGCCCCATGTTAGGCTGCAGATGAGCAGGAATGGGACAAATTCATGGTGGATCAAGCTATCGGCAACTAGCCAAGATGTCTCTGCTCTGCCTCCATCGTTGCTTCCCAATACCAGTTGCTGGAAGCCCCAGGAATGGGGAGAGTTGCTCTTGTTCTCTGGTCCTGCCTGCAGGATTCACATAATGGGCATCTGGTTGGCCCCTGTGAGAAGAGGACTAGATGGGCCACTGATTCAGAGAGCCAGTGTGGTGTAGTGGTTATGAGCGGTAGACTCGTAATCTGGTGAACCGGGTTCGCTTCCCCGCTCCTCCACCTGCAGCTGCTGGGTGACCTTGGGCCAGTCACACTTCTCTGAAGTCTCTCAGCCCCACACATCTCACAGAGTGTTTGTTGTGGGGGAGGAAGGGAAAGGAGAATGGTAGCCGCTTTGAGACTCCTTCGGGTAGTGATAAAGCAGGATATCAAATCCAAACTCCTCCTTCTTCTTCAACAGGTCTGTTCTTGAGTTCTTATGTTTGAATGATTTTAAACCAAGACCACTGGTCCTGTTAGCTAGGGATCATGGGAGTTGTAGGCCAAATCATCTGGAGGGCCGAAGGTTGCCTATGCCTGTTTTAAACCATGAACAGACTCTGCTCTTTTCCGGTACAGTGGTACCTCGGGTTAAGTACTTAATTCGTTCCAGAGGTCTGTTCTTAACCTGAAACTGTTCTTAACCTGAAGCACCACTTTAGCTAATGGGGCCTCCTGCTGCCGGAGCCCGATTTCTGTTCTCATCCTGAAGCAAAGTTCTTAACCCGAGGTACTATTTCTGGGTTAGCGGAGTCTGTAACTTGAAGCGTATGTAACCTGAGGTACCACTGTACTTTCTTTTTCTTGTGTTAAATATTTGACGACTCCTATTCAAATGAGACTTCTTCATGTCAGGCAGCAGGTGTCGCCCTTGGACAATAATGAATGTAGCTCTACTTGCTGCAGCAAAGGTACCGTTCAAAGAACTGTACTGGCTTTGTGAATACTCCAGGTCCTGACAATGGTGTGTGGAAACGGGGAGTACCCACGTCCCACGAGAAAAAAAACTTGAAGCTTACAACCCTCCCTTATTTATTATTTCATTTATATCCCACCTTTTTCTCCAAGTGGGTTCTCCCCCTCATTTAATCCCTGCAACAACCCTGTGAGGTAGGTCGGGCTGAGGGACAGTGACCTGCTCTCCAGGTCGCCCAGTGAGCTTCAAGGCCGAGGGGCGATTGCAGCCCTGGTCTCCCGGGTCACATTCTGACACTGCAACCTCCACGCTGCAGTGCCTTTGAAGGATGCTCAGCCAAAGGCACCTTCAGAGCTTCCCACTTAATGGAGCAGACGAGGACATTAGAGGCCTGGCCAGAGGATATGGACCCATTCCTCAGATGCCTGAACAAGGCTAGCATTGGATTGGTCAATGTGATTCCTGCATTGCTAGATGGTCTAGCATTGGTCTAGATGGCCCTTGGGACCCCTCCACCTGAAATTCTATGATAGCATTGCTGGACTGAAATTGCCAGGGGGCACTGAGCCCATTGTGCAAAGCTGCTTGTTGCCCCCACCCCTTGGGCAGGGACATGCTGTCTGTTACGGCCAGCACAATATGCAAACCTTACCTTCAACTCCCCACCCCATGCTTTTGAAATAAAAAGCCTAAGATCGGTTGCCAACTGGGGGTAAGACTTGGATGGGGACCCAGGCCACAGACCCACCTGACATGAGTTCAGCCATAATGCATCCCCACTCTGCCTGCCTGGTCTTTTTTTCCCTTTCAATTTTTTAAATTTATTTTCCAGATTTATAACAAACATAAACAACAACAAAAAACATTACAATATAATAAACAAACAAACATACAAACATTTATACTATTATAATCTCACTTGTGTTACCATTGTTAGATGACTTCCTCAAATCCCTCTAGCTGAGTTTCCATGAATCATTGTAGCTGTTTTCCAATACTAATTTCTAATAAAATTAACCTAATCAATTAACACCTTTCTTATCATATTGACATATATCCACAATGTTATGCAATGTAAAACATTTAACTCCTAAGCCAAGTACACAAATAGTACTACTTACGGTATATTTTTACTAAATAATCCTTAAATTTCTTCCCTTCTTCTTGATACTCCTCCTCCTTCTGTTCGCGGATTCTTCCGGTCAGGTCAGCCAGCTCCAAAAAGTCCATCCTCTTCATCTGCCATTCCTCCACTGTTGGTATTTCTTGTAATTTCCAATATTCGGTTAACAAAATTATTGCTGCAGTTGTGGCATGCAAAAACAGTCTAACATCTTTCTTGGGGAATTCCAAACCTGTTATTCCAAGTAGAAAGGCTTCTGGTTTTTTATTAAAAGTATATTTCAACATCTTTTTCAACTCATTATCAATCTTTTCCCAGAAGTCTTTCACCTTGGGACACACCCACCACATATGGAAAAAGGCAACACAAACCAGCTGCTCTGACCCACTTAGCTTGCAAGTCTGTTGTTCTTAGAGAAAACTAATTTTGCAACCTTGCAGACTTTGGCTAGTAGTTTCCTGCTATTGTCAAAAGTACTGTGCTCCAGAGGGAGGCGGTCAAGGCAGCAAGCAAATTTCAGAGGAGCCAAGCACCCAACGCCTAGCTGGAGACTGACCTTCGGTCCAGTAACTGGGGTAGGGCTTGACTGAAATCAAAGCAGTTCGGGACAAGGAGGGAGGGAGAGCTAAGGAACAGTCACTCCCCAGCCCAGGGCTAGGCAACCGAAGGCCCGGGGGCCGGATGCGGCCCAATCGCCTTCTCAGTCGGGCCCACGAATGGTCTGGGAATCAGCATGTTTTTACATGAGTAGAATGTGCCCTTTTATTTAAAATGCATCTCTGGGTTATTTGTGGGGCACAGGAATTCGTTCACCACCCCCCCCCCCAAATATAGCCCAGCCCCCCACAAGGTCTGAGGGACAGTGGACCAGCCCCCTGCTGAAAAAGTTTGCTGACCCCAGCCCCAGTCCATCACCTTCCCCTCTTTCAGTTTCCCTTGTCCTGGCCTCCTGTGTTGAAATATCTGGGTGAGCGGAGACAGCTTGCAGAGCACACAGCACCCTATGCTAATAATAGCAGCCCTGCAGAGCTTGGTGTGAAGGGAGTTTGCTTGCAAGGAAGCCATAATACCTTGGAGTTGTACCCTACTGCGGAATGATTAGCTGCTTCCAAGTGGAAGGCTGCCTTTTAAGATAAGAGGTCTTTTGCAAGGGGGACTCCTTCAGCGTCTCCTAATCCAAGACTAGGAATTATGGGATGGGATGAATTGTGCCCCAGGAAGAACAGTGCCTCGTCTCAGTTTCTTAATTCAGCAAAGGCAGTGGGAAATAATCAAGGCCACCCCAAGTCATTTTGCTGCCTGAGCCAAAGATGGCACCCCTGCTTCCGCCAATTCAATATATGGGAGCTGGGGATGGAGGCGAGAATTTGTTTCATAAAATCACAGAATGGTAGAGTTGGAAGGGACACCCCAAGAGTTAAATACTCCAACCCCTACAATGCAGGTAAAGGTAAAGGTAAAGGGACCCCTGACCATTCGGTCCAGTCGTGGCCGACTCTGGGGTTGTGACGCTCATCTCGCTTTATTGGCCAAGGGAGCCGGCATGCAGCTTCCGGGTCATGTGGCCAGCATGACTAAGCTGCCTCTTGCGAACCAAAGCAGCGCACGGAAATGACGTTTACCTTCCCGTTGGAGTGGTACCTATTTATCTACTTGCACTCTGACATGCTTTCGAACTGCTAAGTTGGCAGGAGCAGGGACCGAGCAACAGGAGCTCACCCCCGTCGCGGGGATTCAAACTGCTGACCTTCTGATCGGCATGTCCTAGGCTCTGTGGTTTAACCCACAGCGCCACCCATTGCAATTGAAAGCATCCCTAACAGATGGGATCTATGAGAGTCACACTCTCCCCAAAAGTATGCAAAGTGAAACACAGCCATCCTTGGAGACTGGCACTTCTCTGTATGTTGCGATGCAGTTATCTAACTGGTGTCTACAAAAATCCATACATTTGAGCGAGGCATGTACAGGAATGAAGGCAGGAGTGAAAAGAGAATCCAAAATGCATGGCATTCAGGAAAACAGCTTGCAGAGATGTGTGCATGAGTCAAGTGCCATACGAATGGCCTCGGGGATTCATCAAGAACACCACCAAGCCTGAAGTGAGGGCATCTGTCCTGTAAGGGGAAAGGGACAAATTTGTTAATTTCAGTTTCCCTCCCCGCCCCCAATCCAAAATCCAGATCTACCTTTCTATAGCAGTTTGCCAATTTTTCTCTGAAGTACAGTGGTACCTTGGGTTACATATGCTTCAGGTTACATAAGCTTCAGGTTACAGACTCCGCTAACCCAGAAATAGTACCTCAGGTTAAGAACTTTGCTTCAGGATGAGAACAGAAATCATGATCTGGCAGTGCAGCGGCAGCAGGAGGCCCCATTAGCTAAAGTGGTGCTTCAGGTTAAGAACAGTTTCAGGTTAAGAACGGACCTCCAGAACGAATTAAGTACTTAACCCGAGGTACCACTGTACTCACAAAACTTCACCAGCATTTTAGTGCCAATTTCTCCCAATAAACATATTTTCTTTGTATGCAGTCTTGAGTAATGCTCATTTTTGCAAGCACTTTCAATTAACATAATGCATTTTTGTATGCTATTTTCATCAGGATAGGCGTGTTTTTAATGCACACTTTCCTGCGATAGAAGCACACAACATTCAGCTGGAAAACTGCCTTGAAGGATTCAGAGAAGTCAGATTTTATTTTGGCACTCTGCTTTGAGAAATATGAACCAAGAAATTCCTAATGAAAATGCAAACAGGACATAGGCTCCCCTTTCCTTTTCACACGATGTACCTAACACAGCAAAAAAAGTTTAGTTTTTAATGTATAAATTCTGGAATTTATTTTGAACTCAGAGAGAAATGGATTACCTGCGTGGTTGATATGTTTTGGATATGGCTCAGGACCACAGTACCTCAAGGACCACCTGTCCCCATAAAAACTGATCTCAATTCCGCACTTATCATTTAGGGCCTTCTTCACATGCCTCCTCCATGTGAGGTTCAGAGGGTGGCAACATGAGAACTGGCCTTTTCCACAATAGCTCCCCGTTTGTGGATTGCTCTTCTTTAGGTGCCAGGTGAAAATGTTCGTCTTCAACCAGGCCTTGAGGTGATTAATATTCTACAGCCTTTTAAATGTGCTTGTGGGATAGGGGGAGTTAATTGCGTTCTTGTTTTCGTTTTAACTATTTATTTGTGTGTTTATCTTGTGTTTTTATATTGTGAACCACCCTGAGATCTTTTGGTGAAAGGCAGTATATAAATCTAATCTTATCTATCTATCATCTATCTATCTATCATCTATATCTATCTATCTATCTATCTATCTATCTATCTATCTATCTATCTATCTATATCTATCTATCTATCTATCTATCTATCTATCTATCTATCTATCTATCTATCATCTATCTACTGTATCATCTATCTATCTATATCATCTATCTAATCTGCAGTATCTATCTATCATCTATCTATCTATATCATCTATCTATCTATCTATCTATCTATCTATCTATCATCTATCTAATCTATCTATCTATCTATCTATCATCTATCTATCATCTATCTATCTATCTATCATCATCTATCTATATCTATCTATCATCTATCTATCTATCTATCTATCTATCTATCTATCTATCTATCTATCATCTATCTATCTCTATCTATCTATCTATCTATCTATCTATCTATCTATCTATCTATCATCTATCTATCTATCATCTATCTATCTATCTATCTATCTATCTATCTATCTATCTATCTATCTATCTATATCTATCATCTATCTATCTATCTATCTATCTATCTATCTATCTATATCTATCTATCATCTATCTATCTATTTATATCTATCTATCGTTCTGTCATTCTATCGTTCTATCTATCATCTGTTTGTTTCTTTGAAGCTGCATTTTTCCCCTTTTTATGTTTTTTAATTATTATTCAGTGAAGATTTTTCTTTTTTTTAAATGCAAACAGGAGCAAATTTCCCTCCCCTCCCTACATCCTGAGCCAGAAAATTGGCCTTTCAAATCCTTCCATGTCTCTCCAAGGTTTCAGGCTGTGGACTTTCCTGCCACATGGCAACAAAGCCTTTTCAGCGGAGAGACCGGGAATCAAACCTGGTTCCTGCTGTGTGCAACACACAGGGCTTGGCCACTAAGCTGTGGTCCCTATGTGATGCAGAAGCGTCAGGGAGCATGGCCAAGGGCCATTCCTGGCGCACGTCCACCACCTCTCTCCCAGTGAGTTTGAAGACATGCATTTCCCCTTCACACTTCGCAGCACACACAGTGAGCACACAAGACGGACAGCTGCCATGTCAAGGCAAATTGGCAAGCAGTATTGGGGAAGACAGGAAGGCCATTGCCAGGCTGAGGAAATCTTAGCTGATTCATCAAATGAGTGTTTAATCATTTGACACACATATATTTGCGTATGACTAAAAGCAAGAGGCTTTTCTGTGGGGGAGGGATGGATGGAAAAACGCTATTTTGTTGGTTTGTGGATGGTGCCAAGATGGAGCCATTTTCAGATATCTGAAGGGCTGTCACCTGGAATCATATCATAGAATTGCAGAGTCCTCAGGAATCAGATGGAAGGTGGAGCCAGCTTGTTTTCTGCTGCTCCAGAGGAACTGAACCAGCGGATTCGGGTGACAAGAAATGATTGAGATTCGGACCACGCATTAGGAAGAACTTTCTATCAGTAAGAGCTGTTTGACAGTGGAATGGACTCCTTTGCAAGGTGGACTCTCATTTGTTAGAGGTTTCTGAGCAGAGGCTGGATGCCCATCCATCATGGATGCTTTAGTTGTCATTCCTGCATTGCAGGGGGTTGGAGTAGATGACCTTTGGAGGTCCCTTCCAGCTCTATGATTCTAAGATTCTGCTATCTTACGGTGTGCGTGTGTGTGGGTTCTTTAGGTAGCAAGTGTGGGAATGTTCAGGGATGCAGGAGAGGATATATTGTTTGCTTATAGCCTTTTCCAACTTGTGTAAACAAGTTCACAATTTAGCAGAGTAACATTCCCCTTTTTAAACTTGCAGCGGATGCATTTGCTCAGGCTCGCTAAAGCCTCTATAATAACTGTTCTGGTATTTCCCCCTTATTCCCTCATAAAAGATAAGACACGGCAGTCTTCAATAAAAGTATAAAAAGAGTTTACTCACATTCTGTTCACAGTCGGATCCCAGAAGGCAGACTTAGCTTAGAAAAGTAACATACTGTATACCTAGAAACTATCTCATAAGGAGACAGTCCCTTTGGGATTTTCTTTATGTATGCCACCACAGCAGCAAGAATTCTACTGGCAAAGTATTGGAAGACGCAAGAACTACCTACTCTGGAAGAATGGCAAACAAAGGTGATTGACTTTATGGGACTGGCCGAGATGACGGGCAGAATCCGTGACCAGGGGAAAGAGACAGTGGAAGAGGACTGGAAGAAATTTAAAATATATCTCAAGAACAATTGTAAAATTGACGAATGTTAAGATGTCAGGGGGTAAGAGGTAAAGAAATTGCAGCAGTAATCAAAAAAAACTAAAGGAACTTTTATGAAAGGGAATTAAGATAATGGTCCTAAGGGTTGCTAAAGAATCACTAAACAAGAATGCAGGGATGGGGAGGTATGGGGAAGTCAAAAGAAAGAAGGGTATGAAACGATCAGTTGGAAATTATGTTGTTTTGTGGTACTTTTGTTAGCTGTTTGAAAAACGAATAAAAATTATTATAAAAAAAAAAAAGGAGACAGTCCCTTTGTCCTCTCTTGGCTGGGCATCTTTGGCTAAGCAGATGTTGCTTCTTTGATGCATGTAGTGAAAGAGAGAGAGATGGCTGCCCTGCCCTGTGCTTTTGTCATTACCTGCACAGGTGAGGCCACACCCACCTCTAGTCACATGCAGAGGAAGTCTGTCCCAGCCCAGAATGAAACAGGAAGTTTACCTGCTGGCTGGACAAACATTCCTCCCCATGTGTAAACATGTTCACTCTAGGAATCTTGTACTTGACTGCCCTTGTGTTTCGTATCCCACAGCAAGGTGTCCTGCTTTACTTGCTCCCAAATGTGGTAAGTCAGCTTTGCTGTGTTCGGGGGCCCTCCTGCTCATTCTTCTGAGCCTTCTGCCCCCAAGCCCTTCCCTGGGTCACAACTTGGCTTCTCCCAAAGAATCCTGGGAAACATAGCTGGCCAAGGGTGATAGGAATTCTAGCTCTGAGAACTCTAAATCTGAGAGCCCATGTGGTGTAGTGGTTAGAGTGTCAGCCTACAAACTGGGACACCAGGGTTCAAATCCCACCTCCTTTGCCATGAAGCTCACTGGGTTACCTTGGGGACCAGTCTCTCCCTCTCTCAGCCTAACCTACCTCACAGGGTTATGGTGGGGATTCAATGAAGGAAGAGGGAACCAGGTTAGCCACACTTACGTCCACAGAAAAGTTGGAATATACATGAGATAAATAAATATGCATGAGATTTGAATGCATATGTGGGAAGCATTGAAACAGGAATTCCACTCTACCCCAGGGAAGGTTAACCTGTGGCCTTATAGATGCTGCTGTGGACCCCAACTCCCATTTCCCTAGTCCATTGGCTTTGCTGGAGTCCAATAACACAAATTGCCCACTCTTTCTCTGCACTGTGGCCATACAGAGCTGTTGTTGCTGTTGCTGTTTATGTTGGTCCAGCCCAGGCTTCCTCAGCCTCGGCCCTCCAGATGTTTTGAGACTACAATTCCCATCATCCCTGGCCACTGGTCCTGCTAGCTAGGGATCATGGGAGTTGAAGGCCAAAAACATCTGGAGGGCTGAGGTTGAGGAAGCCTGGTCCAGCCAATCCTGGTGAAAATAAAGCATGAATGTTTAAACAGCCTGTGAAATAACATTTACTTTTTGGAGCAATATATTGCTTTGCTCATTTGATCTAATCTCCCCAAATGCAGTTCAATATGCAGCTTGCCTGATTCAGCGTTATCAATAATGTATTGCTTAATTTAAACCATTCATAAAAAAAAAATCCGCAAGAGCCTGTGGCAGAGTCTGTTTCAGAGAGTGCAATGACCACCCGCTCCGTGCCTTAATGAAAGACAAAGGGGCAGTTTTGTGCTCATTTATGCTGTGCATGCTGCAGTTGAATCGGCTTGGGAGGTTAGCTCAGGGAGGCCAAAAATTACTGGACTGGACATCAAAGGAGCCTTCTGGATCCAGCCAGTGGTCCACCTAGTCCAGAATCCTGCTCTCACAGTGGCCAACGAAATGCCCCAGTGGTCAGCCCATAAGCAGGACCTGAGCACAACAGCATTTAAACATATTAAAAATATGATCTGGGGATCATATTTTTAAAATACTCACACTATGTCTGGGGAGACACTGGCTCCACCCACTCCCAGCTTTGGCCCCACCCAGCATCAACATGTGGCCCTAGACAGGACCCACACACAGACCAGTGAAAACATATTCCACAGTGGGATACAAGGTTCATATTTTTTAAAAATGAACGCTCTGACACAAGTCCTTCAGTGTTGTCATGGAAAAGATCACAGAGGGGGAAATGAACTGCACACCTGAAGCAAGTCTGGCAGTCTAAATCTCCATATTGTTAAACGAAGAGCAATCCCTTGCCATATTTTTGCCTTTGGTTGGAATACAAAATTTATATGGTTTCAGTACATTGTGTCTATACCTGAACTGGTCTGTTTATATCTTGGATGTAATGTTGTTCTATAATTAATTCATATGTTACTTGCTCAGATAAAATTGCACAATGTTTTTGTCTGCAATTTTATCTGCAGTACAGTTTTGCTGCATAATGTTGTAATGGGGTCTATTGATGAAGGGCAGTGTGTATTCTGGGTTACAAACCAGCAATGGGCAACCTTCAAAGAACTGTGGACTGTAAACTGGTGTGCACGACAGACCCTGTGGCGGCAGGGTGTGCATGTGCGGAGGTGTAAATGACTCTCACTGACTACCACCGGATCTAGTTCATCGTTTGTGTTGAATTGCTTAAAATAAACAATTTTACTGGGAGTGTGAATAAATTAATTGCAATTAATGGTTCCCTTAGTGGGCCATGCAAAGTGCCCTTCAGAAAGTGTATATTTCAGGGGTCAGCAAAGTTTACCTTGCCTGGGCCAGTTCCTCCAGTGGAGATCCCTGTGTGGATCGGATTGCGCATGTGCAAGCGAACTTGCGCACCCGCAATTTCTGGCGTCTGTAGACACGATTTCCAATGTCTGCACCTGTGCAGATGCGATTTTCAGCATCTGCGCATGCACAGGCATGATTTTCGGCACCACAGAAGCAAGTCCCTGTGCTGCACTGGGACTTGCCGAGCGGGCGGCTCTGTTCGGGGGTGGCTCATGGGCCGGTTAAACGACCCCCGTGGGCCACTTGTGGCCCATGGGCCTTAGGTTTTCGACCCCTGGTCTATTTTGTTTGAGTAAGGAAGAAGACCTGCACTGCTTTCACTTGTGGGGTGGGGGGTGGGTGGGTGCATGACTGCTGACCTGTAGGTCTCGGGACTCTCCCAGGCTCTGCACCTCCGAAGCCACCCCCCTCCCCAGCCCTGTTCTGCCCTCTCCTTGAGCGCCTTCGCCTGGCGAAGACGACATATCAGACGACACAGCGATTCTTCAAACAGCTCTTGTTTATTCACAGACCAGGACAGAACTGAACTGAAGGGCTCAGTCAGCCTGCTTATATAGAGCTCCAGTTCCACGTTACTGTAACAACTTTCTAAAACTATCCAATCACTGAACGTCACTTTCGATCCTTCATTTGCATAACTATCTACAGTATCCCCCTGCTGGCCCAGGGTGAGAACTTCAGTACATAACAAGGGGGTTGGACTAGATCGGTGTTTCCCAACCTTGTGCCTCCAGCTGTTTTTGAACTACAACTCCCATCATCCCTGACTAGCAAGACCAGTGGCAAGGGATGATGGGAATTGTAGTCCAAAAACAGCTGGAGGCGCAAGGTTGGGAAACACTGGACTAGATGACCCTAAGAGGTGCCTTGCAACTCTGCAATTCTGATTGTAGAGGTGGGTTCTATGGAGCGCGTCCATAGAAAACCACCGGCTTTTGCGCGGCGCGCACATAGGTTACTGCCAGGGCTGGCTGGTTCACCCATGAGGTGAGGTGAAGCGACTGCCTCCGGCGGCAGGATCCGCTGGGCGCGGTCAGATCCGGGCGGCCCTGGCGGGGGCTGCTGCTATGTCTGCCCCAGCAGCGGCTGCAGCTGCTGCAGCTTCCCCTCCAGCTGCCGCCTCTTTCCGACAAGCAAGCGCAGCGTTACTTCCTGGCGTCACCCGCACCCTGCTCGCCCACGGGGCGGAGAGGGACCATCGAGCAAAGCCTTGCAGGTGCTTTTTCTGAGAGTCCGCTCCCCACCCCATCCCGCGTTCGTGCTCAGCTTTGCTCCCTGGTTTTGCGATCAGGAAATGCAATTTGCCTTTCTCACTTCCATTCCCGGGTGTGTTTACTCAGAACAACGAGACTTACTTACACAAGTAAGAGTGTGCACCAACTTCAGTCCTCATTTTCATTTCTTGCCTCGCTTTGGCCTTCTGATTCCCCTTCTCTCCTCTTTTGGAGACACCCTCACTTGCAACCAAATCTCCGGCTTTTCGACAGAGTTACTTTCAAAAGCGCCGGGTTTCTCGCGCGAAAGGGGCGCTTTCACAGCTCCCTGGCCCGGTTGCTGCTCCTGCACAAAGCACAGAAAACTAAGGTAGGCATTTTGTGTGTGGGGGGGGGGGGGGACGGGCACAGCCGGACCACCTACTTTCCTCTCCTTGAATTGTGTGTCGTTCTGAACTGCGTTTTGAGTGAGAGAAACACCATATGCAACAGCGGTGCGATTTATGCCATGGCCTTTGCTATAAAAAAGAGGCGCGTCTCCTGCGCCCGCGCGCGTAGGACCCTTAACAAACGATTATTCTTGCGGGCGCAATTTTCTAATTCAGAGAGGTCAGAGTCTTGCTCTGCCTTGCTCTGCCCACTTTTTGTTCCCGACAGGCTGGTGCAAGAAGGGTCGCCACAATAAGATGTGGCCCTTGCAGTGGCGTAGCGTGGGTTGTCAGCACCCGGGGCAAGGCAAGTAATTTGCGCCCCCTAACCCGTGGATTTGCGCCCCCTAACCCTAACCCCCAGATGTTGCGCCCGGTGCGGCCGGCCCCCCCTGCACCCCCCACGCTACGCCACTGGGCCCTTGGGCTAAATGCCCCCCTCCGCCAAGGACAAATGTCACTTCCAGCACTCTGCCCCGCAACACGTTCCCTTCTTTAAATTATAAAGTACAACCTGAAAAGCAGCCTGTCGAGCTTATTCTTTTAGTGTGCGGGAGGCTGGCGCAGGGGTCCAGTTCTGGCAATGAAACACTTGGGAGATTTTGCTGGAACTGAGTTCAGGAGGAGGTGGCGAGGAGAAAAAGGAGGAGGAGGATTCGCACCAGGACCCTTCGCGAAGCTTCTTGTTGCAACAGCTGATTTTCCTCTCAAATATCAGGATCGTGTGAATTATTGTGCCGCGTGGGGGATGAGGGAGATTGTTTTTACTGAGGGCCTGAGATTATTTCGTGTTTTTATAATGAATTTGCACTTTGTACTTAAATCAATAAAAAATATTAATTAATAAAGGAAGCGGGAATAATGGGATGGGGGTGGGGCAGAGAGAGTAGGATCAGAGGGATCTCGACGGCTCCTGCCTTCCATCCGTTCTGATCTCCTCCTAGATCCCCAGATACAATTCTCTGCTCAGCTATTTGCTTCCAATTTGCGCCTCAAAGGCGGATTAAATAGTAATAATATTAATAATCATAACAGCAGCAGCCCACCTGCCGGCTGGATTGCTGCGGAGTGGCGGAGGGCGAAGGAGGGTGACTTGGAGACATATTGACGTGATAAATATTGCATGGTCTTTACTTGGGGGTGGGCATAGGCTGCGATTTCTACATCCACCCAAGGAGGTGGGATAAGCGAGGCGCATCCCCGGGCGCCTCGGGCGCGCGCTTGGCCTCTCCTAGTAATAGAGATTGTGATTTTTTTTATTATTTTTTTTAAAGTGGGTTGGAATTGAGGAGGTGCGGGAGGAAGGGAGAGGAGGGGGCGAGCTCAGCGCCGCCGCCGCCGCCGCCGCCGCCGCCGCCGCCGTCTTCAGGCAGACCCAGGGCTAGGAGGCATCTCCGGGGCCGGGGAGAGCCTCTCCGCCGCTCTTCTTCGCGTTCGGGACGGGAGCCTCCATGGCGGCGCCTTCGGTCCTGCGCCGGGAGTTCCGCAGGACTCGTCCGGTCGTGGGGTCCCTCCTGGTGATGCTGCCGCCCTAGAAGGGACCCTTGGGAGCCCAGGATGGAACGGTAAGGGAGGCGGGCACGGCTTGGGCTTGCGTGAGAGAGGGGACCTACATCCCGTGAAGGAACCCAGTGAAGATGGGATGTTGGTACCCAAGGCGGCTGCATCCGGGGAGATGAGCGAGGAAGGATGCGCTCGCGGGCGCAGGGCAGAGTCCGCTGTCGGGGCTCAGCGGAGTGTAGGGGACGGGGCTGGGGGGGCGCTGAAGCTGCTCGCCCCGGTTTGCAGACCAGAAGGCTCTCCTAAAGCGCAGAGTAAAGGCTTAGGAAGGGACATAGCAGAGCCAGGCTGGGAACACAAAGATAAACCGCCGTGCACCTCCCGAAAGGAGTGGCTGGGTGTGTGGTACGGCGGCGGGGGGGGGGGGGGAGGTGTGAATCTCTACATCTCTCGTAGCTTTAGAAGAGGATGGGACCCATTCATGGAGAGGAGGGGGCTATGGAGGTCTACTAGCCACTATGAGGACGCTCTGCCTCCACAGTCGGAGGCAGCGATGCTTCCGTTGCTGGCAACGCCGTGAGGGGAGAGGGCTGTTGTCCTCGAATCCTGCTGGGGGACCAATGTAAGAACAGGATGCTGGACTGGATGGGCCACCGGAAAGGACCCCCAGGGGTCATCTAGTCCACACCCTGCAATACAGGATTACATTATTCTGAGATTCTTATCTCCATATGGAGGTTAGGTTGTGTAGTGGGGTGGGGTGACGTCGAGGGGCTGCCGTCGGGGCTAGAAACCGGAGGAAGTCTGCGCTGGGATCTACGGGGGTCGATCCGTGTCACCTGGAGGACAAGCGGGGTTAGACGAGGAAGAAGGGGGTGTCTCGGGGCTGATCTGCAAGTTGGACGGAGAAAGAGAAGGAGCAAGGCAGGAGAGGAGAGGGGCTGGCTAGAGAGAGAGGACAGCCTCTATATCATTTCGAAACCCCTTATTTTTCTGGGCGCTGGCAGTCAAACAGAGCGAGCGGGAAAGAGCCTGGGTGCTCCTTTTCTCCTGAGAAGCCCCTCTCTCATTTACTGACTTTTCTGCTCCCCACAGAAAGAGAGTAAGGTTGCAATCCTGGGAACAAGCCCCGCTGAATCCACGAGAAGCCAGGGTTAGGGCTGCAGCCTCAGAGCGTCGCAGAGCTCGAGGGGCGTTGCTTCCCAGCGCCCGGGAAAGGGTGGCCTCGGCAGAGAGCGCGGAAAGGAGGGAGGGGCCCGTGGCTCAGCGCCAGAGCCCCTGCTGGGCATGCAGAAGGCAGCTCCAGGTAGCGCTGGGCTGAAATCCTGGACAGCCGCTGCTACCAGCCAGTATCGACAATACTGGGCTAGATGGATTAACGCTGGCAAACGGAGAAATAGGAGGAGACGCCTAAGGACTCCCACTGCCACCAGCCCCAGCACGCGTGGCCAATGGTCCTGGCTGATGGGAGTTGTAGTTGAGTGGCCGCGGTGGCTGACGGCGGATGTTTTTGGAGGTAGGAGACCGCCTGCTGGCTATGCTGTAGACCAACTCTGACCGTGGTCCTCTACTTTCTCTCCCCGCACCCTTGCAGGGCTAAGATGCTGTCGGGGGCGTCCCCGCTGCTGCTGCTGCTGCGCTGTTGGCTGGCGGCGACCTTCCTGTGGGCCCCGATCCGCGGCTGCCCGGAGCCCTGCGCCTGCGTGGACAAGTACGCCCAGCAGTTCGCTGACTGCGCCTACAAGAACCTGGAGGCGGTGCCGTCCGGGCTGCCGTCGAACGTGACCACCCTGAGTCTGTCGGCCAACAAGATCGCTGAGCTGCGCAGGGGCTCCTTTGTGGAGGTGACGCAGGTGACCTCCCTGTGGCTGGCGCACAACCGGATCGGGGTCATTGAGGAAGGCACCCTGGCCATCCTGGTGCAGCTGAAGAACCTGGACGTCAGCCACAACCAGATCGCCGACTTCCCCTGGGGAGACCTGCGCAACCTCAGCGCCCTCCAGCTCCTCAAGATGAACAACAACCGGATGTCCCACCTGCCGGGAGAGGCGTTCCGCACCCTGCGGGACCTGCGCTCCCTCCGCATCAACAACAACCGCTTCTCCGAGGTGGCCGAGGGGACCTTCGAGGCGCTCACCTCCCTGTCCCACCTGCAGATCTACAACAACCCCTTCAACTGCACCTGCCAGCTCATGTGGCTCAAGAACTGGACCGAGAACACCTTGATCTCCATCCCAGACCGCAACGCCATCACCTGCGCCGCCCCGGAGCCCTGGAAGGGGCTCCCTTTGGCCAAGGTGCCCTACCTGCACTGCGCGCCCCCTAGCGTCCGCTTGAGCTACCACCCCAACCTGGACCGCACGCGGCTCTCCTACGGCTTGGCTCTGGCCTTGCACTGCCACGCCCTGGGCCTCCCGCAGCCCGAGGTCACCTGGAGGATCCAGGCCGCCGGCGAGACCCTGGAGATCAAGGCGCCGGCGGCGGCGGAAGGAGAAGGCAACGCCCTGCCCTCCGACGGCTGGTCCAGAGGAGACCGGGAGAGGTTCCAGGCCTTCGGCAACGGCACGCTGCTCATCCCGCATCTCAGCAAGAAGGAGGAAGGCACCTACACCTGCCTGGCTGCCAACGAGATGGGCAGCAACCAGAGCTCGGTCCACGTCGCCGTGGCGGACGCCCCCGCGAAGGACTCGGCGGGCTCGCTGGGGGACCGCAAGGCCCAGCCCGGGGATCGGAAGCCGGAGGGCAAGGCCTCCAAGAACAGCGTCATGAAGGCCGAGGAGAGGACCAAGCTCCTTCCGGAGAGACCCACGCCCAGGAGCTACCACGCGCCCGGGCCCCGGAACGCCAGCGGGCCGTCGGGGCCGCCCGTCTTGGCCAAGCAGTGCGGCTCCAGCGAGGCCCCTCAGTACGTCTCCAACCACGCCTTCAACCGCAGCGGAGCCCTCAAGCCCCACAGTTTCGACCTGGGGGTCATCGCGCTGGACGTCTCGGAGAGGGAGGCCAAAGTGCAGATCAGCCCTTTCTACGCCCAGCCAGAGAAGGTTCACCTGAGGAGGCTCTACCTGTGCGAGGCGGGCCGGAGGGGCCACTCCCTGGTGCAGTGGTCCCAGATCGAGGAAGGGGTGAACTCCTACTGGTTCCAAGGCCTCAGCCCCGGCACCAACTACTCCGTCTGCATGAGTTACGTCGGGGAGGACTGCCAGGTCCAGGTGGTCTTCACCACCAAGCGGGAGGTGCCCTCGCTGGTCATCATCGTGGTGGTGAGCGTCTTCCTCCTGGGTCTGGCCACCATCCCTCTGCTGGGCGCCACCTGCTGCCACCTGCTCTCCAAGTACCAGGGCAAGACCTACAAGCTCATCATGAAAGCCCAGAACCCGGACCAGATGGAGAAGCACATGGCGGCGGACTTCGACCCGCGGGCCTCCTACCTGGAATCCGAGAAGAATTACGACCCCAGTGAGGTGGGGGAAGGGGAAGGCGAGGAGGAAGAGGAGGAGGAGGCGAGGGCGGAGGGAGAGGCGGAGGGGCGGAGGGGGCTACCTGGGGGCCGACAGCTGGAGAGAGACGAGAGCCTGGTCGCCAGCTCCATCCCGGAGTCCCAATCCAAAACAAACCCGGAGGAATTCGAAGTGGGCTCCGAATACAGTGACCGGCTCCCGCTCGGAGCCGAGGCTGTGACGATCTCCCAGGAGATCAACGGCAACTACAGGCAACCGCCCCGTTGAGGCTTCCCTCGGGCGGTTCCCGGAGCTCCGGGCGCGCAGAAACCGAAGGGAAGCGCCCTTCTTCACTGGGGCTCGGGCACCGCTTGCCTGATCGGCTGCGACCTTCTCTGGAAAGGTGCTCCTGCCGCCGGGAAGGGATGTCTCCCCAACACCGAGAGCGTCCAGCAGCCGGCGCCTAAGGCTGGCTTTGTTCAGGGGCTGATTTTAGGAGGGATTCCCCCCCCCCCGGATTTATAGAGATGTCCTAAGTATTCGGGCAAAAGAATGGATTGGGTATGGGCAACACAGCCTGGAGAAATTCACCCCCCCTTTTCTTGAAAACCCTCTACTGCATATGCTCCAAACACAAAAGCTTACGTTTTCCACCCCACCCCATCACCTGTCTTCTAAAACGCACCCCCTTTCCCACGCACTCCCTCCGCATTTTCGTGGATTTGATAGGCTCGAAACTAAATTGGTTAGGGTCCGCTCCCGCACCAATATTCTGAAATACGCATCCCACTTTTCCCACGCGCCTCCGCGTTTTCGCTGATGCAACTTCTTTTCTAAAATTGAAATTTACAATTGGTTATGGTTTGCTTTTTTTGTTCTGTTTTTTTAAAAAGGAAATTAACGAAAATACGACGACGACAACGCATTAAAAGTCGTTGGCCCTAGTCTGGGAGCGAGAGTCTCCCTTGGCGTTTAGGGAAAGGGTGTCCGTTTCATTTCAGGAGGTTAATGGTGCTGGACAGCTCCCGAATCCCCACCCCCGAATTGCCTTCCCCTCCCCAGCCCCTTAACCCCGTGTGAAGGAGCTTGCGGTCAAGGAGGTCAGTGAAATGAGGATCCGTGCCAGGCAGCGGCCCAGATCCCCAGCTTGTCTCATCGGCTGGTCAGGATCACCTGTGTTAAATAAATGGAGCCGTGCTGTAGATAAATGTGTGTTATGTCTGTGCGTGACTTTGGACCGCTGGTGGACGCGTGGAGTTTGAGTCCTAAGGGCTCCCAGCTCCTGGTCTGGATACTGACCCCCTTCCCCCCTTCCTGCAGCCCTGTCTGAGTCACGTCACCTCCACGAAGATCCGTATTTGCTAAATGTTTATTGGGTAGAGTAGTCTTGCTTCTAGAGAAACGTGCTTGCCCTTGATGTGGTTCTGTGATGTTCAAAGGCAAAAACGATGGGAGGTCCCGGTGGGTTGATTTTTTTTGCTGTGTTGAGAGTGGAAACAATTTAAATATCGTTTGCAAAGGGTGCAGTCGTGCTTGGCTTGGAATGATCATGATGGTTTTTGCCTCTGTTAAAATAGAAAGAGAGATACATATATATATATATATGCAACCCAATGTCAACTAAGAAAGCCAGCACAATCGTCTCCAGGGCGGAGAGAGAGAAAAATAACGATGGTATCACTAATGTGTGATTGTTAATTATTATTGTGCAAGGAATCCTTTAGAAAGGAACAGGCTGAGCAACGATAACCTTTTTTCACCGTGCCTCTGTATGTGGAAAGTCAAGAATAATGATAATAAAAACAGACTTAAAAGTGGACATTTGGAGCCTTGTTTTGTAATTTGCAAATAGGCAAAGTGTGTTATGTTAGATTTCAGAGCCGAGAATGAAAGCGGCGCTAGATCGAAAGGGAATGTCTGAGCAAATCTCCCCAGGATCCGTTTAGCATGAAACGGAGCTGGCGATCAAACGTTGCACCCAGATGCCGCGGCGGCTTTGAACATTAAAACAGCTGCGCTGAGCAAACTGCATCTATTTTTCAGGCTCCCCACCCCCGGCCCACCCCGGAGTCTTTAATACCCAAATCATTCCCTTTTTAAAGGATATGGGATTCTCTAGGATGTATCTACCTGCTATGGATTTTTATGGACAGGTGAATGATATGGATGGCCTTTTATGGGCGAGGAAGAATGCAAAGTCCGCAGTTCCTGGTGGGGTGGAATCGTCAAAAGAAAAAGAAAAGATGCACGCACTTGTTCGCTAAGAAACATAAGGCTGCCTCAATCATACCTGAAAGTCTTACCTGAAAGTAAGCTCCAGTAAACGCAATGGGATTTACTTTCGAGTAGTCATGCATGGGAACTGCGTTGTAAAACACGGGTTGTGGTCAACAGACTTTTACTCAGAGCAGACCCATTAATGTCCATTGATAATTGAGATCCATAAATTTGAATGGGTCGACTCTGAGTAACCAGCAGCTGAGTACAACCCAATGTGTCTTCCGCTGCAATTCCCGTGCATGTCTACTCGGGAGAAACTCCGTTGCGTCCAATGGAGTTTACTCTCAGGTAAGGGGGTATACCATTATTTTTCTTTGGGATGAAACTGCATAAATGAGGTGTCAGACTAGACACGACATTTTGTTTGCGGTGTTTTGAAAACGGCAAAGTGGGAATACCCCTAAAATGAAAATACCCCTCATCGCTTCCTATTCTCACCCTAAAAGGGGGGGGGTCCTGTCGTCTGGACACATTGCCCCGGCCTACGCCCCACAAAGTGCACTCTGGCTTGGAATGACTTTGAGTTTGAAAAAACCTGCCTGGGCCAAAGAACAAAATAGGTCTGCCAGTCTGCCGCGTAGAGAAGCAGAGCGACGTAAGCCCCCTATCACAGAATCAGTTGTAGAGTTGGAAGGGGTCCTGGGGGTCATCTAGTCCAACCCCCAGCATTACAGGAATCACGGCTGGTTCAGGGAAACTCTCAGCCAGGCAAAGGGTGCGTCGCCCATCGCAGAGCTGCAGGATGTTGGTCTATTAGGGTCAATGGAGCCCCCAGCCCACCAACCTCAGCTGCCCTCTGCCAGGACCCACTTGCCTGCCTTCTCCCAATCCCTCCAGCTTAGAGGGATGGCTCTTCCTGCTACCTTCTTCAGCTCCCTTGCGGAACTCAGCGAGGGGGAGCTGGGCAGGGACGGCGAGAGGAATTCGTTGGCTCCGCATGTCCGTTGGCTCTGGCGCCACCTGCTGCTGGCCTCCTTCGCCATTTCAGTTCCAAGGAGCGCCCACTAAGCACCACCGCCCAGAGCAGGCCGGAGCCGAGCCGCGCAGCTTGCGGCTGGTCTCTCCGCTGCGCGGAACAGCTTGCATATGGCGCGCGTATTTGCGCAGGGCTGAATTCAAACGCGAGCAGAGTCTCAGGCTTGGGACAACGCAAAGGGGCTTCGAGGGTGGGGACCCCCGAGCCCTCCGAACCATCCGCATCCCACCTGAGGCTCCAACATGCCTCTTTCAAGACAACAGTTAAGCACAAGTGGCAATGCTGAGCATATGTGCAGCCAGCTTTGCCTTACGCACCGGGACTTTAGGTGTGCTCTGCCAGGTCCCACAAACTGACCCAGCCCATGCGTTTTTCCAAACTGCTTTTGGGTGCAGGAAAAGCTCATAGTCCTCAGGGGCTGCAGCACAATCCTGTGCCCGTTTACGCGGAAGTAAGTTCCATTGTGTCTGCAGCGGGTCTTGCTCGAGCGTGCAGAGGATTGCAGCCCCGTGCATGGAAAGGGATGGCAGGATCAAAGCCACAGGAATTCCTACTTGGCTATTCGCTTCCAAATAGGAAAGGAGAGAGAGTGTGCAACACCGTTGATGTGTGCAACAAAATGCATGTTTATTTGTTGCTGTGCGTGTACCCAGCAAAATACATATCAAAATACATATCTTGGGCTATATCATGCATTTTCTTGGACGAAAGTAAAATCCAAATACGAACACATGTGAAGCAGCCAGAACCAGATCCTTGAAAGGTATGGTTTTTTTTTTTTAATTTATAAAAATATTTATATACCACTATATCATCAAAAGAAAAATATCAAAGCAGTTCGCAGCAATAAAACTAAAAAATATACAATAAAAGCCATATATAAAAAGGATTTTAAACCCAACATCTATTAGCCATTGTGGAAAGATGTATTCTTAATTGACTACGTAGGCAATCTATGCCTGCCTGGCACATATCGGTATATGATTAGCACATGTTTGTATTATGTGCGCACAGCTGCCGTTGTGTGCATTTAGGTAATTTTAGATTCGAGACTTAACAGCACAATCCTGTACACGTCGACTGAGAAGTAAGTCCCATGGAATTCAGCGAGGCTTTTTCCCAAAAGCGGGCATGGGAGTTGCAGCCTTAATGGTTACACAATGCAAATTGTACCTTACTTAATACAAACGCCCTACTGCATTTGGGGGTCCTACTCCTGACCATTCCGCCGCGCAAAGCTCTGGACTTCTGCCCCCAAGTCCTCTCCTGCCCAGACAGCTGGGTCTTTATAAGAGAGGCTTCTCCAGGGCCAGGGCAGCGAAAATGGACGGATAGCGAAATGCCTTTGGATATCAATTACTGCCAGACAAAATTAGCAGGATGGTGGCGGAGCAGAGCAGATGGGCCTTGGCTCGGATTCCGCATGGCTCCTGGGATCTCATGGGAAGGGCGTGGCCGCTTGCCAGAAACACGGGGGCGCTTTGTGCGCGGCCCTTGTTTCAAATGAATTGTGTGTGTGTGTTTACCTAAGGACGGAGCTTGCATGTTCGCGGAAGCAGGCTTTTAGGGTTCACGCTACTGTGAAGATTTACAAGCACACGCATCATGTGCATAAGCAGCAGTTTTAAATGCAGGCGCGGGGTGTGAGTTAGTTAGGGAGCTGGGCGTTTATGCAGAAGTGGGCTTGGGTATTCCTGCTCCCATAGAATTGTGCGCGTGCATGCAAGAGTTTTAAATCATACACACAACCTGCATGTAGCACAGAGGTAGTGTTTGTGTACACGCTCTTGTAAAAAGCTGCACGCGCGCACACTCATGTTTTAAATACATCTGAGGTGTGTGTCGCGGGGGGGCTTGCATATCAGCAGAAGTCGTTATTTTATTCAAGCTCCCGGAGGGTGTGTGTGCTCTCCCCCGAAGCTAGGGCACCTTTGTGATCACAAAGAAGAGCTAAGTGGGCACGATTCATATTCCTTCCTTCTTATGAAATTTAATCTGGATGCTTGAAATTTCTATGCAATCTTTCCAAGCTGCCCTCTAGGCTTCCTCTACTCTCTCGGTAAACATGCCCTCCCCCGTCAGTTGTTTGGCTAGTTCCTGGCTCACCGAGCGGGATCTTCTCTCTGGGATAAGACCCCCACCCATGCAGGATCACGCCACCCCTCGTCCCCTTTAAAATCGGTTTAAGCAAAGTGGAATAAGCTCTTGTGCACACGTTAATACAGAGGAAAGAATCCCTTTTCCGCTTCTCCGACAAAGCAACCACTAGAAAAGCTTAAAGCAAGCTTCTTCAAACTCGGCCCTCCAGATGTTTGGAGACTACAGTTCCCATCATCCCTGACCACGGGTTCTGCTAGCTAGGAATCATGGGAGTTGTAGGCCAAAAACATCTGGAGGGCGGAGGTTGAGGAAGCCTGGCTTAAAGCATCTTTTGGCCGTAGCAAGTCTTGAGCTGTGCAACCACATCTCTCCGATAAGAACGTAAGAAGAGACTCTTTGGATGAGGGCAATGGCCCATCTGGTTTGACACCCTCTTCTCACCGTGGGCAAATTATTATTATTATTATTATTATTATTATTATTATTATTATTAATTATTTATACCCCACCCATCTGGCTGGGTTTCCCCAGCCACTCTGGGCGGCTTCCAACTGAATATTAAAAACAGTACAGCATCAGACATTAAAAACTTCCCTAAAGAGGGCTGCCTTCAGTTGTCTTTCAAAAGTAAAATAGTTGTTTATTGCTTTGACATCTGGTGGGAGGGTGTTCCACAGGGCAGGCGCCACTTCCGAGAAGGCCCTCTGCCTGGTTCCCTGTAACCTTACTTCTCGCAATGAGGGAACCGCCAGAAGGCCCTCGGCGCTGGATCTCAGTGTCCGGGCTGAATGATGGGGGTGGAGACGCTCCTTCAGGTATACAGGACCGAGGCCGTTTAGGGCTTTCAAGGTCAGCACAAACACTTTGAATTGTGCTCGGAAACGTACTGGGAGCCAATGCAGATCTCTCAGAACCGGTGTTATGTGGTCCCGGCGGCCACTCCCAGTCACCAGTCTAGCTGCCGCATTCTGGATTAAATACCCCTAAGAACCTAGGAATCTCGATAGACTGGCCCTGGACCTGGAGGTTCCATCAAAACCTAAGAGGAGCCAGCTGGGTGAGCCCAATGGCCAACCTAGTGCTGTTCTCACAGATGCCAACCAAATGCCCCGTAAGCAGAGCCTGAGCACAAGAGAAACTCTCCCCTCCTGTGTCTTCCAGCAACCTTCATTTAAAAGCATTTACTGGCTCGTTTGCAATGATCATTTGTAGCCACAATGCCAGGGTTTTGGCACG
This sequence comes from Podarcis cretensis, assembly GCF_951804945.1. Taxonomy (NCBI): domain Eukaryota; kingdom Metazoa; phylum Chordata; class Lepidosauria; order Squamata; family Lacertidae; genus Podarcis; species Podarcis cretensis. Next base: position 74,377,558 of record NC_137178.1, read on the forward strand.
CCCATGTGTGCTCTAGGGGCAGAAACTGACGAGCCTCCCTTCCAGCTCTTGGTCCTGGCACGTGGCGCTTCTCCATCGGGGCGCTGGTGGAGGAGGAGCCGGAAAAGGCCGTGCATGGGTTGGGGCAGCCGCGTCTTCCACGGCAGGGGTAATGATGTCATCTCCTGGGCGCTGCTGGCCAGGCGAATAAATGTGCCGTTCACGATGGGGCGGGGGAGACTCCATCAAATGTACCGAGAAAATAGAGCTACATTAGCACGCGGGTTAAACGCCACTTACTCCCCCAAACATTATTCAAAGCCCCTTTATGAAGAACAGCCCAGATGTCACAAAATAGCAAGCAAACATTTGCGTCCACCAGAGCTCTTTGTCCATCAGGCTAGATAGGAAGTTTGGGTGCTGCCTTAGACCATAGCTGTCAACATTTCCCTTTTTTAAAGGGAAATTCCCTTATTCTGAATAGGATTCCTCGCAAGAAAAGGGAAAAGTTGACAGCTATGCCTTAGACTGGGACGCAGGTGGCGCTGTGGGTTAAAGCCTTAGTGCCTAGGACTTGCCGATCGAAAGGTCGGCGGTTCGAATCCCTGCGGCGGGGTGCGCTCCCGCTGCTCGGTCCCAGCGCCTGCCAATCTAGCAGTTCGAAAGCACCTCCGGGTGCAAGTAGATAAATAGGGACCGCTTACCAGCGGGAAGGTAAACGGCGTTTCCGTGTGCGGCTCTGGCTCGCCAGAGCAGCGATGTCACGCTGGCCACGTGACCCGGAAGTGTCTCCGGACAGCGCTGGCCCCTGGCCTCTTAAGTGAGATGGGCGCACAACCCCAGAGTCTGTCAAGACTGGCCCGTACGGGCAGGGGTACCTTTACCTTTACCTTTTATGCCTTAGACTCCATTAGACCAAGTGGTCCATTTAACTCCAGGGTTTCAGACCACGACTATTCCCAACCCTACCTGGAGACCTCCGTGTGTCCTGCGCCAGAGACCTTCCCCACTGGGCAATTGCCCTTCCCCAGTCAGCTAGCCTTGCTTTTAGATAGTTTGTGTATGTGTCTGACCGACCACAAACCTTCTTAGACACAACCCCTCCTGCCAGGGAATGAAGGCTGGGGGGTTTAGGACCTACAATTCCCAGCAGCCTTCACAAACTGCAGCTCCCAGGAGTCTTTGGGCCAAGCCATGGCTCTTAAAGGGGGAGAAGAGAGCTTTCTGTGGATGGTGCAGATGTGACCACTGGCCATGCTTGCTGGGGCTGATGGGAGATGAAGCCCAACATCATCTGGGGTGGCCCCAGGCCTTCTACATGCAAAACAAGGGGCTCTGGATGTTGAGCAGAGTTCAAGGAGAGGGAGGGGGAAATGCTGGTTTGGAGTTAAAGTCCTAATGTCTGCACAGGTCCTGCATTGAGACAAGCAAGAGGCGTTATCAGAGTTCAGAGAACCATTCCAGTCAGGCTAAAGCAGTGATAGTGAGGGGGGGGGGGTTGCAGCGGGTGGGGAGATAATTTTTCCCCTCTGCCTTAGTACCAGTATTTCACATTTTGCTTGTACTCATACATGGCTTTCTGGGTCAAGGTCACTCCAGATGAGTTTCATGGCTGAGCAAGGATCTGAACCCTGGTCTCCCAGGTCCTAGTCGAAGACTGCAACCACAGCACCACCTCCATCTAGATAATGCAGCCCCATGGCCTGTGATTCCTTCCTCCCCCCCCCCCAAGGTAGGGAATCACTGGGGCAGTCATTGGAGTGTCTACCTACCTCACAGGGTTTTTGCGGGAAATAAATGAGGAGGGGGAGACCCATGTATGCCGCCTCAAGCTCATTGGATGAAAAGGTGGGGTGTAAATGCAACGCAATAAATAATAAATAATAACATCTTGAAGCTCAAGGATTTCGAAAATGCAATATCCTTTGCCAAAGGACATCTGCTGGACTCTGGAAAACGCATGAATTTTTTGGAACCATTGACTTTCCCTTCAATCCCTCTCAGGATCCCCCCCCCGCCCCTTCTAGGCTACAAAAGCTCAGCTTTTGTCAGCGTGCATGAAGTCATTGTCTAGCTTGTATGGAAAAGAAGGAATATGAAATAACAAAGAAGAGTGGAGAAATGCAAAATGCAAAAATCTTTCCAGACATGCAGATGATGGATACTTGTCAGGCTCTGAGGCAAAGTTGCACTGGTGCCAATTTTGTAAAACTATTGAGGCTTATTCTGATTTACATCCCTATGGAATCAAGATCAGAAATGAGATGGTGCTTTCTCTTTTCTATCTCCTTAGCTGATAACAATATCAACATTTTAATGCGCATTAGAAATGTAGAATTCTCATTATGGATAAATGGCCTCTTGTGAGCACATTTTAATTGAGTTTTATGCTTTAAGACATACAAAGACGAGAGGAAACGCAGCCCTCTCCACATCCATTTAATTAAGAGAGTAATAGATTTCTTTTCCTGTGCCCCCTAATATTTCTACCGGGAATCTAGTTATGATGAGTTATTGGAGTTGGATTCTGCAGCGCCATTTCTTCTGAGCCTGGGAGCAGAATGGAAATAGGCAAATAGAGTGAATTTCTGTCTCAAGAGAGTATTGAGAATATATAGCAGACAACATCCTGTGGATCTGAAGAGTTCCCAACATCATTTGTTGTGGGTTCTGCCATATGTGCCAGTAGCAATCTCAATCCTGTATCCAAGGCAGGACCACTCATGCAAAATAAGGAGGTACTATCAGACTTTGGCGCATTTCAAGGTTTGCGGAAGAAACAGTGGCTAGAGTGTCAGACTAGCACCTGGGACTGGGAGAGACTAGGGTTCAACTCTGCACTCAGCCATGAAACCCACTGGGTGACCCTTGGCCAGTTACTCTCTCTTTCTCTCAGTCTAACCTACCTCACAGGGTTGTTGTGAGGCTGAAACAGGGAGGGGGGAGATTCATGTGTCCTCCTTAGAGAAATAGGCGGTATTTAAATGTGACCTAGGGATGCGGGTGGTGCTGTGGATTAAATCACAGAGCCTAGGGCTTGCCGATCGGAAGGTTGGCGGTTCGAATCCCTGCGACGGGCTGAGCTCCCATTGTTCGGTCCCAGCTCCTGCCAACCTAGCAGTTCGAAAGCATGTCAAAGTGCAAGTAGATAAATAGGTACCACTCCGGCAGGAAGGTAAACAGCGTTTCCATGTGCTGCTCTGGTTCGCCAGAAGCGGCTTAGTCATGTTGGCCACATGACCCGGAAGCTGTACGCTGGCTCCCTCGGCCAATAAAGCGAGATGAGCGCTGCAACACCAGAGTCGTTCGTGACTGGACCTAACGATCAGTGTTCCCTTTACCCTTACCTTTAAACATGACCTAGCTCTCAATGGGATACAGTAAGCTTTGGAATCTGCTCTCTCTCATCTGCCTTGTTTTCCTTCCCTTCTGCTCCACTTGCATGCGGCTGCACACCAACCCAAGTTCTGAGCAGGGTGAGATTCTAGGGTTTACAGGTGCTCACCCAGCGCCTGTGTTTCCATCTGGAAATGAGGCATGGCGGAGACTGTGGTATCTTTAGGACAGGTGTTGAGTACAAATGTAGGCAGGTAAGGAAAGATGTAAGAGCGTTGTCCAGGGCAAAGGCAGACACAGAAACCACTGCTCCTATTTTGGCCAGTTCCTACAAAGGTTTCTCTTCTCCCTTCTCTCTCCCCCCAGTTCTCTGTTCTCCCCCTGCGAAGCTCAGATAATTGAGGTCAGCCAATCATGCCCCCCCAAGCTGTCTGCGGCCCCCTCAGACAGGCCTGGGAGTTGAATCAAGAGCTCTTGGGCAGAGGGAGCAAGAAAAAGCCAACCATCTATTTCGGACATCTGCATGTAACCTGAGGTACCACTGTAATTGTTTATTTCCTTAACATCTGATGGGAGGGCATTCCACAGGCACCACTACCGAGAAGGCCCTCTGTCTGGTTCCCTGTAACCTCACTTCTCACAGGGAGGGAACCACCAGAAGGCCCTTGTTGCTGGACCTCAGTGTCCAGGCTGAACGATGGGGATGGAGACGCTCCTTCAGTATACTGGACTGAGGCTGTTTAGGGCTTTAAAGGTCAGCACCAACACTTTGAGTTGTACTTGGAAACATACTGGGAGCCAATGTAGGTCTTTCAGTGTGGAATGTAATCCACTGGGAGCAGTCAAATACAACATTCCTTGTTTTCCTAGAGTGGACATGCAAGGGAATGTTTGGTCCAGCCAGTCGACCTTCCTGTTCCTCCTGGCCTGGAGCATCCTTCCTTCCTTGCATGTGACTAGTGGGTGGGCGTGACCTTTCCTGACCTGGTAAAAGGCCAAGGCATGCTGCCACTCTCTCTCTCTTTTTCCATCTTCCTTTCGTCCTGCGAACTTCCTGGAATGAACTGCTGGCTGCCAGCCAAGCAGTCCCCCAGGACATCTCCCTTATGGGGTAAAGCTGTCTGTACATGTTTGTAACTTTAAGCCTAAAGCCTGCCTTCAGGAATCACACTGTGCTCTGCCTGATCATGAGTAAACTTCCTTTTTCTTGCTTATGAATAAGACTATGGTGTCTATATTCTTTTAGGAGGGATTTGAAAAGGCATCTTACCGCATCTGCCAAATTCTGGATTAGTTGTAGTTTCTGCGTCACCTTCAAAGGTAGCCGTATGTAGAGCACAGTAGTCCAAGCGGGAGATAACCAGAGCATGCATCACTCTTGTGAGACAGTCCACAGGCAGGTAGGATCTCAGCCTGCGTACCAGGAGGAGCTGGTAGACAGCTGCCCTGGACGCAGATTTGACCTGTGCCTCCATGGACAGCTGTGAGTCCAAAATGACTCCCAGGCTGCACACCTGCTCCTTCAGGGGCACAATTACCCCATTCAGGACCAGGGAGTCCTCCATATCTGCCTGCCTCCTGTCCCCCAAGAACAGTACTTCTGTCTTGTCAGGATTCAACCTCAATCTGTTAGCCGACATCCATCCTCCGACCGTCTCCAGTACACATGCCGTATGTTTAAAGCACATTCAAAACACCCCCTCAGAAGAATCTTGGGAACTGTGGTTTACCCTCACGTAGCTACAATTCCTAGCACCCTTAACAAATGACAGTTCCCAGGATTTTTTGAGGGGAAGCCATGAACTTTAAAGGCGGGGTGTGGATACCCCTTAGGAGTGGGGAGTCACACATTCAAATCACCACTCAGCTATGGGTCTGAGTTACTGATCTCGCTACCTAACCTACCTCACAAGGTTGTTGTGAAGACAATGTGGCAAGAACCATATACCGTATTTTTCTCTCTATAACACTTACATTTTTTCTCCTAATAAGTAAGGGGAAATGTCTGTGCGTGTTATTGAGCGAATGTGTGGTCCCTGGAGCCGACTGGCCCGAGTGCAGGGGCAAAAATCAGATTGCGCGCTGCAGAGAGGAGGCTGCTGCTTTCCTGCATTCTGCCCCAGGGTCTTATTGCCCACCCTCTTCTGTTTTCGGTTGCTTTGTTTACAAAGTTGTAAAAGCTGTTTTCGGTTGCTGTGGTTACAAAGCACAGATCCACATGGATTCTCAGGATTTTTGCATTGGCCTACCCCAAACTCACCGTCAAATCACATGTCTGTGGCCGCAGCATGAAGCACCAAAATGATACATCCACTGTTTCATTCAGAATTTTTTTTTCTTGTTTTCCTCCTCTAAAAACTATGTGCGTGCTATGGTCAGGTGCGTGTTATAGAGCGAAAAATACGGTAAGTTGCTAGTTTTGCCTTACTGGGGGTTGGGGGATCTTTCCCGCCCCAAGGCCTTCATCACTTTGGATGGGCCGGTGTGCCAGTAGTGGGCGGGGCCAAAGGCTGCAGTGGGCGGTGCTGTATTTGTGACCCTTGTGGGAATGTTCAGGGACGCAGGAGAGGATATATTGTCTGATAATAGCCTTTCCAACTTGTGTTAACAAGTTCACAATTTAGCAGAGTAACATTCCCCTTTTTAAACTCAGTGCATGCGTTTGCTAAAGCCTCTATAATAACTGTTCTGGTATTTCCCCCTTAAAGGTAAAGGTAAAGGTACCCCTGCCCGTACGGGCCAGTCATGACCGACTCTAGGGTTGTGCACTCATCTCACTTAAGAGGCCGGGGGCCAGTGCTGTCCGGAGACACTTCCGGGTCACGTGGCCAGCGTGACAAAGCTGCTCTGGCGAGCCAGCACCAGTGCAGCACACGGAAATGCCGTTTATCTTCCCGCTATAAAGCGGTACCTATTTATCTACTTGCACTTAGGGGTGCTTTCGAACTGCTAGGTGGGCAGGAGCTGGGACCGAAAAACGGGAGCTCACCCAATTTCCCCCTTATTCCCCCATAAAAGATAAGACACGACACAGTCTTATATAAAAGTATAAAAAGGTTTACTCACACATCATTCTGTTTCGAATCGGATTCCAGAAGGCAGACTTAGCTTAGAAAAGTAACATACTGTATACCTAGAAACTATTCATAAGAAAAGGGACGCGGGTGGAGCTGTGGGTTAAACCACAAAGCCTAGGACTTGCCAATCAGAAGGTTGGCGGTTCGAATCCCCGCGACGGGGTGAGCTCCCGTTTTTCGGTCCCAGCTCCTGCCCACCTAGCAGTTCGAAAGCACCCCTAAGTGCAAGTAGATAAATAGGTACCGCTCCGGCGGGAAGGTAAACGGCCATGCGCTGCTCTGGTTCGCCAGAAGCGGCTTAGTCATGCTGGCCACATGACTTGGAAGCTGTACGCTGGCTCCCTCGGCCAATAAAGCAAGATGAGCACTGCAACCCCAGAGTCGGTCACAACTGGACCTAATGGTCAGGGGTCCCTTTACCTTTATCTCATAAGAAGACAGTCCCTTTGTCCTCTCTTGGCTGGAAGCCAAGAGGGCATCTTTGGCTAAGCAGATGTTGCTTCTTCGATGCATGTAGTGAAAGAGAGAGAGATGGCTGTCTTGTCCTGTGCTTTTGTCGTTACCTGCACAGGTGAGGCCTTGCTCACCTCTAGTCACATGCAGAGGAAGTCTGTCCCAGCCCAGAAGGAAACAGGAAGTTTACCTGCTGGCTGGACAAACATTTCTCCCCATGTGTAAACATGTTCACTCTAGGAATGTTGACTGCTCTTGTGTTTCACATCCCACAACCCTTACCCTTTGATGGGTGGCTGCATTCTCCTACATGAATGCCAGAGGTTTTTATACATGCCATCAAACCATCTTCCCTCCAGGATGGCAAGAGGCATGGATGCAATTTGAAGGCCCATTCCATCCGGACAACAGTGATTGGGGAGGGTGCAGAGCAGGGCTGGCAAAGGGTGTGGCTTGGGCAGGGTGCCATGGCTGCCATATATTTTACTCAGAAATAAGTACCACTATGTTCAATGGTATTTACTCTTAGGTGTGCCTAGGACTGTGCTGGTTTTAAAGCCTGAAATGGCCTTAGTCTGGCATAGCTGAAAGCGCTCCCTTGTCCTTGCAAGCATCTTCAGAAGAGAATAAAATAGCCATTTTACAACAAAGGAGACCAGGATGGACTTCTTTATATACTTATGGAGAAATTTTTGGCTGGAAGGAGAAATGACTTTGGCCCAAAGCGTGCCCCTGGTGCGCATCTTAGGCTGCAGTCCTGTATCCATTTACCCGGGAGTAAGCCACTTGAAGTCCACAGGACTTCGCAGCCAAGGAGAAGTGTGTCCGGGAACGTGCTTTTAACAGGGTCTTGCTTCATCAGTTATTCACTGGGGAGAAAAACAATCACCGTTTTACTCTTTCTCTCTGCTCTTCACAGCCTGGAGGAGACAGCGAATGTGTGAATTATTAAGTGAGTTTGTGCAATGTAAAAGAGATAGAGAAGGTGAAACGAAAACCCGCCATGGATTTGGAACAAGCTGCAGACTGAAGCCTCTGGTTGAAAGTGTAACACTGCAATCCAATAACGTCTGCTCAGAAGTAAGCCCTGTTGAGTTCAATGGAACTTATTTCCATGAAAATATTTATAGGAATGCAGTGTTAAAGCAAGAAATCAGCCCTGCCTTTGGGATAATTGACTGATTACATTTATATCCAACCTTTCTTCCAAGGAACTCAAGGTGGCACACATATTTCTTCCCCTGCATTTAATCCTTACAACAACAACCTTGTGAGGTAGCTTAGACTGAGAGTGAGTAACCAGCCAAAGGTCACCCAGTAAATTTCTTGGCTGAATGGGGATTTGAATTCTGGTCTCTCAGGTCCTAGCCCATCACTCTAACCACTACTGGCCCATGCTTTTGTTTAGCCGTAGACTCCTAAAGTGAGCTCCAGCCAAGCCTCAGTGGTAATGGCTGTAAAATGGAACCAAGTACCCTTGCATGTAGCGTGCAGCAGAAAACTCAGGGCAGGATGCTGCAGCCTATTGTGGCTCTTATCTGAAGAGCACATCTGCCTGAAGTATGCATTTCCAAACCCATCCCAGCCTTACATTTCTTGGTGTGCATTTTGCAAAACCAAGAAGCCTAACTTTTACTCATCCTAACTGCACTCTGTGTGCTGCCATTGGCTGTCTCTTTAAGAAGCCGGCAGAACCCAAGCCAAGAAGGGAGGGATAAGGAAGTTTGGGGAAAACACCACTGTTTTTATTAAGTGTAGGCTGTTGTTTAAGAGAGGCAGGTCTTTGCTACTCATAAAAAATGTATTCCCAGGTCTCTTGAAAACACATAATCAAAGGGGGAGGGAATTAAATCAACGGACTTTTGTGGCATTTCTGGCAGAGGCAAGGGTTGGGGTCTTGATCCAGTGCCACCCCCTCCTCAAAACAGAAGATGGGCAGTTTCTAATTCAGGAAATGTGTCAGGAATTAGGGTCCGTTTCAGGACAAAACCAAAGCAAAAATGAAAAAACAAAACAAAACAAAAAGAGAGGGATTTTTTTTCTTTTTTCGAGGCCTGTGACAAATCAAAACCACTTTTCTGGCTCCCTGAGCGTCGGAGGCTGGACTTCGCCTTTATTAATAACATTTTTGGAATGCATGAGTCTGTCAGGACCCGACACAATGTTTACACAGTTTTCTGGCTGAAACCCTCGCGTGAAGAAAGGAGGAGAGTCACGGGGAAAAAGAGGTAACAAAAAGAGAACTTTCATCTCTTGTCTTTTCAGGAGCATTTTTAAAAAAAAGAATATGTTTGAGCTTTGCCAATCCCAACCTGATGCTCTTTCTGATTCTGCAGCCAGTCTTTGTCTCCCTGCCTTTGCTCCCTGAAAGCGTTTGCTATGTATCTGGGCCTGTGATATAGCGAAGGCCAAAGAAAGAGAGAAAGGGCCGGCCCTCCTGTTAGGCAGGGAGACGAGGCTGCTTCAGGTGCTAAAGTAGGGGGGCAGCAGGAAGGGACTGGAGGACAGAGCTGTGCGGGGGCCATGCAGGCTGTCCTGTAGCCCCCTAAGCTAGTCTGCAGCCCCTAGAGTTGGTGGAGACAGAATAAAAACCAGACACCCCTCCAGCTGGACTCTGTACATGGAACCAGTGAGTGTGTGTGCTGGCTTCTTCCATTTAAGGGGGGTATGTGGGTTAGATAACCCTTGGGGTTCCTTCAGCCCTACAATTCTAGGCAGAAAAATTTCTCAGGCCAGACAAAATGTGTGGGCACCAATCCACATGGTTTCATAAGAAGATGGGGCCAGGAGGCAGTGATGCTTCTGAATGCCAGTCGCGGGAAACTGCAGGTTTCCCACAGGGCCATCTGGTTTGGTCACTGTGAGAACATGATGCTGGACTAGATGGGCTGCTGGCCGGATCCAGCAGAGCCCAGGGAGTGGCTGTGGGAAGACAATGAGTGGTCAGAGGGAGAAGAGGGGGGCAGACAGGGAGGAGGAAATGGGCTCTTTTGATGTTTGTATGGTCTATGGTTGCTATTTCCCCCTAGAAAGGCCTTAGCAGGGGAGGTGGTGATGGCCCCAGAATACAAAACCCTGACCAGGCATTTTCTGGAGCAGCCAGGCAAGAAAACTGTTTGCCCCCTCTGTGCACAGCAGTGATTGACAAGTTGACAGGGACAGAGCAGCTGCTTTGCATGCAGACGGTCCCAGGTTCAAGAGTCTGGGTGTGTGTGCCAGGAGCAGGTTAGTATAATATATAAATTCCATAAAGAAATAAATATTTCTTTGAATAAGTTAACTTTACTGACACCATGTGGAATATTTATTTATTTCTTGAATTTATTTACCGCCCTATACAGTGGAACCTCAGGTTAAGAACTTAATTCATTCTGGAGGTCCATTCTTAACCTGAAACAGTTCTTAGCCTGAGGTACCAACTTTAGCTAATGGGGCCTCCCGCTGCCACCGCACGATTTCTGTTCTCATCCTGAAGCAAAGTTCTTAACTCGAGGTACTATTTCTGGGTTAGTGGAGTCTGTAACCTGAAGCGTATGTAACCTGAAGCGTCTGTAACCCGAGGTACCACTGTACCAGGCGGTTAAGAAATAAACAGCTCAGGTGGCCAAGCCTAGTGAGCACAGCAACTCTTCCCGGCAGATCTGATTCTGGACTGCTCTCTGCCACAGACTCTCCCAGCTCACTAAGGCCTGTTACCCCTCCAGCGTCCGACATTTCCTCCTCCCGGTCTGTGCCGTCTTCTCCCTCTGAACACTCATTGTCTTCCCACTGCCACTCCCTGGGCTCTGAGCCTTCTTCCCTTGGGGGTTCCCCAGCTGGTGCCTCCCACCAGCCCTCTGAATCCAGCCAGTCCATGACAGCCACTGACCTGCTGAGAGAGAACTCTGCATGCTGCCAGTCAGTGTAGACAATACTGGGTTGGATGGACTCAGTCAAAGGCAGCCTCCTGCCTAAGGATCTGTAGAAAATGGCCAGCCGTGATATTTCATCTGCACAACAGAGTGTTTATCTCTCTAGCCTGGCACTGCCTACTCTGGAAGGAGCTGTCCAGGGTCTCATAGCAGCAAACAACCATAGAATTGCAGAGTTGGAAGGGGCACCCAGTGGCCATCTAGTCCAGCCCCCTGCAATGCAGGAATTTCAACTAAAACGTCCAAGAGAGATGGCCCTCCAACCTCTGCTTATACACCTCCAAGGAAGGAGAGTCCTTCCACTGTCAAACTGCTCTTAACTGTCAGAAATTTCTTCCTGACGTTTAGTCGGAGTCGCCTTTCTTGTAACTTGAATCATGATTTGGGTTTGGGTCAGTCAAGAGAGGCTTCCTCTCATCTGTTACTTCATGCGTTCAACTGGAGGTGTGGGGTGTTGGAGCTGAGATCCTTTTTGTGCAAGACACAGGCTGCTGCCCCAGAAGCCCTGCCATGCTAGCAGTCACTATGTGTTCCACCAGCAGAAAACGTTAGTTGAGGTTACTGCAGCGGCCAGCAACCTTTTTCAGCCGTGGGCTCCCCTGTCCCTCAGACCTTGTGGTGGGCCGGACTATATATATATATATTTTTGGGGGGGGAATAAACAAATTCCCTTTTAAATTTTTTTTTTAACATATAAAACACATACATATACATTTACACAATACACATACACAACACACTACCTTATTTTCATAACATAAAACATACCTACATTACTCTATATAATACCTACCTATACTATACATATTAACATACCTACACACCTACCCCTCACGGACACCCACCAAGTGACTTGACTTCCAGACGTTCTTGCTATGCTACTTTATTTTTCCAGCTAGCTCAAATGCATTTAATTATTTCTCTAATCTCTTCTTCTATCTTAACTTTACTCTCCTTTCACTCTAATCATTTTCTGGATTCATTCAGTATCTGTCAGAAATTCTACTTTTTCCACATAAATTTTTGATGTATTCCTTAAAGATAGCCCACTCCTTATTCACTTTTTGTACCATATCTCCTCTTATCCTCCCGGTTAGTTCGGCAATATGGAAGTATTCCATCATTTTAGATAACCAGTCTGTTTTAGTTGGGACGCTGCTGCTTTTCCAATTTTTGGCAATCAATAACCTTGCCGCCGTAGTTGCATACATAAATATTGGTCTGACCGTTCAAAAAAAATGAACGAATTCCTATGCCCCACAAATAACCCAGAGATGCATTTTAAATAAAAGCACACATTCTACTTGTGGGAATGTTCAGGGGTGCAGGAGAGGATATATTGTGTGATTATATCCTAATCCAACTTGTGCTAACAAGTTCCCAAAATATCAGCAGTTTATAGATATTCCCCTTTAAGTTCGCAACGGTAACGTCTGCACAGGTTCGCTAGAACCTCTATAATAATTACCGTATTTTTCACCCTATAGGACGCACTTTTTCCCCTCCAAAAATGAAGGGGAAATGTGTGTGCGTCCTATGGGGCAAATGCAGGCTTTCGCTGAAGCCTGGAGAGCGAGAGGGGCTGCGCACCAACCCCTCTCGCTCTCCAGGCTTCGCGGACCTCTCCGCAAGCAGCGGGAGCGCTCCCGCTGCTTGCGGAGAGTTGCCTGCATGCTGAAGCCTGCCCTCGCTGAGCTCAGTGCGTCCAGGCTTCGCGGACCTCTCAGCAAGCAGCGGGAGCCAGCGCTGGGCTCCCACGGCTTGCAGAGAGCTGCCTGTTTGGGGGCTGGGGTTGGGGGAAGCTCGGGCCTCCCCCGCCCCAGCCCCGCGCCTGGGGGAAAAATAATTTTCCCCCTTTATTTTCCCCCCAAAAAACTAGGTGCGCCTTATGGGACGGTGCGTCCTATAGGGCGAAAAATACGGTACTCTGGTAATTTCCCCTTTGTTCCCTCTTAAAATACAAGACACGACACAATCTTTATAAAAGTATAAAAGAGTTTACTCACGTTCTGTATCGCAGTATGATCCCAGAAGGTAGACAGTCTTAAAAAGGTTACAGTGGTGCCCCGCAAGATGAATGCCTTGCAAGACGGAAAACCCGCTAGACGAAAGGGTTTTCCGTTTTGGAGGCGCTTCGCAAAACGAATTTCCCTATGGGCTTGCTTCGCAAGACGAAAATGTCTTGCGAGTTCCTGCGGGGTTTTTTTCCCTTTTCCCCCTTTTCCTAAGCCCTAAGCCGCTTATCAGCTGATCCGCTGATAAGCCGCTTATCAGCTGATCCGCTAAAAGCCGCTAAACCGCTAATAGCGCTAATCCGCTAAACTGTCAATGGGCTTGCTTCGCAAGACGAAAAAACCTCTATACAAAGAGCCTCACGGAATGGATTAATTTCGTCTTGCGAGGCACCACTGTACATACATTCAGAATCTATCTTATAGCAAGATAGTCCTATCCTCTTCTCTTGGCTGAGAGCCAAGAGGGCATGTCGCTCCTTCAGAAGATGAAGATGAGAGAGAGAGATATGGCTGCCTGCCCTGTGCTTTTATCATTACCTGCACAGGTGAGGCCACACCCACCTCTGGTCACATGCGAAGGAAGTCCGTCCCAGGAAGTTTACCTGCTTGCTGGACTGACATCCCTCCCCATGTTCTAACATGTACATTCTAGGAATGTTGTCATTGACTGCTCCTGTGTTTACATCCCACACTACTCATGTAAAAACATGCTGATTCCTGGACCGTCCGCGGGCCAGATTGAGAAGGCGATTGGGCCGCATCCGGCCCCCGGGCCTTGGGTTGCCTACTCCTGGGTTACTGCCTTGCATAAAGTTTATTCTAGCCCCACAGCAGCCTTTGATCAACTTTAACAAAACATCCAACCCAGACCCAGCTCCAGCAGCACCCAGCCTCTTGTGTCAGCTGCTAGAGACCCACAATTTATAGGTTGCCAACCATGAACTGAACCTGAAAGGAAGCAGGGCCAGTGCAGACATTGGATACTCTGACGCTGTGTGCTCTAAGTCAGGTGGGATCGTCTGAACTGACAACCAGGGAAGCCCCATAAAAGGGAATTGCAGGAGTCTAGCTTTGCGACGTTGGTGGTATGAGTGTTTGGTTGCTAGATATGCACCTGCTGCCTTCTCGGTTACCACAGCCAGCAGAAAGCAATCCTATTCCAGGATTGGCAATGTAATTTCAAGACAACAGCGGGAGTGGGCTCCAGAATATGGTTGCCTCCCTACTGCGGCCAAGAATACTCTGTGCACAGCTGCAATGCTCATCCACAAAATGGAGAGTGGAACTTCAGGGCGAGATCCTGCCCTGCTGACTTGCCTGCTCCAGCTCCAGCTCCATGTATTGGGATGAACTCGTGCGCATGAGTTCACTGACCCTGGGGAAAGTGAGATCAGGAATTGACTGGAAAGCTGGTGTGGCGTGATGCCTTGACTTCGGTCAATGAGACTTTTCTTCCTCTTTTAGAAATGTGGTCATCTTTCAGGAAGACAACGTCTTCACAGAACTTCACACCAGCCTGTCGTATTAGCTGTAAAGGACATCTTGTCAAGGATATGTAGGATGTTTTGGGAGACTAGACTGAAACTATAGAACTGCAGAGCTGCAAGGGACACCAAGGGTCATCTAGTCCAACCCCCTGCAAAGGAGGAATCTGTCCTTGGCAGATAGCCAGCCAGCCTCTGCTGTAAAACCTTCAAGGAAGGAGATTTTAGATAAAAGGAAGCTATCTTGCCCTGGCTGCCTGGTTCTAGTAACTCATCCCCAGTCCCTCCTACTCCTATTCTATAAAAAGCATGATTCACTTTGCACAACCCATTAAGGAAGATAATAACACATGAAAATTCACAGCAGTAACAAGTTAATTGTACATTCATTCAAAAATCCAATTAAAACCATTTAGTTTAATTAATTCAACAAAATGGATGAACTTGATCCAGTGAGACCAGCTTTCAAAGTTTGATAGTCATTTACTCCTCCAGCGGCTCCCTTCCACCCCCTTATCTCTTGGCACCCCCTAGGCAGTCCCAGGGGACAGTACCACTCCCTTTGAGACTCACTAACCCAGACCTATTGCAGTCCAGGTCCAGGCCTGGCACCAAATGAGCCTTGGTCCCTCTGACGGATGCTCTCTGTGGGAGAAGGTACTTGCTAGAGTGGCTCCATGGACCGGAGTTGGGGGCCCTGTGTTGCAGTGACTGCATAGGGCTGAGCAGAAGTCCCTCAATGCTACTTTCTTGGGGGAGGAACCCCCCAAATAGAAGCAGAACTATTGCAATCAAGCCCCCAATCTCCAGTTCATCAGGGTTCTTTGTCCAATCTAGGCCTGGACCCAGGCTGAAATGGTTTAGATACTGAAATGGGGCTCGCTCATACATAAAAGGTAAAGGGACCCCTGACTGTTAAGTCCAGTCACGGACGACTCTGGGGTTGCGGCGCTCATCTCGCTTTACTGGCTGAGGGAGCTGGCGTTTGTCCGCAGACACCTTCTGGGTCATAAGCCGCTTCTGGCGAACCAGAGCAGCGAATGGAAATGCCGTTTACCTTCCCGCCGGAGCGGTACCTATTTATCTACTTGCACTTAGTGCTGTTGAACTGCTAGGTTGGCAGGAGCAGGGACCGAGCAACGGGAGCTCACCCCATTGCGGGGATTCGAACCGCCAACCTTCTGATTGGCAAGCCCTAGGCTCTGTGGTTTAGACCACAGAGCCACCCGTGTCCCTCAGCTCATACATGCACGCCTGCAAATTACACAAGCAATAAGATGCAAATGCACATAAATTAAATCCACACTGAAACAATCCAGTAGATGTTAAAACCCGTAAGTAAAGTATGCCATGAAACAACCCCATAAAAAGACCATAGCATTTATAGCAGCAGATGTAGGTTAAGAGATTCAAAGGCCTACCTGTGTCAACAGGGGCATATTGAAAAGCCGTGGGAATGCCAATGCAGATGGGGCCTCTCACATTTCATAAGGGAGGGCATTCAGCAACACCAACGCCACCGGCAAAGAGATATGCCTACACATCAGCACAGGCTGATAATCAGTGGGTATCAACAGGACACAAGTGGTTTGCAAGGCAATAATTTCCTTCCTTCCTTTCTTTCTTTCTTTCTTTCTTTCTTTCTTTCTTTCTTTCTTTCTGCTGAATGGGGAGAAGCAATGGGTCCATGGTTCTGCTTTTTCACTGCTCTGCTCTTGGTGGAGACTCAAAGCTGCCCCGAGATCTGCAACTGCATAGCCAAGAAGAAATATGGTCGCCACATCGCCGACTGCTCCTACAGAGACCTCCGGGCCGTTCCCCTTGGCCTGCCCTTCAACGCCACTACTCTTACCCTGTCCGTCAACCACATCTCCTCCCTGCAGGAAGACTCCTTTGCAGATGTTGTCGACCTGCAGGCCTTGTGGCTGTCGCACAATGAGATCAGCGCTGTTGCCCAGGGCACCTTTGCCTCCCTGGTGCAGCTGAGAGCCATTGATCTCAGCCACAACCGGATTGCCGTCTTCCCCTGGGGGGACCTAATCAACCTCACTGCCCTGCAGCAGCTGAAGCTCAGCAGCAACCAGCTGGAGAGGGTCCCCCCAGAGGCCTTCCGCACCCTCAGGGACCTGAGATCCCTCTGGCTGAATGACAACAGGCTGTCCGTCCTCGCCGGAGGGACCTTCAGCTCCCTGCCCCTCTTGTCCCAGTTGCAGATCAACCACAACCCCTTCAACTGCTCCTGCAAGGCCTGGGGACTGAAGAGGTGGCTGGAGGAGACTCTAGTGTCCATCCCAGAGAGGGACTCCATCACTTGTGCTGCCCCAGACAACCTGAAGGGCTTCATCCTTGGGAGAGCCTTGAAGCTGGACTGCATGCTTCCCTCCATCCAGTTGGCATATCACTCCAGCTTGGGCAACAGTGTGCTGCACGATGAGCTTACTCTCCGGTTGCACTGCAGTGCGGTGGGAAGGCCGCCGCCGGAGATCCAGTGGAAAATCCAGACCTCCACTCGGGAGGTGGTGATCAATGGACCAAACGTGGGAGAAGAGGGCAACTGGCTGGCTGCCGGGAGCTTGGAGCAGCGCATTCTGGTCTTCAAGAACGGCTCAATGGCCATCCCTGAGTTCAGCAAGGCTGACGAGGGCATCTACACCTGCCAGGCCTTGAATGATGTGGGATCTCGAGAGGCCTCGGTCAACGTGGCCTTGGCCGGTTCGAAGAATCCTGCCGGGGACATCATCCGGAACAACATCCAAGCCAGCAAGCCCCAGACTGAACCTTGTGAGAAGGAGGAGTCCCCCAAATCGGAAGACAAGTTCGTGGTGATCTACCTTACACCTGTGGTGCCGATGACCAGCAATGAGGGAGCGACCCTGTGGAAGCCACAGGCCTGGGCTGGCGTCCTCCTGCTTTCGCTGCTCACTCTTTATGGCTGAGACACATGCAGCCTGGTATCATGCGTAGGAACGTAGTGCTGCATTATTGGA
Source organism: Podarcis cretensis (assembly GCF_951804945.1). Lineage (NCBI taxonomy): Eukaryota > Metazoa > Chordata > Lepidosauria > Squamata > Lacertidae > Podarcis > Podarcis cretensis. The sequence goes on from NC_137178.1 coordinate 74,394,800, forward strand.
GGCGAGGCTGAGATATTATTTATTGCATTTATATCCCACCTGTTTCTCCCAGGAGCTCAAGGTAGTCAGTTCTCCCCCGACCCATTCTATCCCTACAACAACATCATCCCTGTGAGGTAGGTTAGGCTGAGAGTCAGTGGCCAAGGTCTCTGTCAGGTCCAGCACTCTAACCACTATGTAGCACTACACCCCTGGTTGCAAAGCAGATCTGCCAAAGTTAAATCAGCCTAATAATCATTCCTCCTTCCAGGAAACCTTGAGAACTGTAGTTCCCCATGTAGGGATTGGAGTCCACTAACACAGAATCCTCTGCAACTTAGAAGCAAACCATGGCATTGCAGTAGGAAAAGTGATTGAGTTTGTAGTAAACATTTAGTCTTTGTGGGAAGGACTTGATTTCTTCCATTTTAGTCTCATAACTGTAATTAGTCTTAAACTCCACCCCTAAAGTGTATGTTTAACTGCTGTGACCAGCGATGGGTGAGGGATAAATCCTGATCTTCATTGTAGTCAATGCTGTGTTCACAAACAACAGTCTAACATTTTTAAAGAGAGGCTCACCATATTTCCAGTCATTCTGCTTAACATTTGCAAAAAGAGAAGGCAAGATTGCAGTTTATTCCAGCTATGACTAACCACACTTTACATATTCAAAGAAATCTGTCTTCTGCATCACCACTGAAAGGCCGAACAAGACAGAACATTAAATGCATCTTTTCATTTAACATTTGTGTGTGTGTGTGTGTTTCAGTACAACATGTATCAGAGTGGGACTGAAATTTAATGGGATCAGAGCACAGGTATAGAGGAGAGATGTCACCATTTCCTTCCCTACTATGGCCCTCAGAAAAGTCCCTGTTCTGAAGCTGGTATTTGCTGTGTGTGTGTGTGTGTCCCATGGGTCTCCAGAGGAGATTCCCTGCCAATGCAAATAGCACCTCCAGGGCAGGCATTAAATTCAGGGGGAGGAAAAGGTTAAATTCCTTACCCATTCCTTATTCTGATATAACATCAGTCCCTCCTCTCCTGCACTGATGCTATTTGCATTTATAAAAACCCTGCAGGCATGGCCACTCTTCTGAGCAATGGTTGGAATTGTGGCTTGTTTTTTATATAGTGAGTCATGAGAAGGATATGGGACGCGGGTGGTGCTGTGGGTTAAGCCACAGAGCGTAGGACTTGCCGATCAGAAGGTCGGCGGTTTGAATCCCCGCAATGGGGTGAGCTCCCATTGCTCGGTCCCTGCTCCTGCCAACCTAGCAGTTCAAAAGCACGTCAAAGTGCAAGTAGATAAATAGGTACCATTCCAGCGGGAAGGTAAATGGCGTTTCCGTGCGCTGCTCTAGTTCACCAGAAGTGGCTCAGTCATGCTGGCCACATGACTCGGAAACTGTACGCCGGCTCCCTCGGCCAGTAAAGCGAGATGAGCACCGCAACCCCATAGTCGGCCACGACTGGACCTAATGGTTAGGAGTCCCTTTACCTTTTAATGAGAAGGATATAGGACTCTGCCTTCTGCTGGACTTCCCCAACATGGCACAGAAAAGGCGAGTAAGAGGCAATGTGATAGAAATGTATAAACTTATTCATGGCCTGGAAAAAGTGGATAGAGAAAAGTTTTCTTCCCTCTTATATTGCTAGAACTCATAGATATCCAGTGAAGCTGAATGTTGGAAGATTCAGGATGGATAAAAGAAAGCCCTTCTTCACACAGTGCAAAGTTAAACTGTGGAACGCCTTGCTGCAGGGGACTTGGATTGCCACCAACCTGGATGTCTTTAAAAGAGGATTAGACAAATTCATGGAGGAGGAGAGAGCTCCTGGCCCCTGTGATGACAGGATGTTGGACTAGGTGGGTCATTAGCCTGATGCAGCAGGCTCTACTAAAGTTCATATAATAATAATAAATTTTATTTATACCCTGCCCTCCCCGGCCAGGGCCGGGCTCAGGGAAGCTAACACCAGTAAAATTACAGTAAAAACATAATGGGGGAGAAAAAAACCAATTTAAAATACAGGTTAAAATGCAATTTAAAATGCAGCCTCATTTTAAAAGTAGCCCATAGATCAAAACTGTAAGCGATGGGAAACATAAGGGTCAGACTGAGTCCAAACCAAAGGCCAGGTGGAACAGCTCCATCTTGCAGGCCCTGCGGAAAGATGTCAAGTCCCGCAGAGCCCTAGTCCCTTGTGACAGAGTGTTCCACCAAGTCGGGGCCAGTACTGAAAAGGCCCTGGCCCTAGTTGAGACCAATCTAACCACCTTGCTACTTGGGACCTCCAAAGTGTTGTCATTTGTGGACCTCCATGGGGCATACCGGGAGAGGCGGTCCCGTAGGTACGTGGGTCCTAGCCCGCATAGGGCTTTAAAGGTCAAAACCAGCACCTTAAACCTGACCCTGTACTTCACCGGGAACCAATGCACATGGGGGTGCCAAACTCGTGAAATAAAGCCTAGTTTTGCCCCTGGATTATGGGAGCTGCAGTCCCTAAATGCCAGGAGGGCCAGAGGTTCTCTGCCCTGAGTTTAAAAGTTTCCTTCTGCAGTGTGGGAAGAATCCTGGCCTGGCTGGAAAAGACCCATGCGTAAGATCTGGAGAATTGATAGGCATGTTGGAACAATTGGCTTCCTCAATGTGGTGCCCACCCCCCAGGCACTCTTGGACTCCAACTCCTGCTATCCCTGGCCTTTGGGCTTTCTGGCTGGGGCTGATGGGAGTTGGAGTCCAACCATGTATGGACAGCCATGGGTTTCCGCATCCCTGCTGTAGATAATGGCGCTGAGGGTTATCTATTTCTTCAGACATTTCCAGGCCACCTTTGAGTCCTCATAAGGCAGCTGAAACAAATATAAAATGCCTTAAAACACACACGCTCACATACACTCTCAAAGCAGTGATAAAACAGCAGCTGCCCCAGTCACAATGTCTAGATAAACAGCCCCCTCAAAAAGGGAAAACAGAGATAAGATGACAAATTCGGAGTGTTAAGGAATCAGCGGCTGCCTTGTATCATGGTTTTTGCCCCCAAATCATGGGAGCTGTAGTTTGTTAAGCATACTGGGAATTGTAGCTCCTAACAACTCTCAGGAAGGTGGTGGCATAGTGGGGAGGGGGCTGGGGGGCACTTTTTTTTTCAGGGGGCGCAACCAGCTGCCCCCACAACAGGCTCCCTCGTCGGAGCCTGGCTCTGGCACGCAAAGGAACTGCAGAGACGGCTTCTTCGTGCAACGGCCCAATGTCGCCAGCAGTAGCTCCATCCCTGGGTCAAAGCTGACCTGAGGGCAGAGAGAGGCTGTGGCATGCTTGTGCCTGGCCTGGCAGCTCTGGCAGTGAGAGGAGAGTGGGCATCCCGCCTGCCCCCGGCGGCGTTGACATACACTCCACAATTGCGAGCACAATTCAAAGTGTTGGTGCTGACCTTTAAAGCCCTAAACGGCCTCGGTCCAGTATACCTGAAGGAGCGTCTCCACCCCCATCATTCTGCCCGGACGCTGAGGTCCAGCGCCGAGGGCCTTCTGGCGGTTGCCTCATTGCAAGAAGCAAAGCTACAGGGAACCAGGCAGAGGGCCTTCTCGGTAGTGGCGCCCGCCCTGTGGAACGCCCTTCCAGCAGATGTCAAAGTGATAAACAACTACCTGACATTCAGAAGACATCTGAAGGCAGCCCTGTTCAGGGAAGTTTTTAACGTGTGATATTTTACTGTATTTTTAGTTTCTATGGAAGCCGCCCAGAGTGGCTGGGGAGGCCCAGCCAGATGGGCGGGGTATAAATAATAAATTATTATTATTATTATTATTATTATTATTATTATTATTACAGGAAGGATTGCCTCTAAGAGAATTTGCAGTTGTTGGCTGCATACACAGAATACCTAAAACCAATGTTGTTGTTTTTTGTTCAAAGCTAAATCATGCAGCTTAAAGCAAATTCATGCAGATTTAATTGCTTGATTAAATAGAGTGAAGCTTAATCAACTTAAGGATTCTTTATAATCAGGTGATAGCCGTTATTTTCCGAGAAGAGATGCTAAATCTGCAGAATATTCTGTTCCCTTTGGCAGCAAAGCAAACCATTTGGATTGAGTATGTTTGTTTTGTCACAACAAGGTAAATTACCTGAGCAGCGGCTGACAGGTGCTGGTTGCATCACAATTCTGGTTATTGGCAATATCAAGGCTGCATCATATTCATAAACATGGAACCTGGCCAAATGTACAGCTCCGCTCACTGCTCAGGCATCGTCCAGGAACAGGTGGATTAACCAGCAGCCAATTAAGCAGCAGAGCAAAGCCCCAGCTGGAGTCTAAAATGATCACCAAAACCATCAAGAGGAGGGAGTGACTCCCCTGTGAGGAATGGTTGCAGCGCTTGCGACTTCTTAGTTTACAGAAAAGGTGAGGAAGAGGCGATATGATGGAAGTTTATAAAATTAAGCATGGCATAGAGAATGTGGATAGGGAAGAGGTTTTCCTCTCTCTCTCATAACACCAGAACCCATGGACATCCCATGAAACCGAATTCAGGGCAAAAGGGCCCAATTCACTTTCCTGCTTCCTTAAGTTGGCAGCCATCTGTCTCGAGAGACAATAGTGTGCGGGGCTGAAGTCAAGCCACTATGTTGGCAGTGACCTCTTTGGGGCACAAGGCTGGGTGGTGTATGGAGGTTCTGGGCTGCCCAGATGATGGGACCTCCCTCTTGGCCTCACTGATGTGGTCCAAAGGAAACAGACCGATATGTTTGGCACCAGCTTGGCTGCAGGAGTTGCTGAAAGGAGGTGTTCAAGGCACCATCCAATCGTATTAGGGACTCCACTCCAGATTTGTGTAGGGTTTACTCCTGAGCCTTTTCCTTTCCTGAAGATATTCTGCAAGGCAGCGCAGTTTCAGCACCAGAATTTTCCTTCTCCTAGATGGACCACCTTCCCAGGTTGATGAGCCCCATCTGGTCCCCACTTTCCTCTACAGCACATGCCTTCTTGACCGTTGGACCCACTCTTGGTCTCATCTGCTCAGTCCGCCAGAGTCTGTCTTCACATGCAGGGCAGGTCCCTAACTCACTGAAGGTTTGAGACCCATTGGTGGCCCTCACCTGGTTTAGCTGGCCAGTCGAAGTTGTTCCCTGGTATGTGGCCACTGTCGCCTGCTAACAACTTCTAGGAGCCGCAGGGGAGAGCTGAGTGCAGGGTGGGGACCAAAGGTGGACAATTACCCCAGGAGGAGCGTGACATGACCTCCCCACAACACTTGATATATCCCTTTTAATTATTTTAATTGTGGATTGTTTTATGGAAAAGGCTACACAACCGAACCCAAATTAATGACCTTGAGAAGTAGCTTTGGTTTCATCTCTGGATATAGGATTGAATAAACTGATGATGATGATGATGATGGGAATATGGTCGAGGTCACGTCATTAGGATCACCTACCATTTGCCTCACCATGACTGCTCACATGGAGGATGGATGCATTTATATACTTATTCCGCTGGATACGCCATCCGTGGACAGACTAGATAGGTATATATTTTCATCACAAAATATGTTAATTAAACACACATTTTATTTCAATATGCATATTTCTAAATTATCCCAAAGTATGCCTTTGGAACACATACTGTTAATTTTTATGCTACAGACTGTATTACAAAATTCCAAAATCTAGGGCTAACCTGACAATTTCAGTTTTTCACAGTTTCTCCTTTTCCCACTCTTAAGCTCTGTTCTCCACGTTCCACATCTCACTTTGCAATGTTTCTTTTTAAAAACCCTAATGAAAATCCATCTGCACTGTTGCATGAATTTCTCCTACTATAAATGTTTTTATATGCAATTTCCCCTAATACACAAATTTTTTTTGCAAAGCAATTTCCTCTAATATACTGGATGTTTGAATGCAATTTCCATTATGGAACGCACACTTTCCCTATTGTATACTCGCTTTTGTACACATTACTCTGTTGGCCAATTGCATTGGAAAATTTGGAGAAAGTGCTGCTTCTGAAGAAGGGCTGCCTTTCAGTTTTGTACCCAAGTATGAATTTGGTAGGTTCACCTGGAACTGCAAACTAAATCGAATTTCTTCTCCATCTGATCTGCACATTGGCTGTAGATGTGTGGGTCCAGCCCTTTTGCCCATAAATTGAATTTCAGAACCAGCCGTACCAGGAAGGAACGCACAAACATCGATAGACAAACCAGGCCTTCACTGGAATGTAACCATGAAATTTTGTTTATTGTTCTTACTAGAGAGTCCAACTCTCTTTATACTATGATCTGTCCTACCTTAGCAGGCTCTGGGAGCTGACCTTGCCAGCTTCCACGACACAAGGCCTGAGGAGCAGCTTAACAAAAAGGGCTAGAAGTGGTTAGTCCTCAAGGAGAAAAGAAGAGGAGGCACCGGCACCGGGGGGGGGGGGTGCAGAGTAAATAACAGCACATTGCCTTCCTCGAGAGCAGGGGATTACTAAACAGAAAGATTTGCAGGGGAACCTTAGGTGGATATCTGACAATCCCCTCAAAGACATCATCTTGGAGAGTGAAATGTTGCGTCCAATTCTGTGCACCACAATTTAAGAAGGATGTTGACAACCTGGAATGTATGCACAGGAGGGCAACCAAGATGACCGAGGGTCTGGAAAACAAGCCTTATGAGGAGAGGTTGAAGGAGCTGGGTATGTTTAGCCTGGAAAAGAGGAGACTGAGTGGAGATATGATAGCCATCTTCCAATATCTCAAGGCCTGTCACATGGAAGTTGGAGCAATCTTGCTTTCTCCTGCTCTGGAGGGTGGGATTCGAACCAATGGCTTCAAGTTACAAGAAAGGAGATTCTGACTAAACACCAGGAAGAACTTTCTGACAGTAAGAGCTGTTCAACAGTGGAATGGTCTCCCTTGGGAGGTAGAATCATAGAATCATAGAATCATAGAGTTGGAAGAGACCACAAGGGCCATCGAGTCCAACCCCCTGCCAAGCAGGAAACACCATCAGAGCACTCCTGGCATATGGTTGTCAAGCCTCTGCTTAAAGACCTCCAAAGAAGGAGACTCCACCACACTCCTTGGCAGCAAATTCCACTGTTGAACAGCTCTTACTGTCAGGAAGTTCTTCCTAATGTTTAGGTGGAATCTTCTTTCTTATAGTTTGGATCCATTGCTCCGTGTCCACTTCTCTGGAGCAGCAGAAAACAACCTTTCTCCCTCCTCTATGTGACAACCTTTTATATATTTGAACATGGCTATCATATCACCCCTTAACCTCCTCTTCTCCAGGCTAAACATGCCCAGCTCCCTTAGCCGTACCTCATAAGGCATCGTTTCCAGGCCTTTGACCATTTTGGTTGCCCTCCTCTGGACACGTTCCAGTTTGTCAGTGTCCTTCTTGAACTGTGGTGCCCAGAACTGGACACAGTACTCCAGGTGAGGTCTGACCAGAGCAGAATACAGTGGCACTATTACTTCCCTTGATCTAGATGCTATACTACTATTGATGCAGCCCAGAATTGCATTGGCTTTTTTAGCTGCCGCGTCACACTGTTGGCTCATGTCAAGTTTATGGTCAACCAAGACTCCTAGATCCTTTTCACATGTACTGCTCTCAAGCCAGGTGTCACCCATCTTGTATTTGTGCCTGGACTTTCCTTCATTGGAGGTTAAGCAGAGGTTGATGGCCATCTGTCATGGATGCTTTAGCTGAGATTCCTGCATTCCTTCCAACTCTACAATTCTATGGTTCTATGAAACATTTAACGTGGTCCCCCGCCCCCCGCATTTAGGAGCTGCACACTCTTGTTTGTCCATGGGAGAAAGATGCCCAGGAAGAACTGGGAGGGCCATCAGACGAGCAACATCTTTGGGTCAGCTCGGCTGACCGCTTGCCCCCACTTTGAGCCAACACCACATCTGTCCCATCTTTGGCCCTGGAAGGAAAGGCTGTAGCCTCAGGGCAAGTAGGCTGCAGCTTCTTGAGGAGACTATGGGAGAGGCACATGGAGCGCATGGGAGAAGGACAACACAGGGATTGGGGTGGTGAAGAAGGCACAGGGGATCCATTCTTCTCAACTGGTGGAGTCCATCATTCCCAAGAAGCTTTGTCCTGGGTGGCTAAGGTTTTGCCGGGTTGGCCTGCATCCCGTTGGCAGTGGAGTCCGAGAGAGCCCCCTTTCGGTAAGGCAGGAGGGAGGGGTTGTTGAGCAAGGTGTAGGCCAAGAACCACCGCGCACGGCCGCGCTTGCCCTTGGACCCTTTCGATGAACACGCCCTGGTCTTCATGAGCTTGACTCCTGCCAACAAAAGGGCCACTGTGAAGATCCAGGAACCCCCACACACTTTCCCTGGGGAGTCCAGAGGGAGTCTCAAGGGCCATTCCACCATCGAGGGGGGACCTTGCACTCGACTAAGGAGGGGCAAATCTGCCCTGGTTTCCCATTTATCATCACTAGCCAGAGTGGAAGGGATCAAGGCTTCATTCTGAAAACCTTAAATTTATAGCTTAGGTGCTGCTTTAAAAACGTCCCCTCTCAAAAGTGTGCACTTTTCCCTTGAACGGAAAGATGTAGGAAGGCAGGCAGGCAGATGGAGCCTGAGAAGGTACTTGCCCAGAACCTTCTCAGGCTCTGCCTGCCTGCCTGTCTACGCTTCTGCCTTTTCCCAGGCAGGCAGCTGCCTCTTCCTCCTGGTCGGTCACTCCTGGAGTGACCGACCAGGAGGAAAGACACAGCCTACCTAATCAGGTGAAGGCAGAGGCGGGCAGGTGGATGGAGCCTGAGTAGGTTGTGGGTAAGCACCTTCTTGGGCTCAGTCTGCCTGGGTTTGTGCACCTTTGAGGAAGCATCACTCCTGCCCCTCCTCCTGGCACAGACTGGGGGCTCACTCAGCTGTAGGGCTGGGCAGTGGGGAGGAAGCAGCAGCCAAGCTACATTTCAGACATTGCGATATATCACTATATCATGATATCTAGCTGCAGATGTATCATGATGTTGAAAAGCAGATATCACTGGGAGCTCTTCCATCGAGGCTCAGGTTGCATATATGTGTAATTAATATTATTGTTATTATTATTGTTAATCACAAAGACACCACAGTCTTCACTGTGCCTTATTATCTGGAAGGAATCACAGTAAGCGCACCTGATATCCCTGGACGCTCACTCAGCTCAGAGACTGGGCTGGCATGGAACAATATCATACACCCTTGGAACCTTAAATATTTATGCTTGGTTATAAACAAAGCTTTAAAATAAACCAATGACCCTGCCCCTCTAGTGCTCATGCACCACACTGGGCGTCATTTGAACACAGCGCTTCTCTCCTTTGGGGTGTGGGGGCATCAGACAAAAACAATGTGGATGCCAAAGTCACTCGTCCTTTCACAGATCTGACCTCCCCACCTGCACTCACCAGAAGGCCTTTGGAGCAAGGAAGCAAACCCACAGTTGGCTCCTCCCCTCCCTCTGCCCCCCCCCCCCGTGTTTCCCATGAGAATCTATACAGAGAGACAGAAATTGATCTTTCCATACATGACGGAGGAAAATCATCTCCCTGACTGGCCACAAATGACAGAGCAAGCGGGCGAGTGAGCAAGAAGTTGGATGTTATCTGCATCCATTTTGTGATGATGAGGCTGGACCAGGACTGGGACTGAGAGTGCTTACCTTCTTCTACATCTCTTGGCTGGGATCCCTTTGTGCACACCTGGAGGAGCAGGAAGCAGAAGGCTTTCATCACAGGGTGCGATTGGCTGACCTCAATCTTCAAGTAATGGCAATACGTCCGGTAGCCTGGAGGGGGAAGAGGAGGAAGGGGCAGGGGGGGATACCAAAGAGTTGAAAACATTCCTGTTGGCCAGGTGCCTTTGTTTGCTGAAGAAGACTGTTTCAGGCAACCCCAAGATCACTGGAGGTTTTCAATATTTCTAACTCATTTTCTGTGATTTTGCTTATGCTTGATTTTACATTTAATAACGCGATTTTTTAAGTCAGGGGGTGGAGGTGGGTCTTATTGTGCAGGACTGCTAAATAAACTTTAATTGTACAATGCAATACAGCGGACGCTCGGGTTGCGAACGTGATCCGTGCGGGATGCATGTTCACAACCCGCAGTGGTGCATCTGCGCACGCACAGGTTGCGATTTGGCGCTTCTGCGCATGTGCAAAGCGCAAGTTAGTGCTTCTGCGCATGCGCGAAACCCGGAAGTAACCCATTCCGGTACTTCCAGGTTTTGGCGGGTCCATAACCCCCAAAAACACAACCTGAAGCGTCTGTAACCCGAGGTATGACTGTATTGCCAGCACATGAGTGAATCCTATCTTGTAAGTCTGCATGTGCCCTCAGGGATGAAGGGGAAATCCATCCAATCTCTATTTTAAAGTGCAAAGTGTGTTGTTGTTGTAAGTGAGCTTCCACAGCCAATCTCAACTTCCTGGATAAGGTACATATAGCCAGAAAGAGCATGCAATGCAGGACAGAAGGAAAGAAAGCAGACGAGGAAAACAGAAAGGGGATCAAACCAAACCGCTTGCATTCTGCTGACCTGGATCAAAGACTTCCACGCCGTGGCCTAGCATGCTCACATCCAGCCGGCAGAAGTGGACGACATTGTACAGTGCAGACCCCACCATCCTCCAGACTCCTGCCAAGACCCCCACGAGCACATTGACGGGGAACAGCAAGAAGGTCACAATGTACAGCGCCCGTCTTCCCAGAGGGGAAAAGTGGAGAGAGTGCAGACAGATTATTATTTTTGCACAAGCGGCTCCTGCATAGCCTTTCAGGAGCGTCTTCTGTTCATGATTCCCGCCCGCCCGCCACGCCTTCCCCAGAGAATTCTGGTGGAAATGGAAATGGGACTAGAAGCTGATGATGTTCACTGATTCATCCCATGTCCAAAACGGAGCTCAACCCAGGGCATAGAATTGGGAGTCACTGTTCTTGTTGCTTTCGGTCGACAAATCAATACATAATTGATTGTGACTACCCCCTCTGCCCTGGATTGTGTTTCCTCTACACTGAAACAGGGGGGAAGAATGTCACGACAGTGTAAGTTACCTAAGTTGTGTCAGTTACACAATTTTGCCACAGTTCACAGAGAGGCCAATCATGTCATTTTTGGTGGAAGACAAACTGCAGCTGAACGGAAATGGTGTTGCACATGACAAAAAGTGAGTGGAAGGGAAAATAGTGCCTTCTTATGCCCCTAACCTCTGGGCAACCATAAACTGGTTTAGAGGCTCAATCAAACCAATTCACTCTTCCCATTCTGATTCTGGAACGCAACTCATTGGCCATATGCACGCTAAACATTTAAAGCAGATTCATACCACAGCCATGGCAGTCCTGGGAGCTGTAGTTTGTTATGGTTGCAGAGAGTTCCTAGGAAATCCTTCCCCCCTAGACCTATAGTTCCCAGAGTTATATAGTTCCCAGACTGATTGTTCAAGCACTCTGGGAACTGTAATTCTGTGAGGGGACTAGGGGTCTCCAGACAACTCCTAGCACTCTTAACAGACCACATTTTGCAGGATTCATTGGGGGGAAGCCATGATTTTTTAAAGTGATATGATACTGCACATGTGTAGTGCACATGTGGTCATTGCCTACATCACAGCTGTGGTCCATATTCCATCATCTGGACCCTGAGATGTTAAGAAGTATGGCCGTTGCAAGAGGCAATCCAAGAGACAGTGAGGTGCTGCTCTCTCATGCTCTAGCTGGGATAAACAACTTCCATAGTCACCTGTTGCTCAGCTCTCTAGGGAGGTGGCCACGCTCCAGAAAATAGTAGTGAGTCAGGAGGTTCTGTGCAACCACAGCCAGCACCAAGGTCAACCAGAAAGGCCTAGACAAAGAAAGCAAATCAGAAGTGGCCAGTTTTGCTCAGGGTATAGTATTTGCATGACAGTTTTAAACTGGTGCAATAGTCATGTTTCCACTCAAGGGATCTGTGAAATTGCAAGGGTGAAGAGGAAACTTTAGTCTTAGAACCTTTCCAGATGAATAATGCTCAGTGATCTAGACATCTTCTGTAAATCAAAGATTTCAGAGGTTGGGTGAAATATACTTGGAGTCTAGTGTGGATTTCATGCTCTTTATTCAGCTCATAGTAGTGAGGAATGGAAGTTCCCCTGAAATGTCTGCTTTATATACGTTATTTACACAATGGGCCCCATGTGATTGGCTAATTCAGGGATTCTCCTGTAGGCCAATCAGGTTGCGGATTCACTTCCACCTGGAGTTGGATTGGATGGCTCCTGCGGACCAATCAGACTGCTGCATTCTGAATTCTATTCAACTCAGTACATAACAATGGGAATTCTTTTCTTAGTACTGAAGTGCAAAGGGCCTGCCTTGGGTTGTGGTGGGGCATTTAAACTGGAGGCTTACTCAGAGCCTGGAGAGTCATATCTTTGGGATGCTGCAGTTGGACAAGTTGACCTCCAAGGTTACTTTCCATTCCAAAGTTCTATGAAACACAGACTATTCAGTACTTGGCAGTGCGGTGGGGGCAGAGGGCGCACGGTGGGTGGGTGTATTCAGAAATGCCACAGTTACCTAGATTTCTGAGGGTCATGTGGTGGGGTCCAACTCCCTTCATCCCTGGCCAGCAAGGTCAGAGGCACGGCCAGTAGGAGCTGTGGTCCACAAAATCTGGACAACCACATTGGCTACCTCTGGTCGGCAATTGTTTAAATGGACCACGGATGGTGGTGGTGGGACCACGGCATGGTAGGAAAGAGTTATCACCTTCTTCTCTGCATGCCGCAGTCAGGATCCTGTCATGCTTGTGGCTGCTACGTTAAGAGGAGAATAAGAGAAGCAGACACTCAAGGGCCAACTTCATCTTCAAATGCAATGCCAGTGTGGTGGAAGGAGGCCCTGAAACTTATCCTTGCTCCAAAAGCAAAGGCTGGACATTTGCAGAAGTACCTTCCACCTTGGCTTGAGCATCCTCCATCCAAGGGGATCTTAGCATTTTGCAGATTTAAGCTTGGGTATGTCACCCATTAGGTGATGCGGATGGCGCTGTGGGTTAAACCACAGAGCCTAGGACTTGCCGATCAGAAGGTCGTGGTTTGAATCCCCGCGACAGGGTGAGCTCCCATTGCTCGGTCCCTGCTCCTGCCAACCTAGCAGTTCGAAAGCACGTCAAAGTGCAAGTAGATAAATAGGTACCGCTCCAGCGGGAAGGTAAACAGCGTTTCCGTGCGCTGCTCTGGTTTGCCAGAAGCGGCTTAGTCCTGCTGGCCACATGACCCGGAAGCTGTACGCCGGCCACCTTCGCCAATAAAGTGAGATGAGCGCCGCAACCCCAGAGTCGGCCACGAGTGGACCTCATGGTCAGGGGTCCCTTTACCTTTACCTATGTCACCTATTAGGCTTGTAGAACTCTTACCACATGTTCTCCATGATTTTAAAGAGGAGCATGTTGCTGCCAGATTGCAGGGGGATGACCACAAAGAAAGTGAAAATCACAGTGCAGACGAAGAAGACGATGTGCTGGATGAGCAGACCTGGAACAGGGGCAAGAACACACCGTCACAACAGAGGGAGCGGCCAGTGTGGACAAGCTAGACCATTCAGCTCTGACAGGCAATGGCTCTCCTGGGTTTCAGACAGCGGTTTCCACAGCCTCAGTTGGAGGACCGACTTCCCTGCTTCCCCTTCCATACAGTGGTGGAGGAACCCTCTCTGGCACCTGGTGCGGGACGCCGAGGGGCGGGGCAAACCGCCTAGCGGTGCATGTGCAATGTCTGAACAGACTGCGCATGTGTGGCAGCCTGTACGGTCACCATGTGAGAGGCAGCCCGTACAGACGCCATGCAAGCGGCGCTCATACTAACTGCACGTGTGCCCTTGGCCGCTCTACAGCTGGGGGGGGGCGGCAGCGGGCCATCTTGTCACCCCCCCCCCCGAGTGGTGCCTGGGGTGGACCGCCCCTTCTGCCCCTCCTTGTATGCTCCTGCTTTCAAAGAAGCTGAAGTTGGGGTGGAAAGGGGAGATTGTCATCACCACCCGTCATTAAATTCATATTCTGCCCTTCATCCAAAGATCAAGGGGCCGTTCACAGGATAAAAACACAAAATACATCACACAGACTCCTCTAGCCTGGAGGTTACCAGAGCACTGAATGCCCCTCCTCCTGTGTTTCTCCCTCACCTGCATCAGAGCCTGTCAATCCAAGCCTGATCCTGATAGCGCTGTGGGGATCAGGATGCACAATGGGTCTGAGGGCCCCCCAAGGTGGGTGGGCTGTCTTAGCAACATTTTGGAGTAATCACACATACAGTGGTAGCTCTGCTTGTGAATGGGATCCGTTCCGGAGCCCTGTTCGCAACATGAGCAGAACGCAACCTGCGTCTGTGCGGGTCACGATTTTTCGCTTCTGCACATGCACGTGATGTCATTTTGAGCATCTGCGCATGCGTGAGAGGCGAAACCCGGAAGTAACCCTTTCTGGTACTTCCGGGTCACCGCGGGACACAACCTGAAAAGATTTAACCTGAAGCAAACTTAACAAGGGCAACATGGAACAGGACCACTCAGTTGCTCTAGCATGAGACTCTTAATCTCAGGGTCGTGGGTTAGAGCACCATGTGGGTTGGATGAGATGACCCTTTGTTGCAGGTTTTATTGCATTGGTTTCCATTGCAGTTGTCCTCTGTTTTTCACAAATTGCTCTGGAGCACCTTTCTCTAACACACCAGCACCTCCACCCCAATCCTTACACAAAAGGAACAAATCAGCCTATTGTTTACCTAAGCAGGCAAATGCAGTTTGGAAGCTGGCGAAGAACATCCAGCACACCAGAGCCTGCTGTGAAGGCTGAAGCTTGCGAGAGCAATAGAAGACGTCTCTGACTGCCCCTTGGTACAGGCGCTGGAGGTTGATCCTGAAAATGGAGAGGGGGAAACCGGGCCGGGGGGGGGGGGAGAGATGCAGTCAAGTGGAATGTGAGAGCACCTAAGGAGGATAGATGAAAACTTAGGAACAGCCTGCTGGACCAGGCCAAAGGGGGCTCCTCATCTAGCCCTGCAGAAACCCGTCCTGTGGTTTCCAGCAACTAGTATTCAGAAGCTGGAAACAAACACAAACCCCTGTGTTGCAAAATGTGACAGTCTACAAAAATGCAAACACAACACGCTGGCTAATAACTGTTAGTAAATATAGAATCGGTATGATGTCATTCAAAATAAACGAATAAGTCACTTTGAAATTATATGTATCTCATACAACACATCTCACAAAATATACAAGTTGTTATGTGTATCAGAGTCAAACAAAGATTCAAAAAACCAATGAGTAGTGAGGAATGCCAAACCGTCTCTCAAAGGAAGATGTCTCACACAAGTCTCAAAGGAAGACGTTACTCCGAAGTCTCAGAAGGACAGTGCATCTGGAATAGTTCAACTGTTTTGAAATAAAGTCTTCATCAGTGAATAATTATCAGTGAAATATACATACTAGTGAAGATCATACTAGTGGATCAGTGCTCACTGGATAATGTAGCTGCTGAGACGTCTTCCTTTGAGAGACGGTTTGGCATTCCTATTCATTGGTTGTTTGAACCTTGTCTGACTCTGACACACATAACAACTTGCAGTCACTTGTATATTTTGTGAGATGTGTTGTATGATATCTATATTATTTTGAAGTGGCTTATTCGTTTATTTTGAATGACATCATACTGATTATATATTTACTAACAGTTATAAGCCAGCGTGTTGCGTTTGCATTTTTGTAGATTCCCACTGTGGAGGCAGAGCACAGCTATCGTGGTATCGCAGTAGCCATGGAAAGACCTCTCTTCCTCCATGAATTTGTCCAGTCCTCTTCTAAAGCCATCCACGTTGGCAGCCATCCCTCCCTCCCGGGGGAAGGACTGCCATAGATCAACCCCTCATTGTGAAAGAAGGACTTTTAGGATGGTGGATGCCAAGTGAAGGCATTTGTTCTCAAAGCAGGGATGAGAATAACAGCGGAAGTGGCTTGATGCACAAACCACAGAGCTTCTGCAATGCTAGATCAGGGTTTTCAGCTGGAGCACTTAAAGTGAAATGGAGCAGGAGGAAGGCGAAGGGAATGCCATGCCATATCTCTTGCCAGTTAAGAGAAGCAGGAGGGGGGCTGGCTTGGGGCAGCCTTAATTGGGTGGGGCAGAGCCCCGTTTGCCCTGATGGACCTCCCTTCCCTGCGCCCAGTGGAGTCCAGAAGGACAAGGCTCACCTGTGCTTCCCCATGGACTTCATCAGCATACAGAAAGTCAGCAGGCAGGAGACGACCAGGGAGGAGACGAAGCAGACTGCAAAAAACAGGAGTGGTTTCACAACCAGTCCCTCTCTTCCCAGGGAACTCTGGGAATTGCAGCTCTGGGAGGTGAATCGGGACCTTTTAGCAACTCTCAGCAGCACCCTTCACAAAGTACAGCTCCCATAATTCTTTGGGGGAAGCAGGGGGTTGCTTAAAGTGGTATCTTGGTGCAGATGTGCCCCCTGACTCTCACCTGCATTCCCTTGGTTCAGGTGTGCTTCTGCCATTCTGCTATTCTGCTATTCTATGATTCTATGCTATAGCAAGAGGGAGGGTCCTTATCACCATGGAGAGCTGACAAGACAGGCAGCAGCCCATTTGTCTGCCTGTCTGCCTACTTGTCAGTCAGCCTGTCATCGGCTATGCACTCCCCTCCCCCTCCTTCCATCCCATCCTCTCTGTGCCAAATGCAGGATTCTACCACATTCCCCCCCCCCGCTCCCCTGCAAGCTTTTCTGAGCACTGCACTACCATCTGTGGGGTGAAATTGCTGCCTGCATTTCACTCCCCTTTTGCTTCTTGGCACTGAGCGCTGCTTTTAGCTTGCTGGCAAATGGCCCAGAAATAAAGCAGGGAAAGAGGGTGAATCCGCCTAAAGGATTCCAACGGACCCCACAATGACAAGGATGTTTGCATGCCATAAGACGCCCCTCAGATTAGGAAACTTTGACCACAGACCCTGATCCCGCCTGCAACACTTCCCTACATCCAGAATCCATCCCCTCTGAACTTCAGAAAGGTCTCTGCACGCACAGCATGAGGGCTAGGAACTTAGGATTTCAAAAAAGAAAGAAAAAAAAAACACTTGGAGAAACACTGAAGCACATGGGGCAGGCAGCCAACTTGATAACTACACAGCTGTATCAGCATCCCAGTGTTTGGAACTTGCCCTCTTCATCAGATGAAAGATACCCAAGTAGTAATACGAGAACGCGTTAACCTTCCTTTCCATTTTGTAGCAACAGTCCAATTTGAGGACAATAATGCAATGACCACGATTAAGGATGGAAGGTTTGGGGGATTTTGGTTCTCAAAGTGCTCATCCACATTCCTACTTTTCCCATGCCTAGAAAGCAGAGGCCTGTGTGCTTTCCCCATTCTCCCACTCCTTTCTTGGGGAAAACCCAATGTTTAGTGCATGGGCAGCTGCCCCCCTAAATCAAGTAGATCAATACAAATTACCGTATTTTTCGCTCTATAGGACGCACTTTTTCCCCTCCAAAAATGAAGGGGAAATGTGTGTGCGTCCTATGGAGCGAATGCAGGCTTTCGCTGAAGCCTGGAGAGCAAGAGGGGTTGCTGGCTGTCTTGGCTTCTTTGCTCTTTGGGCGGGGGAATAAAAATGCTTTTCTTCATCCCCCCCCCCAAAAAAACTAGGTGACCCTATGATCCGGTGCGCCCTATAGAGCGAAAAATACGGTACTTAACTAGCTGAAGTTCTACCCCCCCACACACATAAAGCCTGCCCCCCCCCATAAATCATGGCTACATCCATGGTTTAGAACAAAATTGGAAGAAAGGCCAATCCAGAAAAAACCAAATCCTGTGCAGAGAATTCTGGGAGATTTAAAAGATCTTGGCACTAAGCTGAATTCATTATGTATCTGTTAATTGACATTTTGATAGCTCAGCAAACTTGGGAAAGGGGAAAGGTCACTTCAATTGAATTATGGGGACAATGACTAAAATGCTGGCTCAACATTTATTATCATTATTATTAGCTTCTCAGTTAGGGGGCTAGCCAGCTCTGGAGAGGATATATTGATCATTAATGTGCTTAGAGATATGCTCCAAGATAAATACAAAAGACTAGACTGCATTCATGCAGAGACCTTATTGTATAACTGGGCTTGTCACCCAGTTCGTGTTCCTACAGTTTCGTTATTTTTGGGGTGGCAGGGTGGGAAACAATTGAAAAATAAAAATGCTGGCAGGGGGTGCAGCCAGGAATGGGCACTCTTATATCCTTGTGTTTCTTTAGTTCTTCAGAGCCATTTCTTGGGGATGCTCCAGTTGTGATTCCTGCATTGTAGAAGGCTGGACTAGATGGGACCCCTTCCAAGTCTGCAATTCAGTGATTCTGTGACCAGCTCCAGAGTTTGCTCTTATCAGGGGCAGAAAGGGACATGGTCAACAAGACCAGGGCCCCAAAGACTCACCTTCTAGCGACCAGATGTAGTGCTTGAGGGTGGCTAACTCTTTGTCTCCAGGGATCCCAGCGGGATTTTCAGAGGGGACTAAACCAAACTGGATGAAGAGTGCAGTCAGCTCCTTGGTCATCCCAGACCTTACTATCTGGATGCTGGGGACGAAGACTGCCAGGAGAAGGAGGGCCACCTGTAAACCAAGAGAAGGTTCATCTGGCTGGCCACTGAGAGAACAGAATGCTAGACTAGATGGACCACTGGCCTGACCCAGCAGGCTCTTCTGATGTTCTTATGTCTCTGGGTACCAGTTGTTGGGAGACATGTGCAATAGAGCGCTGTTCTGCTTGTGGGCACCCATGAGAACAGAATCCTGGGCTGGATAGGCCATGGGTTCTTAGGTTCTTACCTGATAGACAGCAATCACAGATGTGGCGAGGGAGAGAACCAGCTTCAGAGGGATTTGGAAGCCTGCAATTCCACACACAAAAATCACAATCACACATGGGTAGCACCCAACAGTTCCATAAAATTTTCCGGTGTTATTAACGAAAGAAGCATTGGTGGGTCAGAGTCCGCTCCACTGGTTGCATGGAACTTGAGACTTAAGTTGTCAGGTTTATACGGTGCAAAGAAGGAAATGTAAAAGAGGTTGGGAGTTAAACATAAATGGAATGCAGAAATGCAGTCTATGCCATGGAACGTAGAGTAGCTTAAATGAAATGGGTGAAAACACAATTGTGTGTGTGTGTGTGTGTGTGTGTGTGTGAGAGAGAGAGAGAGAGAGAGAGAGAGAGAGAGAGAGAGAGAGAGAAGCTTTGGTCCAAACAACTGAAGTATATAATCAAGAGATGTGTCCCAAGAACCCACAAAGAAATCCAACAGCCACAAAAACACATGCACAATTGCTGCTTCCTAAGCCAAATTCAGGGACATGGGTGGTGCTGTGGGTTAACCCACAGAGCCTAGGACTCGCCAATCAGAAGGTCGGTGGTTCAAATACCTGCGACGGGGTGAGCTCCCGTTGCTCAGCCCCTGCTTCTGCCAACCTAGCAGTTCGAAAGCACATCAAGTGCAAGTAGATAAATAGGTACCGCTCCGGCGGGAAGGTAAAAGGCGTTTCCGTGTGCTGCTCTGCTTCGCCAGAAGTGGCTTAGTCATGCTGGCCACATGACGCAGAAGCTGTACGCCGGCTCCCTCGGCCAATAAAGCGAGATGAGCGCCACAACCCCAGAGTCGGCCACGACTGGACCTAATGGTCAGGGGTCCCTTTACCTTTACCTTTTAAGTCAAATTCAGCTTATTAGCTAAGTAGGGTGGTCTGCCAGAAATGATAGTCATTGTTCCCACCGGGGCGGGGCAAGCCGGGGCAGGCCGCTCTATGGGGCCTGCAAGGAGTCTGCCTGCCTCCTCCCACTCAGCCGCCCTATAGCTGAGGGGGAGGCGGCAGGTGGGCCTTTTTGAGGCAGTGTGGAGCCTACGGGTGCCCAAGCCACCGCATCACTCCCAAGAGAGACACGTGGCTTGGGCGCACTGCAGGCCCTGCGGGGAGTGCCGTCTTTTTGTCACCCCCTCGGTGGTGACACCCGGGGCGCACCGCCCCACCGCACCCCCTTCCTCCACCTGATTGCTCCGTAGGGCTGTGAAATGGGCTGAAAACGCTTGTCCATTCAGAGTGAGGGCAGAAAGCACTACTCTCACTCTGATTTGGCTTTATGAAGCTATCACTGCGAAACTGGCAGCATCCCTTGACGGAATCGTGTTGCCTTCATAATCCCTGGTTGCCAGGACCCGCTTCAAGAAGCACCCACGGTGGTTTTCATTAGCCTGCATTTCTCCACCTGTTTTGTGCACCTGCAGCCTCTTTTGCGGGTCGAGGACCTAAGAACAAGCCAAAGCAACAATGGAGCCTTTCGAAATATCTGTGCATGCAGTACCTTCCTGAGGTGCGTAGAGGAATGAGCAGACATAGGAGCGGATCCTTGACAGCAGGCTTGGCTTGGCTCTGCTGATGCTAGAGGGACAGAAAGAAAGTTTGGCTCAGGCAGACAAGAAGAGGCACACACACAAACACACCAAGACACGAGGGACCCTTTTCAGGCTGAGGGCCACAATGCCTCATTGACAACTTTTGCTGGGTATAAGCAGCCTTGCATGCCTCCAGCACTAGCAGACAGTCTGGGAAAATACACTTTGTGCTTTCCCACTTCACACCCAGGCTGCACCCCTTTCTGCTGCTCGCTCTCATTCTTTCTCTCTTCTGCACGAGGCAGCCATGACACAACCTCTCGTGGCGTATTCTTAGAATCCGAAGCCATTCTTGGGAATGTGAAGTATGTAACTGGAAGCAAATAACCTTTTTTCCACTTTACCAATGGGACTCCAGTGCATTTTATGTTACTTTTTTAGCAATGCTAGCAAATGAGAGAGGCAGTGGACAGTGGGTTAGCTCCAGCCTTCAAGCTATATTTTTTACTCATCTATCTATATCTATCTATCTATCTATCTATCTATCTATCTATCTATCTAATCTACAGTGGTACCTCAGGTTAAGAACTTGATTCGTTCTGGAGGTCTGTTCTTAACCTGAAACTGTTCTTAACCCAAGGTACCACTTTAACTAATGGGGCCTCCTGCTGCTGTGCAATTTCTGTTCTCATCCTGAAGCAAAGTTCTTAACCCGAGGTACTATTTCTGGGTTAGCGGAGTCTGTAACTTGAAGTGTCTGTAACCTGAACCGTCTGTAACCCAAGGTACCACTCTATCTATCTATCTATCTATCTATCTATCTATCTATCTATGAACTATAAACAAACCAATATTATTTTTCAAACCTATCAAAAGTGGATGTGGCAGTTCCAAAGTTTGGGAGCTTGATTTACCGCATTTTTCGCCCTATAGGACGCACTTTTTCCCCTCCAAAAATGAAGGGGAAATGTGTGTGCGTCCTATGGGGCGAATGCAGGCTTTCGCTGAAGCCTGGAGAGCGGGAGAATCGGTGCGCACTGATCCCTCTCGCTCTCCAGGCTTCAGGAAGCTCTCCGCAAGCCGTGGGAGAGCTGCCTGCACCCCGAAGCCTGGGGCGCGCTGAGCTCAGCGCCCCCCAGGCTTCGGGCTTCGCGCAGCTCTCCGCTAGTAGGAAAGTAACCAACAAACCACACAGTTCCAACGGATAACGTAAAAAGGATGGATTCCCAGATGTCTGCTTTGATTTTACTACTTATGCCCATAGGGAAGAACAGGGTACGTCCCCCCTCCCTTTGCTTATCACTGCATTTGATTGATTCAACAATATATGATCCATTCCACCCATGACAGTAAGGGGCTTTATTTTACTCTAAGTTTAAAATTATATTCAGCCTTCTATTTTTTATCATACCTGCTTGTTGTGTGTCTGTTGTTGTTAACCTAATAATGTGTTGTCTTTAATTCGCCTTTCTTGCTTCATATTGATTAATTTATTTAAAAAGTGGGTGGAGCTACTGTTGCCTTGGTATAATAGACTACCATACAGCCTGCAAAAGCCAGAGGTTTCTATGCTCATGGCTCCATTCAGCCAACCCAGACATGTGATCATAGGTCAAGCTCTCTGGGAGGGGATATGCACTAGAGGAGGGTGTGGATTGGGGCCAGCAAGGAGCGTGGCTTGGGCCAGATAGAGAGCCACGTTATTCTTATTTTTATTTATGTTATAAAATTTACTCATGGCTTGGTGTGTTGTTGTTGTTGTTGTTTAAAACAACAACAACCCTAAAAGCGGTTTACAAAAAAGATGAAACAAGATAAGGGATATTCTGTGGCCAACTTGCCCACTCACCCCCATTCCAGTTCCCATTCATCTCCAGATTTTGGGATGCGGTTTTGCTGAATGAAAGGCAGGCTGTGTGTGTGTGTGTGTGTGTGTGTGTGTGTGTGTGTGTGAGAGAGAGAGAGAGAGAGAGAGAGAGAGAGAGAGGTTTTACCTTTTATTTGGCGTCCTTTTTGCCAGGATATTCTTCAGATAGTCTTCGTAATAGCCACTCCCCGGCAGCTTAAAACAGACACAAAAGACTGATTATTCCACATGAATTTTTGGTGCAAGGTTGCATCTCCCCCCCCCCCCCCACTGAAAGTGCTCTAAAGCCACTTCAATTGGCATAGCTTCCACCCCAACGGTATTCACCCAACAGAGCTAGAGTTCCCTGTTTTAGTAGTACTAGAGTGTTTTAAAGGTATTGTGTGAATGTGACCACATCTCCAGATTAAGCCATGCTCTCTTAGCTGTGATTCCTGATTTTTTTTTTGGGGGGGGGGACACAAGGACCTAGATCACGCTTTGGGTCCCTTCCAAATCTACAGGTCTACAGACAGCATTTGAAATATAAGGGGAAAGTAGGAACCTTGCTGCGTACTTAAAGGATTTGGGGTACAGCTTCATAGCACCAATTTGCTAATTTATAAGTATGGAAGTTCCAGAGAAAATTTAGAATAGGGGGGTGGGGAACATTTGCAGAAGCATCTGCATTTCACAGCATGCCCAGCCCACCACATAAACTATGTATTCTTCCTTTTTTTAAGTGTGTGTGTGTGTGTGTGTGTGTGTTTAGGGAAAGGGGCAAGGGATCAGGGGCTCAGAAGACCTAGGCTGGCACAATTGCCATTTAGTAAGCCAAATTCAGCTCACCAGCCAGGCTGGGTGGTCTTGAAAGCCAGACCACACCAAAGCAGGGGCTGCAAAACACAACTCCAGTTGGGCAGTTGCTCCGCAGGGCTGTGAAATGGCATGAAAATGCTTGCCCATTCAGTGTAATGGCAGAAAGCATTGCCCTCACTCTGATTTGGCTTTTAAGCCATTGTTGTGTAACTGGGCCTTGGAAACACCCCACTTCCGCCCCAAAATGCCCCTGTTGAAAAGGTACAATGGTCTCAATCAATCCATCGGTTCGACTCAATTTTCACATAGCTAAAGGGGCTGTTGCAAAAATGTAAGAGGCCGCTTTGCACATTAAAAGAATATTAGGTGCACACCTGTAAAAGCCCATTAATTATGAACATGACAAACATGTGCAGTTTTGCAATTTGCAAAATGAATAGTTAATTAGTTGGAAAATGAATTAACTGACAGCTCCAATAATCACCCCTGCTGCACATTCTTGTTAGGTCCTTGGCCATCATCGGCTCAATAACTGCTTGGGTTTATAGCAGGCCTGGTATAGGAAACTGGCACCCTTCGACAGCTGCGGGGGCACCCAGCTTTCTCTGCCCTGGGCTTCTGGCTGTAGGCACACCCAATGGCTGCAGGAGCAAGCAACCCTATAAGCCCCCGCAATGCCCCAGGGCCAGCGCTGCATTGTGGGAATTGTGGAAAATCAAAATGGCCATTTGCTCCATCAGGAAAACACTTTGCCAAGGGCTACCGCAACCCAGGAGCCAGTCCGAGTCTGAGCTTGAGCCATGGAGTACTAACGTGACAAGCCCCATCTTGAGATTCTGCTGGCTGTCTGGGGCCAGAGAGAAAATGCAAGCAATTCATCCAAGAGATATTTGATGGCAGACACCACCTGGGAAATCAGGGCAAGGAAGGAGGATGAGATGAAGAATAAATTAAAAAGCAAAGGGGGCTGGGGCAAAGACCACACAGGATTCTCCAATTATTCCCTTGAGGACCAGAAGGACCAGAAAATATGGTCTCCAGGGAATGTGGCTCAAGTAAAAAGTCTCTTTGAATTAAAGGAGAAGACCACCAATTGTACAGGAAAATTCATGCGCTGCCTGGCCAGGTGTCTCTAGTGCTGTAGAGGAAACGTTTTAGTAGGCTTGCCCTTCAATTGCAATGTGGCAAATGTGCTTTGATTGGGGATAATATGGTAGGAGCTGCATCTTTTCAAAAGGGCAAAATTAGTATAATTATAATTTATTGCATTTATAACCTACTCTGCCGCCCAATGAGCTCAGTGTAGCATACAAGGCTCTCTCAATCCGCATAACAACTCTGCAAGGCAAGTTAGGCTGAAAGGCAGTGACTGGCACCGAGTGGGTGATTTGAACCCTGGCCTCTTCCAGGTCCTAGTCTGACACTCTAACCACTACACCACACTGTCTCTCCAGTGAGACTCTCCACTAACTTGCCATGACTCTCTAGCATTCCCGAAAGGATTATTTCCTGGCCCTGCATGAAGATACTGGGGATTGAAGTTGGGATCTTCTACATAGAATCATAGAAGAGTTGAACCACGTTCTCTGAATTCTGAGCCCCTCCAGAAATGCTACCATCTGCGCTGATTAATCTGCGATGTCTCATTCACACATTCAAGTCACTATCTGACGCTACAGTCAGTGGGCAAGGACTGGCACCACGGTGGGTTGGCAAGGCAGTGATTCAGGAAGAGGCTCATAGCTGATTGTTCCAGCATCTTCCCGCAGGAAGCAAAACCATATTGTGAAAGGCTACCCACCAACATGCAGGCTGTGATATGTAGCAAAGACACCCATGATATATTTATTTATTGTGTTTATATTAGATCTACTTTGAGTGAAGCTCTGTTGGTGACCTCTCTCTTTGCCACTGAAAGTCAGGGTATGCTCTTGCTTGCGCCAACCCAGAAAAGACCCAGCGTACGGGTGCCGCAACATCCTCAACACACTTCTTATATTTTTTAAGAAGCACCCGACTTCTGCAACCTATTTAAAAATGCCTTGCATAATTCCCATATGCCTCGCCAGCCTTTGTGATCGCAGTTGCGGAGGTGCTAATTATCGTGGGGAGAGGAGTGGGTCTGTCACTACACAAGGTTGTTGCAGGATCCCAGCTGGAGATCTGCACAAATATCTGAAGTGGAATAAGAAGGAATGTTCTGTTCCCGACTCCTTATCCCAGAGTTGTGGATTGGGCTAAGCCCTAAAATCCAAGTGCAGATTTGGGCTTCTATCGATTATTTATTTATTTTTAAATAGAGCTTTCTTTCTTAAAATAAAAACCCTGTGCCAATCGTTTGGATTATGATTCTGTTGCCAAACACTCACTCTCCTCCTTCCACTGTAAGGCTCTGAATAGGAAACATTCAGAAACTCAAATCTTCTTGAGCTAAGTGGTTTAGATTTCAACAACAACAACAAAAAAGCAGATTATTGTCCCCGCCCCCCCAAGAGCCAAATTGTCTTTCCCACACACCCTGTAAGCTGAGGGCACCTCAATTAGAGTCGGCCTTGGGAAGGGAATCACAGGATTGTAGAATCAGAAGGGACCCCAAGGCTCATTGAGGAATCACAGCGAAAGGATGCCTGACAGATGGTCATCCAGCCTCTGCTTAAAAACCTCCAAGGAAAGAGAGTCCACCACCTTCTGAGGACTGAGTGAATATGATCCATTGTCAAACAGCTCTTATTCGCAGGAAGTTCTTCCTAAGCTTTAGCTGGAATCCCCTTCCTTGCAATTTGAATCCACTGGTTTGGGTTCTGCCCTCCAGAGCAGCAGAAAACCAGCTTCCTCCATCCTCCTCTTTGATATTTGAAGATGACTCTCCTTTCTCCCCTGAGTCTCCTCTTTTCAAGGCCAAACATCTCCAACTCCCTCTATTGTTCCTCATAAGGCTTGGTCATCTTGGTTGCCCTCCTCTGCACACATTCCTGTGGTGGTCAGGTGTGGTCTGACCAAGGCAGAATAGAATGGGAATATTATTATTATTATTATTCAGACATGGGTGGCGCTGTGGTCTAAACCACAGAGCCTAGGGCTTGCCGATCAGAAGGTCAGCGGTTCGAATCCCTGCGACAGGGTGAGCTCCCGTTGCTCGGTCCCTGCTCCTGCCAACCTAGCAGTTTGAAAGCACATCAAGTGCAAGTAGATAAATAGGTACCACTCTGGCGGGAAGGTAAACAGTCTTTCCTTGCGCTGCTCTGGTTTGCCAGAAGCGGCTTTGTCATGCTGGCCACATGACCCAGAAGCTGTCTGCGGACAAACGCCGGCTCCCTCGGCCAGTAAAGCGAGATGAGCGCTGCAACCCTAGAGTCGTCCGCGACTGGACCTAATGGTCAGGGGTCCCTTTACCTTTATTATTATTATTATTAAATTTAAAAAATTCCTTCCAGCAGCACCTTAGAGACCAACTAAGTTTGTTATTGGTATGCACACGAAAGCTCATACCAATAACAAACTTAGTTGGTCTCTAAGGTGCTACTGGAAGGAATTTTTAAATTTTGTTTCGACTATGGCAGACCAGCATGGCTACCTACCTGTAACTATTATTATTAAATTAGATTTGTATATTGCCCTTCATCTGAAGATCTCAGAGCAGTTCACAGCATAAAAACACATGATAAAAACACAAAACACATAATAAAAACAAGAACTTCCCTTGGCTGAACATGAGACTTCTATTAATGCAGCTGAGAACTGCATTGGCTTCACACTGTTGCAAGACAACAGCTTTTTCATAGTCCCTGAGGCTTGGTCAACAGTATTTGGATGGCCACAAGGTTTTCCCCACTTCTGAGCTAGGAACTTAGAAAGCTGTTTGTTCCCAGGCCAGACAATTCCTCCATTTTGTTGTGTCAGCTTAATCTATTGCCCAGTGGGACGCAGGTGGCGCTGTGGTTAAACCACAGAGCCTAGGACTTGCCAATCAGAAGGTCGGCGGTTCGAATCCCCACGACAGGGTGAGCTCCCGTTGCTCGGTCCCTGCTCCTGCCAGCCTAGCAATTCAAAAGCACGTTAAAGTGCAAGTAGATAAATAGGTACCGCTCCGGCGGGAAGGTAAACGGCGTTTCCGTGTGCTGCTCTGGTTCGCCAGAAGCGGCTTGGTCATGCTGGCCACATGACCCGGAAGCTGTCTGCGGACAAATGCTGGCTCCCTCAGCCAATAAAGCGAGATGAGCGCCACAACCCCAGAGTCAGTCACAACTGGACCTAATGGTCAGGGGTCCCTTTACCTTTAATCTATTGCCTATCAAGTGATTACAAGAGCACAGCTCATTCCTCCCCACCAAAAGAAACTCTGCACCGCCAGAACATCATGGGGCAGAAAGGTGTTTGAAAATGAAACACTTGTTATTTTTAAATGCATACAGGCATGCATGTCACCATGACATTTCAGGAACTGCCAAGTGGGTCAGGTTCCATTTTCTGTTTCTGTACGGCATCCAAAATTTGTGCTCACTCCAAAAATATGCACCACATATTGGCAATGCCTTGCATAATTTGCACCTGTTTCGTAATGGAAACAGTTGGGAGTCGGAATGTTAGACAGGTCCACGTGCTCTGCTGTAATACCTTAGCACAACACCATCTCTTCCTGCCTGTATTCCACTTGTCCTGCCTGTATTCCACTTGTCAGGAAACTGCCATCGGAGCCAAGGGTGGTGGTAAGGCTCCAAAAGGATGCTGGAGAGGGAACCAGCAAGGAGAGAGAGGAAGCCTCAGCTGGGGAAGGAAATAGACGTGACGCCAGGGAGAAAGGGGAGTCTGAGGGAACTTCGGAGAGAAGGCTCCAGGACTCTTCCAGAGAAGCCAGCGGGGAGAGCACGGGACCTCCTCTGGGGACGCCCACTCTGCGCAGAAAGGTTTCGCGCAGAGAAGGCAGGCGGCGATTGGGTGTGAAAGAACTTCTATGTTGGAAGAAATTCAGGAAATGCCCACTGACGGATTCTGCCAGTGATTGAGACAGTCACGGTGTACTGACTGTCCAGGCTGGGGAAAGTTTTAACCAAACTACTCAGCTCGGAGCAGTTTGCGACTTACACACAAGCAACCCCATACCCCATTACACCACTCAACCCCAATTCAACAAGGGCAAGACCTGTTGTATTTCCCCCCCTCACAAGTTGGTATATTTATATGCAACTATTCATAAGAATGGGACACGGGTGGCGCTGTGTGTTAAACCACTGAGCTTAGGGCTTGCCGATCAGAAGGTCAGTGGTTCGAATCCCCATGACGGGGTGAGCTCCTGTTGCTCGGTCCCTGCTCCTGCCAGCCTAGCAGTTCGAAAGCATGTCAAAGTGCAAGTAGATAAATAGGTACTGCTCCAGCAGGAAGGTAAACGGCGTTTCCGTGCGCTGCTCCGGTTTGCCAGAAGCGGCTTAGTCATGCTGGCCACATGACTCAGAAGCTGTACGCCAGCTCCTCGGCCAATAAAGCGAGATGAGCGCCACAACCCCAGAGTCGGCCACGACTGGACCTAATGGTCAGGGGTCCCTTTACCTTTATTCATAAGAACAATCAGAGCAGTTTACAACAAGAGCATGTAAAACCATACAGTAAAAACTGCATGAAAACGTTAAAATCAGTAATCAGCTAACAGTTGTGCAAAATGTATTCTTCACTGCCTGCTTCCATCAGGAATTTAAAAGTTGAAACAAAGGGTGCCTGCTGATGTTCCCAACACTTCCTTACCTGAGAATTATTCTGTCCTTCTGACTCTCAGCTCCCTTCAGCCCAAGCCAGCATAGCCAATGGTTAGGAAAGATGGGCTCTGTCCACCGCTGGCCTCGTGACAAAGCCATGCACACTCCCCACGTCCCAGGAATAAAGTAAGGCTTTTGCTTTGCAGAATGTCTGTTTTCTTGTGCTAAGGTCCTTTCTGTTCCAGGGATGAAGAGGCTGAGCCTGTGGCCCTCTAGGGATTTGTTGGACCACAACTCCCATCACCCCAAACCTTGGACATCCTAGCAGAGGCCAATGGGGGTTGGAGTCTCAGAATTGTAGTTCACGCATAAGCCTTGAGGCTGAACTACCACAATGGACTCTGTGTGGAACTGCCCTTGGTCCTGGTTCAGATGCTTCAGCTGGTGCAAAATGTTGTGACCAGGTTGCACTAGCTGCCCATCTACTACTGAGACAGGTGTAAGGTCCTAGCATTAATTTATAAAGCCCCAAACAACTTAGGTCCAGGGTTTGCCTGAACCATAGCTGTCAACTTTCAGATTTGAAAATAAGGGATCAGCAGCCTCACCTGTCCCGGGGACAGTCTACGGGATATCTAACAATCTGGGATAGCAGTGGGAAATGGCGCTGGAATAAGGGAATTTCCTGCCAAAAAAGGGAAGGTTGACAGCTATGGCCTGAACCCTTCTATCCCACTGAGATCACCTGCAGGAATGTGGTTCACCCAAGTTGGTGAAGCTCACTTGACAACAACAAGCAACTGAGCCTTTAGTGTCATTGGCCTAGCCCTGTGGAACTCTCCGCCACTGGAGATTCAGCAGATGCTTTCTGTGCCCACTATGAAACACCTACTGGAAACTTTTCTATTCTGCTGGGCAAGCAATTAAGAATGCATCTTTCCACCTTGGTTAATAGTGGTCTGTTTTGAATGTTTTTAACTGTGTACGACTTTTGTGTTTTCATTGTTGTGTAAACCATATGTGTGTGTTATATATTGGTTTGCAAGTACTCTTATAATTAAGCATCTGGAGGAGATGAGGTTCCCCATCCCTGCTCCACTCAGTCTACACCAGCACCCGGAGACGTATCTTCCTCTAGTTTGACCCAGGGATGTTGCCATGCCTTACCTCCACCGTCACTTTCTTCCTCTTCTGCTCCCTGAAGCTCTTGACAAGCTGTGCAGGATACCAAAGGCTCAAAACCACAAGGCACAGGATGATGGGGAGATAAGAAAGCAGGGAATAGTACCTATAAATCTGAGCAGAGACAAAAAGAATGGCTGCAAGAAAGACAAACCTGTGTTCAACTTATAAATCCCATTACAAACACAACTCTCCCCCTGCTGGATAACTCCAGCAAGTTCCTACAACCCTTGCAGAACCCAGCAGGGAGGAAGAGGAGGTTGGGACAATGCTAGAATTTGTTGATTGCCTTTCATTGCCTCTGGTCCCACCTGCGGGTGGGCCCTCTGCTTTCACGCCCTATCAGTAGATCCTGAGCTGAAAGCCCTTGAAGAGGCTCCTTGCCTCACTCCTGATTCCCAGCAAGCCCTTTCTTTGCCAACGGTTGGGTCTTGAGGTCTGCAAGATGGGCCAGGCACACACGGCTATGGTGCCATTATGGGCATTATATATTGCTCAGAACATGGGTAGGTCCTCTTGCCCGCCCCTCCTGCAAAGCAGCAGCCAGTCTCTCCAGGAACGGGCTTCCTCCTTGGAGCCATATAGAACTGGCCCATGCCAACCAAACCTCAGGGCCTTCCAAGCCTCCCCGGTTGTCTTTACCTTGGGCGACTGAGGGCATTCCACCTTCTGCCAGAGATGGACCACGCAATGGCACCAGGACAGCAGGCAGCCCAAGAAGTACCCAGCTCTGTGCCTGACCGTAGCACATGCAATTAAGGGGTAGTAGAAGGCAGGGTAATAGAGCAAAGCCATGATCTTCCAGTATTCTGGAGAGGGAGATCAAGGGGGAGAGAAGGGCAGAGGTTAAGAGCCTCAGCTGGACAACAAACAGAGGCAATTCAGCAAGGCAGGCCATGCCGAGAGCATGCAGGGTGGAGTCAGCGATGGGGCTCCCACAAACGTCCCTTGAAGATGCTGCATCAGTTTCCCCCATGCAAAAGAACTCCTTGGAAGCTATTCCCTTGGCAGTGTGACTTCTAGTTTAAGGTAAAGGTAAAGGGACACCTGACCATTAGGTCCAGTCATGGCCAACTCTGGGGTTGCGGCACTCATCTCACTTTACTGGCCGAGGGACCCAGCGTACAGCTTCCGGGTCATGTGGCCAGCATGACTAAGCCGCTTCTGGTGAAGCAGAGCAGCGCACGGAAACGCCGTTTACCTTCCCGCCGGAGCGGTACCTATTTATCTACTTGCACTTTGAAGTGCTTTTGAACTGCTAGGTTGGCAGGAGCTGGGACAGAGCAACAGGAGCTCACCCCGTCGCGGGGATTCGAACCGCCGACCTTCTGATCGGCAAGTCCTAGGCTCTGCGGTTTAACCCACAGCACCATCCGCGTCCCGGCTTCTAGTTTAGGGGTTCCTGCATTGCAAGGGCTTGGACTTTGCAGTTCCAGGATTGTATGATAGGGATGGGCAAATTGCTTAAAGGTCCACTTTCTTAAAGTTTAGTTCTCTGCACTGACACATCAGACTGCAAATTCTCTCTCTTTTTTAAAGTCCTCATGAAAACCTGTCAGCATTTTAGTGATTATTTCTCTTAATTACACATTTTCTGTATGCTGTTTTTTCCTAATGTACGGTACATATCCTTGCAAGCAACTGCCCCCAGCAGCAAGGATATTTGTTCACTAATATATGCATTTATGCACATTTTCGTCTTATATACACACTTTTGCTCTGAATTGCACAATTAAGAGAAGTGCAATTTTTTAAAAAAGAAAGAAAGAAAGAAAGCAGTGTTTCAGTTTACATATTGTTTCAGGAAGTGTAAATCAGGCAGGTTCACCTTTAAATGTGAACTCAGTTGAATTTCTTCCCTCTCCTGAGCTTCCATCTATCCTTTGAACCCTTCCATCATTTGTGGGGCATTGCCCCGAAATGGATTCCTGGCATTCCCAAATTGCTCCCAGCCATGCCTTGGTGAGAGATCTGGAAATGTACGGTCTGGTCTAGCCTCCTGCCCTCCAGCTACCACATCAGTTTAGGAAACACCCTATAGAACAGATAAGGAATTCTCCATGGCTGAGCTCTGCAGGATTAATGAGTGGTGTGTGTGTTCATATTTAAAAACACCCATTTACACCATGTCTGGGGAACTCCAACCACGCAAATTGTGTGTCCACAGTGTGTTCATTAAATCTGTGCACACATACACACAGTTGCACAATGGAGCAGCTCTTAAGAGTCATCTAGTGCTCTGTGATAACGGAAACAAAACATGATTATATTAAAATGGAAGGGGTGACATATGTCAGCTCTGGGGCAGATTCTCCAAACCTGGTGCCCTTCAGAGATTTCAGAGGACTCCTCCCATCAGTCCTAGCCATTGCCACCCCAAGCCCTGCAAAGGCTTTGTCAAAGTGTGCAGCCAGGCAGCTGCCGGCAACAGGAGGCTTGAGAGTCGAGGCAGCAGCTGGGAAATGGGCGCACTTATTCTGCTGGCCTGGTGGGGGCCTGATAGGGCCCCCCTTTTTCACCTGACCCTCTCAATTGGTCATTTCCCCTAATATGAGCAACTGAGATCTTATGATGAAGGGCAGTATAGAAACCTAAGGAATGAATGAATGAATGAACGAACGAATGGGGTTCCATTTCCCCATACATAATACATTTTTGTATGCTATTTTAACAGATATATACATTTTATGTACACTTTACCCTAGAATATGCATTTGCATTGCAAAGTTGAGAGAAATGCAACTTTTGAAGTACATTATATGTTGTTTCAGGAAGCACAAATTAGGCAGAACCATCTTTAGATTTAAAGGTGATTCTGCCTAATTTGCACTTCCTGAAACAATATATAACATACTTCAAAAGTTGCATTTATCTCAATTTTGGGCCTTTTCTGCCTGGAGCCAACTGTAAGAATCCGGATGCTGGATCTTGGCTCTGATACAGCAGGGGTCTTCACATTCTCCACATTCTCAATGTATAAATCTTGCAGACACAATGCAGCTTTTGGAGCCCTGAATGTCTCCAGAGTGGCAAACAATACACAAAATTAAAAAGGATGGTGTAGTAGGCCATTGAAGAAGGGGTCTCTCCTGTGCCCATGGAGGCAACCTGGTTATGACTATACAGGGCTATAAAGTCCTATACAGCTTAGGCCCAGGCTCTGTGAAAGACTGTATTCTCCCATATAAACCTGCCTGTGCTCTGAGGTTGGGGGGGGGGCTTCTCTTGGTCCTGCCACCCTCACAGGCATGCTTGGTGGGGACATGGGGCAGGGCCTTCCTTGTGGCTGCTCCCAGACAACTTTGGAAGTCCCTTCCTGGAGAAGCTGGATTGGCTCCCTCCTTGTGGTCCTTCCATTGGGAGGTGAAGACGGCTCTGTTCTGACATGCTTTGAGGAATCAATTGTTTTGTAAAGGAAAGGGCTTTTTATAGTGCTGTGCCATTTTTAATATCTGTGTTTTAATAGATTTGGCTTTATATCACTTTAATTCTACTAGAGTTTAACTACTTTTAAATGATTCTCTTGTGTAAGTTTTTAGCTTTCTGTATTTTATCTGGCCAGTAGTGATGTATGGAAGTGAGAGCTGGACCATAAAGAAGGCTGATCACCAAATAATTGATGCTTTTGAATTATGGTGCTGGAGGAGACTCTTGAGAGTCCCATGGATTGCAAGAAGACCAAACCTCTCTATTCTGAAGGAAATCAGCCCTGAGTGCTCACTGGAAGGGCAGATCCTGAAGCTGAGGCTCCAAGACTTTGACCACCTCATGAGAAGAGAAGACTCCCTGGAAAAAACCCTGATGTTGGGAAAGATTGAGGGCACAAGGAGAAGGGGATGGCAGAGGACGAGATGGTTGGACAGTGTTCTCGAAGCTACCAGCATGAATTTGACCAAACTGCGGGAGGCAGTGGAAGACAGAAGTGCCTGGCGTGCTCTGGTCCATGGGGTCACGAAGAGTCGGACACGACTAAACGACTAAACAACAACAACAACAACAACAACAACAACAACAACAACAACATTTTATCTGGGTTGTTTTGATTTATGTAAGCTGCCTTGAGTCCTGGTCTAGTGAAAAGGAGGATATTAATAACAACAACAACAACAACAACAACAACAACAACAACAACAACAACAACAACAACAACTTTCAGTGT
The DNA here is from genome assembly GCF_951804945.1 of Podarcis cretensis. NCBI lineage: Eukaryota > Metazoa > Chordata > Lepidosauria > Squamata > Lacertidae > Podarcis > Podarcis cretensis. The sequence goes on from NC_137178.1 coordinate 74,428,907, forward strand.
TACCTCGATTGTGGGTCGAGGAGCCGGAGATGAAGGGCAGAGGGTCGCTATCAAGAACCAGGATGCATAAGGAGGAGAAGAGGATGCCAAAAACTGCCACAGAGAGCCCCTTGTGACCTTCCTCTTCCAAGAAATGCACAGGGCTTAAGGAGGAACAAAGACGTGAATGATTAAAAAAAGGACCCATTTGCACCAGCGGAACATCTCTGCAGAAGGGCTGCCCTCCCCACAAACCCTGCAGACTTGCAGACACACCGCAGGCCCAGAGTGGAGACTAAAGTGTACCCACACCATATCAGTGTTCAGCTTTTGGAACGATGGGGTGTGCTCAATGAATTCATGCTGTGCATGGACAAGAATCTGCACAAATGACTTTGGTTGTTTCCAAAAATGGCACCCAGGTAGGAGAAGCCAAATACACCTGAGCTTTTCACGCTCACTTGTTATGTGCAGGTGTGAATGACTGAACAGGTGGCCTAGGAAACGGCCCAATAGCCGCGTAGGCAGTATTTCCTGCTCTAACTGGCAGTGACTGTCCAGCATCTAGAGCAATGAAGGGCCCTTATGTGTCACCTGCGACCTGGCTCTTTTCCGGAGACGACCGCAATTGAGACAGGGACCTTCTGCATGCAAGGCAGGTGCTCTACCGCTGAGCTGTGGGCTGCCCCTCCCACCAAAGGGCACAGAGAGGTGCAACAGTGCAATCCTGGAAAGTGTGCCCATGCCATGGTCCCTGTTGCCACATCCCTCACAGAGCCTGCTCTTCCCCTGGCAATGTCTCTTGCTTCTCTGGAAGGAGGGTGGGACGAGTCACTTTTTCCTCCCACTAGTATGTGGCCCCTGGAAGGCTGTTCACAAGAGAATGTGGCCCTCCGCTTGAAGTAGCCTCCCTACCCAGGTGTATACACACCCATTTTACTAGTTGCATAGTGGCTAGAATGTTGGACTAAGACCTGGGAGAGACCAGGGTTCAAATCTCTACTCCAGCATGAAACTCACTGGGGGGGGGGGCAGTTCCTGCCTCTCAGCAGGACCTACCACACAGGGTTGTTGTGGAGATCAAGTGAGGGCTAGGACCTGGAAGAGACCTGGATTCAAATCCCCCACCCAGCTATGAAGCTCCCTGGGTGTGACTCTGGGGGACAGTCACTGCCCCTGAGCCTGATCTACCTTGCAGGGCTGTTGTTATCAGACAGGGAGGGGGGCATTTCATATGTGCCGTATTGAGCTCCTTGGAGGAAAGGTGGCATAGAAATGTATAAGCAAGCCTTCCACAACCTGCATACATTACATTGTGCTCATTAGCCCGACCCACATAAATCTGCTTATTTTTGCATGAATTGTTCACCTTCTACTACATGGGGGGCAGCAAAGAACTATGTAGGGCAATGCTCATGCAGCCCACACACATGCCGGCCAACGGGAAGGACCTCTTGGGCCTGCCTTTGCCTTTGATGGTCCTACCACAATCACACGCCCCCCCCACCCCCCAATTTGCCACCTTAAGAACTCACAACCTGACAAATGACAATTGTCAATCTTAGCTCAGAGACAGCAAAAGACAATGTCCTCCATCCCTAGGCTGCATCTGGGCCGTGGAGGGTACCTTAGAAGTCCCGGGGCTCCATCCCAACAATTTTTATAGAGTTTCTTCCGCTTCACCAGCAGAGAGAGAATCAGCAAGACAGCCAGCTGCAAGAGAGGAAGTGGTGTGGATTCAATGAGAGCAACAAAGACTGTTGTTTGCACAGCTCTATCCCATCTTGATAAATATAAAATGTGGCAGCTCCGGGAGCCAAGGGCTTATGGGTTTATAGCAGGGCCCTCATGAGACGGCCCTGAGATGTTGATTTCTTTTTACTTTTACTTGACTATGAAATACATTAGAGTGCTGACTTGAAAACAGACATTTTCCACTGTTTCTCCTACACTCTGGAAATCCCTTTTCTCCATTGTACATGAAGCAACTTCAGTTACTCGCTTTGCAGAGACAAACCGTTTGAATCGGCTTTGGTAGTTGGGTATGGTACTTCTAAAGCTCTGCTTCATTAGATGATTTTAGGGTCTTGTTATGTTTCGTACTGCCATGTACCCCTAACATTAAAAAAAATAAAATTACGCAGTTTAGAAATATTTTAGAATAGATCAATTAGTATCCACCATTATGCTTCAGCTCTATAAAAGAATAACAATGGAAGACCTTTTACATAAACGAGAAACATGATACACCAATGCTATAGAAAATAGTTGACATAACATTTCAGTTTAAGTTTCACAAATGTCACTTGCAAATGAAATTAAACTTTGCAGGCAAGTTAGCAACACCTCTCCTCTTCCCTGCTCACAGCGATGTCTCCAGCGTGACTTCATCTTCTTGAAAAATTGTCTGTGAGCTCCATGAGCAGGAGACGACATGGGAAATACTTACTGATACTGGAGCCATGCAGGCGTGGTAGAGGTCATAAGGGATGGTGGGATGGCAGTCTGGGATAACTTCAGGAGTCATGCTATATGAAAGAGAAAAGCAAATGTTTAAAATAACATTCACTTCAAGAGGTGCACAGTTAGACTATGCAACTCCCTTAAAGAGGGCATGTATTGTGGTGAGACCCGGACAAGCAACACCCTGGGTTGTGGGTGGGTACAATTGGTCAGCCACAACACCCGATTGGTAGGTCCCTCATAGCTGGGTGCAATCTGGCCAATGGGACGCAGTCCAAACGGTTCGAGAGACCTATTTATGCCCATGCACGTGACCCAGAGCTTCCTCTTTCGGCGCGTGCATTCGGAACACCCGCCCACCTCTCCCTACTTTTAGGGCATTTTGCGCTTGACCTTGCTATGCCGTCGTCTGTCACTGGGACAGGGGCACGGCAAGAATTTTCCCCACTTGGCTGATTGGCTGTTGCCATTTGGGTTTCACTTGCTGCGTAGCAAATCGTCACAACTTGTAAGGTTATGGATAGGCTCTGGTTCAGGTGATAGGGATGGGAGAACGCTCTCACCATCCCGATGTGAAGGGTATTCCGTTAAAGGAATCCAGGGACTTGATGGTTTGGTCAACCCCTGTGAGGGGGTTGTGCCCGTGCCTGAGTCCAGGGGGACATTTGGGTGGCGGAGTTAGCCCGTGCCCGGCTTTCCGCCTATTGGCTATTTCCGCCTATTTTCCCCTTGGCTGACCTACGATGGTGCTCTGGGTCAGCGTTACCTTCATGGCAGGGAGCTAGTTAAAGCAGAGCCTATGCAACCAGTCACTTTCTGTAATCAATAAAGTTGTGGCCTAAATTCTGCCAAAAACCAAACCAAAATTTGAGTCAAGGGTGAATTTGTTTAGGGAGGAGGTTTCTGGGTCTGAACACGCAAACGTGTAAAACGGAATCCAATAAGTTGTGCCCAGCTAAAAGGAGGATTTTGCACAAGGATTCCACCCTCAGGGGGTAAAATACTTATTCTAGGAAACCTCTGGTATATGTGTGCCACTATATTAACCATGCAGGGAGATAAATCTATGTCATGCATGCAAAGCCATTTTCTGGTTCCTTGGAAAATAGGGGTTTGAGGGCAGAGCTTACATATCTTATGTTAATGGGAGGCAATATATATTAAAATTAAAAGGATTTTTTTTTTTTAAAGGAGCAACCAAATTAACCGAAGGGGTGTTAAAAGAACTGGTTTTGTGAGCAAGAGATTAAAGGCGCTAAATATGCATAACACGGTTCAACTAAGGGAGATGGAGAACCGTGGAAATTTATTTGAAGAGCTGGGAAATGCACCATGGCGGATAAGGAATTAGTTCAGGTGGGTCCCAAGGGACATTACTGGAGGGAGGGAGAGGACTTTGCTAAGCAGCTGAAAAGGGTGGAGAAGCTGACCTTGGCACCTACCCCCTTGTCATAGAAAAGGCTGGATGGAATCAGGAGATGGAGCCAATCAGCTACTGTATTTGCAGACAATGAGCAAAGGAGCATCAGGGCAGCTGGAGCATAGCTGTCAACTTTTCCCCTTTTTAAGGGAAATTCCCTTATTCCAAATAGGATTCCTCGCAAGAAAAGGGAAAAGTTGACAGCTATGAGCTGGAGCCCCTTGGGGGGCATCAGAGCCAATGGCAGGTGGAGTCCACTTAGGCCAGGCTCATGCCCTGCATTGAAAGTGCTAGGACACCACTTTAGACTGTCATGGCTGCCCCCAAAGAATGCTGGGAGCTGCAGTTTGTTGTGGGTGCTGAGAGCCGTGTTCCTCTCACAAAACTACAGTTCCCAGAGGGGTTTAACAGTCAGCCTCTCTTCATAGGGCGCTCTGGCAGGGCCGGCCCACCCATGAGGCAAGGTGAGGTCACCGCCTCAGGCGGCAGAATCCACAGAGGCAGCAGATCCCCATGTCGAACTACAATCTCCCCCTTGTTCCTGGTGTAGATCTTCACTCACCCCTTCTTTTCTGGTGGGGAGGAGGATTGCCTTTTATGGGTCACCTCAGGTGCCAAAATGTCTTGGGCTGGCCCTGCACTCTGGGAATTGGGAGGCCTTAGAAGAAGACAGAGATGAGGAAGCCCTTTCATCTCATGGGCCACAACTCACCATGGACAACCTTCCAGAAGCTACAGAGCGGGGGTGGTGGACACACGCAAACGTGGTCAGAGGAACGTAAGTGGCCCTTACCGTGGGTCCCTGCTCTAGGGACCCACTAGAGCAGGCATAGGCAACCTATGGCCCAGGGGCTGGATGCAGCCCAATTGCCTTCTCAATCTGGCCCGTGGACTGTCCAGGAATCAGTGTGTTTTTACATGAGTAGAATGTGTGCTTTTATTTAAAATGCATCTCTGGGTTATTTGTGGGGCATAGGAATTCGATCATTTTATTTATTTATTTATTTATTTATTTATTTATTTATTTATTTATACCCCACCCATCTGGCTGGGTTTCCCCAGCCACTCTGGGCAGCTTCCAACAGAATATTAAAATACAATAGTCTCTTAAACATTAAAAGCTTCCCTAAACAGGGCTGCCTTTAGATGTCTTCTAAAAGTCTGGTAGTTGTTGTTCTCTTTGACATCTGGTGGGAGGGCGTTCCACAGGGAGGGCGCCACTACCGAGAAGGCCCTCTGCCTGTAACTCGGCTTCTCGCAGTGAGGGAACCGCCAGAAGGCCCTCAGAGCTGGACGATGGGGGTGGAGACGCTCCTTCAGGTATACTGGACCAAGGCTGTTTTTCAAAATATAGTCTGGCCCCCCACATGGTCTGAGGGACAGTAGACCGGCCCACAGCTGCAAAAGGTTGCTGACCCCTGCTCTAGAGAGGACTTGAGGGTCACATGGTGGCTCTGCTCAGCCTCCACAGTCGGAGCAGGACTGCTTCTCAATGCCAGTTGCTGGAAGCCACAGGACAGGAGACTCTTGTGCTCGGGTCCTCCTTGCTGGTTTCCTGCATTGCAGGGGTGGGTCTAGATGACCCTTAGGGTGCCTTCCAACTCTAACATTCTACAATTCTATGGTCTGTTTGGCTGCTGTGAGAACAGGAAGCTGGACGAAATGGGCCACTGGTCTGACCTCGCAGGTTCTTCCTATGTTCTTATTTGGCCACCCTGGACCAGAGGCTCGCCAGTCCCCACCCTGGGAAGAAGCCAAGAACTGGGAAATCGGCTTGGAAGAAACCAACCTGTCTGAAACCAGGGACCTCGCTGGCCACTTGTTGTTGCCGCGGGCAAGGTTGCGTTTTGCCAGGATTGTGGCACAGAGCAAGAAACTCTTTAGAATGGTTGCTTTTTCAAGATACGCACAGTCGTGGCTGTTGGGGTGGCACAGGTTAGATAGTGTTTCTTTCTGGGTTTCCCAAAGCTCTGCCTAGCTGCCTCTTTCCAAGAGGGTGGGGGGTGAGCCAACCCCAAAGTCCTCCTGCTGCACCCTGCTGCCTTGCCCTCACCCCTGGGTAATTGCCAGCCACACAGAGCACTGGGAACCCAGCTGAACTACACTGCCCTGCCCTCTGTGGTGCAATGTCAGACTAGGACCAGGGATCCCCACTTGGCCACTTGGGCCAGTCACTCACTCTCAGGCTGACCTACCTCACAGGGATAGGTAAAGGTAAAGGGAACCCTGACCATTAGGTCCAGTCGTGGCCGACTCTGGGGTTGCGGCGCTCATCTCGCTTTAATGGCCGAGGGAGCCAGCATACAGCTTCTGGGTCATGTGGCCAGCAGGACTAAGCCACTTCTGGCGAACCAGAGCAGCGCACGGAAACGCTGTTTACCTTCTCGCTTGAGCGGTACCTATTGATCTACTTGCACTTTGACGTGCTTTCGAACTGCTAGGTTGGCAGGAGCAGGGACCAAGCAAGGGGAGCGCACCCTCGCGGGGATTCGAACCGCCGACCTTCTGATCAGCAAGTCCTAGGCTCTGTGGTTTAACCCACAGCACCACCCGCGTCCCTCATAGGGATAAGGTGAGGATAATTGAGGACTAGGGCCTGGGAAACTAGGGTTCAATCGCCTACTCAGCTAGGAAACTCACTTGGGGACAATCTTAGCCTCTCAGCCTAAGCTAAATGAGGACACGTAGGCGGCGGGAGGGGACAACCATGTATGCCACATTGAGCTCCTTGGAGAAAAACATGGGATATAAATGTAATAGCAAGCCAGCAAACAAATATTTCACGCCACTGTTTCTGTGGCATTTTGCAGATACCACGGTGCGCTCTGTGGCAGCACTACTGGTCGGATTTAAAGGGCAGGGCAAGACTGGGTCTCTCTTTTCTTTTTGCAAGTCTAGGGCTTGCCGATCAGAAGGTCGGTGGTTCGAATCCCTGCGACAGGGTGAGCTCCTGTTGCTTGGTATGCCGGCTCCCTCGGCCAGTAAATCAAGATGAGCGTCGCAACCCCAGAGTCGGCCACGAGTGGACCTAATGGTCAGGGGTCCCTTTACCTTTTACCCTCCCTGATAAAGTCTAACAAGAACAAACTTTCTTGACAGATGAGCATCAGGATGCTGACCCAGAGAAAGGGACAGTTTGGCTCTTTGTTGTGACTTTTCAGTGCTTCTGGTTTCACCCAAACCCAAACAGAGATCAAGTTACAGCCGATGAATGAAGCTAAAGTCCAAGCCTTCCTGGGATCTGACTGCAAAGAGGAGTTTTGTGCCCCCTTCTAGTCATGCTGTTTAGCAAAGCCCAGCTGAATCACTCGGCACCTCATTTTAGGAACATAGAATTATACGGTTAGAAGGGATCCCAAAGGCCAATCCCCTGCAATGCAGAAATCACGGCTAAAGCACCCTTGACAGAGGTCCATCCCACCTCTTCTTAAAAACCTTCCAGGAATGAGAGTCCACGACCTCCCAAAGGATTCCCCTTCCCTGTTGAATAGCTCTTGCTGCCGGCAGGTTCTTCCTGATATTTAGCCAGAATCTCCTTCCTTGTCATTTGAATCTGTTGCTTCGGGTCTTCCCCTCTGACGCAGCGGAAGGAAAGCTTACTCCATCTTACATGTGACAGTCCTTTCGATATTTGAAGATGGCTCTCGGGCCACATCTCAGTCTTCTTTGCTCCAGGCGAAACAGCCCCAGTTCCCTTAAAGGGTAAAGGGACCCCTGACCATTAAGTCCAGTCGTGGCCGACTCTGGGGTTGCGGTGCTCATCTCGCTTTATTGGCTGAGGGAGCCAGCGTACAGCTTCCGGGTCATGTGGCCAGCATGACTAAGCCACTTCTGATGAACCAGAGCAGCGCACGGAAACGCCGTTTACCTTCCCGCTATTTATCTACTTGCACTTTGACGTGCTTTTGAACTGCTAGGTGGACAGGAGCAACGGGAGCTCACCCTGTCACGGGGATTCGAACCAACCGCCAACCTTCTGATCGGCATGTCCGAGGCTCTGTGGTTTAACCCACAGCACCACCCGCGTCCCCCCAGTTCCCTTAACGGTTCCTCAAAAGGTCTTGGATTCCAGACTCTATCATCTCAGTCACCTGCCTCTGTGCATGTTCCTGCTTGGCAATAGCCTTCTAACACTGGGGTGCCCAGAAGTGGACACAAGACCCTAGGTGTGGTCTGACCATGGCAGAATAGAGTGGCACTACACTTTCTCTTGATCTGGACACTAGACGTCTGTGGATGCAGCCTAGAATGGCACTGGCCTTTTTGCTGCTGCATCACCATTGACTCACTTTATGCTTGTGGTCTACCAAAACCCCTAGATCCATTTCGCATGGACTGCTGTTAAGCCAGTCCATTCTACATTTGCACATCTGGTGATTCCTGATGCCTGTTTCAAGCTAAGGTTTTTGGATCAGGTTCAGCTGTGATTCTGGTCTAGTTCTTGAATCCAAGCCAGTAAAAGATTCCGCAACCTGTTTAGCCCACCTGTAGTGGCTGCGCAGCTGTTCTGTGAAGCCAGTCCAGCCAGCGGCCAGAACTGAAAAGGATAAACCAGGAGTCAGGATCGAGGAGGGAAGTCAGGAATTAAGGCAACAGGAACACACAAGAACACAGGGAGACCCGATTGCTCAAGCAAGGCTCAACTGGAACAGGAAGCCCTCCTACGCTTCTTCCTGTCTCGGAGAACCCAGAGGCCAACCTGGGCAGGAGGAGGGAACCCAGGGCTCCCTGGAGAAGCTGCTACATGCAGTTCAGTTGTTTGCCACCCTGGGGAGTTGCACATGGATCCAGTAAGATGCCACCTTCAGACCCATTCAGATCCAGTTCATGGGAAGAACAAGAAATAATAGCAACTATTATTATTGTCATCCTTCAGGAAGCAGGGCTTTTTCCGCTGTGGCTTTGGAGTAAATTGGGGTTAGTTCTGATTCCTGCATTGCATAAGGCTGGACTAGATCAGTGTTTCCCAACCTTGGGCCTCCAGCTGTTTTTGAACTACAATTCCCATCATCCCTAACCACTGGTCTTGCTAGCTAGGGATGATGGGAGTTGTAGTCCAAAAACAGCTGGAGGCCCAAGGTTGGGAAACACTGGACTAGATATCCCTCGGGGTCTCTTTCAACTCTACAATTCTACAATTCCCATAAATGCTTTCTCCCTGAGGTTATTTCACCTTGTTTTTCATTTTGTAGAAAGTCAGCACTATTTTATCCTGTTGCTATGTTCCTGTTGTTTTATGATTATTATTTTTTAAACGTGTTTATTAGTTTTAGAGGTTGTGTGTCCCCCCCCCCCCAATTCAGGGTGGATTTTACAAAACAAAACAAAAGCAAACATGTAAATTGCCCCATGAACAGCTTTGAAAGGCAATCAACTAACATTATGAGACAAATAAAATAATTAAAGAAAACGAGAGCCTTAACAGGATGCTATGTTGTGTTTTAAAACAAAAACAAAAAAGCATTATTTGAATTTATTAAAGCTTCACGTCAAAAATCACAGTTGACTTTGACAGAAGGTTTCAAACCAATGAGTAGACCCCGACCAAAAACAAACAGCCCGACTGAAGAGCCAGTTAGGTGCAGTAGTTAAGAGTCTTGGATTTGGGACTGGGCGAGAGCAGAGTTCGAATCCCAACATTGGGCCAGTCTTAGCCTAGTGTACTGCACAGGGTTGTTGTGAGGAGAAAACGGGGAGGAGGAGAACTGTGTAAGTCACCTTGAGCCCCTTGCACTAGGTGGGCTACTGGCCTGATCCAGCTGGGCTCTTGTCATGTTTTTATTTATTTTGGAGCAAGTGGAAAACGAAACTGAATGGAGCCCATTTGGTTCAAAGCAAATGCTCAGAGGAACAAATGGGAGTCCTATTGGAGACCATTTCCTTTGGCAGCCACATTAAAGGGCTATTTTGGGGTCAACAAAATGCACCCGCAAAGGACCCTGTGGTGTAAATGGGGGTCTTTATTTTATTTCCCTTTTTGTTGTTGAAAAACTCTATATAACATCGCTTAGGCTTAGCATTCTTATTGGGACCAAATTTATTGTGAGAGTGATATTAAACTTTTGTTTTGCCTATCATTTCAAAAATCCAGTAAAAATAAGAGAAAGAAAGAAAGAAAGAAAGAAAGAAAGAAAGAAAGAAAGAAAGAGAGAGAGAGAGAGGACCTTGCTGCTCCCACAGAAAAATAGAAGAAAAATAAAAATAAGACTTTTAAAATAAATGAAAATGAAATGGTAATATTGAAACAAATATGAAGCCATATTCGCTAATCTTTAGACTGATCCAAGCCGATATAATCTACAGTTCAAATCAATCCATCAAAACTGATGTCTAATTGTGTGGGGGGGGGGGGGTTGCCAATGTTACCACTTTGTTCATAGGCTGTTTGGTGGGTATTTAGGATAGTAAATTGACACTGCAGCCATGCAGGAAACATTCACAAAACCATATCCGAGTGAGGGCAGGATCAGAAAATAATGATTCCTGCCCTCACTCTGAATGGCAAGGGAACAGTCCTGAGCTCCATTAAGGAGCAGAACCACCGTCAGCGCCAGATTGCATGGGTCACTGGCCACAGATGCCACAAATAAATGAAAAAGCTGCATTCCCGGCGGGGCTGGACAGTTGTATGAAATGCACCCCCCCACACACAAAATGCCTTGGATCTGAGGAGTGAAAGTTCTCAAAATACAATTTGCTTTGGGGCTGAACTGAAAAGGCTACTTCCAAAAACACGTTAACAGCAATATAGAATATGGATATGATATGATATGATATGATATGATATGATATGATATGATATATGATGATATGATTTCTGCCCCAGGAGGAGACCATGATAAAGTAGTAATATAAATGGGGCTACAGGAGGATTAATAGATTACAGAAAATGCTGGCATAGGGACTTTTAAGAACAGCTTTGCCAAGGACTGTGGCAAGGTGTGGTGAAAGACAGATTATGGGTTTGACCTAAGGCAAATATGCTGCTACATCACCAAAATGTATTCTCCCCCTCCCCCCAGTGAAAATTTGAGTACTTTAGATCTGTTGGCACCTACTCATGGATTCGGCAGGCATTGAATATGAAGGTAAGGTACTAACTTCCATTGCATGTTATCTCTCAGATACTACATACCTTTACATGTCAGACAATCAAATGTAGTCACATGCCATTGCAGGCCCCCCAAGAAAACACTCTCAAAACACCCCCCCCCCAAAACCAGCTATGAGATGTAGTGGTCAAATAAAGTACAGTGCTGGACATAAAGGCATCAAACATTCGGTAAATACTGGCGTATGCTGAGCAGATAGGAAACCAAAATTTGAAAGGAATTTCCCCACTGAGTGACACACACATCATACTTGGGAAACAAATGGATTAGCAATACTTACTCATCCTGGTCCCCTGTTTGGTCATATATATACCAGTTATCGTCAGAAGCAAAGTTGCCATCCATGGAGAGGTCGTCAGTCACCAGCCCTTGGGAAGACATCCTGTTTGCTTCTGTCCGGCAGGATAAATGCAAAGAATAATGGGGGGGGGGGGGATGCGTGAGATTTTTTTTTCTTAGCTATAGATTTAACCCTTCTTATTAAGCATCTGTCCCCCAGCTGATTCAGGCCAACTTGCTGAGTTTAAACCCCCATTGCGGCCAGCTCTGGCAGCTGTGAGGCTCAACACATCCGACTCAACTCTTTCTTTCCTTTCGCTCCTTCTGCCTCTTTCTCCCTCCCACTTTACTCTGTAGAACTTGGCTCCAAGTGACTCCTGTTTCAACAGCTGATGAAAACAAAGGAGAATAGAGAGCATGGCCATAAAAATCTCGCTTGGGAGAGTCTGGGTCATGACATGAGACAAGGAGATTAAAAGGAACCAAGGGCAGGTTGAATTGGGTTCCTGCCCACCCACCCTCCACTGTGGAGAACGCCAGACCCAGAATGAACCAAACCAATTTTTTTTTTTTTTTACTTAACAGAGGTTTACGTGAATCTCGGGAGCAGGGCGGAGGAGGGGGCTGAAGCAAAAATGATTAAAGATGGCTTTAAAAGAGGATTGGGCAAATTGGCTCTTCTTACATTCTCATGGGAGAGGGCTCTTAGGCTCAGATTCTGCTGGTGGGCTTCCCCTGGGGGGCATCTGGTTGGCAAGCATGAGATACTACATACTTTTAACAGGGAGAAATGTAAAGTATTGCACTTGGGCAAAAAAAAAAATGAGAGGCACAAATACAAGATGGGTGACACCTGGCTTGAGAGCAGTACACGTGAAAAGGATCTAGGAGTTTTGGTTGACCACGAACTTGACATGAGCCAACAGTGTGACGCGGCAGCTAAAAAAGCCAATGTAATTCTGGGCTGCATCAATAGGAGTATAGCACCTAGATCAAGGGAAGTAATAGTGCCACTGTATTCTGCTCTGGTCAGACCTCACCTGGAGTACTGTGTCCAGTTCTGGGCACCACAGTTCAAGAAGGACACGGACAAACTGGAACATGTCCAGAGGAGGGCAACCAAAATGGTCAAAGGCCTGGAAACGATGCCTTATGAAGAACGGCTAAGGGAGCTGGACATGTTTAGCCTGGAGAAGAGGAGGTTAAGGGGTGATATGATAGCCATGTTCAAATATATAAAAGGATGTCACCTAGAGGAGGGAGAAAGGTTGTTTTCTGCTGCTCCAGAGAAGCGGACACGGAGCAATGGATCCAAACTACAAGAAAGAAGATTCCACCTAAACATTAGGAAGAACTTCCTGACAGTAAGAGCTGTTCGACAGTGGAATTTGCTGCCAAGGAGTGTGGTGGAGTCTCCTTCTTTGGAGGTCTTTAAGCAGAGGCTTGACAACCATATGTCAGGAGTGCTCTGATGGTGTTTCCTGCTTGGCAGGGGGTTGGACTCGATGGCTCTTGTGGTCTCTTCCAACTCTATGATTCTATGATTCTATGATTCTAGAACAGGATGCTGGACTAAGTGGGCCATGGGCCTGATTCACCAGGCACTTCTTGGGTTCCATGTCCCAACTCCTCCCAATTTCATCCAAACCACGCTCTCCATTTCTAAAAAACAGTAGCTAAGGAGGCAAAGGTCTGTATAGTGAAAGCTATGGTTTCCCCAGTAGTGATGTATGGAAGTGAGAGCTGAACCATAAAGAAGGCTGATCGCCAAAGAATGGATGCTTTTGAATTATGGTGCTGGTGGAGACTCTTGAGAGTCCCATGGACTGCAAGAAGATCAAACCTCTCCATTCTTAAGGAAATCAGCCCTGAGTGCTCACTGGAAGGGCAGATCCTGAAGCTGAGGCTCCAATACTTTGGCCACCTCATGAGAAGAGAAGACTCCCTGGAAAAAACCCTGATGTTGGGAAAGATTGAGGGCACAAGGAGAAGGGGACGACAGAGGACGAGATGGTTGGACAGTGTTCTCGAAGCTACCAGCATGAATTTGACCAAACTGCGGGAAGCAGTGGAAGACAGGAGTGCCTGACGTGCTCTGGTCCATGGGGTCACGAAGAGTCGGACACGACTAAATGACTAAACAACAACAAGGAGGCCAGTTCCAAAAGAAGGGCATGGGCTTCTTCTGCAATTAGAGCACTGGTCCTCAGTCATCAGAACAAAAGAACTGGCCTGCTGGATCAGGCCAGTGGCTCATCTAGTCCAAAATCCTGGTCTCACAGTGGCCAACTAGGTGACCAAAGCAGGAAACCAGCAAGCACAAAAGCAGCCCTCTCGTGGTTTACAGCAACTGGTATCCATCGAGAGCCCTCCCCTCCATGAATTTGTCTCAGCCTCATCTAAAGCCATTCAAGTTGGTGGCCATCACTGCTTCTAGGGTGTGCTGGGCCCGGGAGCAACGCGGTCCAGGTCTGGTCCCGAATCCAAGGATTCCACAAGAAGTCAGTCCAACAGGGCCAAGGCAGGACACCAGGCTAGGTCAGGCACAGGATAACAGGCAGGTAACAGCAATGTTGCTCCCACAACCTGGGGCAGGGTCCAGCAGCCTTTTATCTCTGATGGGGTAACGCCCGGTCCTGATCCCCCAGTGACTCACCTCCCTGCCTCGCCCGAAGGCGAGCGTTCCTCCTGCGAGTACTCAGGTCTCTGCTTCTCTCAGACCTGAGTCTCTGCAGCTCGGGAGACGTCGGTGGGTTACTAGACCCAGAGGCCGCCTCAGCCTCTCCTGACCCAATTGGTAGTGGAGCAGCTGCATGTGACAACGAGGTAATCCCTGCATCTGGAGCCAGGGCAGGCTCAGGCCCCTGACTCGGCTCAGCTTGTGCTTGTTGCAAGGGAACCTGTGCAGACTGGGGCTCTTCAGAATCAGGCCCCAGACTCGGTTCGGATGCCGCCTGAGGCAGAGGCCATCACATGGGGAGCAAGTTCCATAGTTTAACTGTGCAGCTTGTGAGGGCTACTAGCCAGTCCAGAACATCAGGAAGAACTTTCTGACAATGAGAGCTGTTTGACAGTGGAACGGCCTCCCTCAGGAGGTGACGGACTCTCCTTCTTTGGAGGATTTTAAGCAGAGATTGGATGGCCATCTGCCATGGATGTTTTAACTGGGATTCCTGCACTGCAGGGGGTTAGACTGGATGACCCTTGGGATCCCTTCTACAATTCTATGATTCTATGACTTCGGATCACCAAAATCTGAGGAGATGTACAAGGAAGGATTTCAGAATTTTTGAGGGGGAAGTCACACAGGCTTTTGGTGGCACATTCAGAGCCAGAATCTACACCAGGCATCCCCAACCTTTGGCCCTCCAGATGTTTTGGACTACAACTCCCATCATCCCTAACTGCTGGTCCTGTTAGCTAGGGATCATGGGAGTTGTAGGCCAAAGCATCTGGAGGGCTGCAGGTTGGGGGTACCTGGTCTACACCTTCCCCCTTTGGACTGAAGGGATCCGCATTCCCATCTGTACGGTCCCCTTGTCTGGCCGCAGACTGTGCCAAGCATGAATGGGGCATCTCACAGTCACTGCCTTGTGAGAGCCAAATTCTTGCTTGCTCTCCCAGCATGAAGTCCACTCTCCGCCCTGCGTTTGCCCGAAACTCGATCCCTTTGCTCCTCTGCCTAACCTCTGCCTGGGAAAGCAAAGGCTTTGATCGGGACTGCGAGGGAAGAGATTGATGGCTGCAATAAAGCCCCTGCGTATTCTTCATTTCCCACTATCCATCACTCCCCAGAGAGCATTTTGCTTTTCGCCAAAATGAATAGCGCAACAGTGAATTGGGAAGTGTTTGAGGGGTGGGAGGGGATGGAGGAGCAGAGAGTGCAATGAGAGCATATTGCATGTGGCTTTTAATAAAAACGATAAGAGATCTGACTCAAGAACAGCTTTTGATTTCTTTTAGAGGGAGTTAATTCAATTCAATTGAACTTTGCGCAGGAAGGTAGCTCAGCTGAGCCAGGAATCTGGGCTTGAAAGTCATCCTGGATGGTGGCTGCCATTGTTAAAACATAAGTCTGACTCAGTGTAGACCCATTGAAATTAATGAACCTAAGTTAGTCGGGTCCATTCACTTCAATGGGTTTGTTCTTTGTAAGACTTGCAAGTGAATCTAAGCAAACCGAAACAGGGTCCATTTTGCAAGCGTGGGCAGGAGGCAGGCAGAGCACACATGATATTGGGGGCTCTCTTGGAATCTGGGGCTGCAGCAACGGGAAGAAACAGGACCCTCTTGGGATGTGAATGCTCCACACTTTCTCCATCCAGACTCAGGCTGTATACATGCGTAAATGAACCATAGATCATAAAGATGCCACAGACTTCTGTGTCTCATTGTCCTAAAGTAAACACAGTCCCCAAGAAGTGCAACTGATATCCCTGGACTCTTGCACTGCTCAGAGATTTGTGAGGAGGGGGCGCCATATATATTGACAAACTGGCCTCATTCCCTAGATCTGAGAATGTAAGAGGAGCCTGCTGGATCAGGCCAATGGCCCATCTGGTCCAGTGTTCAAGCAGGATCTGAGCACAAGGGCCCTCTCCCCTTCTGTGGTTTCCAGAAAAAGCACTGTGGCATTCAGCTATGGAGACAGCATAGCCATTGTGGCTAGGTAAAGGTAAAGGGACCCCTGACCATTAGGTCCAGTCGTGGCCGCCTGGGGTTGTGGCGCTCATCTCACTTTATTGTCCGAGGGAGCCGGCGTACAACTTCCGGGTCATGTGGCCAGCATGTCTAAGCTGCTTCTGGCGAACCAGAGCAGCGCATGGAAACGCCGTTTACCTTCCCGCCGGAGCGGTACCTATTTATCTACTTGCACTTTGATGTGCTTTCGAACTGCTAGGTTGGCAGGAGCAGAGACTGAGCAACGGGAGCTCACCCTGTTGCGGGGATTCGAACCGCCAACCTTCTGATCAGCAAGTCCTAGGCTCTGTGGTTTAACCCACAGCGCCACCCGCATCCCTTTACCATTGTGGCTAGTAGCTGCCAATAACTGTCTCCTCCATGAACTGGTCCACTCGCTTCCAATATTTTGATCCGTTTTGCGGTGGCCACATGTCCTGATTTACAGAGGACCATCCTAGTCTGTTTGAAGGCTTCCTCTAACTAAAGGGCTGTCTGGTTCATGCCCAGTTCAGTGATGCAGATCCCTAAGAAAATAAAGCAAGGGCCCTGGAGAGGCCCACCTGCAGTTTGCCCCTGGAAGGCAGGCTGGGCAGACAGGCAGCTCCCTGTCTCGCTCCCTGGGGCAAGAGGGCTTGTATTTAAATCTACTTAAATCTGAAGCTGCATTTATACATCAAAGCACATGCAAACTCTATGCCAATCTTCCTCCTCTTTTTTAAGGCAGTGTGTTTAAAGTAGCTACCCTTCTCTAGCAGAAAAGTTTTCCAGGAGTATTTCATATGAATTAGGTAACCCCCAAAGAGTATTTTGTTGAAGTTCAAATGATAACAGCCATTGCAGTAAGTTCCAGGGTAGGTAGGTAGGTAGGTAGGTAGGTAGGTTAATAGGTGTACAAAATCAATATATCTACAGAAATGTATGAAGGACCAGGATGCAGCTCAGCAATCAACACCTCACCCTTTAAAAACAAAACAAAACTCACACACACTCCTCCTTCCTGCAAAGAGCTCAAAATCACTTAATGCCCGCTCCCCCACTTTATCCTACAATAACCCTGCAAGGTAGGTGGGGCTACTTCTGCACTCCATCCCAAGGAAAGCTTTGTCTTGCTTTCCCCTGCCTACGTACCAACCAGTTCCCATTCCAGGATGCGGAGGGGGGATTTGGCAAAGTGTCTCAGAAGGCAACCTGACCCACTTTGGAAGAGCTAAAGGCAGCTGCAAACGTGCGAGGGATTATTAAGGCTAGAAGCAAGGCTATTCAGTTCCAGCAGCACCTGTTGCAACTGAAAGGTGGACCTGGGGCTTTGTGTACACACAGGACAGCTTTGTTCTCCTGGTCTGGATACATGGTGCTTTGCAGACTTAATACAGATCAAGCCACACTCTTCTGTGCCCATGTTCTCTATCCTTTACCTTCACCCCACTCTCTCTCCCTCTCTCCAGGGAAACAGCCTGAGGAAAAAAATTGCGGCAGGCAAACTAAAGAGAGGCAGAAAGAAAAATTCGATTCATGCGTGGGATTTTATTTTCTTCTTCAGATGGAAGCATCCTGCTGCTACCTGTTTGCCATCTGAGGTGCGGTGGCCCAGACACAGGTTTTGCATCTCAGTGAGGACAGGGTCTCAGACTCACCACAGCTACGTGCCAGCAATTCCAAAGGAGGGCCAGAAATTATCAAATGCGTTCAATCAGATATATTATACTTCCATAAGTAAAAAGGTAAAGGGACCCCTGACCATTAGGTCCAGTCGTGACCGACTCTGGGGTTGTGGCGCTCATCTCACTTTACGGGCCGAGGAAGCTGGCGTACAGCTTCCGGGTCATGTGGCCAGCATGACTAAGCCACTTCTGGTGAACCAAAGCAGCGCATGGAAATGCCGTTTACCTTCCCGCCGGAGCAGTACCTATTTATCTACTTGTACTTTGATGTGCTTTCGAACTGCTAGGTTGGCAGGAGCAGGGACCGAGCAACGGGAGCTCACCCCCTTGCGGGGATTTGAACTGCCGACCTTCTGATCGGCAAGTCCTAGGCTCTGTGGTTTAACCCACAGCGCCACCCACGTCCCTCCATAAGTATTGACTGTAACCAAATGTTTGTTCTGAGTACCCAGCAGCTGTTTGAGAATCCAGGAAGCTTTCATCTGCAACTGGCTGCACATCAGTTTGGGCATTTTGAACTGCTGTGGTGTTGTGTAGCACCACAAATCCACACAGTAGCATGAAAATTAGACCTGAAGTGGGAAATAGATGGCTGGAGTGCCTAAAAAATATAGCCATGTGGGAAGTTGCCTGAAAGCAGTCAGAGCATTTGTCCATCTGGCTCCATCTTTCCTACCAAAATCAGTTTTAGACAGCAGTCTCTCCCAAGGCACCCCGGAGATACCACGGGCTGAGCCTGGGACCTTCTGCATGTACAGTATGTTCTCTACCACCAAGCTATGGCCCTTCTCAGATCTCATATGAGGCAAGTTCAGGTAGACAGTGAAGAGATGACTCACAGGCCCCATCCACCATTTAACTAGGGTGAAAAAGAAGAAGAAGAATTTGGATTTGATATCCCACTTTATCACTACCCGAAAGAGTCTCAAAGCGGCTAACATTCTCCTTTCCCTTCCTCCCCCATAACAAACACTCTGTGAGGTGAGTGGGGCTGAGACTTCAGAGAAGTGTGACTAGCCCAAGGTCACCCAGCAGCTGCATGTGGAGGAGCGGAGACGTGAACCCGGTTCACCAGATTACGAGGCTATCGCTCTTAACCACTACACCATGCCAATATATTCCAAACTGTCACTTCTCCATCTAATATAAAAGGATGCTCTGAATCTATGCATAAACTAGAGGCAGCTAACCTGCAGCCCTCCAGATGCTGAGTGATTCCAACTCATTCCTGACGATTGGTTGTAGGGCCAAAGGTAAACCAAATTCTTGATTTAAACAGCTTTCTTCCCTGTGACCGAGATGTTTTCAAGAGTAACAAATGAGGTGGGGATGGGGGCAAAGAACAGTGGCTTATATGAAACCAAAACAAACAAGCATTATGCCCTGCTGGGTTCATGAAGGCTGATCAAGAATTGCTTGAAGATGAACGCATCACCGCCAGTGGAGTCTTCTTGGCATCTTCTCCTGCTGAACAGGTGAAAGGTGGACAGGAGGAACAATCCTAGTGGAATCAATGGCTCCCAAAGCCATTGGATGGCTGAACAGGCTGCAAAACCTTGCCAACCCAACACCTTGCTTGCCTGACCTAGATTAAGAGCAGTTGCTGTGATGTTCTCCAGATGTTCAGTTCCAACTCCCATCAGCCCAGCAAGGACAGCCAATGGTCAGGGATGATGTTGCAGCTGCAGTCCAATTACATCTGGAGGTCATCACTCTGCCCCCAACCTCAGTGAAAGGAGGTTGTCCCCATCCATATGATTCAATAATGAATCATATTGCAAACAGCAGTTTTGCAGCCTGTTTGAGTCTGGGATGCTTCCTGTTAAGAACATGTTGTGGCCTGCAGTGGGATTGCGATAGGGCACTATCTCTGTGTTCTTGTGGTATTGGAGCCTTGGCCATTATCTGCTGCTATTTCCTCGTGTCAAAAAGGCCTTGTCCCTTATCTCACTACTCCCAGGGGCTGGGGGCTGGGGCTCGGGGGGGGGGGGGGAGAAGCATGGCATCAGCTTCCCCAGCAGAGAAGAAGGGGTGAGGGAAGATCTACATCAGGAACAAGGGGGGGGGGGGAGAAGAATCAACATGGGGATTTGCTGCCCTGGTGAATTATGGTGCCTGAGGCAGTTGCCCCACCTTGCCACATGGGTGGGCCGGCCCTGTTGGTGGCAGAGCTCATGCTTTACGCACAGATGGATGGAGGCTCGATCTCTGGCATCTCCAGGTAGGGCTGGTGTTATGTACAGAGTTGAATAGGATTCAAAATGCAGCAGTCTGATTGGTCCTAGAACAATAGGATCCAAACTGCAGCAGTCTGATTGGTCCTAGAACAATAGGATCCAAACTGCAGCAGTCTGATTGGTCCTAGAACAATAGGATCCAAAATGCAGCAGTCTGATTGGTCCTAGAACAATAGGATCCAAAATGCAGCAGTCTGATTGGTCCTAGAACAATAGGATTCAGAATGCAGCAGTCTGATTGGTCCTAGAACAATAGGATTCAGAATGCAGTAGTCTGATTGGTCCTAGAACAATGGAGCAGTATGATTGGTCTGCAGGAGCAACCTAATCCAGCTCCAGGTGGAAGTGAATCCACAACCTGATTGGCCTACAGGGGAATCCCGGAATTAGCCAATCATGTGCAGCCCATGGTGTAAATAATGTATATAAAGCAGATACTTTGAGGGGACATTCATTCATTCCTCCTCACCACAATGAGCTGAATAAAGAGCATGAAATCCACTCTTGACTCCGAGTATATTTCAGCTGGGAAAGAAGGAAGCCTGAAATTCTGACAGAGCAGAGGCCCATAGGCCAAACAACATTTCGGGGGGCCCAGGCCAGAAGTAGTAGAAGCAAAAGGCAGCACTTCTTCAAGCAGTGCATAGTTGAGCCTTGGAACTAGGCAGTGATGGGGACTAACCTAGATGGCTTTAAAAGACAATTCGGCAAATGAATGGAGAAGAGGGCTATGGATGACTCCTAGCCACAATGGCTATGCTCTATCTTTGCAGTGGGAGGCAGCAATGCGTCTGAATTCCACCGGTGGGGGTTGGTTCTTGCGTTTGGGTCCTGCTGGCTGGTATCCCACAGCCACTCTGAGAACAGGGATAGCAGGCCAAGCAAAAAGGCCCAATTCCTCCTCACCCCCTCAGAACTGCATCGTCATATTATGGCAGGTGAAGATGACAGACTATATGGAACTTGCCAAACTGACTGGGAGAATCCGAGACCAGAGAGAAGAGACGGTGGAAGAAGATTGGAAGAAGTTTAAAGAATATCTGAAAAAATATGTTAATATTTAAATTTCAGAATAGCCTTGGAAGTGGATATAGGCTGTAGGATTAGAAGTAGAAGATAGTGCATTTTAAAATAGTATTATTTGTAAGTGATAAAATGTGAAGATTTTTATGGTAAAAGTAAGCGTGATAAAAAAATGGTTAAAAATTATGATATATGTAAACTGCTAAAGATGAGGTAAAATGAAAATCAGATAGGGAGACCTGGGGAAGCTCATCTAACAATGTTTAGAAAAAATAAGGATAAGACAAGAATTTGTTTGTATTGTTTGTTTTTCTGTTTGTGTTGTTTAGTTGTGTTATAAAATGAATAAAAAAAAATTGGGGGAAAAAAAAGAAAGAACTGCATCATCATACAGTGGTACCTCAGGTTAAGTACTTAATTCGTTCTGGAGGTCTGTACTTAACCTGAAACTGTTCTTAACCTTAAGCACCACTTTAGCTAATGGGGCCTCCTGCTGCTGCTGCACCGCCGGAGCACAATTTCTGTTCTCATCCTGAAGCAAAGTTCTTAACCTGAAGCACTATTTCTGGGTTAGTGGAGTCTGTAACCTGAAGTGTATGTAACCCAAGGTACCACTGTATTGGGAAAAGGTTCACTTGTTGGACTGCGGCTTGCCATCCACATTGCAGAAGAAAAGTCCTGCCATAACCTGCCCACTCAAATCAACCATCTCTGCATCATCTCGCTATTGTTGTAATGGAGATTAGTGCAGCCCTCATTGTTTATTTAGCAAAAATTCATCAATGGCTGTGAGCTGACCTCAAGCCAAGGAGATAGGTAACTATACAACCTTAAGAAGACATCTAAAGCAGTGTTGCCATATGTCCAGAATTTCCTGGACATATCTGGCCATCGGCTGTCGGAAACAGTGTGTGAGCGTAAATGGCTGACATCCAGGAAAATCCGCATGTATGGCAGCCCATGTCGGCAGTGTTGTTTCTGGCAATTTCCCTTAAAAATAGCTCAACAACTTTCCCAAAAGAATCTCAACAACTTTTCTGTCTGGATTTTCACTCCTTGAAATATGGCAACCCTATCCGAAGGCTGATCGCCGAAGAATTGATGCTTTTGAATTATGGTGCTGGAGGAGACTCTTGAGAGTCCCATGGACTGCAAGAAGATCAAACCTCTCCATTCTGAAGGAAATCAGCCCTGAGTGCTCACTGGAAGGACAGATTGTGAAGCTGAGGCTCCAGTACTTTGGCCACCTCATGAGAAGAGAAGACTCCCTGGAGAAGACCCTGATGTTGGGAAAGATGGAGGGCACAAGGAGAAGGGGGCGACAGAGGACGAGATGGTTGGATAGTGTTTTCGAGGTTACCAGCATGAGTCTGACCAAGCTGCGGGGGGCAGTGGAGGACAGGAGTGCCTGGCGTTCTCTGGTCCATGGGGTCACGAAGAGTCGGACACGACTAAACGACTAAACAACAACAATCCGAAGGCAGCCCTACATAGAGAAGTCTTCTAAATGGTGTGTGTGTGTGTGTGTGTGTGTGTTGGAAGCTGCCCAGAGTGGCTGGGGCAACCAGCGCCAGATGGGTGGGGTGTAAACAAAAACAAATAAAAATATTAGTAGTAGTAGTATTAGTATTATTATTAGTATTATTATGGAATAGGTAAAGGTAAAGGGACCCCTGAGCATTAGGTCCAGTCGTGACCGACTCTGGGGATGTGGCGGTCATCTCACTTTATTGGCCGAGGGAGCCGGCGTACAGCTTCCGGGTCATGTGGCCAGCATGACTAAGCCGCTTCTGGCATACCAGAGCAGCGCACGGAAATGCCGTTTACCTTCCCGCCGGAGTGGTACCTATTTATCTACTTGCACTTTGACGTGCTTTCGAACTGCTAGGTGGGCAGGAGCTGGGACCAAACAACGGGAGCTCACCCTGTCACGGGGATTTGAACCGCTGACCTTCTGATCGGCAAGTCCTAGGCTCTGTGGTTTAACCCACAGCAAATAGGATGCCCTTATTTTCATCAGGGAAATGTTGGAGGCTTTGCATCAAGGCTTAGAGTGTTTAACCTCTGGGTGCAGAGGGAAGGCCTGGAATATGCTTAGGGTACATCAAAGGAATGGACAGGGTGGGTGATGAAGGCTGGTTCACTAATCTTCAGGGGCCCCCCACCAAGAGGAGAGGTCAACCAAACAAGAATCACAGCCTTCCCACAGTGATTCGGGTTTAATCTCTGCTTGGTGGGAGTCCAGTCCCGAATAGGAAGAGGGTTTGGAGTTCAGCCCTTCCGGACAAAACCACGGCCACTGGCGAAGGCTGTCCGTGCTTCAACCCTGAACACACAATAATAATAATAAAGCTCTGGCTCCAGAGGGCCCAGAGTAAATGCAGAGTAACTCGAGAGCAATAAAAATACAGATTTAGAATGAAATTAGATGAGACGCCATCCACACAATTGCTAAATGCATGAATAGGTTTTTTGAAAGTAAATTGCAAATGTGGAGCATTTAGCCTTTTGCTCTTACATCACCTAACAGTGATGTGCCCTGCCTTTGATACTTGAGCTGGTTGTTTTAAGGACTCACACTATATTGTTTGACGGTAAATTATTTCAGTTGATTTTCTGTGGTTGTAAACAGCCCTTCAGGTGAAAGGGAAGAAATCTAACAGATAATAATAAAGTACTCCTTTCCCCATTCGCTCCAATGGAAGCTGCTGCAAATAAGAAGTGCAGGGGCCCAATATGGATCAGGACCACAACAGGGGCGACAAAGAGCTAAAGCCCCCAACCTCTCATGCCAAGATTCAGATTCAGATCAGGCCCCCTTTGCATTGGGGAGGGGGGTTGAAGCTTCCATTGGGATGAATGGGAAATGGAGGAAATCACGGTAACTGAAGAGCTCATTTTATTTTAAAAAATACATTACAATATAATTTGTATCCACTTTGTATTGGTTAGCAAATCTGAAATACAAGCATCATAAACAATTCTTTTTTAAAACAAGAAAACAAGCCCATGTCAAAATCTGATGCTTCACCTGTTTTGAAGTCCTGCCAATGAACATGTCTTTGTTCAAGCGAAAGCTCCCCCAACTTTCCCATAAATATTCCTGAATGCCTTTGAAACTTTACTCTGGAGAGTAGTCATATTGATAATGACAGCTTGGGGTTAGGTGGAAATTGGCAGAGCTCTAAACAAAGCATCCAATTTTTAATGTGTTTGAAGATTTAAATTCCAGCAACTACACATAAATCCCAGCAAATGCGTAAGAGAAAAACTCAGGAACTCCAGAAATTAAATTATACTGGACAGAAAAAGTTGCAATTCTCGTTTTATTCTCTCTCTCTCTCTCTCTCTCTCACTCACTCACACACACACACACACACACAGAGAGAGAGAGAGAGAGAGAGAGAGAGAGAGAGAGAGAGAGAGACTTCTTAACAGGAAAGAATTCATGTAATACTTCCAGGTTCTAATTAAGACAAATTCTAAAGAGGATTTGAAAACAAAACTTTTGTACTTTGGATCACCAGGAACGCTGCTTTCATAAGAAAGAAAACTGCCAGCTTTCTTTGTACGACAATCCCCACAGGTTGAATAACTGGGGATTTTAAACGTTACTGTTCAGTACGGTGGTTACATAGAACTTTTTTTGCAGCTTTTTTTAAAAGGCTAATCGTTTAACGCATGGCCAGCCCAAAGTTCATTGGTAAAGGAAATAAGATGGTTTGAAGGCAGAGCAGGTAAAACAGAATATTACCTTGTTTGCAATCAAGATCTCCAAAGGCAGGCTAGCAGAGAGAGAAGGCTAACTTCTCCCCAGTAGGTAGACAAAACAACTTGATGAGAGGAGTCCAGATTGTTCAAAGACATGCAAAATCTGCTGATTTCTCCCCTTCCTGCCCAGAGGTGCCCCCTTGGAACCTGTTTTCCTTAAGAGCTCATTGCCTGGGGTTCAGCCTCGAGAGGCGAGGGAACTCTGCAAAGCCCAGCTGAGCCCAAGTCTCCCCTCATCTGACCAGGGGATCCCAGGAGAGATGCAGCCCCAGGGAAGCACACTTGGGAGGCAAAGTTCAGCTGGCGGGCAGAGAGTGAAGGATCTCCTCCAGGCAAAGAACTTTATCCCCTTCACGGCTAAAAGGGCTTGGCTTGGGGCCAGCCCAGGGATCAGAAAATTGAAAACAAGCAGCCCTGTGATTCTCCTCCTCCACGGCTGGTCTAGGAAGGCAGCAGAGAAGCCCTTCCGCCCACAAGGATTTTGTCCATCCCTCTCTTCTATTCTTAATCCCTCTGGCCTATAAGTGTGGAGGGAGTTATTCATTCACTTATTTATTTACTGCGTTTATATTCCACCTCTTCCTTCAAAGCGCTCAAGGAGGCGTACATGGTCCTCCTTCTCCTCATTTAATCTGCACAACAACCCTGTGAGGTGGGTTAGGCTGGGAAAAGACAGTGATTTAGACCACTATTAGCATATAAACAAGGGATGTGGGTGGTGCTTTGGGTTAAACCACAGAGCCCAGGACTTGCCGATCGGAAGGTCGGCGCTTCGAATCCCCGTGATGGGGTGAGCGCCCGTTGCTCGGTCCCTGCTCCTGCCAACCTAGCAGTTCGAAAGCATTTCAAAGTGCAAGTAGATAAATAGGTACCACTGTGGCGGGAAGGTAAACGGCATTTCCGTGCGCTCTGGTTCACCAGAAGCGGCTTAGTCATGCTGGCCACATGACCCGGAAAAACCGTCTGTGGACAAACGTCAGCTCCCTCGGCCAGTAAAGCGAGATGAGCGCGCAACCCCCAAGTCATTTGCGACTGGACTTAACTGTCAGGGGTCCTTTACCTTTAGTAGCACCTTTAACATAGTAACTTCAAAGGCACCTGGATTTGATCTATGACTACCCATTTAAGGACCTTTGCCAAGAAGGGGAGATGGGCAATTGGCTGGTAATTGCTTAGATTTTTCCAAATCCAGGGGTGGTTTCTCACCAGTGCCTCAAGCAGACAGGAACCACCCTCTCTTGCAGGCAAGCATTAACCACCTCCCTGGCCCAGCTGGCTGTCCCCTCCCTGCTTGTTTTTATCAGCCAAGAGGGACAAGGGTCCAGAATACAAGTGGTCACCCTGACTGATCTGAGCACCTTGTCCACATCCTTGAGTCCTACTAATTGGGTGCCACAATTTCAGAAGGATACAGACAAACAGGACTCTCTAGGTTGGAGGGGGGGCTGGCACACGACCCAGAGCTGTGTGCCCCTTATCTGACCTGCCCACCTCCCACACCTTAACTCCCCCTACCCTGAACCGCTGCAATTGGGACCCCCCTCCTCTCCTCAGCTCCTCTCCTCCCAAACACATATCCCCTCCCTCAATAAAAAACGACAGCAGCAAAATACCCATGCAAATTAAAAACAGCTACAATAGTGTTAAGCTTTAACACTGAGTGGGTTCTCTGTCTTTCTACGCAATGTAAGAATGAAATAAAGTTATGAGCCGTAGTAGATTTAGTAGCTGCTCTGTGTGTACACTGATTTTTAAAATCTTTGATATCTCGCTGACCTCACCCTTGCTTGCTACGCACGACAACCATTGTTTACCTGAAGGCAAGCAACACTTCTGCACTGAGTTGCCAAGGCTCCACCCAAACAAACTTTTCTCTGCCATCTCCCACCTGTGAAATTTGTTGGACAGGTGTCTTCTTTTCAGCGGCTCCAATTGCAGAGAGCTTTTCACGGCTGCTGAAGGAGCAACAGCTTTCTTAAACTGCTCCCCAGACAGGGGTGGCATTGTGGTTTTTCTTTTCCCTGAATGCACAAGTTTTCAGTGAATGGGCTGTGGATTCCGCGTGGAGCGTGAAGCACATGGAGAAGGAAACCAGGCATTTTGGAGGAAATGTTTGGCCTCTTTAGGGCAATAGAGGAAATCTGCTTTGGAGAAATCCCCTTTTGCCAATCTGTGGCAGCCCTTGCTGATGGTATCTGCCCCACATGAGACAACAGCAGCTCCTCAAAGATGGTGCCGTCTACATGGTCAAAGGAAGGACTGATCCATGGAGGAGCACAGAGGCAGAATTACTAGTGAGCCATATCCAAGCAACCGCTAGCAGTCTCTGGATTCTTCACTGCCACACTGACATTTTCCGTCCTGCGGCTTTGGCAAGCCATGGCTGGCAAGGCAGCGGAGCCCCGCGTCCCTGTGACTTTGCAGAAGTCGCGGCTGAAGGCTGAGGAGAAGGTCCTAGACTTGGACTTTGAGCTGGTGAGCGTGCAGTTCAATGAGGCCGGGAGGTATGCTCTGAGGCTCACGGTGGAGAATCCACTGCTGGAGGGATCTGGCGCTGGGGTGCAGCTGCGGGTGAACGAGGGGGACCCCCTTTACACCAACACGGCCACGACCGACATTGTCGAGCAAAGCAACCTGAATGAAGTCTATGCGTTTGAGAAGAGGCAGTTCCTTTTTACCTTGCCCAGAGGTAAGAAGTCAGGGTGGATGGGTAGCAGGAAGAACACGGATGAGTCCTTCGCCACCTAGGAGAGATCAGGAGGATCAGATCTCGCCCTAACCCAATGCCACAGTAGTGAGATTCCTGCATGGGCAGGGGGTACACTAGACGACCTTTGATGTCCCTTTTTAAACATTTACTCATTTAGTAAAATTTATACAAAGCAGTTTACAAAAAAGATAAAGCACTGGTATTATCACTAAGAAAATGTAACGATGGTTTAAGATGACTGAAAAGTTAAAATAGACTAGAAACAGATTTGGGTGTAATCTAGACACATAAAAATGTTGCGAAATTGCTTTTTTTAAAAAAAGGTTTTGAAAAAATATATATTGAATTTGCCATAGCTCACCATTGCCATCTAGTGTCATATTTACATAATGCGCTTTACAACACACTTCAAACGTTTTATTTGCAGCTGTATAGCTGAGTCTTAAGCCTCGTGTCAACTTTCTAAACATCTGAGCAGCCTTGCCTGGATAAAAAATGTTTTTAGGAGGCGCCTGCCTGATAGCCTTAGGCAGTGCTTTTTTTTCCAAAAAAAAATTAATGTTCAGGGGTACTCTCATTTTCTTACTCATATTGAGGTACTGCCCCTCAATGAGGCCAAGCTTAGATTCACAAAATGTTTAGGGGTATGCATCCCCCTGCAACCCCCCAGGAAAAAAGCCCTGTCTGTCTCCACCCCCATTGTTCTGCCCAGACACTGAGGTCCAGCGCCGAGGGCCTTCTGGCGGTTCCCTCACTGCGAGAAGCCAAGTTACAGAGAACCAGGCAGAGGGCCTTCTTGGTAGTAGCACCCGCCCTGTGGAACGCCCTCCCCACCAGATGTCAAAGAGAACAACAACTACCAGACTTTTAGAAGACATCTGAAAGCAGCCCTGTTTAGGGAAGCTTTTAATGTTTAATAGGTTATTATATTTTAGTGTTCTGTTGGAAGCCGCCCAGAGTGGCTGTGGAAACCCAGCCAGATGGGCAGGGTATAAATAAATTATTTTATTTTATTTTATTTTATTTTATTTTATTTTATTTTATTTTATTTTATTTTATTTTATTATTTGATAGGGGGCAGTGAATCGGGTGAGTCTGCCACACTATTTATTGGAGGTAAGGGGTTGGATTTGCTACGGATGGCTTGGATGTTACCTTGATTTAACAGCTGTTTTTACGCTGGGCTCTCCGCTCTCCACCCACCTAGGCTTCTGCAAAAATGACAAAAACCACGACGCCCGGCTGCGAATAGAAGCCCTGCGCCTTCGCGGTTCCTCGTTGAGGACCAGTGTCCGGGCCGGGGAAGCTTTCTTCGCCATCTACCCCCGCACCAACCAGCCCCGGATGAATCTCTTTGCCAGCAGAGACGAGGACCTGTACCGCTATGGTGACATCATGGTGTTGCTGCGGGTGGGCAGCGATGACCTGGCCATGCATTGTGGAAGGCTGGCCTACGAGGTGTCGTTCCATGAGCACCGGCCTGTTGCCAAGAAGCCGGCACCCACCAGTCCTCTGCCACCCCCCAGGCTGATGGAGAGGAGCCTGCCGGCTGGAACCAGCTCCACAACACCTTCCCAGTCTCTGTCCATCCCACAGCAGATTGACTCTGCACCTGAGCCACACCCTTGGCCCACTGAGGAGTCCTGCACACCAGGGGTAAGAAATGTCAGAGCAAGGGCCAGGTCTGCTTCTGCGCTGCAATTTGTTGTGCTAGAAATGATGAAGCAATCCACGTGAAAAGAAAATAATGACCCGCAGCTTGCCATTAGGCTTTCTAGTGTGTTCTTTGTACCTCGGATTAAGTACTTAATTTGTTCTGGAGGTCCGTTCTTAACCTGAAACTGTTCTTAACCTGAAGCACTATTTTAGCTAATGGGGCCTCCTGCTGCCGCTACGCCGCCTGAGCACGATTTCTGTTCTCATCCTGAAGCAAAGTTCTTAACCCGAGGTACTATTTCTGGGTTAGCAGAGTCTGTAACCTGAAGTGTATGTAACCTGAGGAACCACTGTATTGCAGTTGTTTATCTTGAAACCAATAGAAGAGTCTTTCTGACTCCTGCAGGGCTAATAAATTTGTACAGAGCCTAGGACTTGCTGATCAGAAGGTCGGCGGTTCAAATCCCTGTGACAGGGTGAGCTCCCGTTGCTCGGTCCCTGCTCCTGCCAACCTAGCAGTTTGAAAGCACGTCAAAGTGCAAGTAGATAAACAGGTACCGCTCTGGCGGGAAGGTAAACAGCGTTTCCGTGAGCTGCTCTGGTTCACCAGAAGCAGCTTATTCATGCTGGTCACATGACCCGGAAGCTGTTCGCCGGCTCCCTTGGCCAATAAAGCGAGATGAGCGCCGCAACCCCAGAGTCGTCTGTGACAGGGCCTAATGGTCAGGGGTCCCTTTACCTTTTTAATAAGCTTTTGTGGAACAGATTCCACATCAGATGCATGACGTGAACTCATACTCTCGGCAGATATAGAAAGTAAGGTGGATGCTGAATGGCAAGAAGATGCAAAAATTACAGTCAGTAATCATGGCAGCTTAAATATATGTTAAATATTGGCAAAGATCTATAAAAAATATTCAAACCTTTGTCGGAGATGTAAAGTGGAGGTGGGAACAATGCACCATATGTGGTGGGGGTGTAAGGTGATTAAACAATTTTGGATCAAGATACATGAAGAGTTGAAAAGAATATTTAAGAGCACAATTCTCAAAAAGCCAGAAGCATATCTGTTAGGCTTAATAACCAACGATATCCCCAAAGATAAAAAGAATATATTCCTCTATGTGACAGCAGCGGCTAGATGGAAAACAGGAAAAATACCAGAAGTATTAGAATGGAGAATTAAAATCTGTGAATTTATGGAGATGGCAAATTAGCTGCTTCAATTAGGGGCTGCCCCAAGCAAAAGATTAAGAGAGAGTGGGAGTGTGTAGAGATATATATGCAAAAATATGGATATGGAAATTAAATTTAACATAAATGTAAAAGGAAAGACTCGCAAGGATACAAGATGATATTATAAAGGATATGACTATTAAGTATAACTAACTGTTAGCACAACAAGAAACAATAATACAAATGCCAATAAGATCTCACATGGGTGAGGGGAAGTCGGGTGGGGGGGGGAGGGAAGTAGAGGGTGGTATTTGGAAAATTATTGAGAATATGATATAAAAGTAAAATGATTATGTTTGTAATTTGAATTATTTTGAATGATTGTGGTTGTAAGTTTTCCCCCCTAGTTTTTACTTCTTTTTCTCACAAAAAACTTTAATTTTTTTTTAAAAAAAATTAAAAATAAATATATGTTAAATAGACACACCTTTAACATTTTACAGCAGCAGATTGGTGATACTAACTGAGATGATTTGAGGAAACAAATAATGCTAATTGAAGGGGTCATCTGGAAGAAACTTTCATTCTGATGGCTGTCTGTCACCAGATTTAGGTGGTGCAGGCAGTTCTATCGCATAGGGTGCTGAGCCAAGGGGGGCACAAAATGATATCTGTATCGAATTAGGTCCAAATTAAGAATATTTTAGTCCGTTTAAAAGTTTCCAATTCAATTTCTTTTTTTTTGGAGAGCCGATCGCTCCGGTGCACAAGCTCGGGGCTTCGCTTCTGGAGGCTAGCAATGGCGTCTCGCTGCCAGCCTTTCTACCCCATCACTCTCGTCTCCTCTAAAAAAGAGGATACCTGGCGACCGGGGGAACCGCTCGTCGGCAGTGCCGGAATCCTGGCCCCTGAATCTCCTTTCAGGGGATTGTTGGGGGCCTACGGCGCCCTTGTAGCACCCCCTTTGCCTCCTAGAAGCTGGTCTCCCTCTCCGGAGGGTAAACCCGCTTGCTTCCACCTTGCGATCCGACCCGAAGTCTTATATACAGCGGTGCCCCGCAAGACGAATGCCTTGCAAGACGGAAAACCTGCTAGACGAAAGGGTTTTCCGTTTTGGAGGCGCTTCGCAAAACGAATTTCCCTATGGGCTTGCTTCGCAAGACGAAAATGTCTTGCGAGTTCCTGCGGGTTTTTTCCCCTCCCCCCCCTTTTCCTAAGCCGCTAAGCCGCTTATCAGCTCATCCGCTGATAAGCCGCTTAACAGCTGATCGCTAAAAGCCGCTAAACCGCTAATAGCGCTAATCCGCTAAGCTGTCAATGGGCTTGCTTCTCAAGACGAAAAAACCGCTATACGAAGAGCCTCACGGAATGGATTAATTTCGTCTTGCGAGGCACCACTGTAATACCTATATTTATATGGGTGCCAATGAGTTTGGAAATTATGTCTTTGCTCAGTTTCCAGAGAAGGAGTCACCTGTTGCAGCAAAAAACATCAGGAAAGTCCTTTGGCGCCTTAAAGGCTCACAAACTGAGCACACTGAAGGCTTATCCACACTTCCCTTTCCTCTGCTTTCCAGGCACAGTCCATGCTTTACAGCTCCGTGTCTGAGGGCCTTTTTTTTTTTTTTTTGCTCCAGAGCATTCACCATGAAAAACCGCTCTTTAAAACTCACTCAGAGCAAGCAGCCATCCATGCAAAAATCGCATTGCCATTTGTACTTCAGCCCCTCATCAAGAACCAGCGTGTGGTGGAGTTTAAAAGGATGGCAGTTGGTTTGTGCAACAATACTCAAGCAAACCTTGCAGGAGAGAGCTGGCGAGGGCTGCTAGCTAGAATAATAATAATAATAATAATAATAATAATAATAATAATATCTAAATTTTATTTATACTCTGCCCTCCCTGTCCAAAGCCGGGCTCAGGGCGGCCAACACCAGTGAAATTACAGTAAAAACATAATGGGGGGGGGACCAATTTAAAATACAGGTTAAAATGCAGTTTAAAATGCAGCCTCATTTTAATAATAATAATAATAATAATAATAATAATAAATTTTATTTATATCCCGCCCTCCCCAGCCAAAGCCGGGCTCAGGGCGGCTAACAACACTAAAGTAGTGCAACATTATAAAAACATTATAAAAATTAATTAAAATCAAAATTAATGGCAACCATAAACTAAAGTTTTGTAAAGATTGCCAAAGGAGGGAGTCAGGCTGCGCCCTGACCAAAGGCCTGGTGGAGCAGTTCTGTCTTGCAGGCCCTGCGGAAAGATGTCAAGTCCTGCAGGGCCCTTGTCTCTTGTGACAGAGCGTTCCACCAGGTTGGAGCCGCAGCCGAAAAAGCCCTGGCTCTGGTTGAGGCCAGTCTAACCTCCCTGTGGCCTGGGACCTTCAAGATGTTTTTATTTGAGGACCGTAAGTTCCTCTGTGCGGCATACCAGGAGAGGCGGTCCCGTAGGTACGAGGGTCCTAGGCCGTATAGGGCTTTGAAGGTTAAAACCAGCACCTTAAACCTGATCCTGTACTCCACCGGGAGCCAGTGCAGCTGGTATAGCACCGGATGAATGTGATCTCACAGCGAAGACCCCGTAAGGAGTCTCGCTGCAGCATTCTGCACCCGCTGGAGTTTCTGGGTCAGTCTCAAGGGCAGCCCCACGTAGAGCGAGTTACAATAATCCAGTCTGGAGGTGACCGTCGCGTGGATCACAGTGGCTAGGTCAGGGCGAGAGAGGTAAGGAGCCAACTGCTTAGCTTGGCGGAGATGAAAAAATGCCGCCTTTGTTATAGCTGCAATCTGCGCCTCCATGGAGAGGGAGGTATCGAAGATTACACCCAAACTCTTAACGGACAGTGCTGGCACTAATTGGACCCCCGCAAGAGATGGGAGTTGCCCCCTCAATCCCATATCGTCCCGTCCCAGCCAGAGGACCTTTGTCTTCGAAGGATTTAACTTCAACCGGCTCCCACGTAACCATCCAGCCACAGCCTCCAAGCATCTGATCAGTGTGTCTGGGGCCGAGTCAGGATGGCCATCCATCAACAGATAGAGTTGGGTGTCATCAGCATACTGATGGCAGCCCAGCCCAAAACTCCGGACAAGCTGGGCGAGGGGGCGCATAAAGATGTTAAAAAGCATTGGGGAGAGAATCGCACCCTGAGGCACTCCACACACCAAGGAGTGGTGCAATGACAATTCCCCCCCAAGCGCTACCCTCTGTCCCTGACCAGAGAGAAACGAGCGCAGCCATTGAGGGACTGTGCCCTGGATTCCCACGTTGGCAAGGCGGTGGTCCAGGAGTTCGTGATCGACCATGTCGAAAGCTGCTGACAGATCTAGAAGAATCAGCAGCCCCGACCTGCCTCGATCCAGCTGTCTACGAAGATCATCTGTTAGGGCAACCAGAGCCGTCTCGGTCCCATGACCAGCGCGGAAGCCGGACTGGAATGGATCCGGAGCCGATGTTTCATCCAGAAACCTACCAAGCTGTTCAGCAACCGCTCTCTCAATCACCTTACCCAGGAATGGAAGATTCGAAACCGGGCGGTAATTGGATAGATCTAAGAGATCTAATGATGTTTTCTTTAAGAACGGGCGCACCACTGCCTCCTTCAGTTCCCCTGGGAATGTCCCGGTGCCAAGGGACAAATTGATGATATCCCCCAGGGGGGCCTGCACCTCACCTGGACACGCTCTAATCAGCCAGGACGGGCACGGGTCGAGAGGACAAGTGGTGGGCTTTCCAGCTCGGAGGAGTCTGTCCACATCGGCTGGGGATATCCGGTCAAAGTGGTCCAATACTGGACCCGAGGACAGTCGAGGGGCCTCCAGTTCCTTTATTGTATCCAAATTGGCAGGGAGGTCATGGCGGAGCAACAGGACCTTCTCCGCAAAAAAAGCTTGCAAATGCCTCACAGCTGTGTGTCAAATTGTTATTTAAATTTGGCTGTCCTTTGAGGGACGTTAAAGACCGAATTATACTAAATAATTGCGCCGGGCGAGAGCTAGCGGATGCAATGGAGGCCGAGAAGTAGGACTTTTTAGCGGCCTTCACTGCCATCTCATAGGTTTTCATAAAAACCCTGTAAGATGTTCTTGAGGCTCCGTCACGGGCACCCCGCCATACTCGCTCTAGCCGTCTGAGGTCCCGCTTCATTTTCCGGAGCTCCTCGGTAAACCAGGGAGCCCGGTTTCTGCGGGGTCGCAGAGGGCGCTTAGGTGCGATCTCATTGATGGCTGCCAGGAGCTGGGTATTCCAGGCCTCAACACGCTCAGTCAATGAGTCGCCAGGGGGAGAAAGGTCCCGCAAGGCTTGACGGAATCTGTCAGGGTCCATCAGCCTCTGCGGGCGAGCCCAAATTGGCTCACCACCCAAGCAGGGTGGGGGTGGAACGTCAATCCTGGCTTTCAGAGCATAGTGATCAGACCATGGCACCTTCATCGAAGGAAACATGATCACATCTATACCGACGCCAAAGATCAAATCCAGCGTGTGGCCTGCTTGATGTGTGGGGCCCGAAACAAACTGGGAGAGCCCTAGTGTCGCCATGGAAGACACCAGGTCCAGAGCCTGTGAGGAGGGAGTGGCATCAGCATGGATGTTGAAGTCCCCCAATACCAGTAGATTAGGGAACTCCAAGGCCCAGCCGGCCACCGCCTCCAGCAGGCCTGACAGGGTGGCTGCTGGTGCGCTAGGTGGCCGGTACACCAGCCAGACAGCCAAGCTCACCTCGGAGCCCCACACTAGGCCAACACATTCAATGCCGGGGATCGATGGCGATGGTAGAGCCCTGAAAGAACAATCTTCCCGGATTAATAATGCCACCCCTCCCCCCCGGCCCACAGTCCGCGACTGGTGGAGGACGGAGACACCCGGGGGCGCCATCTCTTGTAAGGTAACAGTATCCCCTTCGCGCACCCAGGTCTCCGTCACACAAGCCAGGTCGACCCCCTGCGAGATGAAGAAATCTCTCAGGGTGGCGGTTTTGTTGCCTATAGAC
Source organism: Podarcis cretensis (assembly GCF_951804945.1). Taxonomy (NCBI): domain Eukaryota; kingdom Metazoa; phylum Chordata; class Lepidosauria; order Squamata; family Lacertidae; genus Podarcis; species Podarcis cretensis. The sequence goes on from NC_137178.1 coordinate 74,464,076, forward strand.
CTGGCATTGCACAACACCAGTGACGGAGGTGAGTAATCCTTGCTCACCCTACCCTCGTCTCTCAGGATGGGGCACAGATTGGAAGGGGTACGAGCATATCCGTATCTCAATCCCCTTCGCCTATGACATCTGCCCCCACCGCCATACCTCCCTTGCCCCTCCACAGTAGGAATCCCAAGCCTCATACTCGCCTCCATTTACAAAATATAAAAGCAAGCAAGCAAACAAACAAACAAACAAAAAACAATTACACCAAAACAAAACCAATCCCCACCCCACTCAACAACCATCCCACCCCAACCCAAAATAAAACAAAACAAAATAAATATACATGGATTAAAAACCACCGTTTATGGTGGTACAACAAAGTAAAAAGTAAAAACACTTTTAAAACACTTTAAAATATATAAAAACATTTTAAACATTTGCTGCAGCAGCACCAGTGTCCTTAAAGTTGTGGCGGTGGTGAGTGTGGGCCCCGCCCCCTGGCCTGGTGAAGTGGGCTTGCAGAGCGGCAGCAGCAATGTCCCAAGGCCTCCTTGGAGCCTTATATGCTGAGGTGGAGTATGGGGCCCGTCCCCAGGCCCAAGGTGGAGAATGGGCTTGCAGGGGGAAGAACCCTCCCCACAAACTCACGGCAAAGCGGCAGCAGCAATTTTAAAAGTAGCCCATAGATCAAAACCATAGGGGAGGGAAACGTAAGGGTCAGACTGAGTCCAAACCAAAGGCCTGGTGGAACAGCTCTGTCTTGCAGGCCCTGCGGAAAGATATCAAGTCCCACAGGGCCCTAGTCTCTTGTGACAGAGCGTTCCACCAAGTCGGGGCCAGTACTGAAAAGGCCCTGGCCCTAGTTGAGACCAACCTTGTGACTTGGGACCTCCAAAATGTTGTCATTTGTGGACCTTAAGGTCCTCCGCTGGGCATACAAGGGGAGGCGGTCCTGTAGGTACGTGGGTCCTAGACCGTGCTCTGCCCTCTCCAGTTGGAGGCAATCAGTGCTTCTGAAAACCAGGAAGAGAGAAGGCTCTTGTGCCCTGTTCCTGCTTTTGGGCTTCCTCATGAGGCATCAGACAGGCCACTGTGTGAACAGAAGGCTGGACTGAATCCAACAGGCTACTCTTATGTTCTTAAAAGACCTAGCTCAAGGATCGGAGCACCCTTCTTTCTCTGTCCCTCAAAAAGATTGCGTGACACAGCGCAACCTGCTTCCACCTGACAACAATGCAGGAAGTTACCTTATACTATATTTTGAAGATGTTGTGGGAATGTTCAGGGATGCAGGAAAGGATATATTGTCTGATAATAGCCTTTCCAACTTGTGTTAACAAGTTCACAATTTAGCAGAGTAAAACCCCCCTATTTAAACTCAGTGGATGCGTTTGCTCAGGCTCGCTAAAGCCTCTATAATAACTGTCCTGGTATTTCCCCCTTATTCCCTCATAAAAGATAAAAGTCTTCTATAAAAGTATAAAAAGGTTTACTCGCATATCATTCTGTTCACAATAGGATCCCAGAAGGCAGACTTAGCTTAGAAAAGTAACATATACCTAGAAACTATTTTATAAGGAGACAGTCCCTTGGTCTTCTCTTGGCTGGAAGCCAAGAGGGCATTTTTGGCTAAGCAGATGTTGCTTCTTCAATGCATGTAGTCAAAAAAGAGAGAGATGGCTGCCCTGCCCTGTGCTTTTGTCATTACCTGCACAGGTGAGGCCACGCTCACCTCTAGTCACATGCAGAGGAAGTCTGTCCCAGCCCAGAAGGAAACAGGAAGTTTACCTGCTGGCTGGACAAACATTCCTCCCCATGTGTAAACATGTTCACTCTAGGAATGTTGTACTTGACTGATCTTGTGTTTCATATCCCACAGATGTGATGTGTGTGTGTGTGTGTGTGTTACAGAAGTTGGCCGCCACCCCTAGCCTCTGCCGAGTGGTAGCAAAATTCCACGGGGTTCCAGATGCTCCCCCGGGGTTTGTGCCCCTTTGGAGAATTGAAGATGCCGGGTAGAAATGTAATCCATCCATCCATCAAGGACGCATGACTCCTATGCTTTCCCTTCCCCTCAGTTGCTGCCCAGCCTACCTGAGCCTCAACAGGAAGCATCTCCTAGAGCCATTCAAGAGTTTTCTGATGAACAGCTGTCATCATCTCTGCCATCCTCTTCCACCTCCTCCTCACCAGCCTCGCCAAGGCGATTGCCAAGTGATGCCAGACTCCGCCTCCCTTCGCCAGGATACAGCCCTGAGCTGCTTTTTGAGAATACATTTTCAGGGGTGCTGGTAAGTCAATGACTTTTGGTCTGTGGCCCTCCAGATGCTGCTGAACTCCAGCTACCATCTGCCCCCAGCCATCATGGCCCACAGTCAGGGATGATGGGAAATGGAGCCCAGCAGCATCAGGGGTGGGGCGCAGGTCTCTGTTCCTGGTCAATGTGGTGGGCAATACATACCTTAAAGGTAAAGGTAAAGGGACCCCTGACCATTAGGTCCAGTCGTGACTGACTCTGGGGTTGCGGCGCTCATCTTGCTTTACTGGCCGAGGGAGCCGGCGTACAGCTTCCGGGTCATGTGACCAGAATGACTAAGCCGCTTCTGGTGAACCAGAGCAGCGCACGGAAATGCCATTTACCTTCCCACTAGAGCGATACCTATTTATCTACTTGCATTTTGATGTGCTTTTGAACTGCTAGGTTGGCAGGAGCTGGGACCGAGCAACGGGAGCTTACCCTGTCACAGGGATTCGAACCGCCGACCTTCTGATCGGCAAGTCCTAGGCTCTGTGGTTTAACCCACAGCGCCGCCCGCGTCCCACAGCGACCTTAAGGAGGCTCAATTCAACACCAGAGGCTTTGCTCCAGGTACCACTGCCAAGTAAAGCCAGGGGACCTTCTAGGAGCAGGGCCTTCTTAGTAGTGGTGCCACACTTCCTTTAAAAAGTACGCTTTTAATGCTCACCGCCCCCACCTTTGAACATATTGACATATCCATGCTTGTGTGACTCAATGCAATACTATTTAGGTGTAGATTTTTAAACAAAGCACATTAAACTTGCGTTTGCTATATCAATCCTTCCAGGGACGTCTCTGAAAAGATATTGTTAGTTTTCCTCTGGGGGGAAAAAGGCAGACGCTTCCCCCCATGGGGGGTACATATGTAAGAAAGCATCCTGGCAGATAGGACTCTGCATAGCACAAACACCCCGATCCAGATCTGGCCCCAAATCAGTTGGAGGGTTGGGCTGATGTTTAATTAGTTTTTAGGAACCTCTAATTATCCGTCCAGTTGGCAGGGGGGAAGAAGGAGAAACTGCATCTCTCCCCCCCCCCCCCAACTGACAGCAGGAAGGCTCAGTCCTGTTAGGTGCTGCTTGCAAAGGAGCAGCCTGCAACCCGCAGGACAGCCAGGAACACTCGCATCTTATGGAGCGAAAAATACAGTAGTTTTCTGACTGTATGAGCTGTTTGACAGTGGAACATCCTCCCTTGGAAGATGGTGGGCCCCCCTTCCTTGGAGGTTTCTAAGCAGAGGTTGGGGGGCTATCTGCCAAGGATCCATCAGCTGTGACTCATGCATTGCAGAAATAAAAACCTGACCAAATAGGGACTTGTCTCAGAGGAAGCTCCGAACATATTTTATTCAAAAGCGCTTATTTCAAAGATCCCTGTATTCCTATCCTGTAGCATTTGACAGGGAAGATGTGTGCTGGAGGGAGGGGTTCCCTTCCCCCCCCCCCTTTGTGTCGCTAGAACATGTGAATGCCTCTGTCTGCAGATGACGATGATAATTGCGGAGGCCTTGATTGAGTTTGCCTGGCAAACGTCTCGACGCAAAGGAAATGGCGATCGATATTAATCAGCCGTGAGCTGTAGTTATTGTAAAGGGCAGTTAAAGCGTCAAGGCAGAGCAGCAGCTGAGGGATGGGGAGACATTAGCCAATGCTATTTATAACAAGTCTTGGGGTCTGAGGGTGAGCACAGCTGCCTAAAGTGGCGATAAAACGGCACCCATCCTGATGTCACTCTGGAAGCAGCCGCCAAGACAACTAGATTGAAGGATGAAATGCCATGGGTTAGCTCTGCGGATTTTGCTGTAAGGGAGAGGCCATCCAAGCAGTGTCGTGGGCTTCCGCTTGAAGAGCTATTTAATGCAATGCTCAGCGGGCATTAAGTGCAGCTTGTGTGTGTGTGATGCAAGTAGAATCTGTCAGTTTCAGTTCTCTCTTTTTTTATATAATAATATTTATTAAAGTTTCAAAAGAATTACAAAAATGAAAAAAGAAAAAGAAAACAAAAAAATACAAAGTACAGAAAAAGTAAAAAAGGAATTAAAAACATTTCAATCTTTCCATGTCTTATCTTTCTTTTACTTATTTCCCTGACCTCCTCACACCTCCCTCTTTTGTATTCTAGTTCAATTCTTGTTTCAGCAAATCCTTACCCTTTTCACATTTATCTTGATACTTTATCGTAATATATTATAACTTTACATTTTTACATGTTAACAATCCATTTTTACGTACCCCTTAGCCACCTTATTGCTAAAACCACTTAGCTTCATTCCAGCTTCCCTTGTCAGTTTCAGTTCTCTCTGCTTCTCATTTTTCCAGTCTTAATTCCAGTTTCCCACATTTCTCCTGCAATCTGCAATTTATCTGAGAAGAGCCTGCTGGATCAGGCCATGGCCTATCAAGCCCAGCATCCTCTTCTCACAGTGACCAATAAGATGCCCCTTTTGGGAAACCTGAGACAAGAGTGTTCTCCCCTCCCATGTTTTCTAGCCATTAGAATTCAGAAGCATTGTTGCCTCTGACCATGGAGGCAAGAGCACTGCCAACATTATTGTTCAAAAATTGTTAGAGCTTTGGTGTGAATTTCTCCCCAAAAAATACAAATTTTTTGCATGTAGTTTTGACTAAGATGCACATTTTTGCAAGCTGTGTCCCCAGTGCAATGCATTTTTGTGTGTTACTTTCACCAATATATGTGTTTCAGGCACATTTTCCCCCAAAACACCCATTTTGTACGCTCTGGTTGGAGAGCGGCATCACAAAATCCAGAGAAGTCCAAACTTTGAAGCATTTCTGTGTTTCCACGTTGGTCCAAGAAGTGTTTAGTTTCTCACTAAAATGCAAGCAGAATTGAATTTCTCCTCTATCCTTGTATGCAAGGCATTTCTGCTCCAAGGGGTCATCTAGTCCAACCGCCGACAATGCAATAATCTCAGCTGATGAGGAACTGATGGCCATGCAGATGTTGTTGGACTCTTAACTCACTCTTAGGTTAGCCACTCTGTTCATAGAATCATAGAGTTGGAAGAGACCACAAGGGCCATCGAGTCCAACCCCCTGCCAAGCAGGAAACACCATCAGAGCACTCCTGACATATGGTTGTCAAGCCTCTGCTTAAAGACCTCCAAAGAAGGAGACTCCACCACACTCCTGGGCAGCAAATTCCACTGTCGAACAGCTCTTACTGTCAGGAAGTTCTTCCTAATGTTTAGGTGGAATCTTCTTTCTTGTAGTTTGGAGCCATTGCTCCGTGTCCGCTTCTCTGGAGCAGCAGAAAACAACCTTTCTCCCTCCTCTATGTGACATCCTTTTATATATTTGAACATGGCTATCATATCACCCCTTAAGCTCCTCTTCTCCAGGCTAAACATGCCCAGCTCCCTTAGCCGTTCCTCATAAGGCATCGTTTCCAGGCCTTTGACCATTTTGGTTGCCCTCCTCTGGACACGTTCCAGTTTGTCAGTGTCCTCCTTGAACTGTGGTGCCCAGAACTGGACACAGTACTCCAGGTGAGGTCTGACCAGAGCAGAATACAGTGGCACTATTACTTCCCTTGGTCTAGATGCTATACTCCTATTGATGCAGCCCAGAATTGCATTGGCTTTTTTAGCTGCCGCGTCACACTGTTGTGCCAACATTTACTAATTGCACATGGAGCTGGAGTTAGCAATTGTGTTAGTGAAGAGGACAAGTTAACTTAGTACAGGGATGGGGGACAGGGGCCCATCCAGATCTGGTTGGGCACCAACACCCACCAGTTCCAGCCAGTGTGGCCAGTGGTCAAGGAGGTCAAGGAGGTCAAGGAGGAAGGCAGCTGCAGTCCAACAACTCCTCCCAGAGAGTCACAGGTTCCCCATCCCTGCTACGGAAGATGTTCACTGCTGCTGGCGTGGTGCCTTTTAAGTTACAATCCCCAGGCTTTGCTTGCTTGTGAATCACTGCATTTTTTGCTCCATAAGATGCACCAGACCATAAGACACACCTAGTTTTTGGAGGAGGAAAACAAGAAAAAAAAAAAAAATTCTGAATCCCAGAAGCCAGAACAGCAAGAGGGATCTGGCTTCTGGGATAGCTTCTTGCTGTTCTGGCTTTTGGGTTAGCCGTGTGCAGCCTCTCCCAGGCAGCGGGATGAAGGCTCCCCGAAGAGCCGCATTCCCTTTAAAGAGCGCATGGAGCGTGTGTGCGGCTCTTGGGGGCTTTTCCCTGAGGAGGGAGAAGGGTAGATCTTCTCCTTCCTTGGGGAAAAGCCCCCAAGAGCCGCACACACGCTCCACGTGGCTCTTTAAAGGGAGCGCTGAGCAGAGCCTCCAGCCTGCATTCGCTCCATAAGACGCACACACATTTCCCCTTACTTTTCAGGAGGGGGAAAGTGCATCTTATAGAGCGAAAAATACGGTAGTGTGTACGAGTGGGTGTGGACTACAAAGAACACCCTTCCATTACATTAAAACAGAGTTTGGGTAGCCATCTCTGTCAGGGACTCTAGCTCTGGTTCCCTTAGATACCATTTGCCAGGGAGCAGCAATGGCTGAGGGCTTTCAACTTCATTTCCTCTTGTTCCGCTGCTTCCCCCCAGAGAAAATCCCTCTTTAGCACTCAGTTGGAGCAAATGGCAATCAGGTTTTCTTTGGATTGCTGTTTGTCCTGACTTAAAGCTAAAGAGTGGGTTTTCTCTGGAAAAGGTGTGGGGCATAAGGAGAACCGCTTGGGCCTGTGCTTTCTAAGACGAGCCTTCATGTCCTCAGGGTGAGCTTGCTGGAGGCATCTGGCGAAGCTCTGGGAATGAGGGGCTGCGTTAGATGACCCTCTGGTCTGATCCAGCGGCGTTCTTCTTAATGTTCTCAGTGCCACTGGGAGCAGGGGAGGGACAAGACCTGGGCAGGCCCCCAAGATAGGTTTTGTGCCAATCCTTCCTTTGTGTAGTAATGTCAATGAAGCTTTGAGGATTGCAGTCCTCAAATGTTGAGCAAAATGGGCTTTCTTCCGCCTTGACTTCTTCTATAGAAAGACCTTGTTTGCTGCATGGCCTATGGGTTGGACAGGGTTAAATTCTGCATGTTGTGGGTGAGGGGAGGTGTTTATGAGACATAAGGGGGTCTGGGAGAACTGGACTGAAAAGGGGAGGGAGTGATTGATGATGAATTGATCAGCATTCCTAAGCAGGTGGTGGAAGTCCGCCTAGGCGTGAGCAAGTCAATTGATCGGAGTGATGCTCTTATTGCATTTCAAAAGCACCCGGTCATATGTAATAGAACATTGGCTCTGGGCCCAGTTAGCAGTAAATGCACCTTCAGGGACCGCAATCTCTCCTAGCATTTTTGTATGCCTTTTGCTTGAGCAAACATGAGGCATAGAACCCCCTTAGCTGCACTCTGTCATGCTCCTGAGACACGGTGCAACTGTAGAGGGTATGTGCATGTGTGTGTTTACCCAAGAGACCTTCCTGTTTCCTCCTTTTGCTGAGAACGTGGCTGCAGGTGCGAAAGAGCCAGGTGCTTATGGAAGCACGTGCAGAAAGGAACTAGAGGTGGATTATGCAGGTCCGCTAGGACAGCTAGACATTGTTAAAAATTTTTGACTTCTTTATCCATCTCGGCTACATAATGTATTCCCAGGCACGGGTGGAGCGGCTCAGCTGTCTGCATTTCATGAGCAGGAAGCTTCAACAGCTTCAGTGTCTGCAGTTGAGATCACTTCAGAATTATGGGGAAGGGAAAGAGCTATGCAGGGCATTGGGTTTCCCCCCTCCCTCCATACACACAGGAAATCCTGCTCTGTCTTTTCTCAGGCCTCATTTATTCAACCTAATTTTCACAGCGAGGAATTAATGAATCTGTCTGTTTCTGGTTCATGTTGATTCATAAGTTTATTCCATCCTGTTTCTGAATTTATCTGGTTTCCTTAAAAATCCGCACATCGGCAGTATTTCTATTTATATAAACCAAAATTTTAGTAGTGCCTTTGGGTGGTTCTTTGTCTCTCTCTCTCTCTCTCTCTCTCTCTCTCTCTGTGTGTGTGTGTGTGTGTGTAGATGATAGATATTTACAACAGATGCACAAAACAAGCAAAGGAAAACAAAAAGCCATAACTGCAAGCGTAACTGTGACCAAGTGAAGTACAGAAGTTGTTTACATCATCTTCAACATTAGGAAATAAATATAGCGCAGTGGGTCAGAAATTACAGAATGAGGTTAAAGCAAAAGCTACCATCACCACACACACAAAAAAAAAAAAAGGAAAAAGAGAGAGATTTGTTTGTTTTTGAGCTGAAAACTGTATTACTGTTTGGGGAAGTGTGGAATATAAAGTATAATTCCTTTCTGATTCACACATTAGAGGTGCAGATCAGATCAGTTACCATTAGAATTTGTAGAAATTGAATACCTGAAGCACCCAAGTCTAATTATTATTATTATTAATAATAATACCCCGCTACCCCACCCATCTGGTTGGGTTCCCCCAGCCCAGGGGTCAGCAAGGCTTACCGGGCATGGGCCAGATCACTCCCGTGGAGGTCCTCCGTGGGCTGGGCTGGTGCAGATCGCGTCTGCGCATGCCCAGATGCTGAAAATCGCACAGAACAATTGGGGTGGAGATGCTCCTTCAGGTATACTGGGCTGAGGCCGTGTAATCAGCACCAACACTTTGAATTGTGCTCAGAAACATACTGGTAGCCAATGTAGGTCTTTCAAGACCGGTGTTATATGGTCTCGGCAGCCGCTCCCAGTCACCAGTTTAGCTGCCGCATTCTGGATTAGTTGTAGTTTCCGGGTCACCTTCAAAGGTAGCCCCACATAGAGTGCATTGCAGTAGTCCAAGCGGGAGATAACCAGACCATGCACCACTGTGGCGAGACAGCTTTCACCTTTGTCCCTAGCCCACCGGAGATCATCGATTAACGTGACCAAGGCAGTTTCAGTCCCATTTGTTAAAATGTGAAAGGAAAACCGAGGTTCTTAGGATGCTGAATTCTGGGCCCTGGATGGAGTCATTATGAATGCCACTATTTTAGGTGCTTGAGTTTTCCTGCATTATCTTCTTAAGTGTCTCTTATACTCAGCTGCAAAGTCCAAATTGCTTTTAGCTAGAATGAGGTTATCTTTATCCATCTGGCAAAAATCGGGATTCCTATTATGTGACAGAGAAGTACTCAAGTAATTGAGGACAGAGCAAGAAAGAAAATTGAAGCAGAAATGATCTTACCTGCTGACTACGTTTCTTTATCATTTGGGAGGATGTTCTTGATATTTCCCATGTGTTTTTTTAAAACAGCAAACACATTGAATCAAATTTGTCTTATTTTGTACTTGCAATTTATGGCGAATAATTAGCACCCTGATATTCCTGGTTTTGTTTTTGTTTTTTTAAATAATATTTATTAACATTTTAAAAACTGCAAAAGAAAGACAAAGGATTAAACAAAGCAAAACAATACAATACAAAAACAAAAACACCACACAACACCAACCCCCAAACACTAAATTAACAAAACCAAACAAACACAATTTTTTAAAAAAAACCCTAATAAGTTCAGTATCTTAGCCTTCATTTACTTGTTTCATCGACCTCCTCACACCTCCCTTTTTGTATTCCACTTTAATTAACTATTTCAGCAATTCCTTTCCATCTTCCTCTGTTTTCTGTCCTGTAATTTATCTTAACATATTCTAACCTTATTTTTCCCTTTAATATATAATTGTCTTAACATATTTTAACTTTATTTTCCCTTTAATACTTTAATATTCTATTTGTACTTAATTCCTTGTAACATTTCTACTAAAGCCATATAGCTCCTTCCCAACATTTTTCTAAAACTCATTAATTTTACAATATTTTTATAAATAGTCTTTAAACCTTTTCCAATCTTCTTCCACCGACTCTTCTCCCTGGTCCCGGATTCTGCCAGTCATATCCGCCAATTCCCTATAGTCCATCAACCTGATATTCCTGGTTTTGAATGGTGTCCCCACCCCCAACTTTCTGATCTGGTGAGTAAGAGAGAGAGAAAGAGGGAGAATTTCTCTAGCAGTTTTAATTAGAATATTGTCCTACTTCTCAAATGATTTTATTCCAGCCCAACCCCCCCCAACCCCTGTTTATATTCTTGGGCTACCTTAAACAATGTTATGGTGGATGAGCATTTGAATGATTAGTTCCTGTTTTTGTTTTTAAAATGGCATATGATGGGTTTATTGCTAATCTGTGCTAATGAATGAATGTATTAGTCCACATGGTTAAATATTTAGAGTGACAGGTTGCAGTTTGGATCCTGTTGACGTGTAGAATCAGGATGTCTGACAATATCAATAACTTCTCCCTGCTCATTGCTCACCCCCTCAGCTCCCCTATGTGTGTAAGTGTGTCAAAATAAACACTTGAGCATTTTTCACTCAGATACACCCATGGAGACAGTTTCAGTAGCCACCCATATTCCCTAACTAGGAACAGACAAATCTATCCATTTTTCCAACCCTAAGTAAAGGGCATCCAATTTCTGCATCAGTATACTGCCCCCCCCCCAGTTCATATGAAAATCTGTACTGATTTTCAACACATTTATTAACATTTTTGCACACAACCTTTCCTAAAGTATGCATTTCTGCAAGCAATTTCCTGCAATATAATTGTTGCTTTGGTGTATTATTTTTCTATCTCTCTCTATAGATATATACAGTTTTGTTTCCACCTCCCCCTTTAAACACTCATTTTTATTGCTTGGAGAACTGCATTGCAAAATTCAGCAAGGTGCAAATTTCAAAGGATGTTTCCATTTGTGCTTTGGTTTGAGATATGTGAATCACACAAGTTTGGATTTGGATTTGGATTTGATATCCTGCCTTTCACTCCCTTTAAGGAGTCTCAAAGCGGCTAACATTCTCCTTTCCCTTCCTCCCCCACAACAAACACTCTGTGAGGTGAGTGGGGCTGAGAGACTTCAGAGAAGTGTGACTGGCCCAAGGTCACCCAGAAGCTGCATGTGGAGGAGCAGGGAATCGAACCCGGTTCACCAGATTATGTGACTACCGCTCTTAACCACTACACCACACTGGCTCTCATGTTTGCCTGCTACTTTTGCCTGCTACTTTCTTTCCTACCTCTCTCTCTCCCTGCAAGTTCAGTTTAGCATTAGTGCAATTAATGGACCTACAAAAAGCTAAAAGGCTTATAGAATGAATGGAAGGCCAGCATTGAAGAAAGTGTACTGAATTAAAAATGCTTCCTTTTAATTTCTATCCTGTACCAACCCAGCTAAAAGTTTCCCCAACCTGATGTCCAAGCCATTTTAGTTTCTCTCATTTTCTCATTCTTCCACTTCTAAATTTAGCTCTCCACCTTTCTTCAGTACTATACAGATATTATTAATTTTTAATCATTTTGAAAACCCACCAGCATTTTACTGCAAATAAACGTACTTTTGTGTACATTTTTGACTAATATACACATTCTATTGCAAGCAATTTCCCCATGCATTTTTGCACACCCTATATGCTTGCATTTGTATGTATGTTTCCCCTGAAAGGTAAAGGACCCCTGACAGTTAAGTCCAGTCACAAACGACTCTGGGGTTGCGGCGCTTATCTAGCTTTAAAGGCCGAGGGAGCTGGCGTTTGTCCGCTCTGCAGAAAGTTTTTCCAGGTCATGTGGCCAGCATGACTAAGCCGCTTCTGGCACAATGGAACACCAAAACCAGAGCAGTGCACGGAAACACCATTTACCATACTGCCAGAGTGGTACCTATTTATCTACTTGCACTTGGTGTGCTTTAGAACTGCTAGGTTGGCAGGATCTGGGACCGAGCAACGGGAGCTCACCCCGTCACGGGGATTCGACCTCCTGATCTGCAAGCCCGAGAGGCTCAGAGGTTTAGACCACAGCGCCACCCATGTCCCACATGTTTCCCCTTAGTGGAATGCATTTCGTACATATTGCTTGGTCAAATAACAGCATCACAAAATTTTCGAAGGATAGCTGTGTTTCTGTTTGTGTATTGGTTGAAGAAGTGCAAATTAGGTAGGTTTCCCATCACAGCTACACCCAAGCAAATACGTTTCTGCCTGTGTTGGCTGGTTGGACTGGTTTGTGCATACAGCTGCACACCTGTGTTACCTGCCTCCAAGGGCAATTCTGATGTACCACCATTCCTTGTGGTACTCGGGTCCAGTTTACCTATGAGATCAATTTACCTCCACCTTCCACACCCCCGTGACCACTTGGATTGGTGCAACTGGTACTAGTACAGGTGTCACATAAAACCTGTTCCTCATTTTAGTGTGTGCACTTTGGAACTCCCCTGCCTATTGATCTCAAGCAGGTGCCTTCACTGTACACTTTTCGATGCCTGCTAAAACATTCTTGTTTAGAAAAGCCCTCCCAGATGTTTAGAAAGTTGATGCAAGTTTTAATCTGTTTTTTTAGTCTACTGTTATGTTAAATTTCTGATAGTCTTAAATTATTGTTGTTAATTTTTCTTGGTGGTGATTTTATACTTTTATCAATTTTGTAAACTGCATTGAGGTGGGTTTGTTTGTTTTTTACAATGAAGTGGTGTATAAATTTTATGAAATAAATAAATAGTAGTGTGAACACTGGAAAATGATTCACAGAGTAAGGTGGAATTCATTGTATTAACCTGAAGGGAGAGGGAGATTAAAATCAACAGCATTTTCTTTTCAGCAGAAGGCAATAATAATAATAATAATAAACCCTTGCAAGTGATATAAATGTCTGTGCTCCTCTAAGGGCCCATCAAGGCAGAATATGTTTCATAGGCAGTTTTAAAATAATCACCCAGTTGGGGAAAGAAGCTTTTTGTGGAGACTAGATTCCTGATTCTCTGAAAAGCCTTTGAAAAAATATTGAGCCAACACAGGTGCAGACGGGGGGGGGGGAGGGGGGGACCAAGACACCAGAAATTTAACCTTATGCTGAACTTTGTCGCGGCTGCATTTGGTGTTGCCATTTAAAAGAAAAAATGATGTAAGAATCCTCTGCTTGCGGCTGCAGCCGCGAAAGGAGAATCCTCCACATGTGGCTGTGGCGGCGCAATGGCTGCTTGTGCCGCCACGAGCCCCTGCAGGGTGCCTTCTTGTCACCCCCGCAGACATGGCACCCGGGGCGCACTGCCCCCCACCCCTGTTGCGACACCACTGCCTTCACCTGCCGGCAGAAGGACAGCAAGGAGGGAGCCTGTCTGGCTCCTCTAAGGAGATCCAAAGTCTGGGAGCAGCCACTGAGGCGGCCCTGTCCAAGAACAAGGGATTGGAGCCTCAGGCCTTGGGCCTGGTGCACTCCACCCAGGCTTCTTGATCTCCCCTATGCCAACCCCTCCTGGAGACGTTTTGCCTGGCTGGAAAGCATCATTGAAGTCTTGACAACGTCTCTTGCTCCCCTGGATGGAGGACATAGAGGGGTGTGTAAGTGTGGGCAGAAACTGACCGGCTATACAAAGGGGAAATCTGCCTCTGTTGCTCAGGCCCCCCCCCCCCCCCCCCCGCCACTGGACGTGGCCCTCTGAAGGTTTGCTCAGAAGGGAATGTGGCCCTTGGGCTGAATTGCTTCCCCCAATCCTGACCTCAGTGCTACTTTTCTGATTGCTCTTTTCCATGATGGTGCCCCACCAGCCACCTACATCTTGAAAGTAGCCACTGTCAAGATGGAAAACAATTCTATCTCCCAACGTGTACCCCACCTACCGTAGTGGGTGTGGGAACCCCTTTGCGGTGAAAGGCATTAGGATAAGGTAATCCAAGTCATGCACTCTTTGATTGTTAAAAAATAATAATACCTCAAAGTATTCTACAAAAAAATAATAGAATTATCACAAAGAAAAATTAACAAGAATTCAAGACATTTCAAAAGTTAAAACAGTAAACTAAAAACAGATTAAGACTCACATCAATTTTCTAAGGTCCTGGATAAGGGACCCCTGACCATTAGGTCCAGTCGTGGCCGACTCTGGGGTTGCGGCGCTCATCTCGCTTTCTTGGCCGAGGGAGCCGCCGTACAGCTTCCGGGTCATGTGGCCAGCATGACCAAGCCACTTCTGGCAAACCAGAGCAGTGCACGGAAACGCCATTTACCTTCCCGCTGGAGCGGTACCTATTTATCTACTTGTACTTTGTGCTTTTGAGCTGCTAGGTTGGCAGGAGCAGGGACCGAGCAACAGGAGCTCACCCCGTCGCGGGGATTCGAACAGCCAACCTTCAGATCGGCAAGTCCTAGGCTCTGTGGTTTAACCCACAGAGCCACCCGCGTCCCAAGGTCCTGGATGGTCTTGTCTAAACATGAACATTCTTTGCAGGCACGGAAAAAGTGTGCAGTGCAGACATCTGCCTGGTGTCAAGAGGCAGAGAGTTCCAAGGTGTTGGTTCCGCCACACTATAAGATCCAGTTCTTATAAATGTGAAACGAATATTATGTGGCTCCTGTAACAGGGCCAGTTACTGGTAGAGTGGGCGTAAACAGATCCCAAATTGTTAAGGGTTTTATATACTAATAGTAACAGGTTTCAAATGGGTCCCGAGTTGGTTAAGTGAATGTTTCAGTTTAGGGCACACTTGGGTTTAAAGAGGGACCATAAAGGGAGCTGGAATTAATGCCAGATATTACTAGCTAACTGGCAGATTGATGGGATAAAAGCTGCAAGACAATGACAGATGGTGCGATTGATTCATGGCACCTCTGAGATGCTTAAAGCTGGAGGGGAATTTTTAGTGCACCAAGGATCTTTCTGGACAGCTCTGTGGCTGAGCTTGTGATGGAACCATTAGCCAGAGAGAAATCCCCATTAGGCCAGTGATGGATGGTGACCCGTCTCCCTCATTCCCCAGCCAGAGTCGGCCTGTTGATGGATCTCTCCAAGCTGCACTTGGTGTTCATCAGGACTGTCGTTGGGGTGGTAATACCGCTGGCCTTGTGGGAAGGCTGGCCCTTTCTCTGTGCCCTGCTCGGTTGTGATGGGGTGTTGGTTTCGGGGCTTGGCAGTCTGGGCGAGGGAGCAAAGGAGGACCCTGTCAATTCACTGAGAAACCCAATGAGGCTGAAAAACAAACTCTGATGTCAAAGGAGGCAGGCGCCCCCTCCCCAAGCTGTGGAGGCATATAAATGCTGCTCACCAGAGCGTGAGCTTGCAATTTGTAGAGCTTTTGAACGACTGTCAACTGGGTTAGGGGGAGGGAGGTCCTGATGGATTTATCAGAAGCAACTGCAGAGGCAAAAACATCCCTGACAGATGGCCACCCAACCTCTGCTTTAAAAACTCCATGGAAGGAGAGTCCACCACCTTCTGAGATCGTCTGTTCCTTTTTTTTAAAAAAAAATTAATATTTATTAGCTTTTCAGCAAGAAAAAAGTTACAAAGATAATAAAAAGAAAATGCAAAAAATGCAAAAACCAGAAAATAAAAAAATAAAAAACAGTTAAAAATAAATCCCTCTTTCTATTATCTTACCACTCATTTACTTATTTTCTTGACTTCCTCACACCTCCCTTTTTCGTATTCCAGTTAATAGTTAGTTCAG
Organism: Podarcis cretensis; assembly: GCF_951804945.1. Classification (NCBI taxonomy): domain Eukaryota; kingdom Metazoa; phylum Chordata; class Lepidosauria; order Squamata; family Lacertidae; genus Podarcis; species Podarcis cretensis. The sequence goes on from NC_137178.1 coordinate 74,479,882, forward strand.
CAAATCCATACCCTCTTTGTTTACTCTTAGTTCTTTATCTTCACATATTATAACTTCAAATTTTCATCTAATATCAATCCAATTTTACATATTCCTATTTTGCCTTATTGCTAAAACCACTTCATTTCATTCCAACATCATTAACATTCAATAATTTTACAGTGTTTCTGTAAATAGTCTTTAAATTTCTTCCAATCTTCTTCCACCAACTCTTCTCCCTGGTCTCGGATGAGATCGTCTGTTCCACATCTGAACATCTCTTGCAATCAGAAAGTTCTTCCTGATGTTCAGTCGGAATCTCCTTTCTTATAACTTGAATCCATTGTTTAGGGCCATACCCTCCAGAAAAGGAGAAAACAAGCTTGCTCCATCCTCCGTGTGACAGCCCTTTAGAACTTTGAAGATGGCTATCATAACTCCTCTCAGTCTCTTTTCCAGCAGGACTCCAGGTGTGGTCTGACCAAAGCAGAATAGAGAGAATACAGAGACAAGGGAAAGCTGAATGGTAGTCAGACATGCCCTCTGGACTTGAAAAAGACTTTAAGAAGACCACTTTCAAAAAAGGTTAAGGAGCTACTGGGTGAGAGTTCTGTGGTAAGAAATACTCAAAAAGAAGGGAGTCCAAGACGGATTGGAGTTTCTGAAAGGTGAACACAAAAAGGCAGACAATTCCAACAAGATAGAAAAGTGTGAGATGTCTAAAAAAAAACCCCATTGTGGTTGCATAAGGAGCTTACAGATGTGCTGAGATTTACAGTAAGAAGGGCAAGTATAAGAAAAGGAAGAAAGTGGAAATCACAAAGGAGGAGTATACACAAGAAGCCACCAGTTTCAGGTAGAGGGTCAGGCGAGCTAAAGCTTGCAAGAGAGGTTAAAAACAATAATAAAAGGTTTCTCCGGCCATGTTTGAAGCAAGAGGAAGACGAAGCAAGTGGTAGGTCCTCTGCGTGGAGATAACGGAGAAATGCTGTTGGCTGACAGAGAGAAGGCGGAACTGCTCTTAACTACTTTGCCTTTGTCTTCACCCAAAAAGAAAGCCCAAGCTGGTGATAACAGAATAAACGATGTTAGGAGGGAGCTGCAGCCCAAATTTGTTCTAAGGTGGTAAGGGAACACCAGGCTACTGTAAATGTATTCAAATGTCAATTACAGATAGGTAGCCGTGTTGGTCTGCCATAGTCAAAACAAAATAAAAAAATTCCTTCCAGTAGCACCTTAAAGACCAACTAAGTTAGTTCTAGGTATGAGCTTTCGTGTGCATGCACACTTCTTCAGATACACTGAATGTCAAGGCACTGATGAGCTGCACTCAACGGTGCTAAAGGAGCATGTGGTTGTAATCTCAGAGCTTCTGTCTATTTGTTGACATCCGTGTGTCTCGGGAGACAATGGATGAGTGCGCCTTGGTGGGTGAAGTCAAACTGTTGGAAGGTTGAAGCACCTTCTGTGGGTGTAGAGACTGATATGGGAGAGATATGTTTTGGTGCAGCTGGGACAGATGAAGGCGTCTGGTTGTGTTTCTTCTTTCTGCACTCCTCCCAGCAGTCATTCCTCCCTCTGGTCACGGCTGTGGATATACGACCTGACTATCTGTCTCCAGGCATTGTGGTCATCTGCAAGGGATTCCCACACACTGCCAGCCTTTATGTCCTGTTTGCAGACATCTTTGTAACACAGAGTTGGTCTGCCAACGGCCCTGGTGCCTGTAGCCAGCTGCCCATAGAGCATTTGGAGATCCTGCCATCTTCCGTTCTGTGGACATGACCAAGCTGGGAATGTGGGCTTGGGAGAAAACATCTCTGTTTGAGACTCTGTCCTGCTATGTGATGCCCAAAATCTTCCTGATAAAACACACATGGGAGGTGTTGAGTTGCTCCTAGCAGTTCCTGCGTGACTTTGGGCCAGTCATTGTCTCAAAGTCTTATTATTACAGTGGTACCTCTAGATACGAACAGGATCCGTTCCGGAGCCCCGTTCGCATCTAGAAACAAACGTAACTAGTGACGGCATGTCTGCGCACGCGCACGTCGCTTTTCGCCGCTTCTGCGCATGCACGTGACATCATTTTGAGCGTCTGCACACGTGCAAGCAGCGCAACCCGGAAGTAACGCGCTCCGCAACTCGAACGCGCTCAACTCGAAGCGTATTCAACCCGAGGTATGACTGTATTATTATTTCTAAAGCCGCTAAGGCTTATTACTATTTATACATTTTTGTCCCACCTTCTTCTCAGAGGAGCCCAGGGTGACAAATGACCAAGACTGAAACAACACCATGAAAAACAGAATTGTGTTGATGAACACTTTTATTGTGTAAATAATGTTGTCTTGTCTTTGCTTTTCCTCTTTTGATTTTTTTACTTATCATTTCTTTATTTTTTTTCTTTTCCTCTTTTTTGTTCCTTTATAAATTTTCTATTCTCTACGTAATTCTCTTTTTCTTCATATGTAAAGAGATAGCATGCAATGTTTGTATAGATATGTAAATTTGTAATCAATAAAGAATAATTAAAGAATAATTAAAAGAAAAACAGAATTTAAAAACCATGTTTAAAACATATAAAAATGTCCACAACACACTCGCGTAGCCTCGCTACGAATGTTTTCAAGGTTGCCAGACACAGCATTGCTCAACCTTGCAGGGTAGTTGTGAGGAGGGGGAGGGAATCTTGCATCCTGCCTTGAATTCCTTGGAAGAAAGATGGGCTATAAATGCAATGAGATATACAGAAAATAAATAAGAATTGCTAATATGGGGTCATGCTAAGCCAGCATAGGCTTCCCAGGGAAACGAATGCTCCTCTTGATTGATTTAAGACTCCAGCAAAAAAATACTAAGGAATCAGTGGCGAGAAACAAATCTGACATTAGGATAAGGTAATTATTAGGTATTCACCACCGCCAGCTCCTTCCCTCTGTAATAATCGCTCAGCGCGTGTCAAGTGTCTGCCTTTACAAGACAAGTAAATTGGCTTAAAAGGGGGAAATTGCTTTTCTTTTATACGTACTGAAAAGAGAGGAGTTTGTGCCAGTGCGACTGACAAATGCAGAAACTGCAAAAACTCACTTTAATGGAGCTCACAATGACGGCACCAGCCAGCCTGCTGCTTTAATTATTCACCAGGTGAACTGGGTTTATTTTATTTTATTGTATAAGCGGAATGGAATGAATTCAGCAAATGTTGGCCCCTAAGGGGGTTCCAGGATCATTGCTGCTGTTGCATTCTAGGATCCTACTTGTCTATTGTTCTAGGATCCAAGCTTAGTACATAACAGATGGGAATTTCTTTTTTCTTTTCTTTTTGGCTATACACATTGTTTTATTTTGAAGTCACAATGATACTTGGTAATTTGGGAGAATTTGCATTTATTAGAAAATAAAGAAATTATTTACATGATGGAACAGAACCATTTGAGCACTTTTTGAGGAATGAAAGCTTAATGATAATGCAGCAAGATGAACTGTTCAGTCCACGTATTTTCCAAGAATATCACCATCTCTAAATATGAAATAGTCCTTGTCATCCAGTACAACTTTTGTTCCACCATACTCCGGTAGCAGAACCTTCTCACCAACCTTTACACTAACTGGATGAGTGGCCCCCTCCTTGCTCTTAGAGACTGTTCAGGCTGCCACAACAATGGCCTGTAACACTTTTCTTTGTGATTTTTCTGGAATCATAAGGCCTCCTTTAGTTACTGTCTCAGCTGCACACCTTTCCACCAATACGCGGTCGAAGAGGGGAATAAATTTTTAAAATGCCTGTCCTGCCATGGCGCGCGCTTTACAAGGGCTCATGCTCCCGCTGCGAGGTCTCCTTGCACCCCCTCCAGATGGGAATTTCTTTTTTAAAAAAATAATATTTATTCAAATTTTAAAGGTTACAAAAAGAAAAAAGAGAAAAAAGAGAAATAAAAAAACAGAAAAAATACAATCAATTAAGAAAGAAGAACAAATCGAACCTTTACATAGCTTTCTTTCCATTACTTATTTCCTTGACCTCCTCACACCTCCCATTTTTGTATTCTAATTCAAATTGTTATTTCAGCAAATCCTTCCAACCTTGTTTTTATCTTAATAATTTGTCTTAATATACTATAATTTTACGTTCTCTCTTTCACCAATTCATTTTTACTTAATACTTTATGTCATTTCTGCCAAAACCACATAATTTTCTTTTTCCAACATCTTTCTAACAATCCTTAATTTAGATGGGAATTTCTTAAAGGGGAAATGTTGAAGGCACAAATGCAGAGGATTCCAAAAGAAAGAAAAGTGAGAGGGAGCTGGGTATGTTTAACCCGGATAGGAGGAGACTGAGAGGAGTTACGATAGCTGCCTTCAAATATCTAAAGGGCTGTCACACAGAAGATGAAGCAGGCTTGTTTTCTCCTGCTCTGGAGGGTAGGACTCGAACCAGTGGCTTCAAGTTGCGAGAAAGGAGATTCTGTCTAAATATCAGGAATAATTTTCTGAAAGGAAGAACTGTTTGACAGTGGAACAGTCTCACTCAGTAGGTGGTGGACTCTCCTTCCTTGGAGGTTTTTAAGCAGAGGTTGGATGGTCAGGGATTCTTCAGCTGGGATTCCTGCATTGAGGGGTTGGACTAGATGACCCTCAGGGTCCCTACCACTTATACAGTTCTTTGATCTTCTTTTAAGCTATACTCTTTACACAGGCCTTCACAATATGAACAGCTCTCTTTTTAACCACCCAGTATCCACTGATGTTCTATTGCTGCTTTGCATTCTGTTTTCTGAATATTTTAAATACTGATTTTGTTATATTTTGTATGTTGCAAGCCATCTTGATATACTCTTTGTTGTTGTTGTTTAGTCGTTTAGTCGTGTCCGACTCTTCGTGACCCCATGGACCAGAGAACGCCAGGCACTCCTGTCCTCCACTGCCCCCCGCAGCTTGGTCAGACTCATGCTGGTAACCTCGAAAACACTATCCAACCATCTCGTCCTCTGTCGCCCCCTTCTCCTTGTGCCCTCCATCTTTCCCAACATCAGGGTCTTCTCCAGGGAGTCTTCTCTTCTCATGAGGTGGCCAAAGTACTGGAGCCTCAGCTTCACAATCTGTCCTTCCAGTGAGCACTCAGGGCTGATTTCCTTCAGAATGGAGAGGTTTGATCTTCTTGCAGTCCATGGGACTCTCAAGAGTCTCCTCCAGCACCATAATTCAAAAGCATCAATTCTTCGGCGATATACTCTATAAAAGTGCAAATGATAAATATCTAAACTGCAGCACAGCTTTGGATGTTCGCTATAGATGGGCATCCTTGTATCAGTCTTTAACCACCTTGATCTCCAGTACAAAAAATATGGTTAAAGTCCATTAAGGGTAACTAATCTGCGTTAAATAGTCCTGGTTCCTCGCCTCAAGCTCTTCACCGACACGGGGCCCAATTATATGGCGTTAATCATCATTCCACTGTCACTTCTCTTTTCTGAGCCTGCATGGATAGGAGGCATGGATGTTTTATTTATGTGTTATTTAAAACAACATTGATTAAAATTTCGTTTCCTTGGGTCAGGCAACAGAAAAGGGGGAATGAGCATGTCAGCCTGCTAATTATTTTCTTTGAGGAAGTGCCTTGCAGTCATATTTTAAGGGCCTAATCCTTGGCGTCTGTTTTGCTTAGCTCAGTGGTCCCGCTCCCTGAAGATGGGAGATGGAGGTCAGGGAACAAAGGATAGCCCAGGCATTGTCTTAATCTCCATCCTAAATATAATTGCTTCCTGATTCTTCCACACCTCCTTCCTTGGCCTGTTCTGGGAGATGGATTTTCCCAGGTGAAATTGCTTCCCATGTTTCAGTCAGCGGAGACAGGCTGGGGCCTGTGTCATTCCAGCTATGCATTAATAGACCTTCAAATAAGATTTCATAGCCTCAAATCAGATTATTTATATGGCTTGGGTTACTCCAGAGAGCAGAGATGGACGGATCATGGAAATGGAAAGGAGGAGGTGGAGGAGGAGGAGAAGGAGGGTCACCGCAAAGGAGAGCTTTGCAAAATTGAACCAAATATCCCTGTAGACCAAAGTTGCTTTTTTTTTTTAGTGAGAAATGTGAGGCAAATGCTAATTTTGCTGATGTGGAGGTTGTCGGGAACAAACAAATAGGAGACTGTGAGAAATCTGGGATAAGCATCCTTGTTGAGCATATTAAAATCAGCTACTGTAGCGAAAGGGACACGGGTGGTACTGTGGTCTAAACCACTGAGCCTTGGGCTTGCTGATTGGAAGTTTGCGGTTCGAATCCCCGCGACGGGGTGAGCTCCTGTTGTTCGGTCCCTGCTCCTGCCAACGTAGCAGTTCGAAAGCACGTCAAAGTGCATGTAGATAAATTCCTCTGGCAGGAAGGTAAATGGCGCTGCTCTGGTTTCGCCAGAAGCGGCTTAGTCGTGCTGGACACATGACCCAGAAAAACTGTGTGCTGACAAACATCAGCTCCCTCAGCCAGTCAAACAAGATGAGCGCCGCAACCCCAGAGTCGTTCGCAACTGGACTTAACTGTCAGGGGTCCCTTTACCTTTCCCTTTTACTATAGCAAAATGGTGGCACGATATTTTGCTACCAACATTGGGGATTGTGAGGATTTGGAGGTACACATGAGGATGTTGGAAAGAAGCTTATGTTCATGCCCCTTCCGCCACCCCCATGTCTCCACATCCAGTACCACCACTGGCACCAGATTTCACCCCAAGTCTCTGAGATCCCAGGAATGTACATAGGAAGCTGCCTTATCCTAGTCATGGCTACCAACCATGATGGCTCAGCTCTGCTTCCACAGTTGGAGGCACCAATGTTTCTATCAGTTGCTGGAAACCACAGGGTCCTGCAGGCCAGACTGCAGCAGGTAGAACAGGTCAGTGCTGAGGCAACACACTCCCTCTTGCTCTCAGCTGTCCATGGTCCTGGAACTCTTGCTCTCAAGCAGTCCTGAGCCTGTTTTGGAGTCTCTCATCTTGACACTGACAAAGATACTTATAGGGATCTTCTGGTTTGTATGACCTCTGGGCGCGGGGAAATTAAGTGCTTTATACATGAGTCATTATTATCAGTAAATGACAAACAGGAACACTAAGTGAAATTAATACTACTTCCTGATTATGATACAAAAGTCCCCAATCTGTTTTTGCTTTGGCTGTTTGTTTCACTTCTTTGTGTTTAAGCCTGTGTGCTGGTCCCGGGGGGAGGCGTGGTCAGAGTCCGGTCCTGGGTCAAGGATCTAGAGACAGTCCACAAAGGGCGAAGTGGGATCTGAAGCAAGAAGCCGGGGGTGGTCGGGAACTCTGAAAGAACAGGACTGGGTGCTGGCAGAAGCAGGTTTCCAGCGATGTTGCTCCTGCAACCTGGGACTGGGCTGACTGGCCTTTATCTTCTCTGAGGCCAGGGGCGGTCCCGGCCCACAGGTGACTCGCCTCTCCTGGCCTTAAGGTGAGCACTCCTCCTGGGAGAAACCAGTTCCCTCCGCCTCTCTGCCCTGAGCCTCTGCAGCTCTGGAGAGGCTGGAGGGTTACTGGACCCAGGGGGAGGCTCACCTTCCTCTGGCAGGGCTGGGAGAGGAGCACCTGCAGGCAATGGGTCCTCAATGACCTCCGGAGCCAGAGTGGATTCATCTGGTGCCTGCTCCTGAGGACCCAGCACAGGTGCAGGCGCTTCCGATTCAAGGCCCTGCCCCAGCTCAGCCGGCCCTGGAGGTGGGGACTCCTGTGCAGGCTGGGATTCCTCCAGTTCAGCCTCTGAATCAGACTCCCAGGCCATCACAGCCTGTTAATGGCAGCCAGCAAATATACTGCACTGTAATGTTCTCTATCATGTAGTTTCTTGGTAAATGCAAAATAGTAAGTGTTGAGGTGACTATCCTATCATCCATCCCTGTTTTCCTCAGCACACAAGTTCTTAGAAATTGTTATCAGCCTTCCATATCTTCTCTCTGCTCTCAGGACTGTCCCATTTGCTAATGAAATCCTTGCACTCTCTTGTTACACTGCTGTTATGGTCTGTAATGATGCTGTTTAACCCTTGTCCCTCTGCCTAATGGGTTGTGAAGCCAGATCCCAAGTTGCCCATCCCTGTTCTCTTCTTATCGCTGCTCATTATCAGATGCATCAATCATTAATCGGATGGGGCAAAGGAGGAGAAAGGCAAGGCGTCTTCCGGGGAACTGTGGAACTGACCTTTGTATTCCACAACATTCACAAACAGGCCAAAGAAGCAAAGCCTTGGTCAGCCTTGAATGTGGCAACTTCTGAGGATCAGAAGAAGGTAGCCTGAGGTGGCCTGGATCAGGCCAATGGCTAATCTAGTCCAGCTTCCTATTCTTACAGTGGCCAACCAGCTGCCTCAGTGGGAAAACTGCAAGCAGGATTCAAGCACAGTAAGAGCATGAGAAGAGCCTGATGGATCGGGCCCATGCTCCATCTAGTCCAGTATCCTGTTCTCAAAGAGAGCAGGATCCAAGCACCAGAGCCCGCTTTCCTCCTGTCATTTCCAGAAACTGGGATTCAGAGGCAACTCTGGAGGCAGAGCAGAGCTGTCGTTGCCAGTACTCACTGACAACTGTCTGCTCCAGGAATTTGTCTAATCCTCTTTTAAAATCCTCTTGGCAGCCATTACTGCCTTCTGTGGGAGGGAGTTCCACAGTTTAGCCATGCAGTGTGTGAAGGAGCCCTTTCTTCTGTCCTGAATCTTCCAGCATTCAGCTTCGTTGGACGTCCAGTTTGCTCCTCTCCCAGCCTGGAAGCCTCACTCCCTTTCCCTGTGGTTCACGTGTATTTCGCTGGCAGACACAGAAAGTGTAAAGCAATATCGCTCCATTTTCTGGGGCTGCTCTCATCCTTCCCTGTCACAAATGGGCTCTTTCCTCATTTACTCTGCCGTCGTTAGCCTGCATCCTGAGGTCTCCATCTGGTTTTAAGGGCACCCAGGGAACTATTGAGTTAGGAAAAGCTTACGTCGGTGATCAGTTCATCTTCATACCACCGAGCCCACTATTATTTTATGAGATCTCAGGAGAGGGATAAAGATGGCATGTTCCAACAACTGCTCATAAATCTCATGCGGGGAAATCTTCGATGTCACTGTGGGGCTCTGGGAAGTGTAACAGCTCCCTGCTTTGAGTATGTTAAGCAAAGGGGTTGACGGTGGAATGATCAGCGGAGGGGAGGGAGAATCACCCATTTCAAGAATCCCATACATGCATGTGTCTTGGGGGAGGAAGGGAAATAGGAGGGATTCATTGTTGAACACTGTTAGTACACCAGTTTCGGAAGTTTTAATTCAGCAAGCCAGAAGGACACCTGAACATCTCATTTTAGAGTCTGGTCTTCATGGTCTAATGAGTACTGGCACTCAGTGGTTTCCCAATATTGGGGGGGGGGGGTGACTGCCTCCTTGGTTCCACGAACTCATCCGCTGTACCCCCTACCTTACCATATGAAAGGCAGTATTCAGAACAGCAGTGCATGGCCCAATAAGGCCTTAAATTTCAAAACAGTGGCAATTAATTGGACATTTCTTCATTAAAACTATTAAGTTTAACAAATTCAGCATAATGGATGATACCTGCTTTTCAAAGCTTGATAGTCACCAACACCTCCAGTGCCTCCTGTCGCCCCCTTGCCTCTTAGCAACCCCCTGGTAGTCCCACCTCCCCACACCAGTGGGTGGCACCTCCCATTGTGGTTTAGGTAGTAACACCTCACAATGTGATAAACCAGTGCTACTTCATTTGGGGCCCTGAACGTCTGCTTCAGAGTCCTGACCTGATGGTGCCACTAAGCTCAGAATCCCAGTTTGTGGTGAGCGACAGCAAGAGAGATCTGTTGCCTTTATGCTAGTGAGCTTCTGGCAGGCGTCTGGTTGATCATGGGAGGAAACAGACAAGGCTTTGGGCCTGATCCAGCAGGATTCCTATCATTATCTGACAGCCCAAAGTAGGTCTGGGTGGCAAGCATTTCAACAATATAAAACACAAGAAAGCATTCTAAAAACATTTATGATGTTTGTATATTCACCTAGAAATCCACTATGTCAGGGGTCCTCAAACTTTTTCAACAGGGGGCTGGTCCACTGTCCCTCAGACCTTGTGGAGGGCTGGACTATATTTTGGGGAGAGAGAAAAAAGAACGATGGTGGAGGGATGATGAGCAGCCCACGAAAGGGCTCCGGAGAGGGGCTGCTTTAAGTGACGGCTGCTCGAGAGGAACGCTCAGCCAACCGCAGCTCCTGTGTCTTGTGAGCGGCAGGGGCTGGAGGCGGCAGGACCATGAGTGGCACATGAAAGGGCTCCGGAGAGGGGCTGGCAGCAACAAAGCCAGCCCCCTTCCTCCTCTAGGCAGGGCAGGGAGAAGCCAGGAGGAGGGAGGGAGGAGGTGCCGGTGCCACTGCCGTGAGAGGGAGAGGGAAAGAACGTGCGCGCTGGCAATCCACGCAGCAAATCCTGGACCATCCGTGCGCCGGATTTAGAAGGCAATTGGGCCTGATCCAGCCTGTGGGCCTTAGTTTGCTGACCCTTGCACTATGTTGAACTAGGGAGTTTTGGTACCCTATCAGAATTATACATCCCAAATTGATGCATGAATCCGTCCAAATCCCAGATCCTGACTTGGGTTGATCCAGGATTCAGCTGCATTGGGTTGAGAGAGGTTTATTTTTATTTTTTAAATAATTTTTATTAACCGGCCAATCAAATCAAATTAAATCACATCACATAAATTCCGAATTACAAAGCCGAATTTTAAATTTTGTTGAGGGGACCCATATTTCAAGATCCGAAGGGGAATTCTGATCATCTTCTTGCTACTGCGTTAATGTCCAAATCAGTCCAAATCAATCCAAACAGAATTCATAATTCTATCCAGACTTATCTTGCTGTTTCCACATCACATCTTGTTCATATATTTTCTCTTTTTTCTTTATGATCTCTTCTGATAGTCTCTTTAAGCCGATAAACACCAATAATAATCCAGTGTGAATTTTTCCGTTCTTCCAATCCTCAAATCGAGATGGTTTCCATATATCATCGCCTTCATAGATAACATCGCTCTTTCCATCATTAATCTCGCAAAACTGTCGCTCTTAAGTCCCACTGAGGAGTTTCACGCACAATATAAAAGCAGCTCTATTTCTCTATTTCTCCTCTCAGACTTAAGTCCTCCGACAGAACTTCCCAATATGGCGACGGCATTTTTAACTGCGTCATTCCAAAGCTCTTATACATTCCACGCTCTTCTTAAAACATGCTTTGGTTCAAAAGTTTATCTCCACACAGCCTTAAATCCACAGCTTAAGTCCTTAAAACGACATTTCTGACTCGTGAGGGGAGGGGATTCTTGTTTAATCACATAAGGAAAGAAAGGAAAGTTTCCCCCCCCTCCCCCATCAGTCATTTGCCATACCGAGTCTTGGCGTATCTTCTCATGATTTCTCTTCTTCCTCCGACTCGTCTTATTTTATCAGAGATCTATTCTGTTAGCAGTCTTTACTCCCCCTTCTTCCTTGAGATATGTGCATTCCTTCATCCAAATTGTTTCTTTTGAAGTTCTTGCAGCTAGTGGCGTGGATCAGGGACAGCGTCCAGGAGCACCGGAATCCCACAGGAGGGCTTTGTGCCTAGTGCCCCCATCCCCACAAATTTGGGGGTGGTATAGGGCACAGCAGGCAAGGCAGTCCCCCCCCCCCCACCATCCTGGGGGGGGGGTAGGGAGGCGAATTACTCCCATCATAGCCTCCAAATTACCTCGTGTGGGTCGGAGAGATGTTATTGTCAGCCATCTTCCGATGCGCCCCCTAGTGGCCCCCGGGTTGAGAGAGGTTTAGATTGCCTTGGATCAGATTGGGTCCACCTAGAGTGTTCTGGAACGGTCAAAAACAGGGCAAGGAGAGTGGGCACAGGTAGCCTTCCCCTCTCCCCTACCTTGCTTAAACATACAGGTGTGGGTGGGAAGGCAGGGGAGGAGGAGAGCTGCATCTGGTTGGATCAGGCCCTGAATCAGATTGGCAGGCCCATGCACAGCCCTGGCCAGAAACACACACACACACACACACACACACACACAAAATCAACCGAAAATAATGCAGGAAGAACTTTCAACTTAATCGAGCAAAGCACTGTGTTTGAAGGCAGCAAATTGAATCCATACAAAGTCAGGTCAGGTCCCAAAGGAATCATTGAGCAATGCTAGCTGTGACTTGAGTCCCATTGGTTTCAATGGGAACAATGTACAACCAGCTTAGTTTAGCTCCAACCTATTTTGGAGCAAAACTTATCCCCTGCCCTTTGTAGGGGCAAAGTGGGAGAGCAGGAGCAGCCTTCGAAGATGAAATATTTAGAACTGAGATACCCTAGGATGTCCTAATGAGAATGCCCTAATAATAGCCCAATTTCACGCTGTAAATCTCTTTGAGAGCTTTGTTCAAGTGCATAAAAATTCCAAATCGATCTATATCCTTAAAAAAGAAGGTAATGCTGGCCGCAGAACTGTGATGCTACTGATGTCATAAGCAGACAGTTGTGGTGGAATCCACACCAGGAAGATGCAGTTCTGGGGGTCGCCTCACTGATGACTTTCAGCAAAGTTCTCCTTGGACTGACCTCTGCAGAGGCTCCTTTGAAGCTAGGATGGAGTATGCCTTCTGTTTTAAAGGAAGGAAAGCAACAGTAATGATCATTGGAGTCAGGCTTCATTCTGACATAGCAGTGGCCTTACAATGTAGATAAATAACTCCTATACAAGAAACAAAAAATGTCTCAAGTAACGAACGATGATCCTGAAGAGGAACCTCCTGCTCAGGAGGTGAGTTGCTGAACATTCACTGCCCTCTCCCCAAACACAGAAAAACATACCCTGGGATAACATCTCTAGTATGAAAAAAAAAATGTAGGTTAAAAAAAATCCACAAAGTTAGCAGTATTACTGATGCACTGCTTGAATAGTTCATTTTGAAAAGGACTAAGTTCTAGTTCCAGTTCACCCCTCCAAAAAAGAACTATTTCTGTTCCAGTTCAATTCACTGCTCAGTTTACAATTTGATTATGTGGTATGCTGCATCCCTGCCCCACACCTCCAGAATTCAAAGTTCAAAATAAACAACAAAAGGAGCAGCACTTTTCAGGAAGCTAAAAATGGTCACTGTAATAGCTGCAGAGTTAAGTATGATGAGACATCTGCAGGGCATCAGGTTAGGGAAAGCTATCACATCTTCTCCCACAGTAGAAGGCCTCTGTCTTCTTTTGGGTGACCCCCTGCTGTGGCTAAAAGCCCAGAAGCAGCTACTAGATAGCATTCACTGCCTCGTTTTAGCCTCAAAGCAGCTTTTCTCAGCTTGCTTGCTGAACTACAACTCCCAAATAGCTCCAGTCACCATGGGCAAACATTTGGGATGATGGAAGTAGTAGAGAAGGGGTCAGCAACCTTTTTCAGCCATGGGCCTGTCCACCATCCACAGACCATGTTTTGAAGAAAAAAAATGAACAAATTCCTATGCCCCACAAATAACCCAGAGATGCATTTTAAATAAAAGCACACATTCTACTCATGTAAAAACACCAGGCAGGCTCCACAAATAACCCAGAGATGCATTTTAAACAAAAGGACACATTCTACTCATGTAGATTCACGCTGATTTATGCACTTGAAAAAGCTCTCAAAGAGATTTACAGCATGAAATTGGGCTATTATTAGGGCATTCACACTGATTCCACGGGCCGGATTGAGAAGGTGATTGGACCGCATCTGGCCCATGGGCCTTAGGTTGCCTACCCCTGTAGTAGACCAAAACATCTGGGGGGCATCAGGTTGAGGAAGACATGGCAGAGAAAAGGAATTTTATATCCTTGCCCAATCACTGGAACAGTGGATTGACAACCTTTGCTGAACCACACTTTTCTAATGGTAGCTATATGCAACTATATGGCTGGCCCCTGTCTTGTTGCATTGAGTAACTCCCTTGCTGATGTCTCCAGGTGCTTAACGCTCAGTAAGTCTTCTACACTCCAAGCCCAGGCCAGGAACTTAACTCAAAGTTATATTGGCTAGACCCAGGATGGGGAACCTTTGACCTTTCAGATGTTGTAGGACTCCAAACCCAATCAGTCCCAGCCTGCATGGCCAGAGACTCTGAGAGACTGTGACCCTCTCCCATCGTCTCTGACCACTGGTCTTGTTGACTGGAGTTGAGGGGAGTTGGAGTCCAATGGATATCTGGAGGGCCACAGCCCCCCCCCTTCATTCACTGCTTGGTGTGAACTGGGCAGAGTAAGGCCAGTACCCATTTGTGAAACTGAGAATTTCTTTCTGTTTCTCTTGGTTTTTGAATTTTGGGTCTTTAGAAAAAAGGAGAGAGCAGCAAATCCCGCATACGAAACCCATTCAGTTTCCTTTCCTGGGGAACAAAGAAGGTAGGTGCAAGTTGCTGGATGCAAGCTTAGAAATGAAGTGTTGAGTACCCCTTGGCAAAGCTTATAGTAGTCTATGGTAAGTCATATGTGCCTGGTGTAGAAAAGTCCAGCCCTGTGGGCCACATATGGGCATATGCCAGCCTCTCTATCTGGCCTTTGGCTTTTCCCGAGACAGGTGTCCCTCTCCCCTGACCAAGCCACACTCTCTCCCTGCTCTCTGACTTCCTCGAGTGCTTTTTATCAGCTGGAATTTGTGCTTGTGAGCCAGTGTGGTGTAGTGGTTAAGAGCGGTGGACTCGTAATCTGGTGAACCGGGTTCGCTTCCCCGCTCCTCCACATGCAGCTGCTGGGTGACCTTGGGCCAGTCACACTTCTCTGAAGTCTCTCAGCCTCAGTCACCTCACAGAGTGTTTGTTGTGGGGGAGGAAGGGAAAGGAGAATGGTAGCCGCTTGGAGACTCCTTTGGGTAGTGATAAAGTGGGATATCAAATCCAAACTCTTCTTCTTGAACTGCGACCATGCCTGCTTTGTATCACTGTACTGTACTGTTGTATCAGTGCCTTGTAAAGAGACCAGAACAAATGCTTTGTAAAGACCGGGCACAGTCTAACCTCTGCATAAGCAAATTGAGGGGTGCTCAATAAGCGGGTCTTCTGGAAGAGCCCTAGGAGTGGAGGGCTGTCATAGCACTGCTGCACTGAAGCTAAGAACCCCATGGCCCAGAGCACGCCAGGCACTCCTGTCTTCCACTGCCTCCCACAGTTTGGTCAAACTCATGCTGGTAGCTTCGAGAACACTATCCAACCATCTCGTCTTCTGTTGTCCCCTTCTCCTTCTGCCCTCCATCTTTCCCAACATCAGGGTCTTTTCCAGGGAGTCTTCTCTTCTCATGAGGTGGCCAAAGTATTGGAGCCCTTTGTCATGCAGAGTCCCAATTCCCAAATGCCAGCCGCTGCCCCCCTCCAAACCACCCTCAAATCTTTCTCCATGTTTTCATTCATCGCTCCTTCCATCTTCTGGCCAGGGAAAGAGATAAGCAGCAACCTACTTTGGGTTCTCATTTGCATGCTCTTACAAGCCGCTCAGCAACATTGTGCACAACGGGGAGGGTCTGCTTTGCCCCCAGACATCTTAGGTCCCTGCCCAGTTTCTTCATATAGCTATCTTGTCTTTCATTGCCAGTTTCATTTGGGAACCTGAAGTGTTTCTGAACTGTTGTTCCTTAGTGTGTGCGGTGGTTGGGGGTTTCGTATTTGGCTCCTGCTTTGAGAGAGATGCAGAGAGATCTGATCCTGCAGCTTGGCTCTTTCTATGGCTTAAAATGAACGGGAATAGATTCCTAGAGAGGAAGGGGATTCAGGGAGATGGGGAGGAGTCCTCCGGAGCAAAAGCGCCTCTCTCCAAAGCCCTTTTCTGCCTGGCTTCTCACATGGATGGGGAAAAGGCATTAATCTCTCCCAGGAAGGGGAGTCCTAGGACAGTT
Source organism: Podarcis cretensis (assembly GCF_951804945.1). NCBI lineage: Eukaryota > Metazoa > Chordata > Lepidosauria > Squamata > Lacertidae > Podarcis > Podarcis cretensis. The sequence continues at coordinate 74,495,777 of NC_137178.1, forward strand.
GGGGGAGGGGGGCTTGTGTGTGTGTGTGGGGGGGGAATCTTTGTAACTGATCCATCCAGAATTCACCACAGCACCAGGATGCTGAAGTTGCTTACACATTCCTGATTTTCTCTGAAATACTTAAAAAGTGGGGGAGTTTATGTATTCATGAACTCAAAAGACCCTGGACCCCAAAATAAACATTAAGGTAAAGGTAAAGGACCCCTGACTGTTAGGTCCAGTCGCAAACAACTCTGAGGTTGCTGCCAGCATGACTAAGCTGCTTCTGGCAAACCTGAGCAGCACACGGTAACGCCGTTTGCCTTCCCACCGCAGCGGTACCTATTTATCTACTTGCACTACGTGCTTTCAAACTGCTAGGTTGGCAGGAGCAGGGACCGAGCAACAGAAGCTCACCCCGTCATGGGGATTCGAACTGCCGACCTTCTGATCGGCAAGCTCAGTGGTTTAGACCACAGTGCCACCTGCATCCCTAAATAAACATTGGAATACCCCATATCACACACCTGCAGAATCTGAACGATAGAGGTTGTTCAAAGCTAACATGCTTCCAAAATACTCCTAAATACATGACGACCTTGCATAGTCTCCACACACAAACACATATATGTAACTAGTTGTATTTATTGATTGACAGGAGTGCCTGGCGTTCTCTGGTCCATGGGGTCACGAAGAGTTGGACACGACTAAACGACTAAACAACAACAACAACATTTATTGATTTGGGGTTTTATTTCCCCCATCAGCCTTGCTTAAATGCAATACAGTGGTACCTCGGGTTAAGTACTTAATTTGTTCCGGAGGTCCATTCTTAACCTGAAACTGTTCTTAACCTGAATCACCACTTTAGCTAATGGGGCCTGCCACTGCCGCCGCGCCGCCAGAGCACGATTTCTGTTCTCATACTGAAGCAAAGTTCTTAACCCGAGGTACTATTTCTGGGTTAGCGGAGTCTGTAACCTGAAGCATACGTAACCTGAAGTGTATGTAACCCAAGGTACCACTGTACATGAATTCAAAGATTCCTGTGTTTAAAATACTGTCGTTTTCCCATGTTTCCTCTAATAACTTTTGTACTTGACCAGGAGGAAATGCTCAAGGAATGATACTGATGTAGAATAGAATGTCCCTATTTGTACCTGAAGGGACGCAGGTGGCGCTGTGGGTTAAAGCCTCAGCGCCTAGGACTTGCCGATCGAAAGGTCGGCGGTTCGAATCCCTGCGGCGGGGTGCGCTCCCGCTGCTCGGTCCCAGCGCCTGCCAACCTAGCAGTTCGAAAGCACCTCCGGGTGCAAGTAGATAAATAGGGACCGCTTACCAGCGGGAAGGTAAACGGCGTTTCCGTGTGCGGCTCTGGCTCGCCAGAGCAGCGATGTCACGCTGGCCACGTGACCCGGAAGTGTCTCCGGACAGCGCTGGCCCCTGGCCTCTTAAGTGAGATGGGCGCACAACCCCAGAGTCTGTCAAGACTGGCCCGTACGGGCAGGGGTACCTTTACCTTTACCTTTTATTTGTACCTGAGGTATGTTGGAGGCTAGGCAGGTGAAGGACCTGAGCGCCTGCAATCCCCATTTGGAACCATTTCTGCCTCCAGCTGCGGAGCCAGAGCAGAGCCACTGTGGCTAGCAGCCCTCAATAGCCCCGATGCTCCCATTCATCCCTGGAACATTTCTCTGCTTGCCGCCAGCCCAGATCTGTAGCCAAAAAGCCGTTAGTCACAGGCTGTTGCCTCTTGTGATTACTTTCACTTTGATTCCCATCACAGGATGATTACGGCATTCGGGAGAGGGGAGCTTTGCACTTAACCTCTCGTTTTCTTTGCTCAGCCCTCAAGAGGCCCGGTGGGAATAGCACAGGCCCATACTGGCTGCCAGGATGACATGGGAGAGGGAGAGGGGAGGGGAGGAGCGGGAAGCAAGGCTGACAAGGTGAGGGGTGGGGGTGCTGGATAATGTCAGCATGTGGAAGAGGAGAGTGAGCTCAGACAGCAGCACATGGCAGAAGGAGCAGGATGCTTAGGCTAGGGCCCTCGCCAACCGGTGTGCAAATTCTGTAATTGTTGTGGCGGTTAGAAGCCCATGTATACATCCTAGGACCCTCGTACCTACAGGACCGCCTCTCCTGGTATGTCCCATAGAGGAGCTTGCGGTCTTCAAACCAAAACATCTTGGAGGTCCCAGGCCACAGGGAGGTTTGTTGTTGTTTAGTTGTTTAGTTGTGTCCGACTCTTCGTGACCCCATGGACCAGAGCACGCCAGGCACTCCTGTCTTCCACTGCCTCCCGCAGTTTGGTCAGACTCATGTTTGTAGCTTCGAGAACACTGTCCAACCATCTCGTCCTCCGTCGTCCCCTTCTCCTTGTGCCCTCCATCTTTCCCAACATCAGGGTCTTTTCCAGGGAGTCTTCTTTTCTCATGAGGTGGCCAAAGTACTGGAGCCTCAGCTTCAGGATCTGTCCTTCCAGTGAGCACTCAGGGCTGATTTCCTTAAGAATGGAGAGGTTTGATCTTCTTGCAGTCCATGGGACTCTCAAGAGTCTCCTCCAGCACCATAATTCAAAAGCATCAATTCTTCGGCGATCAGCCTTCTTTATGGTCCAGCTCTCACTTCCATACATCACTACTGGGAAAACCATGGCTTTAACTATACGGACCTTTGTTGGTAAGGTGATGTCTCTGCTTTTTAAGATGCTGTCTAGGTTTGCCATCGCCTTTCTCCCAAGGAGCAGGCGTCTTTTAATTTCGTGACTGCTGTCACCATCTGCAGTGATCATGGAGCCCAAGAAAGTAAAGTCTCTCACTGCCTCCATTTCTTCCCCTTCTATTTGCCAGGAGGTGATGGGACCAGTGGCCATGATCTTCGTTTTTTTGATGTTGAGCTTCAGACCATATTTTGCGCTCTCCTCTTTCACCCTCATTAAAAGGTTATTTAATTCCTCCTCACTTTCTGCCATCAAGGTTGTGTCATCTGCATATCTGAGGTTGTTGATATTTCTTCCAGCAATCTTAATTCCGGCTAGGGATTCATCCAGCCCAGCCTTTCGCATGATGAATTCTGCAGGGAGATAATATACAGCCTTGCTGCACTCCTTTCCCAAATTTGAACCAATCAGTTCCATATCCAGTTCTAACTGTAGCTTCTTGTCCCACATAGAGATTTCTCAGGAGACAAATGAGGTGATCAGGCACTCCCATTTCTTTAAGAACTTGCCATAGTTTGCTGTGGTCGACACAGTCAAAGGCTTTTGCATAGTCAATGAAACAGAAGTAGATGTCTTTCTGGAACTCTCTAGCTTTCTCCATAATCCAGCGCATGTTTGCAAATTGGTCTCTGGTTCCTCTGCCCCTTTGAAATCCAGCTTGCACTTCTAGGAGTTCTCGGTCCACATACTGCTTAAGCCTGCCTTGTAGAATTTTAAGCATAACCTTGCTAGCGTGTGAAATGAGTGCAATTGTGCGGTAGGTGGCGCATTCTTTGGCACTTCCCTTCTTTGGGATTGGGATGTAGACTAATCTTCTCCAGTCCTCTGGCCACTGCTGAGTTTTCCAAATTTGCTGGCATATTGAGTGTAGCACCTTAACAGCATCATCTTTTAAAATTTTAAATAGTTCAGCTGGAATATCATCACTTCCGCTGGCCTTGTTATTAGCAGTGCTTTCTAAGGCCCATTTGACTTCACTCTCCAGGATGTCTGGCTCAAGGTCAGCAACCACACTACCTGGGGTATACGAGACATCCATTTCTTTCTGCTATAGTTCCTCTGTGTATTCTTGCCACCTCTTCTTGATGTCTTCTGCTTCTGTTAGGTCCTTTCCACTTTTGTCTTTTATTATGGAAATCTTTGCACAAAATGTTCCTTTCATATCCAATTTTCTTGAACAGATCTCTGGTTTTTCACATTCTATTGTTTTCCTCTATTTCTTTGCATTGCTCGTTTAAGAAGGCCTTCTTGTCTCTCCTTGCTATTTTTTGGAAATCTGCATTCAATTTCCTGTATCTTTCACTATCTCCCTCGCATTTTGCTTGCCTTCTCTCCCCCGCTATTTGTAAGGCCTCGTTGGACAGCCACTTTGCTTTCTTGCATTTCCTTTTCATTGGGATGTGTCAGGGAACTGACATCAGAGCGAGCAGAGCGAGAGGCGGAGGCAGGGCTCCAGAGCGATGCCAGAGAGGGGACCAGCAGGGGGGAAGGAATTCAGCGTAACACCAATAGAGATGAGAGGGAGATGGAGGAATTGGGGACAGGGCTCCAAGACCTTCACCCGAATCTAGTGGAGAGAGTGCTGGTATGCCCCTGCCTTCCCCTCACTTGCGCAGACGCGTCCCGCGCAGGGAACATAGGAGGAGACTTGGGGTCAAGCAGCTTTTATGCTGGAAGAGGTTCAAGAAACGCCCACTGACGGATTCTGCAAGTGACTAACAGGTCACGGAGGGCGAGCTCCAACCCTAAACATGGTTGAGCAAACAAACGGACTAAACTGAAGGCAATTTACGCACAAGTAACCCCCTTACAACCATTACAGCAATCCGTCAGTCCCTGCTGTTACTTATGCGCAAGCAGTGGAAACATGAGCCAGACTGGAGGCGCCGGGGCAGCGGAGCCAGCTGCGGGGGCGCAGGACCTAGTGAAGAGGAACCAGGAGCTGGAAAGGCATGTGGCACTGCTGATGGCGCGGCTGGATGAGAGGCGCACCCAGGACGCGCAGGTTAGACCCACCCCTGTGGCAAAAAAGGTGCCCGGACTAGTACACAAATTTGGGGGGAAACCCCAGGAATATAATGGATTCTGAACAGAAATAGAGTACGCCTTGCAGCTGCAGGAGGATGACTTTGCCGACGAGGCAGCGCAGGTGGCGTATATTGTGGGGCACCTGGAGGGCAGCGCGAGGGAATGGGTTAGACCCCTAATGGCCGCGCAGAACCCCGCCATGAAGGACGTCAGGAAGTTTTTTCAGGCGATGGACGCTATGTATTCAAGCCAATTGGGGGAGAGTCTGACCCAGAGGGAGCTGATGAGATGCAGGCAGGGGGATCTTTCTGTTAGAGACTACTGGTCCCGCTTTGCGATGTTAATACACAGGCTCGAATGGGATCTAGATAGCCCCCCCATACGGATGCTGTTTGAGGAGGGGTTGTCCCCAACCGTTAAAGATGAGCTCTCCCGCGCGCCCCGCCCGGAGACTATGGATCAGCTGACTAAGGCTGCGATGGCGATGGGCGCTCGCCAGGAAGCACGAGCTTTGGAAAGGCGGGGAGGGAGAGGAGAGCATTGCCCTGACTACCGCATTCCTGAGATGCCAAAGCAGCCTTCCGATGATGTGGTGCCAGTGGAAATTGATGGGGCGCGCGCACGTGAGGTTCCGAGCGCCCACCAAGGAGGCAAAAGGGAAGGAAGGGCTGGGAAAAGCACCAAGAAATGTTTCCTCTGCCAACGGCCAGGGCACTTTGCCAGGGTCTGCCCACAAAGAAAGGCTTGGCAAGGGATGGTGGGAGCTACTGGAAATGAGGAGGAGGGAGCAGAGGAAAAGGTGCAGGGAAACGCCAGTGCTTGACTGCCCACAGGGGGGCGCAGCAGCCAAGCGAACAACTAACAGAAGTGCCCCAACCAGACCCACCCAAGGTTTCTATAGCGATAGAGGTGGTGCTAGAACTCCCAAATGGACATCCAGTCAAGGTGAAGGCAATGCTGGACTCAGGCAGCTCCTGTAATTTTTTTAGTAAGGAGTTTGCAATGGAGCACCAGATCCGCCTGCTGCCACTTGATTTCCCACTCCAAGTGACCACGATAGATGGCAGGGAGCTGCTGGGAGGGGAGGTAACGCATCAAACCCCGCCAATGAGAATGAGTGTGTCCAGGCACACAGAAACCATTGCCTTTCACGTGGCCACACTGGCGGGACCCCCTATAATCCTGGGCATGAGCTGGCTAGTGCTACATGATCCAGTGGTGGCTTGGCATCAACGGACAGTCACCTTCGGGTCAGCGCACTGTTTGGAACACTGTCTAGGGGGAGTGAAGCCCAGAGTGAGGTTGGCCAGAGTGGCAGCAACTACACTGAAGCAGAGAGCGGAAGTGCCGCCACAGTACGCGGACTTACAAGAGGTCTTCAGCGAGAGGGAAGCGGACAGGCTGCCGCCACATAGGCCCTTCGACTGCCAAATCAACCTACTCCCTGGGGCGCAGCTGCCGGTGGGTAAGCTGTATGCCATGTCGGACCAAGAGATGCAGGAGTTGCGAGACTTTATAGACAAGAACCTGAAAAGGGGGTTTATAAGAGAATCTAAGGCAGTGGGGGGCAGCCCTGTGTTTTTTGTGGATAAGAAAAACACGGATCAGCCGAGGCTAGTCGTGGACTATCGAAGATTAAACCTCGTATCGGAACCCGTGACCTTCCCAATGCCCAGAATTGATGATATTCTGACTAGGGTAAGGAAGGGTAAGATTTTTACCAAGCTGGACCTTCGGGGAGCATACAACTTGATTAGAATGAGAGAGGGGGACGAATGGAAAACCACCATGTTCACCCCCCTAGGGGCCTTTGAGTACTTAGTCATGCCATTTGGATTACAGTCGGGCTCAGCCTGTTTCCAAAGCTTCATGCACCATGTGCTGGGTCCCCTGTTGTACAAGAACTGCGTAGCATTTCTGGACGACGTCCTGATCTATTCGGACAATGAAAAAAAGCATGAACAGGACGTCAGGGAAGTGCTGAAAAGGCTACCATAGCACCAGCTGTGGGTCAAGCTGGAAAAGTGCCAGTTTCACGCCAAAGAAGTGGAATTCCTGGGATACAGGTTGTCAGACAGAGGCCTAGCCATGGACCCCGGCAAGGTGCAGGCGGTGCTGGAATGGAAGGCCCCCCAAACCCAGAAGGATGTGCAGAGGTTCCTCGGGTTCAGCAACTTCTACAGGAAGTTCATCAAGAACTTCGCCCACTTGACCGCGCCCATCACGGATTGCCTCAGTAGCAAAAAGAAGTTCGTCTGGACGGAAAGTGCCCAACGATCCTTCGAAAGGCTAAAGAAGGCGTTCGCCTCGGAGGAACAGCTCCTGCACGTGGATCTGCAGAAGCCGATGAGGCTAGAGACGGACGCATCGGACAGAGCGATAGGAGCGGTGTTACTCCAGCCGGGACCGGGCCAACACACCTGGAGGCCGTGCGCCTTCTTCTCAAGGAAGCTGAATAAATCGGAACAGAACTACACGGTGTATGATTGCGAACTGTTAGCTATTTATGCAGCATTTCGCCAGTGGAGACATCTCCTAATAGGGGCTCAGCACAAGATTCAGGTTTGCACTGATCACAAGAACTTGGAATACTGGAGAACAGCGCGAGTTCTCAACCAGAGACAGATTCGGTGGGCACAGGAGTTCTCCAAGTTCTTCTTTGAGATCAAGTACGTGCCAGGAGAAGAGAACGTGAGAGCAGACGCGCTTTCCCGGAAACCGGAGTACACGGAAGGAGAAGGACCACCGGAAGCTCGACACGTGTTCCCTGAGGAACGATGGGTTTGTGGGGGGACATTGGTTGGGAAGCGAGAACTAACCGAGCTAATTCGCCAGGATGAATTCGCCCAAACCAGAATCAGGGAACTCAGGGGAACTGGGGGAGACCAGGGTGGTTTTGAGGAAAGGGAAGGACTGCTGTATTACAAGGGAGCAATGTATGTGCCCGGGGAGGCCTTGCGGGAAAGGGTGCTCAAACAGCTTCACGACAACCCAACAGCGGGGCACTTTGGGCAACACAAGACTATGTTACTGGTCACCAGGGAGTTTTGGTGGCCAAGGGTGAGGGAAGATGTACGAGAGTATGTACGGGGGTGTGACCGCTGCCAAAGGGCCAAGGGAGAGAGGGCAGCCCTGGCAGGGCTACTGGAACCCTTACCCACACCGGGAAGACCCTGGGAGGTGGTGTCTATCGATTTCATGACAGATTTACCCAAATCCAGAGGGAAGACAGCAGTCATGGTAGTAGTAGATCTGCTAACCAAAATGTGCCATTTCATAGCGTGCTCTCATGCAGTGACTGCAGAGGAAACCGCCCAGTTGTTCGTGAATCACATCTTCAGGTTGCATGGAGCTCCTTCGAGGGTTATCTCTGACCGAGGGAAACAATTTACCTCGAGGTTTTGGAGGAGGCTTATGAACTTATTGCAGGTGGAGGTGGGATTCTCGACGGCGAGGCACCCGGAAACTAACGGGCAAGCAGAGAGGGCGAACAGCATTTTACAGCAATATCTACGCTGTTACGTCAACGAGAGACAGAACGATTGGGCAGAAAAGCTAGCACTGGCAGAGTTTGCATATAACAATGCGGAGCATGTGTCCACGGGGATGAGCCCGTTCTTGGCTAATTATGGGTGTCACCCCAGGGCCTTTCCCGGGAGGGGGGAGGAAGGGTGGAGCGTGCCCGCCGCAGAGCAGTTCGTGGAAGAAATGGAAGCCCTGCACCAGCAGCTTAAGATAAATCTGGAAAGGGCCAAGGAGGCGTACAAGAGACAAGCAGACAAACGCCGCCATGAAGGGGAGACCATTCAGGTGGGGGACCGGGTGTGGTTATCCACACAAGGCTTACCCTTCAAGGGCGGGTGTAAGAAGCTGAGGCCAAAACGGCTGGGACCATTTGAGGTGACAAACCAAGTGAACCCGGTGGCATTCCGGCTCAAGTTGCCAGACAGCATGAAAATCCACCCGGTATTTCATAGGTCACTGCTCTCACCGTACAGGGGGGAGCGGAGGGTCCGGGGGGTAGGAGGGGAAGGGCTCACACACCCACAACTGGAAGAGAGGGAACACCACCACCAGGTAATGGAGATCCTGGATTCGCGCTGGCGGGGGCGGCAGGTGGAGTACCTAGTAGCTTGGGAGGGGGAACCCGAGTCAGAAAACACGTGGGTTCCCGCGGGGGAAATAGATGATGAATATCTGGTGGAAGAGTTCCACAACAGGTATCCGAGGAAGCCCAAACCCCTGGAGTGATTCTGGGAGGAGCAATTTGCCACCACCGATGAGGAGGAGGAGGATTTCGTGGGTTTTCCAGCTTCCCCAGAGGAAGGAGGAGAATCGTCAGGAGAGGAAGAATCAGATTGGGAAGCCCCTCCCGTGAGGAATCGGAACGGGTGGGAAGCGGGGTTTGAGTTCTCGGATGACGACAGTAGCTCCTTTTGGGGATTCCCTGCATCGTCGGCTGACGAAGCGGACAAGGTCACGTCACAGGGTCAGGCCGGGGGTGGAGGGAGTCCTGGGAGGGAGGTGGATGTCAGGGAACTGACATCAGAGCGAGCAGAGCGAGAGGCGGAGGCAGGGCTCCAGAGCGATGCCGGAGAGGGGACCAGCAGGGGGGAAGGAATTCAGCGTAACACCAATAGAGATGAGAGGGAGATGGAGGAATTGGTGACAGGGCTCCAAGACCCTTCACCCCGATTCTAGTGGAGAGAGTGCTGGCACGCCCCTGCCTTCCCCTCACTTGCGCAGACGCGTCCCGCGCAGGGAACATAGGAAGAGAGTTGGGGTCAAGCAGCTTTTATGCTGGAAGAGGTTCAAGAAACGCCCACTGACGGATTCTGCAAGTGACTAACAGGTCACGGAGGGCGAGCTCCAACCCTAAACATGGTTGAGCAAACAAACGGACTAAACTGAAGGCAATTTACGCACAAGTAACCCCCTTACAACCATTACAGGATGGTTTTCGTTGCTGCCTCCTGTATAATGTTGCGAGCCTCCATCCATAGTTCTTCAGGCACTCTGTCCACCAAATCTAAATCCTTAAACCTGTTCCTCACTTCCACTGTGTATTCATAAGAGATTTGACTTAGATTGTATCTTACTGGCCCAGTGGTTTTTCCTACTTTCTTCAGTTTAAGCTTGAATTTTGCTATAAGAAGCTGATGATCTGAGCCACAGTCAGCTCCAGGTTTTTGCATAGAGCTTCTCCATCTTTGGCTGCAGAGAATATAATCAATCTGATTTCAATGCTGCCCATCTGGTGATGTCCACGTGTAGAGTCGTCTCTTGTGTTGTTGGAAAAGCGTGTTTGTGAAGACCAGCTTGTTCTCTTGACTGAACTCTATTAGCCTTTGCCCTGCTTCATTTTGCTCTCCAAGGCCAAACTTGCCAGTTGTTCCTTTTATCTCTTGATTCCCTACTTTAGCATTCCAATCCCCTATAATGAGAAGAACATCCTTCTTTGGTGTCATTTCTATAAGGTGTTGTAAGTCTTCATAGAATTGGTCAATTTCAGTTTCTTCAGCACCAGTGGTTGGTGCATAAACTTGGATTACTGTGATGTTAACAGGTCTGCCTTGGATTCGTATCGAGATCATTCTATCATTTTTGAGATTGCATCCCAGTACAGCTTTTGCCACTCTTTTGTTGACTATGAGGGCCACTCCATTTCTTTTACGGGTTTCTTGCCCACAGTAGTAGATGTGATGGTCATCCGAACTGAATTCACCCATTCCCATCCATTTTAGTTCACTGATGCCCAGGATGTCAATATTTATTCTTGCCATCTCATTTTTGATCACATCCAACTTATCAAGGTTCATGGTTCTTACATTCCAGGTTCCTATGCAATATTTTTCTTTACAGCATTGGACTTTCCTTTCGCTTCCAGGCATATCCGCAACTGAGCGTCCTTTCGGCTTTGGCCCAGCGGCTTCATCAGCTCTGAATCTACTTGTACTTGTCCTCCACTCTTCCTCAGTAGCATGTTGGACGCCTTCCAACCTGAGGGGCTCATCTTCCAGCATCATAACTTTTATATGCCTGTTGTCTTTGTCCATGGAGTTTTCTTGGCAGGGATACTGGAGTGGCTTGCCGGTTCCTGCTCCAGGAGGTTAGGCTCCAGGAGGTTAGGCTGGCCTCAACCACAGCCAGGGCTTTTTCGGCCGTGGCCCCAATCTGGTGGAATGCTCTGTCACAAGTCCCTGCGGGACTTGACATCTTTCCGCAGGGCCTGCAAGACGGAGCTGTTCCGCCTGGCCTTTGGCCAGGGCACAGCCTGACCCCCTCCTTTGGTAATCCTCACAGAACTCTAGCCCAATGGTTGCCATTAATTTTAATCTGAATTGATTTTAGAATGAATTGATTTTAGAATGTATTTTAATTAATTGATTGTGCTTCTATGTAAACTGAGTTACTTTTACTATTGTTAGCTGCTCTGAGCCCGGCTTTGGCTGGGGAGGGGGGATATAAATAAATAAATAAATAAATAAATAAATAAATAAATAGCATAAAGACATAAGAACAGCCTGCTGGATCAGACCAATGGCCCATCTAGGTCATCATCCTGTTCTCACAGTACCCAAGCAGATGCCTTTTTGGGCAGTGGAGGAGCTTCATGCTCCAGCCCCAGGGGGCAGAGAGCAGGCAGGGCATGGCTGGTGCGCATCCTGGGGGTGTGGTGCGCTGCCTGCTGGGGCATGGCATGACGCCTGTGGGGGCATGACGCCCAGATCAGGCAGGGGGAGACAGCCGCAAGGGCACCCCACCGGGATCGCACTGCCAGGGGCATGCACTCCCCCTGCCCCCTCTTCCTCCGCCAGTGCCTTTGGGGAACCTACATGCTGAACATAAGCACAAGAGCTCCAGCAACTGAGATTCAGAAGCATTGCTGCCCTTCACTGTGGAGCCAGAGGAGAGCCAAACTGGCCAGCAGCCGCTGAGAACCCTCTTGTCAGGGAACTGCCATCGGAGCCAGAGGTGGAGGGAAGGCTCCAGAGGGATGCCGGAGAGGGTCCCAGTAGGGAGAGAGGCAGCCCATCCGCTGGGGAAGGAAATCAGCGTAGCACCAGTGGAGGAGGGGGGCAGATGGGGGAATCGGAGAGAAGGCTCCAGGACTCCTCGCCGGAGACCAGCGGGGAGAGCACGGGTCCTCCGCTGCCCACACCCTCCCTGCGCAGAAGATTTCTGCGCAGGGAGAGTAGGAGGAGACTGGGCGTCAAAGAACTTCTTTGCTGGAAGAAGTTCAAGAAACGCCCACTGACAGATTCTGCCAGCGACTGAGACAGCCACGGATGGGTGGCTGTCCAGACAGAAAGGGTTCAACCAGGCAACCAAGCCAAGAGTGGCGCCAAATTACGCACGAGCAACCCCCTAGAACCATTACACCTCTCCTCCTCCCTGAATCTTTCTAACCCTCTTTTAAAGCCATCTCAGTCAGTGGCCATTGCTTCCCCCTGTGGGAGGGAGTTTCCTAGCTGAACTATGCATTGTGCGAAAAAGTACTTTCTTTTGTCTGCCTTGAACCTTCTAACATTTGGCTTCAATTAGATGCCCACTGGCTTTTGGAGAGTCAGTGCTAGACAGTGCTAGAGTGTTAGACTGTGACTTGGGAGGTAAAGGTAAAGGTAAAGGGACCCCTGACCATTAGGTCCAGTCGTGGCCGACTCTGGGGTTGTGGCACTCATCTCACTTTATTGACAAAGGGAGCCGGCGTACAGCTTCTGGGTCATGTGGCCAGCATGACTAAGCCCCTTCTGGCAAACCAGAGCAGTGTGCAGAAATGCCGTTTACCTTCCCGACGGAGTGGTGCCTTTTTATCTACTTGCACTCGCTTTACTGGCCGAGGGAGCTTCCGGGTCATGTGGCCAACATGACTAAGCTGCTTCTGGCGAACCAGAGCAGTGCACAGAAACGCCATTCACCTTCCAGCTGGAGCGGTACCTATTTATCTACTTGCACTTTGATGTGCTTTCGAACTGCTAGGTTGGCAGGAGCAGGGACCGAGCAACGGGAGCTCACCCCGTCGCGGGGATTCGAACCGCCGACCTTCCGATCGGCAAGCCCTAGGCTCTGTGGTTTAACCCACAGCGCCACCCGCGTCCCGTGACTTGGGAGACCTGGGTTCAAATCCCTACTCAGCCATGAAGCTCACTAGGTAGTAGCCTTGGACTGGTCCTAAGAGTAACCTTGGTGGGAGTGGGATTTGCAAGGCACATTTTTGTCCCCATTGCTATTTAACATATATTTGAAGATGTTTGGAGGGAGCACTTATTTGTAGTTTGGGAACATGGTGCTACTAGCACACTGGTGAATGTTCTGGCATTTTATGAGATGGTGGGAGTCCTTTTTTCTGGGGGTACTCAAGTGTATGCAATACTAGCATCTCTTTTTTGTTGTTAAAATGTGTAGCACTTGCTGTAGCAACTTAATGATGAGTACAGGCTCCTATTTTTCTAGAAAAAAAGCACTGGATGGTGGTATATAAATAATTTTAGAAATAGATAGATAGATGATAGATAGATAGATAGATAGATAGATAGATAGATAGATAGATAGATCACAGAGTTGCTGTGCCAGATAATGAGCTGAGCTCAGAGCCACATAGTCACCACTGCAGTTCAGTTGGGTCAACTGTGTTTCACTTAGAAAAGCAGTTCCCAAACTTTTTTGGGCCCCCGTCCTCTTGGTTCCATAAGATCATCCCCAGAGCCCCCTATCCTATAAAAAGCATTATTCAGAATAAGGTATGGTTGCCATATTTAAAAAAGTAAAATTCCTGACTCCTGCAACGTTGTTGGGCTTTTTAAGGAAGGCCCCAGAATAGTTGAGCTCTTTTGGGGAAACCTCAAATGCGGGTGGCGCTGTGGGTTAAACCACAGAGCCTAGGACCCGCCAATCAGAAGGTCGGAGGTTCAAATCCCCGCGACGGGGTGAGCTCCCGTTGCTTGGTTCCTGCTCCTGCCAACCTAGTAGTTCAAAAGCATGTCAAAGTGCAAGTAGATAAATAGGTACCGCTCCGGCGGGAAGGTAAACGGCGTTTCCGTGCGCTGCTCTGGTTTGCCAGAAGCGGCTTAGTCATGCTGGCCACATGACCCAGAAGCTGTATGCCGGCTCCCACAGCCAGTAAAGCGAGATGAGCGCCACAACCCCAGAGTTATCTGCGACTGGACCTAACGGTCAGGGGTCCCTTTACCTTTATCTTTACCCCTCCCCAAAAATAGTGATTTTGAGCTTTTGGGGCTATTTCTGCTGCTTTTTCCATTGCTTTGCCACACATCCAGGTTTTCCATGACATATTGCCAATTTGGACATTATTCTAAAACCCAATTCAAACTATTTAGTTTAACTAATTCATGAAGGTGGATGAGTGTGATCCAGCGATGCCAGCTTTTCAAAACCTGATAGTCATTTACACCTCCAGTGCCCCTTGCCTCTTAGTGCACCCCTCACAGGTTATTCCGCTGCCCACCTTGGGAACCACTGACTTAGGAGGAAATGTAGCAAATCATCCTCCTGCAGACTCCTGCGAAATAGAGCATTGACTATACCAGCTCTCGCCCAGGGCTCATCCACACTTCCGCTTGACCTTGGCTCCGGGAGATTTTCCGCTTCTTCCATGCTTTTCAGGCACGAGTCTGAGCAGTTTTTCATTTGGCCTGTAGATTTCCCTGGGGAAACACACTGTTTACCACTGAATCAAAAGAGACATCAATCCGCAGGAAAACCGATTGACGTTTGGTCCGATTCAGTGGTAAATGGTGGGTTTTCCCTTGGGAAAGCAGTGGGACGTGTCGATGAGCCCACAGTGTCGCAATGTTAATTGTCCATTTTAGGTCTCTCTGTAGCTCCCTCCCCACTGGTCCATCTTTAATACTTCTGCCTTCCTTACCCACAATAGCACTCTTCTCCACATTTCAATTTTGGGAATTGCTGTTTTTCTTTTTATCTTTTACTTATCCCCCCCCCCCAACACAAATAGGATCTCAGACATTTTTTAAAAACCACATAGCTATTAATCACAGAACTTGGAATAATGGTTGTTACGGGGCAGCTGGTGCGGATGATCCAACATCCTGGAAACCGACGGCCTCCCCTAGTGACTCACTGGAGTTCTCAGCAAGCTTTGTTCAAGAATGAAGTAACTGGTAAGAATTTACAAAGGAATAAGGAACAAGCACCAAGGAGGAGAGCAGTGAGGGCAGGGCTTGCAATCTCATACATGCCTACTCAGGCTGTAGGGATTGGGCAAGAAATTCAAGTAATTTCGCATTTTATTCATTTATAAAAGGATGGATGGGTGGATGGATAATATAGATATAAGCCACCATCTCATAAAATATCAGGGCACTATATACTCATAACACTAAAACTCATAGACAGTCAATGAAGCTGAATGTTGGAAGATTCAGGACTAAGCCACCGAGCCTAGGGCTTGCCGATCAGAAGTTCAGCGGTTCGAATCCCTACGACGGGGTGAGCTCCCGTTGCTCGGTCCCTGCTCCTGCCAACCTAGCAGTTCGAAAGCACATCAAAGTGCAAGTAGATAAATAGGTATCGCTCCGGCGGGAAGGTAAACGGCGTTTCCGTGCGCTGCTCTGGTTCGCCAGAAGAGCGGCTTAGCCATGCTGGTCACATGACCCAGAAAAACTGTCTGCGGACAAACGTCAGCTCCCTCGGCCTTTAAAGTGAGATGAGCACCGCAACCCCAGAGTTGTTCGCGACCGGACTTAAACTGTCAGGGGTCCTTTACCTTTAAAGAAAGGACACACAGTTAAACTGTGGAAGTCACTCCAACCGGAGGCAGTGATGGCCACTTACTTGGATGGCTTTTAAAGAGGATTAGACAAATTCTTGGAAGAGAGGGATATGGATGGCTACTACCCATGTCCTGCCTCTACGGTCTGAGACAGAAATGCTTCTGAATCTCAGTTGCTTGAAACCTCAGGAGTGGTGAGTCTGGGCTTCCCACAGGCATCTGGTAAGCCACTGGACTACTGGAGGGTGACTTTGGGACTGTCTGATTGGTCCACAGGAGCCATCCAATCCAGCTCCAGGTGGAAGTGAATCCGCAAAGTCCAGGTGTTCCAACCAGAGGCAGGAACCTCACCTTGCATACCCTCCAACATTTATTCGATGAAAATAGGGACGTCCCATTCCATAATGATCATTTTACTATTTATACCCCACACATCTGACTGGGTTGCCCCAGCCACTCTGGGTGGCTTCCAACATATATAAAAACATAATAAAACATTAAACATTTAAAAAAAACCTTCCCTATACAGGATTGCTTTCAGGTGGCTCAGGAGTTGGATAACTCCATACCCTCCAACATTTCTCCATTGAAAATAGGAGCGTTTCCACCCCCATCGTCCAGCCTGGACACTGAGGTCCAGCTTCGAGGGCCTTCTGGCGGTTCCCTCACTGTGAGAAGCCTAATTACAGGGAACCAGGCAGAGGGTCTTCTCAGTAGTGGCGCTTGCCCGGTGGAATGCCCTTCCAGCAGATGTCAAGGCAATACACAACTATTTTACTTTTAAAAGACAGCTGAAGACAACAGGATTCCCTGTTTAGGGAAGTTTTTAATGTTTGATGCTGTATTATTTTTAATATTCGGTTGGAAGTCACCCAGAGTAGCTGGGGAAACCCAGCCAGATGGGCGGGGTATAAATATATTATTATTATTATTATTATTATTATTATTATTATTATTATTATTATTATTACTACTACTACTACTACACCTGGACTGACATTTGACCATTTGGACTATCTGACTACTCTCTAGGGTTGCCCTTTTAGGGCACTATTAGGACTTACCTCTGGGTATGTCCTGAGGTTCAGGACACTTGCTTTTGCACAGTACTTTGGGGGTTCAGGGCCTGTTCCTGTTTTGCCTGGCAAAGGTAGCTGCCCCGCTTTGTGAGCAGTCACGGTTCGGTTGTTCTGGCGCCACAATCTTTGCATGCTACTTGCAGATGGGCAGGCAGTTGCACCGAGTTGCTGAGGGAGGCTTGTTTTCCTAAGCCGGGCTGGCACCGGCAGTGCGGCCTTGGGGTTCATCCGTTGGCGAGATCACGCTTGTGATATGTGACATGTGCTTTTCTTTCTTTCCTCTTAACTGAGCGGGGGGGGGGGGAGACATTCCAGGCTCATTGTAAAAGAGAGCAGCCCTCTTTCTTGTGTCCCGGAGGGCAGAGTTAATTGCGTCAAGACATTGCTGAACTGGTGAAATGAAATAAAGCAGAACCTAAAGGGCGCTTTCTGTAGAGTCAAGAATGCCCTCCGTGGAGTAGCCTGCTTATCACCCGCACTGTAGCACCAGACAAAGCAGCGCTTTGTCCTGGATCTTAGGCAAGTATTTGAGTTTTGCCTTGGTGAAGTCAAGCAGCAGAGCAGATATTAGGGATCTGCATCACTGGGCAGCTACCAAGGCTCAAATGCAAGTGGAGGGGGGCAGAGGTGCCAACTTCAATAAAATATGGGGAGGGGGGTCAGAAAAGCCCTACCCTGCATAATCAAACACATGACACGTTGCACACACATCATTTGAATGGCAATGCCCATCAACTGGGGGGGGGGCGGTGGCACCATCAGATATTTTATTGGGAGGGGCCAAATCCCCTTGGGCCCTCGGAGTTGGCTGCTCCTACAGAGGGGGGGATAGTATAGTTCAAGCTATGGTTTTCCCAGTAGTGATGTATGGAAGTGAGAGCTGGACCATAAAGAAGGCTGATCGCCGAAGAATTGATGCTTTTGAATTATGGTGCTGGAGGAGACTCTTGAGAGTCCCATGGACTGCAAGAAGATCAAACCTCTCCATTCTGAAGGAAATCAGCCCTGAGTGCTCATTGGAAGGACAGATCCTGAAGCTGAGGTTCCAATACTTTGGTCATCTCATGAGAAGAGAAGACTCCCTGGAAAAGACCCTGATGTTGGGAAAGATGGAGGGCACAAGGAGAAGGGGACGACAGAGGACAAGATGGTTGGACAGTGTTTTCGAAGCTACCAACATGAGTTTGACCAAGCTGCTGGAGGCGGTGGAGGACAGGCGTGCCTGGTGTGCTCTGGTCCATGGGGTCACGAAGAGTCGGACACGACTAACGACTAAACAACAACAACATAGAGGGGGGCATTGCCAATCCCTGGCCCAGCTACACCTACTTCTCCCTGTTGATTCCTATTCACCGAACCTCTCTGAGTAAGCAAATGGTGACATGAGCAAGGAAAAGGAACATGTTCTTCTGCATGCCCAATCTTCTCTTTTCCAGAAGGTGGACAGCAGCAGCAGTGGCAGCAGCTGGGAAGGTCCATCCCAATATCTTGTCCAAGGATTATCCCCCCTCCCAACTTGCAACCACCATCCAAGCTCAGAACATTTACGTCTCATATGAAATAGTCTTGGGTGTCATGCCAATTTTTGGAGCGTGTTGTCATCAATATGCTGATGGTGCACAGCTTTGCTTTCCCTTTTTATCCTCTGCAGGGAAGTTGGTGGATGTGGTGAACCAGTGCCCAGTCACAGTAATGGACTGGATAAGGGCCAAGAAACTGGGGCTCTGTCCAAACCAGACTGGGAGTCTGTTAGTGGGGGTTCCTCGGGAGGAGTGATGTGCAGTCTGCTCTAGACAGGGTTGCATGCCTCTTCCCTTCAGGAGTAAATCACGGGTCAAATAAATCATCACCATCAGTTCTGGGTCTGGTCAAATGCCTGGACTGGAGATTTTGCCTGTGGACCTTGTGCGTTATAGGAAGCGGACAACTCTCTTTTTACAGCAACTCCACTTTCTGCAGGTCTGTTTCCAGGAACAATTCAAAGTGCTGCTTATGACCTATAAAGCCCAACATGGCATAGGTCCAGGCTATCAGAAGGACCCCATTCCCTCACATTAACCTGCTTAGGTTTTGAGATATTTGGAGGGGGCCCTTCTCTCAGTCCCCCCACCCTCACAGGGACTCTTGGTGGGAATGTGGGCGGGGCCTCCTCAGTGGTACTGCTCCCAGACCCATTTGGAACTCCCTGCCTGGAGAAGCTAGACCGCAGGTGAAGTCCTTCTTGTTCCAACAGGCTTTTAGGAACTGGAAATTTTTAAGGAAAGGGGTGGTTCTGTGATGTTTGTATTATAATTAATTGAATATTTTACTAGATCTTATATTGTTTTAATTATATTAATGTTTATTAGTTAAAAATGTTTTTCCTATGTCTTTATCTGTTTCGATTTTATCTGTCAGCCCTTGTCAGGGGAAAAGGTGGGGGGAATAATAATATTAACAACAACAACAACAACAACAACAACAACAACAACAACAACAACATGATGTGGTGGGGGAAAATAATAATATCAACAACAACATGATGTGTGGAGGAAAATAATAATAATATTAACAACAACAACAACATGCGTTGAATATGATTACAGTTTTTAAATGTAGTAAAACAGACCTGTGATTGCTACACCACTTGCTTGGTCCCCCACTAAACCTTCATTATTTACTGTGCTACTATTGCAGGGTTAAATTGGTGACATGACAAAAGCGGGTGGCATGGGAAGTGTCTACCGTACTAAACTCTGCATTTAGGTCCACTCAGCCCATGGGGAATGGATAAACTTTGCATTCACGGTTGGGTTGCATGAAGCTTCTCTTGTGAAGACAGGTGTCAAGTAGGGCTTTGCAACGTGTTCCAGTTTGCAATGGTGTTCCAGTTTCTGCCCTCTTTGTTGTCATACCAGTTGGTGACCTGTTCGTCTTGTGATAACACTTGACTGGCCATCATTGACAGTGCCATGTTTCAGCCTGTGGGCCACCCACCAAAGCAGTGTGCAAAAGGCAAATTCCATGTTGGGAATTGTTCGGAAATGAACTGAAAATGAAACTGCCAGTATCATAATACCATTATACAAACCTATGGTGTGTACAGTTCTGGTCACCTCACCTGAAAAAGGATGTTGGAGTTGGAAAAAGGTTCAGAAAAGGGCAACACATATGATCAACAGGATGGAGCGACTCCCCTATGAAGGAAGGACATCCAATTAAGCTGAATTTTGGAAGATTCAGGAGAGATAAAAGGAAGTCTTTCCTCACACAGCACATGGTTAATCTATGGAATTCCCTTCCTCAGCAAGCAGGGATGGCCACCAACTTGGATGGCTTTAGAAGAGTATTAGACAAATTTAAGGAGGAAAGGGCTATTGAAGGCTACTAGCCACAATGGCTATGCTAATAATAATAATAATAATAATAATAATAATAATAAATTATTTATACCCTGCCCATCTGGCTGGGTTTTCCCAGCCACTCTGGGTGCCTTCCAACAAAACACTAAAATACAATAACCTATTAAACATTAAAAGCTTCCCTAAACATGGCTGCCTTCAGATGTCTTCTAAAAGTCAGATAGTTATTTATTTCTTTGACATCTGGTGGGAGGGTGTTCCACAGGGCGGGTGCCACTACCGAGAAGGCCCTCTGCCTGGTTCCCTGTAACTTGGCTTCTCGCAATGAGGGAACCGCCAGAAAGCCCTCGGCGCTGGACCTCAGTGTCCTGGCAGAATGATGGAGGTGGAGATGCTCCTTCAGGTATACTGGACTGAGGCCATTTAGGGCTTTAAAGGTCAACACCAGCACTTTGAATTGTGCTCGGAAACGTACTGGGAGCCTGTGTAGGTCTTTCAAGACCGGTGTTATATGGTCTCGGCGGCCGGTCCTAGTCACCAGTCTAGCTGCCACATTCTGGATTAGTTCTAGTTTCCAGGTCACCTTCAAAGGTAGCCCCACATAGAGAGCATTGCAGTAGTCCAAGCGGGAGATAACTAGAGCATGTGCTACTCTGGCTAGACAGTCTGTGGGCATGTAGGGTTTCAGCCTGTGTACCAGATGGAGCTGGTAGACAGCTGCCCTGGACACAGAATTGACCTGCGTCTCCATGGACAGCTGGCAGTCCAGAATGACTCCCAGGCTGCACACCTGGTCCTTCAGGGGCACAGTTACCTCATTCAGGACCAGGGAGTCTTCCACTGCTTCCACAGTTTCCACAGTTGGAGGCAGGAATGTTTCTGAATACTAGTTGCTGGAAACCACAGGAGCAGAGACAAATCTTGTGCTTGTGTCTTGCTTGTGGGTTCCCCACAGGCAAGTGTTCAGGCAGACAATGAGAACAGGATGCTGGGCTGGATGGGTCCTTGGCCTGATCCAGAAGACCCTTATTATGTTCTTAAAACGCCTCCACCAAAAGGAACTCTCCCCAGATTTCTTTGCCCTTATTATCGCTTGCGCCTTGCATCCGCTGAGGTGTGTAACAACCTTTCTCTCTCTCCTCCTCCCCTCCGACCTGCAAGGTTTTGATTGGTGGGGGTGCAGGTGGCATCTCTGCGTGCTCCAAAGAACTTCTGGCTCTTTGAATTAGAGGAGGAAGGCTTTGCAAGGCTCTTGGGATGTTGCTTGTCGATGAAGCCAGATGAGGTGCTAATGAAAAGATGATTGAAAGGGTGTTCTGCTGCCTTTCATTTGCAAGTCAAGGAGGCCAGAGATTTAACTCTTGCTTCTGCCGTCCTCTGGTATATTTGCACAGAGGCCCTTTAGGGGTTTTGTTGCCAAAGCAGGTCTTAAGATGAAGCGAGATTGAGCCATTAATGCCTTCAACACATCCTCTCTACCCTAATTTCCAACCAGAATTGGCTCCAAAAGCCACATGTCAAAAGCCTGGATGACAAACCTTTTTTTCTGTCCGAGTGGTGCATGAGGGCATTGGGTATGTGGAGCCTGGTAAAAAGGAGACTTTTTATCTTTTCCATTCCTCATCAGGCTTCGTTTCCAGGCCCTTGAAGACCTTGGTTGCCCTCCTCTGCACATGTTCCGACTTGTCAACATCCTTCTTAAATTTTGCTGCCCAAAACTGGACACAGTATTCCAAGCATGGTCTGACCAAGGCAGAATAGAGTGGTACTTTTACCTCCCTTGATGTGGACACTATACTTTTGTTGATGCAGCCCAAAATTGCATTCACTTTTTTTCGCTGCTGCATCACACTGTTGAGTCATGCAGGGGCGTAGCAAGGGGGGGTGCGGTGGGTGCGGTCCGCCCTGGGTGTCACCACTGAGGGGGGGTGACAAAATGGTGGGCAGCACGCCCAAGCCACACGTCTCTCCTGGGAGTGACACAGTGGCTTGAGTGCCCGCAGCCTCCGCACTGCCCCAAACAGTTTGCCCGTTGCCTCCCCCTCAGCTGTAGGGTGGCTGAGTGGGAGGAGGCAGACAGAGCATCCTGCCCTGGCTTGCCCCCTCCCCTGGGCACAGGCTGCCCCAGGCACCCAATCGGCTTGCTCCACCACTGGACTCATGTTAAGCTTGTGGTCCACTAAGATGCTTTTCACACGTACCGCTGGCAAGCCAGGTGTCCCCCATCTTATATTTGTGCAGCTGGTTATTCCTCTTTAAGTACAGAACCTTACATTTGTTCCTATTGAAATTCGTTCTGTTAGTTTGGGCCCAGTTCTCCAATCTGAGTTCCAGAGTTTAACTACCAGCCGCTTTGCTGCCACATTCTGCAGTGGATGTCGTTGGACAAACCTCAGTTCTGCTGAGTTGGTGTTTCTTCTGCTTCCCCTGGGCAGGTGAAGGAGGATCCTGCAGAGCCAGGAACGCTGACTTCCAGACCCAACGCCTTGCACTTGGCTAATCCTGAGATGGAATCCATTGAGGTCACGCTGCATGGGGCCAGCAATCTTCCCTCGACCAAGAAGGGCAACGTACCCAATCCCTATGTCATCGTGTGAGTATCTTTTCTGACTCTATCTTTTGCTGTTTTCTTGAGTGCAAGGAGATTGTGTCAATTTGGGGAGACGTGTCACGGTCACAGGCAGTGCCTTTTTTCTAAAAAAAAAATGTTTAGGGGTACTCTCATTTTGACTGCTCCTTGCCCCCTCCCCCCCAACCCCAGACGACGGACTTGAGGTGGCGCTGAGAGGACGGGTAGGCCCCCGGCAATGGCGGCGACTGGGTTGGCTTCAGCAAGGCGGGGCAAGCGCTCACTGGCTGTCTCTAGCCCAGCAAGAGGAAGAAGGGGAGCAGCACCGTCGCCTCCACCATGGTCGCCCTAGACTCCCCTCCCCAGGCACTGGCGTGGAAAATGACGGAGCTCCAGTCTGCGCTGCTACTGCAGAGACAGCTGGCATGTCGGTCCATCGGTCGGTCGGCTAGGGCTGTTAGAATTCCTCCTGCTCCGTGACCTCAGTCATAGGATTGTTGTCTATCACATGACGGTGTATGTTTTGACTCCACAGAGTGGGAAGTGATGGAGACAGGATGTTTGTGTAATTGTGTTCCTCGAAGTGGGACTATTGTCCTTTGTTCTTTCTCCTTGCTGTCTGATGCTAGTGAGAGAGGGAGCCATGTTGCAGTGCTCCGTGTGTGTTTATATGTAAATAAAGTAGATTAGCCAAAATGCTGGGTTGCTGAGGTCTGTTACGCAAGCTGAGAAGACTCTGCGGATCCCTAAGTGTGCCGATGTCTGTTGGCATCGGTCGCTGTGATTTTTGGGCAGAAGAAAGCTTTTGAAGCTCCCGAACGATCGACCAGGAGGGAGGGAACATGCCAGTTGGGCATGTGTTTCTGCCAGGGTCCTACTCAAGAGTAGGACGAGCTCCTGACAGGGGCAACGCAAAATGTTTAGGGGTACGCATCCCCCTGCGTCCATCCCCCCCAGAAAAAAGCACTGGTCGCAGGAAAGTTTCCCTGGGTGAGGAGTGTTCTGCTTCACAGAAGACCTATGTCAGGAGTGGAGAACCTTTGTATGAATGTCGTTGCTTATGTAGCCCCAATGGCACCACCTGAGTACAAGAGTGAGGCAACAGCAGGCTGAAGGGGAGGGAAAGGAGACTGGGTGAGAGGGGAAATGAAATGGAGTACCTTGGAAAAGGGCATGGCTGCAACATTTTGCTGCAGTTCCCACTTGTAAATAAACTGATGAAGAAGACGGAAGGAATAGAGGCAATTGTGACACACAAACCACTCCACCCGCTCTACTCTATGAATTCAAATACTTACTTCTGTAGGTGATTGCATCCTTCACCACAGGCTTGTGATATCTTCTACAGTTGGTGGGTGAGAGACCAAGGCAGCACTTCCAGCATTTTAAACTTTGAATGGAATAAATAAAACAGAGCTGCATCTTGATGTCCTGAGTTACCCAGCCTTGTGTATAATAGATGCATCCTGGGACTCAATTAAAGGCCTCTGACTCTGGTATGGCAGACTAATTGAAAGGGCATCACTGAGTTGTTTTGAATTCTGAGTGTCTGAATCATGAGCAGGGTTTTTTATTATTATTATTAAAAAAGAGGCCTGGAATATAGAATCCCCCTCCTCCAAGGGAAGCAAAGGTACTCCCGGTGTGCTTAGTGTCTTGGCAAACAAGGTTTGATGTTTGGGGAAGGAACGTCGGTTCAGCATCCCTGAATCCCAGGTCTCGGCACTGGGAGGCACAGCTGTGCATATTCCATAATTCCAACACCAAAGCTTGCAAACACAGAATTTTGCATTTGGTGCTGAGCTCTTGACAGTTGCAGTTTGCATTTCTGGACCTTAACCCTGCATTTAAAAGAGGCTATTAAGAATTAAAGGCCAACCACTATGTGGCTCTGTATGCTCTACGAACATGTCAGCTTTAAAATAAAGCTGGGATCATATTATTTTATTTGTTTAAATAAAATGATCCACAAGTTGCATTCCCCCGCTCAGTTGATCATCTGCACCAGAGTTCTTAACCCTTTTCTGAATGGATGGGGTGGGAATAAATAAGAGCTGGCCTAACAAGAGGTGTCAGTAGCAGGATATCTGCTAGCTCTACTCACTCAAGGTACTTACATTTCTATTTCATAAAATTTATATACCACTTGATTGTAAAAAAAAGAAAAAACCCTCAAAGTGGTTTACAAAAAAGAGAAAGCAATAAAATCACCAACAAGAAAAATTAACAATAATTTTAGACTTACAGAAAGTTAAAATTTCAAACTAAAAACAGATTAAAACTTGCATCAACTTTTCTTTTTAAAATAAATTTTCTTTTTTAACAGAGTAATAAGAATACAAATAGAAATTTGCACCCACCCCAAGACCATTATTTATTATAATTATCCAACTTTCCAAAAAAATTACCCTTCTTCAGATGGCATGACCCCTTTCTGTTTTAACAATACTAATACCACAAATACCGCCCATATTTCCTCAAAGTCATTTCTCTTCCATATTTCCCTTCTTACTTAGATAGTGCATGTTAATTTATCATTAATTGCTATTGTAATGGTTATAAGGGGTTACTTGTGCGTAAGTTGCCATTACTTTTGGCTAGATCGCCTGGCTAACCATGCCTCGGCTGACAGCCCTCACTCCGTGGCCGTTCAGTCGCTTGCAGAATCCGTCAGTGGGCGTTTCTTGAACCTCTTCCAGCATAGAAGCTGTTTGACGCCAAGTCTCCGCCTACTCTCCCTGCGCGGGACTCTTCTGCGCATGGAAGGAGTGGGCAGAGGCGTGCCCGTGCTCTCTCCACTGGTCTCGGGTGAAGAGTCTTGGAGACCTCTCTCCGAATCCTCCATCTCCCTCCCTTCTCTGCTGGTGTTGCGCTGAATTCCTCCCCCCCCTGCTGGTCCCCTCTCCTGCATCGCTTTGGAGCCTTGCCTCCACCTCTCGCACTGGTGTCAGTTCCCTGACAGCTATATCCCACACTTCTTTATACCATTCTTCTATTTGAAATCCTCCTTGCTTTTCCCATTTCCTAGCTATGATCATTCTTGCTGCTGTCAGCAAGTAAAAACTTGCATCAACTTTCTAAGCATCTGGGTAAAGGTAAAGGTAAAGGTAAAGGTAAAGGGACCCCGACCATTAGGTCCAGTTGTTCCAACTCTGGGGTTGCGGCGCTCATCTCGCTTTATTGGCCGAGGGAGCCGACGTACAGCTTCCGGGTCATGTGGCCAGCATGACTAAGCCGCTTCTGGCGAACCAGAACAGCGCACAGAAACGCCATTTACCTTCCCGCCGGAGCAGTACCTATTTATCTACTTGCACTTTGACGTGCTTTCAAACTGCTAGGTTGGCAGGAGCTGGGACTGAGCAACGGGAGCTCACCCCATCACAGAGATTCGAACCACCAACCTTTTGATCAGCAAGTCCTAGGCTCTGTGGTTTAACCCACAGTGCCACCCACGTCCCCTGCTATCTGGATAGGCTTATCTAAAAAGGAATGTTTTTAGCAGGTGTCTTAGCTGGTGTCAATCGGCAGGGAGTTCCAAAGTGTAGGTGCTGCCACACTAGATATTTCTTACAAATGTGGTGGGGGTATTAAGTGGCACCTGTTAACTGTGCCAGTTCTACTGTTCAAAGCGATCAAGTGGGCATATATGGCATAAGGCAATCTCGTAGGTTATAACCCAATGGATCCTAAACAGTACAGTAACTGCGTTTCTCCTCTCTGGGAAAAAGATTTGTGGCAGCACTAGAGTCGGACTTTTGGGCAGATGTCCAGAGTCCAGAATGAGCAAAAGAGCCCCAAACACAGCAGGGCTGTCTTACTGCATATTTAAATGAATGGAGCAAGACAGACTCTGCTTTCTAAAATGCATTAAACCCAGAGCAGGGATAGGCAAATCTGTCAGCTTTCGTTTCTCTTGGTTCTTCATTTTTACAGTTCTCCACATCAGACTTTGTGGGAAGTCATCAGGAATTTACAGTGCATTTCTACTAATATATACATTTTGGGTGCAATTTCCCCTTAACATATAGAGTTGTTTTCCTGCAAAGCAATTTCTCTCAATAGAATGCATTTTTTAATGTATGCTGCTTTCACAGCTATCTGCTTTTGATGTACCCTTTGCCCTTGCACAAGCATATCATTTGTAGCCTTTACTTTTGCCTTGCAAAATCTGGAAGAGTGCCAATCTGGCTGTGCTTTGCTTTGAGTATTGTTTTGGAAAGGGTGAATTCTGAAGGCAAACCCAATCAAATTCTTTTCCCTCTCCCTAATCCGTAGTCTAAGATGACCAAATCGTACCCCTTCAACTTGACAATGTGCATGGATTATTCTAAGCAAAGGTTGGCCCATTTCCAGATATAGATCTGCTTGCTGATTTGCTGCCCATTTCTGCTGAGGTTTTCTATAAAATAGTGCTGATGGGAGGGAGAAGACCCCAAGAGCAGCATGTTTCTCCAGGGCAGGATCAAGCTGCCAAGCCATGTTGGGGGAAGGGAAGGTGCCCATTGTTGACTGGCAGGGTTTTCTCTGTGCGCACGCCAAGCTCGCCCTACAAGCCCCTGCCCACCCAGAGCTGTTTATAAGGCTTTTCCCTGCATAATAGAACTCCATGCAAATAAGCTGGAAGGCATGCTTGTGGATACATTGCCCTCCCCAGATTATAAGAAGATTGGAAAGCTGGACAATTTTTAAAACATATTTAATAGACAGTGTTGATAAAATGTTTACAAATATACCACACTCCACCCCATGCAAATTGAAGCACAGCTGAAAAGAACAAGCTTGCAAAAATCTATCATCTGCCCGATAATAAATGTTGGAAATGTAAAGAGACCGAAGGTACATTCTTTCACCTCTGGTGGACGTGCCCAAGGATTAAGACTTTCTGGGAGATGATCTATAATGAAATGAAAAAGGTATTTAAATATACTTTCCTGAAGAAACCAGAGGCCTTTCTCTTGGGCATAGTCGGCCAATTGGTGTTAAAGAAGGACAGAACTTTCTTTATGTATGCCGCAACAGCAGCAAGAATACTTATTGCAAAGTACTGGAAGACACAAGATATACCCACCCGGGAAGAATGGCAGATGAAGGTGATGGACTACATGGAACTGGCAGAAATGACTGGCAGAATCCGAGACCAGGGAGAAGAGTCGGTGGAGGAAGATTGGAAGAAATTTAAAGATTATTTACAGAAACATTGTAAAATTAATAACTGTTAGAAGGATGTTGGAATAATATTATATGATTTCAGCAGGAATGATATATAGGATTTGGGAATAACTGACAATTGGTGAAAGGAGGAAAAGTAAAGTTACATCATATTAAGATATTTTACAGGACTAAAATTTTAAAAGAGGGAAAGGATTTCCTGAAATGGATATTTGATCTAGAATACAAAAAAGGGAGGTGTGAAGATGTCAAGGAAATAAGCTAATGAAAGATAAGTAATGAGAAGATTTGCTGTATTTTTCTTTGCGTTTTTGCTTTTCTGTTTTTTCATATTGTGATGTGTTGTTTTATTTTTGTTTAATGTGGTATTTTTACTTTTTCTTTTTGTAACCTTTAAAATTTTAATAAATATTATTTTAAAAAAAATAGAATCATAAAATCATAGAGTTGGAAGGGATGCCAAGGGTCATCTAGAACAATCCCCTGCAAGGCAAGAAACGCAGCTGACAAATCCGTTATATGTGGCCCACTCCAACTACTCATACATCACTTGGGAAGACAGGCGAACTAATATCAGTGTACTGGATGAAGCAAAGATCACCAGTGTGGAAGCAATGATTCTTCAACATCAACTTCGTTGGACTGGTCATGTTGTGCGGATGCCTGATGATCGTCTTCCAAAGCAACTACTCTATTCCAAACTTAAAAATGGAAAGCGTAATGCTGGTGGTCAACAAAAGAGGTTTAAAGACTGTCTCATGGCAAATCTAAAAATATGTAGTATAAACACCAACAACTGGGAAACACTGGCCTGCGAGCGCTCTAGTTGGAGAACAGCCTTTACCAAAGGCGTCGTGGACTTTGAAGACACTCGAACTCAGAACACAAGGGAGAAACGTGCTAAGAGGAAGGTAAATCCACACCGTGATCAACTCCCACCCGGGCACCAATGTCCCCACTGTGGAAGGACGTGTAGGTCCAGAATTGGCCTCCACAGTCACTTATGGACTCATTGTTAAAACCGTGTTTATGGAAGACAATCTTACTTGGCTACGAGTGATAGAAGAAGAAGAAGAAGAAGAAGAAGAAGAAGAAGAAGAAGAAGAAGAAGAAGAAGTGGCCCATCCGACAAAGTCAGATTTAGGGGAGCACAACTGGTTTGGTTACACTGGGCACAGAGCCTCGGAGACGTCGCTGAAATTTGAGACTCCAAGATCCACCACTGCATCCGACCTCTGCTTAAAAACCTCCAAGGAAGGAGGCCACCCCCTTTTCTAAGGAGACACCACTGAGCCTAGGGAGGAAGAGGAGGGAGCTGAGAGGCAGGGCCACTGCCTGGTCTGCTTCTAAGTAAGAAGGCAGGCAGGCAGGCAGGCAGGGGGCTGGTGGATGTCTCACTGAGGGTGGCGGGGAACCTCCCCATTCATCCAAATGAAACAGCCTCCACAGGCTGTTGAAACTTTTTTATGATAGCAGTTGGATGTGGGTCTGTGAGGATTTCAGACTCTGGGGCTGTGACCAGCTTCTTTTGCCAGTAATAATTCAAAGGAGATAGTGTGTTCGCCCCAAGATGACTCAGAACGCACACATTTTCCCCAGCCCTTCCCCTGCCCAACCTCTCCTCTCCAGAAGATCCCTTGATGCTGTAATTAAGCCCAAATGTTCCCCTCCGTGGGCTTTGCCATGAGCCAGGGAGGAGGTGAGAGAAGACAAGTTCCTTCCCCATTAGTTTTCTCTCCTGGAGATGCTGGAGCCAAAATTTGTTACCCTGGAAAACACTGGTCTCTTGGGCCTTTGTGTTTTCCACCCACTCACAAGATGGATGGATGCAAAGACTTTTCATGGTCAAATGCAGATCTTGTGAGAATACAGACTGCTCCTTGGTGCAAGTGGCTCACGAATGGTTTCATCACCAGAAGGTAGCTTTTGAATGGCTGCTGCAATATTTGGATTAAGGGTTGGGGATAAGAACATGAGAAGAACCTGATGGATCAGGCCAATGGCTCCCTGTTCCAGCACCCTGTTGTCACTAGACCAGTTGCCTGCAAGCAGGATTCAAGCACAAGAGCCCTCTCTCCTCATGTGGCTTCCAGCCACTAGTAGTCAGAAGCACGGCCGCCCTCTTGACCATGGAGGCAGAGCACAACCATCTTGACTAGTAGCCATGCATAGCCTTTTTCTTCATGGTTGTCCCATCCTCTTTCAAGACCATCTAGGTTGGTGGCTTCACTGCCTCTTGTGGGAGGGAGTTCCATAGTTTAACTACGCGCTGCTTGAAGAAGGACTTTCTTTTACCTCTCATGACTCTTCCAGTCTTCAGCTTCATTAGATGTCCTCGAATTCTAGTGTTACAACGCTGAGCAGTTGTGCATCTCTGGGTCCTGGAAGAAAGGTGCGTTTTCAGGATCCTAGGAAGCTGCCCTAAAAAGGAAGCATCTTAAAAAGTAGAGACATCACCTTGCCAACAAAGGTTCGTATAGTTCAAGCCATGGTTTTCCCAGTACTGATGTATGGAAGTGAGAGCTGGACCATAAAGAAGGCTGATTGCCGAAGAATTGATGCTTTTGAATTATGGTGCTGGAGGAGACTCTTGAGAGTCCCATGGACTGCAAGAAGATCAAACCTCTCCATTCTGAAGGAAATCAGCCCTGAGTGCTCACTGGAAGGACAGATCCTGAAGCTGAGGCTCCAATACTTTGGCCCCCTCATGAGAAGAGAAGACTCCCTGGAAAAGACCCTGATGTGGGGAAAGATGGAGGGCGCAAGGAGAAGGGGACGACAGAGGATGAGATGGTTGGACAGTGTTCTCGAAACTACCAACCTGAGTTTGACCAAACTGCGGGAGGCAGTGGAAGACAGAAGTGCCTGGCGTGCTCTGGTCCATGGGGTCACGAAGAGTCAGACACGACTAAACAACTAAACAACAACAACAACAACAACAACTGGAAGCTGCCTTATACTGAGTCAGGCCACTGGTCCATGTTGCTCAGTGTGGACGATACCTGGAGATGCTGGAGGTGTAACCTGGGACCTGCTGCTTGCAAGACAAATGATCTGCTACTGAGCTGTGCGTGGGGGTGGTGTCTATGGGCGATGACTCCATCCTTTCCACACCCTTTGCATCTCCGTATTTTACCATTTATATTGTTATGGCATTTCTGTCTGAAGCCGTACTGGAAAAACATTTGAACAAGAATCACAGGAAATGCCTGGGTGAAAAGGCAGGGAGTCTTTCTCAACCCTGGACCCGCCTGGAGGCAGGAGTGACATTCAAA
This sequence comes from Podarcis cretensis, assembly GCF_951804945.1. Classification (NCBI taxonomy): domain Eukaryota; kingdom Metazoa; phylum Chordata; class Lepidosauria; order Squamata; family Lacertidae; genus Podarcis; species Podarcis cretensis. Next base: position 74,526,692 of record NC_137178.1, read on the forward strand.
GCAGCGAGAAAGCAACAATGTGTGAGATTAAAACCAAGAATGCTTTAGAGCTCATTCTCCACCCCACCCCCCATTATTGGCCCTCCCCTCTCCAAGCCTCAACAACGCACACAGTCTAGGAAGAGCTGTCCGTGCATTTGCTGTGCCAAAGACCCAGATGAAAGTCAGATGAAATTGCTGTGATTCAGGCTACTGCCTGCCGTGGACTTAAGAGGTCAGTGCTGTTAGATCAGAATCCGCAAGAGGCTGATCTAGTCCAGCGTCTTCCGCACCAAACCAAGATCCATCATGTGGCTACAAGGCATGCCTGTGTTACATTCCACCTCAATCTCCAAGTGGGGAGAGAGGCTACGGGTTCCTGCGCTTGCCCAGAGTTCAGTTTGGAATGAAGGACAGTGGAGTCTCTTCGGGTTGGATGGATTTCTCAGAGGATATAAGGTAAAGGTAAAGGTACCCCTGCCCGTACGGGCCAGTCTTGACAGACTCTGGGGTTGTGTGCCCATCTCACTTAAGAGGCCAGGGGCCAGCGCTGTCCGGAGACACTTCCGGGTCACGTGGCCAGCATGACATCGCTGCTCTGGCAAGCCAGAGCCGCACACGGAAACGCCGTTTACCTTCCCGCTGGTAAGCGGTCCCTATTTATCTACTTGCACCCAGAGGTGCTTTCGAACTGCTAGGTTGGCAGGTGCTGGGACCGAGCAGCGGGAGGGCACCCCGCCGCAGGGATTCGAACCGCCGACCTTTCGATCGGCAAGTCCTAGGCGCTGAGGCTTTAACCCACAGCGCCACCTCACATTTCCTCCCACGGGAAATGCGATCCCACCGCTAACACCAGTGTTTCATGCACCCCAACCTCTGAGTGGTGAGCAAGTCCAGTGGTTCCAGCACTTATGCAGGGTTCGGTATCCTTGGAATGAAGGTCAGAATGTGGTGTATTTAGGATACAGTGGTACCTCGGGTTAAGTACTTAATTCGTTCCGGAGGTCCATTCTTAACCTGAAACTGTTCTTAACCTGAAGCACCACTTTAGCTAATGGGGCCTCCTGCTGCCGCCGCACTGCCGGAGCACGATTTCTGTTCTCATCCTGAAGCAAAGTTCTTAACCCAAGGTACTATTTCTGGGTTAGCGGAGTCTATAACCTGAAGCGTCTGTAACCCGAGGTACCACTCTTCATGACCCCATGGACCAGAGCACATCAGGCACTCCTATCTTCCACTGCCTCCCGCAGTTTGGTCAAACTCATGCTGGTAGCTTCGAGAACACTGTCCAACCATCTCGTCCTCTGTCGGCCCCTTCTCCTTGTGCCAACATCAGGGTCTTTTCCAGGGAGTCTTCTCTTCTCATGAGGTGGCCAAAGTATTGGAGCCTCAGCTTCAGGATCTGTCCTTCCAGTGAGCACTCAGGGCCAATTTCCTTCAGAATAGAAAGGTTTGATCTTCTTGCAGTCCATGGGACTCTCAAGAGTCTCCTCCAGCACCATAATTCAAAAGCATCAATTCTTCAGCGATCAGCCTTCTTTATGGTCCAGCTCTCACTTCCATACATCACTACTAGGAAAACCATAGCTTTAACTTTTTAGACTATGTTTAGTACATGGTTTTAGACTATTGTATTTTAATATTCTGTTGGAAACCGCCCAGAGTGGCTGGGGAAATCCAGCCAGATGGGCAGGGTATATATAAATTATTATTATTATTATTATTATTATTATTATTATTATTATTTCACACATCTATACAACCCAAGCATAAGGTGGAGGGACCACAGCATTAACACCCCAACAGATCTTGCTTCTCCATTAGTTGCAGCTTCTCCTTGTCTTGCTTCCAGTTCAGCCCTCACACACCACACTGGCTTTCATTCTCCTACCTAGCAGCTAGGTGGAGGAAAGGCCCATCATTAGCCTAGAGGGCCCCATCACTTAGTTGCAGCTCTTGCAGCCTGGCTCCTTCTTTTGGGGTGCTGAGAAGGACACTTAGCTGATGAGGACCAACTATGGTCATTGGCCTACAAAGAGACTTGCCTGACCGGTTTAGCAGTAGAATCCTACTTCAGATTCTAATCCTCACAGCGTATAGGACCCACAAAGATTGGAAGGGACCCAGAGCATCATCTAGACTGCCCCCCCCAAAAAAAACCCCACAATACCCTGGTTAGGAAGTCAGCTGCTTAAAGTCCTGCTGTACCAGATCAATAGAATGGCCTGATCCAGCAGACCCTTTTGGTGTCCAGATGCTATGACACGCAAAACACTACTAAACCTTAGGTTACGTAAACACAATCCTGGTTACAACACACACAACGTAACAGGCTGTTTTTGACTATGTAACTTCTATTTCAAACACAGTTCAACATATAATATCTCACAAAGTGTAATTCCATAGACCAACGTATCATGCAAACAGAACATATCAAGAGAAATTAAAGTCCAATGGACGGTCAGGAGATCAAGTCCATTTGGTTCCTAAATTGGCATATTGGCAATACCAATGACAGTTTTTGACCGATATTGACAAATTGACAAACAGGAGCAATTGTGGGTGGAGGATATCTGCATATCTCACAAATTAGACCTGCCACGTGCAGCAGGTGTCTGAGTAGCCATGGTGAGGAGAACTGAGGCAGAAAGATATATAGGCTATTGTTTGCCGGAATGCCGCCTTGATTTCTGAGAGTGGCATAAAGGGGACTGGGCAGTGTTGAGATCCAGGCAGACCTTGGCCTAAGAGGCGCCCCTAATGAGGCTGTTGCTAGGCAGAGGGAAAGCTGCATCCATTATGCAATGTGAATTAGCAAAAGGTACAAATGAGAGGGAGGCTTGGGCGTGTTGTCAATCAAAGGCTAATTTGCACATGAATGGCACTTCCCCCTTGTATCGAAATAGCTCCTTTTGAAATGTGAGGTGTTTGGTTTTTTTAAAACAAACAAACAAAACAAAACAAATACCACCTTTATTGGGTTGGGGAGCCCCCAGTAAAACACTAACTGTGAATCCTTAAAAGCATTTGTTCAAAAAACAAAAACAAAACCCTAATGTTAAAGGAATGGACACAGCAGATGAGCGCAATTAAAGAGCCAATAGAAACCATTCGAATATCAAAAAGCATATAGTAGAGTTGGAGAAAGTTCAGAAAAGAGCAGACAAAATGATCCAGGGCTGAAGTGACTGCTCTGTGAAAGAAGGTTGAAGCATTTGGGATTGTTTTGTTTAGAGAAAGGCGAGGAAGAGGCAACATGATAGACGTTTATAAGATTATGCCTGGTGTGGAGAAAGTGGACAAAGAAAAGTCCCGCCCCCCCCCTCATAATACTAGAATATGTGGGTATCCCATGAAGCTGAAGCATAGAATCATAGAGTTGGAAGAGGCCACAAGGGCCATCGAGTCCAACCCCCTGCCAAGCAGGAAACACCATCAGAGCACTCCTGACATATGGTTGTCAAGCCTCTGCTTAAAGACCTCCAAAGAAGGAGACTCCACCACACTCCTTGGCAGCAAATTCCACTGTCGAACAGCTCTTACTGTCAGGAAGTTCTTCCTAATGTTTAGGTGGAATCTTCTTTCTTGTAGTTTGGATCCATTGCTCCGTGTCCGCTTCTCTGGAGCAGCAGAAAACAACCTTTCTCCCTCCTCTATGTGACATCCTTTTATATATTTGAACATGGCTATCATGTCGGAAGATTCAAGACAGATAAAAAGAAGTCCTTCTTCATGCAGCGTAGAGTTGAACTATGGAACTCACTGCCACAAGAGGCAGGGAGGGCCTTTGTGCTGAGGTCCTGCTTGCAGGTTTCCCATAATAGGCATCTGGTTGGCCACAGTGAGAACAAGATGCAGACCTAGGTGGGCCACTGGCCTGATTCAGCAGGCTCTTCTGATTTTACATTCTGTCTGGTATTTGTTGCATACAGCACTGTTTCCTTTTTTTAATTTTTAGAATATATCTTTATTGATTTAAAATTGTTGTTGTTGTTTAGTCGTTTAGTCGTGTCCGCCTCTTTGTGACCCCCTGGACCAGAGCACGCTAGGCACTCCTGTCTTCCACTGCCTCCTGCAGTTTGGTCAAACTCACGTTTGTAGCTTCAAGAACACTGTCCAACCATCTTGTCCTCTGTCGTCCCCTTCTCCTTGTGCCCTCCATCTTTCCCAACATCAGGGTCTTTTCCAGGGAGTCTTCTCTTCTCATGAGGTGGCCAAAGTATTGGAGCCTCAGCTTCAGGATCTGTCCTTCCAGTGAGCACTCAGGGCTGATTTCCTTAAGAATGGAAAGGTTTGATCTTCTTGCAGTGCATGGGACTCTCAAGAGTCTCTTCCAACACCATAATTCAAAAGCATCCATTCTTCAGCGATTGATTTAAAATACTAGCATACAAATACATTACAAATAGTTACAACAGAATTTGACACGAAAATGAAAAAGGAATAACAAGAATAAAAATAAAAAGCAAAGAAGAATTAACATTAAAATAAAAGAATATCGGTTGTATTATCATATCTTGACCAATAAAGTCTTCTAGAACAAAAACTTCCAATCATTCTTGTTGTACTTTTTCCTAATATCTTGATTTTATTGCACAGTTTATTTTATAGCTTTTCCTGCATATTCTTCTAAGATATTTTTGCAATTATTTATTATACACAAGTATCATTCAATTCTGCCAGGATAGTTTCATTTTTACAGTGTGATCTTATATACTCCTTGAATAATATCCATTCTCTATATACTTTTTGATTTAGGGCTCCCCTAACTTTTCCAGTCAGCTTTGCTAAGCGAAAATACTCTACCATGAGTGTTTGCCAATCGATTATTGTTGGTATTGTTTCACATTTCCAACTTCTGGCTACGAGTATTCTTGCAGCCATAATTGAGTAGATAAACAGTGGTCTTGTGTTTTGCTTTATTTCTGTTGGTAATATTCCTAGAAGGAAAATCTCCAGGGTTTTTTGATGTTAAGTTTAAATAGGTTTTTAAATTCGTCATATATTCATACATCACCATTTCCATTCTGCTGCAATCTGTCTTCTGCCAAACACTTGGTCTTGCTGTCCACGGTGGCAAGATTATATACGTTATGTCAGGAATTATATTATTCCACCCCATTAATTTCACTGCAAAGGAAATCCAGTGCAAATGGTGTGTGTGTGTGTGTGTGTGTGTGTGTGTGTGTAATCAATTATGTACCATTTGTGAACTGAAAGCGACAGCAACAGTGAATATTGAACAGTAGCAGCTGGATTGATTTCCATTTCAAGCATGGGACGTTATCAATGAACATGGGCAATTTCCACTCCTGCTTCTGTTTGGATCAGAATTCTCCAATTGTTTTACTATCAAACAAAAAGACACATAAACATGTGAATATGTGTTCACAGAGGTAACCTTTTCAGGGCAATTTCTCAAGACGGCTCTTACTGCTGTGGTGTCTCTAGCCTTAAAAAGGTAAAGGGACCCCTGACCATTAGGTCCAATCGTGTCCGACTCTGGGTTGTGGTGCTCATCTAGCTTTATTGGCCTCCGGGTCATGTGGCCAGCATGACTAAGCCGCTTCTGGCGAACCAGAGCAGCGCACAGAAATGCCGTTTACCTTCCCGCCTGAGCGGTACCTATTTATCTACTTGCACTTTGACGTGCTTTAGAACTGCTAGGTTGGCAGGAGCAGGGACCGAACAATGGGAGCTCACCCCGTTGCAGGGATTTGAACCACTGACCTTCTGATCAGCAAGTCCTAGGCTCTGTGGTTTAACCCACAGCGCCACCCGCGTCCCTCTCTAGCCTTAGGCAAGGGCTTAATTTGTCAAAGCTAAATTTCTGAGCATGGACACTGGTCCAGCCATTCTTTTAGGACTTTCAGAGGTGATGCGAAAGAGATGTCAGGGTCAATCCAATTCATTCCTCCCCTCCTGCCCCCGTGGAAGTGCTGAAGAAGTGAAAGCCGTAACAATTGAAGCCAAGATATTGCCCCCCAAAGGCTCCTGGTTTTCAATTACATTATGTCCCTTTTAATTCCTGCTCCTCTCTAATTTTATTCATCGCTGATGCAAGCGGTCTCAACAGCATTTGGTGGGTTGTAAAAGCCAGCTCTGTGCATCTGTTCATGGCTCGCTGAGATGAGAAATGAGTTCTGTTCCTCTTGCTGGGTCGGTGGGACTTCAGCGTCTGAGGAATGCCCTAATGACTTCCTATCTAAATGTTTGTCGTAGCCAGTGGAGGAGGGTAATTATTATTTGAGGAACAAAAGCTGTGGGGTGTACGAGGAATTGTGGGGGGCAGGAGCTCCCCCTTTACAGCTCTGTGGGGTTACCGTGCACCATCACTTCCGACACAGGGCCTGGACTGAAAACATGCCTTGCTGAACCTGTCTAAGCAGGTGTAGGCGTGGTCAGTGTCTGCTTCGGTGACATAAGAAAGGGGGGATACACATATAAAGACTGGGGGACATGATTCATTTGCTATGTTTGCCATTAAAATATTTATTTACTATATTTATATAATATTGTTCTCCAAGCAGGATTTCTGTAATGCTCTTTGTGTGCAGCTGCCTCTGAAGATGCTTTGAAATCTTCAAATGGGGCAGAATGTGACCACCCTGGTGTTTATTATTTATTCATTTATTTTATTTCATAAAATTTATACACTGCTTGTTTGTTCAAAAACTGATATAAGAGAAAAAAACCCCTACTCTTTCCTCCTTATGGGGTACCCAAGAGCCCATATAGAGTCTTCTTTTTATGTTCTCTATTGGTAGGAGAAAATAACAGAGGCCAACCAGAGAATATTGAGAAACAAGGCAGCTAGTAAGCCTGATCCTTATTGACAGTTGCAACAAGGTGCTCCCCCACACGCAGGAGAGAGGAGGAGGACCCAGAACCATGCACGCAAGCCCTTATATAAACATTTTAAATTGCCCACCCTGGAGTCCAAGACCACCCCCCCAGATACATCATACCTACATCACAGAAAAGGCGGTCTACAACAGAAATCTGAGTGCGTTGTTTATCTCCTATCTGGCAAGTTACCTGATTGCATTATCTGGGTTTTGGCCACTCTTTTGTTATTATAACTACTTAATTCCTGAATTTAGGTCACAGGTCACAGGCTCATATTCTGTTCATATCTTGAATGTGCCCTTAAGACAGGATTTGTGAGGAAAGAGACAATGGGGAGGTTTCCCACTTTGACCTTGCAGAGAAATATTTGAGGTCAATTTGTTCAGGACCTAATCTGTGGGGTTTCAGACATGTGGTTTATATGCACAGTTATGAACATTTAATTTTTTTATATATGACCATAAAATTCTTATAACAAAACCAACCCCCTTCATGGATCACTGCCTTGCCGTGGCGAAGGGGCTTGAAGAACTCAGAGAAGCTATGAACTATGCCGAGGAGGGCACCCAAGATGAACAGGTCATAGTGGAGAGTTTTGACCAAACGTGATCCACCTGGAGGAGGAACCGGCAAGTCACTCCAGTATCCCTGCCAAGAAAACTCCATAGACAAAGACAACAGGCATATAAAAGTTATGATGCTGGAAGATGAGCCCCTCAGGTCGGAAGGCGTCCAACATGCTACTGGGGAAGAGCGGAGGGCAAGTACAAGTAGATCCAGAGCTGATGAAGCGGCTGGGCTAAAGCCGAAAGGACGTTCAGTTGTGGATATGCCTGGAAGCGAAAGGAAAGTCCAATGCTGTAAAGAAAAATATTGCATAGGAACCTGGAATGTAAGAACCATGAACCTTGGTAAGTTGGATGTGGTCAAAAATGAGATGGCAAGAATAAATATTGGACATCCTGCGCATCAGTGAACTAAAATGGATGGGAATGGGTGAATTCAGTTCGGATGACCATCATATCTACTACTGTGGGCAAGAAACCCGCAAAAGAAATGGAGTGGCCCTCATAGTCAACAAAAGAGTGGCGAAAGCAGTACTGAGATGCAATCTCAAAAATGATAGAATGATCTCGATACGAATCCAAGGCAGACCTTTTAACATAACAGTAATCCAAGTTTATGCACCAACTACTGGTGCTGAAGAAACAGAAATTGACCAATTCTATGAAGACTTACAACACCTTATAAAAGTGACACCAAAGAAAGATGTTCTTCTCATTATAGGGGATTGGAATGCTAAAGTAGGGAATCAAGAGATAAAAGGAACAACTGGCAAGTTTGGCCTTGGAGTTCAAAACGAAGCAGGGCAAAGGCTAATAGAGTTCTGTCAAGAGAACAAGCTGGTCTTCACAAACACGCTTTTCCAACAACACAAGAGACGACTCTACACGTGGACATCACCAGATGGGCAGCATCGTAATCAGATTGATTATATTGTCTGCAGCCAAAGATGGAGAAGCTCTATACAGTCAGCAAAAACAAGACCTGGAGCTGACTGTGGCTCAGATCATCAGCTTCTTATAGCAAAATTCAAGCTTAAACTGAAGAAAGTAGGAAAAACCACTGGGCCGGTAAGATACAATCTGAATCAAATCCCTTATGAATACACAGTGGAAGTGAGGAACAGGTTTAAGGATTTAGATTTGCTAGACAGAGTGCCTGAAGAACTATGGATGGAGGCTCGCAACATTATACAGGAGGCAGCAACGAAAACCATCCCAATGAAAAGGAAATGCAAGAAAGCAAAGTGGCTGTCCAATGAGGCCTTACAAATAGCAGGGGAGAGAAGGCAAGCAAAATGCGAGGGAGATAGAGTAAGATACAGGAAATTGAATGCAGATTTCCAAAAAATAGCAAGGAGAGATAAGAAGGCCTTCTTAAACGAACAATGCAAAGAAATAGAGGAAAACAACAGAATGGGAAGAACCAGAGATCTGTTCAAGAAAATTGGAGATATGAAAGGAACATTTCGTTCAAAGATTGCCATAATAAAGGACAAAAGTGGTAAGGACCTAACAGAAGCAGAAGACATCAAGAAGAGGTGGCAAGAATACACAGAGGAATTATACCAGAAAGATATGGATGTCTCGTACACCCCAGGTAGTGTGGTTGCTGACCTTGAGCCAGACATCCTGGAGAGTAAAGTCAAATGGGCCTTAGAAAGCACTGCAAATAACAAGGCCAGTGGAAGTGATGGTATTCCAGCTGAACTATTTAAAATTTTAAAAGATGATGCTGTTAAGGTGCTACACTCAATATGCCAGCAAGTTTGGAAAACTCAGCAGTGGCCAGAGGATTGGAGAAGATCAGTCTACATGCCAATCCCAAAGAAGGGCAGTGCTAAAGAATGCTCCAACTACCACACAATTGCACTCATTTCACACGCTAGCAAGGTTATGCTTAAAATTCTACAAGGCAGGCTGAAGCAGTATGTGGACCAAGAACTCCCAGAAGTGCAAGCTGGATTTAGAAGAGGCAGAGGAACCAGAGACCAAATTGCAAACATGCGCTGTATTATGGAGAAAGCTAGAGAGTTCCAGAAAGACATCTACTTCTGCTTCATTGACTATGCAAAAGTCTTTGACTGTGTCGACCACAGCAAACTATGGCAAGTTCTTAAAGAAATGGGAGTGCCTGATCACCTCATCTGTCTCCTGAGAAATCTCTATGTGGGACAAGAAGCTACAGTTAGAACTGGATATGGAACAACTGATTGGTTCAAAATTGGGAAAGGAGTATGACAAAGCTGTATATTGTCTCCCTGCTTATTTAACTTACATGCAGAATTCATCATGCGAAAGGCTGGGCTGGATGAATCCCTAGCCGGAATTAAGATTGCCGGAAGAAATAACAACAACCTCAGATATGCAGATGACACAACCTTGATGGCAGAAAGTGAGGAGGAATTAAAGAACCTTTTAATGAGGGTGAAAGAGGAGAGCGCAAAATATGGTCTGAAGCTCAACATCAAAAAAAAGAAGATCATGGACACTGGTCCCAACACATCCTGGCAAATAGAAGGGGAAGAAATGGAGGCAGTGAGATATTTTACTTTCTTGGGCTCCATGATCACTGCAGATGGTGACAGCAGCCACGAAATTAAGAGTCGCCTGCTTCTTGGGAGGAAAGCAATGACCAACCTAGACAGCATCTTAAAAAGTAGAGACATCACCTTGCCAACAAAGGCCCATATAGTAAAAGCTATGGTTTTCCCAGTAGTGATGTATGGAAGTGAGAGCTGGACCATAAAGAAGGCTGATCGCCGAAGAATTGATGCTTTTTAAATTATGGTGCTGGAGGAGACTCTTGAGAGTCCCATGGACTGCAAGAAGATCAAACCTCTCCATTCTGAAGGAAATCAGCCCTGAGTGCTCACTGGAAGGACAGATCCTGAAGCTGAGGCTCCAATACTTTGGCCACCTCATGAGAAGAGAAGACTCCCTGGAAAAGACCCTGATGTTGGGAAAGATGGAGGGCACAGGGACGACAGAGGACGAGATGGTTGGACAGTGTTCTCGAAGCTACAAACATGAGTCTGACCAAACTGCGGGAGGCAGTGGAAGACAGGAGTGCCTGGCGTGCTCTGGTCCATGGGGTCACGAAGAGGCGGACACGACTAAACGACTAAACAACAACAACAACACCAATTCTACACCATTTATATTGGCTCTGCATGCATTTCTGGGCCCAGCTGAAAATGTTGGTGCTGATCTTTAAAGCCCTTAATGGCTTGGGATTAAGTTACCTAAAGGGCAGCCTCTTGTTCTTCTGTGCCCACTCAAAGAGCTCCACTTCAAAGGTCCAGCTCTCTGGTCACTGGTCAAAACAATTAGGGGTGTAAGCAGGCATTGCTCTCTATGCATTGCTTTCCATTCTGCACTGCAGCCCTGTTTTTGTTCGGATGCCATTCATCATCTGCCAAAAAGTACTTTATTCATCTTGCTGTCCGTTGGGGCAAAACTATGCAACTTGTTTAAGTAATTATGATGTTGCCATTATTTTATCCCACCCCTTTCATTACAGTGCAAAGGAAACGGGATGCCAGTGTAGGGGACGTGGCCATAATCCATTGTTTGCCATTTGCAGACTGACAACCACAACAACAGTAAATACCAATCGTATTCGCTGGATTGATTTCCATTCCAGACGTGAGATGAATAAGAGCGTGTTGGCAATTTCTACTCCTAAATTCCCTGACATCCTTTCTAACAAAGCTTGCAGCTGAGAGAGCCTTTGTCATCTCAGAATGTACCACCCTGAGTGCATCTCCTGTTCTTTTTACACCATCTTATACATCTTGATTTCCATACGAATGATTTCTATTGCTTAGGTATGCAGCCATTGAATATTGCTTGTGCATGTTGCAAGGACATGTAGAAATGTTGATGTCAGTGCAACTGATCAGTGAGAATGGAATAGCAAGACCCCCCCCCCTTGCTTCCTCCTGGAGGTGAGACATGCAAGACCGAGGTGGGGAGGGGCAAAGGAAAGGTCCCCCTCCACACCTTGTTCTAATACTTTAGCTCAGCCACTTCAGAGCAGATGAAAGAAATTCAAGGACCCCTTAAAGATTGTTTTCCTCTCTCCTTGAGGAGCCAGATTGCCATGAAATCTCCCATTTGTCACGGCCATCCTGTGATGTGCTCCTGGAAGTGAGGAGCAGAGTTTGTGCGCAATTGGGGCATCTGAGGAACAATGAGCTTTTGAGACGCCAGGAGCAGTTGAGCACATTATCTGCTGCAGAAGGAATAGGGTTCAAATTTACGCAGCAGCTGGGTTGCTTTTCCGCTCAGAGGTTCTGCTGGTCTCAGAAGGCATTCATTATTCACACAAAGGCAGCCTTCTGTTGATGGCTTCAACCTTGGCGTGCTTGATGAATCATAGAACTGTAGAGTTCTTCAGTTCTAGGATCATCTAGTCCATCCCCTGCAATGCACAAATCACAGCTAAAGCTGTGGAGGTTTTTAAGCAGAGATGAGGTTGCCAACTTCCAAGGAAGGAAGTTGTTCCACTGTCAAACAACTGTAAATGTGCTGGTCCCGGGGGGTTACCATGCAGCATGGTCTAAGTCCGGTCCTAGGTCGAGGGTAAGGAGGCTGTCTGTCAGGGGCAAAGCGAGGTCCAAAGCAAGGAGTCAGGCATGGTCAGGAACTCAGGAGAGCAGGACTGGGTGCTGGCAGGAACAGGATACCAACAATGTTGCTCCCGCAACCTGGGACTGGGCTGACTAGCCTTTATCTCCTCTGAGGTCTAGGGTGGTCCTGGCCCACAGGTGACCCACCTCTCCTGGCCTGAAGGCGAGCACTCCTCCTGTGAGAACTTAGTTCCCTCTGCCTCTCTGCCCTGAGCCTCTGCAGCTCAGGAGAGACTGGAGGGTTACTGGACCCAGAGGCAACCTCACCTTCCCCTGACGGAGCTGAGAGTGGAGCACCTGCAGGCAATGGGTCCTTGATCACCTCTGGAGCCAGAGCAGAGTCAGCTGGTGTCTGCTCCTGAGGATCCAGCACAGGTGAGGGCCCTTCAGGTTCAAGACCCAACCCCGGCTCAGCCGGTCCTGGAGGCAGGGACTCCTGTGCAGGCTGGGATTCCTCAGGTTCAGCCTCTGAATCTGATTCCCAGGCCATCACAGTAAATGTCAGAAAGTTCTGGTGAGGCACCCAGCAATAAAACAGTAATTGAAGCCCACCCTTCAATTCCTCAAAAGATTTCCTATCCTGTCAAGAGTCTTCAGCACAGTAAACTGCCTGGCACTGAGCCAAACCATTGGTCCATCTAGTTCAGTGTTTTCTATACTGACTGGCAACAATTATCCAGGGTTTCAAATGAGACAGGCTCCCAGCTTGACCTGGAAATACTGGAAATTGAATTTGGGATATTCAGCATGTAAAGCAGGCGCTCTAACCACTGAGCCACAGCCTTGCATTTTCAAGTATGGATTATATCACTTGGGTTTTTATTTTTGCTTTAAAAATAAAATAAAAAGCAAAACGTATCTTTTTACTCTTTCCTTCCACCACAAGAAGGTCGCAAGTCTTGAGACGCAGAAAACATACTTGCTGTTTGTCTGTCTGTCTCAGTATCTCTCTGGAGTGCAGTTTGATGCTAACCAAATGCTACTCCTTGCTCAGTCATGCATGTGTAGCTGCGTGACGTCAAAATGCGCCGTTCAATATCCAGCCGCGAAGTGGCAGGCAAAAGTAGGTCACTGTGGCAGGAGAGCTAGAGAGGTTTGGACTTGTTGTGACTGCCAGGAGAAAGCACTTGTCTAGCTCAGTGACCCACAGGTGATTTGCTGCCATGTGCATCTGGGTTCTGCTAAGAGACTGAAGTGAGTTTCTTGTTTGGGTCGAAGGCTGCTTGCTTCCAGTCTGTGAAGAGCTACTGCAGCCATGTCACTGCGCTTAGTGTTTTCAGCAAATTAAGAGCTCTTGACTTCCACTCCATGGGCTTCATTTGGAGTCAGACTTGGAAATTATCCTGTCCCTTCCCCACTGAGAAAATAACTCTTTCCCCCTCCCTATGTCCAATACCACCTTTTGGAGGTGTCAGCACTGTGAACCCCTCCGTCTTAGACTCAGGTTGTTCAGGACATATGATTTATTTACGCATATAGACAACACAGTCTCCACAGCCCCTCATTCCAAGGATAAGTGACTAGAAACTCCTGGAATCTCACACCGCTCAGAGATTGGGGTGTCTTGTAACAGTATTAAGAACCTAAGAAGTGTGGGAATGTTTAGGGATGCGGGGGAGGATATATTGTCTAAGATATCCTATCCCAACTTTTCTTTACAAGTTCAACAAAATCAGCAGAGTTAATATTCCCCCTCATTTTTTTTTAAACACCCGCACAGCAGATAGCTTGCTCAGACTCGTTAGAGTCTCTGTAAATATTTCCTGGTATTTTCCCCGTTTAATCCCTCCTAAAATAAGACGCTACGCAGTCTTCTGTAAAGTATAAAACGTTTACTCACAAGTAATCATCTGTTCACACAAAGGTTCCCAGAAGGCAGACTTAAAAGGTTAGAACATAGTTTAAATGTGGTGACTATCTCCTTATGGGAGAAAGCCCCCCTTCTCTTCTCTCGGCCTGGAGCCAAGGTGCATTTCAGTAGTGTTGTTGTTAAGATGGCATCGAGAGAGACAAGAGGAGACAAGATGGTCGCCAGCCTGTGGTTCTTGGTTCTTTCTACTTCAGGAGAGGCCATGCCCATCTCTAGTTGCCCATAGAAAGTTTCGTCTCAGTCCTGGAAAGCAGGAAGTTCCGGCTGGAGGACTGAGATAACCTTCATGTCTACTCTAGCCATGTTGTGTTTGACTGCACCTGATTCTTGCATCCCACAAGAAAAGCCTGTTGGATCTGGCCAATGGCCCCTATGGTCCAGCACCCTCTTCTTACAATGGCCAACAAGATGCCCTTGGGAAACCAGCAAGCAGCACCCTCTCCTCCTGCTGTTTCCAGCACCTAGTTTTCAACTGGTATTCCTCTCCTCCTATTCCCAATGATGTTGCTTGGACTCAATCCCTCCCAAGAGTTCCAACCCTCATGATCCAGGAGCCCTGGGTAATGTCATTCCCAAGCATCTGTCACCCACTGTGAACATTATTACTCAGTGCTGAAGTGTGTGTTAATACAAGCCGGAACTGCTCATACTGGAGGAGTAATGATGTGCTTAAGCGACACCAATAGATTGGATTTCTCATCCATACTTTCTACTTATCCTGTCATGCAAATCACACAGCTATTAAACATTTATTGCTCAATAAAATTCATAAGCTCCCCCCCCGCCCGCCCGCCCGTCTGCAGAAAGACATGGATAATCTTGGTATCTTGCAGGCAGATCATATCCACTTTGCTTCATCCCTCTAAATTCCACCTGAGCCTGGACAAGGTCAGACTCTGGCAGCCTGCTCTAGCTTTCCGTCCTTTTCCCCATGTCAGTGCCTTTGCCTCAACCATTAAGAACCTTTTAAGGATAATCTGCTCACTCATCATATCCATTTGTACATCACCCAGTAACTGCATTATGGTTAAATCAACAGCACTAAAATGCATTGAAGCTTTTTCTTTAAAAGACTTGTAGCAAGCACAGGCTCTGTTCGACTTCCATCAAGGAGCAGCCCTCTTCATGATTACTCTTATTTTCACACTTGTTTTTGCAAGTTTCTATGAATTCACCTTTCTGGAAAAAGGGGGTGAATAAATATCACAAATAACGACAACAAACTTGGCATGCCAATTTCTCAGCTTAATATGCTGGGCTCCTGCAGAGAGCGGGGTAGCCAGTGTGGTGTAGTGGTTAAGAGCTGTAGACTCGTAATCTGGTGAACCAGGTTCGATTCCCCTCTCCTCCACATGCAGCTGCTGGGTGACCTTGGGCTAGTCACACTTCTCTGAAGTCTCTCAGCCTCACTCACCTCACAGAGTGTTTGTTGTGGGGGACGAAGGGAAAGGAGAATGTTAGCCGTTTTGAGACTCCTTCGGGTAGTGATAAAGCGGGATATCAAATCCAAACTCTTCTTCTTCTTCCTCTGTGCCTAACTTGACCCACACAGCAGAACGAGGTGCAAACGAGGCAAGAGAATGCTGAGTGGCCAAATGGACTAGACCAGTTCAGGAAGAATATGCGGCTTTGGAAGGGATTTGCATTTGCCTTGGAAGCAATGCAGAACCGAACGAGATCTCTTTGGTTCAGTACTGACCCATGCCAAATGATGTGCAGAGTAAAAATGGGAAGGATGAGGAAGTGCATGTTTTCATGGAACTGTGGAATTGTAGAGTTAGAAGGGGCAGCCAAGGGTCATCTAGTTCACACCCTGCAATGCAGGACTCCTGCCCACAGCTGCCCCTGGGTGGGCACTGCCCACTTCTATCTATTGTGATAGGAATTTTGAGGTCTTAGATATATGTTAAATGTTCATAAATGTACCAACCAAGCACGTACATAGATCAGCACAGGAAGACCGACCTGGAACCATTTTGATTCCCAAACTGAGCAAATGTTTTCTCTACAAGGTCAAATGAAAATAGAAAAGCCTCCCCATTGTCTTTCCCTTCACAAATCCTGTCTTAAGGGCACATTTAAGATATGAATAGGGTGTGAGGCTGTGACCTGGCTCAGAAACTAAGAATTTATCATTACAAAAGACTGGCCAGGCTCCCCAGGCAATCCAATCAAGTGACCATTAAACAGGTAACCTGGCAGACAGGAGGTAAACAAGTCACTCAGATTTCTGCTGTAGACCGCCTTTTCTGTGATGTAGGTATGATGTATCTGGGGGGTGGTCTTAGGTTACACCCCTTCTGTGATGTATGTATGATGTATGGAGGGGTGATCTTGAGCTCCAGGGCAGGGAATTAGGTAAAGGTAAAGGTACCCCTGCCCGTACGGGCCAGTCTTGACAGACTCTGGGGTTGTGCGCCCATCTCACATAAGAGGCCAGGGGCCAGCGCTGTCCTGAGACACTTCCTTTTTTTTTTTTTAATAATTTTTATTGCATTTTTCACAAAAAAGAACAAAAAAGCGAATTTTCACAAACATTACAAAAAGAAAAATTTTCACAAACATTACAAAAGAAAAAGAAAACATAGACAAAAAAAGAAGAGAAAAAAGGAGATTTTAACATATATATATATATAAAAAAACTCGCTTTCCAATTATAACCTTCAAAACCTTATTTTCCTTACTTCCACCCGCCTCCCGATCTTGTATTCTATGTAATAATTAGTTCAGCAAGCTCAATCTTTGTTCATTTTGATTCTTGATCCCTCCCTTTGTACTCTTATTTAACTCAGTCACTAGAACCCCTTCTTTCCTTTTCAATGTCCTCAACATTCAAAGATTTTACAGTGTTTTTGTAGATAGACTTTAAACTTCTTCCAGTCCTCTTCCACCTGCTCTTCTCCTTGATCTCGAATTCTGCCGGTCATTTCAGCCAGTTCCATATAGTCTATTACTTGCATCTGCCATTCTTCCAGAGTGGGTAGATCTTGTGTCTTCCAATACTTTGCGATGAGTATTCTTGCTGCTGCTGTAGCGTACATAAAGAAAGTTCTATCCTTCTTTGGCACCAATTGGCCGACCATGCCCAGAAGAAAGGCCTCTGGTTTCTTCAAGAAGGTATACTTAAATACCTTTTTCAGTTCATTATATATCATCTCCCAGAAAGCCTTGATCCTTGGGCACGTCCACCAAAGGTGAAAGAATGTCCCTTCAGTTTCTTTGCATTTCCAACATTTATTATCGGGCAAATGGTAGATTTTTGCAAGTTTGACTGGGGTCATGTACCACCTATATATCATTTTCATAATATTCTCTCTTAAGGCATTACATGCCGTGAATTTCATACCGGTGGTCCACAACTGTTCCCAGTCAACAAACATAATGTTATGACCAACGTCTTGTGCCCATTTTATCATAGCAGATTTTACCGTTTCATCCTCAGTATTCCACTTCAACAGCAGGTTATACATTCTCGACAATATCTTAGCATTGGGTTCTAACAATTCTGTTTCCAACTTTGATTTTTCCACCTGGAAACCAATTTTCCTGTCCAAATGATAGGCCTCTCTTATTTGAAAATAATGTAACCAGTCTCGCACCTTATCCTTAAGTTTCTCATAGCTTTGCAATTTCACTTTATCTCCCTCCTGCTCCAGAATTTCCCAATATTTTGGCCAGTTAGATTCCATATTAAGCTTTTTTAAGGCCTTTGCTTCCATAGGTGAGAGCCACCTAGGGGTTTTATTTTCCAATAAATCTTTGTATTTCATCCAGACATTAAACAATGCTTTCCTGACAATATGGTTTTTAAATGTCTTGTACACTTTAGCCTTACCGTACCACAAGTATGCATGCCACCCAAAAACGTTATCATATCCGAGCGCTGTCCTGAGACACTTCCGGGTCACGTGGCCAGCGTGACATCGCTGCTCTGGCAAGCCAGAGCCGCACACGGAAATGCTGTTTACCTTCCCGCTGGTAAGCGGTCCCTATTTATCTACTTGCACCCGGAGGTGCTTTTGAACTGCTAGGTTGGCAGGAGCTGGGACCGAGCAGCGGGAGCGCACCCCGCCGCAGGGATTCGAACCGCCGACCTTTCGATCGGCAAGTCCTAGGCGCTGAGGCTTTAACCCACAGCGCCACCTGCGTCCCTAGGGCAGGGAATTAAAAATGTCTATATAAGGCCTTGTGCACCATTGTTCTTGGTTCCTCCTCCCTCCTGCGTGTGAGGGGAGCACCCTGTTGCAACAGATCAATAAAGATGAAGCTTACTAGCTGCTTTGCTTCTCAATATTCTCTGGTTGGCCTCTGTTATTTTCTCCTACCAATAGGGAACCTACGTAAGGACTCTATATGGGCTCTTGGGTACTCCATAAGGGAAAGGGGGCAGATTTTTGTTTATAACACTATCCATACCCTGCTGGATCAGTTCACAGGGGGCCCACCTAGTCCAGCATCTTGCTCTCCCAATGGCTTCCCAGAGAAACTCTGCCCTCCTGCAGTTCCAAGCAACTGGTTGTTGTTGTTTAGTTGTTTAGTCGTGTCCGACTCTTCGTGACCCCCTGGACCAGAGCACGCCAGGCACTCCTGTCTTCCACTGCCTCCTGCAGTTTGGTCAAACTCATGCTGGTAGCTTTGAGAACACTGTCCAACCATCACGTCCTCTGTCGTCCCCTTCTCCTTGTGCCCTCCATCTTTCCCAACATCAGGGTCTTTTCCAGGGAGTCTTCTCTTCTCATGAGGTGGCCAAAGTATTGGAGCCTCAGCTTCAGGATCTGTCCTTCCAGTGAGGGCTGATTTCCTTCAGAATGGATCGGTTTGATCTTCTTGCAATCCATGGGACTCTCAAGAGTCTCCTCCAGCACCATAATTCAAAAGCATCAATTCTTCGGCGATCAGTCCTGGAAAGCAGTTTGGTCCAGCTCTCACTTCCATACATCACTACTGGGAAAGCCATAGCTTTTACTATATGGGCCTTTGTTGGCAAGGTGATGTCTCTGCTTTTTAAGAAGCTCTCTAGGTTTGTCATTGCTTTTCTCCCAAGAAGCAGGCGTCTTTTAATTTCGTGGTTGCTGTCACCATCTGCAGTGATCATGGAGCCCAAGAAAGTAAAGTCTCTCACTGCCTCCATTTCTTCCCCTTCTATTTGCCAGGAGGTGATGGGTCCAGTGGTCATGATCTTCGTTTTTTTTGATGTTGAGCTTCAAACCATATTTTGCGCTCTCCTCTTTCACCCTCATTAAAAGGTTCTTTAATTCCTCCTCACTTTCTGCCATCAAGGTTGTGTCATCTGCATATCTGAGGTTGTTGATATTTCTTCCGGCCATCTTAATTCCGGCTAGGGATTAATCCAGCCCAGCCTTTCGCATGATGAATTCTGCATATAAGTTAAGTAAGCAGGGAGACAATATACAGCCTTGTTGTAGTCAGAAGCATTACAGCTTCCACCCATAGAGGCAGAGCATAGCCATTGACGCTAGTAGCCATCAATAGCTCCATCATTCCACCACTCCCATTGTTCCTTAGGTTGGCCTGTTGTGGGTCTGTCCAGAGCACACACCTCAGTCTCTCCTCCCCATTTGCCCAGGAACACACACCTCATGCCCCTTCAGTCTTCATTGGGACTCTAAGCACGTTATGATCAGCGCAGCAAGCCCCTGCGGAGCTCATTACCAGAGGCTGGATTCCCTCCTCTAGCTGCGTTGGAATGCCACAAGCTTAATGCTCGCCTCTTCCTGGATAATGCCAACTACCGTCTCTCTGTTTCCCAGTTGTGGGTCTTGCTGGGTTTCCCCTCTTCTTTTCCCTTCCAGCTTGGGACTGTGCAGAGCTGGGAAGTTCATTTTTAAAAAGGAATAAATTTGAGTTCAAGATGCTCCCAAAGGGAAAGGTTCCAGTTCACAGTTGTCCCTTTCCAAACCAAACTAGTTTGGTTCATGTCCAGTGCGCACAGTTCACTTCAAGGTAATCCAAATGATCCTCAGCAAAAAAAAAAGTTTTGTTTTAAGGATTCAGAATGTTACAAGCTGCTGTGCTAAAGTATAAAATAACCAAGTGGAGGCAAAAAAAACATCAAATCAGTGGGATGTGACATGGTTATAGTGGTACCTCGGGTTACATACGCTTCAGGTTAACCCAGAAATAGTACCTCGAGAGGCCCCATTAGCTAAAGTGGTGCTTCAGGTTAAGAACAGTTTCAGGTTAAGAACGGACCTCCGGAACGAATTAAGTTCTTAACCTGAGGTACCACTGTAGTTGTTTCCCTAGCAATTATGTTCTTTAAGCTTAAAGGCCCAAAGAATCTGAAGAGTTTTTTAAAACGTAAGAGAACGAACTTGAAGATGAAGTAGAAATTGCAGGAAGTTCTGTCACCAAATGAACTTAATTCACGTTCAGTTCACCTGCCAATTATGGAAATCCTTCTTGGGGATTTTTGAACCAATGCAGTGAACTTTGCTAAAGCAGACTTGTTCATTTGATTAATTGATTGTGTGAGACGGTAGAGTCTGAAAGAGGAACCAAAGCTAGGGATCAGGACCTTCCTGGGCAGAGGATAGAGAAGGGGTGAGTTTGCGAATAGCCCCTAGCTTATTTCACAAATGTGTGTGTTGCTCCACCCATCAGTGGCACGTGACCACAGAAGGGAAGGGGGCCCTCAGGCTGAAAAACGTCCCCCAACCTTGAAGTGCTGCTCTCTGCCCCCTTGTAATGGCATCTCCCCTCAACACACATGCCAATGGTTCTCTGTGAGCCAATGGGTCAGGCAGACCATGATTTGGCTTTGTGGGTCTGCCGGCATCTGTGGCCAAATGTGCTCTCCTGAGCAGCTGATTAAAAACAAAAAGACAAGTTGCTTCCCTGCATGGCGAGGCCAGTGATCAGAAAAGCCAAGTCAATGTGCCCGAAGCCTTTGGCTCCTTCTGGGTCTTCGCATCAAGACTGCTCCTTTGATTTGGGTGTGAGTATGCAGAGAGCAGAATTTCTGAGCAGGCCCTATTGATCTTTGCCTCCAGCTCACCCAAGGTGGGGTGTGTGGGTGTGTAAAGATTTCTGTGTGCTGTTTGGCTTCTAGGATGTCTACAGTGAGGGATCTGTCTGTCTGTCTGCTGAGCTGCCTCTACCTGCCCCCCCGCCCTTGCCATGAAAAGCGGAGGGGGGAAGTGCATCCTTTCATCCATTATTGATGCCTTGGTGGTCCAACCAGATCTTTTGGGGATGGAGAGTGGGAGGGGAGGGGAGCGAGATTAAAAGGGTCATGTGATCAGGCAGCATGCAATTTTCCTAGAGGCCCAGATATCCGCCTAAGCTAAGAGAGGGCCAATTACTGGATGAAATGCCAGCAGCTACACTTAAGAGGCGAAAACGGTTGAAAAAAAATGAGGAGGAGGAGGAGGGGGACCCAGGGTGGTTGCAGGGCAGCATTTCCCCCCTAAAGCAGGCATCCCATTAACACATTGTGGGGGACTGTGACTCCATTAAGATGGCCTCCCCAGCGATGGGCGATATCAAATGGCTTGTGAAGAAATGGTCATTAATTTTTCATTGCTTGGAAGAGAGGGGAGCTTGGCGGCGGCGGCGGGGGGGATTTTAAAGGCAGAGTAGCCCAGAGCAACAGCTGGGGAGATGCACAGGAACATCCTAGGGACAAGGGGCAAAGCCACTCATCCATCTGGTGTCGAAGGCTGCCCAGCTCCAAGGCTGCCAGATGAGTCTTTCTCGCTTTGTCTGGAGGGGCTCAGAAAGAGCTTCTGACTCTGAAGGGGTTGTGTGTGTGTGTGTGTGTGTGTGTTTGCCGTCTTGCAACCCTTTCAAGAAATGGTTACCTTTATGCCACAACAGCTGCGAGAATATTGCTAGCGAAGAATTGGAAGAAACAAGATTTGCCAACTATCAAAGAATGGCAGATGAAGATGATAGACTATATGGAACTTGCCGAACTGACAGGGAGACTCCGAGACCAGAGAGAAGAGACGGTGGAAGAAGACTGGAAGAAGTTTAAGGAATATTTGAAAAAATATGTTAATATTTAAATCTTAGAATAGCTTTGGAAGTGGATATAGGCGGTAGGGTTAGAAGTAGAAGATAGTGTATTTTATAAGTGATAAAATGTGAAGTTTTTTATGGTTAAAGTAAGTGGGGGGGGGAGATGGTTAGAAATTATGATATATGTAAACTGCTAAAGATGAAGTAAAATGAAAATCAGATAGGTGGGACTTTGGGAAGCCCACTTAACAATGTTTAGAAAAATAAGGATATGACAAGAATTTGTTTGTATTGTTTGTCTTTTCTGTTTGTGTTTTTTATTTGTGTTATAAAATGAATAAAAAAATTTGAAAAAAAGAAGAAGAAATGGTTACATCCACTGTGGTCTTTGCTTGAGATTCAGAAGGGGGTGAGAATGCCAAGGCCTTCATTTGATCAGCAGATAGAAAACATATGAATTTGAGTCCAACCAATCGGCTGCATTTCAATTCAGCTGTTGGTTTGGGAAATGAAAATTAAGTACGTTGGCATTAAAACAGTGAACTGTACCAATTCTTCCCTGGTTCCTAGACTCAGGTTCTCGGGCTCAGGAGGCAGGACCAGAGCCAGACCCTATGCAGGGCAGGTTCAATATATTCCCAGGTGCGCACGCCACTAATTTAGCACTTCAGTGCAACACCAATCAGACACACCCCTAGGAATTATGGGAGTCTGGTTCATTCCATGCTTGTGGTGGGTGGGGTACAGCATGACCTTTCTGTATTGGACTTCTTTCTCTGCACTGCTTCAAGGAAAGCTAAATTTCATGGATATATAATTTCATGCAGTCAATCGCTATCATTTTTTTTTTTTATAAAATTTTTATTGAGTTTTCACATTTTATAAACACAGACACACACACACAGACAAAGACAACACATATAAAGTTTCATATCCTTACTTTCCTAACCCCAGTTCTTGACTTCCCCCCACCCCCCTTCATACATCCTAATTCAATTAAATTAGCTCAGCAAGTTCATATTTCTCATCCTTTACATATTATTATTATATATATTTTTTTTTTAAGAAATACTTAATTCTTATTACTTGGCCAAATTTTACTTATCCAATTTTCTTATAAATATTAAATCCTTTTCTAAGGTCGACTCGAATTCCTTCCACGAATTTCCCTTTTATCTTAAAAATAGGTCATAATAATCAAACACAAAGGTCATAAACGTATTTTTAAAAATTCTTTCCCCCCCCCCCCCCCGCCCCGGTTTCTGTCCCTTCCCAATGTCCCCATGTCCACAAAAACAGTTTTTAGCCTGGATTCCTCACATCTGAGGCCTTTAAATCTCTGTCAGTCTCTCTCTGCCGATTTTGTTGGTAGCCCTCTTTGTTGGTCCCAGTCAATGGCTATCAATGGCTGCTGGCTATGGTGGCTCTGCTCTGTCTCCCCAGCTGGAGCCAGTAATGTTTCTGAATCCCAGTTGCTGGTAACCACAGGAAGGGAGTGTTGGTCATGTGCTCAAATCCTGCTTGCTGGCTCCCTTTTGGCGCAGCTGGCTGGCCACTGTGAGAAAGCCACTTCCGCCCTGCAGAGGAGGTGGGGTTGCGGGCTGCACGCCCCCGCGCGATTGGGGGAATCTCCGGCCATGTCACCCCCTGGCCAGCCAATCGGCTGGCTCTGGGGGCGTGGCCTGCCCTATTTAAACCAGGACGCAGCCGGGGATCTCCCTCTTTGCCGCCTGCCAGCTGTTCCTGTTTTTCCCACCCTCCTGCCCTATAAGGTTTTCGTTCCTTGACCTTGCTATGGACCTCGGTTGGTCGCCGTTGAGGGGCCTGGTAGGAATTTTTTCCACTTGGAAAATTGGCACCAGCCACTTGGTTTTCACCTACCTCGTAGCAAATCGTCACAACTTTCTTGGTATTGGCGATTAGGCATTGGTATTGATTTGTAGATGGAAGGGGGAGGAAGCGCCATCACCTGCCCCGCATATTGAAGGGTAGTCTGGTAAAGGAATTCTGGGGGGTGTGGCCCTGTCTGAAGCCTAGGGAGGTGAGGGCCTAACGCACGCCCCCTATCGGTGACCCCGAGGGAGTTCCTAGTTGATGTGCATCAGCAGGACTCCCCCTACTGGTGGTTAACCCTTCCCGGACTTCAAGCGGACGGGCTGAAGCTGGATATAGTCTGTTAGGACCAATGCCTAAGCCAACACCACTCTTCACCTGTAACCAATAAAGTTGTGGCCTTATTTAGCCCATTAACCTTCATAATTGTGTTATGTATCTTTATTTCCATGGGGGGCAGGGGAATGGGACTCGCCACGCAACAGGATGCCGAACTAGTTGGGCCATCGGCCTGATCCAGCAGGGCTCTTCCTATGTTCTTATAATTTCTCATCTGCTCTGGCCGTATTTGCTACTTTTTAAAAAAGAAGAAGAAAGAGATTGCCTTAGATTTTGCACAGAATAAACAGCATAAATGGATAATTATGGAACACTATATAAATGCTGAGAACTTGCTAATTAGCACTCTGGTTCCTGCTCATGGTGCCGTCTGTGAATGCTCCTTGATGGGGGTTCTTAACCCTTCCTCTCCCTTCCCCGCCTCTCTCTCCCCAAGTACCTTCTTCCCCTCTTCATCATTCCTTCAGGGAATTAGTTCTTTGGTGTGTGATAATAGGCGCTCATATAAATAGATAGCAAAGACCTTGGTAATGATGGCTGTTTCCAAGGAACACTGCGGCAAGAGGGAAGTGTAAATAATGGTGTTGATTAGCTGGATCAATACAAGCCCAAAATTAAAACGCGGTCATGGCAAGCCTCTGAAAGCAGTTAAAACGTGTCTGTTTCCCAGAAGGGACAGAATGATAAATTCCCCATTATGTACATACTAGCAGTGATGGCATTCTAAGATAGAGAAGGAACATGCCACGTCATAGAACAGGATTGTTTTCTTGGTGGTGGTTTTAACTAAGGTGTATTTATAATTATTTGTGCATTTCAACAATGTGGCAGAAATGGCTTTTGTAAAATGCTTTGAAGCTTACTTGGGGAGGGGTCATTTTGCTATGTTCTCTCTCTCTCTCTCTCTCTCTCTCTCTCTCTCTCTCTCTCTTATGTTTGTGTGTGTCAAATTCTCCAACTGTTCCGGCCAGTTTTCCTGTTTCCAGTTTTACATGTTTTTTTTCAGAAAGAAGCCCCGTCATATTGAATTGGGCTTGCTACTTATAACTGTGTTCAGGATGGCAGGTAGCTTTTGTGAGAAGGTAGTTTTCCCTTTAAGAAATATCACACACACACACACACACACACACACACACACACACACACACACACACAGCTTAAATAAGTCACATTTCCTCTTTCTCTCATTCTCATTTGGCCTTTTCTTCAAGTTTAGAGCAGCTTCCATGCACCAGGCAAGTCTTTAGCCTTGACACTTGAAAATGTGGCTGCTCTCCAGTTTCAATCTGGTTTCCCTGGAAACCCCAGAGTCGCCTGCTACTTAGCTGTTTGTGGGAAGCCAGAGTTAAACCATGAGCAGAGGTGGCTGGTACCAAGTGGGAGTGCTAGGGAGCAAGGCAAGGAGGCCAACAGTACATGGACAGAGCAAACTCAGCTAGTTTAGTCCCCCTCCTCTCCCTCCTTGCTGAGCTCTAAGAGGCAACACTGAGACTAAGAGGAGGAAGCCAATAGGCATAGAATCATGGAATCATCTAGTCCAACATCCTGCAAAGGAAGAATCTCAACTAAAGAATCCATGACAGATGGCCATCGAACCTTTGCTGCATCACACTGACTCTAGATCCTCTGCACATGTACTACTGACAAGCCAGGTGTCCCCCATCTTACACTGGTGTAACTGGCTTTTCCTGCATAAGTGCAGAACCTGAAATTTGTCCCTATTGAAATTCATGTCGTTACTTTGGGCCCAGTTCTCCAGTCTGTTAAGA
The DNA here is from genome assembly GCF_951804945.1 of Podarcis cretensis. Lineage (NCBI taxonomy): Eukaryota > Metazoa > Chordata > Lepidosauria > Squamata > Lacertidae > Podarcis > Podarcis cretensis. The sequence goes on from NC_137178.1 coordinate 74,552,511, forward strand.
TCATATTGAATCTCGATTCTGTCTTCTGTGACATTAGCTACCCCTTCCAGTTTGGTGCAGACCCTCCCAGTGTCCCTATTTTCCAGGGGTGTCCCTAATTTAGAGAAGCCGCCCAAGTTTCTGATTTGATCCTGGAGTGTCCCACTTTTCCTTAGGATGTCCCTATTTTCATTGGAGAAACGTTGGAGGGTATGGAGTTATCCGACCCCTGAGCCATCTGAAGGCAATCCTGTATACGAAAGTTTTTTAAAAAATGTTTAATGTTTTATTATGTTTTTATATATGTTGGAAGCCGCTCAGAGTAGCTGGGGCAACCCCAGTAAGATGTGTGGGGTATAAATAGTAAAATTATCATTATGGATTGGGCCGTCCCTATTTTCATCAGAGAAATGTGGGAGGGTATGTTGGTGTCATTACGAAGGTGAGGGCGAATTTGTCTGGATGGCTGGAAGGAAGCTATGGTTGAGAGGTGACCCTCTTGGCATATGACCTTTAAGACCTTGTCCTGCTCTGTCCCAGTTCCCAGGCTGGCCAGTTTGGTCACGTAGCAACGAAATGGATTATCAAGCCAGGCCCTCCTGAGAGTCCATGGCAGGAGGAAGCGAATAAAGCAGACTTTCAAACACCCTTTCAGTTCTGATTTCATTAAGAAGGCTTATGCGTCCTGAGTCAGAAAAGAGCCTCTGTTTGCTGTTCCAAGGCCTCCCAGATTTAGTGGCCTGGTATTTGTGATTAAAAGGATTATGTTGCCGCTTTGCAATGGGTTGTATAAGATCCAGTGTGGTACCTAGATTTGTGCCATGACTAGTGGAAGGTGTTTGAAAGCATATAAAGTTGTAGTCAATGCTAGTCCTACGCCTTGAAATGTGTGAACCAAAGGCTTTCAGTCCTGACAACAGAGCACTTTGCAGCTCAGAGCGAAGGTCTGAACCTGGGAATACACTGATCTGTAATGCAGTCTTGGGGCCACTGCGCAGCATTCTTTCTCTGAAAGCCGAAGTCCGCCTTGATCCGTGATGGTTTGCTCAGCATCAGCCACCCAGTTGTTAGGGGCCAGTGTGGTGTAATGGGTAGAGTCTTGGACTATGACCTGGCAGATGAGGCTTTGAATAGTGCTCAGTGGGTGACCTTGAGTCAACCACTACCTTCTCTCAATCTCACCTACCTCACAGGATTGCTGTGGGGATTAAATGAGGCGGGGGAGATCCATGCATACCACATCAAGCTCCTTTGAGAAAAAAGGTGGTCAATGCAATAAGTGAACAAACCCAGCTTTGAAGTCACGACTCCTTCTCTTTTGTTTCTCCCAGAAAAACCACCTCGGATGAAGACAGCAAGCAGCCAGCCCAGGGCGTGACTCACGTGGCTGCCCAGCCAACCCACAGACCGATCTGGGAGGAGACAGTGACTGTGGAAATGAACAAGGAGAAGGCAGGAGAAGAAGGTGTGCAGTGCAGGAAAGGGCCACGAGGCGCTCTCCTCTTGGGGGTGGAAGGCCCTCTAACGTGGTAGCTTAGGCCCAGGCTACAATTAGGCCCTCTGCTACAATTTAGCAGAGTAACATTCCCCCTTTTTAAACTTGCAGCGGATGCGTTTGCTTAGGCTCGCTAAAGCCTCTATAATAACTGTCCTGGTATTTCCCCCATATTCCCTCATAAAAGATAAGACACGACACAGTCTTCTACAGTATAAAAAGGTTTACTCACATATCATTCTGTTCACAATCAGATCCCAGAAGGCAGACTTAGCTTAGAAAAGTAACATGCACCTGGAAACTATCTCATAAGGAGACAGTCCCTTGGTCCTCTCTTGGCTGGAAGCCAAGAGGGCATCTTTGGCTAAGCAGATGTTGCTTCTTTGATGCATGTAGTCAAAAAGAGAGAGATGGCTGCCCTGCCCTGTACTTTTGTCATTACCTGCACAGGTGAGGCCATGCCCACCTCTAGTCACATGCAGAGGAAGTCTGTCCCAGCCCAGAAGAAAACAGAAAGTTTACCTGCTGGCTGGACAAACATTCCTCCCCATGTGTAAACATGTTCACTCTAGCAATGTTGTACTTGACTGATCTTGTGTTTCACATCCCGCACTTTTTACTGCTGATTCATCATTTATCTTCTATCAATGTGGACGTTGATGCATATTCTACCACACAGGGCTGTGCATGGCTAACAGAAAAGCTACTGCATGCCAAAACACACCCTGATGCTCCTAGCAGCACACACCAGAGCAGAGGCAACAGACCTCTGGCCCACAGGCTGTTCAGCCCCTCAGGCCTCCCCAGTTTGGTCCATGAGGCCATTTCAGCCAAGCCACGTATATGAAGCCAGGCAAAGGCAGGGCTAAAAGGGGCTTTGCAGGCACAACACATTGGCTGGGTCTGCAAAGCCCCTTGCCCAGCACTTCCCAACCACCAGGCCCAAATCAGCTGTGGTGCCTGCATTGCAGTTTGTGGATTCTATGATTCTGAGTGCCTTTGGAAAGAAAGAAAAGGTTCCACTTTTTTTTGCAATCTCTCTTATTACAAATTTTGAATTAAAAACAGAGAACAATAAAAGGGTATCCATAGGTTCTGAGAAAAGACATTCAGTACGATGACATTGTCAATATTATCCAAGCAGAGGTTCAGACAGAAAGCAATCTATCCAGAAAAAATATGGTGTCTGTGTCCCATTTCTTCCTTTCTCAAGAGCATAACAAATTAACAGGTGCAAAAAGCACTCACTCTTAGAAGGAAGCAGTTTCTATTCAAAGTGTGTTGTTGAATGCAAACTCAGTTCTCTGTAGACACTAGAGTAAGAATTGCACTGAACACAGTCGCCTCACCTTCAGCCTCTACAGGCCCCACTTCCTATTAACACCAGCTTCTGAGATTTCCCTGGCATCAAATCTTGTTGTTTCACACTGGAGAAAGATGGCGGCATGAGCATTGTGCTAGAGGCACTCCAGCTGTAAGCGTGGGTGAAAAGGTAGCGCCTTAAAAGCCTGCTGAGCTTGTTTGACAAAAATGAGCATGTGGGAATGGAGAGTGTGACCTTCCAGATACTGCCAGACTCCCGCTGGCCCCTAGCTAGCATGACTAGTGGTTATGGATGATGAGTACTGGAGTTGCATAGGGCTAGAGCCCTGCTTGATCAAAAAGGAAAGCGGAGATCTTTTGGGTATTGAATCCTTCAGCTGACACAGAATTGCACGCACCCACGCACACTCACACACAGAGAGGAAGACAGAGACAGTCATTGCCCAGCTCAATTATCTATCTGATGGGGAAATGATTGTTGATAATTTTTACATTTTTCCAAGGCAGTGGCCATGTGCCCTGGTGACTTTATCTTGATCGTTCCAAGCTGAGCAATGTTATGTGGGCAATTGTAGCAATGCTAATGGCATTAGCGCCCGCAATTAGATTAATGCCAGACTCTGGCGAAACAAAGCCAGTGGCAGCCAGACAACCCACTCCTCCTAATTCCATTACAGCTGTTGCTTAAGTGAAATAAAGCAGCGCTTGATGTACTCCTCTACCTAACCTAGCCTGGAATGATTGAGAGAGACAAGAGTCTGTATTCTTTCAGGGTCAGACCCTTAAATGGTGCAAATCAAATTCAGATGAGCCGTTCATTTACACAAGCCGGTGTGTGTGTGTGTGTATGTATGTGTGTGTGTGTGTGTGTGTGTGTGTGTGTGTGTATGGGGGGGGGGGGAGAGAAGCTGGCTGTGTGCATACTTTTTGTCTTGCAGCCTCAGTCTCCATCTGTCCACTGGCATAAGTAAGTCAGTTCAGTCCATTGACTGAGGACTGATTCAGACGATGCTTTTAAAGGGCGAAACAATGTCGGTTGGAACTGATGAAGGGCACTTGATGACTCCATCATGTAGCCAGGTAACCAGCCAGTCTATGACCAAACTGAAGGAGTGCATTAATTGAAGTACTGTAGATGGTGCTGTCAGTCTTGTTGGGCGTTCTGGTCCAAGATGGTGCAACTTGCCTGAACTATTGGCTGTGGACTGTTGCTGGACTTTGCCGGTGGATCATGTTTTGGACCTAGACTGATGATTTGCGAGTAACCTGGGCTTATATGGACAGCACTAGTACTGGAACCCTGCTCTTGTTGGTGAGTGTTTTAGCAAGAGGCTTATACTTAGAACCAGGGACGCAGGTGGTGCTGTGGGTTAAAGCCTCAGCGCCTAGGGCTTGCTGATCGAAAGGTCGGCGGTTCGAATCCCTGCGGCGGGGTGCACTCCCGCTGCTCGGTCCCAGCGCCTGCCAACCTAGCAGTTCGAAAGCACCTCCGGGTGCAAGTAGATAAATAGGGACCGCTTACCAGCGGGAAGGTAAACGGCGTTTCCGTGTGCGGCTCTGGCTCGCCAGATGCAGCTTTGTCACGCTGGCCACGTGACCCGGAAGTGTCTCCGGACAGCGCTGGCCCCTGGCCTCTTAAGTGAGATGGGCGCACAAGCCCAGAGTCTGTCAAGACTGGCCCGTACGGGCAGGGGTACCTTTACCTTTACCTATACTTAGAACCACAGAATCTACAGAATTGTAGAGTTGGAAGGGACCCTGAGGGTCATCTAGTCCAACCCCCTGCAGTGCAGGAATCACAGCTAAATAATCCCTGACAGATGGCCATCCAGCCTCTACTTAGAAACCTCGAAGGAAGGAGAGCCCACCTGCTTTTACCCTCAGAAATTTCTTCCTAACAAGAGAGAGTACAGTATTTGTAACAAAGGGGATGACTTACTTGAGGTGTATGTGGAAATCCTAGCAGTGGGATTCTCTGAAAATAGCAAGCCCCTGGTGAAGGGGGGTGTGTGTGTGTGTGTGTGTGTGTGTGTGTGAGAGAGAGAGAGAGAGAGAGAGAGAGAGAGAGAGAGAGAGAGAGAGAGAGATTTCAGTTTAGCCCTAAACCAGGCATAGCCAAACTTGGCCCTCCAGATGTTTTGGGACTACAGTGGTACCTCAGGTTAAGAACTTAATTCATTCTGGAGGTCCATTCTTAACCTGAAACTGTTCTTAACCTGAAGCACCACTTTAGCTAATGGGGGCCTCCCGCTGCTGCCGGGCCGCCAGAGCGCGATTTCTGTTCTCATCCTGAAGCAAAGTTCTTAACCTGAAGCACTATTTCTGGGTTAGCAGAGTCTGTTTTTTTTTAAAAAAAAAAATATTTATTACTTTAAAACACTACAAAAAAGGAAAGAAAAAAGAAAAAAGACAAAAAGACAAAAAAGACAATACAATACAATATAAAAACATTACACAACACTAACACAATAATCTAAACAAAACAAAACAAAAACAATTTAACATACATCATACAATTTCAATGTCATATCTTTCCTTTACTTGTTTCAACGACCTCCTCACACCTCCCTTTTCGTATTCTACTTCTGTTAATTGTTTCAGCAATTCCTTTCCATCTTTCTCTGTTTTCTGTCCTATATTTATCTTAACATATTCTAACCTTATTTTTCCCTAATACTCTAATAGTCTATCTATACTTAATTCCTTATAACATTTCTACTAAAGCCATATAACTTCATTCCAACATTTTTCCAACATTCGTCAATTTTACAATATTTCTATAAATAGTCTTTAAACTTTTTCCAATCTTTTTCCACCGTCTCTTCTCCCTGGTCTCGGATTCTGCCAGTCATTTCCGCCAATTCCATATAGTTCATCAACCTGGTAATCTTCTGTCCGATGCTCTTAACTCTTTTCCAAGTCCCTTCTGCAAGTCTTCTTCGTATTTATACATGCACTTTACTTTGTCTTCAACTGATCTTATTTTTATTTTCCTTCCTTTGAGGCTGAAGAGTAGATCTCGGGGAAACTCCCACCTAGAGATGATTTTGTTCCTTCTCAACAGGGCAACCAAATCTCCGTAGTTAAACCCAAAATCCAAAAGATATTTCGGGACGTCTTTCAAAATTTCCACTATTGACTGTTGTTCTTCTAGGTTCTTCTGGTAGTTCCAACAGTCTCTTATTTTTTTCTTTCTCTTTTTCCCCTCCTCTTCCAAGTCTGAAGGCCCTCACAATTTTAATCTCTTCTTGACCCAAGTCCAAGTCCCAAAAATCAGCAAAATCCTGCGTGATGAAATCCATCAAACTCTCCTTCTCCAGTTCAAGTAGGGCTCTAATCCTCAAAATCTGATTTTCTTTAAATTCAGTCATAGAAGGCATTGACTTATGATCATCAAATTGCATCTGTAAGGCTGGGACTCTCTCTCTCTCTCCAACTGTGTTACTTTAGGTTCAACGGCAACAACTTTCTCCCTAGCCTTCTCCGCAGTTTGCCATGTCAAAGTAGATTCCTGTATCAATTTCTGAATAGTTTGTGTATTGATGTTCACTTTTTGTCCCAAATTATCAATTTTGGTAGTTACCACATCCACCTTCTTGTTAAGCTGTTCCAGTGAGTTACTTATCTTACTTAATGCGACCGCTAAGGCCTCTTCTATCGACATTCTTAACCGATTCAAGGTCAGTCCCAGAGTCTCACAGCTTTTTATCTTGCAGCTGGAAATTCCCCCAGATCAGCTCTTGTAACAGTTTCAAAAGCTTCCTCTAGAGGGGAACAGTTTCTATTTGTATTAGTCCTTTTAGACACAGTTCAAACAATAAAGTTAGTTTCAGTTTTCAGTTACTTTTACTCCTTTTTAAACGCATACGGAGACATTGGAAACAATGTATTTCTCTTATTTAACTAACTGTCAGTGAACGTTCTAGTCACGGTCAATGAGCATTCCAAAAGACGTCAGTCTTACTAGCAGCCCGTTTCCAGGTTCGGAGCGGTGGTATTTTAACTTCCTTCACTCTCTCCTGCAAGCATATACAATCCAAAACTTCCCCCCTCTTCTCCTGTTTCCAAGGGGGATTTAATATTTTTCACTGATGGAAATTTAGTCCTTCACAGTAGGCTTTCCAAGACTTTAGCTTGCAGCCTCTTTGCTTCAGTCTATTTACAAAAGGGGAAGGCGGACTTCCTGTTTTGAACCTCCCCGTTTCGTGCCAAATTAAGACGTTTAAAAATCCAATTCTTCACTCTACTCACGGGTAGTTGCTTTAAGATCAAATTGTCCACAGGAAAAAGTCAGCGCTCTCCGGCAACAGCTATGCGGCTTCGCTCCGTGGAAAAAGCAATCAATTCGAAGCACCGTGCCGCTCACCCCATGTCGCTCCAGATCCCCGAAACCGGGTTTCCCCGCGAGTAGGGGAGGCGCAAAAGGTGCCAGCTGAATCCCACGTTCACAGGCTTCACCCGCCTGTGATTTTTAGTGGGTCTCCGCCTTCGCCGTGGCGGCCAGACCCGGATTTCCACGAAGCAAATTTCTCCTGATCAGAGGAATTCCGCCATTACCGGAGGCGCCAACCCGGAAGTCTCCTGGGTTAGCAGAGTCTGTAACCTGAAGTGTCTGTAACCTGAAGCATCTGTAACCCGAGGTACCACTGTACAATTCCCAGCATCCCTGACCACTGGTCCTGTTAGCTAGGAATGATGGGAGTTGTAGTTCCAAAACATCTGGAGGGCCAAGTTTGGCCATGCCTGCCCTAAACCAAGCCATTTCAAAACAAAGAAACTCCCCAAAGGCTTGTTTCTCTTTCAGGGCAACTTGAAAGCATTCTGCTCTCTGAGGCAGAGCTGCAAATGGTGACCCCACCCATCCACCCCAGGAGCCACCAATGTTTTGGGGCCAGTTGGCACATTTGTAATCTTGAGAGTGCGCCCTGGGCACCAGTCAAAAACATGTCTGCCACAGGGACACAGCATTACACTGAATGCCTGCAGCATCTAAAAGCACAGAACTGTGAAACAGTGTGAGCATGCTCTGCTCACTCATATAAAGAGGCATTTTGCCCCTCTTCTCTGTCCAGAATGGATGGGATGATGAGTGTGCAATCTTGGCATCCAGGGGTGTTTAAGTGGGGCCGGGGTGTTCAATACAGGAGAGGCTGATCCTCTGCCAACTAGACCTGAGCTTGAAGGGCAAACATCTCTTGTGCATGGCGGATTTTGGCAGGGATATTTATGTAGACTATTTGCAGCAGGTGCCCTGGGAGGTCCTGGGGAGCGCACTAGTGACCCCTGACACACAGCATCCAAGGCTAGTCAAGTGACTTTTGCCGCCTGATGCAGAAAATTCCACAAGCACCTCCCACCCCCTCTCTAGCTGGAAAAGCAGCAGCAATTATGATGAATTTAAAAGCCATTGGGTGACCTTTTATGATGCCTGAAATCAGTAAGCTGAGGTGGCTGCCTCATTCGCTTGATTGGGCCTTTACAGCAACGCGGGCTTTGTGGGATTCATTGTATTCTTTTGCAAAGGCGACCTTGGCAAAGCAGAAGTGGAATTATTCTGCGGTACAGAGAGGCTCTGTCCCTGGGCCAAGGGCAAGAGTGGGTGAGGGGCCCAGCAGAGTCACAATAATCCCCCGCCCCGTGCCCTTTGACACAAGTGTAATAACCATAGTGGGCAGCCAACATCCCCGCAATTTTCTGGAGTGTGGCTGAAGTCAGGGAGCAGCTTAAGTCTGCCGTGCATCAAGATGAGAAGAACAGAGATGGGAGCGATGTGAAAGAGAGGGGGGAGAGTGTGGTGGGCAGGTTTGTTGGCAGATCATCAGCGGCTGATCAGAGGTCTATTCAGGTGCTGTTGCTTTGGTGATTCCCCCGCACCCTCCCCTCACTGATGGGGTCACACCGAAAGCAAGCTGCTGTTATTGAAGAAGGATCTGCAGCTGGAATCTTCCTTTGTCAAGCCTCCTGTGACCAGAGCGACTTGAGGTACAAGAGATAATGAAGAGGGATGGGGATGAGACATGTTTGCCTCATGGAGACCATATTGAGGGAGGCACCAGAGCAACAGCTTTATCCTGACTTCAGACCAACAGCAGAGCCAGTGACTTCTAAATTGTCATTTAAAACAGACAGGAGGTTGCTGCCCCAACGCAGCAAGCTCCTCTTCCTCCCTAAAAAATAAATAAATCAGAATCTCCCCAAATTTCACTTCCTGTTCTTGCCCCTCCCCCCCCCAAAAAAAACCACACAAAAATTGGGATAACCTGTGATTTTGGATTACTGTGTACAGTTTTGGTTGCCTCACCTAAAAAGGATACTGCAGAATTGGAGAAGTTTCAGAATAGGGCAACCAAGGGGGTGGAGTGACTCCCCTATGAAAAAAAAAAGGTTGCAGAGTTTGGGACTTTTTAGTTCAGAGAAAAGGCAAATAAGAGGCAACAGGATAGAGGTTTATAAAATTATTTTTTAAAAAAAATCCAGAGCACGGAGAAAGTGGATAGAGAATAGTTGTCCCTCTCTCCTAACTCTAGAACTCATGGACAGCCAAGGAGGCTGAATGTTGGAAAATTCAGGACAGATTAAAGAGATTACTTTTCTTAAACCATGGAACTGGCTCTCAGAGGAGTCAGGGTTGGCCACCTATGGATGGCTTTAAAAGAGGATTAGACACATTCCTGGGAGAGGTCTGTCGATGGCTCCTAGCCAGGCTGGCTCTGTTCTGTCTCCACAGTTGGAGGCAGCAATGCTTCTGAATGCCAGATGTTGGAAACAGCTGGAAGGGGAGAGGAATCTTGTGACTGGGTCTTGCTTACTGGCATCTCTATAGGCAACTGCTCAGCCACTGTGAAAACAGGATGCTGGACTACGTGGTCCACTGGCCTGATCCAGCAGGCTCTTCTTGGGTTCTTATGCTCTTATTTTATGGGGGTTTGGGTCAACTGAGGACTACTGGCCATTTCCTACACAATGAAGGTACTTAACAAATAAGTCAAACGGTCCCTTCAAGAAAAATACAGCCTGCTTATTCTCCTGTTGTTCTATTTTTGGTGGTCAGCACTGATTATTTCTATTCTTTGTGCCCTTTATTTAGAAGGTTCCTTCTCTGTTTGTGGATTTCATGTTCTGCTTTAGCAGGGCAAGATTAGCACATTATCAAGGTTCCCCTCCTTCCCCCAACAACAAAAAGTGTGGATTGTGGGGTAGATGGAGGAGAAAACAGATAAGGTTTCATGGTGGGGTCAGTCTATCTAATTGCAATGGGACCACACTTTGCTGTACTGATGAGCCATGTGTATCTTAAGCAACAAGGCACCAACATTTACAGCACCTCCAAACAGCAATATACTACAGTTCAGCACCAAGGACAGCAGCAGTGACAACTGGGTGCCCCTGAGGATTTTAGGGCATTTTCACAAGCAACGCAAAGAATAACAAGCCAGTGAAAGAGGGCTATTTTTAATCACATGAGCCTTTTGCTCAAAGCTTGTTGATTTTAGTTTAGAAATGTGGGAAATTCACGCCAACATTTTGTGGGAGGCGAGGGTTGCAAATCAGAGCAGGGTTGTGTAAACAAATGACTGGCCTCAATTCACACACTCAATTCACAAAGCCATATTTTGCAGCAAGCCTTGTTGAGTGCTCATGAAAAGAGTTAAGTGAACTGCCTCCCATTGCCCACCCTCACACCTTAGTCCTTCATCACTTTGAACACCTAGACTAATAATAATAATAATAATAATAATAATAATAATAATAATAATAATTTATTTATACCCCGCCCATCTGGCTGGGTTTCCCCCGCCACTCTGGGCGGCTTCCAACAGAACACTAAAAATAACCTATTAAACATTAAAAGCTTCCCTAAACAGGGCTGCCTTCAGATGTCTTCTAAAAGTTTGGTAGTTATTTTTCTCTTTGACATCTGGTGGGAGGGTGTTCCACAGGGCGGGTGCCACTACCGAGAAGGCCCTCTGCCTGGTTCCCTGTAACTTGGTTTCTCGTAGCGAGGGAACTGCCAGAAGGCCCTTGGCGCTAGACCTCAGTGTCTGGTCGGAACGATGGAGGTGGAGACGCTCCTTCAGGTGAAGAACTTCCCACCTCCCCCTTCTCCCAATTTCACCTGGTGGTGAAACAGGAATAGGAGTGGGGGCACCAGCCAGTTCTCTCTCCCCCACCCCATTTCTCCCTTGCACTGCTTGCATGCCTAGGAGAAAGCTGTCATAGTAGCATCCTGGGTGCAACAAGCCTCAGGGATCACTAAGTTCAACATTCATCCATTCATTCATTCATTTTAGATTAGGGGAGACCCCCCCACTAAACCCTAGAAATTAATAAAAGGTAGGATTTTGATTATTTGGAGTACTGAAAGAAAGATTGTGTCATAGTCCTGTGCTGTCACCCATGGCAGAGCTCAGTGGAGGGAAAAGCCAGCCAACCAGTTGAGTCTCAAGGGGGTACTTGCCTGGAGGCAGAGTCTGCATACAAGGTCCAGTCCAGTCCTAAGGTCAGGACTATCTCAGTTCACATAGTCAGACGATCTGTGGGTAAAGCTGAGGGTCCATGGTCACGAGAAGCAAGAAGCTGCAAGGTCTGGTCAGGAACGAAGAATGTTGTTTCCAGCAACTGACTGAGGCTGGAGACCCTGCTTAAGAAAGCTGGAGCCAGCTGGTTCTTATCAGGAGCAAGAAGGCTGATCAGGCTCCTTCAGGCTGCTGCTCAGCAGGTGAAGCTGACTCCTGGCCCATGACAGATTGGAGGCCAGTGGAAAAATACAGACTCGGCTTCCTTTCCAAGCCAGGGCTTCACCTGGGATAGAGGCATTGACCTGACAAAAGGTGTTGATGGTCCATCTAAGAGGAATCTTGGGCCTGGGCAGAAAGAGGTTGCCATAGTCATGGGGTGTGGGTTAGAAGTGACAGGAAGAGAGAGACTTTAGAGCAAGGTGTGCTGGGAGGAAGAAAGGGGAGAAGAAAGACTGGGATCCATCTTGGGCAGGCTGGCTGAAGGGAGGCTGGGAGAGAGACCTTGGACTACAGGGCTGCACTGCTGTGGGGAACAAGTCCCTCTTGAAATGACCCTGCTGTAAGATCCGGACTCCCTCCATGCAGACAGAAGGTATAAATAGATGACTTAACCATATTCCTTAAAACTATGGCAGTCTTCACTGTATCTCAATTCTCCAGAGCAACACAGACCCCATATGAGTGCCTGGCATCCCAGCCCCCCACCCTGGGATCTTGCTACTGCTCGACAGTGAGTGGGGATGGTGCCCAACTTTTGTAACAATATTTATATCCTATCTTTTCTCCAAGGAACTCAAGGTGGCATACACACCTCCCTCACCATTGTATACTCACAACAACCCTGTGAGGTAGTTTAGGCAACGAGACTGTGACTGTCCCTCCCTGGGAAAACTTTCCAGGCTTTTTTTCATAGCATATGTTGGATCTCTGGATGCTGAAGATGCAGATCTACCCCCATTCTTTGCAAGGAAGTTTGTGGAATAGCCTTGTCCAACCTCGCAGGGTCAGGTTTTGTGAACTATAAAACAATGGAAATTAGAACTGTGTCCAGTTCTGGGCACCACAGTTCAAGAAGGACACTGACAAACTGGAACGTGTCCAGAGGAGGGCAACCAAAATGGTCAAAGGCCTGGAAACGATGCCTTATGAGGAACGGCTAAGGGAGCTGGGCATGTTTAGCCTGGAGAAGAGGAGGTTAAGGGGTGATATGATAGTCATGTTCAAATATATAAAAGGATGTCACATAGAGGAGGGAGAAAGGTTGTTTTCTGCTGCTCCAGAGAAGCAGACACGGAGAAATGGTTCCAAACTACAAGAAAGAAGATTCCACCTAAACATTAGGAAGAACTTCCTGACAGTAAGAGCTGTTTGACAGTGGAATTTGCTGCCAAGGAGTGTGGTGGAGTCTCCTTCTTTGGAGGTCTTTAAGCAGAGGCTTGACAGCCATATGTCAGGAGTGCTCTGATGGTGTTTCCTGCTTGGCAGGGGGTTGGACTCGATGGCCCTTGTGGTCTCTTCCAACTCTATGATTCTATAATAATAAAACCTTCTCTATTCTTCACATTAGATGATGGTGACGGTGATTAGGAGATTCCTATACCAAATATGATTAGGAGCAATGCTCAAGTGAGCTACCGCCCTTAATTGGTAACATTGATTTTTGCCTCATCTGCTTGAGAAACTCATCAGCCTTGATAAAAGCTATGAATGTACATTAGATTAGTTAATCAAGTTGAAGATCCCATGTGGGCGCTTTCAATTTGGATGCTGGTGGTATAGGAACATAGGAAGTTGGCGGGTGCCATGGCAGGCCAAGGCCCTGTCTGACAGCATTTTCCTCTATGGAAGACAGCAGTGTTTCGTGGTTTCAGAGAGAGGCTCTTCACAGCCTACCTTGGTGATTCCAGAGATGGAATCAGGGGCCCTTTCCATGCAAAGGAAGGACTCCACCACTGAGCTGGATCCCACAGATAATTTTAATAAAGTCTTGGGGCAAGGGGTTCATTAGTTTTAAATGCATGGTGAGGATATGGCATAAATTGTCCTCCTACCTTTCCTACAGTCAACCTATAAGGAGTCAGTGCAGTGTGATGGTTAAAGGTCTGGTTAGGACCTGGGAATCCAGGGTTCAAATCCCCACTCAGTCATGAAGCTCATGCGTGACCTTGGGAGCCACTCACTGCCTCTCCCAGCCTAACCTACCTCACAGGGTTGTTGTAGGGATTAAATGAGGAAGAAGGCCTGGAAACGATGCCTTATGAGGAACGGCTAAGGGAGCTGGGCATGTTTAGCCTGGAGAAGAGGAGGTTAAGGGGTGATATGATAGCCATGTTCAAATATATAAAAGGATGTCACATAGAGGAGGGAGAAAGGTTGTTTTCTGCTGCTCCAGAGAAGCGGGCACAGAGCAATGGATCCAAACTACAAGAAAGAAGATTCCACCTAAACATTAGGAAGAACTTCCTGACAGTAAGAGCTGTTCGACAGTGGAATTTGCTGCCAAGGAGTGTGGTGGAGTCTCCTTCTTTGGAGGTCTTTAAGCAGAGGCTTGACAACCATATGTCAGGAGTGCTCTGATGGTGTTTCCTGCTTGGCAGGGGGTTGGGCTCGATGGCCCTTGTGGTCTCTTCCAACTCTATGATTCTAGGAGAACCATGTGCTCTTTGGAGAGAAGGTGAGATGCAAAAGCAATGCAGTGCAGTGTTCTGCTTCACTGTTCTGATAAAAATAATTGAAAATCCCCTCCTGCTTGGTCCACATTGGCCCTGAGGGATTTTAATGACATGTGCTAATGAGTCTGCCTCCTTTTCTTTCTTTTCCAGGCATTTCCCTGATTGTGGCCGACAAAGACACCAAAGAGATCTTGGCCAAATACAGCCTCCCTGTGAAGTACCTGCAACCCTTTCACCACTACCACTGTGCCCTAGTGCTGGTAAGCCACATCCCACAATCTGCTCCCGTTATCTGCCTGGCTGTCCAACCTTGGGCCTATGTACCATTGGCTTCTCAGCCCACACCTAACTTAAGGTTCAGAAAGGGCAAGTTGTGCCATCACCATAGGCCTGGACTACTGTGGAAGACATAGATGGTTGTTCACATGTTTGTTTGGTTGCGCTCTCTCTGGCCATTCTCTCTGGCAATTAACCAAGCCATGTCTGGAGGCAATGGGAGTTGGAGTTAAGCCATGTCTGGAAGGCTGCAGGTTCCCCACCTCTGTTCGGAGTGCTGCCTCCTCCTCAGGGAAGCTGCCCACATGCTTTGATGGTTGGGGGAGGCAGACTGGGGTGCAGAGCCTCAGGTCCTGGGGGCCAAATGTGACCCTTCAGGCCCCTCTGTCTGACCCTTGGAGCTCTCCCCAGGCCAAAGCTCAGTTACTGTGCTTTGCACACACACACCCCTCCCTGAGCGTTTTTTAGAATATGTCTGCTAATGCCTCTTCTTTTTGGGATGGAGGTTAGAGAGGGAGTGGGAGTGTGTGCACACAGTTGCCTACCAGGCCAAGTTAAATGTGGCATGAGTTGTAGTGCCCACTTCTGCCTGTGGCCTCATCCATGACTGGCCTGTGGCCCTCAGACAGTTGCCCAGACAGGAATGTGGCTCTTGGGCTGGAGAAGGTCCCCACCCCAGGCTTGGATGATCTATGCAAGCAATCTAAAGGCCTGGCCTGTATGTGCCCTGATAGGTTGCTATCCATCTTCAAAGATGGATTGTCATGAATAAACAAGCGCTTTACTGTAGAGAGGGGAGAACTGGGACGTGGGTGGCGCTGTGGGTTAAACCACAGAGCCTTGGGCTTGCCGATCAGAAGGTCGGCGGTTCGAATCCCCACGATGGGGTGAGCTCCTGTTGCTTGGTCCCAGCTCCTGCCAACCTAGCAGTTTGAAAGCATGTCAAAGTGCAAGTAGATAAATAGGTACCACTCCGGCGGAAAGGTAAATGGCATTTCCATGCGCTGCTCTGGTTTCGCCAGAAGCGGCTTAGTCATGCTGGCCACATGACCCGGAAAAACCGTTCGCGACTGGACTTAACTGTCAGGGGTCCTTTACCTTTACCTTTACGCATGTCTGTCTGGCCCTCAGGGCTCTCTCCAAGTTTCCAGCCTCTCACTTGCTCTGCTTTGCACCCTCCTTGAATATTTTTGTCTGGCCTCAAGCTCTGATAGTGCCTCTTGCTTGCACAGATGGAGAACAGGGAGGGCTGTGTGAGAATATTAGTGTATGTTGCTCCACCCACTTTTGCTTGTGGATCCACACACCACTGTGGATAAGGGACGTGTGGATGAGCCCTCATTCTACTGCATGGAGAAGAGAAGATGTTGCTGCAGGGAGTTCTCACCTAGCCTCTTCCTTGATTTGCTGTGCTCCCATTTGTTGGGAATTTTTCTGACACAGAGGACTATTTCGAATGCACCATCTGTCTTCCAAGACAGTCTTCTTCTCATCTCCAGAGGAGGCATCTTTACTTCCCCCGCATGTTGGGATCCAACCTCCTGTTGTTGTTGTTGTTGTTTAGTTGCTTAGTCGTGCCCGACTCTTCGTGGACCAGAGCACGCCAGGCACTCCTGTCTTCCACTGCCTCCCGCAGTTTGGTCAAACTCATGCTGGTAGCTTCGAGAACATTGTCCAACCATCTCATCCTCTGTCGTCCCCTTCTCCTTGTGCCCTCCATCTTTCCCAACATCAGGGTCTTTTCCAGGGAGTCTTCTCTTCTCATGAGGTGGCCAAAGTATTGGAGCCTCAGCTTCAGGATCTGCCCTTCCAGTGAGCACTCAGGGCTGATTTCCTTCAGAATGGAGAGGTTTGATCTTCTTGCAGTCCATGGGACTCTCAAGAGTCTCCTCCAGCACCATAATTCAAAAGCATCAATTCTTCGGCGATCAGCCTTCTTTATGGTCCAGCTCTCACTTCCATACATCACTACTGGGAAAACCATAGCTTTAACTATACGGACCTTTGTTGGCAACCTCCTAATTCCAGGCTTACACACTACATTCTGCAGCAGCCTCACTCACAAAAAAGCGTTTTGTTGAAGTTCACTGGGGTCAGGCCCAGGAAATCTTTATGCAAAGGCAATAATCCGTGATGGGAAAATGTTTCAGGTTTTCAAAGCCTGAGAAGTCAGAAGCATGTGCTTGAGTAAATGTGGTAAGCCAGAGCCCAGGGGTCCCTTTAAGAGAGGGGAAGGGCCATCATCTGCTTTGCCTGGGTTTGAGCTCTGACATCTCCAGGCAGGATGGAGTGAGACCTCTTGTCTGAAACCCTGGAGAGCCATTTCCAGTCAACATAGATCAAGCTGGTCTGAGCCAGGCTGCATTCACATGGCAGTTTACAGTCAGGGGAAAACAATGCTGTCCAGGGTTGTAAAGACTGCGGACAGAATAATTGGGTGCACTCTTCCTACCTTGGATCAAATCTATGCTTCCAGGTGTCACAAGAAAGCTGCAGAGATAGTGCAGGATAGTGTGCACCCTGGAAATGATCTCTTTCAGCTTATGCCTTCTGGAAGAAGCTAAAGGTAAAGGGACCCCTGACCATTAGGTCCAGTTGTGGCCGACTCTGGGGTTGTGGCGCTCATCTCGCTTTATTGGCTGAGGGAGCCGGCGTACAGCTTCCAGGTCATGTGGCCAGCATGACTAAGCCGCTTCTGGCGAACCAGAGCAGCACCCGGAAACACCGTTTACCTTCCCGTGGGGTGGTACCTATTTATTTACTTGCACTTTGAAGTGCTTTTGAACTGCTAGGTTGGCAGGAGCAGGGACCGAGCAACAGGAACTCACCCCATCGCGGGGATTCGAACCGCCGACCTTCTGATCGGCAAGTCCTAGGACCTGTGGTTTAACCCACAGCGCCACCCACATCCCCTTCTGGAAGAAGGTACAGGGTTATAAAGACTGGGACTAGCCACCTGAGAAACAGTTTCTATCCAAATGTGATTTCGGTTTTAAATGTAGTGTAAGGTAGTCTCTGTGGGAGTATATTGTATTGTTGGTTTTTGAATGTCTGATGTATATTTTTTCAATTTCGTTGTTCTGTATGGGACAATGACAATAAAGATTATCGTATCGTATCGTATCATATTCTGTTTTCATGACTTTCCCCTAACTAAGCATAAGAACATCATATCAGCCTGCTAGTTCAGGCCAAGGGCCCATTGAGTCCAGCATCCTCTTCTCACAGGGGCCAGCCACATGCCCACTACGAGAATCTAGCAAGAGGGACCCAGTCACAAGAGCAGCCCTCTTCCCTCCTGGGACTTCCATCAACTGGCGCTCAGAAGTGTTACCGCCTCCTTCTGTGGAGGGCAGAGCAGAGCCATGTTGGCCAGCAGCCAACAATAGCTTTATCCTCCATGAACTTGTCTGATCCTCTTTTAAAGCCATCTAGGTTGGTTGCCCTTGCTGCCTCCTCTGGGAGGTAGTTCTGTGTTTGTACTCTGGGAAGAAGCTCTTTCTTGGAACTGTCCTGAACCTCTCCCAACTCTGTAATGCAGTATCCTCTTTTAGGTGAGACAACTGGAACGGAACACAGTGAAGCCCCTTCTGGAACCATAGTAGAATATAGTGCAAGTTTAGGACTCTTTCCCGCTTTATGTGCTTCCAGAAGAAAATCCATATGGGCCCCAAAGTCCTTCCCTCACAGCACCCCTGAACCTGGGACCTTTGGAACTGCTCGATTGGGGAGGATGGGGCCCTGCCTTGCCCATCTGCCCTCAGCCAGCCCCCACCTGCCTGCTGCCTACTTACTGTACATCTGGTCCAGGGGACTGCAGTGGCTGTCAGCTTCTTCCTCTCCCCCAGACTCAATTCCTGTCCTTGTAGGGAGGAGGAGGGGGACAAACCTAAAACGTCAGCTCTGGGTAAGATGGACTTGTCTTCCTCTGCCTCAGAAGGAGCCGCTGCATCCTGGGCGGGTATGGGGGAGAGGAATTCTGCATTTTTGTGAAGGTTTCACGCAGCGCAGAATGTAACGCCTGTTAACTTCCTCCCTCTCTGCATTAAAAACCTGACCTTTATTCCATACGCCATTTCCCCTCATTTGAGCAGTGATTTTTAAGGAGAGTGCTTGTATTGATGAGGTAATAATGATTAGCTGTCTTGTGGTGTGATTGCTCCAAAGTCCATTTGCAGACTCCGGTGGCCCCAAGATTAGCTTTCCATGTGGTTCTTTGTGTTTCTCCGGCTGATTTATTCATGATCCCAAATGGTCACCCAAAGCTGCTGGCGGCCCAAGCATGGCTGCTTTACTCACATTGAAGAAATCTGTAGGGGGTCACCATTTTGTGGCAAGTCTGCTTATGGGTTTGGGAAGAAAGGGCTACCCCTCACAGCCCTCAGTTCAGTGTTGGTGCTAGGAATTGTAGTGGCACTGGGAATTGTAGTGGCACTGGCAGGCTACAGTTCCCAGGACCCTTTGGGGGAAACAGTGTGTTTTATTATTATTTTTCCAATAGATTTTTATTGAGATTTTAAAGGTTACAAAAAGAAAAAACAAAGAACACATTTAAACAGAAAAAAAACAAAAAAAATACAGAACAATACAAGAACAAAGGAAAAAACACGAAAAAAAGATGCAGATAATTAAAAAAAAACACAAATCAATCCTTTACATAACTTTCTTTCCTTTGCTTATTTCCTTGACCTCCTCACACCTCCCTTTTTTGTATTCTAATTCAATTAGATATTTCAGCAAATCCTTTCCATCTTTATTTTTATCCTAATGATTTATCTTAATATACTATAATTTTGCATTCTGTTCTTTCACCAATTAACAATCCATTTTTACTTAATCCTTTATATCATTTCTGCTAAAACCACATTACTTCATTCCAACATCCTTCTAACATTCCTTAATTTTACAATGTTTCTGTAGATAAACTTTAAATTTCTTCCAATCTTCTTCCGCCAACTCTTCTCCTTGGTCTCGGATTCTGCCAGTCATTTCCGCCAGTTCCATATAGTCTATCACCTTCATCTGCCATTCTTCCCGGGTGGGTAAATCTTGTGTCTTCTGAAACAGTGTGTTTTAAATGTATAACGTGTTCTCAGTCCTCGCCTCTTTTCTCTGCTGATCCAAACATTATTTACTTTTCCCACAGAGGTTGGTGGCAGGTCTTCCTGGGCTGCGAAATGTTTAAATGCCAAAGGGGAAAGATTGATGACATTGATCTTTCTAGACAGGGCACTCCAGAGGACAATGGGCTTTAATTATCAGTGCCTGCTGTTATGGCTGCTCAGGGTCAACGCAGAGTAATCTGGACTGTTGAGAAACTCTTGGTTTGCTGCCTCATTTGCTTGCTCTCTCTCCATTCCCATTTCACCTTAAGCATTTCGTTCTTTCCTGAACAGCCTAGGAAGAAGGACCCAGCGGGGACCAAGCTGCATGTCACCATAATCCGTAAAGGCAGTCTCATCTCCCGCTACCCTGGAATGAATTACACAGGCTTGGAGGTAAGGCTCAGGCTGGCAAATCCAAAATGGTGGGCGAGGTGGAATTGACGATCTTTGGGACCTCTGAGGAGGTGAGTGGCACCAGGCCAGTGCCAAGACCTTTGGGGTCATATGCCCTGAAAGTTCCTGCAGCTGCAATCCTATTTCTGCTGACCAAATAGATTGGCGACAATTTCAGAACATAGAAAGGTGGGGAATTTTCACACAGCATGTGGTGACTTTAAATGAATGGAAACTAATTAATTAAGAAAGGTGTTGACTTGCTGGAATATGTGCAGAGGACAGTGACTGAGATGATCAAGGGTCTGGAATGGATGGATCCTTTCCCTTCCTACCTTCCTCTCCCAGTTTCTATCCCTGCTTGCTAGAGATCCTGTCTCCATTAATTTTGTTGTATTGGTGGAAATGAGAAAGTGAAGGAATAGGAGGAAACTCTCCTCCATCAGGAATGATTGTGGTTCCTCCCCCCTTTTAAGGTACCTTTTTATATTAAAAAAAAACCCTTAATATTGTTACGTAGCACCCCAGTCTCTGAGCAGTGAGAATTTCCAGGGGTTCCAGCACTCACTCTAGGTTTTGTCTCCTTGGAAGGAAGGTCGGTGGAGAGGATAGATTGTTTTATTTGCAAATATATACAACCTGAGCATAACATGGAGGGGCTCACAGCACGAATCCCCCCCCCCCCCGATTCTGCTCCTCCGTTAGTTGCAGTTGGCCATGATGGCTGGGGCTGATGGAAGCTGAAGCCCAACAATATTTGGAGGATGCCACCTGATTAGGAGAGCTTAACGGGGAGGGAGACAATATTACAGATGGGATAATACTGGTACTGGTGATAGTAGCTTGATTGATGCATAGGAAACTGAGGAGGTGCCCCAGAAACCTGATAAAGGGCAGGAAACTGCAAGAAGGAAGGGAATGACTCATGGTTTCAGTTGTCTCTATACTAATACTCAGAGTATGGGAAACAAGCAAGATGAATTTGAACTCTTGATGCAAAGTGGCTAATATGACCCTAATAGGCACTACTGAAACCTGGTGGGATGAGACTAATGATTGGAATGTAGAAATTGAGGGGTATAACCTGTTCAAAAGGAATAGACCAAGCAGGTAGGGAGTAGCAGCATTATACATAAAGAATATGTACACTTGTGATGAAATTCATGACCTGGAACATGGAATACCATGGAAAACAGATTGAGGGCATATGGGTAAAAATTGTAGGAGAGGGAAGCAACAAGGACCTTACAGTGGTGTCAGCTATAGACCGCCAAGCCAGACTGAAGACTTGGGTGATGCCTCCCTGGAGCAGATTGCCAAACATTCAAAAAGGAGAGATATGGTAGTTAAAGGAAACTTCAACTGCCCCGATATCTGTTAAACTCTGCCAAAAATATAAGGTCCAACAAATTTCTCCCTTGCCTCACTGACAATTTCATTTTTCCAAAAGATGGAAGAAGCAACAAGGGGATTGTCTATCTTGGACTGGTCCTCACCTACAGGGAAGAACTGATTAATAAAGTGGAAGTACTGTAAACCTTGGGAGGAAATGATGATCAGGTCCTCTTGGGTTTCATGACCCAGAGGCAAGGGAAAGCTGAGTGTGGTTGGACATGCAGTCTAGACTTGAAAAAGGCTGGTTTCAAAAAACTTAAGGAACTGCTGGGTGAGATTCCATAGCTAGAAATACTCAAAAGATGGGAGTACAAGATGGATGCGAGTTTCTTAAAGGTGAAATATTGAAGGCACAAGGCAAACAATTCTAACAAGAAAGAAAAGTGGGAGGCATCTAAAGAAACCAGTGGCTGCATAAGGAGCTTACAGATGAGATGAGATGTAAGAAGGGAATACATAAGAAATGGAAGAAATAAGAAGTTATGAGAAGTCAAAGATGCTAAGAAGTAACATTTAGGGCAGAAGTGAGGGGAAGGGTTGATGATTGTGAACATGTGTTAAGAGCAGAACCAGGTCTTTGGTAATCATTGTTCTCTCTGATTTCAGGTATTCCTCAAGGGGATCAATGAGCCTCTGGAACAACCCGATGGCACTGTCTTAGCCGTTGGCCGGATAGTGAACAACGTCAAAGCTTACATGTAAGTGGGGAGAAATCACAACAGGCTGCTAAGAATAGACTCAAAGAACTGTAAAGTTGGAAGGTACCCAAAAGGGTCATCTAGCCTTCTGGATCCAGCCCACGGACAGTCCGGGAATCGCTACGTGGATCTGATTCTGATCGTTCGGGCTGCACCATTCTCCCCTCTCCCTCACACACCACAGTGGCGGCGCCTCCTCCCTCCCTCCTCCTGGCTTCTCCCTGCCCTGCCTAGAGAAGGAAGGAGGCTGGGCTTTGTTGGTGCCAGCAGCAGCTTGAGCGGCCGCCATTTTAAGCAGCCCCTCTCCAGAGCCCTTTCACGCACCGCTCATCATCCCTCATTCATTTCCCCCCAAAAAATATAGTCTGGCCCCCCCACAAGGTCTGAGGGAAAGTGGACCAGCCCCCTGCTGAAAAAAATTGCCGACCCCTGATTTAGCCCAATCCCCTGCAATGCAGGAATTCTAGCTAAAGGCACATGAAGGGGGACAGGATGGGACAGGGCAGTTCTATACATGTCTTAATCATAATCCTAAGCATCTTTGCACAAGAGGACATAGATTCTGCCTTAGTGCAGATCCTACCACACATCCCCGGTGAGTGAAAGAGATGTAGGCAACTAGCTAACTTGAACTTTCTGAACTGCAGCTGTCCAGAAATGAAAAACAAACCAAAATGCAGCCATTCGTCAGAAGTCACGCTCTCCCAAATTTTGCAGTGCAGTTCTCCAGCCTAGTAGTATTGGCAAAAATGCATATACAGAGATAACGTGTTCGTATGAATGGACATATCGTGATTATAGCACACAAAAATTTGTTGTATTGGGGGAAATTACTTTGCCAAATGTGCGTATTAGATGTGCATCCAAAAAGTTGTGTGTTAGGAGAAATTAGCACTAAAATGCTGGTGAATTTTTATGAAGACTATTTTTAAAAAGCAAATTGATGTGGAAATGTGGAGAAGTGAATTTAAGATGGAAGGAGCAAGAGAATTTGCAATGGACAGACTTTCCCACCCTTGCTTCTGAGGAAATGGGCCTAGAGTTGTGTTGTCATTCTTAGACATCTGGCAATACATTTCCGAAGGTGTAGCTGCAAACAACCCCTATAATTCCATTCTCCCCCTCCCTTCCTCCCTCTGAAGGGAAGAGATGAAGGCCCGGCCGCTTTATGATCACCCGGTCCCAGAGAAGGACATCACCTTCCCAGATCCTCCAACGGAGGCTTTTGAGGTCCCGCAAGTCACCAACCAAGGAAACCCACAGGTACTAGCCAAGTGTCTCTTGAAAGTTTTCTGCCTTGGGGAAGGACATAAGGAGAGATAGGGAGCCTGCTGGATCAGGCCAATGGCTAATCCAGGCCAGCATCGTGTTCCCACAGTGGCCAGCCAAAAGTATCCAGAGGTGGATTTAGGGCAGCACAACCAGTTGCCCCCCACACTGGGCGCTGAGCAAAGGAGGACACGGCAGAGCATCACACAGAATGCAAGGCCAGAAGTGGAGGGAGCTGGATTTTGGCCTTACACAGGGCACCACTGAAATTTAAAAGACCAAACACACCCCTGTCCATGGCCCATCTGTCCATTCATCCATATCCATATAGCCTCCCTCCCTCCCTTCTCTCTTGCTCTCTGAGCTCAGGGCTGCACAGAAAGAGGTGGAGGCCCCTACCTGAGGCCCATGACTAGTGGGTTGCACAGTTGCATTGGAGAGTCATGCTCTTCCCAGCATGACTCAGGCACAGCAGGAAGAAATGCTGCTGGAGGGCCCTGAGTGTGCTTGCTTTGTTTGTTTGTTTTGCTCTTCATCCAATTTGTAATTGGAGGGAGGATTTCAGGCTTGCTCACAGTACCTATCCCCCTTTTCAGTTCCTCCAAGGCCTCTTCGTGGACCTTACCTCTTGCATCCCTTCCTGCCAAGATAAAGGAAGCTGCCATCCGAAACAGATTCCTTTTGGCTCCTACAACTTAAGAAACAATCCCTCAGGGGATGAACTGGTGGGGAGGGGGGAAATTAGCCTAAAGAGGAAGACATTTGCAGCCAAGTCCCATCAAAAGGGGGTTCATCCAGATTCAGCTGACAGCCTCTTTGATGAGGCCTGGTGCCAAACAAAGCTGGCAAAAAGGAGGCAGGTTTGGCGGCATAAATGATTTAGTAGAGCCATCTGGGCTGAGAAAATTTATTCCTTTCGTCACACACCCTGTTAATTTTCTTTAAAAGCCCGGATTGAATGTTGGTTTTAAAGAAGGCTTTTCAATTAAATGGCCCAGTGGAACTGGCCAGTCTCCCTTCTCAACCCTTTTGCAGATTTGTTGTGTAGTATTAAAAAAAGCTACCTTTGCACTGATTGGCAGAAGCTATCCTGGGAGGTGCTGTGGTCTAAACCACAGAGCCTTGGGCTTGCTGATCAGAAGGTCGGCAGTTCGAATCCCCACGACGGGGTGAGCTCCCGTTGCTCAGTCCCAGCTCCTGCCAACCTAGCAGTTCAAAAGCACGCCAAAAAGTGCAAGTGGATAAATAGGTACTGCTGCGGCAGGAAGGTAAACAGTGTTTCCGTGCGCTCTTGAGACGGGACTTACTGTCAGAGCTGCCTCTAGGTCCCAGCTCACAGAGGACCAACGCTAGGCTGTAGTTATGTACAAAAGTCTTTATTGAGGTTCAGTTTCCATTTTAAAGCCGCAGCGCGCAGCTCTACGTCTCAACCCTAGACCGGCGAAGTCCCGTCTGAGTCTCCGCCCCTTCCACACCAGTTTAAGACTCTCGCTTTGCTCCACCTCTTCCTAAGTTCCTCTCTCCTCTGGGCCCTCCTGCCCGCTAGGGTTTCATCCTTTCTGGA
This sequence comes from Podarcis cretensis, assembly GCF_951804945.1. Classification (NCBI taxonomy): domain Eukaryota; kingdom Metazoa; phylum Chordata; class Lepidosauria; order Squamata; family Lacertidae; genus Podarcis; species Podarcis cretensis. Next base: position 74,577,199 of record NC_137178.1, read on the forward strand.
CTCCTCTGACGCTGACCCTGATGATTCTTCCCCCTCCTTCCGGCGGGCTTTAGGACCTGGTTCCCTATCCGGGCTACCTTCTGTGCCGCTCACCTGTACATTTGAACTTGGCGCGCGCGCCCAGCCTGCAACTTTCCTCTTGACCGTTCCCTCGCTCTCCGATGGAGGCGTGGCCACCCCTGACTCATCTTCTCTCGCTGGTGGTGAATATGTGGGCTCTGATACCTGGGACTCCTCCCCCCCACTACGCTCTGGTGGGGAAGCTGGTCCTGATTTCCAACTGCTGCTCTGGGAGTCCCCGCTGGCCCCTTGTTTCTGGGGTGTCCCCCTTGGGTCCCCCCTTGCCCTGCCCATCGGCGCCCCCTTCTGTGAATCTTCCGATTCGCTGGAGAGGCTCACGGAATCTATCGGGCTGCTGTCATCCTCTCCTACGCTGCCCTCGGATTGCTCCCCCTCGCTCTCCATCTCCTCTCCTCCCTGCGCTCCCGCTGAGTCCCTGACATCTCTGGTTTTTGTTGCACCAGAAGCAGTTTAGTCCTGCTGGCCACATGACCTGGAAAGCTGTCTGTGGACGAGCGCTGGCTCCCTTGGCCTGAAAGTGAGATGAGTGGCGCATCCCATAGTCACCTTTGACTGGACTTAATCATCCAGGGGTCTTTGCCTTTCTTTTTTATCCTGGGAAAGAGCCCTTCTCCTGCCTAAGCCAGAGATACCAGGGATTGCACCTCAGTCCCTTCTGCATGTAGTGCGCTCTGTCGCTGAGTGGGAATAGAGGAGAAATTCTGTTCAGTTTGCATTAGAAAGCAAGCTTATCTAAGCCACCCTTTCAGAAATAATGCACAGGTGGACACATATAAACATCTTTTAAAATTCACACCTCTGAGTGCAGTTCTTCATTAGTTCAGGTCTTACCCTCTAGAGCAGGAGAAAACAAGCTTGCTCCATCCTCCATGGGACAGCCCTTCAAATATTTGAATCTGACTATCATGTATCCTCTCAGCCCCTAACATACCTAACTCCCTCAACCATTCCTCATAAGACTAAACATACCTCATAAGGCTAAACATACCTAACTCCCTCAACCATTCCTCATAAGACTTGATTTCCAGACCCTCAATCATCTTGGTCGCCCTCCTCTGCACAACTTCCAGCTTGTCAACATCCTTCTTAAACTGTGGTGCTCAGAACACAAACAGTGTGGGCAATGCTGAGCTTAACTCAGTATAAGTCAGCCTTCTACATTCCTATGCACCATGCTCCTCCATCTTCAGAGGGGTGTACTTTGAATTCAGTTGGCATATCACGGAAGCTTCTGTCAGGCCATGTCTTTAAGAACAGGAGAAACAGCTGGGAAGGGAGAGGAGGGATTTTTTAAAAAAACATTATAAGTTATATGACTTTGTTTCCGAATTAGAGCCTTTTACCTTTTTTTTTTTAATGTATTGTGATATTTTATGCATTGTGACTTGCTGTTGTTTTTATTGATTATAGTTTAGTAATGATTTACTGTAACTGTTGAGAATGAATTTCTGTTTAGTTATTATTTGATGATACTGTGAGAGTTAATTTTATTGTGTACTATTAAATTCTCATGGATCATTGAGTATTACTTTGATAGGTTGTTTAGCTTCCAATCATATTTTTTTGTTATGACTTTTTGTATTGGATTGGATTGTTATAAGATACCTGGTCTTTGCTGTATATTTTTTTGTTGCATCAGGGTGGCACTGTGGTCTAAACAACAGAGCCTAGGGCTTGCCGATCAGAAGGTCGGCGGTTCGAATCCCCGCAACGGGGTGAGCTCCTGTTGCTCGGTCCCTGCTCCTGCCAACCTAGCAGTTCAACAGCACGTCAAAGTGCAAGTAGATAAATAGGTGCCGCTCTAGCGGGAAGGTAAGCGGTGTTTCCATGCACTGTTCTGGTTCGCCAGAAGCAGCTTAGTCATGCTGGCCACAGGACCCGGAAGCTGTCTGCAGGCAAACGTCGGCTCCCTCAGCCAGTAAAGCGAGATGAGCACCGCAACCCCAGAGTCGTCCGCGACTGGACGACTCTGGTCAGGGGTACCTTTATCTTTACCTTTTTGTTGTTGCGTCAGCTTGCAAATGGCCTTGTGTGTAGAAATACAGAAAGGTGCTGCACAATCTGAATGTGAAATGGAATGCAATGCAATGAAAAATGCAATGAATGTGTGCAACAGTCTGGGAGGGCTATTGCCAGCTTCCGAGTTCCAATCCTTGCCACCTCCAGGTGGGGCTGGGACTCTGCTCGGCCTGAAACCCTGGAGAGCTGCTGCCAGGCAGTGTAAACCATACTGAGTTCGAAGGACCAAGGGTCTGACTCTGTATGAGGCAGCTTCCTCACTTTTGGTTTCCTCCTACCCTTTGAAAGCCCCACTTTCCTTACAGGAAAGCCAGTGATTTTGTTCCTTTTCCCAGGGTAGGCAGGGCGACGTCTTCATTTTAGCCTTGGGATCAGACTGATCCATAATGGGAGGTTAGGGTATTTTCTTCTTAAGGGACAACTTCTGAAAGCTGATATCTCTTATTTAGCCTCAGAAGCAAGAGGAGGATTTAGAGAAGCAAAAGACAAGAATGCAACACCTCCACCCCCAACCCAGTGTGGTTTGCTTTACATACCATAAATCATGCTTGCCGCACACAGGGTTGCATTTAGCAATTGAATTACAAATTAATCCGCGGAGGGAATTGAACTGTCATGGTATTTCCTCCCCTTTCTTCCCCCCTCCCTTCCTTATGTGCTTTTTGGCAAGCCATTTAACTCCTTGGTGCACAACATGGGCTGAGCATGCTTATGGCTAGAGGGCATACTGTGGTGTCCCTTAGAAATAGAGTATGGGGCACAATTAGCTGTCCAGACATTGCACTCCTGGCATGAGTTTTGGAAATAGTGGCCAGTTTTACTCTAAGCTTTGCTCCAGGGGAGCTGAAAGTCCCTTTCTAAAGACTTGTTACACCTCTTGCATTCTTTAATGGCAAGCCCAACCCACCTTTGCCATCTCTGCATTTTTTATTCAGTGCATGGGGGGGGGTCTTGGGGTTGAGAATGCATGTGCTCACAGTGCCCTCCTCCAGCACATTCAGGGGGCCCCCAACCTGGACATATGCTCACTGCGGCAGATTTGCATATACAGTGGTACCTTGGTTTGCAACCGTTTTGGATTACAACCACAACAAACCCTGAAGTGTATGTCCCTTTTTTCGGATTACAATCAAATTTTTTTTGAAGGCCCCATTAGCGAAAGCACGCCTTGGGTTACAAACTGTTCTGGTTTACAGTCATACCTCATGTTACATTTGCTTCATGTTACGTTTTTTCAGGTTGCGTCCCGTGGCAACCCGGAAGTACCGGAAAGGGTTACATCCGGGTTTTGCCGCTCGCACATGCGCACAAGACCAAATCGTGCCGCGCACCTGCACAGATACGGCGCTTCAGGTTGCGGGCTTTTCATGTTGTGAACGGGCCTCTGGAACGGATCCCGTATGCAACCAGAGGTACCACTGTACAATCGGACCTCCGGAACAGATTATGGTTGTAAACCAAGGTATCCCTGTAGTTAAGTTCAGTCAGAGTGGAGCTCACAGTGTAGTGCAATGGGGATTAAATGAGAGGAATAACCATGTACACCACATTGAGCTCCTTGGAATCATAGAATCATAGAATCATAGAATTGGAAGAGACCACAAGGGCCATCGAGTCCAACCCCCTGCCAAGCAGGAAACACCATCAGAGCACTCCTGACATATGGTTGTCAAGCCTCTGCTTAAAGACCTCCAAAGAAGGAGACTCCACCACACTCCTTGGCAGCAAATTCCACTGTCAAACAGCTCTTACTGTCAGGAAGTTCTTCCTAATGTTTAGGTGGAATCTTCTTTCTTGTAGTTTGGAACCATTGCTCCGTGTCCGCTTCTCTGGAGCAGCAGAAAACAACCTTTCTCCCTCCTCTATGTGACATCCTTTTATATATTTGAACATGGCTATCATATCACCCCTTAACCTCCTCTTCTCCAGGCTAAACATGCCCAGCTCCCTTAGCTGTTCCTCATAAGGCATTGTTTCCAGGCCTTTGACCATTTTGGTTGCCCTCCTCTGGACACGTTCCAATTTGTCAGTGTCCTTCTTGAACTGTGGTGCCCAGAACTGGACACAGTACTCCAGGTGAGGTCTGGAGGAAAAGGTGGGATGGAAATGCCATGAATCATCATCATAACAATATTGTTTCACAAAGTGTGAAATAGGTAGAGTTAGCATTTGGTTATAGGAAGCAGATGACTCCCTTGTTACAACAGCTCCGCTGGCTGCCAGCCTGTTTCCAGGCACAATTCAAAGCACTGGTTTTGACCTGTAAAGCCCTACATGGCACAGGCCCAGGCTATCTGAAAGACCACATTCCCTCCTACTTACCTGCCTGGGCTCTGAGAACTTTTTTGTGGGGGGCTTCTCTTGGTCCCACCACCCTCACGGGAGAGGGCTGCCCCCAGGCAACTTTGGAACTCCCTCCCTAGAGAAGCTAAACTTGGCTTTCTCCTTGCTGTCCTTCTGCCGGCAGGTGAAATCCCTTTTCCAAAAGGCTTTGGGGAACTGGCTGCTTTTAATGAAAGAGATGGTGCTGTTATGCTTTTTATTGTCATTATCTGTATGCCAAGGCTTTATAAGAACAGAAGCAAGTGGTAAGAGAAAGAGCCATGGAGATCTTGTAAACCACCTTGTGCCTAGCAATGCAGGAAGGCAGTATACAAATCAAAAGTGAAATGGAAATTTAATTTGTGTTAGTGTTTAATTGTGTTTTAATGATTCCCCGCCTCCTAGGTTTTTAGCTGCTTCTGTTTTAGCTGCAAGCTGCCTTGAGCCCCTGTCTGGGGGAAAGGCAAAATAACAGTAATAATAACTGCCCACCTTTCATCTGCTCCCAGTTGAAGGCCGGAGGGGAGGGGAGAGAGAGAGAGAGAGGCTTCCATGGTTTCCCCTGTGTGCAAAAGCCTGATCGATGCACTTAGTTCTCTGGATCTCTGAGGGAAGGCCGAGCTCTGCTTAGGGAGGTTAATGGCTTTCCACGGGCGAATCTTATGTGGCGGCTAATCAGCTTCGATCCTTCTGCCACCCCAGCGGTGCCCCCCCCTGTCACTCTGTTGACTCTGTGGTCAAGCTGACGTGGGCTGAGTGGGCATCTCTCTTCTCAGGGTGCTGAGGGGAGAGCAGCCAGTGCCCAGGTTAACCCCTTCTGAGGATGCTTCTGCCTAAATAAAATAAATTGGAGTTCTTGTTATTAAATATACCAAGAAAAAAGCACACCAAGAACTCAGGCCAATGTAAGTTTCAATAGTGGGAGTGGTCCCTACTCGCAAATCAATAGTCAATAGTAACAAAAACTAATCCATTCAAAAGTATGTATTCTGACAAGGATTACAAACTCAAATAGAGATTGCAAACTCTAACAGAGATTACAAACTCAAACTCATAAAAATATGTATAACACAATAATTCATTACAGAATTAGAGATAAGAGTTTATGAGCAGAGATAAATTCATGTTAGTCCAGATTCGTTGTGGAGGTCTTAGTTTCAATCATTGAGCAGAAGTCAGTTTAAGTTTGAAGACTTTCAGATAAATATATCCTGTTATTTTCTATGTTTCTCAAGCATAACAAGTGTGGGTAGATCAACGTGTATCTTGAGCTTTTCTGTGCGTTTTCAATTTGGAAGTATTGAAATTGAAAATTTTCAAACTGACATGACCCTTTAAAAATTAGCTGATGAAGGTGAATACATCGAAACAGGGCCCTATCCTGGTTTCTAATCCACAATTGACTTCTTGGTGTGCTTTTTTGTGGTATAAATAAAATAAATAGCTCTCAGCATTGATGATGTGTTATAGAATCATAAGGAAACCAGAAGAGCCTACTGCTGGATCAGGCCAGTGGCCCATCTAGTCCAGCATCCTCTTTTCACAGTGGCAAACCAGATGCTTATGGCAAACCCACAAGCAGGATCCGTGCACAAGAACTCCCTTCCCCTCCTCTGGTCTCTAGCAACTGGTCTTCAGAAGCACTGTTACCTCCAACAGGTCACCATCAATGGTCACCATTGACAGCCCTCTCCTCCTCCATGAATTTATCTGGTTCTCTTTTGAAGCCATCTAGTTTGCAGCTGGGATGCGGGTGGCGCTGTGGGTTAAACCACAGAGCCTAGGACTTGCCGATCAGAAGGTCAGCGGTTCGAATCCCCGAGACGGGGTGAGCTCCCGTTGTTCGGTCCCAGCTCCTGCCCACCTAGTCATGCTGGCCACATGACCCGGAAGCTGTCTGCGGACAAACGGCGGCTCCCTCGGCCAATAAAGCGAGATGAGCGCCGCAACCCCAGAGTCGGTCACGAGTCGGCAAAGGGACTCGTTGACTGTGCCACCAGACTGCCGATAGCTTGCCATGTGCCCTCTGTTAGGATATTGATGTTCTGTTCCACCTTAAGAACAGGCATGTGGAGTTGTTGTATGTCACATGTCTGTTTACTTCCAGCACAGCCTGCTGGGAACTTCAGTTGTGTATAGCTTTTGCTTATGCTTCCTGTTCTTGGACATGAAAGAGAGCAGACATGTTTTTCTTTGTCCCGAACTATGCTGAATAAACTGCTTGTAAATATGCTTTACATATGCCTCTGTCCGCCACTTCTGTTGCATGTTATTCACTCTGCTGAGTGAGGCGTGCTCAAGCTTTTGAAGGCTTCCCTAGCTGTGTGCCGCTGTTTTGATGCTGTTCCAAGACCGGAGTTCGCCCGGCTGCCAGCCGGTGGGCTGAAGCCAGCTGGGGGCCTGCAAATTGCCCCTCCCCCCCGTTCCCTTGGACACATCCCAGCACCCACTGCTCCACTTTCCAAGGCTGGTCCTCTTGGCCTCCCTCCTCTGCACATGTTGTAACGTCGCCATCTTTATAATCCTATCAAAAGCACAACAGAAGGAAACAGATTCATCAAGCATTTATTATAATTCAATACAAACTCATAGTGATGTAGAGTATCAGAAACAGATGCTGAGAAGCACTGTTCAATGTTTGGATAAGATATAAGGATTTGCTTGAAAATAAAACCCCAAGGTGGTTGTCACCAATGGAAGTGAAGGCTCAGAAAAAGCTCAAAATGGAGGCCAAATGGCCAAAATATTGGGAAATTTTGGAACAAGGAGACAGATTAAAACTGCAGAGTTATGAAAAACTAAAAAATAAAGTGCGAGATTGGCTTCATTATTACCAAATAATGGAGGCCTATAATTTGGACAAGAAAATTGGTTTTCAGGTGGAAAAATCAAAACTGGAAATAGAATTGTTAGAACCCAAAACTAAGACCAAAACTAACCTTCCTGAAGAAACCAGAGGCCTTTCTCCTGGGCATGGTCGGCCAATTGGTGCCAAAGAAGGATAGAATTTTTTTAAGTATGCTACAACAGCAGCAAGGATACTTATTGCAAAGTATTGGAAGACACAAGATTTACCCACCTGGGAAGAATGGCAGATGAAGGTGATGGATTACATGGAACTGGCGGAAATGACTAGCAGAATCCGAGACCAGGGAGAAGAGTCGGTAGAAGAAGACTGGAAGAAATTTAAAGTCTATTTACAGAAACATTGTAAAATTAAGGAATGTTAGAAGGATGCTGGAATGAAGCTATGTGGTTTTAGCAGTAATGTTATAAAGGATTAAGTAAAAATGGATTGTTAACAGGTCAGAATGTAAAGTTACAATATATTAAGATAAATTAGTAAGATAAAAACAAAAAAGGAAAGGATTTGCTGAAACAACTAATGAACTAGAATACAAAAAAGGGAGGTGTGAGGAGGTCAAGGAAACAAGCAAATGATAGATAAGATATGGAAAGATGGATTTGTTTTTAATTGGGGTTTTTTCCAGTATTTTGTATTTTCTGTTTTTCTTTTTCTTTCTTTTTTATTCTTGTAACTTCTTGAAACACTAATAAATATTATTTAATATATATATATATATATATATATATAATTCAATACAAACTCATGGTGATGTAGAGTATCAGAAACAGATGCTGAGGACCAGCCCTGTGTCTGCTGACACACACACACACACACACACACACACACACACACCTCTGGGAAAGGGCTCCTCGCATGCCCAGGCAGCAAAATCTTTCAGCCTCTTTAGTCTTGACTTCTTTTTTACTCTCAGAGACAGGAATTGACCATTTGCATTCTGTTTTCAAAGGAATGTGGAAGCAGGTTCCGTCAAAGGTCCACATTGCCTAGGACTTCTTTTCTCTTTGTGGGATATTGAAGATCATTCCTTTCCGCTGTCCCTTCAGATGAGAGCACTGGGTTCTTTTCTCCCCACTGTTGAGGGTGGAGAAATTAGGTGGGAAATTAGAGGGAATAGAATGGAGCATACACAACAGGAACAAGCCATTTGTTCTCTCTTCTGATACCCTGACTGGGCTTCCTCTACTTTTCACTGATCACCAGGTTGCTCCAGCTGCTGGACCTCCTGAGCAGCCAACGTGGAACATGTCCTACCTGTTCCAAGGACGGGATGCAGCAACAGCTTTCTCGGATGATACCGCCCTGGTGATTGAATACTTCAAAAAAAGTAAGTCTTTATCTCTGGGAAGTAAGGGTGGAAATTGATAAAATTATGCCTGGCTTGGAAAGATGAGTGTTTATCTCACTCTTGTAGCGCGAAAATTGGCAGATGCATAATGAAACTGAATTCATAAGTCTTTCTTCACACAGTGCATAGTTAAGCTATGGAGCTCACTGCTGCAGGAGACATTGATGGCCACAAACTCAGATGGCTTTAAAAGAGGATTGGACAAATTTATGGAGGAAAGGGCTATTAAGCATGAGGGCTATATTCTGCCTCCACAGTCAGAAGCAGTGACGCTAGAAATTGCAAGAGGGGAGAGTGCTCTTGGGCTCAAATAAAATAATAGCCGTCTGGTTGGCCACTGGGATGACAGGATGCCAGACAAGATGGGCCTGATCCAGCAGGTCTAGTGATGTTCTTAACGAAGTTTTGACCCCAGCCTCCTCCTTGCTGAGTTCTATTACAGCAGTAGTGAGGCTAAGGAGGAGCAAGCTGAGAGGCAGAGCCACCCCCCCTGGCTTGCTTGTAAGTAGGAAGGCAGATTGACGCTGGTGGGGCAGTGCCCAACCTGCCCCTCTGGACCAACCCCCCAGGGAGATAAGGCCATATGGGAGTGTGAAATGATTTGTGGGGGGTTCTCAAGATGAGATGTGGCGCTTAGCAGCACTAAGATCTGGGGTAAGGCATTCAATTCATTTTTTGATTGTGGACTGTCAAAAGTAGCACTGCCTGATGGTCAGTTTTGGTTAAGAATGTAGCACTCTGGTACTACAGTGGTACCTCAGGTTAAGTACTTAATTTGTTCTGGAGGTCCATTCTTAACCTGAAACTGTTCTTAACCTGAAGCACCACTTTAGCTAATGGGGCCTCCTGCTGCTGCTGCCCTACCGGAGCACGATTTCTGTTCTCATCCTGAAGCAAAGTTCTTAACCCAAGGTACTATTTCTGGGTTAGCAGAGTCTGTAACCTGAAGTGTATGTAACCCGAGGTACCACTGTATATATATAGACCACTGTGGTGGACCCCTGTGAGAACAGGATAATCCATTGGCTGGATCCATCAGGCTCTTTCTATGTCCTGATGTTTGGGTCTGCAAGGTCCACCTTGGCCAGCAGCCCCAAACATCAATTCCTCTTGGAGACAAGATCGGCTGGTTTCCAACTCAGGAGCCTGGGGTGAAATTTTGGGCGAGGAGGATTTTGAAAGCATCCCTGCCATGTTTCAATGGAGGACTAATCAAGATGTTTTTATCCCTGCTTGCCCACCAGATCTGGATGGAGACCTGGAAATTCCACCAAAGTCTTTGGGCTTCTCTGTGCTGCCACTAAGTAATCGTGTCTATCGGAAGCTTGTGGCAGACAGCAGCAGGAATGGAGTTCGTGTAGAAAACCTTCCCATCCAGGTAATAGCGACCATAGGCAACAGGACCTGCTGCAAAATCTCCTTGCCCCTCCACTGTAAAGGGCGTTAAGATCAACAAATGAGACCTGGTTAGTTTTGGCTATGGCCTAATGGTTATCAACTTGTGGTGACACATCAACGGTCTTTTTCATTGCTATGGAATTCCCTTCTTGCTGAAATACTGGGGGTCCCATCAGTACTGGCATTCTGCCGTCTCTTGAAAACACAGCTTCTGACTTGGGTCTCCTGTTTTTGATTGCTGTTTCAAGTGTTATGCTGATTTAATGGACTTATATGTCATATATTTAAATTATGGGTGTATGGTTGTATTACTATGCATTTTAATTACAGGTAGCTGTATTTTCATAATTGTTTGTTTGTGGACCACCTTGGTACTCCTGTTCCCCCACTCTTCCTCTAGTGATTTACTCCATTTCTGGTCATGAGTGATCCTCATGATACTCCTCATTGCTGAGGACCACAAATTCCTCAGCCCTGAATTAGACCACCTGGAAGTTGCTGATGCCACAGCCTCCACAGACCTGCCCTTAGTCCTTGTGGATCCTGTGGACATTCCCTCTTCTGCTTGGTAATGTGCCTCCCACACTGCTGGACAGCTGCTCTGTTTGGCAAAGTGGAATGGAGAACTCAACATAAGATTGGGAAAATGAAACAAAGAGAGGAACCTACAGATACACTCATCCCTGGGCCCGTCCCTTCACCTATGCTCTTATAATCATAGAATCATAGAATTTCAGAGCTGGAAGGAACCACGAGGGTCATCAATATTTTGCCTAGCATGGGGCTCGAACCCATGACTGAGATGAAGTCTCATGCTCTATAGCAGGCAAAGGCAAACTTGGCCCTCCAGATGTTTTGAGACTACAGTTCCCATCATCCCTGACCACTGGTCCTGTTAGCTAGGGATGATGGGAGTTTTAGTCTCCCTATGCCTGCTCTATAGACTGAACCATCCAATTTGGATGATTCAGTCTTTCCAGACAGAGTCCTATTACTTTGATCTCCTTCTTGTTTCCTCTCACTCCCATTAAGCTTATACAGCAAATCCCTCCCTCTTTTCTAAGTTTAAGAGTCTCATGCTTGTACCAACTGAGCTACCCAACATCCCCCTGTTGGTGGGCTTTCCAAATAGACCCATAGCTGACTGTGCGCTGACTGGGCCCCAGGCTCGATGGACTTGTGATCTGATCCAGCCATGCAGTTCATAACTCTGTGTGTTGACAATTCTTAATCAACCGTTTGTCTTTGTTGATTTCTCAGGATACAAACCTGCGCACCAGAAGTGGAGAAGTCCCAACTGTCCAGCTTGGTGTTCAGTTGATAAATTCAGAGGTGAGACACATGGAAATGCCAGCAAGATCAGCTTGGGGAGCTCCAGATAGGAGATATCCGAGAATCTTGCCTTCGTTAAATAAGGGGGTGGGATTGGACAGCTCAGATGGTCCATGTAGGACACTGGTGAACAATCTGTACCCTGAGAGCTGCATGCAGCCCTCAGCCCAGTTTCAGGTGGCCCTTGGCCTGATTCATGTGGTTGGGGAGCAGCGGCGTCAGGTATAGGGGACAGAGGGGGCTTCAAATCCCCCAATATTTTTTGGCAGGTGGCAGCACCCCACCAATATTGAGAGGACCCCCCCCACTGCCGCCACCCTCCATACTCTCCAGCCCCAGCCTCCGCCCGGCAGCCCAAAAGCCAATCAGCGGCTGGGATGAGCAGGCATGGAGAATTCCCTTTTTCATCCTGCCCCACCTGGGGCATCCCAGGCAGCGTCACGTGTCGTGTGACAGCACCCGCTCAATGTGGGGGGCATGCTGGCTTCCCTGCTGGAGAGGAGGGGAAATATGAAGGTAGCAAGGAAAGAGAGAGAAATGAGTGCCCCCACCTGTAGGATTGTTGACATGTCTGTTTAGCAAATTTGTGCTAACTGCAGTGTCAGGACTTCAACGTCTGGCAATGAAGTTTAGTTTGCCTAGCACACTTCTGTACTGTGTAGTGTCAGAAAATGCTTCTTCAGTATTATCTACCTGATAACCTGTTGTCATTGGTGTGTCTACAGGTTCAGTTTGGTTAACACATCAGCATTTTTCTGACACTATTGAGTCTGGCCCCTTCCATTTCGGGCTCTGATCCCATCCACTTTTGACTCTAGCCCCACACACCAGACTATATTTAGGGGGGGAATGAACGAATTCCTATGCCTCACAAGTAACCCAGAGATGCATTTTAAATAAAAGGACACATTCTACTTGTGTAAAAACACACTGATTCCCGGACCGTCCGTGGGCTGGATTTAGAACGTGATTGGGCCGGATCCAGCCTCTAGGCCTTAGTTTGCCTACCCATGGACTAGTGCCTCATGATGTTTAGTTGGAATCTCCTTTCATAGAAGCATAGAATGGTAGAGTTAGAAGGGACCCCAATTCTGCAATTCTATAATTCTTTGAACGCCTGTCTCTGTGATACTTTGGATACTATCTGTAATGGTTATAAGGGGTTGCTTGTGCGTAAGTTACCGTCGCTGCTGGCTAGATTGCCTGGTTAACCTTGTCTCGGCTGGCAGCCCCTTCACTCTGTGGCCGTTCAGTCGCTCGCAGAATCTGTCAGTGGGCGTTTCTTGAACCTCTTCCAGCATAGAAGTTGTTTGACGCCAAGTCTCCTCCTACTCTCCCTGCGCGGAAGTCTTCTGCACAGGGAGGGTGTGGACAGCGGAGGACCCGTGCTCTCCCCGCTGGTCTCCAGCGAGGAGTCTTGGAGACCCCTCTCCAAATCCCCCATCGGCCCCCCTCTCCTACTGGTGTTGCGCTGATTTCCTTCCCCAGCCGATGGGCTTCCTCTCTCCCTGCTGGCCCCCTCTCCTGCATCGCTCAAGAGCCTTGCCTCCACCTCTGACTCCGATGTCAGTTCCCTGACACTATCCTTCAAATGTGATGCTTTGTCAGAATCAAAACAAGCCGAAGATGCCAATACACCAAAAGCACTCGGATTCCAAATGTTCTGGGTAGAGCATTGGAGTAACACTTGTCTTGAGAATGTTAAATGCTCCAGACCTTTGCATGCTTGGCACCAGACTGCACACTCCTGACTCTAACCATGCTGCTATTTGAACCTGGGCCGGCGATCCTGTTCTTGGGCTGTTGCCTTGAATGGAGCTCCCCTCCACCGGCCCTCATGTGATCATGTGATCCTGCCCGAGAGGTGCAAAAATCACTGCAGACAGCAGGCAACTGGGCAGCCAGCTCCTCTGGAAAGAGAGAGTGCCCCTGGAGGCAGTTCATGAATATAGATGATGGTTTGCATTCTCTTGTAAAGCCCTCTGCCCTCCCTCCTCTGCCTCAAGCGCTTGCAAAGGAGTCTGTGTTAAAATAACAGAGAAGCCGAGAGGCTCAGCCTTGCTAAGCACCAACTCCAGCCTGTCAGTCCAAATTAGGTTGTAAAGGATGGAGGGAATGTGCCTGCCCCTGTGCTCTGCAGCAAAAAAGGGGGAGAAAGTGTGGGGGAGGGAGGCTGATTAAAATACCAAGAGGTTCTCTTCTGTCTGCCAGCAGCTGGCCCACAAATAACAGGAATCGACGTTTGCACTGAGTCACGTGTGCAAATCTAACCTGCTGTTCCCAGTGCTCAGAGTTCATGGCCTCTCTCAGGTTGCTGCTCATCATGGACTGTTTGGACACAGAGGAATGGTGGAAGGAACCATCAAGGGAAGAAGGCTCAGATCCCAGGGAATGATGGTGGGACAATGATGAGTAGTGTTGTAAACAAAAACTGCCCTTTTCCCTTATGAGGTATCCATAGTATTGGGGTATTGGTAGGAGAAAATAACAGAGGCCAACCAAAGAATATTGAGAAGCAAAGCAGCTAGTAAGCTTGATCTTTATTGATCTGTTGCAACAGGGTGCTCCCCTCACACGCAGAAAAGGAGGAGGAACCCAGAACAATCGCGCACAGGGCCTTATAAGGACTCTTGAAATTGCCACCCTGTAGATCAAGACCACCCCCAGAAACATTCATACATCACAGAAGGGGTGTAACCTAAGACCACCTCCCAGATACATCATACCTACATCACAGAAAAGGCGGTCTAAAACAGGAATTTGAATGTTGTTTTTCCTGGTTGCCAGGTTATCTGATTGCCTTTCCTGATAGTCTGTCACCCAATAAAATGCTGATTACTCAATTCCTGAGACAATGGGAAGGCTCCCTGACCCCCCCCCCCCTCCTTGCAGGGAAAACATTTGGTCAGTTTGGGAATCAAAATGGTTTCAGGTTTCCTGTGCTGATCTATGTACGTGCTTGGTTGGTACACTTAAGAACATTACCATATATCTAAAACCTCAAAATTCCTAGTCAGGGGGAGAAGACTGGGAAGAGGAGCTGTCAGAAGATGAAGGGGTAACAGGCTCAGTGAGTTGAGAAAGTCTGTGGTGGAAAGAAATCCAGAATCAGGGCAGAAGCTGAAGCAGATAAGTGAAAGGAGGGAAACCAAGAGGCAGAGATGTGTCAGGCTAGTAGTGAAGAGTCATGAGTGTCTCCCCCTCCTGCTGCAGTAATCGCCCCTCCTGCCTGGACTCCCAGAACCAGGAGAGGCATGGAATGGACGGAGCAAAGACAGGCTGCATGCAGGCGCAGTCTCCGATTGCTTGCAAGAAGCCCTGGAGAGGAGGAGACATAGAAGGCTCTGGGGAGGCAGGGACTTTGAGTCTCAGCAATGATTTCATGGAGTAAGACCTAGAAGGCATGAGCTGCTGTGTTCATTAGGCCTGAAACCCCACCATGTCTGTGAGGATTGTGTTCCGCAAATGAAGAGTTAACGCCAGCTTTTAACTGTGTAATTTACTAATGGGCTCGTTTGGTGACACTGCCTTCCCATAGGCCTTGGAGGTCAGGCATTCAGCCTCATCTGCACTCATTGCAAATGCTAAGCTTTGCTGGACTCCAGAACATTAGCTGCAATATTTGTTTGCTTGTTTGCTTGCTATTGCTAGACAACGGCACCATATACAGGGGGCCCTGGGTGCCTGGGCACCCATAAAAATTTTTATGTGGGTGCCTGGCCTCTGCTACCCGCACTGTCACCCCCTACTGGGACTCATTTAGGTACATTAATTTCAGTGGGTTTGCTCTGAGCAGGGCTAACCTTAGATGCAATCCTCTGGATTGTGCTTTTTATTTTTCCAGAAGCTGCTTTGAGACATTTGGTGAAAAGCAGGTGGCGCTGTGGGTTAAAGCCTCAGCGCCTAGGGCTTGCCGATCGAAAGGTCGGCGGTTCGAATCCCTGCGGCGGGGTGCACTCCCGCTGCTCGGTCCCAGCGCCTGCCAACCTAGCAGTTCGAAAGCACCTCCGGGTGCAAGTAGATAAATAGGGACCGCTTACCAGCGGGAAGGTAAACGGCGTTTCCGTGTGCGGCTCTGGCTCTGGCTCTGGCCAGAGCAGCGATGTCACGCTGGCCACGTGACCCGGAAGTGTCTCCGGACAGCGCTGGCCCCTGGCCTCTTAAGTGAGATGGGCGCACAACCCCAGAGTCTGTCAAGACTGGCCCGTACGGGCAGGGGTACCTTTACCTTTACCTGTAAGGTATAAAATTCTTCATAATACAGAGGTACCTCGGGTTAAGAACTTAATTCGTTCCGGAGGTCCATTCTTAACCTGAAACTGTTCTTAACCTGAAGCACCACTTTAGCTAATGGGACCTCCCGCTGTTGCCGCGCCGCTGGAGCACAAATTCTGTTCTCATCCTGAAGCAAAGTTCTTAACCCGAGGTATTATTTCTGGGTTAGCCTGTAACCTGAAGTGTATGTAACCCGAGTCTGTAACCTGAAGCGTATGTAACCTGAAGTGTATGTAACCCGATATACCACTGTATTGCAATTAATAACAGCAGTTACAGACTGCACAGAGTAGAGACTCTTTCATTGCCCAGGGCTGAACCTCCTAAGTATATCTACATTGTAGAAACATTATTTTTACAGGGCATGGGTGGGGCATTCTGGGACTGGTGCTACAGTTGCAGAAAACAGCTGTGCTTCTCCCTTCTCCCCACCACCACCCCTCCCCATCCGCAAAGTTAATTTGGGACCGAACTTCAAGCCGGCAGGTTAATTCCATTGCTCTCCCCCCACAAAGCGCCGGGCCCCCTGGCTGGGGCAGGGCTGTCTGGCGAGCTACTTTGGAGTAATGGCCCAGGGGGTCAGCGGAGGGGGGCCGCGTGTGATGAATTATTCACAGAGGTGCTGGTAAGTGCAGAATTAATCCCCTTCCTTCCAGCTGGCTGCTGCACTAAATTATCACTCCTAGTCATGCGGGAAAATGCTGCGGAATTCATTTAGCTGATTATTGTTTTGATCTAGGGGCTGTTGTGTTCTTTTTTATCCCCCTTCCCCACTTCTCCTCCTCCTCCTCTTTCTCCCCCTCCCCAACTAATGTATGTACAAGCGAGGGAGGGGAGGGGGGGGAATATCAGGTGACAAGCTCAGCTTCTCAATCCTGCCCTTAAAGCTTGTTTCAGCAAATCGGCCCTAGCAACAATGGAGAAAAAAATGGATTTGTTGCTAGCGGCACAAAGCAAAGGGAGGAGGGCGGTGGGAAGCGGCGCCGCGGGTTCAAGCAATCACAGCTTTGCGATGAACTGGACCGTTTTAAGCGCTAACCTCCCAGAATCCATCAGATTTTTTTTATGAGCAACCTGGCAGGCGGTCGGTGTAAAGAGTGCAGGCTTTGGAAAGGTTTAAAATGTGCCAAAATCACTGGTATCCAAGAGGCAGTTGGGGTCACCTGTAGATCCTTTCTGCGCCCTTGGATTTTTAGTTGGGGAGAGCGCTGTTGCGCTCGGCTCCTGCTTATGGGCTCCCCAGAGGCATCTAGTCTGCCAGCCTAGATGGGCCATTGGGGTGATCCAGCTGCTCTTATGTTTTTCATTCCTGCTTCTACACGCACACACGGGACCAAGCCTTGGTATGGCAACAGGCTAGAGTGAATAAGACAAGAGGCCTGTGAACGTACCGTTGTGTTTCAGCCATTTGGAGGGAGGGTTGCCCCCTTTTAGGAGGTTTCCTCACGTTTCCCCCCTACTTCTAGATACCCCGCGATCCCCCAAGCAAACAGAGTCCTTCCTCTTCTTTGTGGGTGATGCTGCTTTGACATAGTGATTGGCACTCACCACCGTATGATTGGCACTCACTTACGTATGTTAGCAGGATTAGTTTGCCCAGCAATTCAGTGACAACTCAAAGGCATGTTAAAGGTAAAGGGTAAAGGGACCCCTGACCATTAGGTCCAGTCGTGACCGACTCTGGGGTTGCGGCACTCATCTCATTTTATTGGCCGAGGGAGCCGGCGTACAGTTTCCGGGTCCTGTGGCCGGCATGACTAAGCCGCTTCTGGCGAACCAGAGCAGCGCACGGAAACGCCGTTTACCTTCCCGCCAGAGTGGTACCTATTTATCTACTTGCACTTTGATGTGCTTTCGAACTGCTAGGTTGGCAGGAGCAGGGACCAAGCAACGGGAGCTCACCCCGTCACGGGGATTCGAACCGCCAACCTTCTGATCAGCAAGTCCTAGGCTCTGTGGTTTAACCCACAGCACCACCCGCGTCCCTTAGGCATGTTAGGGAGCTTACAAAGGAGGAACATGCTGGTTCGGTTAAGCATGAGAAAAAGATGAGCTCTGTAGGTTCCAGCCTGCATCTCCTTCTCCTCTTCATGCCTCCCCATTCCACTGAGACTAGGGTTGCCAAATTTTTGAGCTTTTATTGTTGAGCTTTTTGGAAGAAAAAAAGGTAAAGGTAAAGGTACCCCTGCCCGTACGGGCCAGTCTTGACAGACTCTGGGGTTGTGCGCCCATCTCACTTAAGAGGCCAGGGGGCAGCGCTGTCCGGAGACACTTCCGGGTCACGTGGCCAGCGTGACATCGCTGCTCTGGCGAGCCAGAGCCGCACACGGAAACGCCGTTTACCTTCCCGCTGGTAAGCGGTCCCTATTTATCTACTTGCACCCGGAGGTGCTTTCGAACTGCTAGGTTGGCAGGCGCTGGGACCGAGCAGCGGGAGCGCACCCCGCCGCAGGGATTCGAACCGCCGACCTTTCGATCGGCAAGTCCTAGGCGCTGAGGCTTTAACCCAAACCTCCCCCCAAAATCATGATTTTTAAGCTTTTTGAGCAGTTTCTGCTGGTTTTTCCATTGCGTTCCCGAAGCCATTTTTACACCTGAATACCAGGACATGCCAGGAATTTTCCTGACATATGGCAAGCCTAACTGAGACACATTCTCATGTACCAGGCCACAAATCTCCTGAGTTGCTGTGCCCGCTGCCTCCATCACCCTTTCATTCTTTTTCCTCATGGAGAAGGGCCATGGCTGAGTTTGAAGGTGAATCTGCTTTGCATGCAAGAGGTCCTGGGTTCAACGTCTAGCATTTCCAGGTGAGGCTGGGAATGTCCCCTGCCTTAAACAGGGATGGCTTTAAAAGAGGATTAGGCAAATTAATGCAAAAGAGGGCTATTGATGGTTACTAGCTCTGCCTCCGCAGCTGGAGGAAGCAATCCTTCTGAATGCCAGAGGAGAGAGAGTGGCTCTTGAGTTTGAATCCTGCTTGCTGGTTGTGGGAATGTTCAAGGAGGCAGGAGAGGATATATTGTTTAATTATATGCTTTCCAACTTGCGTTAGCAAGTTCTATAATTTAGCAGAGTAACATTGCTGTTTTTAAACTTACACAGCGGATAGGTTTGCCAGGCTTGTTTAAGCCTCTAAAATAAGTTTCCTGGTAATTCCCTCCTAAAAAGAATAGACACAACACAGTCTTGTATAAAAGTATAAAATAGTTTACTCACTCATTCTGTTCACAGATGGATCCCAGAAGGCAGACTTAAGTTACAAAATATATGCACCTGGAATCTATTCCACAGGGAGATAGTTCCTTTGTCCTCTCCTGGCCAAGAGAGCATCTCAGGCTGATGCTTCTTCTACAAAAGCAAAATAGAGAAGAGATGTGGTGGCAAGTCCTGTGCTTTTGTTACCTGCACAGGTGAGGTCACGCCCACCTCTGGTCACATGTAGAAGAAGTTTGTCCCAGCACAGGAGGAAACAGGAAGTTTATCTACTGCCTGGACAAACATCCCTCTTCATGTCTAAACATGTCCACTCTAGGAATGTTGTATTTGACTGCTCTGTGTTTCACACCCCAGACCGGTTTCCCACAGACAACTGTTCAGCCACTGTGAGAGCACAATGCTAGACAAGATGGGCTGCTGGCCGCATCCAACAGGCTTTTCTTGTGTTGCGTTTTTCATCCTTGAGAGTAGCTGACACACGGACCTAACGAGTCATACGGCAGCAACATTTCCACAACCAGAACCCCCCCCCCAAAAAAACTGACACAAAATCTGCATTTGCGTGGTATGAGCTACCATTTGGGGGGGTTTAATTAAATCTAATAGAAACAGCACTTTTGATCCTACATTTCTTTTCCTTGCTCGCTGTCATTTTAAACTGTTTTAACCAAGTAACAAATTGGGGTTTTCGGGTGGTCTTTAGAAGAAGCAAAACACACAAAAGGCAATCCCAGCTGATAACAGTAGAATTAAACACCCCATCATGCGATGCGACTTGCTTTAAAGTTTCAGCTACTGACAAGTCCCTTAGTGCCCAGTGGGCTGTAGAAAGGTGGGGAGAGAACATAAATAAAACTGATAATGTTTGACGATTGAAAAAGAGACGCTCTTTCCCTTGGGGTGGAGGAGAGCAGTCTTTTGCCAGGGCATCTGGGCATCTACTCTCTGACGACAATGACTGTTGTTGTTTTTTTGTCACTTTGCCTGCAGTGGTGCCATTTGTTGATCTTGTTTTATTTATGAATCGCTTCCCAGGTAGCATCTCAAAGCCATGTAGCAATAAAAAAAAAACCCACAATAAAAATATGTAATAAAAAATCTCCTATGTTAAAATGAATTAGAATCATTTCATATATTGCAAACAGCTTTAAATTCAAATTCAGGTTACAGATGCTTCAGGTCACGTTTTTTCGGGTTACGGACTTGCCGAAACCCAGAAGTACCAGAACGGGTTACTTCCGGGTTTCGGCAGTCGCGCATGTGCAGAAGCACCGAATCGCAACCCGTGCGTGCACCGACGTGGCGCTGCAGGTTGCGAATGCTGCAGGTTGCGAACGTGCCTCCCGCATGGATCACGTTTGCAACCCGAGCATCCACTGTACCCAGATGCAGACTGGGATTAATGGGGTAAACAAAACCCAACCCCTGCTTCTTGAAAAAGGCATGAAAAGAGATGGTGCTGCTCAAGTGCCACAAAAATGTAATCGATTTTGTCACAAGATCTGATTTTTTTCAAATCAACATAGCACAAAAACCTGATCTGATGGAGAGAAATGGATGCCATTTTCTAATTCAGCAGTGCAAAAATACCCTAAATCAGTTGTAGAAATCTAGACAACATTCAAAAAGTAAAAAATTGTTTCCCAGTGTAATATGTAATGGGTAGAGGCTGCCACACTAAGGACCCAGCTCCTTCTCTAGACAGTACAGCCCTCCTGCAGAGGTGAAGTCTGCAGGAGCCCCACTCCAGCAAAGTCCAGGAAGATGCTTTATTGTGATTCCTGCATTGTGGACGAGGTGACCCTAACTCTACAGTCCTGTGATTCCCAGTTTCTCATTTTTTCCATCTTAAGTTTAATTCTCCCCATTTCCACATCCCTTTGCATATTTTTTTTTTAAGCCCTCATGAAAATCCATCAGCTGTTTAGTATGTAGTTCTCTTAAAATGCACTTTTTTGAATGCCTTTACCCCTAAAATACAAAGTTCTGGGCATTTCCCCCTATTATAACACATTTCAGTGCGTGTGATACTACAGAATAACAGCATTTCTGTACACACTACTAGACCAGAAAAGTGCAAAGACTGAGTTTTGGGTCATGTTTTGCTTTAGAAAGTGTGAGTTCAGTAGGTTCATCTTTTAATGCAGAATGGACCAAATTTCTCCCTCATTCCTAATATGAAGTGAGCCAATATTTTAGGTGTTCTGGTTACAACATGTATATTGTGGGAATGTTCAGGGAGGCAGGAGAGCATATATTGTTTAATTATATCCTTCCCAACTTGTTAACACAAGTTCTACAATTTAGCAGAGTAACATTCCCCTTTTAAACTTTCACAGCAGATAGGTTTGCCAGGCTTGAATAAGCCTCTAAAATAAATTTCCTGGTAATTCCCCTTTATTCCCTCATAAAAAGAATAGACACAACACAGTCTTTTATAAAAGGATAAAATAGTTTACTCACACATCCTGTTCACAGATGGATCCCAGAAGGCAGACTTACGTTACAAAATATATACACTTGGACTCTATCAGGCTGATGCTTCTTCAACAAAAGCAAAATGGAGAAGAGAGAGATGGCTGCCTTCCCTGTGCTATTTTGTTACCTGCACAGGTGAGGTCATGCCCACCTCTGGTCTCATGTAGAGGAAGTTTGTCCCAGCCCAGGAGGAAACAGGAAGTTCTGACTGGCTGATCTAGACATCCCCTTTTTATGTCCTTTCTAGAAATGTTGTATTTGACTGCTCTGTGTTTCACACCCCACATATATGGCTTTGTACTGGTACCTAATGCAGGGAGTTATCTGAAAACTGCACCTGTCTGTTTCCTTGTTGCTAGCATACTATTGTCTCATCTGGACGGACCTGATCTGGCATCCTTTCTAGTTTACCTTTGTGTTTTCCATGCTTTACTGAGGCACTGGGACATTCCAGGGGGTAGTGCTATCTGACTTTCATTTCTGCAGAACGAAAGGGCATGGGAATCCTATGGCTTGTGTGCGATATTTGCTTTGAATACCAATAGTTCTGCTCTATCCTGCCTTGGAGCCCTGTGTCCTGTTCTGGGTGCCACAATTTAAGAAGGATATGGAAAAGCTGGAATGTGTGCAGAGGGGGAAAATATTGGGGGAAAGGTGATATGGTAGTCATCTTCAAATATCTGAAAGGCTGTCACGCAAAAAATGGAGCAAGCTTCTTTTCTGCTGCTCCAGATGGGAGAACCTGGACCAATAGATTCAATAGATGACAAGAAGTGAGATTCTGCCTATATCCTAGGAAGACCTTTCTGGGGGCAAGAGCCATTCAACAGTGGAAGGGACTCCCTTGGGAGGTTGTGGACTCGCCTTCCTTGGAGTTTTTAAGCAGAGGTTGGATGGTCATCTGTCAGGGACTTTTTAGTTGTGACTCCTGCATAGCAGGGGCTTGGACTAGATGACCCTTGGGTACCCCTTACAGTCTATAACACTGTGTTTCTATGAAATAAAAGAGGGCTAGGATGATATGTGGGACGCAGGTGGCGCTGTGGGTTAAAGCCTCAGCGCCTAGGGCTTGCCGATCGAAAGGTAGGCAGTTCGAATCCCTGCGGCGGGGTGCGCTCCCGCTGCTCGGTCCCAGCGCCTGCCAACCTAGCAGTTTGAAAGCACCTCCGGGTGCAAGTAGATAAATAGGGACCGCTTACCAGCGGGAAGGTAAACGGCGTTTCCGTGTGCGGCTCTGGCTCGCCAGAGCAGCGATGTCACGCTGGCCACGTGACCCAGAAGTGTCTCCCGACAGCGCTGGCCCCTGGCCTCTTAAGTGAGATGGGCGCACAACCCCAGAGTCTGTCAAGACTGGCCCGTACGGGCAGGGGTACCTTTACCTTTACCTTTAGGATGATATGAGCTTCCTCTTATGTTTTGCTGCTGTCCAGCTCTCTTACAAGATTTTGGAGATTTCAGGGTTTGGGGTGGTGCCACACAAGACGAAAATAATCCCTTCTGCGAGTCTCTTCATCTAGCGGTTTTTTCGTCTTGCGAAGCATCCCTATTAGCAGCTTAGCGGATTAGCGGCTATTAGCGGCTTAGCGGCTTAGAAAAAGGGGGGGGAAAGGGAAAAAACCCGCAAGACTCGCAAGATGTTTTCTTCTTGCGAAGCGCCTCGAAAAACCCTTTCGTCTAGCGGGTTTTTCGTCTTGCGAGGCATTCGTCTTGCAGGGCACCACTGTATAGGGTCTGGCACTGATTGGCAGTAGCTTCCCCCAGAACCTTCCCACTCCCATCAGAACAACGCTACACAAACCAATTGTTGTTGCTGTTACCAGGAAAGCAGGTGACCAGGCCACTGGTATGCCAATATTTTGGAGAATTTTCAGCTCAGCCCTAAAATATATCTGAGCCTACGTGAGAGCAAAGAGGCACCCTTGCAAGGAAGTGTTTGCCCTTCTCTGTGTTGAGCTCCCTAGAGACTGAGAGGCTGCAACAGGGATGGTGAGCCTTGGACCGCTTCAAGCCCATCTGCCCCGCATGGCCCAGGGATGATGGGACATGGACGTCTGGCTTTATCTGACAGGCGACTGCGGGGCTCCCACTTCTACGCCTCTTTACATCCTGGCAAACCAGATCTTTCTCTCTCTCACGCGCTCATTCTCTTTTTTTATATATTAATTTTTATTCAATTTTTAACCTATTCAACAGCAATTAAACATACTTTTACATCTTATACAATTTTTTTGACTTCCATCAATCTCGTCTGAAAATTTTCCAATCTGATCTCTTAGTATACATATCTTACTTTCCCTATTACATTTAAGTCTCATAGCTGGTATCTCTATTCTTTTTCTACTTTGTAACGTTTCATATATTTCTCCTTACAAAACTTCTTGTGGTCCTACCAGTGTAATTTGTTGATTACAGTTGCTCTTCAAATAGTTCATATACTTCGTCCAATCTTCTGTGAATCTCTGGTCCCGCAGGTTTCGAATCCTTCCTTCATTTTGTCCAATTCTGCATAGTCCATTAATTTTATCTGCCTTTCACCTCACACACTCATTCTCAACAAGTGCTGTTTTTCACAAACATCTTCATCCTCTTAGTGGAGTTGTGTGTGTGTGTGTGTGTGTGTGTGTGTGTGTGTGTGTTTAGTCTTCGTCCAGCTGAAATGGCTTCCTTAGGTACTATTGCCAAGTTATAATTTATTTATTCATAATACATTGATGAGCCAGTGAGTAAATCACATTGTGCATGTTGGAGTTAACTCTTTATTAGCAAGACCAGGATCTGCACAGACATGACAGAATGTCAGGCCTAATGAGCACAGCAGCTCATCCCTGGTGGGTCCTGCCCTATGGACCAGTTGCTGAGACTGAAAGCCCCTGCCTCCCCACAGCTGTCTTAAGTCTCCTCTTTTCCAGGGGTTTCGCCCAAGTAATCTGAGACTGTGCCTCTGTGAAGCTAACCTCTCCTCTGCTCTCTTCTTGCCTCTGCCCCCTTCTGGGAGACCAAGGGGGAAGGGATCTCATTGTTAGGATATAGTTCCATTCCACCTTAAAAGGGTACAGGCATGACTGTTGTGTGTCACATGCCTGCTTACTTCCAGCACAGATCTGCTGGGAACTTCCATTTGTATATGCATTGCTGCTGTTTTGCTGGACACGAAGGGAAGCAGACATGTTTTTCCCTTTGTTCCTGCTGCTGAATAAAATGCTGTAATATACCTCGGGTTGAATGTGCTTTGGGTTGAGCGCATTTGAGTTGCGCTCCGCGGCAACTCGGAAGTAACGGAGCGCGTTACTTCCGGCTTTCACCACTCACACATGCGCAGACGCTCAAAATGACGTCACGCGCATGCGCGGAAGCGGCAAAAAGCGACTCACGCACGCACAGACGCGCTGTTACTTGTTGCGTTCACTTCAGGATGCGAACGGGGCTCCGGAACGGATCCTGTTCACATCCCGAGGTACCACTGTACTGCTTACACATGGCTCTGTCCGCCTCTTCTACTGTGAGAAGATTTATTCACTCTGCTGATAGAGTGTGCACAGGTCTCTAAATGTATCTGAGGCTCGTGTCACTGACTGATGCTGTTCCAAGGGAGACCGGTGATCGCCCGGCTGCCGGCCAGTGGCTGGAGCCAGCTGGGGGCCTGCCTGATGCCCCTGTCTCCCCAGCAGTATCCCAACACTCATTGCAGCAGGAGGGGGAGACACTCGTGCCTCTTCACCAGCCTGTCTCATCTCTGCCTCTTGGCCTCCCTGATTCAGCTCCTGCCCCCGATTCCTGACTTCTTTCAGCCACAGACTCTCCCCACTGACTAAGCCCTGTTATCTCTTAAGCTTCTGACACGCCTTCCTTGTCTTCTCTTTCTGACCACTCATTTTCTTCCCACTGCCACTCCCATTTTTACTCTGAGGAAAGCTTACATGAATGTTGCCCACTGCTACTGAGTGAGATGGGCCCAGTGGCTGGGTCCAAAGTAAGGCAGCATCCTGCCATCCACTGCTTGTAGGCCAGGGGACGGACCAGCACAGAAATTTGTGGGGTTAGAAGCAAGTAAGTGAGCATGCAAACAAGCGAGTGAGCGAGCAAGCAACAAGCAACTCCAGCAATCCTGCAGCTGTGTTAGCTTGCACATATAAGAGCCGTTGTGATTACAGTAAGGGGGAGGGGGAAGATTATTACAGAAGGAAATGAAAGGCTAGTGCCTGAATGGAGGTGGGTTGTGGACTCTCCATTATTCTCTGCCAGGTTCCTTCCTGCCCTAATCCCCCTCCTCTTTGGCTCAGCATCCTTAGAAAATCTTGATTGCTGCAGAAATTACAGAGGAGTGATAGAATGACTGCCGAATGGAAACGGACTGAGCCAGCCTCGCTTTGTTAGGCAGCTAATGAGTGGAAGACAGCAGGGCCGGAGCAAAGCGGAGCAGAACATGCACACACAGAGACATTGAAATGAACGTCTTTGTGGAAGAACATTTGTCCGTTCCCACTCACTTCTCCCAGAGGAGGGTTTAGGAGAGAGCTAATTGAATTAGGAGCATGTGCAGCACTGCTAGGCAACCTGCCCTGTCTTTGTCAGGCAAAAAGTGGGGTGGGGTGTGGAACTGGAGTCATCTGTATCCTTCCAGCCCACCTTGGGTGCCATCTGCGCACTTGCTGTCATTTGCAAGGAGCCTGGTAAACTGTTGCATTTTGCACGAGCCGCTTCTTCCCCACGAAGGTCCGTACAAACTGGGGCATGATTGCTGCCCAGGCCCACTGCTTTGGATGCCAAGGGCACTCAGCCAAGGTCAAAGGCCTCCCAGCCGAATGAAATATGGAGTTAATAAGGCGCTGGTCAACAAGGGCACCCCCCTACCACCATTTGGGCAGTTGCTCACTCTACACATCCTTCTCGTGAGCACAGACTCCAGGGATGGAAGAGGATCTGAGCGAGAGAAGAAGCAGAAGTAAAAGGCAGTCCTTCTTCACAAAGGATGTAGAGGGACTTCTGTAGCAGCACGCCTACAGTCGGGTGGGGATCTGTGCTCCTGCTGTCTCGAGGCAGACCCAGTGTTGGAGAGAGGCAGAAACGGGCGACAAGGCGTAAGTCACCTGACCTCAGGGGGGGATCCTGAGGGCAGAGCCCATGGCAGCGCGATAAGGGGTCTCCCAAAGCGAGAAAACAAAGTATATAGCCAAGAAGCAGGGAGGACCTCTGCACAAAAGGGTTAATTTCCTCTCCGACACAAACACCCCAAAACCTGGCGAGGCAGTGCCAAACTCTCCAAAAAGAGAGAGACTGTTAAAAACAAGACGTTTTACTCCCAAAAACGGCGGTAGAGAACTTAAAATCTTTAACAACTCCCCACTAGCGAAGGTGGGCAGCAAGGGAGAGACGAGATAAAAAGCTTTTTTAGACACAGAGTTTGGCTTGAAATAAAGAGGGGATCGCAGCACAGCACAGACAACTCCTGTTATAATACCCCACGAAGAATTTGTTAGGAGCCAAAACAAACACCCCAAAGATTTAAGGAAATTGCGATAAGAAAGAGACGGAGATTTTTTGGAAGGGGGGGGCAGAACCTAGCTATCTGAAACATGATTGGTCAGTTAAGTGTTTTTATTTATTTCCTTGATTTAGGGGGGTAGTTGCCCCCCCAGCCTGGCTACGCCCATGGGGACTGCCAACTTGGAAGACTTTGAAAGAGGATTGGACGAATTATTGGACAAGAGGGCTATCATTGGCTACCCACCACGATGACTATGCCTCTACAGTCTGAGGCAGCCCTAATGAGGCATCACGGCCTCTAGTCACGGTGGCAGGAGGCTCCGAGGGCCACTTTGCCACCAGCCACCCGGAGCGGCCAATTTGGCGAGTTAGGGATGCATTACAGGGAAATGAGTCGGACTCATTTGCTGGGCACGTCAACGAATGCCGAGGGAGCTGGTGGAGATTGGCTCCTTTCGGGAATGATTGAAGTTTTTGCGCTCGCTGAATCCGCTCCAATTAGAGAGCCACCCCTGTTTGCTTAAGGACCATCTGCTGAGTGTGTCGTTTGTTTGCACCGCTGATGAGCTACAGACAGCAGCTTCTAATTGATCTGTAGGGCCCTGCCAAGGGAGGAGAGGCAGCCGCTCCCAAGCCGAAAGCAAGATGTCCAACTTTGTCACTGATCTGGGGCCGACAGTGATAGGAGCATGTGATGGCTTATTTCATGGGTAGGCAAACTAAGGCTCGGGGGCCAGATCACCTTCTAAATGCGGCCCACGGACGGTCTGGGAATCAGTGTGTTTTTACACGAGTAGAATGTGTTCTTTTATTTAAAATGCATCTCTGGGTTATTTGTGGGGCCTGCCTGGTGTTTTTACATGAGTAAAATGTGTGGTTTTATTTAAAATGCATTTCTGGGTTATTTGTGGGGCATAGGAATTCATTGGGTTTTTTCCTTCAAAATATAGTCCGGCCCCCCCACAAGGTCTGAGGGACAGTGGTGAAAAAGTTTGCTGACCCCTGCCTTATTCTTTGCAAGAAAGGGGTCTGTGCAAGTACATACATGTGTACTAGAGTTTCCCAAGTCGGACGTGCACACCTTTTAATAGTTGTATGATAAGCCAGTGTTCACAAATTGATGCTTTTTCTGCTAACTGTTAAAGACCCAGCAGTCCAGCTAGGAAAATCAGCTGGCAATCTTTGAGACTGAGCTGAGATCCTAACTTTCTAAATGCAAACTGAATTGAATTCCCCCCCTCCCAATTTCCCTCACATTCTGATTCTCCATTGACCTTGTCTCCCAGTCCTGCAGACCACCACCACCCTCTAGTCCATCCAGCCTCAACAGTTTTCCGCAGAAGTGTCTGAAGTTTTTGAATAAAGCTAATGATATTGATGGTTGTCATGATTTGATGATTAATTTTACAGTTTTCAAAACAGCGTCTTCATCCATACATGGGTTTCACGGCTCTGTACGTAAAAAATGCAACTAGTCCTATACAGTGGTACCCTGGTTTAAGAACAGCTTAGTTTATGAACAACATGGATTAAGAATGCTGCAAACCCGGAAGCAGGTGTTTTGGTTTGTGAACTTAGCCTTGGAATAAGAACATGTTTCGCTTCCTGTTGAGTGTGTTCCATTTGTAAACTGAGTCCCCCGCTGCTATGGAAAAGCACGCCTTGGTTTAAGAACACTTTGGTTGAAGAACGGACTTCCGGAACGGATTAAGTTCGTAAATCAAGGTACCACTGTAATATTGATACAAAATATTAACCATTAAAGGTAAAGGGACCCCTGACCATTAGGTCCAGTCATGGCCGACTCTGGGCTTGCGGCGCTCATCTCGCTTTTTCGGCCAAGGGAGCTGGCGTACAGCTTCCGGGTCATGTGGCCAGCATGACTAAGCCACTTCTGGCAAACCAGAGCAGCGCACGGAAATGTCGTTTAGCTTTCCGCCGGAGTGGTACCTATTTATCTACTTGCACTTTGATGTGCTTTTGAACTGCTAGGTTGGCAGGAGCTGGGACAGAGCAATGGGAGCTCACTCCGTTGCAGCGATTCGAACCGCCAATCTTCTGATCGGCAAGTCCTAGGCTCTGTGGTTTAACCCACAGCGCCACCCACGTCCCTTAACCATTACCCATGCAATAATTAGCATTGTAATGTTCTACATTTCTTTTTACACAGAGGCCAGACCTGTTTTTGACATCATCCACCACAGATGGCCTCCCTGTCCTGGATCCAGAGCTGGTGGGGCAGCTGGGGACCATCAAGGAGCCCTGGACAAGCATAGTGCCCCGAAAAGAGGTGAGTGACTGCCTTTCCTTGAGCTACGTGAGATATGGGAAGGTCTAGCGGCAGGACTACGGAGCTGTATTTCCCTTGAAGTTAGAAATCACTGGGAACTTACGGTGCCTTTGTAACATCTGGCGATTTGCAAGTACAAAAGCAGAGCACATGGAACGTAAGCACACTCCTGAAGCAAGCAGCTCGACTGCTAGAACTGCATCAATTTATATTTTTTATTTTTGCAGTAATTTTTATTAAGGTGTTCCGTCCTGCAATACAATATGAAAAAGGGAAACAGATACTAAAAGAGGGGGGAAAGAAGCACACAAACAGCAGGGAGAGGATTAAGTACATATATCTGAGGCAGTGGACTCACCTGGAAAATATATACAGTGGTGCCTCGCAAGACGAAAAGAATCCGTTCCGCGAGTCTCTTCGTCTTGCGGTTTTTTCGTCTTGCGAAGCAAGCCCATTAGCGGCTTATCGGATTAGCGCTATTAGCGGCTTAGCGGATCAGCTGATAAGCGGCTTAGCGGTTTAGCGGATTAGTTGATTAGCGGCTTAGCGGATCAGCTGATAAGCGGCTTAGCGGCTTAGAAAAAGGGGGGAGGGGAAAAAACTGCAGGAACTCGCAAGACATTTTCGTCTTGCGAATCAAGCCCATAGGAAATTTGTTTTGCGAAGCACCTCCAAAACGGAAAACCCTTTCGTCTAGCGGGTTTTCCATCTTGCGAAGCATTCGTCTTACGGGGCACCACTGTATTCCAGGAGAGGTGACAAGAGCTTATTTCTGCAATTGAGTGTGGTGGCAACTGATGCAGGTGCCTTTTTTTCCTCGTGAGAGAGTGTGTGTGTGTGTGTGTGTGGTCAGATGGATGGACGTGGGATGGGAAGACCAGCACTGTTTTGTGGCCCTGCCTCTTTCCTTTGCCTCTTTGGCTTTGGCGGCCATTTTCTCTTGTGACATGAACCTCACAGCAGCCATTTTAAGACTGGCACCCATGGCACTTTCTCAGAATTCCAAATGTGCCCACTACCCCCAAAAAAGAGTCGGATGAAGACTGAATGCTGAAATATACTCGGAGTCGAGAGTGGATTTCATGCTCTTTATTCAGCTTAGAGTGGTGAGGAGGAATGGAAGTTCCCCCAGAATGTCTGCTTTATATACATTATTTACACAATGGGCCCCATGTGATTGGCTAATTCTGGGATTCACCAGTAGGTCAATCAGGTTGCGGATTCACTTCCACCTAGAGCTGGATTGGGTGGCTCCTGTGGACCAGACTGCTGCATTCTGGATCCTATTGTTCTAGGACCAATCAGACTGCTGCATTCTGGATCCTATTGTTCTAGGACCAATCAGACTGCTGCATTCTGGATCCTATTGTTCTAGGACCAGTCAGACTGCTGCATTCTGGATCCTATTGTTCTAGGACCAATCAGACTGCTGCATTTTGGATCCTATTCAACTCAGTACATAACAAATGCAGAGCTCTTTCCAGGGGCAGTGGCAATACACACACGCTCCTCCACCAACTGCCTGAACAAGGTCTATCTTGTTTCTAGAAGCTCCGATCTGCATTGCAGGCCAGGCATTGGGCGTACAGTCACAGTTCTACATCACTGGGCATGTGCCAAGGTCCACATTCCTCTGTGGGGTCCACTGTTTGTGAACCTCCCAGCACTCCTTCTCCTCATCTGCTCACCTGCCCTTTCAAAGCAGAGCCCTGCTGGATCAGGCCCCATCACAGGGGCCAACCAGATGCCCATTGTGGGAAACCAGCAAGTAAAACAGGAGCACAAAAGCCTTCTTCTCTTCCAGCAAGTGGTATTCGGAAGCACTGCTACCTGTGACCACGAAACACAGCAGAGCTATCGTGACTGATAGTCGTTGGTCACAGAATCCAAGAATCACAGAATTACAGAACTCTAAAGCTGGAAGGTGTCCCCCCCCCCAGGCTCACCTAGCCCAACCCCACCGCAAAATAGGGAACAGGAAAAGACTCTATGACAGGTAGCCCTCCAAATTGCATCAAAACCTCGAGGGAAAGAGAGTCCACTGTCACCTTCAACAGCCCCTTCCAATCCTCGTCTAATCCTTTGTGGCTTAGGGCCCTCGTATTTACAGGACCGCCTCTCCTGGTCTGCCCCGCAGAGGACCTTAAGGTCCATGAATAATCACAGTTTAGAGGTCTCGGGCCCTAAGGAAGTCAGATTATCCTCCACCAGGGCCAGGGCCTTCTCAGTGATGGCTCCGACCTGGTGGAATGCTCTGTCGCATGAGACCAGGGCCTTGCAGGATTTAACTTCCTTCCGCAGGGCCTGTAAGACAGAGCTATTCCGCCTGGCTTTCAATTCGAACTTAGCCTGCTCTTTTATTCCCCTTCCTTCCTTCCCTCCCCCTCCCCTTTTTATGAAGATTCCCCGCTCTGGGATCCCACAGCTAATTCTCCCCTGGTCTCCTCACTGGCCCAAGTAGGACTAATTTAGCCAGCTAGTCCTGGTGATCATCTAATGTTTATTGGATGGATTTCCCCCCTAAATTGATTTTTGAATTCTGAATTTATTGCTATTCACGTTTTATGCTGTATTTTATGCTGGTTTTTTTTTTTTTTTTTTTTTGCATCAATTGTTTTAAATTTGTTGTTAGCCGCCCTGAGCCCGGTTTTCTGAACCGGGAAGGGCAGGATATAAACAAAAATTTATTATTGTTATTTATTAAAGCCTTCTAGGTTGGTGACGAGTTCCACAGTTGCATGAAGAAGGACTTGGTTTTCTCTCTCCTGATAATATAATTTGAGAGGAGAGGAAGCAGGTTCCTCTAACTTGCTAGCCAATCTGCCTTGGTGGGGTGGGGGGGGACTATGTATTTTGGTTCATGGGGAGTGGAGGGCAAACAAATGGAAAACGCAAAGGGAGAGGGAGGAAGGGGGGGTCTTTCTTGGGAGGAGGGACCTGCTCAAGGTCCCCCCCCCCAAAAAAAACCTGGAATTGACAACTGGTAGCAGGTATTGTACTCTGACCCCATTAAAAAGGAACAGCAGCCTATGTCTGGCTGTATGAGTTTCAAGGCTTCCGGCACAATAAAGAGGATTCAGTTCTGAAACCATTTAGCTAATTCTTTGCTATTACAGCTGCATTAGTCTTTAGACCCCAGGCTTTCCCCAGAACTCGTATCTTTCAGGACTGTGAATATATGGCTGACTTCATCAAACCTGAGGGATTGATAAAATCGTTACTAGTGCGTCAGTCACTAAGTGAAGGTCTCGCACACTTCATCCGTCTGGATTTTAAAAAAATAAAAATAAAATAGCATGCCATTAAAATCTGGTTATTAAATGCCCAGGAAGAGGAACAAAGGGCGCAATGGCAACAGCTGCATTTTTAAAAGCACTTTAAAAAGGGGGAATTTACACACAGCAGAATTTGACATTTTTGCATCCTTGGCCCAGATGTTCCAGAGCAGCCACAGATCTGGATTTGCCACAGTTGCTGTCTGAACCAGAGAGTGGTAATCACAGAGCTCTGCAAGCGTTGCCCTAATAAATGTGTTTGAGAGGAGAGAGAATGAAATATTATTATTATTATTATGGTGATTATTTTAATTTATCACACCCCTTTCATCGTAAGGTCCCAGGGCAGGCTGCAATAATTTCAAGTTAATAACACCGAATAAAAATAACAATAATGTCTAATGAAAATTAACGGTTCATACAATAGCTTGTATTTAGGTTTTCAGTCTTTCTGCATTATAAAACTTCAGGATAAGGATGGGTATTGGATGCACAGGGGTGTGGTTGTGTGATTGTGTGTGTGAGAGAGAGCATTCACATGGTTTGGTTTTCCGACTGTAAATTTATCCTCCAAAGCTTTTGCTAGCCTCCCTGCCACCTGCAAGCACAAGAAATAGAGGGGTCAAACAGCTATTTGCATCCCTCCCCAAATGGCTATTAGCAACGTGTGTGTGTGTGTGTGTGTGTGTGTGTGTGTGTGTGTGTGTGTGTAGGGTATTTAAATCAGGAAAAACAATGCAGCTAAATTGGAGCCTCCTGCCCAGTGGCTCCACAAATTAACAGCAGGTCTAGAGGTTGTTAAGCACCCCTCCTTCAGAGCCCCTTCCCCATATTTAAGGCAGCAGTGTGAGGCTGCTACTTACTGACTTTTTCCTCCCGCTGCTTTGATTGAAGACTTTAAAATCTTATAAAACCATGCAGAAGATTCCTTACTAAGCTGTGCATCAATGGAGCTTGTTTCTAGAACGATTTTGGATATCTGCATTAAGTTATGCAACTGTGAAGCTTCAGGGTGGTAGGTGTGAATAGAGAGATTATTTCGGTGGGTTTCCCCCATTATATCTGGTTTTGTGTGCTCTTCTTTCTGCCCCTCCTCCCAAAAAACACAGTTTCTCTATAATGCAGAAACTAATGCTTGCATCTGCAACGTGTTGATTTAAGCAATGGGTTTATTGTAATGCAAAACCGCAACAGCACTGTTTCCTCTTCACAAAGCAACCTATTTTTTAATGCTGCAGAGGAATTTGTATAGGTTTAGTGCATCCTGCTACCTTCATTGTGATGCTGCCGCCTGCTTGCTAACCGCTGGCTCTCTCTCAGCTCGTGCAACAAGCACATCCATAGCTTTGGGTTCTCGTTCCACATGCTGGAACAAAGCTGGCAATAAAATACAAGAAGCTATTTTTTTGCTCCCCCTGCCCCCAGCATACAGATATCCAAACCCCACTCACTCAATCTACTGAACTTTTTTGCTTTGCCGCTCATTGCTGTATGCAGTTAATTTTGACCACGGCTTAATATGAAAAAAACACAATAAACGACTTGATGCATCACGGCTGGACATGAACCAGCTCAGCAAATGCTACGTGAGCGAATGCCTGCAGCCTAGTGGGTGAGGAAGCCTTCTGAGTAAAGGTAAAGGACCCCTGACCGTTAAGTCCAGTTGTGGACGACTCTGGGGTTGCGGCGCTCATCTCGCTTTACTGGCCGAGGGAGCTGGCCTTTGTCTGCAGACAGGTTTTCCAGGTCATGTGTCCAGCATGACTAAGCCGCTTCTGGCAAAACCAGAGCAGCCCACGGAAACGCCGTTTACCTTCCCGCCGGAGCGGTACCTATTTATCTACTTGCACTTTGACGTGCTTTCGAACTGCTAGGTTGGCAGGAGCTGGGACCAAACAATCGCGGAGATTCAAACCGCCGACCTTCTGATCGGCAAGCTCTAGGCTCAGTGGTTTAGACCACAGTGCCACCTGCGTCCCTGCCTTCTGAGTAAAAGGTAAAGGTAAAAGGACCCCTGACCATTAGGTCCGGTTGTGGCCGACTCTGGGGTTGCGGCCCTCATCTCGCTTTACTGGCCAAGGGAGCCGGTGTACAGCTTCTGGGTCATGTGTCCAGCATGACTAAGCCGCTTCTGGCAAAACCAGAGCAGCCCACGGAAACGCCGTTTACCTTCCCGCCGGAGCGGTACCTATTTATCTACTTGCACTTTGACGTGCTTTCGAACTGCTAGGTGGGCAGGAGCAGGGACCGAACAACAGGAGCTCACCCCATGGTGGGGATTCGAACCGCCGACCTTCCAATCGGCAAGCCCTAGGCTCTGTGGTTTAACCTACAGCGCCACCCGCATCCCTGCCTTCTGAGTAGTTCAGAGCAAGTGGAAAGTCGGGGTGAAAGAGATGGTTTTGTGCCCTAGGGTTCGTTAAAGGAAAATGCTCATCTAAAGCAGTACAGGGGGTTGCGGTTGACTGTGTCCTTGA
This sequence comes from Podarcis cretensis, assembly GCF_951804945.1. NCBI lineage: Eukaryota > Metazoa > Chordata > Lepidosauria > Squamata > Lacertidae > Podarcis > Podarcis cretensis. The sequence goes on from NC_137178.1 coordinate 74,612,063, forward strand.
TCTCAGATGATGCCGGAGGCAGCAATGCCTCTGAATACCAGCTGGTGGGAAAGGCAGAAGGGGAGAGGTCTCTGGTGCTCAGGTTGTACTTGAGATATCTGGGTAGCTCCTTCAAGAACAGGATTCTGGACTGGATGGGCCATTGGCCCAATACCTCAGGGCTTTTTCTCAGCCAGAACTTGCTGGAACTCAGTTCTGGCCCCTCTCAGGTGGGCGCCATTGCCATTCCAAGAGAATGTTGCGTTCCGGCTCCTCTTTTTCTAGAAAAATAGCACTGGTTCTTCTTATGTTAAGAATGCCACCCTCAGTCTGGAAAAGGTCCTTTATCCTGCTGCATCCCTTGGGTCTGGGGTGGGGAGCCTGTGCTGGACTCCAACAGCCATCCCTGCCTATTGGCCATGATGGCTGAAGCTGATGGGAGCATTGACAGGACGGCAGGCTCCCGAACCCTGCTTTAGCCAAGCTCATCAGAACTGACTTAGGGCATCTGAAAAGAAAGAATAATGTGAGGGTTTTCCAGAGGAAGCCTCCTTTGCTGTTGCTGGGTTTATTTTCTCACGTGGCCAAAGCAGAAGACAGACATTTTTATTATTACATGAGCTAGAATTGCAGCAGATGTCTTCAGTGTTATCATGGGCTGTAAATGGTATCCCAGCCCAGGACCAGGTGGCCAGGGTGGGGGTGGGAACCACTACAAAGGTCCAAAAGAGGTCCAAAAGAGGTCCATGTATCATAATAATAATAATAATAATAATAATAATAATAATAATAATAATTTATACCCCACCCATCTGGCTGGGCTTCCTCAGCTACTCTAGGCAGCTTCCAACAAAATACTAAAATACGGTAATTCATCAGACATTTAAAGCTTCCCTAAACAGGGCTGCCTTCAAATGTCTTCTAAAAGTTTGGTAGTTAATTTCCTCCTTGACATTTGGTGGGAGGGCGTTCCACAGGGCGGGTGCCACTACTCAGAAGGCCCTCTGCCTGGTTCCCTGTAACTTTGCTTCTCGCAGTGAGGGAACCGCAAGAAGGCCCTCGGTGCTGGACCTCAGTGTCCGGGCAGAACGATGGGGTTGGAGACAAAATACGTATTTCTTGTTCAGTGCACACACTGTTCTGAATAAGTGTTTGTGAACTTGTGCCGTCAACCAAGCATTTTGGATCATTCCCAATTCTGTACAAATGTTTGCTTCCACACAAACAGTGCGGTGGTGCACAGTCGCATTTGTATGTTTTTGTAGGCAAAATCATCATGTGATACACATTGTGTGGTATTACACATACAAGTTTAATGTTTAAAGTGTATGGTTAGTTCAGCTTATATTTTACATATTAATCATTAGGATCTTAATATTTTCAACAGGTATGCATATTTCCATATTTATTATTAACAAGAACACAATATTGCACATTTATTTTGTATCCCACGTAAATATTTTTAGCTGATCTGTCCTTGCTGGGGGGCCTGAAACATTTTTCACTGGGTCCAGACCTGCTTTTGGCGGCTGTGTCCTAGCTGACACAAATCTCAAGATTGCAGAGAAGTAGGATGGTTTGCAAGGCCTCAGCCACAGACCTTTTGCAAATGCCCATTGCTTTTTCCTTTTTTAGAGATATGCCTTGTACTCTGGGCATGGCAAATGAGGTTCATCATGAGCTGCAATCTTTCCTGACTCTTCCAACTTTCCTCTTGTGAGTTGAATGACACGGGAGTCCCAGGTCGCAGTTTGCATTTGTGATAGAAAACGTTGACGATCTTGCCTGCTGTTAGGAGCAAGAGACAAGAGGCAGAAGGAGAAAAGCAGCTGGTGTGCGAATCTGGCTCTGGGGAGAGTTTTCACACATGTCACTCCAAGCACCTTTCAGCTGCACTCACACTTGTCTGTTTGTATGTGTGAATGCTGGCATCGCAAGAGAGAAAGTGGAATGAGCCTTTGATCAAGGTGCATTTTAGTCAGTGTAGGTTTTATTATAAAATGCATTCAACACACAGCAGCAGCCACCAAGGCCCAGGGCCTGAAGTTCTTATGGCCGTCACTGCTTCCAGTAGCAAATTCAGCTGGTGCGTACTGATGGGTTGGAGTCTCTATAGAGGGGGGAAAGCGGGGGGAGGAGGCGGTACCAATAGTCTTTGGGGGGACCCAGAAGCTTAAGAACCACAAGTAAGGAGGGGGGAAAGCAAATTCATTCCTCCCCCCAAAGTCAATGAGGACTAAGCGTGCTCAACAGCCACGGAATGATGACTATCAGCTGGAAGGGGGGGGGATTTATGGCAAAGGAAACATATATTAGCATCAAATGTGTGCAAAAATGCATGTTTAAGCTATCAGAAAGAAAGAAAGAAAGAAAGAAAGAAAGAAAGAAAGAAAGAAAGAAAACCATAAACATATGCAGTAATGGGGTGAACATGGCTAGAGTGTGGGACGTCCTCATTCCCAGACTATACTCTGTCATTTTAACCTGTCAGTCTGCCTACCGAAGGGTTTCAACAACTTCCTCATATGGATGAGGGATGGGAGAGTACTAGTAGTTCCATTTCCTCTCAATTTCTCCACTCACACACTTCCCCACATCCATTTGCATTTTTTTAAAAAGTCCTCATGAAAATTCATCAGCATTTTCATGCAAATTTCTCCTAATAGGCACATTTTGCCTAATATACACGTTTTGCAAAGCAGGTTCCCCCAATATAATGCCTTTTTTTCTATGTTACCTTTTCTTTGTGAGCTTCACTAATAATGCCTCTTTATTCACGCTTAGCTACAGCATAGGCTCTTTTGTACGCATTACATGGCTAGAAGACTCCACTGTAAAATTCAGAGAAGGGCCAATTTAGAAGGACGTTTCTATGTTTCAGTTTGCATGTTGTTTCGGGAAGTGTGGATTAGGCAAATTCACCTTTCAGTACACACTGAATCGGCTTTCTCCCTAATTCAGATGTGTATCCATACCCTCCAAGTGTCCCGATTTTTCTGAGACTGTCACAAAATTCCTAAATCATGGCTTCTGACTTGATCCTAGGTAAAGGTAAAGGGACCCCCGACCATTAGGTCCAGTCGTGACCCACTCTGGGTTTGCGGCGCTCATCTCGCTTTATCGGCCGAGGGAGCCGGCGTACAGCTTCCAGGTCATGTGGCCAGTATGACTAAGCCGCTTCTGGCGAACCAGAGCAGTGCACAGAAACACTTTCCACCGGAGCAGTACCTCTTTATCTACTTGCACTTCGTGCTTTGGAACTGCTAGGTTGGCAGGAGCAGGGACCGAGCAATGGGAGCTCACCCCGTTGCGGGGATTCGAACTGCCAACCTTCTGATCGGCAAGTCCTAGGCTCTGTGGTTTAACCCACGGTGCCACCCGCGTCCCTTGACTTGATCCTAGGCAGACTCAATTTCCCCTGGCCAGTAGACAGGGGCTGCGGCAGCAGCTCCTGGGGTGGCAGCATTGGGAAGCAGACAGGTGGGCTCTCGGACCCTGCTAGTGGTGTCACACCTTCTGACCCTTCCTCTTGTTACTTTCTTCAGGCGAGGGAGAAGGGGCTTGCCCAGCTAGGGTGCCCGGTGGCCTCCCCAAGGCAAACGGAGGAATTAATGGGGGCCCAGAAGGCCTCTCCAATCCCCGCCCTGCAGGGCGGAACACCTTTGCCATATTTCCATGCAGTGTTGAAGTCACTCAAGCTGTCCTGCTCTAGGGCTGGGATCCCATCCTCTCCCCACAGCCCTGCCTTCACCCTCAACAGGACGTTGCCACAGCGCCCGGTCTTTGTGGCGTCCCTGGATGCCACACACACATGGTTCTGTTCTGCATGGGTGCACTGTCAGACGGAAACTGAAAACATTTGACAGGTGACATGGCCAGGCCAGCCTGGGTGAGTGGAGAGGTGTAGAGCTCTTTTATCTCAATTTCCTGAGACATTCCCCACGTTTCCTGTCTTGAGTTTCTGCCTTCGGCCTGCTTTCAGGGCAGGGCATTAGGCACTCCTTGCTCAAGTCGCATGTGTATTCTACAACTGGAGCAGACTCACCATTCACAGACATCAGTTTTCCTGGCTCGTCTCACACGCTCCTTAGTAACCTACTGGGGGCGTTTCCAATTTGGAAGACGGTATAGCAAGATCCTGCAAGTCTCCTGCTGGCCTTGCATGCCACTGGTGCCGCCACTCTGCCAAACTAGAGATTGTCAAGAGCGGTCCAGGCAAGAGGTTGTGAAAGTCAGGGTGGCTCCAAGATTCGGGAGGCAGGATCTTTTCTGCTTGACATCCATCTGCAGTTGTTACAGTGCCATCTAGTGCCATTTAGAATCAATGCACATGCATTCAGCAAAAAGCATGCACCTCCCTGCTCCATTCAGGCATTTGTTCTGACATGCAATGCTCGCCATGTGCAGGAGGGAGCAAGGAGAGTTGTTGCTGCCTTCATCTCCGGTCTGCCGGCTTCCCATGGCCTCCCACTGCGGTTGGCCGCTGTGAGAACAGGAGGTTGGACTAGGTGGGCCACTGACCTGATCCAGCCCAGCCAGGCTCTTCTTATCCTCCCTGTATTTTCCTGACAAAACACATTTGTCATGCTTCAGTTCTGTGCTTTTATGTGTGATTGAAGAGGCTTGTTACTGGGGATTTTGACCCCCTTCCAGCTCTAATCATTCCTATTGTCGCTCTGAGCTGGAATTGGCTCCTGTTTCAGGGCCAGAGCAACCGAGCAAAGCCCATTTGGCGAGGAGGACAATGGAAGCTAATGCATTTCGGGGTGCTGGATTGCACCAATCTTTTTCCAAGCTTCTCTGCGTTACAGCCCTTAATCCTCTGCGATTAGCTGCCACCTGCCGCAAGGCTTGTTATTACCAAGGTAGAATTTTGAGGCTGATCCCGTTTTGCTGGCTTTCGATAAATGGCACTTTGAAGAGGGATGCCTGAGTAAGACGATCTGGGAGGAGAGTCAGAGAAAGGGGGATGGGGGAAGGCTGCAAACCCCTCAGACTGAGGGGTAGGTGTCACTAAGGCTGTCATTCTGTGGGCACACAGGAATCTGTGTTGCAGGGCTTGGACTTGATGACCCTCATGATTATTTCCAGCTCTTCTATCTATGATTCTATGCGTCTTTGCTGAGTCAGACCATTGGCTGGCATCCATTTGTCTTGGGAGACAACAGAGGAGTGTGCCTTTTGGAGTGAGGTCAGGCTGTTGGAAGTTTGCAGTACCTGCCATGGTTGCAGAGCTCTGCACTCCTTCCATTTCTCCTCTGGCCACAGCTAGGGGTACATGACTGCCTATCTCTAGGCACTGTGGTCATCTGCAATGGGTTCCCACACTGCAGGGTTGATGTTGCCAGCCTTCATGTCGTGGTTGCAGACATCTTTGTAGCACAGAGTCGGCCTGCCAATTTGCCCTGTGGAGAACTTTCTTGGGAATCCTGCCATCTTCCATTCTGTGGGCGTAACCAAGCCAGCATAGAAGTCGCTGAGACAGGAGTGCAAACACCCTGGGAATGTGGGTTTAGAACAGGGGTCAGCAACATTCTTCAGCCATGGGCCGGTCCACTGTCCCTCAGACCATGTGGTGGGCCAGACTATATTTTGAAGGGGGGGGGATGAACGAATTCCTATGCCCCACAAATAACTCAGAGATGCATTTTAAATAAAAGCACACATTCTTCTCATGTAAAAACACCAGGCAGGCCCCACAAATAACCCAGAGATGCATTTTAAATAAAAGGACACATTCTACTCATGTAAAAACATGCTGATTCCCCAACCGTACATGGGCTGGATTGAGAAGGCGATTGGGCCGCATCCGGCCCCCAGGCCTTAGGTTGCCTACCCCTGGTTTAGAAGAGCACATCTTTGTTTTGACTTATTTCCCGCCATGTGATACCCAAAATCCTCCTGACACAGTGCATGTGGAAGGCATTGAGGCATCGCTCATGACGGTTGTACGTTGCCCATGACTCACTCCCATAGAGCAGCGTGTTCAATGCGTAAGCCTAGTAGACCTTCATCTTGGTATTGGCTGTTGGCATCACATTTTCCCATACCTTTTTGGAGAGGTGATTGCCAAAACTGCCTTACCAATATGCTTGTCCAACTCAGCGATGGTGGAGAGATTGCTGGTTATGCTGGGACCCAGGTAGAGAGAATTGTCTACCACCTCAAACATGTGGTCACCAGTGCTGATGCCGTGGAGTGCTGGCAATGTCTTGACCCAAAATGTTGGCCATTGTCAGGCTGATGGTAAGGCCAAACTCCCCGTAGGCTTAGCAAAACAGCTGATGAGTCTCCGCAGTGATGAATCTTGGAGTGTGCTTTCAAGGCTGCGTCATCTGCAAAAAACATCTCTTGGATAAGTATCTGCCACACTTTTATCTTGGCGCAGAGGCGTGCCAGGTTGAACAGACCCCCATCACTCCTCAAAGGAAAGTACACACTATCTTCAGTTGAGTTGAACGCATAGGAGAGCAACGGGGAGAAGAATATATCAATGGGTGTTGAAACGAGAACACGGCCCTGTTTCATGCTGCTCTTTATAGGGAAGGTGTCTGAGGATGAATCATCATATTGGACAGTGCCGTACATGTTCTCATGGAAAGACACAATCGCCTAACTCAATATTGTCTACAGGCAGAGTGACTTGCTAGGGTTTCACACAGAGGTATTTATTTGCCCTTCCTAGAGATTCCAGAGATTGAACCTGGGACCTTCTGCATACAAAGCATAAGAGCACCAGAAGCTGCTTCATGCCCAGTTATGCTCTAGGTTCTTCTAGCTCAGTATTGCCCACACTGACTGGCAGCTGCTGTCTAGGATGTCAGGCAGGGATCGTCCCTGCTGAACCAGAGAAGCATAATAATAATAATAATAATAATAATAATAATAATAATAATTTATTATTTATACCCTGTCCATCTGGCTGGGTTTCCCCAGCCACTCTGGGCAGCTTCCAACAGAACACTAAAATACAATAACCTATTAAACATTAAAAGCTTCCCTAAACAGGGCTGCCTTCAGATGTCTTCTAAAAGTTTGGTAGTTATTTTTCTCTTTGACATCTGGTGGGAGGGTGTTCCACAGGGCGGGTGCCACTACCGAGAAGGCCCTCTGCCTGGTTCCCTGTATCTTGGCTTCTAGCAGTGAGGGAACCGCCAGAAGGCCCTCGGCGCTGGACCTCAGTGTCTGGGCTGAACGATAGGGGTGGAAACGCTCCTTCAGGTATACTGGACTGAGGCTGTTTAGGGCTTTAAAGGTCAGCACCAACAATTTGAATTGTGCTCAGAAACGTACTAGAATGCAGATCTCTCAGGACCAGTGTTATGTGGTCTCGGCGGCCACTCCCAGTCACCTGTCTAGCTGCCGCATTCTGGATTAGTTGTAGTTTCTGGGTAGCCTTCAAAGGTAGCCCCACATAGAGCACATTGCAGTAGTCCAAGCGGGAGATAACCAGAGCATGCACCATTCTTGTGAGACAGTCCACGGGCAGATAGGGTCTCAGCCTGCATACCAGATGGAGCTGATAAACAGCTGCCCTGGACACAGAATTGACCTGTGCCTCCATGGACAGCTGTGAGTCCAAAATGACTCCCAGGCTGCGCACCTGGTCCTTCAGCGGCACAGTTACCCCATTCAAGACCAGAGAGTCCCCCACACCCGCCCGCCCCCTGTACTTCTGTCTTGTCAGGATTCAACCTCAATCTGTTAGCCCCCATCCATCCTCCAACTGCCTCCAGTCACTCACACAGGACCTTCACCGCCTTCACTGGTTCTGATGTGAAAGAGAGGTAGAGCTGGGACATCAACAGTATCTGCTTTAGAAACGAAGCTTGCTGGATTCATCCACCGTCCTGCGATGATGATGATGATGATTTATTTGTACCCCACCGATCTGGCTGGGCTTCCCCAGCCACTCTGGGCGGCTTCCAACAAAGTATTAAAATACTGTAATGCATCAGACATTAAAAGCTTCCCTAAAGAGGGCTGCCTTCAGATGTCTTCTAAAAGTCTGGTAGTTGTTGTTCTCTTTGACATCTGGTGGGAGGGTATTCCACAGGGCAGGAGCCACCACCGAGAAGGCCCTCTTCCTGGTTCTCTATAACTTGACTTCTTACAGTGAGGGCCCTCAGTGCTGGACCTCAACATCCGGGCAGAACGATGGGGATGGAGACGCTCCTTCACATGGCTTTAAAACAGGTTTCACAAATTCATGGAGGATGGTGCTAATGCTGGCTCTTGGGCATGATGGCCCTGCTCTCCCTCCACAGTTGGGGGCAGAAATGTTTCTGAATGTCAGTTGCTGGAAGCTACAGGAGAGAAGAGAGCTCTGGTGCTTGAAACCTGCTAGCGGGCATCCCTTTAAGGCATCTGCTTGGCCACTGTGAGAAGGGGATGCTAGATTAGGTGGGCCATTGGCCTGATCCAGCAGGCTGTTCTTATGGAAGAGGGCTCTTGTGCTCTAATCCTGCTTGCTGGTTTCCCACAGGCATCTGATTGGCCACTGTGGGAACAGAGTGCTGGACTAGAAGAGCCTTTCAACAGCTTTCAATTCATATATTAGCTCAGGAAGTTTGGACTGGGTTCATCCAGCAGGCTATGTTCTTTTCTTCTCAAGCACTTTATACCTATTTGGGAACAAAGATGATGATGATGATATTTGATTTATATCCCTCCATCCCCAACCGAAGCTGGGCTCAGGGCGGCTAACAACAGTAAAGTAATACAGCAGTCTAAAATCAATTCATTATTGATTCAAATCAAATTAATGGCAACCATTGGGCTAGAGTTCTGTGAGGATTACCAAAGGAGGAGGTCAGGCTGTGCCTTGGCCAAAGGCCTGGTGGAACAGCTCTGTCTTGCAGGCCCTGCAGAAAGATGTCAAGTCCCGCAGGGCCCTAGTCCCTTGTGACAGAGCATTCCACCAGATCAGGGCATGGCCGAAAAAGCCCTGGCTCTGGTTGAGGCCAGTCTAACCTCCCTGTGGCCCGGGACCTCCAAGATGTTTTTGTTTGAAGACCGTAATGTCCTCCATGGGACATACCAGGAGAGGCGGTCCAGTGGGTACGAGGGTCCTAGGCCGTATAGGGCTTTAAAGGTTAAAACCAGCACCTTAAACCTGATCCTGTACTCCACCGGGAGCCAGTGCAGCTGGTATAGTACTTGTTAAGTTGTGGGTTGACATAGCAGACGACACAGCGATTTCTCCAAGTAGCTCTTTATTTTGTAAGCTGGAATCGAACTGACTGCAAACAGCTCAGCCGGCCTGCTTTTATAGGCAGCCGGCTGTCAACATTGTAGCAACAACAGCCTGACGTGGACCTGAGTGAAAACTATCTACAGACCTGAGTGAAAACTATATACAGTATCCCCCTGCTGGCCCAGGGTGAAACTTCACTACATAACAGTACTGGGTGAATGTGATCCCACAGCGAGGACCCCGTAAGGAGTCTCGCTGCAGCATTCTGCACCCGCTGGAGTTTCTGGGTCAGTCTCAAGGGCAGCCCCACGTAGAGCGAGTTACAATAATCCAGATGAGACTTGGATTTTGCAGATTCCCCATGTATTCCTATGAGCTTTGTTGCATATGCTCTCATTCTTCAAGAGCCTGCCTTGGAAATTTGCGGGAGGGGGAGAGAACACGTCCAGACCACTTCTGGTAGATGTAACTGAGCTGTTGTGCAGCATGGATTAGAAACCGGCTGAGTCCTGCCTAGGCAGCAGAGTGCTGCAAAACCTCGTTGTTGCACTTGTCATGGAACAGTTGATTGGTGCCTGATTTACTGCTAATTCTGTAAGCCAAACAGACCTTTTTAAGTGCTAATTAACAGCCCAAACGAAAGGAGCTCATTAGACGTTGTTGTAGCTAGCTCGCTAACAAGCCCAAATTATTTTGTGCTAATTAGAATTCTGAGCCAAGCAGGGTCTGCCAGCCAAACTGAAGCAGACAGAATATGAGCAGAATATGGTGTATGTGAGAAATGTCATATCTTGGCATATTGAATGGTGAGGGGGAGAGAGAGGGGGAGATATCTTTATTTCCTTTTTGCGTCATTAACCCCCAATGGCATATCGGCATTATCAGTGTTGAATGAAGCATATCCCAGCCTTGTAGTACAAGCTGACCTTATGCTCTTTGAGTAAATGGATGTACTGCCCACCTTGGGCCAGTAAATAAAACCTGCAAAGTCACTGTCATTAAAATATGTAGGCTCAGTAAACAACTTTCAAGGATGAGAGAAAAGGTGGTGGTTATTATTATTATTATTATTAATTAAATTTGTATTCCGCCCTTCATCCGCAGATCTCAGGGCGGTTCGTGACATTAAATAACAGTATAAAAACCACAAAATACATAGTAAAAATAAGAACAACAAGCCAATAATCCCCCCTCCCACAACACATTGAAAAGGGCATCGGATGTGAATCAGCCAAAGGCCTGGTTGAAGAGGAAGGTTTTTGCCTGGTGCCTAAATGTGTATAATGAACATTCCGGGGGGGGGGGGGGGGAGAGAGAGCATTCCACAAATGGGGAGCCACTGCAGAAAAGACCCATTTTTGAGTTGCCACCCTCTGGACCTCTTGTTGAGAAAGCGCATAAAGAAGGACCTCGGATGATGATTGCGAAGTCCGGGTTGGTTTATATGGGAAGAAGCGGTCCTTGAGGTTTTGTGGTCCTGAGCCGTTTAAGGCTTTATAGGTCAAAAGCAGCACTTTGAATTGGGCCTGGAAGCTAACTGGCAGTCAGTGCAGTTGGACCAGGATTGGTGCAACCTGGCCGCCAAATTCTGCACCAGCTGAAGCTTCCAAACCATCTTCAGAGGCAGCCATACATATAACGTATTGCAGCAATCCAACCTATTGGTTACCAAAGCATAGACAACAGAAGTTAGGCTCTCCCTGTTTAGATAGGGGGGGGGGCATCTGGGCCACCAATCAAAGCTAATGGAAGACATTCTGAGGCCACCTAAGCCTCAAGTGACAGCAAAGGATGCAGAAGATCCAGCTGCATACCCACTCCTTCAGAGGGAGTGTAACCCCATTAAGAGCAGGCAACCTCCTAGCCATCCAGTCTAGGGAACTGCCCACCCAGTGCCTCAGTGACGAATACCATCATTCCGGACAACCAAAGCAGTTTGTGTGCCAAAACCGGGCCTAAACACTGATTGAAATGGATCTAGAAAATCAGTTTCTTCCAAGAGTGCCTGGATCTGGTCCGAGACCACCCGCTCAAGAACCTTGCCCAGGGAGCGAAAAGCAACTAACTAGCAGCTACTTTTCTGAGTCCAGGGATGGTTTCTTGAGAAGTGGTTTCACCACTGCCTCCTCCAAGCAGGCAGGGACCGCCATTTCTCGCAAGGAGGCATAAACCACTTCCCTGGTCCAGCCAGCTGTCCCCTTCTAGTTTTTATCAGCCAAGAGGGACAAGAGTCCATAGTGCCCTGACCGATCCAAGCACCTTGTCCTCATCCTTGAGTCTTGGATGAACTGAAATTCATCCAACACAACAGGGCAAGACAGTGCTCTGTACACCCCATGAGATTCATCTGCTATAACAGCAGAGTCAAGATCTCTGTGGGTGCAAGCGATTTTATGCTCAAAATGCTTTGCAAACAAGTCACAGTGAGCTACCAGCTGTTCGGTCACCTCCTTTGGGCCAGCCTGTAAAAAGCCCAGCACTGCCTAGGAAGAACTCCGCCGGACAACGAAATGAGAATGCAAATGTAGCAAAGAAGGTATACTTTATTGCCTTCACTGCCACTAGGTAGGTTTGATGATGTCCCGTTGCATTCAACCAGAACTTTCCTTCACCTGAGTTTGAGCTGTCTCCAAACTTGTTTCCTTGCCCTAAGCTCTGGAGTATACCGGGGAGCCTAATGGGCTCCACAAAGTGAGAGAGGGCAATCCGGAGCGATCGTGGCAACTGCCCAAGCAATTTGGATGTTCCAGAGGTCTGGCAGGGCTTCAGCAGGAGTGCCAGCCATATCATCCAGAAAATCCCCCACAACTGTCTGGAAACCCATTGGACCCATCAGCCTCAGAGGACAGACCATCCTCAAAAGTCCCCTGCCTCTGCAGAAGGGAAAAGGTGTGAAAGCCTACATCTCAACAGGAAGCTTTGGGAAGAAAATTCCTGGCTTTATAAAAGTAAACCAAAGAGTAAGGCATGTGGGAGAGATTTGGAGGAGGCGGAGAGTGCCATATAGATCTTAAAATGCCGGATGTGATGGACTCTTGCAATTGGCCTTGACCAAATGCAACAGCAAATAATATAATAATAATAATAATAATAATAATATAATAATAATAATAATAATAATAATAATAATATAAAGGCAATGTGATTCTTGGCTGCATCAACAAAAATCAAGTGTCCAGATCAAGGGAAGTAATAGTACTGCAATATTCTGCCTTGTTTGGACCCCACCTGGAGTCCGGGGCTCTGTTCTGGACATCACAGCCTAAGAAGGATATTGACATGCACAGAGGAGGGCGACCAAGTTGCGGGAGGGTCTGGAAACCAAGCCTTATGGGGAACGGTTGAGGGAGTTGGCCATTTTTAGCCTGGAGAAGAGAAGACAGGTGATATGATGGCCACCTTCTGAACTCTGGAAAGCCAAGACTGTTATTTTTAGGCATTTTATTAAATTTATCCATATAACCCAAGTGACAAAATAGAATTTCATGAGACTTTAAAACTAAACCAAGGCTGCAATGGGATGATACATTCACAAGAAGAAATGATAAAGCTGGCTATCGGGATGTTTGAGATGAGATGTATGGAAGTGAGAGCTGGACCATAAAGAAGGCTGATCGCCAAAGAATGGATGCTTTTGAATTATGGTGCTGGAGGAGACTCCTGAGAGTCCCATGGACTGCAAGAAGATCAAACCTATCCATTCTGAAGGAAATCAGCCGTGAGTGCTCACTGGAAGGACAGATCCTGAAGCTGAGACTCCAAGACTTTGGCCACCTCATGAGAAGAGAAGACTCCTTGGAAAAGACCCTGATGTTGGGAAAGATGGGGGGCGCAAGGAGAAGGTGACAACGGAGGATGAGATGGTGGGACAGTGTTCTTGAAGCTACCAGCATGAGTTTGACCAAACTGAGGGAGGCAGTGGAAGCCTGGAGCGCCTGGCGTGCTCTGGTCCATGGGGTCACGAAGCGTCGGACACGACTAAATGACTAAACAACAAAACAGACAGGCAAGTGGAGAGCACTATCATAAGAAATGAAGAGGGCAAGTGTGGTGCACATGACTTACAAGATATACAGAAACATATGACTTAAACCATCAGAGGCCCAAGGACTACCAAGAATAAAAGACTCTATATTACAACCATAGCATTTTTCAACCAGTTATAAGTTATTTATCCCAATTTTTTTGAGCGACTTGTGGAAGAGATAAATTGTGTTTTTTATGTATTCAATAAAATTCCACAAAAGAGGTTGCCTTTTTCTTTCTTTCATAAAAACAGATGCACCAGTTAAGTTGTTCATGTAATGCAGGTTTCCATATGTTACTGCACCATAATGAGGTGTTAATTCCAGACAGTGTTTTCCATGGAAGCCATGACTGTTAAAAGTGGCTCACCACACCCTGTTTCAATGCTAAGAAAGTTCTTAGGCAAAAGTATGCAAAGTCGTGTGGAAAAAAGCGCTAGGTGGTGCATTTTGCGCCTCAAACTATCCTTTTGAAGGTTTGGTCTTTTTTTATCTTCGCTTGTGCTTTATACCTCTTTTGCTCTTATTATTTGGGCCACGATCTTTGAGCCTGACGTCTGAGCCTGCGACACGCGTCTTTGAACATGTTTGGTTGGAGGCCGTGGGAAGTTGCTTGATGACTTTCATCTCTCCCAGTGTTCCAGCCCTTTGAAAAACGGGAATGGGGAGGGACGGGGGGAGGTTGCGGGGAAATCGGAGTGTTTGTGTGACACCGCCCAGGATGGATGGCTGCCTCCCCTGCCTTATCTCAGAGGAACAGGCTGAGCAAAGCCAACCCCAGCCAGATAGAGCTTGTCTCTTCAGAGGGTTTACTAGTGTAATCCAATGGCTTTTATTCTGTTGCTGGACATACTATCTGCCTTTGGCAGCTGGATCTGTAGCGTGGCAGCGATGACCATCTCTTTGCCCTCCCTCAAAACCACCCGTTTTGTATGGGGCAGCTCGGAGTGAAGCTGTGTCTCTATTAAGCCAGCCTCAGCTGAGATCAAATGCTTTCCGATACAATCCAATTAACTCTCAAATTGAATAGCAATGCGGAGGATAATATACCGTTCTCATCCCTGGCATGAATTTTCCTCTCCTTCCTCCTTCCAGCTCCCATTACAAGACGGCAGGCCATCTTGCCTCACAGTAGATGAAGGCAAATAGCTTCTGAGTTCATCGCCAGTTTAACCAGATAAAGGGCAATTAATTCCCAATGACGCCACCCAGGTGCAGGACAGGAGATGAGATTGATCATTTGGAAGGAATGTGTGTTGGAAATAAATACGGGGGGGGGGGAAGGGTGGCTGATTTTAACTTTCAGAAGGGCCTCCTGGGGGTGTCCCTCTGCCACCGCTCAGTCTCACATGCTCAGTGTTGTCTTTCTCCCACTGGTATTGCAAGGCCACCCTCCAGATCAGGATTTGACCCATGAAATCTTTGCTTGATTTGAGGCACCGAAACCGTAAGTTAAGATGAGTTGGTTTTCGCAAAATGGAATCTCTCTTCCATCTCAAATGCACGCGTTCACAAGGAAGGAGGTTCCCACGCAACCTTGGGAAGAACTTTCTGACTGTGAAGGGCCGTTTGATGGTGGGACAGACTCCCTCAGAAGTGGTAGACTCTCATTCTTTGGAGGCTTTAAAAGTAAGTCAGTGGAGCACTGCGGTGGAAGGCCTTCGCTCAGGTGTGTGATCTGATGCCCATCACTGAAAATAGATAAGAACATGAGAAGAGCCCTGCTTAATGGTGGAGACAGGGCACAGCCATTGTGGCTAGGAGCCATCACCAGTCCTCTGCTCCTTCCTGAATTTCTTCAGTCCTTTTTTAAAGCCAAGCTGGTGGCCATTGCTGCCTCCTGCTAGAGGGAGTTCCATTGTTCTTGAGTTGTGGACTTTCATTTATCAGTCCTGAATTTTCCTACACTTCATTGGAAGTCCATGAGTCCTAGTGTTATGGCACTCCGACCATTACACTGTTGGAATGCTGCAGGGGAGACGGGGGCATTTGGCAGGCCCCCAGCTGGCTCCAGCCATCGGCAGGCAGCCGGGCAATCTCCGGTACAGCATCAATCTGCGACATGAGCCTCAGATACGTTTAGAGACTCGGCACACTCTTATCAGCAGAGTAAATAAGTTCTCACAATGGAAGTGGCGGACAGAGACATGTGTAAGCATTATTTACAGGCATTTATTCAGCATAGTTCAGGAACAAAGGGAAAACATGTCTGCTTCCCTTTGTGTCCAGCAAAGCAGTAGGAAAGCAAAAGCAATATACAAACGGAAGTTCCCAGCAGACTGCTGGAATGTAAACAGGCATGTGACACACAACAGTCATGCCCGATCCTTTTTTTTAAAAAAAATAATTTGTATTGATTTTCACAAAATTAAGAAACACACTAACAAATAAACAGACAAACATAAATCATAACCTTATTAAAACTAATCTTCTTAACATTGTTCAGTGACTTCCTCGTATCCCCCTAGTTGAATTTCAATGGATATCATTTTAACGGTTTTCCAAATCAAAGTTCTTAAAATCTTAACTTAATCACTTAACATCAGTCTTTCTTCCCAATTCAGCCTTAAACATAATAATTCCTCACATTACTTATTTAAGTCCAAGCCTAACTGGTAATTGCGAGCTTTTTCCAATTAAATTAACTTAACGTATTTAAATAGTCATTGAATTTCGTCCATTC
Organism: Podarcis cretensis; assembly: GCF_951804945.1. Classification (NCBI taxonomy): domain Eukaryota; kingdom Metazoa; phylum Chordata; class Lepidosauria; order Squamata; family Lacertidae; genus Podarcis; species Podarcis cretensis. The sequence continues at coordinate 74,627,946 of NC_137178.1, forward strand.
TTCCTGGTACTCCTCCTCATTCTGCTCGCGGACTCTTCCAGTCAGGTCAGCTAGCTCCGAAAAGTCCATCATCTTCATCTGCCATTCTTCCACAGTTGGTAGTTCTGTGTTTTCCACTTCTTAGCTAGTAATATTCGAGCAGCAGTTGTGGCATACAAAAATAATTTAACATCTTTCTTGGGCAATTCCAAACCTTTCTTTGTGGACTTTCTTTGATCTGTTACGGCAAAAATCTGGGTGCGAGGCTGCTCTGCCACCCAGCTCATCGGACTAAGTCCGTGGGTCCCTGCGGAGGAAAATGAGCTCAGCCGGAGACAGGAGCAAACAGCAGAAGATCCAAGTTTATTGCGCAACAGGTTCAAGGCGAGATTGAACCCTGAGAAAGGGGTGACATGAGTTTTTGAAACTCCCTCCATGTCCCAGAATACAGTGCAAAACACATCATGAATACATTAAAGAGAGGTTTGGTTACACAGATTACATCATGAATATATTAAAGGGAGGTTGGGTTACACAGATTAACATATGGAGGAGGGAGGGGGGAATATGCAGAGCTGGAGATATGCACAGATAAACACTTCCTGGGGATGAGAAAACAATGGTCCCAAATATGCATAGTCTGGCACCTGACATTGCCTGGAGGAAAGGCTGATCAGAGCGATTTGACAGGATTAGGGTCTTGACACCTTGAGGGATTATGGAGGACAGGGGAGGGGTGATGGAGTCCTAGAGAAATTGAGCAAATATATTGTAGCGAAGAAGAAGGTGAAGAAGACATGCCCCCCCCCCTTCCGTAACAGATCAGACCTGAATTTTCCTACACTCAGCTTCATTGGAAATCCCTGAGTCCCAGTGTTATGGCACTTTGACCATTACACCACCACTGGCTCTCTGTCAATATGGTGTTAGAACATCTAGCCTGGAATTTCCCTACTGTCTGCTTTGAGGGTGGGGGCATATTGAGCACCACTAGCTGAGAGATCCATGGCAATCCTGTGGGAAATCAGAAGGGATAAAGCCAAACAGAGGAGCCCCAGGGGAATGCAAACATCAGTGATCCTCCGTACAATTAAGATATCAGGATTAGGAAAATGGGCTCAAAGAAGTCTCTTTAACAATGGCATGCAGGAGAGCAATGCAGACAGAGGATGGATTAAATAAGAAAACAGACAGGGACATCACAGATGCAAGGTTATCGATGGCTCATCTGCTGGCAAGGATTGCATCAATTGGACCTGCCAGCAGCTGATGGATTAAAACCTGGGCTGTGGGACCTAAACAAGGTGATAGGCTCAGCACACAGCGTCTTGTGCATTGATAGCAAAGTTGCTTATTCTGAGTGGAGCCAAACTGGCATCACCTATGCACAAGAGGGAGGTAACAGCAGGCTTCTGCAGAAGCACAAAAAAGCATTTTGTAAGGTGTGGGAGAAATGGGGCAGGGGGCATAATAAATCTCCCAGAAAGCCCGATGAGAACTGAGCGTCCTCAACAATATATGGAGTGCTGCAGATTCCCCCGATCTTCTCTTACATTGTGGAAGTTGTTGTATAGCTTAATCACACGGGGTTGTATTTTAATTGTTGTCATAAGGTGCTCTGAGCAATGTGTTACTGCTGTAAGCCGCTTTGAGATTCCCTTTTTTGGCATTTTATTAATTTTTATTTATTTTGTAAAAGGTATGCACCTCTTGATTGTAAAACAAGCCTCAAAGAGGTTTACAAAAAGAAAAAAGCAGGAAATCGCATCGATACTTTAAAACATACAAAAAAGTTTTTTAAAAAAGTAAAATACATTAAAAGTCACATCAGTATTTCTAAGCATCTGCATAAGCCTGCCAAAAGAAGAACATTTTTAGCAGGCACCGGAAAGGAATTCTAAAATGCTACACTAAATGATTGGGTTGCCACCCATCCCTAGAAAAGCGTGATCATCCTTTCGTTGGAGAACAGTGTCCCTTTTCCTGTTTAGACTTCAAATGGGACATCTTTTTCACATATTCAAGCTCCTCCTCCTCCAACTACTGTTCAAAATGGGGGGGGGAGTGAGAGAAGGGATTTGCAGGGACCTGTTCTGGTGTGGGAAGAAAAAGTTATTGTGCGGTCAGAGTGGGTGGGGTGGATTGGACCACTGGCAGAGGAAGAGGAGTGCACCCCCCGGGGTGCGCATTAGCCCTGCCCCCACCTGCTCTCTGCCCCCCCCCCCGGTGCCGGAGCATTAAGCTCCACCACTGGATTGGACTGGGAGAGCAAGAGGGGGTTTTGCACGGCCCTGGTGGAGAGTGGGGGTGGGGAGAGTTCAGGTGCGGGCAGAGGGGGGTGGGCCGGAGAAAGGGGTTCCGGTTCCTTCTGTCCGGTGGAGAAAAAACCATTGTACAGTGGTACCTCTAGTTATGAACTTAATTCGTTCCGGAGGTCTGTTCTTAACCTGAAACTCCGTTCTCACCCTGGGGCAAAGTTCTCAACTCGAGGTAACTCTTCCAGGTCAGCGGAGTTTGTAACCTGAGGTGTTTGTAACCTGAGGCGTTTGTAACTTGAGGTACCACTGTACTGTCATACCGCGGGGTAAATACGCTTCAGGTTGAGCAATTTGGGTTGCGCTCCGCGGTGACCCGGAAGTAACGGAGCATGTTACTTCTGGGTTTAACCGTTCGCGCATGCGCAGATGGTCAAAATGACATCACATGCATACGCAGAAGCAGCGGCACGCACAGACACACTGTCACGTCTTATGTTCTGTTCGGGATGCGAACGGGGCTCCTAAATGGATCCCGTTCGCATCCCGAGGTACCACTGTATACCCCATGCACCATTGTAATGGATTGCTTTGAAGTCATTTGTGCACCAGGTAAATAAATTTTTAGATCCCTAATACTCTCTCCTGTCCTGTCCCATAATTTGCCTGACAAATGCAGAACGAGTATTTTTGGCACCTGTAACATTGTCGATCTTGTAGATCAAAGCAGTTGAGTGGGCATATATAGGGAGTCACAGGTAAACTGCGTCCCAAGTTATAAAGTCCTTTGAAGACTCAGCTTAGTAGCAGCTCAGGAACCAGTGAAGATCTCTGAGCGCAGAGGCCTCACTCCTGTCATGCTGTAGCATTCTAACTGCAAAATGAAGCCTCACCTATTGCAGTAAATATGTGTATTTATAAACAAATAATTGGACTGGTATGTCTCTAAATCTCCCCTCAGAACCACTCATTCCATCTGTTAAAAATGGAGTTGGACAAAATCTTCCTGGTATTCCATTTTTCGCATGGAATGAAGGATATTTTTCATGCCAATGTTGATGTTTGGCACTTGCTAAGCAGCACGCGTGGGACGCGGGTGGCGCTGTGGGTTAAACCACAGAGCCTAGGACTTGCTGATCAGAAGGTCAGCAGTTCGAATCCCCGTGACGGGGTGAGCTCCCGTTGCTCGGTCCCTGCTCCTGCCAACCTAGCAGTTCGAAAGCACGTCAAAGTGCAAGTAGATAAATAGGTACCACTCCGGCCGGAAGGTAAACGGCGTTTCCATGCGCTGCTCTGGTTCGCCAGAAGCGGCTTAGTCATGACTCGGAAGCTGTACACTGGCTCCCTCGGCCAGTAAAGCGAGATGAGCACCGCAACCCCAGAGTCGTCCGCGACTGGACCAAATGGTCAGGGGTCCCTTTACCTTTACCTTTAAGCAGCACATGCTACCAGTAGAGAAAAGCACAGCTTTGCACTCCTGGGTCCGATGCTCTTTGCTTTTAAAGGTGTTTCTGATGACGTTCCCAGCCTTGGAGAAACCGGGACAGGGATTCTGTGGACAGGAGGCAACAGAGAACGGCTTTTGTAGAACGCCAAGAGCATCAGCAAGGCAAGCAGCAATAGCCCTCCTGCAAGCCATGAGTGCAGTGCTGCAGATAACAGCAATGCCTGAGCACAGCCTGGTAGATTCATCATCATTTACACAGGAAGGCCTTGAGCAGCATCTGTAAATCTTGTGTCTCCGTGACCTCTAGTTACTGAGGTTACAGGGTGGAATCTTTGCTCTTCTCCAGGGAGACATAGACCATAATTGCTTTGGAATGAGGGCCAGCCTGCCCTTTCTTTCACCCTAATTCCAGGGCCAACGTGAAGCAAACAAACTATTCCAGTTGCTAGGAACCACAGGAAGGGAGATGGCTCGTGTGCTCCAGCCTTCTTGCAGGATTCCCGTAATGTGCATCTGGTTGACCACTGAGAGAACAGGGTGGAATCTAGGCACGTATAAAAAACGTTGTGATTGCATTTTTTTTAAAAAAAAAAATATATATTGAAAAATATATTGAATTTGCCATAGCTCACCATTGCCATCTAGTGTCACATTTGTATAAAGCACTTTACAACACACAACACTTTACAGTGGTACCTTGGGTTACAGACGCTTCAGGTTACAGACTCTGCTAACCCAGAAATAGTACCTCGGGTTAAGAACTTTGCTTCAGGATGAGAACAAAAATTGTGCTCCGGCAGCGCAGCAGCAGCGGGAGGCCCCATTAGCTAAAGTGGTGCTTCAGGTTAAGAACAGTCTCAGAATCTGCACACAGGTCCCTGTACAAATAGCATGTTCAGTGCATGATTGGGGCCGGTGGGGGGGGTCCATTTTTGCTGTTTTTTGTTTTTGTTTTAATTTTTATTATTTTTTTCAAAAAATAGAAATTAAACAAAGAAAAACAAAGAACAATACATAACACTGTAAACACACTTATATACATATTTTCCAAAATGAAAACTAATAAAAATAAAAAGAAAGAAAAGGAAAAATAAAAGATATAAAGAAAAAAGACAAAAGAAAAGACAAAAGAAAATACTTTTCATAACCTGGAATATTACCAAATTCTTGCAAATCTTAGTTAAAATATTATAAAAGACTTCCACCGCATTCACCACACGTCTCTTAGTTGTCTTACTCACATTTACATCTGTTCTTCAATCATTTCCCTTCCTTAGATTCTTTCATAATCAATCAAATCTTTATGATCTCTGTATTCTTCACAAGTTTAGTCTAGACACAACCGAACTTTTGTATTTGAGCCCTGCTTGTGTAAATAATCATTGATACTATTTTATTATTGATATTATTATTTTTGTATTTTGCTTTTATTATTATTTATGTGGAAATTGTTCGATTTCATTCTGTACTTTTTATGTTTTGTATATTGTTTATGACTGCTTTTGTTATGTTTGTAATTATGTAATTTGTACATGTTATATAGGGACGCAGGTGGCGCTGTGGGTAAAAGCCTCAGCGCCTAGGGCTTACCGATCGAAAGGTCGGCGGTTCGAATCCCTGCGGCGGGGTGCGCTCCCGCTGCTCGGTCCCAGCGCCTGCCAACCTAGCAGTTCGAAAGCACCTCCGGGTGCAAGTAGATAAATAGGGACCGCTTACTAGCGGGAAGGTAAACGGCGTTTCCGTGTGCGGCTCTGGCTCTGGCTCTGGCTCTGGCCAGAGCAGCTTTGTCACGCTGGCCACGTGACCCGGAAGTGTCTCCGGACAGCGCTGGCCCCTGGCCTCTTAAGTGAGATGGGCGCACAACCCCAGAGTCTGTCAAGACTGGCCCGTACGGGCAGGGGTACCTTTACCTTTACCTTTACATGTTATATAAGCCGTCCTGAGCCTGGTTCCTGGCTCAAGCCTCCATAAAACCCGTTTGTTGAGGGCCTGTGAAGAAATGCAGCCAGTAGCTGAGCTTCTTAAAAAACCAGGGGAAGTTATGAGAGTTGACAGCTGTCACATCTAAAGGGCTGTCACATGGAAGATGGAGAAAGCTTGGTTTCTGCTGCTCCAGAGGGGAGGACCCAAACCAATGGATTTAAGTTACAACAAAGGAGATTCTCATCTGTTGTTTACAGGAAAAACTTTCTGAAGGTGAGAGCCATTCAACAGTAGGACTGACTTCCTCAGAAGGTGGTAGACTCTCTTGCCTGGATGGTTATCTGTCAGGGATGCTTCAGTTGAGATTCTTGCATCTCGGGGGGGTTAGACTAGATGGCCCTTGGATCCCTTCCAACTCTACAATTCTATGGTTCTATGCTTTTTCTTCCAAGGCTCTTCCCACACACAGGTGCCTCCTTTTCGCCCTGTCTGGAATAGAAAATTTGGGCATATTATTTCCCCCCCCCTCCAAATAATATTTATTTATACAACAAGAAAAAACCCCACAAAAAAAACACAAATACCAAATTGCACACAAATTACAAAAATAACCATAGACACATAATTTTATTGGCAAACAATAAAACATCTATTGGTCTTAACACTAAAGACCCAACTTCCCGTCTATTCCATATTTCAAATTCATATTACTTATTGCCAATACACATTTTTTTCATAATTAAACTTATTCTCAATAAATCTAATTTCTTCTATCTACCTAGCAACTATTACTGAAGTTCCTCGAATGCTGCAACAGAATTTAAACTACTATATTTATTTTTCAGATATTCTTTGAAAACCTCCCATTTAGAAACAAATTCCTGTTTTGATTTATTCTTTATTTTTTCTGATAAACCATCTAATTCGGCATATTCTGTGAGCTTTTGGATCCAATCTTGTATAGATGGGATTTCATTACTCTTCCATTTTGCTGCGATCAAAACTCTTGCTGCTGCCATCGCATATAAAAAGATACCCTTCCTCTTTTGTGGAATATCCAAATCTGTTATTCCCAGGAGGTAGGCCTCTGGTTTTTTATTGAAAGAGATCTTTAGCATTTTTTGCAGTTCTGCATGTATACTCTCCCAGAATACCTGTATTTTCCTACATGTCCACCACATATGGTAGAATGTTCCTGAGTCTCCGCATCTCCAACAATTACTTGACACATTTTTATACATTTTTGAAAGTTTCCATGGTGTTAGATACCATCGATGTTGCATTTTTTGAAAGTTCTCTCTAATTGTGTAACAGTTTGTGAATTTCCAATTGATCTTCCATAAATTTTCCCATTGGGCCATGGTTATTGAATGGCCAAAATCCTGGGACCACCTCACCATTGCCACTGTTACCTCCTCCTCCTTGACTGTCCAGTCAAGGAGGAGTCGGTAAGTTTTGGAAAGAGTTTTTCTTTTAGAATTTACAAGATCAGATTCGAATCGGGAAATATCTACTGAGAACCCCTTTTGTTTGTCAGATTTAAATTTTTCAAATAACTGATAGTATTGGAACCAGTCTGAAATGTGTTCTGTTATTTCCTCAATTTTTAAAAAAATTTTTTTGGTTATCTTCATTTTTTAGAAGTATTTTATATGTTGGCCAGCTTTCCTGAGTATTTTTCCGTTTTACTGCTATGGCTTCTACTGGAGAAGTCCACCACAGGACTTTAGGCTCCATCAGGTCTTTATATTTTTCCCATACAGCAAAGAGTGACTTTCTTATTATATGGTTGGTAAAATTTTTATGAATTTTCACTTTTCCATATATTAGGTAGGCGTGCCATCCAAAATTTGGGCATGTTAAAGGGGCAAACCTGCCCCTGAATCCCTTTGTCTGCATTTACCCCTTGAAATGCACCAGGTAGTCCCTGGTGTTTTTTGGTGGGGGTTGGAAGGTTTGCAGCTGGGCCCATGAGATCATGCAAAACAGTTTCTTTGCAGACATGGAAGATTAATAGATTCCAACATCTGAAGCTCATCACAGGCATCAAAGACTCCCCAAGCAATTTGTAAAATAGATAAATAAGTGTGCAGGAGAAAACACTGAACAAATATATATATATGGTGAATGAGAGAGAGGAAAAGAGGGAGATCATACAGGGAAATTTCTCTTTGCTAGCATATGAAAGGCATACAAAATTACTAAAGGGAAAGGAAGCTGTGGGAATATATATATTTAGAATCTAAATAAACCTCAGGCTGACAGGAAATGCGAAGCTTTTAACTTTCTTGTAGTCATTAATAAGGAATTTCTCATCATCACCCTTCCCTCACCTGGCTGTTGGTGAGAAGGAAAAGGCCCAGAGGTGTGTGAAAGAGAGCTAGAAGCAGGCAGAAGCCTGAGTGGGAGATGCATGTTTGATTTCTGCTTGAATCCAAGGCTGTGGCTTTGGGAGAAGCAAGACCTTCTTGCGGGGTTAATACTGGGGGCCCCTCTATCATAGACTCAGGCTGTATATATGTGTTAATAAACCATATATCCTAAAGACGTAGCAGTCTCCACTGTCCCTCATTCCAAGGAAACTGAACTCTGGGTAAACGCCTGGAACACCAGGAATCTCACTTCACTCATAGATTGTGGTGGCATGCAACACTGGTGTCAAAAGTGGGATTCATTTTTCCCGGAGGAAGTCCTGTGTACCTGAGTCAAGGTGAAGGGAGGAACAGGTATACCTCTAGAGCAGTTCAGATTGATGCTCCAGCAGCAAAGCCGGGAACAAATGGAGCAGCAAGGCCAGTCGGATCAACTGCTTGACAAACTGGATCAACAGCAGACAGAGATAGTGGTTCGATAAAATGGAGCAGCTGCAAGCAGAGTGTGGGAGAAGCCTCCTTGGAGAAAAAAGTCAGAGACCTGTCTGATGAGATGCTAGGTAAAGGTAAAGGGACCCCTGACCATTAGGTCCAGTTGCGGACGACTCTGGGGTTGCGGCGCTCATCTCGCTTTATTGGCCGAGGGAGCTGGCGAAAAGCTTCCAGGTCATGTGGCCAGCATGACTAAGCCACTTCTGGCGAACCAGAGCAGTGCAAAGAAATGCTGTTTACCTTCCTGCCAGAGTGGTACCTATTTATCTACTAGCACTTTGATGTGCTTTCGAACTGCTAGGTTGGCAGGAGCTCACCCCGTCGTGGGGATTCGAACCGCCGACCTTCTGATCAGCAAGCCTTAGGCTCTCTGGTTTAACCCACAGCGCCACCCATATCCCAGGATGAGATGATACATGGGGCCTAAAGTGATCCAAGAGCCCAGCTGTAAGGGAACCAGATAGAAGGGATGGCTGAAGAGATTCAGTAGCTGAAGGCAAGGGGGAAGACGATGCCATGGAGAAAAGTGAACTGGCTGGAGCTGAGGATCTGCTTCTGAGTGATTTCTCCACCAGGTCCCTGGGAGCCTGCTGTGGAAGAGGGAGTGCAGGATGAAAGGCCAGTGAAGGAGGAAGAGACAACTGCAATGACTTTAACTTAGTGGCACATTGGATACAACCCAAGATTTTGCATGTGTACTGGGGAGAGGCGAACGTTGGTACTTACCGTGATAAGTTCCTTCTCTGTAGGGAGAAGTATGATCCTGTGTTTGTTGTCACTGCCCATCTCACCACTGGCAGGAAGTAACTGGTTTGTCGGTTTGTTTGTGGGGGGTTTTAGAGTATACCTGGGGCAGGGACAACCCCTTTATCTCCAGTTCAATTTGTGCTTAAGCAGGTAACTGTACAGTCAGGAATAAGAAGAGAAGAAGAGTTTTGGATTTGATATCCCGCCTTTCACTCCCTTTAAGGAGTCTCAAAGCGGCTAACATTCTCCTTTCCCTTCCTCGCCCACAACAAACACTCTGTGAGGTGAGTGGGGCTGAGAGACTTCAGAGAAGTGTGACTGGCCCAAGGTGACCCAGCAGCTGCATGTGGAGGAGCGGAGACACGAACCCGGTTCCCCAGATTACAAGACTACCGCTCTTAACCACTACACCACACTGGCTAACAGACTAAAAAAGAAGGAAACCAAATAGCTCGGAGCAGGAAATTCAGCAGTCCCAGTGGGACATGCCTCTCTGTTGCCTGGACTCCCATCCCAAGCTTGCCGTGTAGATAGGACGGGTGAAGAGGAGAAGGGGGACGCCGTTGCCGCCACCAGTATGTGCTAAAGAGCAAGAGGGATGGGGAGATAGGAGGCCCCTGAACATTGTGGGGAGGTACGTCTGGCCCCCTGGGCAACCCTCCATGCTCTGTGTTTGATGACCTCTCCCATGTACACAGCAGTACAGTGGACGCTCAGGTTGCGAACGTGATCCGTGCGGGGTGCATGTTTGCAACCCGCAGCATTCGCAACCCGCAGCAGCGCATCTGCTCACCCGCGGGCTGTGATTCGGCGCTTCTGCGCATGTACAAAGCGCGATTTAGGGCTTCTGCTCATGCGCAACCGCCGAAACCCGGAAGTAACCTGTTCCTGTACTTCCAGGTTTCAGCGGTCCGTAACCCGAAAAAACGCAAGCTGAGGCATCTGTAACCTGAGGTATGACTGTACCTGGGAGGGCCGGTTCATATTTCTCCCTACAGAGAAGGAACCTATCATAGTAAGTACCAACGTTCGCTTCTCCTATAGGAAGGGAAATACGATCCTGTGTGGGATGTATCTCAGCAGTTCCCAAATCAGGTGGGAGCCGCTGTGGGCCCTAACTCTTTGGTGTTAAACACCTGTTGAACCACTTGCCTCCCAAGGAGACCTCCGCTGAGGCGTAAGTATCTAGCTTGTAATGACTCATGAAGGTGGAAGGCAAAGGTCAAATGGTTGCCCTGTATATGTCACACAGGTGTCACACATCTAAACCCTACAGGGGTTGTGATTCAGGTTGCAGAACCTTGCGTACTGTTTGTCTCCATTTGCTGATTTAAGGCAGGAGTTTATTGTGAATGGGCTTTATTCTTCTGGGTTGTTCTATTTTAACATTCAAATTCAAAATTTTACTGCTGTAAGCCTCCCAGGAAAAGCTGCATAGGAATATTGGGTGCTGTCCAATGCACTCCTTCTGCTAGCGCAATGATTTATGCTTGTGCAATGGAACATTTCCCCCTTTCCTACACCCCCCCCCCACCATGTGAACTCTGTGCCTTCCCCTGTTTGCTCAGGCAGGTTGCAGGGAAACCCCAGAACAGATTTAGGGGGCCTGCAGGAGGGGTGGGGAGGAAAGGAACCCATTGCACTAACAGAATGAGTGACTTAGTGCTGCTTTGGATAAAAGTCATACGTTTATTTTTTAAAAAAAATGAGTGTGCAATGAACTTATCCACATATGTGGTGGGGATATAAGAATATTCAGAAGTTCTGGAAGCAAAAGTTCTCTGCCATGGAGATTGACATTATTATTGGCAAATAGGTCACCTTAGATGCTAAATTGTGTCTCTCATCCATCTTGAATGGAGCTGAAGCTGGCCTTCTTGTTGTTTAGTCGTGTCCGACTCTTCGTGACCCCATGGACCAGAGCCCGCCAGGCACTCCTGTCTTCCACTGCCTCCCGCATTTGGGTCAAACTCATGCTGGTAGCTTCGAGAACAGTGTCCAACCATCTTGTCCTCTGTCGTTCCCTTCTCCTTGTGGCCTCAATCTTTCCCAACATCAGGGTCTTTTCCAGGGAGTCTTCTCTTCTCATGAGGTGGCCAAAGTATTGAAGCCTCAGCTTCACGATCTGTCCCTCCAATGAGCACTCAGGGCTGATTTCCTTCAGAATGGAGAGGTTTGATCTTCTTGCAGTCCATGGGACTCTCAAGAGTCTCCTCCAGCACCATAATTCAAAAGCATCAATTCTTCGGTGATCAGCCTTCTTTATGGTCCAGCTCTCACTTCCATACAACACTACTGGGAAAACCATAGTGTTAACTCTACGGACCTTTGTTGGCAAGGTGATGTCTCTGCTTTTTAAGATGCTGTCTAGGTTTGTCTTTGCTTTTCTCCCAAGAAGCAGGCGTCTTTTAATTTCATGACTGCTGTTGCTGTTACTCCTCAACAAATCATTCTATATTTGCTGGTTGCCACTCATCTAGGGATCTCTGGAGGAAGGACGCATCCTGTTACTCTCTGGATTGAGGGTTTTAGGAAATCCTGCTTATTTCCATTTCCAAAAAAACTGACTTATAAACTATGTGTTGCCAGGGATGAGGTGGGCCCCTCCAGCTTCTGCTTGGGGCGATTTGTGATTGATATGGCCAAACTCTCTTATAGTTGGCACATTCCTACTAAATGAGTTTATTTGGCAACATTTGTGATTATTTCATAAGTTACGTATAAATATCCAAGTCAAGTCAAGTTTTATTGCGGCAAAAGCCAGCGACACAGAACACCACAAGATCAAACAAAAGGAAATCAACAACAGCATCAAGAGAAAAAAAAATATTACACAAGGGAACTTCGCAGTGTGCCATTCAACAAAAGAGATTTACGCTTCCTGATTGCTAAAGTGCAAAATTTGGCCACCTCATATGATATTGAGCTTGAGGAATCTTCCAGAAGGTATTTTCGTAGAATTTCGGGGGAGGATTCCAAATGATGTTGAAGGGGTATAAATTTTGATAAAAGCGGCAAAATAAGTTGAACTCATTCTTCACTATAGAATTTGCAAAATAGAAGGATGTGAGTGACAGATTCTACCCTATTAGACATATAGGGGCAGAGACGCGCATGCATTGGTACCCGCGTAAATTTGCCGTACAGCACTGCTGAGGGCATTGTCTCAAAGCGGGCTCTGGAGAAAGCCCATCTATAAGCTTCGTTAGTGATGTTAGTTAAGTAAGGGGCAGCTGCAAAATTAGACTACGTATAAATATGAACCTTGTACCCCACCATGGAATATATTTTATGCTACTCATTCTTTTTTTAAAGCTTTCTATGAGGGTGGCACTGTGGTCTAAACCACTGAGCCTAGGACTTGCCGATCAGAAGGTCGGCGGTTTGAATCCCTGCGACGGGGTGAGCTCCTGTTGCTCAGTCCCAGCTCCTGCCAACCTAGCAGTCTGAAAGCACATCAAAGTGCAAGTAGATAAATAGGTACCGCTCCGGTGGGAAGGTAAACAGCATTTCCGTGCGCTGCTCTGGTTCGCCAGAAGCTGCTGCTGGCCACATGACCCGGAAGCTGTATGCCGGCTCCCTTGGCCAATAAAGCGAGATGAGCTCCGCAACCCCAAAGTCATTCGCAACTGGGCCTAACGGTCAGGGGTCCCTTTACCTATGATCATTATGATTTTTATTCTGCTATTTTGTATTGCTCTTTTGACTGTTTTTATTCTTATTTTTTTAACTTGATGTTTTGTTTGCTTGCTTTTGTTTACTGCATTTGCAAATCTCATTAAATAAAAACGAGTGTCTCTAAACCTGCACAATTAGCTCTTGACATCTTTGTGGTGCAGGGCGTTCTTGGAGAACCATGAACAATATCTGTTCAGAACCCAGATGCCCCCGACCTGCCTTCTTCATATCCACACCACATTCAGTGGATTTGATTTTATAACCATTTTCTTCTGTGAGGATTGTCCTTGGAGGAAAATAATAGGGGAAACTATATTGTGTTTTCCAGAATTCCTTCATTGCTCCTGAGCACAAGAGCTCCTTGATTGACCTAAAAGAGGTGAGTGTGGCTCAAGCCACCGTGTTGTCTGATTTCATGATCAAAAGCATGGTTTGTTTTGAGGGATGTGTCCCCTTGACTGTCTACAGTACTGTTTGGCCAGGCCACCTCTCAGGGTATCAGTGCTGCTCTCTGTTTTCACAGCACCATCAATATGTTTTATTTTATTATTTCATAAGATTTATAAACAGCTTGGTTGTAAATAAATAAATAAATAAAAGCAAAGCAGCTTACAAAAAGACAAAACAAGAAAATCAATAAAATTGTGCGTTACAACATACAAAAGTTAAAATACAAAACAGATTAAAGTTACCTCCCCATTCTATACATCTGTTTTTAAGCAAGCACCAAAAAGACCACAGCAAAGGTAACCTGCTTGATATCAATTGGCAGGGAGTTCCAAAGTACAGGCGCTGCAGAAAGGGTATTGTGTGGCCCCTGTAGCAGTGCCAATTCCAGCAATGGAAGTATAGACGGACAGGTCCCTGCTCCAAGGCTCAAAGAGGAAGCCACTCTCTTGCTTTGTCACTGATTACTAATGATGCTAATTTGTTAGGGTTTTAAGCATTAAGCATCTATAGCCACATCCCCACTTGTCTGTTTGGCTGAGATGAAGCATATCCTTAACAAAGATACAGATTTGCTGCTTCTTTTTTGCGAGTGTTTTTGGAGTTACTTCTCTGAAAAATTATAATAACTTTGGCTTGTCAATATTTCCTGACTTATTACAGTAAGCCCACAACACTCCCAGGGGTTACGTTCCAGGGATCATACCTAAAGCCAAAATTGCAGCTGTATAGTTAAAACACATTGGGTTCAATGACAGGTGGGATTGCCAAAGTCTTTTCCCCCAGTTGCATGACCCCATTCTGCCCCACCCTTAAAAAAATTATTTTGCCAAGCATGTAAAACTGAATATGTAAGTTGCAGGCTTAATTATTTATATATTACATTTATGTCTCATTTTTTCCCCCAAGGAACTCGGGGTGCCATACATGGTTCTCCTCCTAATTGTACCCTCACAGTAGACCCGCTAGGTAGGTTAGGATGAGAGCAAGTGACTGGCCCCCAATATCACACCCAAAGAGCTCAATGGCTGAGAGGGCGGGGATTCGAACTCTGGTCTCCCAGGGCCTAGTCTGACACACTAACCACAGCACCACCACTGGCCTTTTGTCTGCGTGAAGTACTCTTCCCGTACTTTGTGAGACTAAAGCACATTTCTGTGAAATCTTACAATGCGCAAACAGGGTGAAGGAGCAGGTCCCCAGCTGACAGGATGACAGAGTTGAGGAGCAGCAAAGTATATCTCTGCCTCTGTCTCTCTCCTCTGTGCCCTGTCTCTGAGGGTCCGGGCAAGCGGCTTGCAAATCTACACCCAGCAGTGTGCCCCCTTGACCTTAATTGGTCCCACTTGACCTATTAAATCTAGCAGAGAGCCGGGATATAAACCTGAGCCAGGTGGAGGCTGGAGCTTTTGGGGCCCTTGGATTTGAAAGGAGTGTGAAACAAGATCTGGAATATCCTATAGGCCCTACTTTTAACTACGGAAGTCTGGCATACCTGCTAAGAAGGAATATGACTACCGATGGGTTAGAGCTTCCCCGAGATCTGTTCTTGAACACCAAAGACTACCAAAAAGACTGGCAGAGGGGACATGAAAGAGATTTAAGAGCCTCGGACTTAAGATCTCCGGGTTGATGGCTTTCCGAGATTGATGGAACCATTGCCAGGGGCCGAAACCGGGGAGGGGAGTTGGTGAAAGAAAATTGGGAATTTAAAATGTATATATTATAATTTGTTTTTGGGAATTTAAAATGTATATATTATAATCTGTTTTTTTTTCTCGTTTTTTTTAATAAGAGATGGGAAAATCGTGGAATGGAATATTTTCAGTCCCTAGGGGAAACGTTTCAAGGATAAGTTTAGATATATAAGTTTTAATGAGAAATAAGATTAAATAAAGTAAAAGTGGATGGTTAATTGGTGAAAGAAAGAATGGAAAACTACAGTATAATAAGATAAGATATAAGGATAAAAATAAGGTGAAGGATTTGCTGAAATATCTATATGAATTAGAATACAAAGAGGGGAGGTGTGAGGAGGTCAAGGAGATAAGTTAGGAAAGGGAGTTATATTAAGGTTTAATTTGTTCTTTTGTTGCTGTTTTTTGTCTTTTGGATTGTATCTTTTTTTTCTTTTTTAGCTGTTTTTGCTTTTTCTATTTTTCTATTTTTATTTTTATTTTGGATATGTTTTGTTTTTATATATTGTGATCTTGTTTGTAACCTTTTAAAACTTGAATAAATATTATTGAAAAAAAATAAAATAAATCTAGCAGAGAGCCAGGGGTGGTGTCATGGACAGAGTGACGGACTATGAGCTGAGAGAGACCAGGGTTCAAGTCCCCGCTCCACTGGCTGCAACCTCGGGGGCCGGTCACTCTTGCCCTTCAGCCTGTCCTACTTCACAGGATTGTGTGGGGGTTCAATGAGGAGGTGGGAAAACCATGTATGCCACCTTGAGCTCCGTGGAGGGAAAGGTGGGATATAAATGCAATAAATAAATGAAATAGATAGCAGAGGAAATATAACTGGTTGGGTCTAAAGCAGGGGTAGGCAATTTAAGGCCCGGGGGTCGGATGCGGCCCAATCGCCTTCTCAATCCAGCCCACAGACGGTCCAAGAATCAGTGTGTTTTTACATGACTAGAATGTGTCCTTTTATTTAAGATGCATCTCTGGGTTATTTGTGGGGCCTGCCTGGCGCTTTTACATGAGTAGAATGTGTGCTTTTATTTAAGATGCATCTCTGGGTTATTTGTGGGACCTGCGTGGTGTTTTTACATGAGTAGAATGTGTGCTTTTATTTAAAATGCATCTCTCGGTTATTTGTGGGGCCTGCCTGGTGTTTTTACATGATGAGAATGTGTGCTTTTATTTAAAATGCATCTCTGGGTTATTTGTGGGGCCTGCCTGGTGTTTTTGCATGAGCAGTGTTGTGTATTGAGTCAAAGGATTTTATATCTGTATTATTATTGTCTGTATTTGCATTAGGGTAAAGTAACTGCCTTTTGGTTCCAGAGGGTACAGCTACTATTGGTTCATTTAAGCTGCTGTATTTGGATCCTCTGTCTTATTGGTTTCCTCCAAAAGGCAGGACTGTGATTGCCTGATATTGTTCCCTCCAAAATGTATCCTTTCTAGCTAGTTCCCTGTCCCTATAAATGTAGCTCTCCCCTCCTCAGGTCTCAGTCTTGTTGCTTTAATAAAGAAGTGTTACTAGAGAACTGTCTCCAGCATATTATGTCAAGAGAGCTGAAATCACAAACCCCACGTCACAACAACTGGCGACGAGGATGGGATCCGGAATGCTGAGGAGCGGTTAAATGCAGCCCTGCCTCAGAGTCCGGATTGTAGCTAAGAACAAGACTCACTGGCCAGCTGAGAAGACGATCCTGCCCACAGGACAATGGAGAGTCCAAGGGTATTGGAGCCCTTCCAGCCATTAGAGCCCCACACGTGGGAATACTACGTCGAACACTTCGAGTTCTTCACAGTGGCTCAAGGGATCACCGATGCCAGCAAAAGAAGGGCCACATTCCTGAGCTACTGCGGGCCTGAGATCTTCAAGCTGGCCAAGGCATTGCTTGCCCCAGCGAAGCTAAGTGAGACATCTCTCAAAGATATTCTTGCCTGCCTAACAAGCCATTTAGCGCCTACTGAGACCAAGATGGCCCGGCGGATGGAGTTTCATAAGAGGCAGCAGCGTGCTGGGGAGTCTGTATCTGCATTTCTAGCTGAACTGCGGAAGCTCGCTCAGCACTGCGACTTCCAAGATCTGGAAGAGACTCTCCTGGATCGGTTTATCGGTGGTCTGAGCAGCAAGAAAGCCAGAAGACGCATCGTGGCCAAAGAAGAGGTTACCCTTGCTTCAGCCTTGAAGGAGGCCACCGCCACGGAGAATTATGAAAGAGAGGAGCTTGATGCCAGTCGCAGGGCCCCTAAGCCACAGATAGAAGTTGCGCATGCCATGGACGAGCTAGAGGCTACTCCGAGCCAGAGCCCAGTCCGTGGGGTCGAGTCAGTGCGTCAGGCCTGCACAGTGCACAAAGATCACCGAGGCAGGTGCCCTGGTTGTGGCGGAAACCATGAGCGGAAGAGTTGTCGTTTCCGGGATGCTATGTGCCGGACGTGCGGAAAGACAGGTCACATCGCCAGGGTCTGTAGATCGGCGGCGTTGGGAGCGACAGGAGCACCTAGACTGGAGCATCGCAGATCGCCCACAGCAAACCATGTTCTAAAGGACTGCCACTACGTAACGGAGATCAACGGGAGGGTCGTGCAGTTTCCAGCGCAAGGCAAGGCACACGTCAAGGTGAAGATTGAGGGTCAGCTGTGTGACATGGAGGTGGACTCTGGATCTGGATTCACTATCGTGTCGGACCAGACTGCGAGGACATTCTTTCCCAGGGGTAAGTTGCCCCCTCTGGAGCCCTTCCCGGCAACTTTGCAGTCATACTCAGCAGGCCGCATCCATGTCATGGGAATGTGCGCCGTGAGAGTACAGTTCCGGGACAAACAGGCGGTACTCAAACTGGTGATTGCAAAGGGCTGTCGCCCCAGTCTCCTGGGCACTGACTGGTTCCCCACCCTGGGACTGAGTATATCAGGGCTTAATTCAATCCAAACCTGCCCTGAGATGAGCGAGGCATTATGCAAAGAATTTGCTGGTCTCTTTAATGGAAAACTGGGTTGTTATAAAGGGCCCCCAGTTGACTTCGAATTGGACCCTGGGGTGGCCCCAATCCGACTCAAACCAAGGCGAGTGCCATTTGCACTGCAACCCAAGATCGAAGCAGAGCTGGATAAATTGGTCAAGCAGGGAGTTCTCTCACCCGTGGACTCCGCTAAGTGGGAGACTCCAATCGTCACGCCCCTTAAAGCAAATGGGGAAGTCAGGATCTGTGCTGATTACAAATGTACTATCAATAAGGCACTCAGGGGAAACTCATACCGCATTCCAGTCGTATCACATCTGTTGGCTAAACTGGCTGGAGGCAAGGTGTTCGCCAAAATTGACCTGGCGCAAGCTTACCAACAGCTGCCAGTAACCCCACAATCAGCGGAAGCACAGACTATTGTCACACATAAAGGGGCATTCAGAGTTAACAGATTACAATTTGGAGTTTGTGTGGCCCCAGGGATTTTTCAAGGGCTCATGGAACGCCTGTTAAGAGGTCTGCCGGGGGTCTTGCCATTTTTTGATGACGTTTTGATTGCTGGAAAAGACCCACAGGAACTGGTTGCGCGTGTCCGTGCCGTGTTGCTCAAGTTCAAGGAGGTGAGGTTGCAACTAAAAAAGGAAAAATGCAGTTTTGGGGTGCCAACTGTGGAATTCTTGGGGTTTAAAATTGATGCATCAGGCATCCACCCCACAGATGCTAAGGTTAAGGCCATCATCGAGGCACCACGACCACAGAACAAGACGGAGTTGCAGTCATTCCTGGGACTTATTAACTTTTATCATTCGTCCTTACCCCAGAAAGCTTTGGTAGCTGAACCATTACATAGACTGTTGCAGAAAAAGAATGTGTGGCGATGGGGGCAGGAGCAGCAGAAAGCTTTTGACTCCTTGCGAGGAATGCTGAGTAGCAAGAGCGTCCTTGCTCATTATGATGATTCAAAGCTGCTGGTCCTGGCATGTGATGCCTCTCAATACGGCCTGGGGGCGGTGCTGAGTCATAGGGAACCGGATGGGTCGGAAATGCCCATCTCTTTCTATTCCCGTACGTTGTCGCCCACGGAGCGCAACTATGCTCAAATTGACAAAGAGGCGCTTGCAATTGTGGCAGGAATCAAAAAGTTCCATGATTATGTGTACGGTCGTCATTTCTCCATTGAAACGGACCACAAACCACTGTTGGGGTTGTTCAACCCGAACAAATGCCACAAATTCTCTCCCCCAGAATGTTGCGTTGGTCTATATTCCTGAACGGGTTCCAGTACACCTTGACCTATGTGCCGGGGAAACGGTTGTGCCACGCTGATGCGCTGAGTCGATTGTCCCTTCCTGGCGGGAGCAATGAGGATCCTGCTCCAGCGGAGCACATAATGATGCTGGAAACACTTCCGGGGGCTCCTGTAATGGCTACTGATATTGCTGAGAAAACGAGGAAAGATGCTGTTCTCTCCCGTGTGCTCACTTGGGTGGGGAGGGGGTGGCCAGGTGGTCCGCATGAAGACAAATTCAGGCCTCATGCGACAAGGCAGCACGAGTTATCCATGCATAAGGGTTGTCTCCTGTGGGGAGATAGGGTGATCATCCCAGCACCACTGAGAAACAGGGTTCTTGAGACGCTTCACATGGGACACCCGGGAATGGTCAGGATGAAGTCGCTAGCCCGATGTTATGTGTGGTGGCCTGGAATGGACCAGAACATAGAACAATGGGTACAAACATGCAAGGCATGCCAAGAGGTGCGGCCAGAAGTGGCCAGAGCACCAGTTCACTGGTGGGAGCAGTCCAGAGCTCCCTGGAGCCGGCTGCACTTAGATTTTGCTGGGCCATTCCAGGGGAAGGTCTTTTTGATTATCGTCGATGCATATTCCAAATGGTTAGAAGTGGCGATGGTCCCTAGCATGGCATCAGCTGCCGTAATCAAGGTGTTGAGGCAGCTGTTTGCAACCCACGGGTTACCTGAGACCATTGTATCAGATAATGGGGCAGCTTTTGTATCCCAAGAATTCAGGGCATTCTTGGCTGATAACTTCATAAGAGGGGTCACATCCGCGCCCTTTCACCCATCCTCCAATGGGCAGGCGGAGCGCATGGTAAGAACAGCCAAAGAATCCATTGCGCGCTTAATGGAGGGTAACTGGTCAGCTCGCATCGCGCGAATGTTATTTTTGCAGCATGCGACACCGTGTACTGCGACGGGCAAGTCGCCAGCTGAGCTGCTCTTGGGTAGAAGATTGGTAACGGTGCTGGATTATGTCCACCCGGATAAAATGCCAAACCGTAATTCAAGAGCAAACCCCCAGGCTGAGACTGACACAACAAGGTATTTCGCCCCTGAAGATCTGGTCTGGGTGAGGAACTATTCACGAGGTTCGCGGTGGGTGGCTGGTGTGGTCACCCGGACTAGTGGACCTGTGTCCTATTATGTGACCTTGGAAAACGGGCAAGTTTGGAAGAGACATATAGATCAGCTGAGGCGCCGAGCGCTCAGCAGGGAGGAGTCTGATAATTCATCCCTGGCTAACGACGCAGAGCTGCAAGACCAGAGTGAAAATGGCCCAGAGGTGCAATCACCAGGGGCTTCAGCAAATGAACCAGGGTCTGCTAGTCCTCAGGATGACGAGGTACAGGTAGGGGACCCTGAGATGTCTGGGACTCCATCTGTTCCTGACGAAACCCCTATAGCAGCCCCCATACCACAGGTGACACCCAATCCAGAACCAGCAACACCTGTTGTCAGGAGATCAAGTAGAAGTTGTAGGACCCCACAGTACCTGAGAGATTACGTCTGCTGTGCTCACTAGGGGGGAAGGGGTGTTGTGTATTGAGTCAAAGGATTTTATATCTGTATTATTATTGTCTGTATTTGCATTAGGGTAAAGTAACTACCTTTTGGTTCCAGAGGGTACAGCTACTATTGGTTCATTTAAGCTGCTGTATTTGGATCCGCTGTCTTATTGGTTTCCTCCAAAAGGCAGGACTGTGATTGCCTGATATTGTTCCCTCCAAAATGTATCCTTTCTAGCTAGTTCCCTGTCCCTATAAATGTAGCTCTCCCCTCCTCAGGTCTTAGTCTTGTTGCTTTAATAAAGAAGTGTTACTAGAGAACTGTCTCCAGCATATTATGTCAAGAGAGCTGAAATCACAAACCCCACAACAAGCAGAATGTGTGCTTTTATTTAAAATGCATCTCTGGGTTATTTGTGGGACCTGCGTGGTGTTTTTGCATGAGGAGAATGTGTGCTTTTATTTAAAATGCATCTCTGGGTTATATGTGGGGTATAGGAATTCGTTCATCCCCCCCCCCAAAAAAAATACAGTCCGGCCCACCACATGTTCTGAGGGACAGTGGACCAGCCCACGGCTGAAAAAGGTTGCTGACCCCTGGTCTAAAGCGTGTGGCAGGAAAGTGCTGGCTGCACCCAGTGGCGGAGCTTCATGCTCCAGCACTGGGGGGGCGGAGAGCAGGCAGGGGTGGGGCTGGTACACATCCTGGGGTGGGGCACACCACCCGCAGGAGCGGGGTGTGCGTCCTGGGGGCATGGCGCACGCCCTGGGGGTGGGGAGTGCTACCTGCGGGGGCAGGACGCCCAAACGCAGGCAGGGGAGCCACGATGGCACCCTGCTGGGATCACGCTGCCGGGGGCAGTGCACTCCCCCCGCACTCCTCTTCCTCCACCAGTGGCTCCACCCCCCTCTGGCTGGCTGTCTAGGTAGCCAATCAGAGAGAGGTTTCTGAGGGGCTGCATCACCAGACGCAGGTCTGGCTCAGCTATCCATCACAGCCAGAAAGCCCACTGGTTGTGTCTTTGGGCAAGCCAATGCCTCTCAGCCTAGCTAACCTCACAGGGTTCTTGTGGGGACTCAGTGAGGAAGTGGGGAGAAGCATGCACGTCTTGAGCGTCTTGGATAGAAATGCCACAAATAAAAATAAAATAAAACATGCCTTGAAGGCTGTCGCTTCCCCAAGGAATAGCCACCATAGCTCAGTGACAGAGCATGTGCTGCACATGTTCCATCTCCACTACAGTGGTACCTCGGGTTAAGTACTTTATTTGTTCAGGAGGTCTGTTCTTAACCTGAAACTGTTCTTAACCTGAAGCACCACTTTAGCTAATGGGGTCTCCCACTGCAATTTCTGTTCTCATCCTGAAGCAAAGTTCTTAACCCAAGGTAATATTTATGGATTAGCGGAGGCTGTAACCTGAAGTGTATGTAACCTGAAGCGTATGTAACCTGAGGTACCACTGTAATGGCATCTCCAGGTTGGGCTGAGAGAGACGCCTGCAAGACTGAAACCCCAGAGAGCCTTTGCTGCGCTGCCCGACTGTGTGGCCAATACTGAGCTAGACGGACAAATGTCCTGATTTGGTGAAAGGCAGCTCCCAACGTTCCTTCCCAAAGTAGACGCATGCAACTTTACAGGGGAAATGAAAGCAGCGGATCGCCAGCACAAGGTCATTTTGGCTGCTGAAAGAAGACACAGCGGACGATGCAAACCGTGCCAAATCTCTCCCCCATAGACAGATCCAGGATGGATGAAGCAAAACAGACCAAGCTGATGCCCAAGGAGATGTGAGGCGTTCCCAGGAAGGTCACCGAGGGAGACATTTAAAAGCTGAGAAGCCTCAGAAGCTAATTGAGCCTTTGAAACATGAGAAGCGGAGTGCATGGCAGAGAAAGGTGCTGAGCATCTAAGCAGCAGGGACTGCGGGACTGATACCTCTCTCTGTCATCTCTAGAGGAGCCTGGTGCTGAGTCAGAGAGAGAGTTAAGGTTGGGCTCTGGCTGGCAGGGGTCGGGAAACACAGTGGGGCTCTGCTTCCCATGGAGACGAGGCCAGTCAGGGGACACAGCCCCCACCATACATTCAAAGCCCTGCTGTACCACCGAAGTGGTTTAACTGTCAATCCTTCTTCTTACCAGGGAAGTCTGGGAATTGTAGCTCTGTGAAGGGAATAGGGAGTCTCCCATCAACTCTCAGCACCCTGGACTAAATACAGCTCCCAGGATGCTTTGGGGGGGAGCCTGTGGGAATGTTCTGGGGTGCAGGAGAGGATATATTGACTAATTATATCCTTATCCAACTTGTGCTAACAAGTTCCCAAAATATCAGCAGAGTTTATGACATTCCCTTTTAAGTTTGCAACGGTAACGCTTGCACAGGTTCGCTAGAACCTCTATAATAATTACTCTGGTAATTTCCCCTTTTGTTCCCTCTTAAAATACAAGACACGGCACAGTCTTTATAAAAGTATAAAAGAGTTTACTCACGTTCTGTTCACAATGTGATCCCAGAAGGCAGACAGCTTTAAAAAGGTTACATACACTTAGAATCTATCTTGTAGCAAGATAGTCCTTATCTCCTCTCTTGGCTGGGAGCCAAGAGAGCATCCTTAGATGTTTCCTCATGGAAGGAAGATGGCAGAGAGAGAGGCAAGAGAGCAAGAGAGAGAATGGCTGCCTGCCCTGTGCTTTTATCATTACCTGCACAGGTGAGGCCACACCCACCTCTGGTCACATGTGGAGGAAGTCCGTCCCCAGGAAGTTTACCTGCTTGCTGGACAGACATCCCTCCCCATGTTCTAACATGTACACTCTAGGAATGTTGTCATTGACTGCTCCTGTGTTTACATCCCACAGAGCCATGACTATTCAAAGTTGCCCAGAAGCACTTAAGAAGAGCCTGCTGGATCAGGCCAATGGCCCACCCAGTCCAGCATCCTGTTCTCACAGTAGCCAAGTGTGGGATTCAGGAGAGGATATATTGTCTGATAATAGCCTTTCCAACTTGTGTTAAAAAGTCCGACAATTTAGCAGAGCAACATTCCCCTTTTTAAACTTCCACAGCGGATGCCTTTGCTCAGGCTCCCTAAAGCCTCTAAAATAAGTTACCTGGTAATTTCCCCTTTAGTTCCTCATAAAAGAAATCTCAGGTTAAGAACTTAATTCGTTCTGGAGGTCCGTTCTTAACCTGAAACTGTTCTTAACCTGAAGCACCACTTTAGCTAATGGGGCCTCCCACTGCCGCTGCGCCGCTGGAGCACAGTTTCTGTTCTCATCCTGAAGCAAAGTTCTTAACCTGAAGCACTATTTCTGGGCTAGCAGAGTCTGTAACCTGAAGAGTCTGTAACCCAAGGTACCACTGTAGACACAACACAGTCTTCTATAAAAGTATAAAAAGAGTTTACTCACTCACATTCTGTTCACTTAAGGCAGACTTAAGTTACAAAAGTAATATACCTGGAAACTATCCCATAAGGAGACAGCTCCTTTGTCTTCTCTTGGCTAGAAGCCAAGAAAGCATCTTAGACTAAGACGTTGCTTCTTCGGCGAATGTAGTCAAAGAGAGAGAGAGGGCGACCTCCGCTGAGGTATTTTGTTACCTGCATAGGTGAGGTCACACCCACCTCTGGTCACATGTAGAGGAAGTCTGTCCCAGCCTAGGAGGAAACAGGAAGTTCCGACTGGCTGGTCCAGACACCCCCTTTTTATGTCCACTCTAGGGATGTTGTACTTGACTGCTCTGTGTTTCACACCCCACACCAAGCAGATGCCCCAAAAGGAAACCTGCAAGCAGGATTTGAGCCCAAGAGCAACTCTTGGAGATGCCCCTCCTGCCCTTTCGAGCTATTGGTATCTGGAAGCATCGCTGCCTCCCACTGTGGAAGAAGAGCAGAGCCACCAACAGCCCTCTCCTCCTTCACAAATGTGTCTGATCCTCCTTTAAAGCCACTCAAGTTGGTAGCCATCTCTGACTCCTGTGGCAAGGAGTTCCATCGATTAACCATGTGCTGCGTAAAGAAGTCCTTCCTTTTATCTGTCCCAAATCTCCCAACATTCAGCTTCATTGGATGTGCACTTTTCAATTTATGGTGTAGAAGTGACCTCCATTGGCACCCCTGCTTCCCAGAAAGAGCATCGCAGCAAATGTCCCCGTCCGTTGGACAGGGGACCAGGGGCTACTGATTTGCAAGTGTTCATATGTGTGTGCATCCTTCCTGCAGTCCGTCTCAATCCTTTCACCTGGTGCAGATGACCCAGGGCCCTCCAGGTGTTGTAATCCAACTTTTGTAGTCCTTTCTGCTTTCTGCCAGGGTACCTGCTCCTTTAAAGGTAAAGGTAAAGGTAAAGGGACCCCTGACCATTAGGTCCAGTCGTGATCGACTCTGGGGATGTGGTGCTCATCTCGCTTTATTGGCCGAGGGAGCCAGCGTACAGATTCCGGGTCATGTGGCCAGCATGACTAAGCCGCTTCTGGCGAACCAGCGCAGTGCACAGAAACGCCATTTACCTTCCCGCCAGAGCAGTACCTATTTATCTACTTGCACTTCGTGCTTTCAAACTGCTAGGTGGGCAGGAGCAGGGACCAAGCAACGGGAGCTCACCCTGTCACGGGGATTCGATCTGCCAATCTTCTGATCGGCAAGCCCTAGGCTTAACCCACATCCTGCATCCCAGTTATGGACCACCAGTTTGAAATTTACGGCATGTAATGCCCTAAGAGAGAATATTATGAAAATGATGTATAGGTGGTACATGACACCAGTCAAGCTTGCAAAAATCTATCATTTGCCCGATAATAAATGTTGGAAATGTAAAGAAACTGAAGGTACATTCTTTCACCTTTGGTGGACGTGCCCAAAGATTAAGGCTTTCTGGGAAATGATTTATAATGAAATGAAAAAGGTATTTAAATATACCTTCTTGAAGAAACCAGAGGCCTTTCTCCTGGGCATGGTTGGCCAATTGGTGCCAAAGAAGGACAGAACCTTTTTTATGTATGCTACAACAGCAGCAAGAATACTGATTGCAAAATACTGGAAGACACAAGATCTACCCACTCTGGAAGAATGGCAGATGAAGATGATCGACTACATGGGACTGGCAGAAATGACCGGCAGAATCCGAGACCAGGGAAAAGGGTCGGCGGAAGAAGATTGGAAGAAATTTAAGGACTATTTGCAGAAATATTGCAAAATTAATGAATGTTAGATTGATGTTGGACAGAAATTAAGTGGTTATCAGCTGTAATGTAAAGGTTGAGGAATAAGTTAAAATAAGTTATAACAAGTTATAATAAGGATTCGCTGAGTTAAGAACTTGAATTGGAATACAAAAGGGGGAGGTGAGAGGAGGTCCGGGAAATAAGTTAATGGAATAAGTAATGAAAATTATATTTGTTTTGCTTTTTTGTATTTTTGTTATTTTTTGTGCATTTTTGTTTTTTGTTTGTGTTTTGTATTAACTTGGAAAAATCTAATAAATATTTATAAAAACAAAAAACAAAACACCCACATCCCGCATCCTTTCTGCTTTCTGTAGATCTTTCTGCTTTCTGCCAAGGCACCTGCATGTTTAACAACCGTCCAAAAAAGCCCCAACATTCAACAGGTGCTGCATTTGTGTCCCTGTGTGTCAAAGGAGATTTGACACCCTGGTTGCTACAAGGAGCTGTGTTGTAGCAACAGCAGCTTCCGGAGTAAGGTGGGCAGCAGGTCACCTCTGCAATCAGGTGCAAACACCTGCCCTGCCCACAGGAGAGTTGTGGCTTGCCTTCATGCAGTTTAGGGTCCAGCTGGCATTGCGTCCCATTAGCAGTTGTCTCTGTTGGAGATGGAGCCGGCAGATGTGATGCAAAGCCCTTTGGAGCCTCTCCCGGGAGGACAGGTGAGCACACCTGTTTGCTTTGCGGTTCCGGAGTTGTGCCGTACCTCTGGAGGTTGCTGTTTGGAGTGACAGGCGCCTGGCAACCAGTGGAGAGGCTTGTTAATCTGATCTCTGCCAGAGGATCTTTTTATTTCTGCCCCCCATGGGATGGCGTGAGGCACATCCAAAGCACTCAGATGGCACTGTATTACCGCCCCTTCTCTGCAACAGTGAGTATTTGGGGCTGCAGAAGGAGGAAGTAGAATTCTCACAGTCTTTCTTTGACTTTGGGATTCTTGCGGCTGGGGCTGAACAAACCATTTCTGCTGCAATCCTATGTACTTCCATGAGAGGAAATCCGGCTGAGCTCTGTAGTTGCTTCCCTCTGATTTGTCATATATAGTGAGAGCCTGTTCTACCCTGCAAGTCTGTCGCTGTCTACCTTCACATTCATTTAGTGTGAATTAGTGTTACATGCCCTTCCCTGTAGGGGCTGTATTTGCAGTAACAGCAAAGGGGATTTGCTTTAATTTAGCATGACACTGAGTATTGTTTGTTTGTTTATTTAATAATATTTATTTACATTCTATTTATTTATATTTATATTTATATTTATATTTATATTTATATTTATATTTATATTTATATTTATATTTATATTTATTTATATACTATTTGATTGGTTTTTTAAAAAACCATCGAAACGGTTTACAAAAACAAGAAAACAAGAAAAAATTGACACAATTCTTTTAAACATAGAAAAGTTAAATATTAAAACAGATTAAAATTCATTCACATCAACTTTCTCAGCATCTGGATGGGCTGGTCTAAACAAGGATGTTTTTAGCAGGTACCAAAACGAGCACAGCAAAGACGCCTGTTTGATATCAATAGGCAGGGAGTTCCAAAGTAACTAAATGATCAAGTGTCTTTCTAATGATGGATGATGGATTGATAAATGGATGGATAAGCAGAGCATAGAAAGGACAAATAAATTCTACGAGGGCTGGGTTGAAATGACATTATTAATTATTGTTATTACTATTTGCTTGTATCCAAAGTGGCACTTAAGTCTCTGGCTCTGTTGGTGCAAGGATTTGCCCTTGCACGCCACCCGCCTCATGCAGCTTCCCTGTGAAGAGCGATTTATTGTACTGCAAAACCACTTTGAGAACTGTAGTTCTGTGAAGGGAATCAGGAAACAACCCTCAGCACCCTCAAACTACAGTTCTCAGCCATGCCTGTTCATAAAGTGGTAGGATCCTGCAGAAGGGGCATGGGTGACCTTGCAGCAGTCACAATCCTTCTGTTTTATCTACCTCACAGGGCTGTTGAGGGAGCAGGAGGGAGGGGAAAGAACCATACAAGCTGCCTCAAATTCCTCGGAGGAAAAGTGGGAGGAAAGCACAACAATTCCCTGAGATTCTGGTGATGGAGTGGCAGCCATCTGCCAACTGCCATCAGCACACAGCCATACCAAAGTGCTGCAAAACTGCCAGCCACCAGCTACCAAGCCAGGTTCAGGGTCCTTGTATTAATTTACAAAGCCCTTAACAACTTAGGTCCAGGATACCTCAGGGACTGCCTAAACCCTTATACCCCCAGCTTGATCACTCAGATCACTTGCAGGAGGCGTCCGTCGTGAGGCGTGTTTGACAACAATGAGCAATAGAGCCTTTAGTGTCATTGGCCCGGTCCTGTGGAACTGTCTGCCACTAGAGCAGGGGTAGGCAACCTAAGGCCCGGGGGCCGGATGCGGCCCAATCGCCTTCTAAATCCAGCCCGCGGACGGTCTGGGAATCAGCGTGTTTTTACATGAGTAGACTGTGTGCTTTTATTAAAAATGCATCTCTGGGTTATTTGTGGAACATAGGAATTCGTTCATACATTTTTTTTTCAAAATATAGTCTGGCCCACCACATGGTCTGAGGGACAGTGGACCAGCCCACAGCTGAAAAAAGGTTGCTGACCACTGCCCTAGAGATTCAGCCTTCTGTGCCAACTTTTAAACGCTTGATGAAAACAGGCCTGAGCAGGCAATTAAGACTAGGACTTTCTGCTGTAGTTAACTGATATTTGTTTTGAACTTTCTATATGGCTTTTTATGGTATTACAGTGGTACCTTGGGTTAAGAACTTAATTCGTTCCGAAGGTCCGTTCTTAACCTGAAACTGTTCTTAACCTGAAGCACCACTTTAGCTAATGGGGCCTCCCGCTGCCGCCGTGCCGCCGGAGCACGATTTCTGTTCTCATCCTGAAGCAAAGTGTTATGTACTGAAGTTCTCACCCTGGGCCAGCAGGGGGATACTGTAGATAGTTTTCACTCAGATCCACATATGCAAATAAGGGATTGAAAGTGACGTTCAGGGATTGGATAGTTAAAGAAAGTGTTACAGTTGCGTTGTAGTGGAGCTCTATATAAGCAGGCTGGCTGAACCCTTCAGTTCAGTTCTGTTCTGTGAATAAACCAGAGCTGTTTGAAGAATCGCTGTGTCGTCTGATATGTTCACCCACAACTTAACACAAAGTTCTTAACCCGAGGTACTATTTCTGGGTTAGCGGAGTCTGTAACCTGAAGAGTCTATAACCTAAAGCGTCTGTAACCCGAGGTACCACTGTATTGTATGTTTTTGTTGCTGTAAAGCAGTTTGACTTTTTTTAATGATATAGAGGTATACAGATACAAACAAACAAACAAAGCACAACTGCTGGGGAGGGGTGTGGAATGTAGCAAGGCACGACACTGACAGCTGCCACTTTGGGCCTCCACTGTGTTCTGAGTAATGAGGGTCAGGGGTGTGGGTGACAGCAGACTTTACCTGATGGTTTTCTTTAGTGACTGTCTTTTGTCTCGCAGATAAACCCAGATGAGTTGCCACCCCACGATGCTGTGATGGAGATTCTCCCAGAGAAGCGTCCCAGGTAGGGTGGGCCGATGAATTGACAGGAGGGCAACCTCTAGGGAAAGGGGGAGGGGCAATCCAATCCATCTCCATTTAAAGGCAAACTCACTCAAGTCACACAAAGAATCGGAGAACCAAAGCAGAGCCAACATTCAAAACCTGTACCAGTGCAATTTCCCAGACCAGTAATGTGTACAAAAACGCATATGCAGGGGCAAATTGAGAATTTAAATCATAGCTGTCAACCTGCCCTTTTTTGCAGGAAATTCCCTTGTTCCAGCTCCATTTCCCGCTGCTATCTCGGATTGTTAGATATCCCGTAGACTGTAGTAGACTGTCCCTGGGACAGTTGAGGCTGCTGATTCCTTATTTTCAAATCTGAAGTTGACAGCTATGATTTAAATGCATAAATTAGTGAAATGACATACAAAAATGCATTATATCAGTAAAAATGGTTTTGCAAAAATTAGGATAAATTTGCACTAAAATGTTGATGCATTTTGATGAGGACCTCTTTTTTTAATGCAAACTGGTGTGGAAAGGCAGGGAAATGAGAAACTGACAGAAACAAAAAATGACATACAGGCAACTCCCCATTGGCGTGCACTCTATTTCCACGTGACTGTACACATGTGTGCTACAGGGAAACCGGAAGTGGATCCCGGAAATGGGGAGCACTCCTGGCTCACGAGGTGACCTTCCCCAGAGCCCAGGGCATCCTCTTCAGGCTCTGGGGAGGGGTTTCCTCGCAAGCAGGAGGCCTTCCCATCTAACAGCTGACATGCTGGGAAGCGCAGCTGCGGCTGCTTTCCTGCACATCAGCTGAGCAAGCCATGCTGTCCCTCCGGCTCATGCGGCTCTGTGGACCAGCAAAGCTGAGCTGATACAAGTGACTCCCCATTTCACTGGTGTGCACGGGGGTTCAGAATGTAACCCCTGTGTAAATGGAGAGTCGTTTGTATTTGACCATCTCTAGCTGGGTCATGTCTTTGTAACAGACACAACTGAGAGTTGTGGGCCAAACTGTTTGATAAGCACACTTTAAAAGAAGAAGAGGAGGAAGAAGAAGACGACTTTAGTTGGTTGTTTTATTTCTGAAGCAGGAGGGGAAGCCTCAGGGCCCTGATCTAGAATGTTCTTCCCATCCAGATTGGCTGATTCCTTGCTGAGTGCCCCACCCCAAGAACAGGTGTTAGCCCCCCGGTATGTTTTTCATTGCAAAATGCACATTCCTGGTCCAAATGTCAGGGTTCTGGAGTCAGATAATTCCTTAGCCTGTGCGTGCGTGGAAGGCCACAATCCGCCTGCCTCTGTCACAGAGTTCCCTCCATACAAATGATGCCCTTCAATTGGAAGGCCCAAGGAAGATATTCCCAGCACTGACTTATACCTTGTTCTGCCTTTGGCAGGCCCATCGTCGAGGAGGTCCCAGATCCGGTAAGAGATCTAAAGGATTCCTGTTCATTTTATGCTTGTAGGAAGGGTGGGGTTGGGAAGGTGCCGTAAATGAATGCAGAGGGCTGAGGTGAAGCAGCAGGTGTGTATCTGTTTTGTAACAAATGACCCATTTTGCCAGATGGGGCCCATTAGGTTCAACAATAAAAACAAATTTGACCCATTTTCACATGCTAACCTTACTTTGTGGGGGAACCGCATGCTAGGAATTGCAAAAAAGATGGTAATATGGAAAAGTTGGGTGGAAACAGGTGTACTGACGTCAGACCAATTGGGTAGTGACACCCACCCTGTGGAACGCCCTCCCATCAGATGTCAAGGAAATAAACAACTACAGTGGTACCTCGGGTTAAGTACTTAATTCGTTCCGGAGGTCCATTCTTAACCTGAAACTGTTCTTAACCTGAAGCACCACTTTAGCTAATGGGGCCTCCTGCTGCTGCCGCGCCACCAGAGCACGATTTCTGTTCTCATCCTGAAGCAACTATTTCTGTGTTAGCGGAGTCTGTAACCTGAAGCGTATGTCACCCGAGGTACCACTGTATCTGACTTTTAGAAGACATCTGAAGGCAGCCCTGTTTAGGGAAGTTTTTTAATGGCTGATGTTTTATTGTTTTTTAAATATTTTGTTGGAGGCTGCCCAGCGTAGCTGGGGGAACCCAGCCAGATGGGTGGGGTATAAATAAATTATTATTATTATTATTATTATTATTATTATTATTATTACCCTTTAATCAATGACATCACTCACAACCTATGAACAGACTGCTTACAGGCACAGACTCTGTTTGGATAAATAGGATAACATTTGGACAGAGTTATGGCACTTTCTAGAATCATAGAATTGTAGAGGGGGTAGGAACCCGGCGGGTCATCTAGTCTTAACCCCTTGCAATGCAGGAACCTCAGCTAAAGTATCCCTGGCAGATGGCCATCCAAACTCTGCTTAAAAACCTCCTAGGAAGGAGAGTCTACCACCTTTTGAGGGAGTCCATTCTACTGTTAAATGGCTCTACCACCAGAAAGTTCTTCCTGATGTTTAGCTAGAATCTCCTTTCTTATCATTTGAATCCATCGGTTTGGATCCTCCCCACAGAGTAGCAGAAAACAAGCCGGCCCCACCCTCCACGTGGCAGCCCTTCAGATATTTGAAGATAGCTCCATCTTGGCACTACCTACAAGCAAAGGCAGTGTGTTCCCATCCACCCCCAGCCCCAAGAGGGGTTTACGGAAAGATAAAACAATAAAACCAAGGGGGGAAATACAACAACAGTTGAAAATCTACCCCTAGTTTAAATGCTAAAACAGGTTGAAATTCACATCAACTTTCTAAGCATCTGGGTAGGTTTGTCTAAACAAGAATGTCATTAGCAGGCGCTGAAAAGAATACAGGGAAGATTGTGCTGAGTTGAGTTGTGCTGTGTTGTGTTGCGATGTCCCTATGGAAATCTTTGGGAGAACATGAAGCTATTGGAAGCTTTTTAAAACAAATCTATTAAAAGAAAGATGCTGCCCTCTGCAGCAAAGAAGTAGATTTGCAGAAACGCCCTAGCCAGCTAATAAATAAGCCTTTCCCATACTGCAACTCACTGTCCTTTGACCATACTGTCAGGGACTGATGGGTATTAAAAGGTAAAGGTACCCCTGCCCGTACGGGCCAGTCTTGACAGACTCTGGGGTTGTGCGCCCATCTCACTTAAGAGGCCAGGGGCCAGCGCTGTCCGGAGACACTTCCGGGTCACGTGGCCAGCGTGACATCGCTGCTCTGGCGAGCCAGAGCCGCACACAGAAACGCCGTTTACCTTCCCGCTGGTAAGCGGTCCCTATTTATCTACTTGCACCCGGAGGTGCTTTCGAACTGCTAGGTTGGCAGGCGCTGGGACCGAGCAGCGGGAGCGCACCCCGCCGCAGGGATTCGAACCGCCGACCTTTCAATCGGCAAGTCCTAGGCGCTGAGGCTTTAACCCACAGCGCCACCTGCGTCCCCTGGGTATTACGGTTGGTATTAAATTTCTATCCCGCTTTTTCTCCCAAAGGGGGCAGTAAACACCAAACTTGTAAAACAATGCATTTTTAAAAAACGTATTTAAAGCACACCATACATTTAGAGCACATGGCTCCCCTTCCAGGAATCCTGGAAACTGTAGTTTGTTAAGGGTGCTGGGAATTATAAAGGAGCTCTGCATTATCTGAAGAGGTGCCATTTCATGGAGGAGGAAATTTTGAAGGCCACTAGCACTGATGGCTCCGCTCTGCCTCTACAGTTGGAGGCACTAAATGCTTCTGGAAACAACAGGGAGTGAGAAGGCTCTTGTGCTCAGATCCTCCTTATGGGTCTGCCACAGGCATCTGGTTGGCCACTGTGAGAACAGGGTGCTGGACTAGATGGGTCACTGGCCTGATCCTGCAGGCTCTTCCTACGTCTCTTTCCTCTCTGTTTGGCAGCCTGAAAGCAAGCACACTAGGGACATGGGTGGCGCTGTGGTCTAAACCACAGAGCGTAGGGTTTGCCGATCAGAAGGTTGGCGGTTCGAATCCCCACTACGGGCTGAGCTCCCATTGTTCAGTCCCAGCTCCTGCCAACCTAGCAGTTCAAAAGCACAACAGTGCAAGCAGATAAATAGGTACCGCTCCGGCGGGAAGGTAAACAGTGTTTCTGTGCACTGCTCTGGTTTGCCAGAAGCAGCTTAGTCATGCTGGCCACATGACCCGGAAGCTGTCTGTGGACAAACGCCAGCTCCTTCGGCCTGTAGATGAGCACCGCGACCCCAGAGTCGTCCATGACTGGACCTAATGGTTAAAAGGTAAAGGGACCCCTGACCATTAGGTCCAGTCATGGCCAACTCTGGGGTTGCGGTGCTCATCTCGCTTTATTGGCCAAGGGAGCCAGCGTACAGCTTCCGGGTCATGTGGCCAGCATGACTAAGCCACTTCTGGCGAACCAGAGCAGCGCAAGGAAGCGTCGTTTACCTTCCCGCTGGAGTGGTACCTATTTATCTACTTGCACTTTAAAGTGCTTTTGAACTGCTAGGTTGGCAGGAGCAGGGACCAAGCAACGGGAGCTCACCCTGTCGCGGGGATTCAAACCGCCAACCTTCTGATCGGCAAGTCCTAGGCTCTGTGAATTAACCCACAGCACCACCCACGTCCCACCTAATAGTTAGGGGTACCTTTACCTTTTAAGCAAGCACCCTACTGGGCACCCATCCATTCCCCTGCCGGGGGGGGGGGGCTGAGGCCTTCAGTTCTGATGCCTGGGCTGTGAGTCATATCAGGATACTGCCGTATACAGTGATCTCCAGCAGGCTTCCTCGTCACCCGTCAGAAGGGCAGGCATTCTCCCCCTCTCCAGAATTCCAGGCAGTCAATCTCCCTGTTCTGCAAACAAACAAACCAAGCTTATCTCTTGGCATCCCATTGAAAACTGGGGCAAGGCCAGGTGCCTGTGAGGTCAGCAGTTTGGCATGGAGGCAACTCTGTCATGGCCATCCCCGTCCCCAAGTGCCCTCTCACCCCCACTGCCAAGGGAAACTGCTGCTCACATTTGGATTAGGTAAAAGGTAAAGGTACCCCTGCCCGTACGGGCCAGTCTTGACAGACTCTGGGGTTGTGCGCCCATCTCACTCAAGAGGCCGGGGGCCAGCGCTGTCCGGAGACACTTCCGGGTCA
Source organism: Podarcis cretensis (assembly GCF_951804945.1). Classification (NCBI taxonomy): domain Eukaryota; kingdom Metazoa; phylum Chordata; class Lepidosauria; order Squamata; family Lacertidae; genus Podarcis; species Podarcis cretensis. The sequence continues at coordinate 74,662,633 of NC_137178.1, forward strand.
CGTGGCCAGCGTGACAAAGCTGCATCTGGCGAGCCAGAGCCGCACACGGAAACGCCGTTTACCTTCCCGCTGGTAAGCGGTCCCTATTTATCTACTTGCACCCGGAGGTGCTTTCGAACTGCTAGGTTGGCAGGCGCTGGGACCGAGCAGCAGGAGCGCACCCCGCCGCGGGGATTCGAACCGCCGACCTTTCGATCAGCAAGCCCTAGGCGCTGAGGCTTTTACCCACAGCGCCACCTGCGTTCCTCACATTTGGATTACTGCCTCCTATTTGCTGTGATCTGCTTGATCTGCCCCAAGCATTTGCCTGGCAGGAAATTTGGATGCTATTTAGTGTGAAGCATGGGAAAATGATTTGCATTTCAAGGGAAAGCAGCCTAATTAGTCGTTTTGGGGGGACTTCTGGGTCCACTCCTGTCACTTGAGGCTCAGGTAGCCTCGGTGGCACAGATTGCCTTAACTTTGACTGGTGGCCCAGCTGCGCCCCTATTTGGACAGGGGTCACCTAACTCCGGTTGTCTGTGCTCTGATGACTGCCAGGATCAATTACTGCAATGCACTGGGCATAGGGCTGCCTTTGAAAACAGGTCAGAGACCACAGCTGGTGCAGAATTCTGTAGCCAGAGTGCTGACCAGGGCAGGGCAGTCCGAGCATGTTAAAGCAATTCTGGTACAGCTCAGCTCAGTTCAAAGGGCTGGTTTTGATCCATAAGGCCTCACATACAGTGGTGCCTCGCAAGACGAAATTAATTCGTTCTGCGAGTTGCTTCGTCTTGCGATTTTTTCGTCTTGCGGAGCGCGGATTCCCCCGGTATTAACAGCTTTAAGAAAAAGGAAGCAAACCCGCAAGACGTTTTCGTCTTGCGAAGCAAGACCATAGGGAAAATCGTCTTGCGAAGCACCTCGAAAAATGCAAAACCCTTTCGTCTAGCGAGTTTTTCGTCTTGCGAGGCATTCGTCTTGCGGGGCACCACTGTAGCTCAGGACTCTGGTACTTCAAGGACTGCCTCTCCCCACATGAACTAGCCTGGACCCTGAATTTGGCATCTGAGGCCCTTGTCTGTGTGCTCCCTCCAAGGCAAGTGCAGAGAAGGGAGACATGAGAATGGGCCTTTTCAGTGCTGGCCCCCCACTTGTGAGATGCTTTCCCCAGAGAGGCATGTACCTTCACTATCTCCTTTTAGGCAGCATGGAAAACGCTTCTCTTTACCCAGACTTTTGGCCCTTAATTTTGAGGGGTTTAGCTATTTGTGCTCTCTTTCACTGGCCAGAATGTGTTAGACCTGCCTTTGATAGGAATGAATGTGGTTTTAGGTTTTTATTTTTGCTTCATGCTGGTTTTAATCTTTGTGCTATTTTGTACGTTGCTTTGGGTCACTTTTTATAAAAGAAAAGCAGCAAATAAGTGCAATTAAATTCTTCTTCTTCGTCTTTGTCTTCTTCTTCTTCTTCTTCTTCTTCTTCTTCTTCTTCTTCTTCTTCCTCCTCCTCCTCCTCCTCCTCCTCCTCCTCCTCCTCCTCCTCCTCCTCCTCTTCACACTTTCCAAAACAATATGTGAATCAAAACACATCCATTCTTCAACATTCACACTTCCCCAATTTTGCAATGCAGTTCTCCAGCCAAAGTGTGTTCCAAAGTGCATATACTAAAGTGAGGTGTGCCTTAAAAATGCATGTGTTAGCATGGGAAAACCTTCAAAAATGTTTCATGTTAGGAAAAAAAATGATTTGCTTAAATGTGTGTATATGGCAAAATTGCATAAAAACATGTGCGTATTAGCAGAAATTTGCTGATGAGTTTGGCAAGTGATGTGGAGAACTGAACTTAAGGTTGGAAAAATTAGAGCATTGACAGACTTGCCCGTCCCTATTTAGAGCCAATTTGGAATTTATTCTAATCCAGGAGGATCCCTCCCCCGCAATACTTTTTATTGCTTTTTTGTAACAACAACCAATGAAACAAATACTCTTACATTAAAAAAATTGTATGTCTTCTTATTTACCCTGCGCCATATTGCACCCGAACTTCCTTCCATCCCTTCAACGGTTTTCATGTCTCAAATCTTTTCTTACAGTTTCTTATTTACACTCCATCCACATCACAAGATTTAGATTAATCCTGCTACAGTTTTTAAAGTCTTACAATTACTCCGTATATATTCAACAAATTTACTCCAATCCTTTTCAAACTTTGCTTCTTTTTGGTTCCGAATCTTCTAAGTCAATTTCGCCAGTTCTACGTATTCAGACATTTTTGTCTGCCACTCCATTAAAGTTGGGATTTCTTGGGATTTCCATTTCTGAGCCATTCTAGCAGCAGTCGTTGCGTACATGAATAGTTTGTTGTCTTCCTTTTTTAATTCATCCCCTGTTATCCCTAGCAAAAATGCTTCCAGGAGGATCTACATTTCCGGCACCAACATTTGGGATACGTGTAAGAACACAAAGCTTGCACTTTGCCTCTCTCATATCTGCTTTTGTGCCTACATGCTTTCTATAGCCGGATGGGTCGCTATCTTCATTCGGAGAAAAGCTGCAGGTGATTGGGAAAGCATCTTGTGCTGTGTGGGCGGGAGGACAAGGTCCCTCTGCTGCAATTCTGCTGACCTTTTCGTGTGCAAACTACTTGCCTTTTTGCTGAGAGACAAGCGGGAGGGAGGGAAGAGGGAGAGCAGTGTGGCTTGGAACAAGCAGGCAAGGTCACTCTCGTACTGCGGGGCAGGATCTCGCTGAACCAAAACAGCTGTTGACACGGGAGGAAGTTGGCGTGTGCAATCTGGCCAAGGTTAGAGGGGGTTGGGGAGGAGAATCCTTTTTTGATTGCTTACCTCATGAAAACATAGGACGAGCCCTACAGCTAGATCAGGCCAAATGCTTGCCTTGTTCTCATAGTGGCCAGCTGGATGCCTCTGCGAACCCCACAAGCAGGCCGTGCAACAGCTGTGCTCCCCAGTCTTGTGATTACTAGCAAATGCCATTCAGAGGCATGCCACCTCCCACAAAGGTAAAGGTAAAGGACCCCTGACAGTTAAGTCCAGTCACAGACGACTCTGGGGTTGCGGCGCTCATCTCGCTTTCAGGCCGAGGGAGCCAGCGTTTGTCCACAGATAGCTTTCTGGGTGATGTGGCCAGCATGACTAAACTGCTTCTGGTGCAATGGGAGACCGTGATGGAAACCAGAGAACACAGAAACGCCGTTTACCTTCCCGCCAGAGCAGTACCTATTTATCTACTTCACTGGCGTGCTTTTGAACTGCTAGGTTGGCAGGAGCAGGGACAGAGCAACAAGAGCTCACCCCGTCACAGGGATTCGAACTGCTGACTTTCCAATCGTCCAGCCCAAGAGGCTCGGTGGTTTAGACCACAGCGCCACCCACATCCTGACATACCAACGTATAACACCATAAAAAGGTAAAGAGACCCCTACCAGTTAAGTCCAGTCATGAACGACTCTGGGGTTGTGGCATTTGTCCACTCCACAGACAGTTTTTCTGGGTCATGTGGCCAGCATGACTAAGCCGCTTCTGGTGAAACTAGAGCAGCACACGGAAATGCCGTTTACCTTCCCGCCAGAGCGGTACCTATTTATCTACTTGCACTTCAATGTGCTTTCGAACTGCTAGGTTGGCAGGAGCTGGGACAGAGCAACGGGAGCTCACCCCGTCATGGGGATTCGAACTGCCAACCTTCCGATCGGCAAGCCCTAGGCTCAGTGGTTTAGACCACAGCGCCACCCGCGTCCCACACCACCTCCCATACTGGAGACAATAAGTTGTCACTCTGACCAGCAGCCACTGATGGCTTGATCCTCCATGAATTTGTCTAACCAACCACAAGTTTCAGAAATCAGACCCAGGCTGAAATCAACACATGTCAGCCACTGATGACAAGAGCTACTACAGATGGATCCTCCTCATGACTCGAACAATGAAAAGACATGATGAAAAACCATTTCATCAAAATGTTTAAATAAACATCCATAATCCCAGCAGAGACATCACCGTGCCAACAAAGGTCTGTATAGTTAAAGCTATGGTTTTCCCAGTAGTGATGTATGGAAGTGAGAGCTGGACCATAAAGAAGGCTGATCGCCGAAGAATTGATGCTTTTGAATTATGGTGCTGGAGGAGACTCTTGAGAGTCCCATGGACTGTAAGAAGATCAAACCTCTCCATTCTGAATGAAATCAGCCCTGAGTGCTCACTGGAAGGACAGATCTTGAAGCTGAGGCTCCAATACTTTGGCCACCTCATGAGAAGAGAAGACTCCCTGGAAAAGACCCTGATGTTGGGAAAGATGGAGGGCACAAGGAGAAGGGGACAACAGAGGACGAGATGGTTGGACAGTGTTCTCAAAGCTACCAACATGAGTTTGACCAAACTGAGGGAGGCAGTGGAAGACAGGAGTGCCTGGCGTGCTCTGGTCCATCGGGTCACGAAGAGTTGGACATGACTAAACGACTAAACAACAACAGTTATTCCATAGGGACATAAGAAGAGCCTTTTGAATCAGGCCAATGGCCCATCTAGTCCAGCACCTGCTGTCACAGTAGTCACACAGATGACTTCTTGGAAACTTGCAAGCAGAACCTGAGCACAAGAGCCCCATAGTTTCCAGCAGCTACTATTCAGAAGCACTCCTGCCTCCAGCTGTGGCTAGTGGCTAAAATAACAACATTTCCCCATTCATCTTAACACCAAATTCATCTTGTCTGACTCTCCCCACCCCCAGTTTCCAAAAAAAAAAATACATTTCTTACCCTTGCATATAATTACTTTTCAATTTTTTTATCTAAGATTTCCAATTATCTCATAAATGCTACACCAATCTTGCTAATGTTTTAACATATTTACAGTGTTCTTTAACATAATCTATCAATTTTATCCAATCTTGCTTGAATTTCTTCTCATCTTGATGCCTGATCTTTTGCCATTTTGGCATAGTCTATCATCTTGTTTGTCCATTCTTCCTTCGTTAGTACGCCATCTTCTTTCCACTTTGGGGCAAATAACAATCTAGCCACCATGGTAGTGTACATAAATAGTCTCTTTACATTCTTTGGTATTTCTTCCCCCATTATTCCAAGCAAAAAGGCTTCTGGTTTTTTATGAAAAGTTATCTTAAACATTTTTTTTTATTCATTATCTATCATTTCCCAGAAGTCTTTTGCCTTTTTGCAAATCCACCACATGTGAAAAAAGTGCCTTCATTATCTTTACATTTACAACATATTTTTGGAGGAATTTTATACATCTTTGCAATCTTTACTGGAGTTAAATACCAGCGACACATCATTTGCATATAATATTCTTTCAATGTACTACACACCGTAAATTTCAAATCCTCTTTCCACAGCTTTCCCCATGACTCAAGTGGGATATGATATCCCAAATACTTTGCCCATTTTATCATTACATCTTTAACCTCCTCATCTTTCGTCTCCCATTCCAATAGTAGTTTATACATTTTTGATAATAATTCTTCATTATTCTCCAACAGTTCTTTTTCATACTTTGAGAATTCCTTCCCAAAACCTTTTTCTTTATCACTTCTGAATATGTTATTTAGTTGGTGGTATTGTGACCAATCTGTTAACAGGTGGTTTATTTCTCCATACTCTTTTACCTTCAATTTATTTTCCACCTCTGTTAACAGATCTTTGTACATAGGCCAATTCTCTTTCATGTTTATTTTTTTTGCGAACGTATTGCCAAGAATGCTGTTTTTGTTTGAATCAATACCCATAATCAGAGGAGCAAAACAATTCAAACAATGGAAAAAAGATATTTTTAAATTTGTCTGGTGGGGGAGAAAGCCCAGAATAAAATATAAATTATTAATGGATGAAAAACAAAGAGGGGGATTCTCACTGCAGGACCTGAAATTATATTATGAAGCGTCTTGTCTTTGCTGGTTGCGGGAATGGGTACAATTAAAGAATACGGATATACTGGGTTTAGAAGGACATGATAAGAGATATGGTTGGCATGATTATCTATGGAATGAGAAAGTAAAATTACACAAGGGATTCCTGAACCATACTGTAAGAAAATCATTTTTTATCACTGAGATCCTTCCCCACAATGTTAAATTCATCCTTCCCTGTATCTCCATAGCTCTTTTAATTCCATTCCACACTTTTATATAATTATCTTTAAAAATATTTATGTTTCTATTTGTTAACCATATCCCTAGATACTTTTCTTTCTTTAGTACCACTAAATCTGTTTTTTGCTTAAATTAATTTTTCATTTGTTCTGACGTATTCTTTAATAACGCTTTTGTTTTATTTTTATTAAGTTTGAAACCTGCTACTTGTCCAATTTTATCTATCTTTTTTATCTTTGGTATATTTTCCAAGGGTTCTTCCACAGTTATAACCAGGTCATCTGCAAATGCTTTTAACTTATACGCTTTACTCCCTAATGTAATTCCTCTTATGCTTTCATCCAGTCATATTCCTTGTCAATGTTTCTAATACTAAAATAAACAATAATGGAGACAGAGGGCATCCCTGTCTCGTTCCCTTAGTTATTATACATTTTTCATTTAATACATTGTTTACTGTTAAGTTTGCCTGTTGTTCGGAATAAATTGCACTTATACCTTTCATAAATGTCCCCTTCCAATGTGCAACAAAACCCATCCATCCAAACAGCACCAGTGAAAATAAGAGACTCTGGGTAACGTTTGTCTAAACAAGTGTGTCTTCAAGAGCTGGCGGGATGCCAATGCTGATGGGAGTCTTTCATATTTCAGCAGGAGAACATTCCACAACACAGGTGGCACTGGTGGAAAAAGCCCACCTCCATCTTGCCACAAGCTGATAATCACCAGGCCCTGTCAAAACTAACAGGGTGCAATTTGTGGATTCTAACTATCTTTACTGGGTCATGATTCTTCTTCTTTTCCAATGGCTGCCAGGAGATGGACAATTACCATGCAGCCATGCAGAGGATGGCGGATGATATCCTGTCCCTGCGCCAGCACGTCACCAACCTGGAGTCTGAGAACAGCGCCCTGCGACGCAACCTCGCCATGCATGAAGATGTGGGCCGCATCCTGTTTCACGACATAGACCCTGATGTCATGACAAAGGCTGAAATCATTGACAGGATATGTAAGGAGATTGCCTACTTCTCTGCCAATCCATATGACACAGGAGGGGACAGGTGAAGGTCCCCCATGGGGGAAGGATGTAGAGCTTGTTGAGTGGCAGCTAGACTGGGTGGCCACTCAGGTGTTGTCCCCAAACCTAAGGCTACTAGCCATGATTGGTGCATGCTACGTCATCTGTTGGAGGCAGTATACCTCTAAGTACCAGATGGTGACCATCACAAATGCAGAAAGGGTAGCCAGGCAGTTGACAGATTGCCCCATCCTTGTTTACGGCCAAGCTGGAATTTGGTTCTAACATAGTAGTAGTAATAATAATAATAATAATAATAATAATAATAATATTTTATTTATACCCTGCCCTCCCCAGCCAAGACCGGGCTCAGGGCGGCTAACACCAAGTATAAAAACAATTGATTAAAACACAACTGAAAAACAAGATTAAAGTACAACATTAAATGTAGCCTCATTTCAGTGGAAACTCAAATCAAAAACTTTTGGGGGATGAAAACATCAAATCTTCACCAAGGCCAACTATCCCAACTGGTCCTACATGGACCAGAAAAAAGCCAGGGAAGTCCCCAAATAGGAGTTCCATCACAGAAGGGAAAAAGGAAAGAGGGGGAGGGGATCAAGTTGATTCCAAGCCAAAGGCCAGGCGGAACAACTCTGTCTTACAGGCCCTGCGGAAAGAAATCAGATCCTGCAGGGCCCTGGTCTCATGAGACAGAGCGTTCCACCAGGCCGGAGCCAGTGTTGAAAAGGAGGATCATAGGAGGATCAATGCTTTGGAACAGCCCTGTATGAACACCAACCAGAGCCCTGTGGGAAACCCATAAGCGGAACCCAAGGGCAAGAGCACTGTCCCATGAGAAGAGCTCTGCTAGATGAGGTCCATGGCCCATCTAGTCCAGCATCCTGTTCTCAAAGTGGTAAACCAGATGTCAGTGGGAAACCTGCAAGCTTGACCCAAGCAGAAGAGAACAGGATGCTGGACTTGGTGGACCATTGGCCAAATCCAACACTCTCTTCTTATGTTCTCATCTCATCTTCGCCTTACCTGGTCATCCTCTGTATTGCTCAGAGCTAAAGCACACAATTTGCTCAAAGTCCCAAATTCAACCCCTGCTGTATCAGGTTTTTTTTAATAAAAAATAATAATATGGGAAACACCTTTGGTTGAGACCCTTGAGCAGTGCTGCCAGTCAGAGTGGGCAGTGACAGATGAGATAGTCCAATGGTCTTATTCTATATAAAGCTGCTTCCCATGTTCATAGCCTCACTCCCTGATGTTGAGAACTGGGACACATAAGTCAAGAAGCCTCTCGTATCATGGAATCATAGAATTGTAGGGTAGAAGGAACCCAAAGGGTAATCTTGTCCAGTCCCCTTCAATACAGAAGGCAGAGCATCCACCATGGTGTATGAGAGACATGGTCCTCCCTGGATGGGGTTTTCTCCAGGCTCTGCCATTTGCTTTTTAGTAACCCTCAAGCAGAAACTAAGTGCTGGGGCTCGGGAGATGGCCAGAATGAAGGACCGGGTTCAAAGGCTGCAGAATGAACTGATTCGGGTAAGCGCTTCTGTGTTTGCCATTCATCACAGCTTTGGAGAGACTCTGCATTGTGGGTAGGAATGGGGGCAGTGATTTATTTGGTCCATATTTTAATAGGAACCTACCTGATTCCCAACCCAGAATTTGAAATGAAACATTGCCAGCCTCCCAAACTCACACTTCACTGCATTTTGCAATGAAGTTATCCAACCAAAAAATGCATACCCAAAGGAGAAAGTGCACACACGTGCTTCTCTTAGTTAAAAAAAAGAAAAAGGGCGTGTGTGTGAAAAAAATGGTGATATGTGGGGAGATTTCGTATTAAAAAATGCACTTAATATGTAAAATGCACATGTGTGCGATTTTTCGTGTTCACTTAAAAATAATAATCACAAACTAACATAGAAATTGAGAGAAGTGAACTTAAGATTGAGAAAATGAGAAATGGAAAGAAATGGAATTGGATAGATTTGTCCATCGGGGATAATGGGATTTGTAGTCCAGGAACCTCTGGAAGATCACAGGTTTTCTACCTCTGTTCAGCAGAGGATCAGTCAGTCCCCACTAGGTCTGGGTCTGGGTCTGTCCAGAGTCCTCCACAAAGAAGCCTCTACCACTCACTCCCCACCCCCAAAGAAATCAGGACTGGTTCCATCCCATCTCAAGGGCCTTGGTCCTTTCCCACTACCAGAAAAATGACCGAGAAAAGGACCTCGTGATGCTGCAACGAGCTCACCAGCAGCAGCAAATGGTGCTAAGAAAATACCAGGCCAAGATCGCCAAGGTGCAAGCTCTGGAAGATGCGGTGAAGAAACAAGAAAAGGTGAGGGAAGACGAGTGGGAGAAATGTGAAGAGATCAGGGTAGGACTTGGGGGCAGAATCTGGGGAGGCTGCTCAGGAGGGACTCAGCACAAATGGCAATTCAGGTTTCCTGTGGATTGCTGTTTACTCTGATTCAGCGGTCAAGAGCAGGCTTCTATGGGGAAATCACCAGGGCAAAAAAGACACTCAGTCTCAGAGCTTTAAAGTGCAGACCTGGAACTGTGGCACAGAAAGCTGTGTGGATGAGCCTGGAGTAGAGTAAGACACTTTGCCATCTATAGGGCACTCACCCCATAAAAACATTAAGCCCAGAATCTGGTACCACCTCATGAAAGTCACTGTAAGGTCTCTGGTATCATGTGGCAGCTGACAGAATGGCCTATGAGACTGAGCCTGTTCAGCTTCTACTTAGATAACTCAACTGAAGGAGAGACCACCATTTCCCAAGGACGTCTGTCTTACTGTTATACTAAATCTTACCCATGAGGCAACCTCTCCCAGTAGCATAGGTGCCAACTCCCTGGGGCCCTGGGTGCCCAAACACTCACAAAATTCCCCATGAAGGGGCCAGGCAGCCACAAAATTTGGTGCCAGGGCCATGCATGCTGCATGGCAGCCACGGCCCCAGGAATCCATGGTCATGGGGCCAAACTGGCACTCCTGCCCAGCAGTTCACTCAGAGCTGCTTCCTTGGCATTTCCATCTTTTGCAATGAAATGTGACTGCTGGTCTATGGCAATGAGCGGGAGCATTGCACTGAGCCCATTGCTGGAGACCAGCACATCACAACCGTCTCTCAGAAGCTTAGGGTGGAGTGAAGGGTCCCCTCCTGTAAACTCACCAGGTGCTTCTTTCCACTGAAAGGTGATTGAAAGGATGGAGATGATGCTGGAAGGGAAGATGAAGGAGCAGTCAAAAGATGACACCCAGTTTTCAGAAGCACCCCTCGGCTCAGGTGAGTGTGACTGCTGGCAATTTGTGCGTCTCCAGCATCTCTGCTGCACTTGCTGGCATTCAAAGTTGTTTCCCTGCATTGGCAAGGCTCATTTGACGTCAAGAAAGCAAGGCTTTCGTGTCATTGGCTCAGTCCTGGGGAACACTCTGCCACTGGAGATTCAGCAGGCACCTTCTGTGCCATCTTTTAAACACCTGCTGAAAACTTTTCTGTTCCACCAGGCAATTAAAACTACATCCATCCACAATGACTAATTGATTTCTCATTTTATGGTTTTATTATTGGAAACTGCTTTGATATATTTTTATGATATAGTGATATACAAATATTTTTGTCATAATAAATAATAATAAGAAGAAGAATAAATTTTATTTAAACCCGCCCTCCCCAGCCAGGGCGGCTAACAACCAATAAAAAACAAGTTGATTGAAATGCAACTTAAAAAACAAGATTAAAATACAACATTAAAACATTAAAATGCAGCCTCATCACAGGAGGAGAAAGAAAAAAGAAAGAGGGGGAGGGAATCAAACTGATTCTAAGCCAAAGGCCAGGCAGAACAACTCTGTCTTACAGGCCCTGCGGAAAGAAATCAGATCCTGCAGGGCCCTGGTCTCATGAGGCAGAGCGTTCCACCAGGCCGTGGCCAGTGTTGAGAAGGCCCTGGCCCTGGTTGAGGCTAATCTAACTTCCTTAGGGACCGGGACCTCTAGGGTGTTGCTATTTATGGACTTTGAGGCTCTCCGTGGGGCATACCGGGAGAGGCGGTCCTGTAGGTAGAAATCAGCTGAGCTTGCACCCCTGAAAATGTAAAGAGGCTTTTCCCTACTCCTTTTTGGAACAGCTTTCTCTTTCCTTTAGTTGAGCATCTTCTGCTCTCTTTACCCCTAGTTCCAGGTGACAGCTGGTCCAAGGGTCTCTACTCCACCTTGATGATGGAGAACATGAGGCTGCGAGACGAACTGGGAAAGTCTTCCTGCTATCGTTCCCCCATCATATTGCAGCAGCAAGCGCTACCGGTAAGATGTTGCTGTTCAGCAACCATCCATCCTGTGCACTTTCCCTGGACAAAATACCTTACAGAAATAAAACAGGGCAATTGTCCTGGATTAAATCAGGACAGTTCTCCTGTGCACAATTCTCTGTTGAAATAAATCAGGACAGATGTCCTGTGCATAATACCCTTTTGAATTTACTCACATTTTACATTACTATGCAGTATATGATAGTAGTAGTAGTAGTAATAATAATAAAAAATTTTATTTATACCCCACCCTCCCCAGCCAAGACCGGACTCAGGGTGGCTAACAACCAATAATACAAACAAGTTGAATGAATACAACTTAAAAACAAGGTTAAAATGCAACATTAAACCATTAAAATGCAGCCTCATCACAGGAGGAGAAAGGAAAAAAGAAAGAGGGGGAGGGAATCAAATTGATTCCAAGCCAAAGGCCAGGAGGAACAACTCTGTTTTACAGGCCCTGTGGAAAGAAATCAGATCCTGCAGGGTCCTGGTCTCAGGAGACAGAGTTTTCCACCAGGCCGGGGCCAGTGTTGAAAAGGCTCTGGCTCTGGTTGAGGCTAATCTGACTTAGGGCAGTTATTATCAGAAAGTGTAAAGAACAAATTCCTTCAGCATCCATGGTATTAGCTAATCCTGGACTATGGCCAAATTGAGGGAGATGTCTGCCCTCTTTGCCACTAGCCCATAATTAACCCACTGTGACTGGGTCTCTTCCCTGACACCTGATCCTTTTGATCAGAAATCCCAGGTAGTGGCATAGCATGGGGTGGGGGGTGAGGGGGGCAACCCACGCTACACCACTGCCCAGAGGTTGGACATCAGAATTTCTGCATGCAAGGACACCACAAAGCTACGGTACTCCGCTAAAGAGGTGGGAACATAGCACGAGGGAGGCCTCTGTAGGCTGATCTCCAGGTGAGCAGAGCTGGGTGGAAACAAATAACAGGTGGCAAATAATGCAGTTGGGCAGAAAGTTTTCAAAGGAAGAGAGATTGAGTATGCGGAGAAGTGGGTGTTTCAGGCAGTCTGATTCCATGGGTCTTTGCAACAAGCTAAGTACTTAACCCGAGGTACCAGTGTATTACCTTTCTCGTGCTGCTTCCTCTCTTCTTATGTTATATAACTTTCTCTCCCCACCCTACAGGATACGTTTTCCAACAGCAATGAAAAGCTCTCTTTGATTTCAAAACTGGAGAGGGCAGAGGCTCGCATCAATGCCTTGGAGTACCAGGTAAGGGGCCTCTTTTTAACCTTCGCATCCGTTGGCATGAATTCCAGCTCTACGGTATCCGTTTTGAGACAAGGCAACCAGAACAGTGCACAAGTTTGTCTCAGGGATTGTCTGTTCTCTCTGCCACAGCTGGAGGAGTCTGCCAGGAAATGGGGGCGAGAGAAGCAGGACTACAGCACCCGACTTCTGGAGCGCGATCTTGGATTGGACCTGTCACCGACCCCTCTACTCTTAGGGGACACGTTGCTGGTGAGTAACTAGCATAACTGTGGGCAGGAATAGAGTTTCCCAGGGCAAGTTATGATGGCTTTCTGGGTGGGCCTTAGGGAGACATCTATGTCTAACCGTTTACACCAAGAGTGGGGCAGTTCATCCCATTCCTTCCTGATCTAATTGCAACAGGACACCGGTGGCGCTGTGGGTTAAACCACAGAGCCTAGGACTTGCCGATCAGAAGGTCGGCGGTTCGAATCCCCACGACGGGAGGAGCTCCCGTTGCTCGGTCCCTGCTCCTGCCCACCAAGCAGTTTGAAAGCATGTCAAAGTGCAAGTAGATAAATAGGTACCGCTCTGGCGGGAAGGTAAACGGCGTTTCTGTGCGCTGCTCTGGTTCGCCAGAAGCGGCTTAGTCATGCTGGCCACCTGACCCGGAAGCTGTATGCCGGCTCCCTCGGCCAATAAAGTGAAATGAACACTGCAACCCCAAAGTCGTCACGACTGGGCCTAATGGTCAGGGGTCCCTTTACCTTTACCTTTATTGGTTGACATCCAGACCATCACAACTTGGGATGGAAGCATCTGTCAATTTCTATCCTCTTAGTTTCTCATTTTTCCACCCTTAAATTTGGTTCTCCACATTTCTGCATTAATTTGCAAAATAAATAAACAAATAAATCCTCATGAAAATGCACCAGTGATTTTAGTGCCAATTTTTCCTAATAAACACATCTTTGTTCGCACTTTTGATTGACTGACATACATATTTTTTGCAAACAATTGCTTCTAATATAATGCATTTTTGTATGTTGTTTTCACTAATATTTTCATATTTATAGGGACTTCCCCCTAATAGATGCAATTTTGTAAAAAAAACTGTTCAGCTGGAGTTCACTGAAAAATTGGAATAAGTGTGAATTTCAAAAGCTGCTTCTCTGTCTTGGTTCTCAACTTATTTTGGAAAGAGAGAATTTTATAGATACAGCTTCATATGCCAGCTGAATTGATTTTCTCCCTGATCCCTCGTCACAACTATCTAGCACACAAAGAATTCCACTGGAAACAGAAATAGGGGCAGAAATTCCTGTAATCTGCTTGTTCACCTGAGGTCAGGAAAGTATATATGGTATATTTGCAATCTTTTTTCAGTCCACAAACATTAGATACATATTTATATTATTTCCTGCATTATTTTGACATTATCTTTCCACTAAAATTAATTGCATAAGCTTCAGCCATAGTGGATAGTAAGACGAAAAGCATTAAGTTTTAGCAGAAGCTGAACTGCAGCAGAATGGAAACCACGCTGATTGCAACAAAACCAGGATGGGACGGAAATTGCTGCCTCCTTGCATCCCTACATCTGACCAATAAGAGCCACGAGGGAGCTCTGGTGTCTTCTGGACCTTGGGAACTGCATCCCTTCAAAAGGGAAAGTAGAGGGAGTTAGGGTTTCATCTGTGCACAACCCCACCCACCCCCAAAGTTCAGCCTAGACTTAGCTTGGAAAGTTCTAGTATGCCTCTAGCTCATCAGAGTGCTCCCTTACCCACTCACAGGATGAGAAGGGAGAGGAGATGAAGAGCAGAAGAACGCAAAGATATATGGAGTGAAGGCGAGTGCCCCAAAGTAGCCCAGTGAAGGGTTGGTTCCATTATAGGTCAGTGCAAGGGCTGCCCCTTGGTGGGCAAGTGTCTTGACCCAGCGGCTCAAGGGCAGGGAGAGGGAGCCCTGTGTTGCTGAATTCCAGCTTCCATCATCATCCCTGACCAATGGACAAGATTGTCGAGGCTGATGGGGGTCCAGAGTCCAGCAACATACCCAGTCTCATGTTTCACCAAGGGTGACATTGGGTTTCTCCAGGAATCTGACAATCAGAGATGAAGTTTTGGTTTTGGAACCTCAGGTGCCAAAAATACCCTACAAATGTGGGGTTCTGCCTCATGCAAAACCAATCCACAGAGTCCCTAGTTTTCGTTAATTGGGGACAGGTGTTACAGAGAGCCAGTGTGGTGTAGTGGTTAAGAGTGGTGGACTCATAATCTGGTGAACCGGGTTCGCTTCCCTGCTCCTCCACATGCAACTGCTGGGTGACCTTGGGCCAGTCACACTTCTCTGAAGTCTCTCAGCCCCACTCACCTCACAGAGTGTTTGTTGTGGGGGAGGGAGGGAAAGGAGATTGTTAGCTGCTTTGAGACTCCTTCGGGTAGTGATAAAGGGGAATATCAAATCCAAATCCAAACAGAGAGCAGCCTGAGAACCCATTCCACATGTCTGCTCCAAAGGATCAGCATGGCCTAATCCCACCTAACCTATCAGTGCTGAGGGAAGCTCCTTTGCGAGAGGCTTCTCTGCAGGGATGAGTCAAGTGGTGAGTTCCCACCCAGAGCCATCTTTCCCATTGGTTTTACTGGTGCGTTGTGCCAGGGCGCCGGCCTCTCAGGGGCGCCCTAGTGAGTGGGGGAGCTGCGCGGCTTTGCCAGCAGCCTCCCCTTTCCCTCCTGCACACCTGCCAGCTGCGCCCCATCAACCATCTGGCTGGCTGGCGTGCAGCTTGCCTCCCAAGCTTCCGCAGGAGGAGAGCGATCCCCGTAGAGGCTTAGGATGGAAGCTGTGCCCCGCCAACTATATGGCTGGCAGGTGTGCAGATTCCTTCCCAAGCCCCACGGGAGGAGAGCGATCCCTGCAGTAGCTTGGGAAAAGGTTGACAACTGGGAAACGGGGAATGGGGCACCAGAGGGATCTTTGCACCACAGCGCCAGATATGCTTAAGACGACCCTGCTCCCACCTTCTCCCCGAAGACTCAGCTAGTAGTCAGGGTAGGCCTCAGCCTTTTCAGTGTCCTCCTCCCCCCACCCACAATGCCAGCCTCTCCTTCCTTCCTGCCCACCCACCCACCCCCAACAGCCACGGGTCCCCCTGGGTCATTCAACCATACAGTGGTGCCCCGCAAGACGAACGCCTCACAAGACGGAAAACCCGCTAGACGAAAGGGTTTTCCGTTTTGGAGGCGCTTCGCAAAACGAATTTCCCTATAGGCTTGCTTCGCAAGACGAAAATGTCTTGCGAGTTCCTGCGGGGGTTTTTTCCTCCCCCCCCCCTTTTTCTAAGCCGCTAAGCCGCTTATCAGCTGATCCGCTAAGCCGCTAAAAGCCGCTAAGCCGCTAATAGCGCTAATCCGCCAATGGGCTTGCTTCGCAAGACGAAAAAACCGCTAGACGAAGAGACTCGCGGAACGGATTCTTTTCGTCTTGCGAGGCACCACTGTACCTGTATTTGTGACTTTCTGTACCAACATACCTGATGCCTGATCTTTCTAAATAGGCTCCCTGGCAGATTGGGAGCATGTCTAGAGCATTCTGCCCAGACAGGGGATGTGCAAGGAAACCTCTACATCATTGCCTTTTTTTCCACACACAGAAACGTTGAGTGAAATTTTGCACCATGTTACAGGGGTGCACATGCCCTTGCGGCAACCACATTGTCCAGGCCCTCAGAATGTTAGACAGAGTGGGTAGGAGATCTGGCGACTGGGTCATGGAGATTCTAGACACCTTCCTGACACCTGCTCTTTCCCTCTTCTCAGAAGACTCATCCAAATTAGCAAAGTCAGCTCAAGAAGCATTGGGAGCCTTCGTCCTTTGTGCAGCCTGTGGCGATCTACGCTTGATGGCAGGGCAGATCATCTGTTGTAAATATACCCCTCAAGTTTCATACCCATTCCTCAAGAGACCGAATGGAGCATGGCATTCCCTAATAAACTTTTTAAAAGTTTTGGCATACATTCCCCCCAAATGGATACTTTCAAGATCAATGGACTCCCACCAGCTGATGCCGATTTGCTTGGGAAGAAGAAAATTACTGGAAATACAGGTGGAGGGAGGACAGAAGTATCCTGCAGGTGGGGTGGAGGTACAGCGCTTGCTTACCAGGAGGGAGAGAGGAGGTTGGTGCACTGTAAAGATGCTCGGGTAGAAGCCAACCCTTTGCTCCTGCTGGGACCATTTGCCGTGCGCAGGAGCTACCCAGTCTCTCTCCCTGTAAGTTTCATAAACGGGCTGAGTCAGGATGATGCAGAGGAAGGATTGACCAATAACCAGGGGGGGCAGGTGGGATTGGCTCTGACAAGAGTGGGTGGATCTGCCAGGGAGGATCCTGGGAATAGGGGCTTCCTCAACCTGCCCTCTCATTTCCATCCCCTGTGAGTCCTGCCACATTCTTTGTTCCCTGCAAGAAGGGGGGTGGCTTGTTGAAGGACGCTGAGGTTGGGGGTACTATCCCCTTCATCATATAAAAAAGGATGGTGGCTAACAGAACAAAGTCTGGTTTCCACATCCCCAGACAATGTCTGCCTGAATAATGGGCGCTCTTAATGGCAGCAAGCGAGTTTCCCCAAACTCAGATCAGATTGCCTTGGCTTGGCTTATTCTGTTTCCCGGACAAATTTGGGGCTAGTTTGGGCTGAGTTCCAAGGCAGTCAAGACTGAATTCCAAACCAGATGTCCCTAGGAAGTGAACATTTCACCCACTGAAATTGATTGGCGGGGGATTAAAGACAGGGGAAAGAACAAATTTCTCCACACAACATGCAGTTGATTTGTGACATTTGCCACCAGTGCCTTTAATAGAGAATTCAACAATTTTATTGGAGTGGAAGTCATTCAACAGCTGCTGGCTCAGTAGAAAACCCGTCTTCACAGGCACTCGTGGCTCCACTGTTGCTGGACGAGGGGTCAGCAGCTTAAGAGGCCTAATGCCTTTAAGGCCTGTCTGTGGGGCCTCCCCACAGCACTGCAAGAAGCTGGGTGCTGAACCGCTGAGTTGCCTGATCTAGCAGAGTTTGTCTAACATTCTTAAGCCTTCTAGACTTGCCTCTGGCTTGGCCCTAAGACTATGGGAAGACCTGTGCAACAATCATGCTTTTCCCCTCCAGTGTCTAAATCAGGGTGGAGAACCTTTCTCAGCTCTGGGGCCACGTTCCAGTGGTGGGTGAAGCCACCAGCCCTGGTCTAAATTGTACTGCGTGGGAGTTAAGGAGTCCCACCCCAAATTATTTATCTCAATGCTAGTGTCTCCCTTTTTTGCATTTAGGAAAAACGGCCACTGGACACCCAGGGATCTTTATACACAGATATGAGTGGACCGGTCAGGCAGCTCCCCATTCCCCTTGAAGGAGGCTCCATGTGTCTTGCCTTGCCCCAGAGGCTAATGGGAACTCCTTCTCCTTTCACAGCTGGGAGTGCAGAGGCCCGAGGGTCAATTGGATGGGCTTATCTGGAACCAAGATGAGTTTGAAAGTGGTGTTGATGTCCACTCCCCTCTTGGTCTCAATCTTGAAGCTCTCCAACATCTAGAGAGATGGAAGGAAGGGGGGGGTCAAGAGAAGCATTTAGTACCAGGGTGCGATCCAGGAGAACAAGTAGGCTTGTGAGGGCATAGCCAGGAGCCCCAAGACTCAGATTTGGAGGTCCATACCCAGGGCAGCAAGTTTTAAATCTCAGAGACTCATACTGTATATATATAGCTCCTTTTTCTATCACTGAAAAGGAGAATACAGATTGTGTCTCAGTATTACTGACAGTAAACCCAAGTCCATGCAATTAGCATAGGGCTGTACATGATTGGTTTCAACAGGGCTATTCTGAACAAGTAAGTTGGATACAGCAGTATGCTCTTGTTGTTTTGTATCAAGATGCCACTTGCCACACCTTTCAGTGGAAAGGTGGGATACAAATTTAAGCTAATAAAAAAAAAGAATTGGATGTGATGAGCCTTTTTCAATGGCTCCTTTTTCCATTGCTTTGGTACACATAACTGGACATGGGACTCCAGCTGGTGTCTGACCAAAGCAGAGCAGAGCAGAGCAGTACCATGACTTCCCTTGATCCAGACAAAAGTCTTCTGTGGATGCAGCCTAGAATTGCATTAGCTGTTTTTGCAGCTGCATCACACAGTTGACTCTAATAATAATAATGATGATGATAATAATAATTTATATCCCGCCTTCCCCAGCCGAAGCCGGGCTCAGAGTGGCTAACAATAATAAAAGTAAAAGTAACACAGCATTCTAAAATCAATTCATTCTAAAACCAATTCAGAATCAAATTGATGGCAACCATTGGGCTAGAGTTCTATGAAGATTACCGAAGGAGGGGGTCAGATTATGCCTTGGCCAAAGGCCTGGTGGAACAGCTCTGTCTTGCAGGTCCTGAGGAAAGATGTCAAGTCCCGCAGAGCCCTAGTCTCTTGTGACAGAGCGTTCCACCAGATCGGGGCCACAGCCGAAAAAGCCCTGGCTCTGGTTGAGGCCAGCCTAACCTCCCTGCATGTTGAGAATCCAGTCTCCTAGGACCCCAAGATCCTTCTCACATGTCTTGCTACCATCCAGGCATCCCCCCATCCTATATTGGTGCACCTGGTTATTCATGTCACGGGGGAGGCAGGGCCAGACTCACATGGATCAAGAAGAGCTGCATCTCTAGCTCAGCAATCCGGCGCCCAAGGCACTGGCGTGGGCCAAAGCCAAAGCCCAGCCCCCGGAAGTACGTGGAGTCCGCCTGCAGCCACCTGTGCGGGTTGAACTGCTCGGGCTTGGTGAAAAACCTGGGATCCCGGCCCATCGCGTAAAGTCCCACCTGGACCAATGTCTGTGCAGAGGAGGAAAAGGGTTAGTGAATATATACCTAGGTTTTCAGATTTTTCATGTATGTGGCCCAATGGCGGGTCTAGGAGAGTGCAACTGGCTCAGTAACACCAGGCATGGAGCTTTTGGGACAGCAGGGGCCACAACTATGGACGTCCCAGATATGAGCACCAGATTTTGCAGTTGCACAGGACGCCACTGAAATTTGAGACGCCAAGGTCCGCCATTGATATGGCCCCCCCTCCCAATTCCCCTTTGGTGGTTAGATTAGGCTTGGCTAGGCTCGCTTTATTAAATATATGTTTTGCTTCCCACTAAAGCCCCTAAGCGAGTCACAACCAAGTAGTCATAATAATGAAAATGCAGCCATCAAGTCACACTAAGATATTTAAAATGGGTTTAATGGTACAATCATACCAATGATGCTGCCCTAAGGCCCAGGAAAACAAAGAAAATCTTTGCTGATCACTGAATTGGATCATGGCATCTGTCAGGGAACTGCCATTGGGACCAGAGGGAGAGAGGGAGCTCCAGAGGGATTCCGGAGAGCGTCCCGGGATGGGGAGAAGCAGCCCATCTTCTGGGGAAGGAAATCAGCGCAGCACCAGTGGAGAAGGGGGGCAGATGGGGAAATCGGCGAGGCGGTCCCATGACTCCTCGCCAGGGACCAGCGGGGAGAGCACGGGTCCTCCGCTGCCCACACCCTCCCTGCACAGAAGGCTTCCGCGCAGGGAGAGTAGGCGGAGACTAGGCGTCAAAGAGCTTCTTTGCTGGAAGAAGTTCAAGAAACTCCCACTGACGGATTCTGCCAGCAATTGAGACAGCCATGGGCGAGTGGCTGTCCAGACAGAAAAGGTTCACTCAGGCAACCCAGCCAGGTGTGGCGCCGGTTTACGCACGAGCAACCCCTAGAACCATTACAGCATCATTATCAACACACAGCTTCACAACGGTAATGGTAGATCAAAGAATGGTGCCGTTCCATCCTGGTTACTCACCTTGGCAGGAATACAGTAATTCTGAAGAATGATGTCTTGCGCCACGTATCTCTGTAATGTCACTGCGACCGGGTGGAGCCTTCAGGAAAGACCGGGGGGGGGGGGGGAAGACATTCATCCACTTAGCCCTAATCCACTCTGGAGAGCTTAACCCCAGAGGTAAGGTAAAGGTCGGGACCCCTGACCATTAGGTCCAGTCGTGACCGACTCTGGAGTTGCGGCACTCATCTCGCTTTATTGGCCGAGGGAGCCGGCGTACAGCTTCTGGGTCATGTGGCCAGCATGCTTCTGGCGAACCAGAGCAGTGCACGGAAACGCCATTTACCTTCCCGCTGCAGCAGTACCTATTTATCTACTTGCACTTTGACGTGCTTTCGAACTGCTAGGTTGGCAGGAGCAGGGACCGAGCAACGGGAGCTCACCCTGTCGCGGGGATTCAAACCGCCGACCTTCTGATTGGCAAGTCCTAGGCTCTGTGGTTTAACCCACAGCGCCACCCATGTCCCACTCCAGAGGTAGTAGCATAGAATTGCAGAAGTGGAAGGGACCCATTCCTGCCAACCCGATTTGTTCTTGCTGACTTCCTACCACCACCCTCTTTCCCCACTCCTTGCCACGTACCCAAAGTTAGACTGCAGGCAGCCTCTGGAGCCTGGGTGCTTCCCCCCTATGTGGCAATCCTTCCACCCTAGACAGGGACCGCCCCATCGCCTGCTGCCCTACCTCAGTGTCTCCTTGATAGCAGCTTTGAGCAGCGGCACAGATTTCAACATCTTCAGAACATCCCCCTGGGAAGACGACCTGGCAGCAAGGATCTCCGACCGCAGCTGCTCCTGCAGGCCAGGAGCCCGGGCCAATTCATACATTGCCCACTGGAGGGTCATTGAAGTCTGGAAGCAG
Source organism: Podarcis cretensis (assembly GCF_951804945.1). NCBI lineage: Eukaryota > Metazoa > Chordata > Lepidosauria > Squamata > Lacertidae > Podarcis > Podarcis cretensis. The sequence continues at coordinate 74,684,098 of NC_137178.1, forward strand.
ACCATGAATCAATGGGGAGAGAAGGAAGGAGATACTGGGCTGGCTTCTGTCCCAAATATTTGTACATACTGGATCGATGCCTTCTTCAAATGTATTATCTTGTTTCATAAAATTTATACACTGCTTGGTTGTAAGATAAACCTCTCAAAGCAGTTTCCAGCAATAAAGCATAAAATTATCAGTAAAAAGAATTATTTTAAACAGTCAAAAAAATCAGCGATAGACTAAAAACAGATTAACATTCACACTGACTTTCTAAACCAGGGGTCAGCAACCTTTTCAACCATGGGCCGGTCCACCGTCCCTCGGACCATGTGGTGGGCCGGACTATATTTTTTTTTTGGGGGGGGGGGGCGCGGAATGAACAAATTCCTATGCCCCACAAATAACCCAGAGATGCATTTTAAATAAAAGCACACATTCTACTCATGTAAAAATACCAGGCAGGCTCCACAAATAACCCAGAGGTGCATTTTTAATAAAAGGACACATTCTACTCATGTAAAAACAAGCTGATTCGTGAGCCGGATTGAGAAGGTGATTGGGCCGCATCCGGCCCACAGGCCTTAGGTTGCCTACCCCTGTTCTAAACATCTGGTGGACTTGTCTGAACAAGAATGTTTCCAGCGGTCGCTGAATACAGTACAGCGAAGGTGCCCGCCTGATTTCAATAGGCAGGGAGTTCCAGAGTGTCACACTAAAAAACTGAGTTCTTACAAATGTGAAACAGGTGCTAAGTGTCTCCTGTAACAGTTTGGTTTAGAGGCAGGCACTGCTGAGAAATTCAGTTCAGGACCCCTTTAAAGCCAGATCTCTACAACTCACACTTGTTGTCAACAGCCCTGCCTGCATCTCTTACTGTGTCTACACCTCCTGCCATCATCTCTGTGACGCTGGCTTTCGTATCTTCGAGAGGCAACTTGTTCTGCAGCAAGAGGCTGGACAAAATGCCCGTGTACTCTTGGTCACTTCTCCGTTTCAGGCGGAGGTCTCGGTAGATGTTCTGGATACACTTGTCAGCTGGTGAGACAGAGAGGAAGAAAGTGGGCGCTGTGTCCAGTTCTGGGCACCACAGTTTAAGAAGGATGTTAACAAGCTGCAAGGGGTGCAGAGGAGGGTGACCAAGGGTTTGGAAACCAAGACTTAGGAGGAACAGTTGTAGGAGCTGGGGATGTTTAGCCTGGAGAAGAGGAGACTGAGAGGAGGTAGGAGAGCCATCTTCAAATATCTGAAGAGTTGTCACATGGTAGATGGATCAAGCTTATTTTCTGCTGCTCCAGAGGGAAAGACCCGAACGAATGGACACAAGTTACAAGAAATGAGATTCTAAGACTGTCTTGCCAGAGTGGTGCATGCTCTAGTTATCTCTCACTTGGACTACTGCAATGCGCTCTATGTGGGGCTACCTTTGAAGGTGACCCAGAAACTACAACTAATCCAGAATGCGGCAGCTAGACTGGTGACTGGGAGCGGCTGCCGAGACCATATAACACCGGTCTTGAAAGACCTACACTGGCTCCCAGTACATTTCCGAGCACAATTCAAAGTGTTGGTGCTGAACCTTAAAAGCCCTAAACGGCCTCGGTCCAGTATACCTGAAGGAGCGTCTCCACCTCCATCGTTCTGCCCGGACACTGAGGTCCAGCGCCGAGGGCCTTCTGGTGGTTCCCTCACTGCAAGAAGCCAAGTTACAGGGAACCAGGCAGAGGGCCTTCTCGGTAGTGGCTCCCGCCCTGTGGAACGCCCTCCCACCAGATGTCAAAGAGAACAACAACTACCAGACTATTAGAAGACATCTGAAGGCAGCCCTGTTTAGGGAAGCTTTTAATGTTTAATAGACTACTGTATTTTAATACTTTGTTGGAAGCCACCCAGAGTGGCTGGGGAAACCCAGCCAGATGGGTGGGGTATATTTAATAAATTATTATTATTATTATTATTATTATTATTATTATTATTATTATTTATTATTAGCATTTCATAGGCCATTGTGAGAACAGGATGCTGCACTACAGTAGATGGGCCATTGGCCTTATCCAGGAGGCTCTTTTTCTGTTCTTACTGTTCTTTTACAGTTAACGAAAAGCATTTCCAAATAAATTAAGACCTCACTGTGTGACCTTGGAGAACGCTGCATGGATAGCACAGGGCGAAACGGATAAATGACCATATGTCAGCTTTTGATGTTTACACGTTCCTAGATGTAGCCTTGATGCTGAAGGCAAGCTGGGACTCTGAGTCTCCCTTGCTCTGCCCCCCTCCCCTCCTCCTTCAACTGCTCAGACACCATTCCTGTGATTCATTGAAGCACCTCAAAGGCCTTCTTTCCCACCCCTCCACCCCCAGGTGGAGCTTGGAGCTACTCTTTGCCATGTTGCTCTTTCGGGTTTGGGGGGCCTGTGGCCCTCCAGATGTCCCCGAGCAACTCCTCCCATCATCCCTGGCAACTGCCCGTGCCTCTAGTAGAAACTGGAGGGCCAGCAGTTTTCCACTCCTGCTCTCCTTTTCACAATCAATGGTGTGACGGACAGCCGAGCTGTACCAGGGTTTGGTGATGCCATGTCTTGGAATTCCACCCAAGGGCTGGACCCTCTCTCTGATTGGCTGTCAAGACAGCCAGTCAAGGGGGGGCAGAGCCATCACTTTGGGAGTGAGAATAAAAGGAGCCATTTTGAGGGAGAGGGTGATGGTTTAAGAGGGAGCCGGAGGGAAAGTTAAGGAAGGTTGGCTCTGGTCTGTCGTTGTAACATACACCCTGAGGAAAACACCTACGGCTAGAGAAAGGAGACTGGAAATAAGCAGAGCATTTACCATCTAGTCTAGGAACCTGTAACACCTAATGGAAGAGCAATGACTGAAATAAGCCACTGAAGTTTAAAAGAAGCTGTGCACTTACTACCTTGTTCAGAATACAGTCACTAGATTTAGTATAATTAGTAACAAGTTATCTGTTTCCTGAAAGACCTTGATCTCGTGACACTTCATTTGTTTTACCAACTTTGTTTTGTAAAATCAGAGTCAGATAAAATAAATCCGAGAACTCTTTTCTAGTTGTAGATATTTCCCTCAGAGTGGATGTGTTCTTGAACTCTGGTTATCACAGAATCTTAGAACTAGTGTCGGAAGGGATCCCAGAGGTCTTCTAGTCTAACCCACCACAATGCAGGAAAGAAACTAAAGCAATGTGCTTCTTGCTGACCTGAATGCAGGAGAGAGAGAAGTCTGAGCATGTTTAAGGACTAGCCTACTGTGCAAAGGTAAAACTTGCATTTCCTGCTCTGCCCCATCCCCTGGGAGGTTGCTTAGAAGGTTACCTCCCAGGTTGCCAGGTTCTAGGTTGCCAAGAAAGTACCCTAGAAGGCCCTTGACCTTAGAAAGGTGCCCCATCCTTGGGGCTCCATGTAAACACATGCTCACCATGCTTGAAGATGATGTCCCAGGCCTTCACATGGTCCAGCCAGATCTTGGAGTTGATCCTGCGCAGAAGGCTCGGCGGGAGATACAGCATCGGCGAGGTAGTGTCGAACATCAGGGTTACGGCATCGATGAACTGCTGGCTCTCTGGGTCAATGACATCCTGCAGGAGTCCCAGGCGGGTACCGTACAGGACATTGCACACCGCTGGGCGAAAGGGCAGAAGAAGAAAATGAATCCCTGCTGTACAGAAACGCCCCATACTCTGTCCACCTGGGGGTGGGAGTCAAATGGGTAGCACATTGGCCGCACATCCCATGGGTGACCCTATGGGTCCCTTCCATCCCTGCGATTCTATGATTTCCTGTGGCTGGGTGTTGTTGCACAATGGACTTTAAGATCTCAAGAACATAAGAAAAGCCTTGGCCCAGCATCCTCTTCTCACAGTGGCTGAACAGTTGCCTGTGGGAACCGCACAAGGCCGGGTCCGAGCATAACAGCAAGTCTCCCCTCCTGCTCTTTCTAGCAACCGGTATTTGAAAGCAATGCTGCCTTCAACTGTGGAGGTAGAGCCATGGTGGCTCATAGTCACTGACAACCCTCTCCTCCTCCATGGGTTTCTCTAATCCTCTTTTGAAGCCATCACATGTTGCTAGCCATCGCTGCCTACTGCGGGAGGGAGTTGCACAGTTTAACTCAGAGCCAGTCCTACAGTGATGCAGAGTGAGGCAGCAGGTGTTGAGGTAGCAGAAGAGGCCAGAGCTGAGCGGCATCTGCCTTGCCCTGTAGTGGAAGACAATGGCCTATGGAAGGCTTCTGCATGTGCCTTGTGGGTGGGCGCCATCTTGTCTTTTACCTTGTCTTTTACCTCAGCCAACACCATAGCAAGGTGTGAATTGGAAACTCTTTGGAAAACATGAATTTTACGGCCTGTTACACAACTGAAGAAAATATGGTGAAAATGCAGTTCAGGTGGTACCTTACACCATCAAAACTCTCCAAGATGTATAAAAATATTTCAGACAAATGTTGGCAGTGAGGAGAAACAAAAGGAGATATGTACCGTATGTGGTGAACATGCCAAAAAATTAAAGAGTTCTGAAACCACATCTATGATGAGATGAAAAAGATCTTTAAATTATCATTTGCAAAGAAGCCAGAAGCATTTCTACTTGGAATTTTAGGCAGTGATATCCCGAAAAATATAAGAGAAATCTTTATATGTGCAACAGCCGCTGCCCGGTTATTAATTGCATCGAACTGGAAAGGGGGGAAAGTACCAACAGTAAGGGAATCGCAGAATAAGTTATTAGACTATGCAGAATTGGCTCAATTGACAGATAGATTAAGGGGAAATACAAAACAATCATTCACGCAAAAATGGGATATGTTCAAGAAATACCTACAAAAATATAACGACATAACATCTATGGCAGTGTTTGAATGACCCTTGTGTAAATTAAATACTACTAAGCAAGGAATAACAGTACGATATGTTGTAAGAAAGTACTAGAGACTATAGTAAGAGTGAGGTAAGAAGTATAAGTACATTCAATGTCGTAAATGTAACTTACATCGGGAAATGACGGGAAGTCTGTTTTCATATAATTTACTTTATTGGATTTTTTACTTTGGTTTATTTTTGTTTAGTTAGAAATTATAAGAAAAGAGCATGTACAAATACAAGTTTGAATCAATATTTAATGGTATAATTATTTAAGGCTGTACATGTACCTAAGATTGTATGTGGATGTAAAATAATAAGAAGAAGATTTATAAAGGTAAAGGGTAAAGGGACCCCTGACCATTAGGTCCAGTCGTGGCCGACTCTGGGCTTGCGGCGCTCATCTCGCTTTACTGGCTGAGTCATGTGGTCATGTGGCCAACATGACTAAGCCGCTTCTGGCGAATCAGAGCAGCGCACAGAAACGCCGTTTACCTTCCCGCCGGAGTGGTACCTATTTATCTACTTGCACTTTGATGTGCTTTCGAACTGCTAGGTTGGCAGGAGCAGGGACCAAGCAATGGGAGCTCACCCCATCACACGGATTCGAACCGCCAACCTTCTGATTGGCAAGTTCTAGGCTCTGTGGTTTAACCCACAGCGCCACCTGCGTCCCTAATAAGATTTATAGGAAACGGAAAAAGAAAAAAAGAAGAACATAAGAAAAGTCTGCTGGATCAGGCCAATGGACCATCCTGTTCTCACAGGGGCCAACCACATGCCCCAAGGAGAAACCCATAAGCAGTGGAAGACCAAGACACTCCTCTTCTGTGGCTTCCAGCAACTGGTATTTGGAAGCCATGCTGCCTCTGACAGTGGAGGCATCTGTATCCTCTCTCAAGCCACCGCTTATTCCTGGAATCATAGAACGACAGAGTTGTAAGGGACCCTGGGGGTCACCTAGCACACCTTCCTGCAATATATTCCCTCCCACCAAGCCCCCTTGCCCACTCACACTCCAGAGCAAACCGGAACAGCTCGTTGCTGAGGTCAGCCGTCCATTTCCCCTGCCCACTTCTTTGGATCTGTGTGTGCACTCTCCGGACAAAATCTTCCCCCACCTCGTTTAGGAGAGGCACAAAGTGATCGGTCATCTTGAGGGACAGGGCCTCCCTGTTGATGGCCAGGCGGTCATGGCGCCAACTCTCGCCACTCCTAAGTGGGTGAAAGAGAAACAGAAGGATCAGCGAGGACAGATCCCAGGGAAATGCAGAAGAAACGTATGCAGGGTCTTACATCATTTCATATTACTTATTTATCTCATGACATTTATCATTGTAAAAAGAAAACCCTCAAAACAGGTTTCGTTTAATAAGAAGATAAAGCAATAAAATTCATAATAAGGAGAATTAATAAAAAATGTAAGACTTTCAAGATGCTAAAATAAAAATAGACTGAAAACAGGTTAAACGTTGCATCAACTATCTAAGCATCTGGGTAGGCTTGTCTAGACAAGAATTTTTTTAGCCAGCACCAAAAAAAGTCCAGTAAAGGCTTGGTATCCATTGGCGGGGAGTTCCAAAGTGTAGGTGCTGAAAGGTGGAGGTCTTGTGAAAGTGGAGCAGGTGTTCTTTGGCACCTGTAACAGGGGCAGTTCTGCCCATCGAAGTGATCAAGTTGGGGCAAGGCATCATGTACTACCCCACATGATCATCTTGGGGGACAGTGCCTGGTGATCCCAGCGAATAAACTGATCCCAAGTTTACACTAATAGTAATTACCTGGACTTCCAATAAGTGTTAGCCAACAGCATTTATAGGAAGTCCAGCGACTGCATGGAAAGGGACTCGTGACCTCTGTGACCTCTTCATCTCAATGTCAAAAGGGGTCAGATTCACCCAAATGCCTGGGTAAACAGGAATATGTTCAAATCCCCCCTGAAAGTTATTAATAATTGGGTTTCGAGGATGAACAGTCCTCACTCCTAACCCTTTGACATGCTGGTTGGGGCTGGCAGGAGTTGGCATCCAAAGCAGTGGTTGGGGAAGGCAGCACTGAGCTGGATGTCCATCAGCTTCAATAGATCTACTCTGAGTAGGACTCAAACATAATACTTCCCAGTGGCTGGCGGTCACCATTAAAATGGGCCCCAAAGTGGAAGTTACAGGAATTACCAATGACTGAGGAGTGGCAGGCGAAGATGATGGACTTTGCAGAACTGGCCAAACTGACCTGCAGGATTCAAGACCAGGACGATCAAAAATCTCAAAGGGACTGGAGTAAATTTATTGCATATTTGAATAATAATTGCAAAAATCTGAAGACACTAGCAGGACTGAAATAAATTCTACAGCGTGGACAATAGGCTAAAGAGCTAAAGTGCAAGATAGGTTTTGGAAAGTGGAAAACCTGCTGAAGGGAGGGAGGGAGGCCACAGGCTTGGCAAAGCTGAAAGTAAATGTGTGTGTTACTGTATTGTTAAAATACTGTTTAAGGAGAAGAATAATAAGAATTTATTTTAAAAAAATATAAATAAATAAAATGAACAGTCCTCCCCTAAGATTTCCTGCAGATTCCCTATGTATGCTTTTCTGCAGTTATTCCCCACCCCTATAGATTCCCTGGTCACAAAATGCCCTCTTGCCCCCAAGACATCACACAAGCCTTACTTGAGAAGCACTCCGTATGCCTTATTGCGGAAGTCGCGATAGGCCGTCCAAGGTGGTACCATGAATCTCTCTGGGTACACGCCTTCCGCTTTAAAGAGCAAAGCCGCATCCTTAGGATCAATGATGTTGACGCTTTCGTAGGTGCCCAGCTTCTCCCTGCAGCAAGAGCAACGAGGAACAGGGTGAATTGCAACTGCTCACCACCCAGGCCTTCTCTTTTCTGGAGGAAGAACGTAAGGAGAGACCGCTGGATCAGGCCAACGGCCCACCTAGTCTGTCATCCTGCTCTTGGAGTGGCCAGCCAGTTGTGCCAGTGGGAAACCCACAAGTAGGTCCAGGGAACAAGAACATCACACTCTGCTCCTGTGTTTTCCAGCCGCTGGTGTTCACAAACGCTGCTGCCTTCAGCCCTGGCGGCAGAAGACAGCCAGCCATCACGGCTTGCAGCTGCTGCGTCCCTTCACCAACTAGCGTCATGCAAGAAGGAGAAAAGCCTTTCTCCATGCCAGGCATAATTTTAGAAACTTCCATCATGTCACCTCTTACTTGCCTTTTCGGCAAGTAACACAAAAGTGTAGCAGCAGAAGACCCAGCATCAAACAGGCTGAACATGCTATACAGTGGTGCCCCACAAGACGAACGCCTCGCAAGACGAAAAACCCGCTAGACGAAAGGGTTTTCCGTTTTTTGATGCGCTTCGCAAGACGAATTTCCCTATGGGCTTGCTTCGCAAGACGAAAACGTCTTGCGAGTCTTGCGATTTTTTTTGCTTCCCCCCCCCTTTTCCTAAGCCGCTAAGCCGCTAATAGCCTCTTAGTCGCTAAGCCACTAAGCCTTTAATAGCCGCTAAACCGCTAAGCCGCTAATAGCACTAATCTGCTAATCCGCTAATAGGGTTGCTTCGCAAGACGAAAAAACCGCTAGACGAAGAGACTCGCAGAACGGATTATTATTATTTTTTTAAAGTAATATTTATTAATTTTTTAACAAGAAAAGAGTTACAAAACAGTAAAACGAAAAACACACACACAGAAATACAAAAACCAGTTTAACATACAAAGAAAAGAGAGAGAAAATCCCTCTTTCTAATATCACTCATTAACTTATTTTCATGACTTCCTCACACCTCCCTTTTTTGTATTCCAGTTAAAAATTTGTTCAGCAAATCCATACCCTCTTAATTTACCCTTAATTATTTATCCTCACATATTATAATTTCATATTTTCATCTAATATCAATCCATTCTTGCATATTCTTAGTTTGCCTTGTTGCTAGAACCACTTCGTTTCATTCCAACGTCATTAACATTCAATAATTTTACAGTGTTTCTGTAAATAGATTTTAAATTTCTGCAGAACGGATTATTTTCGTCTTGCGAGGCACCACTGTAATTCCTGCACTGCAGGGGGTTGCGCTAGATGTCGCTTAAGTTCCCTTCCAACTCTACAATTCTACGTCTCACTTGACAGTCCTCTGTTTAAAAGACTGCCAAGAGCATGGGTCGGCAAACTAAGCCCCACGGGCCAGATCAGGCCCAATTGCCTTCTGGGTCCGGCCCGCGGATGGTCCGGGAATCGCCGCGTGGATCGCCAGCGCACACGTTCTTTCCCTCTCCCTCACGTGGCGTTGGCATCTTCTCCCTCCCTCCTCCTGGCTTCTCCCCGCCCTGCCCAGAGGAAGGAAGGAGGCTGGGCTTTGTTGGTGCCAGCAGCAGCAGCGCTCCAGCGGCTGCGGTTTTAAGCAGCCCCTCTCCAGAGCCCTTTTGCTCACCGCTCATTGTTCCTCCGCCATCGCCGCTGCTACCAGTCCCTGCTGCTCACAAGACACAGGTAAGCAGCCACCGGGGCTCATGGTGCTCTTGCATCATTCCCCCCCCCAAAAAAAAATATAGTCCAGCCCCCCACAAGGGCTGAGGGACAGTGGACCAGCTCCCTGCTGAAAAGGTTTGCTGACCCCTGGTCAAGAGGGCAAGTTCCCACACAAAAGGTTCAAGGCCAGTTTAAAGACAAGGCAGTGAGAGAGCAGAAGCCTTGAAGTTACCTGTTCACAGTTAGCAGGTGTAACCAAACAATTAAACCCCTGTGTTGCAAAGAATTATCAGTAATATCCAAGGCAACACGAGGAGCAAGTATAACAATGCAATATCAATATAAACTCTTTATATAGTCTATACGGAACATTGAACAATATGAAAACCAAATAAACAGAAATCATATAAATCTCTGAAAATCACTAAATGTGCACTCTTGATGGATTCTCTTGAAAACATAGAACCAAATAAACATAAGTCTCTGAGAGTCTTTGTGGGCTATGCAAGTCCCTGAAAGAAGCAAAGGGTCAGATTCTTATCTGATGAAAACAAGCCGTTAAAGCTTTGTTTTATGACGTCCAACGCTGCCGAAGTGGTCTGCAAACAGACGTAGTGAACAGTGATTCCGGATATAAGAGATTTATAAGATTTCTGTTTATTTGATTTCTCATATTGTTCAGTGTTCCGTATAGACTATATAAAGAGTTTATATTGATATTGCATTGTTATACTTGGTCCTCGTGTTGCCTTGGATATTACTCACAGTTAGCAGGTGGACAGCAGACTGACTGAGCTGGCAGACAGGCCCTCTGGCCACAGCCTTTTGAAATGAATTCCTGTTAACATTATGATACCTGCTATTTCATTCTCTGATGCTGAAATTGTCTTGAAGCAGCACAGTTAACCTATGGAACTCCCTCCTGCAAGAGGTTGTGATTGCCACAAATCTGGGTGGCTTCAAAAAGGGATTGGACACATTCATGGAGAAGGAAAGGGCTATCGATGGCAACTAGTCGGGATTGCTATGTTCTGACTACAGTTGGAGGCACAATGTTTCTCAATACCAGGTGCTGGAAATCACGAGGTCCTGTGCTCAAATCCTGGTTTCAGGTTTCACATAATGGGCCACTGGAAGAACAGGGAGCAAAACTAAGATGGGCTCCTCTTGTCCTGATCCAGAAGGCTCTTATGTTCTTAAGCAAAAAGCAAAAACCACACCAAAATTGCTGGCAGTAAATTGTATTTGATGGAACGATCATTTTGAAACACCCTGTTCTGCTGAGGCCAAAAATATTTTTATTAACTTATCTGAAAGACACACACCATCTCTAAAGACAGGGTGAGAGTAAGGAGCAAGGATCTGATGTGCAAAGTAAAAAAGTAAAGGACCTCTGGATGGTTAAGTCCAGTCAAAGGCAACTATGGGGTTGCAGTGCTCATCTCGCTTTCAGGCCAAGGGAGCAGGTGTTTGTCCACAGACAGCTTTCCGGGTCGTGTGGCCAGCAGGACTAAGCCGCTTCTGGCACAACAGGACACCGTGACAGAAACCAGAGTGCACAGACTTGCACTAGTGTGCTTTTCAAACTGCTAGGTTGGCAGAAGCTGGGACAGAGCAACAGGAGCTCACCCCGCTGTGCAGATTCGAACCACCGACCTTCCAATCAACATACCTAAGATGTTCAGTGGTTTAGAACACAGCACCACCCATATCTTCCTCTATGCCATGGGTAGGCAAACTAAGGCCCAGGAGCCGGATGCGGCCCCATCGCCTTCTAAATCCAGCCTGCGGACGGTCCGGGAATCTGCATGTTTTTACATGAGTAGAATGTGTCCTTTTATTTAAACTGCATCTCTGGGTTATTTGTGGGGCATAGGAATACGTACATATATTTTTTTCAAAATACAGTGATACCTCGGGTTAAGTACTTTATTCGTTCTGGAGGTCCGTTCTTAACCTGAAGCTGTTCTTAACATGAAGCACCACTTTAGCTAATGGGGCCTCCTGCTTCTGCTGCGCCGCAGCTGCACAATTTCTGTTCTCATCCTGAAGCAAAGTTCTTAACCTGAGGTACTATTTCTGGGTTAGCGGAGCTGTAACCTGAAGCGTATGTAACCTGAAGTGTATGTAACCCGAGGAACCACTATACAGTCCGGCCCCCCACAAGGTCTGAGGGACAGTTGACCGGCCCCCTGCTGAAAAAGTTTGCTGACCCCTGCTCTATGTAAAGTAGGGGCTGGGCAGACAAGTGTTTTCTCTTAAGGAAAACATACACAAAACAATGGGAACTTTGGGCAACCCAGTCAGATGAGTGGGAGATATATATATATATATATATATATATATATATTCGTATTCCCCTAGATGTAAGATGTCCAACAAAGGGGAAACAAGGAAGCAGGTCTGAATGAGGACGGGCAATATTTAAATATATTTGGAATAGTAAGCAGATTGCAAGGAGCTGCAATGGTTTTTTGGTCTTCTAAGAGGGCTTCTTGATATACAAAATCAAAACTAGGGGAAAAATCATATAAAACAAACTCTACAAACTAAGCAAGCTGATTTAAACATTTCCCCTCTGTAAATGGGTGCCTGCTTAATGGCATTGCCAGAAAAGAGAACAGTTTTGCACACTATTTGCTAATTGATATGTATAGCTATAACCACACACGTACACATAGAGAGAGATTTATACAATGCCAAAGTCAGCAAATAAAGTCAGATAAGATGCAAAAAATCACAGAGTAGCTTAATCAGTTATCAGTTAAACAATCAAAACAGCCGAGTGATATGTTAGTTAAACAGAAAGAACAAAAATAAGACATGTTCAGAATTATATTCAATTCTTACTCAGAGAATACTGGGTGAAATTAGCCATGGCTCTTAGATCTCCTCTGAGTAAATGTTAGTTGAACATAACTCACCGTTATAATTGGAATTGTCACAATAATTACAATTGTCAAAGGGCCAGCCAGTTTGGGCCAGACTTTCCTTTGGGTCAGTGAGATTCCAGGCTAACAGCTCAGGGGGGGAAGGAAATGGCTTTTTGCGGGACCCACTGAAGAGGACAATAACACCATACAATTCAAAACAGCAACATTTAGTTGCAGATTTGTTCAAAATCCAGTTAAAACTATTTAGTTGAACTGACCAAAATTGATGACAAACTTTTCAAAGTCTGAAGCTCATTCACAGCTCCAGCGCCCACCCATAGCTGTCAACTGTTCCCTTTTTTTAAGGGAAATTCTCTTATTCCGAATAGGATTCCTCGCAAGAAAAGGGAAAAGTTGACAGCCATGCGCCGACCCCTTGCCTCTTAGCGCCCCCCTAGGCGATCCCGCTGCCACCCCCTATTTTGTGAATCAATCATCTAAAGGACAATGGAAGCACATTTCCCCACCAAAGTGGCCTGGGAACTGTAAATTACCCCTCACATAGCACTGCGCCCAGCACTCATCGCAAACTACAGTTCCCAGGAATGGGAGCTGGGGGGGGGTTGATGTCCTTTAAACAGCAGCCTAGTCTTAAATGGTCCCATGAGCAAATCCAGTCCTTTTTTCTGGGGAGACGCGCGGGGGACGCGAACCCCTAAACGTTTTGTGAATCTAAATGCACCTGGGAAGGATGCGGCGGCAGCAGGAGGGGAGAGGCAGGAAGGAAGCGGCCACCTGCGAGCTCCGCCGTCCTCTGATCCTCTGGCCTTGGGCGCCCCCGCCAAAAAGCTCCCTCCCCTGGGAGATGCGCCCTGCGCCCCTTCCCCTTCCTTCTCTTATTTCACTAATTCTCTCTCTCTTCTTCCCACCCCAATTGAAAGTATCTGTCAATGTCTGGTCGTCGTCCCCCTCTGTTTTACCATTTATTTTTGGATACGGGAAGGCTTCTGGAAGGACCTCAATTCCTTCTTTTCTGGATATATTTTTTAAAAAATAATTTCTGTGGTCCTTAATAATCAGTTCTTTCTTTCTTTCTTGGCAGAACCACAAATTCTGGTCTGAGAATTTGTGTCTTCCCCTCTGAGTTTCCTTTTTTAAAAAAAATTAAAAAATTAAAAGCCATCTTTTGGAATAAGCCTTCTCTGTCCTGTCCATTTATTTATTTCCCCTGATTTGAACTATAAAATGGTGATTTATTTGAGTGAAAATGAAAGCACCCCTTAAACATATTTTTTTAAAGAAAAAAAGCAATGAGCAAATCGTTTCAGAAAGCCCAAGGAGCTGCTAGAAATGAGAGAGGGTGGAACATATCAGCCAAAAGAGACCCCCTTACCTGTAGATTGGCCCAAATTGCTGGAACTTCTTTACCATGATGTTGTGGACATTGTGGAAGCCGTCTTCCTTCCAGAAGTGATACAGGTTGAGCCAGCTGTTTCTCCAGTGGCCAGGTAATTGGTCAAATGGCCTGCCCACTTTCTCCCGCAGAGGAGAGTGGTGCAACTCTCCAGAAGCTGCGTGAACTCTGCGGTGGCCCAGAGGCCGGGTAGTTTCAGACCAGTATAAGATCCTCAAGCTGCTGGGGATGCCCAAGCCAGGGAGGCAGAAACCATGCCTGGCTTGCATTGCAGCAGGAGGGAATAAAAGAAAAAAGGAAGAGAGAACAAAGCAGCCAGAGGAGAAATCCTTTGGAAGTGATGCAAGTTCTCCAAAGGTCAGGCTCTTATAGCAGCTGGGATGCCGTCTCAAGGATGCCGAACGCCCAGTGGCTTTTGGCTTGAAATCCCAGCCCATCTGCCCGCCCCCTTTATGATATTATTCATTTGAACAAAGTCTTTTGGCTAAGATAACGTGTAACTTTAAAGGCAAGTACACACGAGATAAACCAAAACAAATAATGGGTAAGTAATTCTAAAGATATAATTCTAAAGTAATTCTAAAGTAATTCTTAAGGGACACGGGTGGCGCTGTGGGTAAAACCTCAGTGCCTAGGACTTGCCGATCGCATGGTCGGCGGTTCGAATCCCTGCGACGGGGTGAGCTCCATTGTTCGGTCCCAGCTCCTGCCCACCTAGCAGTTCGAAAGCACCCCCAAGTGCAAGTAGATAAATAGGTACCACTTTATAGCGGGAAGGTAACGGCGTTTCCGTGCGCTGCGCTGGTGCTGGCTCGCCAGAACAGCTCTGTCACGCTGGCCATGTGACCCAGAAGTGTCTTCGGACAGCGCTGGCTCCCGGCCTCTTACGCGAGATGAGCACACAACCCCAGAGTCGGACATGACTGGCCCGTATGGGCAGGGGTATCTTTACCTTTTTAATTCTAAAGACAAGCAGATTCACTGATGACGATGAGAATGAATCGTAAAGGAAGCAGAAACCTTTTGCATTTTAAATCTAGACCTTAGAAACGGTTTCCTTGAAACGAAGGTCACTGGAGACAGATGGCATTTTCGTTGCTGCAAGGTTTATTTAAACATATATACAGGCTGAACGCAACATTGGAAACCTTTTTTAAAGCATTTCAGATACAGAAAATCAGAGGGCTGGGTGGGTAATTCCGTTACTAAAATTATATTGCACTCATATATCAAAGCCCCAAAAGACAAGCAATGGTCCAAATGGAACATCCTTGCAACAGAGTCCTATTTATTAGAATAAAAATTGTTAATAGCTGGAAATCACAGGATAGCACACAGAGAACAATTTTGGAAGTCTGGAAGTACAGAGGTGAGGTTTTTATTCCAGGCATTTCCCCAATAATCCCATCACATGAACATCCAGGCTTTTAGCTGAAGGATAGGGAAAGAAGCATTAATGCATTAAAAGAAATTAATTTTATTAACTTGCAAGATTTATATACAGTAGTACAAAGATAAAGGTAAAGGACCCCTGACAGTTAAGTCCACTCACAAACGACTCTGGGGTTGCGGCACTCATCTCACTTTACTAGCCAAGGGAGCCGGCATTTGTCCACAGACAAGTTTTTCAGGGTCATGTGACCAGCATGACTAAGCTGCTTCTGGTGAAACCAGAGCAGCGCACGGAAACGCCGTTTACCTTCCCGCTGGAGCAGTACCTATTTATCTACTTGCACTTTTACATGCTTTCAAAGTGCTAGGTTGGCAGGAGCTGGGACCAAACAACGGGAGCTCACCCCATCGCGGGGATTCAAACCACCGACCTTCCGATCGGCAAGCCCTAGGCTCTGTGGTTTAGACCACAGCGTCACCCACATCCCTATGTACAGTGGTACCTTGGTTTAAGATCAACTTAGTTTATTAACAACTTTGGTTAAGAATGCTGCAAACCCGGAAGTAGATGTTTTGGCTTGTGAACTTTGCCTCGGAAGCAGAGCATGTTCCGCTTCCTGTTGAGTGTAAATTGAGTCCCCCGTTGCTATGTGAAAGCACGCCTTGGTTTAAGAATGCTTTGGTTTAAGAACGGACTTCTGGAACGGATTAAGTTCATAAACCAAGGTACTACTGTATCTATGCCAGACCATTACCCAGAAGTGTGTGGAATTAAATTAGTACTGTCACCGGACAACAGCTTTTATACAGCAAGGTAACATAAGCTTAACCCAATCTGAAAAATTATGTCTTAATACAAGTGACCAGGAGAAAGGGTTTATATCTGTCTTATAAACCATGTTACCTAAACTGATGTGGGAGCAAAAGAGGCCCTAAAATGAGTGTGGAATTTAGCTGCTATGGATAATGAAGACCTTGGACCTTAGGCTGAAGGGAGGGTAATTACTACTGATGGTGATGATAAAAACAATAATAGGATTGGGCAGCTGTGTAGGAAAAAATCCTTATAACACAACTTCAGCTAAATTTAAAGAAAATTCTTTCAAAACCATACAAAAATGAAATTGGATGGTTACCAAAATGGAGTGGTGGGACTGTGCCAAAGTTTCCCAGTTTGGGACAAGATATTTGCAAAAATAATGAAAATGCTGGGAAAGTCTGTGAAAAAACACCTCCCCAAATAGCATTGTTGGGTGCATTCAGCGAAGACAACCAAGGGGTTTTATGAAAATGTTTAATTGATTGCTTATTTATGGCAGCAAGAATTTTCATAGCTAGAAAGGAGAGAGGGTTTAAATGCACAAAAGTAATTTGGGACATTGCATATTCTGAAGAACCGACACAAAAACTTTGTGCGGCTACAGGGCAAGCCCCCCACCCTTGGGAGCCTTTTAGGGTAGACAGGTTGTCATTCATCCAGCACAGGAAGAAAACCTTTGCCCGACAAACTGTACCTGCTTGTATTAACAATTTCCTTTATATTGATGGAAACTTCTTAGCATTGACACTCAAACAATGTAGGGAATGTAGAGAAGTTAAAAATTTTGGGGAAATGATATACAATGAATTGAAAAAAAATGTTTAAAATCACATTGGTGGAAAAAAGCAGAAGCATTTTTGTTAGGGTTTGTAGGACAAGACCTGCCAAGAAAAATAAAAAACGACAACAGCGGCAAGAGTCTTGTAAGCACAAAGATGGAAGAACGAGGAAATCCCAATGAAAGAACAGAGGCAAGAAAAACTGATAAGCTATGCAGAACTTGCCAAGTTGACATATAAACTGCGTGACAAGGACAATCGTACTTCAAGGAATAATGGGAAATTTTTACAAATTATTTTAAACGACAACAAAATGATTTGTCAGGTTTTGAATAAACATCCACAAATTTATTAGTTGAATATGTGATAGATAAGGCAATGATGTGTACAATTTTACAATATGCAGAGGATAATATGTGTAAAGAAACCGGAGAGATGAGATGAGGGAAGTTCGGGGGGGGGGGATAAAAAAGGAGGGGATGTAAATGGATATATTGATTGATAAGCTGGTTGTTAAAGCTGGTTGTTTTTTGAGGCAGCACTTTGATCCAAACTTACATACCAAAGCAGATAGTTAATAAGATGAAATGTATACCTGAAGGAGCGTCTCCACCCCCATCATTCTGCCTGGACACTGAGGTCCAGCGCCGAGGGGCTTCTGGCAGTTCCCTCATTGTGAGAAGCCAAGTTACAGGGAACCAGGCAGAGGGCCTTCTCGGTGGTGGCACCCGCCCTGTGGAACGCCCTCCCACCAGATGTCAAAGAGAAAAACAACTACCAGACTTTTAGAAGACATCTGAAGGCAGCCCTGTTTAGGGAAGCTTTTAATGTTTGACGGACTATTGTTTGACGGACCCAGCCAGATGGGCGGGGTATAAATAAATATATAAATAATTAACCCCCACTCCCCTCCCCCCAAAAAATGGTCTAACCATTTTAGCAATTGCTTTTTCTGCTAAATAAGACTCAAGTCTATAAAAATCATAAGATTTGAAGGGTTTCCTCATTGCAAGAGGTGAGCCGCTACAGGGAACCAGGCAGAGGGCCTTCTCAGTAGTGGCTAAGTGGAACACCCTCCTGTCAGATGTCAAGGAAATAAACAACTATCTGACATTTAGAAGACATCCGAAGGCAGCCCTGTTTAGGGAAGTTTTAAATGTCTGGTGCTTTATTGCAGTTTTAATATTTTGTTGGAAGCCGCCCAGAGTGGCTGGAGAAACCCAGTCAGATGGGCGGGGTAGAAATAATAAAATGATTATTATTATTATTAATGGGACCTTTTCCTGAGCTGTACAATTAGTGATGGCACATCCAATGGACAGACTAAGCATGTGCTTAGGGTACGGGGGCGAAATATGAGAAAGGTGTTTTTAAAAAAGGGGGGAATTTGACATTTAAAAAAATAAAAGACATTATAGCAGTCGTCATAGCAGGAAATCAGAACTTGTTTAGACTTCTTTCGCTCCATCCTTGCACTTTTACTCCATTTTGTCCTGCTGTCTTTTTGTTACTTATCTCCAGCTAAGGGAGGGAGCCTATTAACATATACTGTATAAGAATGCAAGGAAATCTCATGTGTTGAAATAAATCTATGGGCTTTTTATTTTAGAATGTTGTTTTGTGGTTTAGTATTGTTTTAATTTTGAATTGCGTATAGTGGGGACACCATAATCTTTTCAGTGCTTAAAAAGCCTCTGAAGGTCTTAATCTGACCCTGTGTACATTCTGTTCTGACACAGCAGCAAAGTGTTCCTGTCAGCTTTTCCCACTGAAAACAGGAGGTTTCGAAACCCGCCGTTACAGAGTGCATAATTATTTGATTAACACTTTTACTTTCTTTTATTACATCCCTGTGTATATTTTATTAACAAACAATATAAATAAAATAATTAAGGGCATGAAGAAACACTATGACAGCAGGCTGAAAGCAGCCTAAAATTGGACATTATCACTGAACTTGTTGCTCCAAAGCACTGCCAAAAAATACCATTTCTCCTAACGAACCTGGTTTATAAGTACAGTCATACCTCGGGTTGAAGTAACTTCAGGTTAAGCATTTTCAGGTTGTGCTCCAGGCGACCCGGAAGCAACGGAGCGCGTTACTTCTGGGTTTTGCCGCTCACGCATGTGCAGACGCTCAAAATGATGTCACGCGCATGCATGGAAAGCAGCAAATCGCAACCCATGGACGCAGGTTGCATTAGCTTCAGGATGCGAACAGGGCTCCGGAACGCTTCAGGTTACATACGCTTCAGGTTACAGACTCCGCTAACCCAGAAATAGTACCTTGGGTTAAGAACTTTGCTTCAGGATGAGAACAGAAACCGTGCTCCGGCGGTGCAGCAGCAGCAGCAGGAGGCCCCATTAGCTAAAGTGGTGCTTCAGATTAAGAACAGTTTCAAGCTAAGAACAGATCTCCAGAACGAATTAAGTACTTAACCTGAGGTACCACTATATTCTTTTGTAATAAGTGAACTTAATAATAGTTACTAGGGACCACATTTTCTCAATCCATTCAGATACAGTAGGAGATACGCTTTCCTCGCAATTGTTAACAGCAGTCCTGTTTGTCTCCCTTGGGGTCCGTTGGGGAAACTGAAGCACCTCTGGAGGCTGAATGGAGAGCTGGCTTGAAGCAAGAACCCCCTGTAATGCAGGAACCACGGCTAAGGAATCCCTGGCAGGTGGCCTTCTGACCTCTGCTTAAAAACCTCCAGTGAATCATAGAATTGTAGAGTCATAATGGACCCCAAAGGGTCATCTAGTCCAACCCCCTGCTATGCAGGGATCACAAATTCTGTGCCTGGTTTTTTGGGAGTAAGCACTGAGTTCAATGGGACTTATTCCTAGAGAAGTGCATAACCCATGGGTAGGCAAACTAAGGCCCAGGTGCCGGATGCGGCCCCATCGCCTTCTAAATCCAGCCCACAGACAATCCGGGAATGTTTTTACATGAGTAGAATGTGTCCTTTTATTTAAAATGGCATCTCTGAGTCAGCAGCGTAGCGTGGGTTGTCAGCACCCGGGGCAAGGCAAGTAATTTGCACCCCCTAACCCAGGGCAAGGCAAGTAATTTGTGCCTCCTAACCCGGGGCAAGGCAAGTAATTTGCGCCCCTAACCCCTAACCTGCCACCGCTGCCAGCTTCTTCTTGCTGCTGCCTGGGCTGGGGTATTTACGGTAAGGTAGCCACGGCGGCGGCGGCGGGTCCGTGTCAGGTGATCTGAGGCGAGTTGCCGCTGGCGCTGCCGCCCAAACGACGCCGCTTGCCCGGAGGAGGAGGGCAGAGAGGCGAGGAAAATGCAACATGGCCCAGCAGCTGCAGCAGCGGCGGCGCGGCGGGGCTGTGAGGAGGGGCTGCCTGGAGCGCCCTCCACGGCCCTGACGCGCGGGGACCACGGCGAGCCGCTGCCTGCCGGACGCCTTTAGCCTGGACGCGCGCACAGCTCGTCGGTTCCGCGAGACATGGGGCTCTGCTACAGCCTGCGCCCGAGGCTCTTCGGCGACTTCGGAGGCGGCAAGCGCGCACCCCCCCCAGATGTTGCGCCCGGTGCGGCCGGGCCCCCCTGCACCCCCCACGCTATGCCACTGCTCTGAGTTATTTGTGGGGCATAGGAATTCGTTCATTTTTCCCCCTTCAAAATATAGTCCGGCCCACCACATGGTCTGAGGGACGGTGGACTGGCCCACGGCTGAAAAAGGTTGCTGACCCCTGATCTATAAGCTCATCTGCCATTCTTGTCCTCTTCCTCTGCCTCTGAATTGGCAATGCTATTTCCAAAGAGTCAGTTCCCAATGTTTGATTTCCATCCACATTCAACTGTGAAATCTTCTTGTTTCATTTATTTACAAATTCCAATGCCTTGCTGCGAACATTATCAAATGTTCTTGTCTTTTCCTTCAACTTTGTTATAGCTGAATTTACTAAACTCCATGCAGTAAAAATATCTAAATGACTTATCTGCAAATAACTTGATAACGGGGCTGTAGTTTCAAATATATACAAGTAAATAAATGCTGTCAATGTTTTTTCCAACTTTATAAGACTTTGACGTAAAACATTTTCTTCTTGTTCTGTTTGTGCATCAAACTTGTCCGAATCTTGTATCACTGATTATAAGCATGTCAATAGATTTACGAAAGTACTAACTGCAGCAGCATCAAAACATCCAAATAAAGTTATTGCTGCATTGGATTTTCCTGACCTTCCTGTCTCACTTTAATAATTTCATTTTTTTCTTGTCCTATATGTTTCCCAACAACTTCTATCTGTACAGCCATTTTGTTGTATGGTGTTTTCTCAAAAGTCGCTAAATTCTTGAGCAAATTAAAAAAGAAACTGCAGGCACGAAACATACAACAGTTATCAGTTATCACCAAACAAATTCAAGACATGGGCATAGCACCGTATGGGAACATGTTGATCAACCACATCAGTAATCCTACTTTGTCAACCATTATGTGGCGCTGTGGGTTAAACCACAGCGATTCCCCGCGACGGGGGTGAGCTCCCGTTGCCCAGTCCCTGCTCCTGCCAACCTAGCTGTTCGAAAGCACGTCAAAGTGCAAGTAGATAAATAGGTACCGCTCCGGCCGGAAGGTAAACAGTGTTTCTGTGCACTGCTCTGGTTCGCCAGAAGTGGCTTAGTCATGCTGGCCACATGACCCAGAAGCTGTACGCTGGCTCCCTTGGCCAATAAAGTAAGATGAGCGCTGCAACTCCAGGGTCGGCCACGACTGGACCTAATAGTCAGGGGTCCCTTTTACCTTTTATACTGGCCATGGTAGCTTGCAGCTCCCTCTGTACTATCAGACAAACATTTTGGGGATCCATTTTAAGTGTTTCAACAGATCAAAAAGTCCCTGTCCTGTACCATCATTACTTGGCACAACTGAAAGCAGTTGCTCACAGATAACCCCTTTAAGTACATACCAGATAATAATGCTAAACTGATGGATGGATGAATTATCTTGTCTTGAATAAACTTGAATAGAATAATATTCTGCTTGAGAAACTTCATGACTAATTCTTTCTTGTATCATAATCTTAATAATTTGGATTAACATGTTAATAGTTGTTTCATAGTTGATTGTATTATCTTGGAATTTGTATTTTCAAACTGCTCAAGCTGTTTAGTCGTTTAGTCGTGTCCGACTCTTCATGACCCCCTGGACCAGAGCACGCCAGGCACTCCTGTCTTCCACTGCCTCCTGCAGTTTGGTCAGACTCATGTTGGTAGCTTTGAGAACACTGTCCAACCATCTCATCCTCTGATGTCCCCTTCTCCTTGTGCCCTCCATCTTTCCCAACATCAGGGTCTTTTCCAGGGAGTCTTCTCTTCTGATGAGGTGGCCAACGTATTGGAGCCTCAGCTTCAGGATCTGTCCTTCCAGTGGGCACTCAGGGCTGATTTCCTACAGAATGGATAGGTTTGATCTTTTTGCAGTCCATGGGACTCTCAAGAGTATGCCTGTTGTTTTTGTCCATGGAGTTTTCTTGGCAGGGATACTGGAGTGGCTTGCCGGTTCCTGCTCCAGGTAGATCACGTTTAGTCCAAACTCTCCACTATGACCTGTCTGTCTTGGGTAGCCCTGCATGGCATAGCTCATAGCTACTTTGAGTTATTCAAGCCCCTTCGCAATGACAAGGCAGTGATCCATGAATGAGGCTCAAAAGTAATTAACCTTTTTAACTTATTGTCTAATATTTAAGGTGGCCCACTTGCCATTGGCAAGTGAGAGCTGGACCATAAAGAAGGCTGATCGCCGAAGAATTGATGCTTTTGAATTATGGTGCTGGAGGAGACTCTTGAGAGTCCCATGGACTGCAAGAAGATCAAACCTCTCCATTCTGAAGGAAATCAGCCCTGAGTGCTCACTGGAAGGACAGATTGTGAAGCTGAGGCTCCAGTACTTTGGCCACCTCATGAGAAGAGAAGACTCCCTGGAGAAGACCCTGATGTTGGGAAAGATGGAGGGCACAAGGAGAAGGGGGTGACAGAGGACGAGATGGTTGGATAGTGTTTTCGAGGTTACCAGCATGAGTCTGACCAAGCTGCGGGGGACAGTGGAGGACAGGAGTGCCTGGCGTTCTCTGGTCCATGGGGTCACGAAGAGTCGGACACGACTAAACGACTAAACAACAACAACAAACTTGCCATTGGGCAAGCTGACACTGAGGAAATTTCACCCCTCCCATATCCAAGAATCTCCTGACGAGTCTGCTGATTCTCCGGAGAGGAGGAGCAGTGTGCTGCTTTCTACTTATTCAGCTCCAGCACCAAGTCAGTCAGTCAGTCAGTCAGTCAGTGTGTCGGAGAGAGAGACTGAGTGTTAGAGATTGTGTGTAGAGATAAGGTTGCTGCTAAGAGCAGCTGCAGACACTCAGTGCTGCATTCATCTATGCTTAGACCTATTTAGCTCTGTATATGGTTTTGTATTATAGTTATAGTTATAGAATAAAAGAAGATATTCTACAGAGCTGCTCTCCAAGTGGTTTATACACTGCTAGACTCTGCTATACTCTGCTGTGCGACGACTGTATTGTGGAAGTGAATCCGGTGCTCACAGCTCTAAGCTGTGAGTCCACAGCACTTTGACCTGTTCCAGTTGAAGAAGGTGGTCTCTGGAAGTGCTACCCAGCTCACCTAGCCCAGTCGGGGTTGAAGTGCATGAGTCCAGTTGGTGACACTGGCTCAAGGGCGATGCTGACAGACACCCTGGCCAGTCCACCACTGGGCTGGGTTCTCCCCTCCTCCTGGGATGGCCAAAGCCTCTTTTCAGAAGTGCTCTTTGTGATGATGTAAACAAAATCTGCTCCTTTTCACTTATGGGATATCCAAGAACCCATAGAGAGTCCTTAAGTAGGTTCCCTATCAGTAGGAGAAAATAACAGAGGCCAAAAGCAGCTAGTAAGCCTGATCTTTATTAAATTGTTGCAGCAAGGTGCTCACACACACACCCCACGCAGGAGGGAGGAGGAACCCAGAACAATGGTGTGCAAGCCCTTATATAGACTTTTGAAATTGCCCACCCTGTAGCCCAAGACCACCCCCAAAAACATCATACATACATCACAGGAGGCGGTCTACAACAGAAATCCTGCCTGCCAGGGTACCTGACAGTGGCCAATGATTGCTTACTTGGGCAGCCTGGCTATTCTTTTGTGATGGTAAATATTTTAATTCCTGAATCCAGGTCACAGGCTCACCCTATTCTTACAAAGATGCCCTAAAGACAGGTAAGCAAAAGACAATGGAGAGGTTTTCCCATTTCATTCCTCCTTGCAGAGAAATCTTTGAGGTCAATTTGGGAGAGTCAAAATGGTTTCAGGATTGTTCTGTACTATTTGAGACATGTGGTTTACATACTTATGTATATGTTTGCCTTGTAAATTCATGAACATTTAATTTATATATTTGAGACCTTAAATTCTTGTAACAGTGATAAGAATAGCTTGTGACATTTAAGAATTCCCTCTGCCCTCCGCACCGCTATTTCCTTTTGTGTTGTGCCTTTTTATTTTGTAAGGTGGGGGTGGGGGCAGCAACTGTGTTATTCTTATTGATTCTTGAGCCACTCTAGGGACTTTCTTGCTGAAGGGTAGGATATAAATTATTATTAATTATATTTATTTATGTCCCACCTTTCCCCCCGACAGGGACTCAATAGCAACAGCTAAAACATAGATTAAAACATGCATATAATTACAATAAAAACAGCACCAGCCCTTTCCTTAAAAACAGCCAGTTCATATTGGGAAGATATGGTCCTTCAGATAGCCTGGACCAGGGGTCAGCAAACATTTTCAGCAGGGGGCCGGTCCACTGTCCCTCAGACCTTGTGGGGGCCGGACTATATTTTTTTGGGGGGGAATGAACTTAATCCTATGGCCCACAAATAACCCAGAGGTGCATTTTAAATAAAAGCACACATTCTGCTCATGTAAAAACACCGGGCAGGTTCCACAAATAACCTAGAGATGCATTTTAAATAAAAGGACACATTCTACTCATGTAAAAACACGCTGATTCCCGGACCGTCTGCGGGCTGGATTTAGAAGGCAATTGGGCCGCATCCAGCCCCCGGGCCTTAGTTTGCCTACCCATGGCCTGGATCTAAGCGAAGCAACTATTTCTAGGTCATAACCAGCCCTTTGAATTGTGCCCAGAGATGCTTTGACAAGAGAGAGACAGGGAGAGAATGCAATTTTCCACAGTTGTCTGGCACATAGCAATATTTTGAGAGGTGAGCTTCTACCTACACGTAGGTTTCATCCTCACAAGCCTGTGGAGAAGTAAAGTGCCTTCCACAAAGGAGCCCAGATTTCCCTGAGATAAAATGGTCAGCTCTGCCTCATGGATATACAGTGGTGCCTCGCAAGACGAAATTAATCTGTTCCGCGAGTCTCTTCGTCTTGCGGTTTTTTTCGTCTTGCGAAGCACGGCTATTAGCGGCTTAGCGGAGATTAGCGGCTTAGCGGCTATTAGCGGCTTAGCAGCTATAAGCGGCTTAGCGGCTATTAACGGCTTGGCGGCTTAGCGGCTATTAACGGCTTAGCGGCTTAGCGGCTATTAACTGCTTGGTGGCTTAGCGGCTATTAGCGGCTTAGCGGCTATTAACGGCTTAGCGGCTATTAACGGCTTAGCAGCTTAGCGGCTATTAACGGCTTAGCAGCTATTAGCGGCTTAGCGGCTATTAGCAGCTTGGCGGCTTAGCGGCTTAGCAGCTATTAACGGCTTGGCGGCTTAGCGGCTATTAACGGCTTGGCGGCTTGGCGGCTTAGCAGCTATTAACGGCTTGGCGGCTTAGCGGCTATTAACGGCTTGGCGGCTTGGCGGCTTAGCAGCTATTAACGGCTTGGCGGCTTAGCGGCTATTAACGGCTTAGCGGCTTAGCAGCTATTAACGGCTTGGCGGCTTAGCGGCTATTAACGGCTTGGCGGCTTGGCGGCTTAGCAGCTATTAACGGCTTGGCGGCTTAGCGGCTATTAACGGCTTGGCGGCTTGGCGGCTTAGCAGCTATTAACGGCTTGGCGGCTTAGCGGCTATTAACGGCTTAGCGGCTTAGCAGCTATTAACGGCTTGGCGGCTTAGCGGCTATTAACGGCTTGGCGGCTTGGCGGCTTAGCAGCTATTAACGGCTTGGCGGCTTAGCGGCTATTAACGGCTTGGCGGCTTGGCGGCTTAGCAGCTATTAACGGCTTGGCGGCTTAGCGGCTATTAACGGCTTAGCGGCTTAGCAGCTATTAACGGCTTGGCGGCTTAGCGGCTATTAACGGCTTGGCGGCTTGGCGGCTTAGCAGCTATTAACGGCTTGGCGGCTTAGCGGCTATTAACGGCTTAGCGGCTTTAAGAAAAAGGAAACAAACTCGCAAGAACTCGCAGGACGTTTCGTCTTGCGAAGCAAGCCCATAGGGAAATTCGTCTTGTGGAATGACTAAAAAAACGGAAAACTCTTTCGTCTTGCGCGTTTTTCTTCTTGCGAGGCATTCGTCTTGCGGGGCACCACTGTACTCAGCTATGTCAGCAAGGCTCTGTGTTTCAGAACCACCTAGGGGAGCACCTTTATATTTTAGATAACAGCTTGTTCGCTACCATCTGAACACCTCTAAATATATCATAACCCAGTGGTTCCCAATTAGCTAATTACAGATGACCCCCTATTTTTCAAAAGCCAAGCCACAGACCCCCTACTTCTGAAAATTTTGATAACTCTATCGTAGTAACCTCTGCAATTTTTTGAATAAAATGTGGGGTAGCCCCAAATAAGCAAATAATTTTAGCTATACCCTAAAATCCCCAGACCTGTAATTGGGAACCACTATTGTAACCAATTTCTGCATGATGGTTCCTAAGTTGGAGGAGCAAGTTTCCTCTCTGTGTTTGGGTACAATCAGGTGCCATTTTGAATTGAGATGGTGGACTGGGCCTTTCAAAACTGCCCTGATTATAACCACTGATTTCAAAACTGCACCAACATTTGAGGTGTTTTGCGGGTCCCACCTTTTTTGCTACATTTGGAAGACTTTTACTTGTTTTCACAAATGTACTGTTTTTCATTACTTTTACAGCTAAATTTTATTACTGTAACCTGCCCTGAGAATTTCTGGTGAAGGACAAGGCAGAAATCCTACAAATCAAATCAAATAAATTTACCACTAGATGGCAGACTCCACTCACAGCAGGAGAAATCGCCAGCAATGCATTTATTTATTTTTTATTTATTTTTTTTATAAATATTTTTATTAATTTTCATTTGCCACGTACAAAACATAAACATAGACCTCAACATAAATGTAAAAAAAAGTGAATTAGAAAAGAGAATTAATAAAAGGCAAAAAAGGAAAAAAAAAAGGAAAAACATTGAACATTTACATTACAGTATACATTTCAGATACACATACTGACTTCCTTCCCTTCTGATTTCGGGTTTCTTAAATTAGAGGCTTCACTTTCTGCAGCTGGTATTGGTTACTAGTTTTTACATCGTAAGTTTTATAACATACCTACTATAGTTGGTAAGTTTCTATAGTTTCCATCAATATAAACCATAAATTTATTCCAATCTCCAATAAACTTTGTATTTTTTTTATTTCTGACCCTTTGCGTCATTCTTGCCAATTCAACAAATTCAAATAATTTTGACTGCCAATCCCTCACCGTTGGTAATTTTGTGCTTTTCCAGTTTTGTGCGATTAATATTCTGGCCGCTGCTGTCGAATATTGGAATAGAATTCTATCTTCTTTCTTAATTTCTTCCCCAATGATTCCTAATAGAAAAGCCTCTGGCTTTTTAAGGAATGTGTACTTAAATATATTTTTTTTAATTCATTATAAATCAGGTTCCAAAATTTCTTCACTTCCTCACATGTCCACCACATATGTAGGAAGCTACCTTCTTTTATTTTACATTTCCAGCAGGCCTTATTTCCTGTCTTATACATCTTATTTAATTTTACAGGGGTTATATACCATCTGTATATCATCTTCTCTAAATTTTCTCTAATTGCCACGCTTGCCGTAAATTTTATTCCCTCCTTCCACAGTTTTGACCATTTTTCATATTCTATGTTGTACCCCAGATCCATCGCCCATCTTACCATAACCTCCTTAATTTCTTCATCTTTTGTATCCCATTCTAATAATATGTCATACATTTTAGATAATAGCTTGGTTTTACTTTCAATTATTTCAATCTGGAATTTGGATTTTTTTTCATTCATTCCTACTTTTTTATGTTCCGTCCATATTGCGTTTATTTGATGATATTGTAACCAGCCTGTTATTTTTCCTTTCAGATCTTCATAAGGTCTTAGTTTCCAGCCGCCTTCAGATCTTATCAGTAGGTCTTCATATGTCAGTCTTTGCTCTTCCATATTTACTTTTTTAATTGTTAGGATATCTATTGGGGACAACCGCCAAGGTGTTTTCCATTCTAAATTTTTTTTATTTTTTTCCCAGACTTCGTATATTGGTCCTCTAATAATATGGCTTGAAAACCCTTTATGTGCTTTTTCTTTGTTTGACCAGAGATAAGCGTGCCAACCGAACCTGTTGTTAAACCCCTCTAAATCTAATAGGTCGGTATTCTCTAGGGTTATCCAGTCTTTGACCCAACATAGGCAGGCAGCCTCGAAGTATAGTTTTAAATTCGGGACTGAAAAACCCCCCCTTTCCTTTCGGTCTGTGAGTAGTTTAAACCTAATTCTCGGTCTTCTCCCCTGCCATATGAATCTCGAAAGTGCCAGCAATGCATTTAATCCGTGGAGACCAAGTCAGGAATCTCTAGCATCTGCCTTAAGACAATATAGAATCACAGGTTTCCTTATCACATGTGCTGCACAAATCACTCTTTCCATCTGAAGTTGAGATCTGTAATTGTTATGCACTGAGTCAAATAGGATCCAAACTGCAGCAGTCTGATTGGTCCTAGAACAATAGGATCCAAAAGGCAGCAGTCTGATTGGTCCTAGAACAATAGGATCCAAAATGCAGCAGTCTGATTGGTCCTAGAACAATAGGATTCAGAATGCAGCAGTCTGATTGGTCCTAGAACAATGCAGCAGTATGATTGGTTGGCAGGAACCACCCAATCATGCTCCAGATAGAAGTGAATCCACAACCTGATTGGCTTACAGTAGAATTCCGAAATTAGCCAATCATGTGCAGCCCATTGTGTAAATAATGTATATAAAGCAGATACTTTGAGGGGACTTTCATTCATTCCTCCTCACCACTATGAGCTGAATAAAGAGCATGAAATCACTTTGCGACTCTGAGTATATTTCAGTAATGGAGGGCAATGGCATTGCGTCCCCAATCGTACACTGGACTCAAGCTGAGCCCATAACTCCTGCCAGGGCCATCTTTAGCAGATGTGGCGCCGGGGTGCAAATATCCGCCAAGCACCCCCAAATTACCATGGATAGTGGGGAGCATGAAGCTGCGCACTGCCAGCCATAGGGGGGGACTCTCCCCCATGCCGCTGCAGGAGAGGCTTGGGAGGGAAGCTGCATGCCATATGGTTGACGGGGCGCAGCTGGTGGGTGTGCAGGAATAGGGGAGGCCGTCGGCAAAGCCATGCAGCTCTCCCACTCCCTGGGGCGTCCCTGAGAGGCCAGCGCCCTGGCGCAATGCACCACTAAGCCCTATGGGAAAGACGGCTCTGACTCCTGCTCCAACCCTAGGCAAAAGATTATTGGCAAGTGTCAGGGACAAAGGAGAAATTTGCTGAGTTTCCATTTTAGTGCAAACCTGCCTAAGGGCTGCATCCAGTGTAAATGCTGAGCAGAGTTGTTGACATCTGTCTATCTCAATAGACGTTGGAGTGCACCTAAGTACCCGCTGGGCTCCTGGAGTTACCGCCGGGCTCCCAAGACTTGCGGACAGCAGCCTGCAGCCCAAAACCCGGGGAGCGCTCTGCAGCGCACCCTGGGCTTCGGGCAGCTCTCCGCAAGCCTTGGGAGCCCAGCAGGATTGCGGATAGCAGCCTGTTCTGGGGGCTTGCAGATAGCAGCCTGTACTGGGGCTTCCCCAGCCCAACGCCTGGGGGGGGAATTCTTTATTCCCCCCCAAAAAACTAGGTGCGCCCCCTATGGGCCGGTGCGCCCTATAGGGCAAAAAATACGGTAGGTGAAGTCAAACCAGTGTGTGAGCGGCAACAAAGTGACCTCCCCAGGGAGCAAGCCTGGTCAGTGTGTATAGAGGTTCTGGACTGCCCAGATGATGGGACCTCCCTCTTGGCCTCACTGATGTGGTCCAAAGGAAACAGACCAATATGTTTGGCACCAGCTTGGCTGCAGGAGTTGCTGAAAGGAGGTGTTCAAGGCACCATCCAATCGTATTAGGGACTCCACTCCAGATTTGTGTAGGGTTTACTCCTGAGCCTTTTCCTTTCCTGAAGATATTCTGCAAGGCAGCGCAGTTTCAGCACCAGAATTTTCCTTCTCCTAGATGGACCACCTTCCCAGGTTGATGAGCCCCATCTGGTCCCCACTTTCCTCTACAGCACATGCCTTCTTGACCGTTGGACCCAATCTTGGTCTCATCTGCTCAGTCCGCCAGAGTCTGTCTTCACATGCAGGGCAGGTCCCTAACTCACTGAAGGTTTGAAACCCATTGGCGGCCCTCACCTGGTTTAGCTGGCCAGTCGAAGTTGTTCCCTGGTATGTGGCCACTGTCGCCTGCTAACAACTTCTAGGAGCCGCAGGGGAGAGCTGAGTGCAGGGTGGGGACCAAAGGTGGACAATTACCTCAGAAGGAGCACAACGTGTCCCCCACCAGAGGCTCTTCCCCCTCCTCGAAAATAATACATATGCCAAACTCATTTCTTTTTTTGATAGTGTTACAAGTTTGGTGGATCAGGGGGATGCTGTAGACATAGTGTATCTTGATTTCAGTAAGACTTTTGACAAAGTCCCCCATGGTATTTTTGTGGAGAAGCTGATAAAATGTGGGCAGGATGAGGTAACTGTGAGGTGGATTTGTAACTGGTTGCCTCACTGACAATTTCATTTCCCCAGAAGTTTGAAGAAGCAACAAAGGGTCTTTGACTTGGTCCTCACCAACAGGGAGGAACTGGTTGATGAAGTAATGGGAAACTTGGGAGGAAGTGATGGCAAGGGAAAGATAAGTGTAGTCAGACATGCACTCTAGACTTTAGGAAGACCAACTTCAAAAAGCTTCAGGAGCTGAGATCCCATGGTCTGAAATACTCAAAGAAAAAGGAGTCCAAGTTGGACTGGAGTTTCTTAAAGGTGAAATATTGGAGGCACAAATTCAGACAGTTTCAACAAGAAAGAAAAGTAGGAGACATCTAAAGAAACCATTGTGGCTGCATAAGGAGCTTACAGATGAGCTGAAATTTAAGAATGGTGTGTATAAGAAATGGAAGAAAGTGGAAATCACAGTGGAAGAGTCTACACAAATAGCCAACAGTTGCAGGGTGAATGTCAGGCGGGCTAAAACTAAGAATCAGCTCAGGCTTGCAAGAGAGCTCAACAATAAATTTAAAAAATGTTTATTTGGGTATGTTTGAAAAAAGAGGAAGAACAAGCAAGTTGTAGGTCCCCTGCATGGAGAAGATGGGGAAATGCTATTAGGGAACAGAGAGAAGGCAGAACTGCTTTATTATTATTATTATTATCATTATTATTATTATTAGATTGTATACCACCCTATACCCACAGGTCACAGGGCAGTTTACAGAATAAAATCACAATTAAAAAACACAAAATGCATGACATAAAAACTACCCTTGTTGTTGTTGTTTAGTCGTTTAGTCGTGTCCGACTCTTCGTGACCCCATGGACCAGAGAACGCCAGGCACTCCTGTCCTCCACTGCCCCCCGCAGCTTGGTCAGACTCATGCTGGTAACCTCGAAAACACTATCCAACCATCTCGTCCTCTGTCGCCCCCTTCTCCTTGTGCCCTCCATCTTTCCCAACATCAGGGTCTTCTCCAGGGAGTCTTCTCTTCTCATGAGGCGGCCAAAGTACTGGAGCCTCAGCTTCACAATCTGTCCTTCCAGTGAGCACTCAGGGCTGATTTCCTTCAGAATGGAGAGGTTTGATCTTCTTGCAGTCCATGGGACTCTCAAGAGTCTCCTCCAGCACCATAATTCAAAAGCATCAATTCTTCGGCGATCAGCCTTCTTTATCCACCCTTAGCACTCCCCAAAACACATTTTAAAAGGGCGTTGAATGTCAGTGAACCAAAGGCCTGGTTAAAGAGGAATGTTTTTGCCTGGAGCCTAAAGGTGTGCAATGAAGGCGCCAGGTGAACCTCCCTGGGGAGAGTATCCCACACCTACTTTGTCTCTGTCTTCACCCAAAAGGAAAACAACGCCCTACCTGGTGATAACAGAATAAATGATGTTAGGAGGGAGCTGTAGCCCAAGAGAGAAAAAGAGATGGTAAGGGAACACCAGGCTACTTTAAATGAATTCAAATCTCCAGGGCCTGATGAGCTGCACCTAAGGGCACTGAAGGAGCTTGTGGATGTAATCTCAGAGCCTCTGATGATAATCTTTGAGAATTCTTGGAGAACAGGTGAGGTCCATGCAGACTGGAAGTGGGCAAATATTATCCCCATCTTCAAAAGGGCGGGGGGGGGGGGGAGAAGACCCAGGTAGCTACTGACCAGCAAGCTTGACACCGATACCAGGCAAGATCCTAGAACAAATAATTCAACAGTTGGTCTGTGAGCACTTAGAAAAGGACGCTGTGATTACCAAGACCCAGCATGGGCTTCTCAAAAACAAGTAATGCCAGATAAGTCTCGTTTCTTTTTTTTGATAGAGCTTGGTAGATATGGGAAATGCTGTGGACATCATGTATCTTGATTTTACTACGGCTTTGACAAAGTCCCCCATGGTATTCTTGCAGAGAAGTTGGTAAAAGGTGTACTTGGTGAGGTAACTGTGAGATGGATTAGTAGCTGGTTGACAAACCAAACCCAAAGAGTGTTCACTAATGGTGCCTCATCACCCTGGAAACGAGGGACAAGTGGGTACCACAGGTTCTGTCAGGGGTTCGTTGTTGTTTCGTGTCTTTATAAATGACTTGGGTGAAGGAACTGAGGGGATGCTCATCCACTCTGCAGATGATACTCAACTGGGAGGGGTAGCCAATGCCGCCGAAGACAGAATTGGGATTCAAGATGACCTGAACAGTTGGAGAATTGGGCCTAAACTAACAGAATGAAATTCTATAGAGACAAACATAAGATCCTTCACTTAGGCATGAAGAACCAGATGCACCAATATATAAGATGGAAGACACCACCCTTACTAGTAGTACATGTGAAAAGGATCTCGGGGTCTTAGTGGACCACAAGCTTAACATGAGTTAACAGTGTTATACAGCAGGAGAGAGAGAGAGGGAGAGAGAGAAAGAGAGAGAGAGAGAGCGTGCGCTAATGGTACATCAACAGAAATATCGTGTCCAAATCAAGGGAAGTCATTGTGCCACTCTATTCTTGGTCAGACCACACCTGGAGTACAGTGTCCAGTTTTGAACTCCACAATTTAAGAAGAATATTGACTGCTTCTCTGTCAAAGGGAGCACTGCTGCCACCTGCTGGCTTTTCTCATTGAGTTTGTGGGTGCCCAACCCTCACCATTATGTTATTGTGGGTACCTAAGCAGCCACGAGGGACATGGGTGGCGCTGTGGGTTAAACCACAGAGCCTAGGACTTGCCGATCAGAAGGTCGGTGGTTTGAATCCCCGCGATGGGGACCCGTTGCTCGGTCCCAGTTCCTGCCAACCTAGCAGTTTGAAAGCACGTCAAAGTGCAAGTAGATAAATAGGTAAATAGATAAATAGGTACCGCTCCGGCGGGAAAGTAAACGGTGTTTCCGTGCACTGCTCTGGTTTGCCAGAAGCGGCTTAGTCATGCTGGCCACGGAGGGACCACTAGGGGCGCATCAGAAGATGGCTGACAATAACATCTCTCCGACCCACACGAGGTAAATTGGAGGCTATGATGGGAGTAAATAGCCTTCCTACCCCCCCAGGATTGTGGTGGGGGACTACCCTTGCCTGCTGTGCCCTATACCACCCCCGAATTTGTGGGGATGGGGGCACTAGGCACAATGCCCTCCTGTGGGATTTCGGCACTCCTGGACGCCGTCTCTCATCCGCGCCACTAGCTGCAAGAACTTCAAAAGAAACAATTTGGATGA
Source organism: Podarcis cretensis (assembly GCF_951804945.1). Classification (NCBI taxonomy): domain Eukaryota; kingdom Metazoa; phylum Chordata; class Lepidosauria; order Squamata; family Lacertidae; genus Podarcis; species Podarcis cretensis. The sequence goes on from NC_137178.1 coordinate 74,717,897, forward strand.
AGCAAATGCACAGGTTTCAAGGAAGAAGGGGGAGTAAAGACTGCTAACAGAAGAGATCTCTGATAAAACAAGACGAGTCGGAGGAACAAGTATAAATCATGAGAAGATATGCCAAGACTCGGTATGGCAAAGGGACTGATGGGGGAGGGGGGAAACTTTCCTTTCTTTCCCTTATGTGATTAAACAAGAATCCTCCCCTCCCCTCACAAGTCAGAAATGTCGTTTTAAGGACTTAAGCTGTGGATTTAAGGCTGTGTGGAGATAAACTTTCGAACCAAAGCATGTTTTAAGAAGAGCGTGGAATGTATAAGGGCTTTGGAATGCTGCAGTTAAAAATTCCGTCGCCATATTGGGAAGTTCTGTTGGAGGACTTAAGTCTGAGAGGAGAAATAGAGCTGCTTTTATATTGCGGGTGAAACTCCTCAGTGGGACTTAAGAACAACAGTTCTGTAATTAATGATGGAAAGAGTGCTGTTATCTATGAAGGCAATGATATATGGAAACCACCTCGATTTGAGGATTGGAAGAACGGAAAAATTCACACAGGATTATTATTGGTGTTTATCGGCTTAAGGGGACTATCAGAAGAGATCATAAAGAAAAAAGAGAAAATATATGAACAAGATGTGATGTGGAAACAGCAAGATAAGACTGGATAGAATTATGAACTTTGTTTGGACTGATTTGGACATTAACGCAGTGGCAAGAAGATGATCAGAATCCCCCTTCGGATCTTGAAATATGGGTTCCCTCAACAAAATTTAAAATTCGGCTTTGTAATTCGGAATTTATGTGATGTGATTTGATTTGATTTGATTGGCCGGTTAATAAAAATTATTTTTTTAAAAAAAGGCATGCTGGCCACATGACCTGTACGCCGGCTCCCTTGGCCAATAAAGCAAGATGAGCGCCGCAACCCCAGAGTCGGCCACGACTGGACCTAATGGTCAGGGGTCCCTTTACCTTTACCTTTAAGCAGCCACGGCCTCCTGGAGTTGGCTGCCATGCTGCCAAAAATTCCCAGAGTTCCCTAGGAAGGTTGATTGATTGTTAAACCCCTTTGGGAACTGTAGCTTTGTGAGCTCTCAACCCCCTTACAAGATACATTTCCCAGGAGTCTTTGGGGGAGTTTATGACTGTTTAAAGTGGTATGATCCTGTTTTAAGTGTGTAGTGCAGATGGAGACAGAGACAGATGTACAACCTCACATTCTGAACCCACAATAAACTGCAGCCTTATGCCAGAATATAGACATTTATCGGTCCTTTTTAGATGATTTTGTATTTTGATTTTTGGTACATGAAAGGAGACTATAAATACCATGAATAAAATGAATAGGTAAATAACCTTCCATGTGTTTCCGCTAATGGGAAGTGACCTTCGTCATTCCCAGGAAAAGGAGGAAGCAATTGAAAGAATGTGGCATTGTACCTCCAAGGGCTTTGGGGGTGGGGATTATTTCTTTAATTATTTTTAGCCCCGTGATCTCAATCCGGAAGGAGACGCTTGAGTCTGAATTGGTTTGTTTAGAGGGAAGAAGAAACCAATAAATGAGAAGTGAGGACTTTGCTTCTGACCGGTGCTTTTCCTAAAAGAAAAAGAAAAAACAGTGCTGGTACTCACCATTAAGTTGTTACAGTACCTCAAGTTGAATGAGCTTCGGGTTGAGCACGTTCGAGTTGCGCTCCGCGGCAACCCAGAAGTAACGGAGCACGTTACTTCCGGGTTTCGCTGCTCGCGCATGTGCAGACACTCAAAAGGACGTCACGCGCATGCGCGGTAGCAGCGAAACGCGACCCACGCACACGCAGATGCGCCGTCGCTTCTTGTGTTCCTTTTGGGATGTGAATGGGGCTCCAGAACGGATCCTGTTCGCATCCCGAGATACCACTGTATACACAAAAAGTATCAGGTGTTATAACAATAATTGAACAACAAACCAACAACACCAGAACTGGCTTATGAATATAAAGAACAATTTTAATGGAATAAATATATACCCTCATAAACCAACTAGACAATGAGTACAGTGGTACCTCGGGTTAAGAACTTAATTCGTTCTGGAGGTCCGTTCTTAACCTAAGGTACCACTTTAGCTAATGGGGCCTCCTGCTGCCGCCGCCCCGCCGCCGCCGCACAATTTCTGTTCTCATCCTGAAGCAAAGTTCTTAACCTGAAGCACTATTTCTGGGTTAGCGGAATCTGTAACCTGAAGCATCTGTAACCTGAAGCGTTTGTAACCCGAGGTACCACTGTAATTTGAAGCCACTGGTTCAACTCCTGCCCTCCAGAGCGGGGAAAAACAATCTTTCATGTGACAAACTGAAGTGCAATGTGCATAACCAAGCCCAGAGATACTCATGAACATAGAATGTACCAGTGTCTCTCTCGTTGCTGTACTGGTTATGTATGCGATAAATATATCACAACAAAGCTGGAATAAATAGTCGTTCACTGGAAGCACAAAGCAATAAACGTAGGAGTGGTTTCCTGAAAGCCTTCTTCAAGTGGTCGTTAGCTGGAAGCACAAAGCCAAATGATCAACTGAAGCCAAATAGATGAGAGGTGTTCTCTGGATATTATTCAGGTTTCGCAACAAGCTTCATCAGTCCATGATGCTAATCACTCAACACGGTTCGCTCATTTGCTGTGCCTGTGAGTACCTTTTGTCTTGAGCGAACTGTGTTGAGTGATTAGCATCATTGACTGATGAAGAGGAAAGCAGAAGAACCGAATAGGTTTTGTGGAGAGGTGGACGGAATAGCCTTCTCTTCCAATTTATCTACAGTGGTACCTCTAGTTACAAACTTAATTCGTTCCGGAGGTCCGTTCTTAACCTGAAACTGTTCTTAACTAGAGGCGTGCTTTCGCTAATGGGGCCTCTTGTTGCCGCTGCACCGTCGGTGCACGATTTCCGTTCTCATCCTGGGGCAAAGTTCTCAACTCGAGGTAACTCTTCCAGGTCAGCGGAGTTTGTAACCGAAGCATTTGTAACCTGAGGCATTTGTAACTCGAGGTACCACTGTATTTATGTATGTCATGAAATGTATGCACTGCCTGGTTGAAATAAAGAAGGAAAAACCTCAAAGCTAGAACAATAAAACAAGGAAAAACTTACAAGACTTTAAAACATATAGAAAGTTAAAATACTAAAACAGGTTAAAATTCACAGCAGCTTTCTAAATTTCTGGGTAGGCTTGTCTAAACAAGGATGTTTTTAGAAGCCGCTGGAAAGAATACTGGGAAGGGGTCTGCTTGAACTGAAAGGGAGGGTACAGCTGCCACACTAAACGACTGCGGAGCGGAGATCGTGTGGGCCCTGCAAACGGGCCCAAGTGATTGGGTGGGCACCAGTGGCACAAGGCAATTTCATAGGCAAACTGGTCCCAAGGCTTTACATATGCCCATAGTATTTTTTTTTTAAAAAAAATTATATTTTATTAAGATTTTTTAACAGAAAAAAACAAAGAGTTACAATACGATAAAAGAAGAAAAAAAGAAAAACACAAGAAAATACAAAAACCATTATCCAACACAAAACCAAGAAAAGTAAAAAAGTAAAAAAAACCCCTCTTTTTAATTTCTCACCGTTCATTAACTTATTTTCCTGACTTCCTCACACCTCCCTTTTTTTGTATTCCATTTAAAAATTGGTTCAGCAAATTCATACCTCTTAATTTACCCTTAATTATTTGTCCTCATGTATTATAGCTTCAAATTTTCATCTAATATCAATCCATTCTTGCATGTTCTTATTTTGCCTTATTACTAGAACCCCTTCTTTTCATTTCAACGTCATCAACATTCAAAAATTACATATGCCCATAGGAATACCTTGAACTCGATGCAAAGCGTGATGCAAATGATGCAAAACATGGCCAGTTGGATCAAGTCCCCTCCATACTTTGCAAGTTACCCCAATTATTCCAAAAATGATCCACTGCAACAAGCATCCATCCACACAAAGCTTCCTGCATTTCTGGTGCAAGACCAAGAACTGTCGATTTCCTATGCGGGCAAAGGACCAGACAAAATAACCTTTGAGGTCGACAATTTTTTGCGGCCAAAGAGATAAATAATTCTATACAGTGGTACCTCTAGTTAGGAACTTAATTCGTTCCGGAGGTCTGTTCTTAACCTGAAACTGTTCTTAACTGCAGGTGTGCTTTTGCTAATGGCCTCTTCCTGCTGCTATGCCGCCGGTGCACAATTTCCGTTCTCATTCTGGACAAAGTTCTCAACTCGAGGTAACTCTTCCAGGTTACTGGAATTTGTAACCTGAAGCGTTTGTAACTCGAGGTACCACTGTATTCCATATGCATTACTGTGCATAACTTTTAGACTTCATGAAGTGTTACTGATACACAAAGAACTTTGCAGCAGGGATGGGGGGTCGTCGGGCCTGGGGGGCCGAATGCCTCTCGATGTGGCCCTCAGGACTGTCCCCAGGCCCCACTGGCTGTGCTTCACACCCTCCTTGAGTTTGAATTCTGATGGGGATTCTTCTTTACTTGGGTGGAGAACAAATAATAATAATAATAATAATAATAATAATAATAATTTATTATTTGTACCCCGCCCATCTGGCTGGGCCTCCCCAGCCACTCTGGGCGGCTTCCAACAAAGATGAAAAGTACACTAAAATGTCACATATTAAAAACTTCCCTGAACAGGGCTGCCTTCAGATGTCTTCTGAATGTCAGGTAGTTGTTTATCGCTTTGACATCTGATGGGAGGGCGTTCCACAGGGCGGGCGCCACTACTGAGAAGGCCCTCTGCCTGGTTCCCTGTAACTTGGCCTCTCGCAGTGAGGGAACCGCCAGAAGGCCCTCGAAGCTGGACCTCAGTGTCCGGGCAGAACGATGGGGGAGGAGACGCTCCTTCAGATATACTGGACCGAGGCCGTTTAGGGCTTTAAAGGTCAGCACCAACACTTTGAATTGTGCTCGGAAACGCACTGGGAGCCAATGTAGGTCTTTCAAGACTGGTGTTATATGGTCTCGGCAGCCGCTCCCAGTCACCAGTCTAGCTGCCGCGTTCTGGATTAGTTGTAGTTTCCGGGTCACCTTCAAAGGTAGCCCCACGTATAGCGCATTGCAGTAGTCCAAGCGGGAGATAACCAGAGCATGCACCACTCTGGCGAGACAGTCTGCAGGCAGATAGGGTCTCAGCCTACGTACCAGATGGAGCTGGTAAACAGCTGCCCTGGATACAGATTTGACCTGTGCCTCCATGGACAGCTGTGAGTCCAAAATGACTCCCAGGCTGCGCACCTGGTCCTTCAGGGGCACAGTTACCCCATTCAGGACCAGGGAATCCTCCACACCTGCCCGCCTCCTGTCCCCCCAGAAACAGTACTTCTGTCTTGTCAGGATTCAACCTCAATCTGTTAGCCGCCATCCATCCTCCAACCGCCTACAGACACTCACACAGAACCTTCACCGCCTTCACTGGTTCTGATTTAAAAGAGAGGTAGAGCTGTGTATCATCCGCATACTGATGAACACCCAGCCCAAAGGTGTGTGTGTGTGTGTGTGTGTGTGTGAGAGAGAGAGAGAGAGAGAGAGAGAGAAGAAACTAGTCTACTGCATGTTCATAACTCTGCCCCTTTTTGGTCCCCGCCCACCACTGGTATGTGCCCCCCTCACAAGACAGCTGCCCAGAAAGGTGTGCATCCCTCCTGCTGAAAATGATTCCCTACTCCTGCTTTAGAGAGTCACAAAATGATGACTCCCCGTCTCTTTGTTGTAGCCCTCAGTAGATATGGTAATCTGAGACAAGAGATTAATAAAGGGAGAGTAAGTCTCCATCTGGGACACGGGTGGCGTTGTGGGTTAAACCACAGAGCCTAGGACTTGCCGATCAGAAGGTCGGTGGTTCAAATCCCCGCAACGGGGTGAGCTCCCATTGCTCAGTCCCTGTTCCTGCCAACCTAGCAGTTCGAAAGCACATCAAAGTGCAAGTAGATAAATAGATACTGCTCCAGCGGGAAGGTAAACGGCGTTTCCGTGTGCTGCTCTGGTTCGCCAGAAGCGGCTTAGTCATGCTGGCCACATGACCCGGAAGCTGTACGCCGGCTCCCTCGGCCAAGAAAGCAAGATGAGCACCGCAACCCCAGAGTCGGTCATGACTGGACCTAATGGTCAGGGGTCCCTTTACCTTTAAGTCTCCATCTGCACTTTACACATTAAACAGTCATGGCTTCCCCCAAAGAATCCTGGGAACTGTAGTTTGTTAACGTTACTGAGAGCTGTTAGACAACTCCTCTTTCCCCCAACAGAGCTGCAATTCCCAAACTTCTATGCAAATAAACTCTTTGGGAATGACTTTAAGATTGGAAACATTGAGAAAGGAACAGAAACCAAAACTGATAAACCAATAGACTGATGCTCTTGTTTCTTTGTTATGGGTTACATACTTTTGGACGGGAGTGAAGTTTGTATAGCCAAAATGAAATAAAGCCCATCCTTGCACCTGATGAGGACCTTTGAGGGAGAACAATGGGCAAAATATGAGCACGGACTTAGTCAGACAGTTGGCAAGTCATGCTGCAGTGTGGCACACGCAGTCATAGATCCTGCAGCCCGAGAGGGAGACTCACCTCTGACTTGGCACAATTACGTGCAAGCCCATTCTTCTGCTGTCCCGTTTCAGGATGTCCCAGGTAACCTCTGCTTTGCATTCCTGCAGGCTTCCTGTTGACAGAGGGTGAGGCCTGCTTGCCTCAGACCCTGAAATAGAAACTCACTCTACGTGCCACAAAAGGGACATTTCCTGAATGTCCAAAAGCTGCCAGAGATTTTCGTGAAACTGAAAGGCAAATGGGGAATGAGCGGGCGAAAAATTGGGGCATTTTCTTTCCTGTATCCTGCCAGTCAAGCGGAAGCAGACCACGGTGCAAGAGACATCAGCATTACCTGGCTTGGTCCGGGTCGCATTTAGCATGCCAGATCGTCATCGGATTTCATGTCCCAGTTAAGCGATCGAAACCCTGTTCTCAGGCCACCTGGCTTTGATTTCTCTTGCCACTAGAGACTTCAGTGTTTGGCAAAGAGAAAAGACAGGCACTTTCATTGGAATAGGTAAGGGGGCAAATGGAGTGCCCCCCAGAGTGTTGCCAGACCCTCAGTGATCAATGGCCAATGGTCTGCTTCATCAGATGCCTTGAAGAAAGACGATCAGGCCATTCAAACTCATTGTTGTTCCGTAAAACAACAAACAGGCAGCTCCCAGTCGACAACTCCCTTGGAAGGTGGAGGAGTTTTTAAGCAGAGGTTGGATGAGCCTCTGTCGGGGATTATTAAACTGCGATTCCTGCATTGCAGGGGTTACACTAGATGGCCCCAGGATCCTTTCCAACCCTACAGTTCTATAGATCTCTAGTTCCACTGTGATCATTGTAAGTAGAGTTGGGGGGCAATGCTGAGATGAGGCCCAGTACCACCAGCCAAGGGCGTCCAAAACCTGGCACCAGCGCTTCTCAGGGCCCACTGAGGCCTGGAGCCAGCCAGCCCTCAGAGACACACCAGACTCATGAAGTAGGTGCACTCTGAAGGTTTGTGGAGTTCCTCATTCTATTAAAAGAAGAACAGAGGCAGCATGGTGTTCTGCTTGATAGCTGGAGAATAGCCTTCAAAGAGCATCCCGTGAAGAACAAGGAGCACTTCTGCATGGATTGCAATTCTCATTGTCTTACACCCACAGAGTTTCAGTGTGTGGAGGCGGCCTGTGGAAGGAGAAGGAAGCCATGGCTTAGGGAAACCAGACCTCTTTGCTGATTCATCCAGACCACCAAGTGAGTCAGGGGCCATCAACATCTCCAGCTTTATAGCTGCACTGCAAGAACAAAGTCCCACAGAGCGGTGGGTGAATCAATTTCAATTTCTCTTTTTTGCTTTTCCCTGTCTTACGTTGGGAGCTTCACTGTTCCATATCAGCTTGTGGTTTTTCTTTTTAAAAAAATCACCAGCACTTCAGTGTGGGTTTCTCCTGATACAAACCTTTGCATGCAACACAGCCAAATCTTTTGTGAGCAATTTCCCGAAGAGAATCCATCTTCAAACTTTCATTCTTGCTATGATATTCATTTTTTATGCATCATGAATGCATTTTGGGGACATGTTCGCTGGGCAGGTCAAATATCAACAAATATAAATTAACTGTAACAAACCTACATTGACAGATTACATTAACATTTACAGACCTTAACAGACTGGAGAACTGGGCGCAAGCTAACAAAATGAATTTCAGTAGGGACAACTGTAAGGTTCTGCACTTAGGCAGGAAGAAGCAGATGCACAAATATAAGATGGGGGACAATTGGCTTACTAGCCGTACATGTGAAAAGGGTCTAGGGGTTTTGGTGGATCACAAGCTGAACATGAGTCAACAGTGTGATGCAGCAGCAAAAAAAGCTAATGCTATTCTAGGGTGCATCAACAGAAGTCTAGTCTCCAGATCAAGGGAAGTAAAAGTAGCGCTCTCTTGTGCCTTAGTCAGACCACACTTGGAATACTGTGTCCAATTCTGGGCACCACAATTTAAGAAGGATGTTGACAAGCTGGAACGTGTGCAGAGGACGGCAGCCAAGATGATCAAGGGTCTGGAAACCAAGCCTTATGAGGAGTGGTTGAAGGAGCTGGGTATATTTAGTCTGGAAAAGACTAGAGGAGACTCAATGGACCAGTCTCCCTCGGTAGGTTGAGGACTCTCCTTCCTTTGAAGTTTTGTTAAAGAGAGAGAGAGAGAGAGAGAGAGAGCGCATTCCAGTGAGATCCAATGCATTTTTAAAAAACAAAAACATAGAAGTACATCCTTTTGATATTGTCTGGATGGAGGGCTGGGAGTGGGGGTTGGGATAGAAAACCACTGACTTCTGTGTGGCTCAGGTGTGACTACAGTGGTACCTCGGGTTACAGACTTTTCAGGTTACAGACTCCGTTAACCCAGAAATAGTACCTCGGGTTAAGAACTTTGCTTCAGGATGAGAACAGAAATCGTGCTCCGGCGGCATGGCAGCAGCGGGAGGCCCCATTAGCTAAAGTGGTGCTTCAGGTTAAGAACAGTTTCAGGTTAAGTACAGACCTTCGGAACGAATTAAGTACTTAACCCGAGGTACCACTGCACTGCACACAACTTTTACTCCATCTACTTTTATTTATTTTTATTTATTTCATAAAATTTATACACTGCTTGATTGTGAGAAACAAACCTGAAAGCAGTTTACAGAAATATAAAACTGGGATAGCTCAGTTGGTAGAGCACAAGACTCCTAATCTCTGGGTTGTGGGTTCGAGCCCCACATTGCGCGAAAGATTCCTGCATCGCAGTCAGTTAGACTAGATTACTCTTGTGGTCCCAACTCTAGAATTCTATGATTCAAGAAAATTATAATGTAAAAATGACAGTAGTTTAAAACATACAAAAAGTTAAAATACTAAAAGGTTCAAATGCACATCAGCTTTCTGAAAACTTGGGTGGGCTTGTCTAAACAAGAATGATATTAGCAGGTGCCGAAAATAATACAGGGAAGGCACCCGCTTGGTATCAATAGGCAGGGAGTTCCAGGGTGTAGGTGGCATCTGTAGGTGTGCCAGTTCCACCAGCTCAGTGGGCGCATGTTGGGTGAGGCCATCTCGTGGGTAAACTGGTCCCAAGTTGTTAAGGGATTTACATCAGGGGTCAGCAACCTAAGACCCATGGGTCACAAGCAGTCCACAGGGGCCATTTTACCGGCCCCAAGCCACCCCGAACTGAGCCACCTGCTCAGCGAGTCCCCGCGCACTGCACTAAACTGGCGCATCACGGTATGGGGACTCGCCGAGCAGCGCTAGAAATTGCGTCTGCTCATGCGCAGATGCCGGAAATCGTGGGCACGCGTACTCACACACGCCTGTGATCCGGCCCAAGGAGGGGGCTCCGTGGCAGTGAACCGGCCCTGGCAAGGTAAGCCTTGCCCACCTCTGATTTACATGCTAGTAGTAACACCTTGGGGACGCTGGTGGCACTGTGGGTTAAACCACAGAGCCTAGGACTTGCCGATCAGAAGGTCGGTGGTTCGAATCCCCACGACGGGGTGAGCTCCCATTGCTCGGTCCCTGCTCCTGCCAACCTAGCAGCTCGAAAGCACGTCAAAGTGCAAGTAGATAAATAGGTACCGCTCCAGCGGGAAGGTAAACGGCGTTTCTGTGCGCTGCTCTGGTTCGCCAGAAGCGGCTTAGTCATGCTGGCCACATGACCCAGAAGCTGTATGCCGGCTCCCTCAGCCAATAAAGCGAGATGAGCGCCACAACCCCAGAGTCGTCCGCGACTGGACCTAATGGTCAGGGGTCCCTTTACCTTTACGTAACACCTTGAACTTGACCTGGTAGCAAAGGAGCAGCAGAGGTCTTATGTGCTGACATGGCCTCAGTCCTGTCAGCAATTGTGCTGCAGCAGACAGTTCCAACTACAGCTTCTGGGTCAAGCACAAGAGAAGTCCCACTTTTGCCTCCCACTCCCACCCTGCACACGGCCCCTGAGGAAGGACAGCCCTTGAACTGGAGCACGTTCCTCGCCACAGGTTTGGCAGAGACATGTTTTGCTCCTTACTGTGTTTGGGCAAAAAGGAAGCCTTTCTAAACAATGCTGGGGCTATTTTTGCCAGTTCTCATTTTAGTCGCTTATCATAACAGGAACCGCAACACAATATCAACAGATGCCAGTTGTGGAACAATAGTTTGGGGAAGGCTTATTCTTTCCAAGTAAGGAACCAGCTCCCACCTCAAATGGAAATTCTTCCCCAAAAGAAGTTGAAAGCGAAACATCCAAGCTTTAGAGCTGCACCCAGTGACTCAGAGCACAAAGGGCATCGGTCATGGGGGGTGCTGAACCCCTCAGAGTTGGAGGGACCTGAAGGGTCATCTGGCCCAGAAGCCCCAGTCCTGGACTGCTGCAACATCTGAAGAGCATCTTGGTCTGGGATAGAATCATAGAATCCTAGAGTTGGAAGAGACCACAAGGGCCATCGAGTCCAACCCCCTGCCAAGCAGGAAACACCATCAGAGCACTCCTGACATATGGTTGTCAAGCCTCTGCTTAAAGACCTCCAAAGAAGGAGACTCCACCACACTCCTTGGCAGCAAATTCCACTGTCGAACAGCTCTTACTGTCAGGAAGTTCTTCCTAATGTTTAGGTGGAATCTTTTTTCTTGTAGTTTGGAACCATTGCTCCGTGTCCGCTTCTCTGGAGCAGCAGAAAACAACCTTTCTCCCTCCTCTATGTGACATCCTTTTATATGATGACGGATGCAGCATCATAAAAGGGGCTCCAAATCTGGCAGTGGTGGCTTTCCACATTTTGAAGGAAGCGCAAAAGTGTGTTTATGGCCACAAAGTCCAGAGCAGAAAATGACCTCACTCTGCCAGTCTTGGCTGTAGATTTCCCACAATCCCCTTATTTGGTTCTGCGAGAAACAGGATGCTAGATGAGGTGGTTCATTCCTGCGGGACTCTTCTTACTCACTTTAGCCTTGAGAAAACCACTGGATGAGCAAAACACTTTGTGGCGCTTGCCTGAGGAGCGGCTTTGCTGCCAAGCCCAGCGTGAGGCAGCTCCCATTAGTAGCAGGTGCTTCTGTCAATGAGTCACCGGGGAATCTTGCTGGTCTCCGTCCCTCAGCCACGGGCCTCATTGTCTGATGACTTTTCCTGCCAACTGGTTGGGCGGCTCCAGCGTGGCAGCTCTCTGGCTTTGTGTCATAGCTCACGTTTCCATGCACTTGCTCACCTTGGACACGACCCAAAGTGAGTCAGAGACATAGCTGTCAACTTTCGGATTAGAAAACAAGGGACCAGCAGCCTCACCTGTCCCGGAGACAGTCTACGGGATATCTAACAATCTGGGATAGCAGCGGGAAACGGCGCTGGAATAAGGGAATTTCCTGCAAAAAAAGGGAAGGTTGACAACTACGGTCAGAGAGCTTAAAGCCTTGGGCACATTCCCCCGTGGAACCTGCACGTCTGATGGGGGGGGGGCTGTGAGCCGAGGGCAGGATGCGGCCTGCATCCCTGCGGAGTTACAGTCAAAGGTCTAGGTCAGTGGTGCTCAGACCTTTGGGGGCCACTACCCCCTTGGTTTCATAGACTCCTCCCCAGTGCCCCCTCCCTTAAAGAAAGCATTATTCAGAAAAGCAGCTTGCACTAAGGTAACAATTCAAAACAGCAACACTTAATCACATATGTATTCAAAATCCATTAAAAAAAACTATCTAGTTTAATTAATCCAGCAAAACTGATGGACTTGATCTGATCCAGGGATAGTGGTTTTTCAAAGCTATTTCTACCTCCAGCACCTCCTGCTGCCACCCCTTGCCTCTTAGAGCTCCCCCCCCCAAAAAAAAATATTCCCACCGCTCCCCCCCCCAAGGGCCACTAGTGTCCACTTTGGGCACCACTGCTACAGGGGATACATCTGGGGGTGGGGAACCCCCTCTCTGACTGACCCATGAGTCTCTCCCCAGGACACACCCTCCCTCCAGGAAGGGGGGAGAAATTCAGTTCACATTTAACAGCAAAAGTTATCAAATTTGCACCTTCTGGATAGGTATGATAACTGCAACACAGCAATTCTTCAAAAGCCACCTTTCTCCAGGAAGTCAACATTTTAAAAAATGCCTATACTGGGGAAACATGTGCATAAAAATGAGTATTTTAGTGAAAATGACATACAAAAGGACAACTCACCTGCTGTCATTGTTAGAGGTACAACTCTTGCTTAGGGTGCTTAAAGGTAAAGGTAAAGGTACCCCTGCCCGTACGGGCCAGTCTTGACAGACTCTGGGGTTGTGCGCCCATCTCACTTAAGAGGCCAGGGGCCAGCGCTGTCCGGAGACACTTCCGGGTCAGGTGGCCAGCGTGACATCGCTGCTCTGGCGAGCCAGAGCCGCACACGGAAACGCCGTTTACCTTCCCGCTGGTAAGCGCTCCCTATTTATCTACTTGCACCCGGAGGTGCTTTCGAACTGCTAGGTTGGCAGGCGCTGGGACCGAGCAGCGGGAGCGCACCCCGCCGCAGGGATTCGAACCGCCGACCTTTCGATCGGCAAGTCCTAGGCGCTGAGGCTTTAACCCACAGCGCCACCTGCGTCCTAGGGTGCTTAAGGCGCCCTAAAGACGTTAAAGCAAAGATTATGGGATAATGCACACAGTGACTTGCGATCTCGATCACACGCAGCCTGCAGTCTGCTGGCAGTAGGAGTACAATATGGGCTTGTCTTTAAGTTACCATCTTACATTTAAAACCTGACAGTACCAAATTATCGAAGGTTATTCACCAAAGCCAGACTAAACGTCTTTCCTTTAGCAGTCTCGGATGGCAGGTTGAGAGGAGTTCCCTACCAGGACAGACTTTGCTCGTGTGCTCAAGACATCGATTCCATAAAACATATTTTGCTGCACTGCGTGAAATATGAGCAAGCCAGGTCTGAACTGATATTAACCTTGCTGGTACCTTTCCCGGGAAAAGCAGAGGCTCACTATGTCAGGTTCCTATTGGAAGACCAGACAAACACACAAGATTTACCCACCCGGGAAGAATGGCAGATGAAGTTGATGGACTATATGGAATTGGCGGAAATGCCTGGCAGAATCCGAGACCAGGGAGAAGAGTTGGGGGAAGAAGATTGGAAAAAAATTAAAGATTATTTACAGAAATATTGTAAAATTAATGAGCTATAGAAAAATGGTGGAATGAAGTTATATGGCTTTGGCAGAAATGTTATAAGGAACTAGGTATAGATAGATTGTTAATATATTAAAGGGAAAAAATAAGGTTAGAATATGTTAAGATTAATTATAGGACAGAAAACAGATGAAGATGGAAAGGAATTGCTGAAACAGTTAATTGAAGTGGAATACAAAAAGGGAGGCGTGAGGAAGTCAATGAAACAAGTGAATGAAAGTTAAGATTGAAAATATTGGAAGTGTTTTTAATTGTTTTTGTTTTGTTTTGTTTTGTTAATTCAATGTTTCATGTAGTGTTTTTGTTTTTGTTTTTGTATTTTATTATATTGTCATGTTTATTTATTTATTTTTTTAAACAATTTTTATTGCATTTTCCACAAAAAGAACAAAAAAAGCATATTTTCACAAACATTACAAAAGAAAAATTTTCACAAACATTATACAAAAAAGAAAAGAAAAAAGCATAGACAAAAAATAAGACGAAAAAAAGAAAAAAGAAAAAGGAAATTTTGACATAAAAATAAACTCACTTTCCAATTATAACCTTCAAAACCTTATTTTCTTTGCTTCCACCCGCCTCCCGATCTTGTATTCTATGTAATAATTAGTTCAGCAAGCTCAATTTTGTTCATTTTGACTCTTAATCCCTCCCTTTGTGCTCTTAATTAACTCAGTCACTAGAACCCCTTCTTTTCTTTTTCAATGTCCTCAACATTCAAAGATTTTACAGTGTTTTTGTAAATAGGCTTTAAACTTCTTCCAATCCTCTTCCACCTGCTCTTCTCCTTGATCTCGAATTCTGCCGGTCATTTCAGCCAGTTCCATATAGTCTATTACTTGCATCTGCCATTCTTCCAGAGTGGGTAGATCTTGTGTCTTCCAATACTTTGCGATGAGTATTCTTGCTGCTGCTGTAGCGTACATAAAGAAAGTTCTGTCCTTCTTTGACACCAATTGGCCGACCATGCCCAGAAGAAAGGCCTCTGGTTTCTTCAGGAAAGTATACTTAAATACCTTTTTCAGTTCATTATATATCATCTCCCAGAAAGCCTTAATCCTTGGGCACGTCCACCAAAGGTGAAAGAATGTCCCCTCAGTATCTTTACATTTCCAACATTTATTATCGGGCAAATGGTAGATTTTTGCAAGTTTGACTGGGGTCATGTACCACCTATATATCATTTTCATAATATTCTCTCTTAAGGCATTACATGCCGTGAATTTCATACCGGTGGTCCACAACTGTTCCCAGTCAACAAACATAATGTTATGACCAACGTCTTGTGCCCATTTTATCATAGCAGATTTTACCGTTTCATCCTCAGTATTCCACTTCAACAGCAGGTTATACATTCTCGACAATATCTTAGCATTGGGTTCTAACAATTCTATTTCCAGCTTTGATTTTTCCACCTGGAAACCAATTTTCCTGTCCGAGTGATAGGCCTCTCTTATTTGAAAATAATGTAACCAGTCTCGCACCGTCATGTTTAATTCTTTTTCTTTCTTTTTGTAATCTTTAAACTCTTAATATTTTATTTTATTTTTTTAAAAAAAAGGAAGACCGGACAAACGCTAGAATATTAGCAGTGGCAAAGTTTTTATCGGTGGTTGCAAGAACCAATGATCCCTATCTTTAAGTCTGAACAAAATGCTTGTTTAACCTGGAGGTAGGCTGTCTGAATTGTGCATTGCTTTGTAACGATTTGTTGGGTCTCTGGACCATAATAAAGATTGATTGATTGATTGATTGATTGATTGAGTTATCAAATTTGCACCTTCCAAATAGGTATGATGACTGCAACACAGCAGTTCTTCAAAAGCCACCTTTCTCTAGGCAGTCAACATTTTAAAAAATGCCTAAACTGGGGAAACATGTGCATAAAAATGAGTATTTTAGTGAAAATGACATACAAAAGGGCAGCTCACCTGCTGTCATTGTTAGGGGTACAACTCTTGCTTAGGGCGCAAGACGGAATGCCAGCCAAGCTGCTGAGAATCCTGGATTTGGGGAGGAGATGGCTGTTGCTCAGGGGCACAGCCCAGACTTCATATGCAGAGGGTTGCCTTGGCTGCCTGCCAGATTAGGAGGCAATCCCAGCCATGCGGCTCCGTGGTCTGACTGAGTTCAAGGCAGCTTGATATATTTGTGTGTTGGAACATGGAGCCCAGGAAAATTAGGACAGGGATCATCCATCTGGCACACATGAAGTGTGGGGCATTTTCCATCCCAACAGTTTCAGATAATTTCCATGCAGGGGAAGCGCACCACAAAACCGTTTATCAGCATTTAAACTCCACCTTGAAGTAAAATGGGATCACTGGAGCTCTTTTACTCCCTGATCCTTCTGGGGGAATCTGCATGGATTTGCTTGGAGCAAAATATGCTTCGCGGGAGAAATGATGCAAGACACATCATCCAAGGCCCTTTTTCATGTGCCCCACCACACAAGGGGACTGGGGAGGGCGGCAACATGAGAACTGGCCTTTTCTGCAATGGCTCCCCTTTGGAATGCTCTCCCCAGTGAGGCCCACCTGGCTGCTTCCTTACATTTATTCAGGTGCCAAGTTAAAATGTCTCTCTCCAACCAGGCCTTTGGCTAAATAAACAATCTATAGCCTCCCTCTGGCAGGGGAGGGTTATTGTTTTGCCTGTTATTATCTTGTGTATTTTTGTGTTTTTATAATGTAAACTGCCCTGTGTTTCTCAGATGAAGTGTGATACAGAAAGAAAGAAAGAAAGAAAGAAAGAAAGAAAGAAAGAAAGAAAGAAAAAGAAAGAAGAGAGAGAGAGAAAAAAAACCTTTGAAACAGAGAGAAAGAAAAATTAATCAAAGAGAAATGAGTGGTCCAAGCCCACAGCCAAGAATGGACCCAAATCCAAAGCAGCAGCTCCCAAGCTTCTAGTCCCTATGGAATTAGCTTTGGGCTTTTAAAGAAAGGAAGGCAGGAAATCTAAAGGATCGCAGTCTTGAGAAACTGGAGGAGGAGAGAGAAAATCCCTCCATCTCACTCTGATGGAAACTCCCCAAGACTTAACAGAAATGTATTGTTCTCCAACAATACCCATGTTCTGCACTCCCCAGGGGTGGGAAGTCCAATGATCTGTGCAACAGAATTCTGCTTCCTCTGTATGTGGAAACCCCCGCAATAGGGCTGGGTGGTGCCTGGTGGAGCTGGCCAGGATTCTTGCAGGGGAGAAGGACCATGATTGTTAAAGTGGTTTCTGAGTGCTTCAAACGTATGGCATGGATATAACCATTGTGTCAGAGCAAGTGTTTCCCCAGTTTCTAGCGCATTGCTCCCATCACTTTCTTTTTGGTCTGTTCCAGCAGGCTGTTACGTTCTTGTTACACAAGAACGTAACAGCCTGCTGGAACAGACCAAAGATAGCCCCAGTGGCAGAGGAACCCTCTCCGGCACCCGGGGCGGGGCAAACTGCTTGGTGACACACATGCAACATCCATACAAAGTGCGCATGTGCGGCAGCCCACCATGTGTGCACACTCCATACAGGATGCCACTTGGACTGCTGCGCAAGTGGCATCCCGTATGGTGTGCACTCGCAGCATCCCATAAGGAGTGCGCACACCCTCAGCCGCTCTACAGCTGGGGGGAGGCAGGGGCCATCTTGTCACACACACACCCCAGAGTGGCACCTGGGGCGACCCACCAGTGGCATAGTGTGCGGGGTGCAGGGGGGGGCCGGCCGCACCGGGCGCAACATCTGGGGGGGCGCGCTCGCCGCCTCCAGAGTCGCCGAAGAGCCTCGGGCGCAGGCTGTAGCAGAGCCCCATGTCTCACGGAACCGACGAGCTGTGCGCGCGTCCGGGCTGAAGGCGTCCGGCAGGCAGCAGCTCTCAGCGCTCGCCGCGGTCCCCACGCGCCAGGCAGCCCCCCCGCCGCTGCTGCTGCAGCTGCTGGGCCATGTTGCATTTTCCTCGCCTCTCTGCCCTCCTCCTCCTCCAGGCAAGCGGCGTCGTTTGGGCAGCAGCGCCAGCGGCAACTCGCCTCAGATCACCTGACACGGACCTGCCACCGCCGCCGTGGCTACCTTACCGTAAATACCCCAGCCCAGGCAGCAGCAAGAAGAAGCTGGCAGCGGCGGCAGGTTAGGGGTTAGGGGCGCAAATTACTTGCCTTGCCCCGGGTTAGGGGGCGCAAATTACTTGCCTTGCCCCGGGTTAGGGGCGCAAATTACTTGCCTTGCCCCGGGTTAGGGGGCGCAAATTACTTGCCTTGCCCCGGGTTAGGGGGCGCAAATTACTTGCCTTGCCCCGGGTGCTGACAACCCACGCTACGCCGCTGCGACCCACTCCCTCCGCTCGCCACTTTGTACGCCCCTGGATGGCCCCTCTAGTCCAGCATCCTATTCTCACAGTAGCCAACCAGAAGTCCCTTGTGAGAAACCCCCAAGCAGGATTTGAGCCGAAGATTCCTCTCCTCTCCTCTCCTGTGGTTTCCTGCAGCAAGTAACCAGAACCATTGCTACCTCAAACTGTTGGGAAAGGGCATAGCCATGGGGGTAGCAGTCATCAATAGCCCTCTGCTCCATGAAAGTGGGTTTGTTGCGCCAGACCTCCCAATCAACTACAATGGCAAAACCTTAATTTGTGAAAAGGTGACTTAAAAGCACCCACAGACAGCTAAGAAGCAACACTTTTTCTCCAATTGATTTTGACAAAGCTTTATTTATATATATAAAAATACATTACTTTTGCTACAATGCAGCTGCAAAGCAAAATACAAATCGTATGTTAATATGTTAACAACTCATCCTACTTTAAAGTGCATGGGTGGGGAGAAAACTCATTGCAATTAAGAGGAATGGAGTGCAATGGAGTGTTGTCTCCTTGGCCTGAAAGCAAAGTTACGGAACCATCCCTTGCTAAGCCAAAAAGGAACACTCTTAAATTTCACAGTTTACGCTTGAGGGGACCCGTTCGCAGATGGTGACTCAACAGTGGCACAAAGCAAAGGCAAGCAGGCAGAGCGACCAGATTAGACCTCATCCAGAAACTGGCCTTCTTGCTCCAGGTGACAAGGGAGTCACCAAAAGCCATTTGCTATGCAGAGGGGGCTTTTGCATTTCTTAGTTTCATTTTTTCCTGCATTCCTAAGTTTTTCAGTCTTAAAGTTCAGTTTGCTACATTTCTACATCACTTTGCAATTTTTTTTAAAGTCTGTGTGAAAATTTATCAAGCTTTTAGCCTGCATTTCATGGAACTTTCACTGGAAGTGACCCAAATGCTCATCCACAGTAGCCCAGAACATTGCAAACATCTATATTCCTCCATAGATTGACATTTTTTGCAAGCTAATTTCCCCAGCATAACAGCGTTTTTAGGTATGCCATCTTCACCAATCCATGCATTTTTGGCCACGCTTTCCCCCCAAAGAGACACTTTCTTTGGTTGGAGAACTGCGCTGCAAAATTTGGAGAAGTGCAAACTTCCAAGGACAGATGTTTGGGGAAGTGTGAATGAGGTAGGTTTGCGTTTAAAGGCAAAGCAAATCAAACGTCCCCCGCTAACGCTCCCCCAGCAAAGTTGCTGCTCTCAAAACTAATCTGCTGGGGAAGGTTTTCCCAACCTGTCAGGATGCTGCCTGCCTGCACCTGTGGCAGAGGCAGCCAGCATCCTCGCTTGGCAACTGCTGCCCATGCAATAACCTTCCTTGTTTAGCTACAACCCAACTGCAAAACCCTTCAGTCGGTAGCTTTCAAGTCTGGTTATGACATCAAGGAAAGCATACTTGGAATATAGATGAAAGGTGTTAGATACAGATTAAATATTTTGGTTTTTTGCTGATGTAACTGAAGGCACAAAACAGGAATAAGGAATCTGTGCCCCCCCCCATTTTTTGTTTATTCCTTTTATCATTTACACCCCACCTTTCCCAGGGGCTGTACACAGTTCCCCTCCACCCTGTTTTATCCTCATAGCAACCCTGTGAGGTAGGTTAGTGACAGGGATACTGTGACTGTCTCACCCAGCGAGAGCTTCATGGCAGAGCAGGGAATTCAAACCCTGGTCTCTCCCAGGTCCTAGTTTGACAGTATACCCACAACACCACATTGGTTCTGGTTTGGAAGAGAGAGAGAATATATGAAGTAGTTTGTCTTTAGATAAACACTTAAATGTGGATCCCCTCTCCCCAAAACTGGCTAGAACAGAGATAAGGGGGACTCAAGTGGAGGTTGAAATGAAATAGACTCATTTGCCAATCCCTTGGAGGTGCTGGTGGCAGCTAACCAGCCAGCCAGCCAGCCAGCAGAGAAGACCAAGACAGGAAACAGACGTCAGCCTTACTCTGAAATCTGCCACCAAACCACCTTGCTCAGCATCGTCTCGGCCACCGCCTGCAGCTCTCTAAGGTTTCAGAAGGCAGGAGCCTCTTTTCTTTTTAATGCCAGCAATTGCAGCGTTTGCATGCAGAGCCTGAGCTCCCCCAGCCACGACAGTGCTTCCTCACAAGGAAGAAGAAAAACAGACCCACATCCAGATTGCTGGTCTACTCACAAGAACATGTACACAATGTAAGAGGTAGAACTCAGCCTTGTGAACACCCTGGGATCTCCCTCTTTCTTCTCTATATGAACCGACTTCCAGAAGCTTCCTGGCCGACTTCCAGAAATTAAGACTCCCCCCCAAAAAAATCACCTTCAAAGGCTTTCCAACATCTTTGCCTACAAGTGGCCCTGAGGCTTGTTAATTTTGTTCCCCACAAAAAGAGGATCTGATTTTTCAAGAAAAATATAATAAATAAAAATAAATAATATCCTTCATCCAGTGAAATCATATAAAGGATTTCCAAACATCTGTGAGTTAACCGGCCAGGAAGCTTCGCCTGTCTCAGTTCCTGCTCTGATGCAGGATCAGAAGGCAGGAAACTGCATCCCACAGTTTGAGGCAGGAAACTGCGTCCCTGACACCCCACAGCCCAGGCAATTGTGCCAACCCATTCTCTCCACCCTTGCCAGATGGACAGGCGTAGAAGCAGGCGAATCTGGGACTAGGCAGGACAGACCAGGTGGTGGCCTCTTGACAGGCCACTGGTCAATTGCCAGTTGACCTCCTACTGCTAACGGGGAATCTTCCAAATGCTAGACTAGGTGGCTCTTCATCTGAACCTACAAGATGTTTCTTTGATCTTGGTGCATACTGGGGATGCCTTGATATACATTAATTATGCCTTATAACTGTTCAGAGATCCTGAGCATGTACCGTTGCTTGGAAAATGTCAGAAACATCAAAAGAACATTCAGAATGCCAGTTATGTAAAAAAGATGCAGCAGACCGTCAAGTCTTATAAACCTTGGGCCTGAAAGTTTGCTCTCCAATCTGAGGAAACTTTTATTTAGCACGTGAGCTCTGTGTTGGGTCCTGATGCCTGCCTCTGAAGAAGCCTGACGTGGACCCTCACAAGCCCTTCTGGGCCACCTCAGCCATACCCTCTGCCCCGTTAGTTGCCCCATGCCTTGTTGTTTGCACTGGTTCTACTTCTTCACCCAGATGTTCATATCATCATGTTCATTTTGGAAGGACCCATCCTGCTCAAGATTCAGGATCTTGGTGCTTCTGCAGACAGAACAGCCACCAACCTCACCTTCATTCTGCTATCAACTATGCACCACCAAGTTGCCACTTCTCGAAGCAAGTGGAGAATAGGTGGCTTCTAAGCCCAAGGGAAGAATTATATCTACTGAGGGACCCACTTCTGAGATGGAACAAGACAAACTAGAAAGAGGTACAGTTTGGTCACTTGTGCTGGTAGGCAGTCAGAAGGTCAAGTCCTCAATGGGTGAGCAAGACGACTGCCACCATATGCAACAGCCCTAGCCAGAGGGACAAAGATATTTGGGTGGCCCAGTCCTTTGCAATCTTATTCCTGGGCTCCTCAAGCAACATCTTCACATTGGAGGGCTTTGTCAGGCATTCTGTCACAAGGGTCTGGTTAAACCAATCCTCCTGGGAAATGCAGGAATATGTGCCATAGAGCTCGTCCGTCATATTGTCTATGAAGTGGATGCAGTGGCGATGGCCAGATCCACAGTGCGCAACCGTTTGGTTGTCACGGAGCCAAGTGTAAGTGGCATGGTGGGATTTGATAGAGCAGTTGAGGTAATAGCGGGCGCCAGGTGCCACGGTCACAATCTCACAGTGCTGGTTGTCATCACCTGGACAGGAAGGAAAAGCAGATGGTGAGAGAGTGAGTGAGAGAGAGAGATTGAGAGATCATCCCTTGTACATCCCGGTGTAGAACAACAACCGTCCGGAGGCCTTTGTGGTGCTTGTGGTGTCATGATGGGACCAGGTTTGACTGAAAATCCCTAGCTACAGAATCACAGTGCATTATTCCTGCTCAAGAAATCCATCTCCTTGCTCGCCAGCTGTTGGTGAACATAAGAGCACTGCTAGATATTGTGCTAATGGCCTCTGGGTCCCTAAATCAACCTCTTGCAACCTGATGGACTACAACTCCCACCAGGCTCAGCCAGCATGCTCAATGGTCAAGATCAGGGACCACCGCTAGCCCAACAGGCAGGTTGCTATTGTTTAGCAAGGCCAACGCTGATCAAAAGGTGCATCATCCATGCTCGGACTAGCTAGCCAACTGGTTTCCCTCCAAATTTAAAGCAGGACTGGGGGAACCTGTGGCTTTCCAAAAGCTGCTGGACTCCAGCTCCCACCTGCCCCAGCCAGAACGGCCAATGGTTGGGGTGATGGGAGCTGAGGTCCAGCAGCATCTGGAGGGCTGCATGGCAAGAAAATGGTTTATTTGCAAACATTACCTTTAGTGTGGCTTGGAGATGAACAAATATCCGTAACAGGATTGTGTGTTAGAGCCTGTAGCAGTGTGCTAGAAGAGAAAGAGAGAGAGAATTAGAATGTAAGGAGAGCCGAAGAACTCACAAGGTGTCGGTGTTGACACTTTATTCAAAGAAACAAAGAGAGTTCAGGTTTAGTGAGCACAGCAACTCTTCCCCGTAGGTTTTGATCCATGCAGGCACTTGCATAAAGTGGGGAGGAAGAGAGTCATGGACACCACTTTGAGCTTTTTGGAGGAAGAGGTGGTACATAAATGTATTTAAGTAACAAATACATTTTTAATGCTTCGCCAAGGGTTCCCTGCAAGCAGAAAGCTAGCTCAGCAGCAACAAGGTGGGGCTAGAACGTCTTGTCCTGAGATGATCACTTTCTGCATGCAGGAAGGTGTCATCCAGAAGTGTACTCAAATGCTTTGTCACCTTGCTCTGCCGCATGTCTGTATGCGCCGGAGAACATGCAGATATAGAACGTGCAACTGTCAACAGTAGAAATGAAGGGGGAGGAGGGTTGAAAATCAGAGGGACCTACCCATTTCCATGCCGGTCACGGTCATAAACAGATGTGCATCTCCCGTTGATCCATCCGCAGTCAGGATCCCTCGCCAGGATGCAGCTCTCACAGCTGTCCTTATACGCCCCACACATAGCCATGGGCAGCTGAACCACCTCACTCTCAGAGGCTACAAACAGCTCCTTCTGCAAGATAAAACAAAGCAACAGCTGCACCGAGCTCTTCCCAAACAGCAGGACTAAGAGATGAGTCGGGCATATTCTTGAAGGGCATCATGGACCAGCCTATCTGTACCCAGTGAATGAGTAACATCAGTCTAACAGGAAAAGCAACAGCAACTGAGTGACGCACAGGAATTGCTCCTACTTTTGCAGAGGAACAGGGGACTGAAGGAGATCCCTTTTGCATGCCAGTGTATTCAAGGAGCAGAGGGTTGTCAATGGCTCCTAGCCAGGACGGCTCTGCTCTGCCACCACAGT
Organism: Podarcis cretensis; assembly: GCF_951804945.1. Taxonomy (NCBI): domain Eukaryota; kingdom Metazoa; phylum Chordata; class Lepidosauria; order Squamata; family Lacertidae; genus Podarcis; species Podarcis cretensis. Next base: position 74,741,439 of record NC_137178.1, read on the forward strand.
TGGGAGGGGCTCTAGGGCTCAAGTCCTACTTGTCAAGGGCTTGCCATAATGGGTACCTGCTTGGCCACTGCAAGAAGAGAAGGCTGGACTAGGTGGGCCATTGGCCTGTTCCAGCAGGAGACTCCTATTATGTCACCCCTAGAACAGATACTCCCCGTGTTCAGAAAAAAAGAGCACAAGACAGTCTCAAGGTTGTGGGTTTGAGCCCCACACAGGGCAAAAAGATTCCTGCACTGCAGAGGGTTGGACTAGACCAGCTTTCTCAACCTGCAGGTCCCCAGATGTTGCTGAACTACAACTCCCATCACCCCTAGCTAGCAAGGCCAGAGCTCAGGGATGATGGGAGTTGTAGTCCAACATCTGGGGACCCACAGGTTAAGAACTGCTGGACTAGACGATCCCTTCCAACACTAGCAATATATGATATCTGCATGTTCGTTCTGAGATGAGGCCCTTCCAGCCCATACAGAAAAAGCGAGGTGGCATTTTTCAGATCCTCTGCACATTTTTTGATCCAGCCACTGCTGTTCTGCCATGGCCTGGTGGGTCAGCATCATTCCAGCGACCCAGTATGGAACAAGTCAGGGGAGGCCTGCAGTTTGCAATCAAACAGTCTAGAACTTTGATGAAATAAAGCCTGGGGCAGGCAAAGGTAAAAGAAGGGAGGTTCTTCCTTACTCTCTCACTGTCCAGAGTCATGGTCCGAATGCCAGCAGGAGAGAGGAAAGGCTGGATCTCCAGGACGTTGTTGGCCCCCGTGGGCAAGACAGCAACTTTGTGGACGGTTCCTCTGTCTGTGTAAAAGGGCAGAAGAAAAGGTTGGGAAGCTGGAAGGAGGTAACGGGAATGTGGGAAATGATGCTGGTTGGACAGAGCAGGGATGAAGGCTGTAAGGTAAGACCTGTAGTCCTCCAGATGTGGCTGGTGCGGCCCAAGGAGACCCAGGATCAAATCCTGACCCAGTACTGCTTTGGGCTGGTTGCTCCTCAGCCTGAGCGGAGGGAGATCTGTGGTCCCCAGATGTCACTGGGCCCTGATTCTCATCTGCCAACAGCCAACATGGCCCGTACAGCCAGGAGTGATGGGAGTTGTAGTCAACATCTGGAGGGCCGCAGGTTCCCTCCTCTGGCTTCAGAGAAAGGGGCAGTAAGTTGCTCAGCAACGCCAAAGGGCAGCGATGCCAAGCGAGGGGCAGCTTTGACCGTACCTGTGGCCAGGTATAGGATGCTGTAGGTGCCGCCATCAGCTGCCTGGGCTCCGTGGACACCAATCTGCTGGTAGCGGTGCTTGCTGTGAAACAAGATGTCTTCCTGCTTCACCCTGCGCGCCACCTCAGGGTGGCTGTCGGCCACTTTGAAGGTCTCGTGGGGGGTCTGCTGTTCTCCTTCTAGACACTGTTGGGAGGGACAGATAAGGTCACCAGATTAGGGGTGACAAGAAGGAGCTACAGCACTAGCCCTGGATGCTACCAGGCAGAGATGGAGAACCAGTGGCCCCCTCTGGACCACCAGCCATGGCCAGCACGGGTCCCAGGCAGGGATGGTGAGAGCTGGAGCACCACAGATGGCCCACTCCTGGCTCTAAGGACCTTTCTGGCTTCTGCCCTGGCAACAGCCTTGAGCACTAGAAACTTGCTTTCCTTTAAAAAAAAAAAAGCTTGCACTGTGTGAGATGCCAGTGATATGGAATTTTTGCCCCAGAAAGCTTGCAAGTTTCTCTTCCCAACCTCCCAACCTTTGCTACATAATGCATAACAGGATTGTACAGTTCTTTTCAAAACTCCCCACCTCCAGATTTAAAGGTCATCACTACCCATTGTCAGTTACGGGCAAAACTGCAGCAAAAACGGCACAGTCACCAGCTCTCAGTCTCCTTTCAGTTCTGCACGTCTAGTCACTCTTTGACTAGAGCAGGGCTCCCCAAAGTGGCAGGCAGTGATCCCTTCAGAGGAGCGGGGATTCCCTCTCAGGGGGCGGCAGGAGCTGGGGATTTAAGTCTCCTGCTAAATGACTTTAAACCAAACATTGGGAAACCACATTGAATTAAAAACAGTGAAGTTGTGACTAAATGTGGTACTGAAGACTCTTGCTCAATTACTATCAGACTCTGAAAAGTTGGTATACCTGGACCAACGTCATTCATTTCGTTCAATTTATTGTTTCTGTTGGATTTTGAATAAATGTGCAATTAACTGTGACTGTTCTGAATTGGGTTATTATCTTCTTTAGTGGCCCATGCAAACTGCTATGCTGAATAATGCTTTTTGGAGGGGAGAGGGGGAACTGGGGAGGAGTTTGTGGAATCAAGGGGGCAGTGGCCCCCAAAACTTTGAGAACCGCTTGGCTAGAGGATATGCCCCAGTGATAAAATCCACCAAGAGAAGCAAATTTGCATCTCTTACCTGCCCAGGCCTCACAGGGGGGAGTTTCTCATGGTAGTCTTTGAGAGGCGATGTTCGGAAGACCTTACTGATGTCACCAACGGAATAGACACAGACTGCGGAATATTCCCTGGGGATAAGAATGAGAAGCAAGGGATCCGATTTATTTATTTTATTGCTCTGCTTTTCTGTCAGCACAACTACCAAAGCAGCTTATGGGAAGAAAAATGACAATGTTAAAAACACACTGGTAAAAACACAAGCGTTTCACCAGTGACTATGATAATCTCTTAATACATCAGATCAATTCTTAGAAGCTGGTTGAAATGTTTGCAAGTTTTCAGAAGCAACTTTTTAGAAGGAGGGACGTGGGGCTGTGGTCTAAACCACAGAGCCTAGGGCTTTCCGATCGGAAGGTTGGAGGTTCAAATCCCCGTGATGGGGTGAGCTCCCGTTGCTCGGTCCCTGCTCCTGCCCACCTAGCAGTTTGAAAGCACGAAGTGCAAGTAGATCAATAGGTACCGCTCCGGCTGGAAGGTAAATGGCATTTCCGTGCGCTGCTCTAGTTTGCCAGAAGCGGCTTAGTCATGCTGGCCACATGACCCAGAAAAAGCTCACCCCGTCGCAGGGATTCGAACCACCGACCTTTTGATCGGCAAGTCCTAGGCTCTGTGGTTTAACCCACAGCGCCACGCGCGTCCCCAAAAAAACCCCTCCACCAAATGTAGATGTGACCTTAGCGTTCATTTGCCCCTCACCACAGAGCAAGGCACTCACCACTCATTCCAGAAGAGCCCGTAGATTCTCGTCTCCAACCAGTTGGCAGACTCCAGGATGAAGACGTCCTGCAGCTGGTTAAAGTGCCGGTCGTTGTCAGAGTCGACGCAGAGCAAGGTGGCTTTCAGGAAGGTGGTCCACTTGGCAGCCGAGAGGGAGCCGGTGCCTCCTCTGTCTCCCTGTAGAAACAGGAACGGTGGTCAGGGATTGGCAGCTGGCCAAATGCATGTCAGCACATTTTCACAGAACCATAGAATAGTGGAGTCGGAAGGGACCTCAAGGGTCATCTAGCCCAACCCCCTGCTCTGCAGGAATGTCAACTAAAGCAGTCAGGACAGGGGACTGTCCAACCTCTGCTTAAAATCCTGCTAGGAAGGAGAGCCCACCACCTCCCGAGGTGACATGAGCCAACAGTGTGATGCGGCAGCTAAAAAAGCCAATGCAATTCTGGGCTGCATCAATAGGAGTATAGCATCTAGATCAAGGGAAGTAATAGTGCCACTGTATTCTGCTCTGGTCAGACCTCACCTGGAGTACTGTGTCCAGTTCTGGGCACCACAGTTCAAGGAGGACACTGACAAACTGGAACGTGTCCAGAGGAGGGCAACCAAAATGGTCAAAGGCCTGGAAACGATGCCTTATGAGGAATGGCTAAGGGAGCTGGGCATGTTTAGCCTGGAGAAAAGGAGGTTAAGGGGTGATATGATAGCCATCTTCAAATATATAAAAGGATGTCACATAGAGGAGGGAGAAAGGTTGTTTTCTGCTGCTCCAGAGAAGTGGACACGGAGCAATGGATCCAAACTACAAGAAAGAAGATTCCACCTAAACATTAGGAAGAACTTCCTGACAGTAAGAGCTGTTCGACAGTGGAATTTGCTGCCACGGAGTGTGGTGGAGTCTCCTTCTTTGGAGGTCTTTAAGCAGAGGCTTGACAACCATATGTCAGGAGTGCTCTGATGGTGTTTCCTGCTTGGCAGGGGGTTGGACTCGATGGCCCTTGTGGTCTCTTCCAACTCTATGATTCTATGATTCTATTCTATGAGACCATTCTACTGTCAAATGGCACTTGCTATCAGATAGTTCTTCCTGATGTTTCATGGGAATTTCCTTTCCTATACAGTGGTACCTCTGGTTAAGAACTTAATTTGTTCCGGAGCTCCATTCTTAACCTGAAATCTGTCTTAACCTGAGGTACCACTTTAGTTAATGGGGCCTCCTGCTGCTGCCAAGCCGCCGCCACCGCACGATTTCTGTTCTTATCCTGAAGTAAAGTTCTTAACCCGAAGTGCTACTTCTGGGTTAGCGGAGTCTGTAACCTGAAGTGTTTGTAACCCGAGGTACCACTGTAATTTGAAGCCACAGAGCGGGGAAAAAACCATCTTTCGTGTGAAAACCCTTCAGATATTTGAAGATAGCTCTCAGGTCTTCTGTTCTCCAACCCCCTCAACTGTTCCTCATAGGGCTTGGCTTCCACATCACATTTGTGTGTGTAGACACGTACTTACACATTTTGCCTCATATCTTAGGTTCTACAAATGCTAGAAACACTTTTTGAAAAAGATGGAAGCTGGGAATCTGGGGGTTATGGTTCAAGGGGAAGAAAATATTCCCTTTGCTGGCGGAAATGACTGGCAGAATTCGAGACCAGGGAGAAGAGTTGGTGGAAGAAGATTGGAAGAAATTTAAAATCTATCTACAGAAATATTGTAAAATTATTGAATGTTAATGACGTTGGAATGAAACGAAGCGGTTCTAGTAATAAGGCAAAATAAGAATATGTAAGATTGGATTGATATTTGATGAAAATTTGAAGTTATAATATGTGAGGATAAACAATTAAGGGTAAACTAAGAGGGTATGGATTTGCTGAACAAATTTTTAAATGGAATACAAAAAAGGGAGGTGTGAGGAAGTCATGAAAATAAGTAAATGAGTGGTAAGATACCAGAAAGAGGGATTTTTTTTTCTTTATCCTTTTTTATGTCTATTTTTGGTTTTTGTATTTTTGTTGTGTGTGTTTTTTTCCACTGTTTTGTAATTTCTTTTTTTTTTTTTTTTTAGAATAATATTTTATTATTTTTTCAACAAAAAAGAAAATATTCCCTTTGCCACCCACCATGGCAACTGTGATCTCAGCTGGATGTGTGATCTCAGCTGGATGTGTGTGAATGGCTGAATATAGCCTACCATGAAAAGGTAAGCATTGCATTCCCCCCTCCAGTTGCTGCTCATCCCCACCCCTGCCTCTGGCACACACAAACACAGAATGTTGCCCATGAGAGGATTGGGCCCTCAGGCTAAAAATGGCCCTAAAGTAACCGCAGCTACTTCTTCCCAAACCACTAGTATTTAGTGTGAGACCCAATGACATGACTGAGCCCAAGGGAGTCCTGCTCATTAACACCAATGAGTCTACTCTGAGTAAGTGGCCCCTGGGTCTGATCTTCAGCTGATCCCGTGGCTTCTCATGCAGCACTCAGAGACCCCAGCACAGCCTCCGAGACCCCCCCACACACACACCTTGCACAGCTGAGCCACCCTGGAGACATTCCTTGGGGCGGCTGCGTTCTTCGGCCAGTCGGGGTTTTCTTCTCGGAAGAAGTAGTAGATCTTGTCATTGTAAGCCTCCTCTTGTTTTATGATGGCAGCCTTCACAAACTTTGGATCTGCAGGCGGAAAAGACAGAGAGACCGTGAGGCAGGAAGGAACTAAGGAGGACATTCAGCTAGGGCAGTCTGGGCAGAGGAGACATCTTAAGAGCATAGGAGTCACCTGCTGGATCAGGCCCATGGCTCATTCAATTTCCGTACATTTCCGAGCACAATTCAAAGTGTTGGTGCTGACCTTTAAAGCCCTAAACGGCCTCGGTCCAGAATACCTGAAGGAGCGTCTCCACCTCCATCGTTCTGCCTGGACACTGAGGTCCAGGGCCGAGGGGCTTCTGGCGGTTCCCTCATTGTGAGAAGCCAAGCTACAGGGAACCAGGCAGAGGGCCTTCTCGGTAGTGGCACCCGCCCTCTGGAATGCCCTCCCACCAGATGTCAAAGAGAAGAACAATTACCAGACTTTTAGAAGACATCTGAAGGCAGCTTTTAATGTTTAATAGACTACTGTATTTTAATACTTTGTTGGAAGCTGCCCAGAGTGGCTGGGGAAGCCCAGCCCGATGGGCGGGGTATAAATAAATAAATAAATAATAATAATACTATTATAGCATCGCTGCCTCCAATTGTGGAAGCAGAGAAGAGCCATTGTGGATGGTAGCCATGGACAGCCTTCTCCTCCGGCTCCATAAAGCTGACCAGTCCTCTTTCAAAGCCATCCAAGCTGGTGGCCACCACTTTCTCCTGTGTAAGGGAGTTCCATAGTTTAACTCTGTGCTGGGGGAAGAAGCCATTTCTGAATCTCCCAATATCCGGCTTCACTGAGTTCTAGTGTTACGAAGAGAGGGATGAAAGCTTTTCTGTGCCTACTTTCCCCATGACAGGCATAATGTTACAAACTTCTATCGCGTCGCCTCTCCCTCTCCTTTTCTCCAACCTAAAAAGTCCCAAACAATGCCACTTTTCTTCATGGGGAAAAGTGGCTGCCCATTTTGGCTGCCCTTTTCTGAACGTTTTGTTGCATGGCTCCCCCCGAAGAGTCCTGGGAACTGTAGTTTGCTAAAGATGCTGAGAGAGTTGTTAGGAGACCCCTCACAGAGCTCAGCACCAATGTACACATGCAGTTCTCAGATAAGCAAGGGCACCCACCTTAACAACAAACAGAGTGTGCGGGGAAATGGCAATATCTCACTACAGTGAGACGGAGGCGACTATTTCTCACAAGTTAATGATCAAAAGCCATTGTGGCCTAGTGGTTAGACTGTCGGATTGGGACCTGGGTTCAAATCCCTACTTGGCCATAAAGCTCATGGAGTGTCACCTTCGGCCAGTCACTCACTCTCAGCCTAACTGACCTCACAGGGCTGTTGCGAGGATAAAATGGGAAGGTGGAAAACAGTGTAAGCCACCTGGAGCTCCTTAGAGGAGAGGAGAGATACAAATGTGAGGGAGGGGGATGAGGCGAAGGAGGCGGCATACACGGCCCAAACAGAGGGAACCAGTGGAAGCTGCAACAAAATGTTGCTGCGTGGAGTGTCCATGAGGTGCCGTTCCATGCTGCCTCCTACACATGCAGGGCATATCTGGCGCTGTGGTGCAAAGATCCCTCCTGCGCCCCCTGTCCTGGCAACTACAAAACAAGGGGGGGGGAATGTCCTCTGCCTCCCCCACTGCCCCGATCCCTGGCGTGGTGGCGGTGATTAAGCAGGAAAACATGCTGGTGGACATGCTCTCTGGCGTTGGGGCACCCAAGAAGGCAGCCCCGGGAAGGGCTTTCACCAGAAAGCAGGAGGACAACAACCCCATCTTTAGCAGATGTAGATGGCGGGGCGCAGGTGGCGGGCGTGCAGGGAAAGGGGAGGCTGCTGGCAAAGTCACGCAGCACCCCCCACCTCGCTAGGACGCCCCTGAGAGGCCGGCACCCTGGCGCAACGAACCACTAAGACCAATGGGAAAGACGGCTCTGGTCCTACCCAACCTAGCTAGCCAATCAGCACTCTTGCGCCTCTGAGCATGCTCAGTCCTCATCAGGCTCATTTTGGGGCAGAAGGGTGTTTCCCTCTCCCTCAGAGTTGCCCCCCCCCCCCACAAAGATATGTTGTGCTTCTGCAACTCCCAGAATTCCCCAGGCCTGCAAACATCTCCCTGTCATGGGCGGATGTGGCTACCTAACAACCCACCTGGGAGAACTGAGATCACTCTTCTTGCTGCCCATGACGCAGGTGTCCCCGCAGAGGAGAAAGCCTCACCTGTGTTGTGTACTGGAAATGCCCCTGGCAACCCTCTCGCTCCCTACGTGATCTCAGAGGGGGAAGGTCCTCCACAGGGATCCGCTGAGCGGAACACTAACGTCACCTGAGGCTCACTGTGGCGGATCCTCCTGGCACTGGGGGAACTCTGCCTCCGTGATGCTTCTGTGCTGTTATCACCAGCTCTGAGCCGCTCCCTCTGGGGCAAGGGTTGTGTTGGTTTTAATGCAGCAACTTCCTCCTCTACCTTAGCCATGAGGCTTGTTTCCAAGTGCGGAAGCCCTGAAAATCTCCCCGTTCTCCTCCTCCCTCCCATGAGCAGGTTTGTTGTGTTAATACCTCATAAGGCTGGTTCATTATGCCCCACACAGGTATAACTTCAAGGTGTCTCTACACGGGTGCAAATGCTTGTGTAAAAGAGCACACAGTGTTGATTTGCACAACTGAGCTCTTGCATATGCAGACTTGCTGCAGGGTACCGTACAGCTCAACTACTGGGGTACACAGAAGGGCACAGGAAGTACCCTTGTTGGATCAGTGTAATGTGTGAATGTCGCCTATGGGAAGGGACTCCAGTTCTAGACCTCCTGGCAGCCGGTTCATAGACTCACAGAACTCAGAGTCAGAAGGGATCCCAAGGGCCATCTAGCCCAACACCCTGTTATGCTGAAATCACAGCTAAGAACTAAAACCAGCTCCAGGTTTGAGGAGGATTCTCAATGAAATCTCCTCGCAGGGGACCCCGCCAGAGCTCCTCTGGCCCAAATAGCAGGCAGTGGCAACACTCCGAATGAGTCTGGGTGGCTGGGAGCTGCCATTTTAAAACCCTACAATGCCCCAGGGGTGGCGTCACTGGGAAAGGTTTCAGGGGCAGCTACCAGGCACTTTTGGAAAAGTTAAGGGGCGGCAGTTGGCCAAGAATACGGCATGCCAGTGCTGACCCTAACTCGCTCTTTACCAACTGGGCTGTACTCCCATCATCCCCAATGAATTCAGCCAGTGGTCAAGGGGGGGTGGCAGCTGGGGTCCAGCCACACCTGGAAGGCCACAAGACGCACATCCTGAATTTCAACTAGAGAAGGCAGGTTAAATGCTCTGAAGCCTTGACAACACCATGCTACTGTTGAGTGGCCATATTAAGTCAAGTGTCCCTCAACTATCTCGTGGGTGTGCTGCTGGAAGACAACGGAGGCTGAGCACTGGGGAGCCCCTCCGTTAGGGAGACTGGGGACCCACTCACCCCATCCCTTCAAGACCTGCCACACTCACTATTCATGACTGTGTCGCTGGTATAGAGCTCCGCAGATCCTCGAATCCGACGGAAGCGAGGGGTCCGCCCATTGTACTGGTGTTTTCTGATGGTAGAGTAGATGTCCTTGCCTGCGAGACAGGAAGAGAGACGAGTGGTAAAGAGGAATGCAAAAAGAAATGAGAATGTCAAGCCACAGCTTGAGATGCAGTGAACTAGAGCAGAAGACCTCGAGAACAACCTTGAGTCACCGCTTCTCAAATTTGAAAAACTGCGCTTCCCATGATTTATTCAACAAGACTGATAGGGGGGATAATATATACAAATATAAATGTATTTATTTTAAATTAATAAAGATATATTTTTTTTTAAAAAAAAAGACTGATGGGGGGGGACAAACAAACAAGAGATGAGGACCCACAGCTGCCAATTGCTTAAAATTCTCCAAGTTTGCTTGTGATCAAGTGTGAAATGGGATGCAATCCAGCAGATCTTGTTTAACCTTTGAAAGGCTGTGGGAAGTATACATGTATGTGTATCCACACACACAAAACACAAATTCATTCTTATGCAGCCTTAAACTGCTTGTAAATCACCTTTTAAACATTTTCATTGCTTTTGAGAGTTCCTGAAAAAACCGCACATGCCCCCTAATTGGCTGTGGCTGCCCATAATGTAAATTTAATTTGTGGTTTATTTTATTGTTACAGTGGTACCTCGGGTTAAGTACTTAATTCGTTCCAGAGGTCCATTCTTAACCTGAAACTGTTCTTAACCTGAAGCACCACTTTAGCTAATGGGGCCTCCTGCTGCTGACGTGCCACCGGAGCCCGATTTCTGTTCTCATCCTGAAGCAAAGTTCTTAACCTGAAGCATTATTTCTGGGTTAGCGGAGTCTGTAACCTGAAGCGTATGCAACTTGAAGCGTATGTAACCCGAGGTACCACTGTATTATTATTGGAGGGGCCTGCCAGGTGGGGAGGGTGCTTCAAGACCCCTTACAACGCCATAGAGAATGTAGGGCCCGAACTCTGGGTTTGCACAGCACAGCAGCTCGGGAGGAGGAGAATGGCGCTCGAGCGAGAGGCCTGGCTGCGTGTCCCTGCTGGGCCAGAAAGTCATTCAGCATTAATGCAGGAAAGCTTACCATCGATGAGGACAAGAGCGTTTTGATCAGGGGCAAAAGGAGCCAGGCCCTGGGCACTGATCCCTGGCTCCACCTTCCCATCTACCTGCAGGAGGAGGGGAAAAAGAAGTTGAGCAGATATTTCCCACCTTTCCAGGGTCTCACCAATACAGGGAGAGTGAGAGAGACATGACTTTCAAACTCCCCTTTTCTCACACCCATGACTTTGGTGGCAGTGGTGAAAGTGTCATCTGCCTGGAGGTGGACAAAGTGCGAAAGGGCGGATCCTGGCCCCCAAGGGATATGCAATCCAGAAGAAAAGCACAAGGGAGCAAACATAGCAAGGGAAGAGGAAAGCAGGAGGAAGAAGATGAAGTCATCGCCAACATCGCCCAGCTAGAGCAAAGGAGCCTTCCCACAGACACATCTCCCATCAGCCCCAGCCGAGCCAGTGGTCAGGGATCAGGACATAAGAGGCGGCTTGCTGGATCAGGCCCACAGGGAAGGCTCAGGTAGGGTGACCGGCAGCGATGTCTCAGGCTTAAAGAGCAGAGGGGCAAGGAGAAGCTGTGTACCAAATTCCAGCAGGTGGGGCTGCAGGCGTTTGTGCCACAGATCAGCAACTGGTCCTCATATTTTTCCAGGAGTGTGAGATAGTTCTTGGCATTTTCCTGGAAGAGAAGTGGAGGCGGTTAAGGTGAAGAATCATAGAACTGTACAGTTGGAAGGGACCCCAAAGGTCATTTGGTCCACCCCCGCTATGATGAAGAGGACCAGAAAACGACCCCCAACCATCCACTCCCATCCTGGAGATCCCACCAACAAGACAGAGACTGTCTCCCCAAGGCCTGCACAGCAGGACCTCCTAATTTTAAGGTAGGGATGGGGAACCTCAGGCCCGGGGGCCAAATGTGGCTCTTGAAACTCTCCCCCGGGCCACCCCCTCACAGGGCCTGCTTCACACTCTCCTTGACTGGTTTTGCCCATCCAGATTCTGTCCTTGAACTCTTCTCTTTTTTGCCACTCACTTGTCAGGTTAGAGGCCAGAGAGGGCTGTGTGTACAAACCAGCTTACTACACAAGGGCAAAATCTGCACTCTGCTCACTTTTGCCTGCCACTGGCATCTGGCCCCTGGAACGTCATCCAGAAGGGAATGTGGCCCTTGGGCTGAGAAAGACCTCTCTCTTATGACTGCCAAATCCACATTTAGTCCAACATCCGCAGATCTAGCAGAGGCACAGAAACTCTTTGCGAGGCTGAGCTGCAAAGTATCAGGCCAAGGAGAAGAGAGGAAGGGGAACCTCCCATGGCGTGGGAATGAAGAACGTCACAGCACCTGGCCCCTTCTGCATGCAAAGCACCTGCTCCGTCACTGAGCTCTGGGCCCAATCCACCTGCTGAATCATTCAGCGCAGAAGGAGAACACCTTTCTAGAGATGGTGGGGGATTAGCTGCAGCAATTCCTCCAAACATCTATGTTTTATATTGTTGTAAACCTCTTCGCGGGTGGCGCTGTGGGTTAAACCACAGAGCCTAAGACTTGCCGATCAGAAGGTTGGCGGTCTGGATCCCCGCAACGGGGTGAGCTCCCATTGTTTGGTTGCTGCTCCTGCCAACCTAGCAGTTCAAAAGCACGTCAAAGTGCAAGTAGATAAATAGGTACCGCTCCAGAAGGAAAGTAAACAGCGTTTCCGTGTGCTGCTCTGGTTCGCCAGAAGCGGCTTAGTCATGCTGGCCACATGACCCGGAAGCTGTATGCTGGCTCCCTTGGCCAATAAAGCGAGATGAGCGCCGCAATCCCAGAGTCGGCCACGACTGGACCTAATGGTCAGGGGTCCCTTTACCTATATTTCTATGATACTGTGGGGAAAAATACTTTTATAAACAAACAAGCAAACTTACCTGTTTCCTGCAGTTGGACAGCGTCCTGTTGGTTTCAATAAGCACCTGAATGAAAGGGGGAGACAAGATGCCCATGTCATTTTTAGGTCAGCTTGTCTAGGTGCCTAAAAGTTCACGGCCTCCCACAACAGAGAAATGGTATTAGGAAATGCAGAGTGGATTTTAGGCGGCACCTGTAACAGGTACCACAGTTCCACAGATCAAAGTGACTGAGGGGGCACAAAAAAGCTCCCTCTTCTAATAATAACACCCAAAACCTGGCCCAGTAACAAATCGGCAACCGTACAGATCTCAGAGCCAAGGAGCAGTATGGTGACGGGGTCTCACCCGTGTCAGCACCCAGGCTGAAGCATTCTGAACTCACTACAGCTTCCGGATCAAATGTGAGGGAAGTCCCATGCATTGCCGTCATCCAGTTTTGAAAGACATGACATTAGGAAGTACTTTCTGAGGGTAAGAGACGTTCGACAGCAGAACGGACGTCCTCAGAATGTGGTGGAGATCTTTAAGCAGAGGTCAGATAGCCAGGGATTATTCAGCTGTGATTCCTGCCTTGTGTTCCCTTCCAACTCTACAATTCTATGATTGCTGCTGGGACTGGGGAATCTGGCTGGCCCCCTGGAGCTGGGTTCAAGGTCCAGGCTGCTCCCCTGGATAGGGAGCCTGACAGACTAGGGGAGGAGAACAGAAGAGTGTATCCCCAAAGAGGGCCTGGCTGGCAGCCTGAACTCTGCACTGCCACCGTAGTCCCTCTGTCCTGATGTTTACCATGAGAGCTGGGAAATTATGAGTGCTGGAAAGTTAACAGCTTCTCCATCCCCTGAGGCTACACCAAAGCAATAATTCCTCATTGAGACTTTGACATTTTTCCAGACCAGCTGGTTCCCCGAGGCAACTGATTCTTCCAAGTCTGCAAGAAGAACCTTCGTTTGTCGTTAAACTGACAGGAGAGACCCTTTTCCAAATTTAGGCAGATTTCGAAACGGCTGGATTATTCTGAATTAAAATGGAAACTACAACTCCAAGATCTAAATCTGTGCTTAGGAGTCGTATCTGAATAAAATGTAGTTGGAAACAGAGCAGGATTTGAAAAGCTGTTGCCATCTGTCTTCTCTGGAGGTGAAGTCAAACCACTGCGTGAGCAACACCAACGTGACCTCCCTGGGGCACAGGCCTGGTCAGTGTGCAGAGGGTCCTGGGCTGCCCACACAAGAGCCCCTCTTGGCCTCACTGATGGGGTCCAAAGGAAAGCAGAGCAAGACCTCTGGCACCAGCCTGGCTGCAGGTATTGCCGGAAGGAGGCGTACAAGGTGCCACCCAACTCTGGATTTGTGTAGGGTTTACTCCTTAGCCTTTTCTTCTCCCAAAGATACCCCACAAGGCAGCAGAGGCTTAGAATCAAAATTTCTTTCTCCTAGATGGGCTACCTTCCCAGGTCGATGAGCCCTATCTGATCCTCACTTCCCTCTACAGCACATGCAGAAACTGCCTTCTTGACCGCTTGACCCACAATTGGTCTCATCTGCTCAGTCTGCCGGAGTCTGTCTTCACATGCAGGGCAACTCCCTAACTCACTGAAGGTTTGAAACTAACTGGCTGCCCTCATCTGGTTTAGCTGACCAGTTAAAGCCATTTCCTGGGAACGTGGCCACTGTTGTCTACTGACAGCTTCTAGGAACCGCAGGGGAGAGCTGAGTGCAGGGTGGGGACCAAAGGTGGACAATTACCCCAGAAGGAGCACAACATGTGCCCCACCAGAGGTACAGAGCCAGTGTGGTGTAGTGGTTAAGAGCGGTGGACTCGCAATCTGGTGAACCGGGTTCGCTTCCCCACTCCTCCACCTGCAGCTGCTGGGTGACCTTGGGCTAGTCACACTTTTCTGAAGTCTCTCAGCCCCACTCACCTCACAGAGTGTTTGTTGTGGGGGAGGAAGGGAAAGGAGAATGTTAGCTGCTTTGAGACTCCTTAGGGTAGTGATAAAGACGGATATCAAATCCAAACTCTTCTACTACCCCTCCCCTAACACTCCATTTGAAAAGTAAGTAACCTTTTTCTCCTCTCTCAACAGCACCCCAGGCTGGATTTCCTGGAAAACCTTTAACCATTTGGATGGCTGGTATTCGAGGTTTGGCAAATTGCCCTTCTTGAAAAGGTATCTCATAAACTAAAAGGGCAGAGCTCAAATGACTGTTTTTTTTATATATGACGTGATTTTATTCCATATACAAATATTGAGGCATGTGGTGACTCAGTGCCACCAGTTTACGTGAATATCTGGAAAACCGAAGCCTTTACAGAACCTTTATTGTTGATAATGATGGAACTCACTGGTGGAAGATGCTTCTGTTTTCATACTTATTATTTGTAAAGTGAATCTTTGTAGGAGTTAATACTTTCCTATCCCTTTGGAGCTTTGTACTTTGTATATTTCATGGCTTAAATTTTGGATTCTTTCTTTTCCCTTCCTTTTTGTTACATCTGCACTTTTTGTGAATAAATAAACGAAAAGTTAAAAACAAATTTGTGAAGCGTTGTCCTCCATCTCCCTACCGTAAAGCTGGTGGAGTTCTCAAAGTTGTAGTAATGAAGCCTGCCGACGGTCCCCACTAAGACCGAGGGGGCCCCTTGTTCATGGTAGAGCACAACGTGGCCCTCCCTGGGATCAAACCGGAATCTCTTCTCACCTACAAAAATACAAAGAGGAAACGGGGAACATTCGACACCGCATCGCCAATTCCAGAGAGGCAGGTTCTGCAGACATTCCACAGAGGAATTCTGCAGCAGTGAGGCATACCTAACCGACTGGTTTTTCCCACCCTTAAGAATATAGGAAGCTGAGAACAGAGGAAGCTGGCTCATCCTGAGTCAGAACATTAGCCTAGGGTTACCAGATGTCCCCGGTTCCTGGGGACAGTCCCCGGGTTTGCAAATTTGTCCCTGGGAAATGTGGCAGTGAGCAGCTCCTGAAGCCAGCCAGAGCCAACTGCGCTACCAGGCTGCCTCTGGGCTGCTGGCTGCCGCTGCTGCCGCAACTGCCAAAGGAGAACCAGGGACGTCCGGCGGTACAGATCTCCTGCCCCCTTTGTGACTGATCAGGGGAGGGGAGGGAGTTACAGGCGGCTGGCCGTTGCCCAGTTTTTTAAAAACTGCGCATTTATGTTTCACAGGGTGCCAAAGAAGGGCTTTGCACCTTTATACAAGATGCATGTGTGCTTGGGCCCAGGGTCTTTTGCCTCACCATCCCCACTACTGACTCCCTGTTGCTAAAGGTAAAAGTAAAGGGACCCCTGACCATTAGGTCCAGTCGTGGCCGACTCTGGGGTTGCGGTGCTCATCTCACTTTACTGGCTGAGGGAGCCAGCGTACAGCTTCCGGGTCACGTGCTTTCAAACTGCTAGGTGGGCAGGAGCAGGGACCAACCAACGGGAGCTCACCCCGTTGCGGGGATTCGAACCGCCGACAAAGTGTCCCCGGATTCATTGTAAAAAAATCTGGTAACCATACATTAGCCACCTAGTTCACAGCTTGAAAGCACATCAAAGTGCAAGTAGATAAATAGGTACCGCTCTGGCGGGAAGGTAAATGGCATTTCCGTGCGCTGCTCTGGTTCGCCAGAAGTGGCTTAGTCATGCTGGCCACATGACCTGGAAGCTGTACACCAGCTCCCTCAGCCAGTAAAGCGAGATGAGCGCCGCAACCCCAGAGTCGTCTGCGACTGGACCAAATGGTCAGGGGTCCCTTTACCTTTTATTTATTTGAAGCACGGTAGTAAGAGCTGTTTGACAGTGGAACAGACTCCCTTGGAAGGTGGGGGGCTCCTCCTCCTCTGAGATTTTGAGAGAGAGGTCGAATGCCCACCTACAGGGATTCTTGTGCTGCAATTCCTGCTTTGCAGAGGGCTGGACTAGATGAAACTCTGAAGTTCTATGATTCTAGGACTCAAACACTCCCCACACCTGTTCTACTCCAAAATCATTTCCTCAAAAAAAAAAAAAAGCCAAATGCAAGAGAGGACAATATTTTGAGATGTTATTACATAGAATCATAGAATTGTAGAGTTGGGAAGGGAACCCAGGGGTCATCTAGTCGAACCCCCTGCAATGCAATAATCCTTTTGTTTATTTATTTTGGGGTATGTGTGTGTGTCTTTGCTTTAGCCTGCGGAGAAATTCAATACATTCGATTTTATTAGTCTGCAGACAGAGTCAATACATTAGGCTTTGCTCTACATCATCCATTTCTCATGCATCCATTCAGAAGGACATCCTGCCCTGTGGCAGCATCCAGTTTCCAATTTACTGAGGTTGAAAAGAGCAGAAACATCTACAATTATTTTGGCATGTGCTTTTTTAAAAAATCCTAAATATGCAGTTAGATACTTTGAGCCAAGAGCCAAATTGCAAAATTCAGTAAAAGGTGAACGATTTATACGATCTGAAGAGAAACCAGAGCATTGCAAAATTAATATCTGTTAGAAGGATGTTGGAATAATATTATATGATTTTAGCAGGAATGATATAAAGGATTTGGGAATAACTGACTGTTAATTGGTGAAAGGAGGAAAAGTAAAGTTATATTATATTAAGACAATTTACAGGACAAAAATTTTAAAAGAGGGAAAGGATTTGCTAAAATGGATAATTGACCTAGAATACAAAAAAAGGAGGTGTGAGGAAGTCAAGGAAATAAGCTAATGAAAGATTAGTGATGAGGAGATCTGATGTATTTTTCTTTGCGTTTTTGTTTTTGTTTAATGGGTTTTATTTCTCTGTTGTTGTTTTTTCGTTTTTTTATATTGTGATGTGTTGTTTTGTTTTTGTTTAATGTGATATTTTTACTTTTTCCTTCTGTAATTTTTGAAACTTTAATAAATATTATTTAAAAAAAAAACAAATTGCAAAATTCAGAAAAGTAACCCCACCCAAAAATATGCCCTGCTCCATCTGATTGTCCAAGAAGAGAGAACCTGGTTGGTTCAATTAAAACAACAACAACATGGGATGGGTCGAAAATCCCAGGAGCCCTATTAGGCTTGCACATCACATTTCCTTAGGTTCTTATTCTGCTGAGATGATCGGATACTACTCTTTATCCTCTAGGTTCTAGAAACCAGCGCCTCCTTTGCTGCTTCCCCATCAGCTCCCAATGCCATTTCCAAAGTTTGGAAGGAATGTTCTGCACTGGGCTGTTTGCAGGCACACACCCAACTGGAACTTGTGATGCATCTAAGTTATCAGGCCACCCACATGCCCTGCTTGTCTCTCGTTCAGCCTCATGGGGAGGGACCTGCAGGACGGCACCTTCTCAGTGGTGGCTCCCGGTTTGTGGAATGC
Organism: Podarcis cretensis; assembly: GCF_951804945.1. Taxonomy (NCBI): domain Eukaryota; kingdom Metazoa; phylum Chordata; class Lepidosauria; order Squamata; family Lacertidae; genus Podarcis; species Podarcis cretensis. Next base: position 74,759,062 of record NC_137178.1, read on the forward strand.
CCCCCCCCCAGCAAACTGCACCTGTCTCATCCATTAACTTATTTGAAGAAGAATCAAACAACATTCCCATTTCCCCAGGCCTCTGTTAGTGGAAAAATCTGTTCCTGCCAAACCATAAATTATTAGTTGTGAGATGACTGGCTTGGGGTTTATTTAAAGCATTTAAACTTTTTTTTAGAAGGTTGTTTTTAAGCTATTGGTTAGAAGTTTCCATTGCATTCCGGTTTTGACGTATTTGCCACCCTGCACTCCTTCAGGAGGAGGGGTGGAGCTACACACCTAGTATTTGATTACTTAATTCACAATCTGGCAATGTCCTTTGTGAGGCACACAGTCCTGTATGCAGCTTTCAGCTGCAATCTATACCTATACTGAGAACTTGGCTACAACGGACGTCTGTTTGTGTACAGTGATTTCCCTCTTTGAAACACAACCAGTTCCCTCCAGAATGTCCCCGCCGGGCACTCCCAGCCTCCTCTGATCCTGGGAAGTAGGTCAGAACAATTAGCCACGAAAGACAGAGAGCAGAGGCATAACAGCAGCTTGCCCCGGGGCAAAACAAAACAATGCCAATATCAAAAAGCCCACTTGCCAACTCCTCCTCCTCCTACTTGACCCAGCTCCTAGATGGGTGGGTGGAGAAATAATAACACCACGCAGTTCTACTCTGGAAGCTGCAAGGGCAGAGTTCACAGGACACGGCCACAATGGGTGCGTTCTAACTCCACTGTACGACCAGTGCAACCACACTGGGCGCTGTGATGGAGGGGGTGGCACAATAATGCTGTATAACAGAGCGGGAAGGGGCACCTGCACAGGACACCACTGGAAGTTGAGAGCCCACAGTCTGTCACTGCCCTGGGAGGCAGTATGCCCTTGAGTACCAGCTGGGGGGGGGACAGAAGTGGGCAGAGTGCCCTTGAGCTCAGGCAGCAGCGTAGCATGGGTTGCCGGTGCCCAGGGAGAAGCAAGTATTGCAAATTCATTGATGGTCGTTCTCCTTGATGCAGTTGTGCCGCCTTTGTCTTTGGGATGAGAACAGTGACAGAGAATGAGTGGACTTCTGCTACCAGATGAGCTGAAATGGTTTCTGCTGTATCTTTAAGTGTTTTGCATTGCCTGATGGGTTATTAAAGTGTTGTTTCTTATCCAACGAAAATGAAAAAGTATTGTGCCCTCCGGTGGACTAGGCAGTTTGGGTGGAAGCACGTGCAGAGCCTACACAAGAGGGGACGAAGCCCGCCTCCAACAGGCTCCTCAACTGCTGCCTCCATCTGCCTGCCCACTAGATCAGGGGTCAGCAACTTTTTTCAGCCATGGGCCAGTCCACCGTCCCTCAGACCATGTGGTGGGCCGGACTATATTTTGGGGGGAAACAAACGCACACAAATTCCTGTGCTCCACAAATAGCCCAGAGATGCATTTTAAATAACAGGACACATTCTACTCATGTAACACCACGCTGATTCCCAGACCGTCGACGGGCTGGAATGAGAAGGCAATTGGGCCGCATCCGGCCCCCGGGCCTTAGGTTGCCTAACCCTGCACTAGACCAACCCGCCTGCCACCGAACTTCAGCTGCCAACGCTGTGTCTGTCATCTGATTGCACCCCAGTTCTCAACAGCTCCAGCCAGCATGGCCAGTGGATCAGGGTGGCCATAACTGGGAGCCCAGCAACATTTGGATCCTGTCTCCTGTGCTAGAAGTGTGACAACTACCGCTGGAACCAGGCACGATCTTCTGGGAGACGGAGGGAGTTTCCCAAATCGCATCAAGCTGCAGTTGCACTTTCTGGCACTTGTCTGCCGCACCACTAGGGCTCGGGGATCTTTGCATATCCAGCAGAAGGAGGGCCATCGCTACTGGAGGCCCCTTCCCTGCCCACCAGGACCTGTTAAATCCTGACCTCTGGGCCTGCTGCTCCCCAGCGTGGGCAAAGTTTCACAGAATCATAGAACTGTTAGAATTCCTGCTCCATGATTGCAGTCATGGGATTTTTGTACATGACGGTGTATGTTTTGACTCCACAGAGTGGGAAGTGACGGAGACAGGAATTTTTTGTTATTGTGTTCTGTGAAGTGGGACTATTGTCCTTCGTTTTTTTCTCTTTGTTGTCTGATGCTAGAGAGAGAGGGAGCCATGTTGCAGTGCTCTGTGTGTGTTTATATGTAAATAAAGTAGATTAGCCAAAATGCTGAGTTGCTGAGGTCTGTCACACGAACTGCACAGACTCTGCAGATCCCTAAGTGTGCCGGTGTCTGCTGGCATCAGTCACTGTGATGTTCGGGCAGAAGAAAGCTTTGGAAGCTCCCGAACGATCGACCAGGAGGGAGAGAACATGTCAGTTGGGCATGTGTCTCTGCCAGGGTCCTACTCGAGTGTAGGACGAGCTCCTGACAAGAACTGCATGGCTGAAAGGGATCCCCAGTGGTCATCGAGTCCAACCCCCTGCAATGTGTGAGGACGGCACGGACTGCGCAACTGATCTCGCCGCTCGCCTGATTTTGATCACACTGGGAACAGAAGCAGGTCACATTTCAAGCACTGCACCATGAAAAGCTTCATGGGCCAATTTCCACTATTCACCTTTGTTTTTTAAATAGTACGCCAGGGATCTTCCTTCTCTCCCTCGCCCCCTCCTGTCAGCAAACCTTTTGGCTAATGACTTGTCTTCCAAAACAAGGCCCACCCCATCCTGCCCACTGCCTAGGGACTGAGAAAGACCAAACAGCTCTATGGAAACCAAAGTTTGATTCGAACACACACCCTTCGGAATCAGAGGAGCCTCGCGTCAGGCTCCTGTCTACTCAGGGAATATTACCTCATTCTGGCAAGAGGCAGCAAAGCTTTCTTCTCTTGAGATCTCTGAGTCACTGCTTATAATTGGAGGGGAAGGAAACCCTCATTATCATAGCAGATCCTCACTATGACAGCCTGCAAATGATGCGCCTTATTGCCAATCCCTTGAGAGGTGGGAGAAATTAGATTCCATTCCTCATAGAATTACAGAGTTGGATTCTATGCCATCTGGCCCAACCTCCGGCAACACAAAGAGGACCTTGCATTTTTCAAACGATTATATTATTTGATTTCTACACTGCTTAATATATTTAAAATATCTCTAAGCGGTGTACAAAAAACCTCCAGGTCCAAACAAACTCTCGACTCACCTACAAAAGTCTCACAGTGAGAAGAGCTCCTGGAAAGAGCCTCAAGCCAGACTTGCTTTTTATGGGCAGGTCCAGGGTGGATGGTATTTGCTCAGCCCATTCAGCTGCCCTCTCCACTCACTCACTCTTTCTCTTTCTTTATCCTCTGTCCTCTCCTCCTCCCAAACACAACCATCCTTAGAAATTCTCTGGAATTTGTAATGTGGTTTCGCCAGCCCAAAATGCACATACTAGGATAAAGAGTGTATATGTATTAGTGAAAATAATCTATTACAGTGGTACCTTGGTTCCCGAACAGCTTGCCTCCCGAACAAATCGGCTCCTGAACGCCACAAACCCAGAAATAAGTGTTTCGGTTTGCGAACATTTTTTGGAAGCCGAATGTCCGTTTTAGCTGTTGGCATTGTTTCCAGTGCCAATCAGAAGCCACGCCTTGGTTTGCGAACGTTTTGGAAGGCGAACGGACTTCCAGAACGGACGGAGTTTGAGAACCAAGGTACCACTGTATATTGCTATTTATGGATTTTTATTTTCATTTTTAGCATTTTGATCTCACCTTTTTCTGCAAGGACCTCAAGATGGTGTATGTGGTTCTCTCCCCATCATTACTCCCCATCATGGCAAACCAGTAGGTGAGGCTAGCAGAGTGCAAACTCATGGGCAGGAGCACCAGATTGGCTCTGCCGATGTGTCTGCACTGGGCTGACCATGTCACTGCCTCGCCCCTCTCTCGGGAGGTGAACTAAGCCTTCTCTGCCCCACCGGCTGCTACCCATCTGGAGGGGCCCACTGCCAAGGTTCATGGTCTTTTCTGTTCCACCAGCTATAAGCCTCAAACAAGGCGCTTAGTGGTGCCTCACTAAGTGTGTGTCTGCAAAAATAAAATGATGGCCTTTGTTCTCCTGGCATTTTGGCAGTTCAGTCAGGAGTGCCAAACAAGTGACACTGGTGGCAGGAATGTTGCCGCTCACACACAACAGAACACTGAAAAGCCGCCACGTGCCCCTGATGGATGTCGTAGCTGCACAAAGGCTAGGGGCCAGGCAGCACACGACGGCATGGCTCAGAACAGCCTGATTCAGTGGGGCAAAGAGCAACCAGTGTCTCCCACAAAGCAGGCAAAGTGCTTGCAATCTTCTCTCTCTGTCACTGCAGAGCGCAGAGGTTTTTATTGCTTCCTTCCTTAAAGCTGCCAAGTCCTGCTCAGCCAGCTGAACAACACTTCCCCATACAAACCACCCTGCAGTCATTGCTTCTTAAAATGTCACCGCCAGCCTGGTGGTTGACGTTGCCAGCTGGGATCTAAGAGCCCCTTGTCAGATACCCGTGGCCCTCTGACCTGTGTAAATCTAGTAAAAGCTGCGGGTTGTTGGTTTTTTTTTTAAGGAGTGCATTCCTAGAAGCAAACAAGTTAAATGCTTGGCAAGTGAAGAGGGTCTAAATCTACAGGCAGAAAAGTTGCAAAGGCAAATTTTAATCCTAACAGAGGGCCAGAGGCAGCTGCGCTGCATAGACAGCTTATGGCGACTTCAGAAGGAGACCCCTGTTCCCCCTCACAGAGATACAATTCCCGGGGGAGGTTGAGCATCAATCTCCCTCCCCAGGGATTTCTGAAAACTCTGCATAAAAACCTCCAGTGAAGGGAGAATACCACCTTTCAAACGAGTCCATTCCACTGCCAGCTTTCTGACCATCAGAAAGTTCTTCCTGAAGTTTAGTTGGAATCTACTTTCTTCTCCTTTGAATCTGTTGCATTAGATCAGGGGTCGGCAACCTAAGGCCCATGGGCCACAAGCGGCCCACAGGGGTCGTTTAACTGGCCCACAAGCCACTCCCAAATGGAGCTGCCCACTCGGCAAGTCCCTGCGTGCTGTGCTAAACCAGCGGCGAAGAAGAAGAAGAAGAGTTTGGATTTGATATCCCGCTTTATCACTACGCAAAGGAGTATCAAAGCGGCTAACCAGATTACGAGTCTACCGCTCTTAACCACCACACCACACTGGCGCAGCGCGGGGAGTCGCTTCCGCAGCGCTAGAAATTGCCTCTGCGCAGATGCAGACACCGGAAATCGCGTCTGCACAGATGCCAGAAATCGTGGGCACGCGCACTCACACGCACACACAATCCAGTCCACAGAGGGATCTCCACTGGAGTGAACCAGCCCAGGCAAGGTAAACCTTTCTGCCCCCCGCTTTAGAGCCTGACCTCCACGCCAGCAGAAAACAAGCTCCGAATCACACCAGGTGGGTGCAGATGCCGAGAGACCCCAGAGGGCAGCTCTGGCCATTTCCTCCCTGGGAATGGGTGTTAAGTTGTGGGTGAACATATCAGACGACACAGAAATTCTTCAGAAAGCTCTTGTTTATTCAGAGGCCAGAACAGAACTGAACTGAAGGGTTCCGCCAGCCTGCTTATATAGAGCTCCACTACAACGCAACAGTAACAACTTTCTGTATCTATCCAATCACTGAACGTCACTTTCAATTCCTTATTTGCATATGTGGACCTGAGTGAAAACTATCTACAATATCCCCCTGCTGGCCCAGGGTGAGAACTTCAGCACATAACAGTGGGAAACCAGCAGCACCTGTGGAACCTCTGCCTGTCCAGTGCGTTTCCTCTGCGCAAAAACTCTGCACATTTTGTCTGCGCAAGCCTCTGTGGAAAACGTCTGCAAGCAGTAACAGAGCAGCAGCAGCTGCCTCCATGTGAGAAGAAGGAAAGGAAAGTCCAGACACTGTTCTCTCTTTAACAGTGTTTATTTACAAGCCAAACAAATAAGTCCATCTGAACTTGGACACATGCTGTGCCATGCACTCGCTCTCTCTCGTTCTGGGCGAAAAGTGAAACTAACTTCACACAGACACTGCCTCTGTGGATCCTGCCGCCCAAGGCAGTCATCTCACCTGGCCTCATGGGTGGGCTGGCTGTGATCCATGCTGTAGGGCTCAGAAGGTGAGCACCACAGAGCAGCCTGTTTGGGTGGCCCTCCCAGGAGAAGACGACGACCCAGGAGGTGGGGAATCAAACGAAGAGGCCTGGCTCCTTCCCCAAAAGCAGAGTCTTGTGATCCCTCTGTCTGGCATGAGCTGGGGCTTCGGAGCCTCTCCACCTTCCCTGCCCCAGGGGATGTCAGAGGACAGAAGCCTGCAGGATTATGCGCAGGCACAGCCAGCTGTTTCCTGCCTGAGCAGCCAAAAGCAGCCAAGGTCTGTCTGTGGCAGGAACAGAATGAGTAAATATGACTGGATCTCCCAGGGTCTTTCCCCTCTGCTTAAAAGCAGCTCAGGAACAGGGCCCGCGGTTCAATTTGGCACAGGGCTGTGACACCAGGGAGAGCCAGTGAAAACCTCCCCTTGTAATGGCAAAACAGGCTTTGTAAAAATGTGGATATTTATGTACTGCTTGATTGTAAACAAACAAAAACAAAAGCCAAAACCTCAAAGCTCTTTCGAAAAAGAGATAAACAATAAGAAACAGACACTCATTTAAGACTTTCAAAAAATTAAAATAACAATAATAATTAAAACTCACACCAGCTTTCTAAATGCCTGCATAGGCTTACCTGGGGAAAGATGTCTTTAGCTGAAAAGAGTCCAGTGAAGGGGCCTGACTGATGTCCCCACGCAAGGCAGTTCCAGAGTAGTAGCTTACAAATGCGGAATGGGTCATATGTGGCACCTGCAACAGGGCCAGTTCCACAGGCTGAAGTGGCCAGGTGGGAGCATGTGGGGTTAGGCAATCTCGCAGGTAAGCTGGTCCCAACTTACTGACACTCTATTGCTATTTGGGGGCTGGCTGTCCCCCAACTGTGAGCCTCACATAATAGAGAGACTGATAAAGTGGGTCAAACCAGGTGGGCAAGCTTAGCCTGGTGCACAGTCCCTTTTGCCAGGAGGATGGGCTTGCATGGTCAACCTCGGCCAGAGGTTCCTTCCGGGAAGGGTGCATCTCCTATCTGCAGGAAATGATCTCATCCAGTTGCTTAAGCAGGAACCAATTGATGCCTGCTAAGATGTTATTTATTTAGGCATGGCTACCTAAGAAGAGGGATGCAGGTGGTGCTGTGGGTTAAACCACAGAGCCTAGGACTTGCCAGTCAGAAGGTCGGCGGTTCGAATCCCCGCGACAGGGTGAGCTCCCGTTGCTTGGTCCTTGCTCCTGCCAACCTAGCAGTTTGAAAGCACGTCAATGTGCAAGTAGATAAATAGGTACCACTCCGGCGGGAAAGGTAAACGGCATTTCTGTGCGCTGCTCTGGTTCGCCAGAAGCGGCTTAGTCATGCTGGACACATGACCCGGAAGCTGTACGCCGTCTCCCTCAGCCAGTAAAGCGAGATGAGCGCCGCAACCCCAGAGTTGGCCACAACTGGGCCTAATGGTCAGGGGTCCCCTTTACCTTTACCTAAGAAGAGCCTGCTGGATAAGGGCCCATCTAGTCCAGCCCCCTCTTCTCACAGGGGCCGATCAGGTGCCCCAACGGGAAACCAGCAAGGAGGGTTCAAGCACAAGAGTCCTGCAGCAACTGGTATTCAGAAGCATCCCTGCCTCTGGGTGTGGAGGCAGAGTATGGACACATGGCCAGTAGCCATCAACAGGCCTCTCTTCCTCCATGAATGTGTCTAATCCTCTTTCAAAACCATCTAGCCTCCTGTGAGAGTGATTTTATTGTGCATATTTGTTCTTAAAACGGTTAACTTTTGTGCACTTTGTTTGATAATTTCATGATCTGCTGTTTTTCAACTTTAACCTCCAGCTACACCGTGTGCCCCCAGAGCTGGAACTCTCCACACTGGGGGTGTTCATCATCACAACACATCGCACACTGAGGCACAGGGGCTCTTCTCATCGAAAGCAGCAAAGCCACTTGCCCGTCAACCCACTGTCTCTTCCCAGTTGCGTCTCATCAAATGCCTGGTCTATCATTACAGTGGCTGCATTCAGGGCAAAGCAAATTAAAATCACATGGTCAGCTCAAGGCCGAACCTGCTCACCCTGCCTTGAATCACATGTAATAACAGCTTGTTCTGTGGCTACATTTTAAGTAGAGGCTTCCATCAGACACACCCTGAGCTGTTTCATCCGGAACATCAGAAGAGCCTGCAGAAGAACATCGAGTCCAGAGTCCTCTTCTCGCAGTTGCCTATGGGAACCCTGCAAGCAGGATCAAAGCCATCCTGCTCAGAAGCTGCTGCTCGCCCTCGCCTCCTCCATGAATTTGTCTAATCCTCTTTTAAAGCCAACTGGGGAGTTAATGGCACATTGGCAAGCAGAGAACCAAGACACTTCTAACCCACATGTCCAAACAGCCACCACCTCCTCTTCCCAGTCGATTCCTCAAGTTCAAAACCTCCATGGGAAAGCTGAGCAGGCCAAGCCGGACAGCAGGAAGTCCAGGGTTCGGCCCCATCCCCACCCCGGCAGCATCTCCAGGCAGCACGGGGAATGTTCCCTGCCTGAAACCCTGGAGAGCTTCTTGCAGTCAACGTAGATCAATTCATGAACTGTCCAGTATAAGATCAAACTTTCCCTGCTAAACCACATGTTCAGTGGGAATTTCAAGAGGGCTGACTGCCGAGAAAGTGTGCATAGGATTAAAATGTAAGTGTCCTTGGTGTCAAAGAAGGATACAGAAGAAACCAGAGGCCTTCCTCCTGGGCATGGTCGGCCAATTGGTCTCAAAGAAGGATAGAACTTTCTTTATGTATGCCACAACAGCAGCAAGAATACTTATTGCAAAGTACTGGAAGACACAAGATTTACCCACCCGGGAAGAATGGCAGATGAAGGTGATGGACTATATGGAACTGGCGGAAATGACTGGCAGAATCCGAGACCAAGGAGAAGAGTCGGTGGAAGAAGATTGGAAGAAATGTAAAGTTTATCAACAGAAACATTGTAAAATTAAGGAATGTTAGAAGGAGGCTGGAATGAAGTAATGTGGCTTTAGCAGAAATGATATAAAGGATTAAGTAAAAATGGATTGTTAATTGGTGAAAGAACAGAATGTAAAATTATAGTATATTAAGATAAATTATTAGGATAAAAATAAAGATGGAAAGGATTTGCTGAAATATCTAATTGAATTAGAATACAAAAAAGGGAGGTGTGAGGAGGTCAAGGAAATAAGCAAAGGAAAGAAAGTTATGTAAAGGATTGATTTGTTGTTGTTTTTTAATTATCTGCATCTTTTTTTCGTGTGTTTTTTTTCCTTTGTTCTTGTATTGTTCTGTATTGTTCTTTTTTTTCTGTTTAAATATGTTCTTTATTTTTTCTTTTTGTAACCTTTAAAATCTCAATAAAAATCTATTGAAAAAAATAAAAAATAAAATGTAAGTCTGTCCGAGTCACAACCCAGAGTGCTCCTGTTTAGAGCTGGCTATGCCCTTTCCAAAGTTACTTCATTTCAACTCTGGGCAAAACTTAGATGCATCGCCCCATCGTTTTTATTTTTAGCACACCACTTTGATGTTTCATTATAATCAAGTAGTATTAGAATGTTAGGGGACGCAGGTGGCGCTGTGGGTTAAAGCCTCAGCGCCTAGGGCATGCCGATCGAAAGGTCGGCGGTTCGAATCCCTGCGGCGGGGTGCGCTCCCGCTGCTCGGTCCCAGCGCCTGCCAACCTAGCAGTTCGAAAGCACCTCCGGGTGCAAGTAGATAAATAGGGACCGCTTACCAGCGGGAAGGTAAACGGCGTTTCCGTGTGCGGCTCTGGCTCTGGCTCTGGCTCTGGCCAGAGCAGCGATGTCACGCTGGCCACGTGACCCGGAAGTGTCTCCGGACAGCGCTGGCCCCTGGCCTCTTAAGTGAGATGGGCGCACAACCCCAGAGTCTGTCAAGACTGGCCCGTACGGGCAGGGGTACCTTTACCTTTACCTTAGTATTAGAATGTTAGTTATCTCATTTGAACTTGAAGTACCAAACAGGTTAGATACTGACTTTCTATTATTCATTACTAATTTTGTGGCTGCATTTACAGCCCACACCCTTCTTTCATCTGCTCATCAGCAAGCTTGCTGCATCCAGCGCTTCCAGGACCAGGTGCTGGGGGCTCTTGCTAACAAGTGTGCAAAAGGCCCCCGCAATTATCTTCAGCAAAATGTTAGAGGACATGCATCTCTTCTCCACAATTGTTATGCATCTCGAGAAGCCAAAGACGTTGCACAAATGCCCTTTTAGCAGATAATGCACCGGTTTCTTTCCAAACAGGCAGCCAGCCAAGGGTTACTGACCGGGGAAGCTTTCACGGAGCTGGAAGCCTTGTGGTCAATTTGGTATTTAGAGTCATCTTGGGCAGGGGAAAGCATTTTTCCTGACTTGGGAGTGAGTGTATGGAAATTGGACTGCTGTGGGACATGGAACCATTTCAACTGTGAGTTCTCATTTGTAAAAAATGAAACAGCTTTGGAAGCTGCCTTATACTGACTCAGACCTTTGGCCCAGCCAGCTCCATGGGGCCTTCAACCTAGGTCTCTCAGGTGTGGTTGGACTACAACTCTCCCTTCCCTGACCATTGGTTAAGCTGGCCAAGGATGATGGGAATTGTAGTCCAACCACTTCTAAGGACCCAAGGTTGACCGACACAGGTCCATGCTGACTAGCAATAATGTCGCTCCCCCAAAAGGCAAAAACGAAGACCCCCCAAAAAAGATGGTATTGATTTAGGACAGTTGGTGCTTATGGAGGAACCTTCTGATATTACTTATTTATTACCCCTCCTTCACCCTAAGGTCCCAGGGCAGGTTACAGAATTAAAAATAACATTAAATACAAATTAAAACAACTTACAGCCATTAAAAAAATATGGTGATCGGACATTGTGTCAATTCAGCTGTTTAGTTTTTCTCAGAGCTGGGAGGCCTCTGCGCCCACTCCCAGCACCGTAAATAAATATTTATGCCCAAAACCACGTCTAGAAAGTATATTATTCATCTTTCTAGGGTTCACCACATTATTCCTATTTAGATGAAATATGCTGTGGTCTGAGATGTGTCACCACCACAGGGGAGAACAGCTGAACAGCTCTTGCAGAGGCCTTGGCTGTGCTGAAAAACAGCTCCTGCTTTTACATCATTGCTAAGTTTTGGATCGGTACTTTGTTTGGAAAGGGAGGGGAAAGCCATCCCTGAACAATATTTTGGCTTTAAAAATGTATGGAGAATCTCTCTTGCCAAGAAAGAAAGGGGTGCAGCTGAAAAGGCCCCAGGTTTTATTTATTTACTGAATTTATATACCGCCCTATACCCAGGGGGGTCTCAGGGCAGTTCAGGGGTCTCCCCGGTATCTCCAAGTAGGGTTGGGCGAGACTCCTGGTCTGAAATCTTGGAGGACCCTTGCTGCCAGACACTGCTGAGCTAAAAAGACCGCTGGTCTGGCTGGGATTAAGGCAACTTCCTACTCTCCTGGACTATTCCAGACTGGCTTCAAGGACAGAGATGTCCCAAAGGCAAGGAGATGATCGTGGGATTTCCTGACCTCGCCCTCCAGTCTTCCTTGGAGGCAAATTTAGGCCTCCTCTGCCTACTAGGCACTTATGACCCCCATGGCGGAGGAGCGAGGCTGAACAGCTGAAGGTGACCCGGAAACTACAACTAATCCAGAATGCGGCAGCTAGACTGGTGACTGGGAGCGGCCGCTGAGACCACATAACACCGGTCCTGAAAGACCTACACTGGCTCCCAGTACGTTTCCGAGCACAATTCAAAGTGTTGGTGCTAACCTTTAAAGCCCTAAACGGCCTTGGTCCAGTATACCTGAAGGAGCGTCTCCACCCCCATCGTTCTGCCCGGACACTGAGGTCCAGCTCTGAGGGTCTTCTGGCAGTTCCCTCGCTGCGAGAAGCCAAGTTACAGGGAACCAGGCAGAGGGCCTTCTCAGTAGTGGCACCTGCCCTGTGGAACGCCCTCCCACCAGATGTCAAAGAGAAAAACAACTACCAGACTTTTAGAAGACATCTGAAGAAAGCCCTGTTTAGGGAAGCTTTTAATGTTTAATAGACTGTTGTATTTTAATATTCTGTTGGAAGCCGCACAGAGTGGCTGGGGAAACCCAGCCAGATGGGCGGGGTATAAATAATAAAATGATAATAATAAATTATCATCATCATCATCATCATCACCATCATCTTATTCAGCCCATGATGGAGATAAGTCTTCCCATAACACCAGGTCTTAGAATACAGTGGTACCTCGGGTTACATACGCTTCAGGTTACATACGCTTCAGGTTACAGACTCCGCTAACCCAGAAATATTACCTTGGGTTAAGAACAGAAATCGTGCTCTGGTGGCGCGGCAGCAGCAGGAGGCCCCATTAGCTAAAGTGGTGCTTCAGGTTAAGAACAGTTTCAGGTTAAGAACGGACCTCCAGAACGAATTAAGTACTTAACCCGAGGTACCACTATAGCTGACAAATAGAGTGGGAGGCATGGATGGGGAACCTGCAGCCACCCAGATGTTGCTGCCCTACAACAGCCAGTGGGCCCCAGCCAGAATGTCCAGCACTCAGGGGAACAGAAACTGCAGCCCAGCAACATCTGGAAGGACATCTCTGACTGGTGCCACAGAATCTGCACCGGCAGGTTCAACAACACCATACAGGGTAGGAGTTTATTACTAGAAACTAGGCACCAGAAAATAGAACCTTTTAAGAGTCAACCTTTTTGGAGCCAAGACTTTGAACACTGCCTCTAATCCTACCCAAGATTGGCCTTCCTATGACCTGCGTACCCAGGATGGGGGGAGGGAACAAACCTTTAAAATCAAAAGTAAATCCCATGTTTTCCAAAAGGTGTTTCTACACAAGTTTCCAGGTGCCCAAGAAACACTCACTTCAGTTGTCTACAAGTCTTGGAATGTGGTTTTGTTTCAGTATGAGCTGAACGAGGGCCAACTCCCAAATTCTAGTCTGCAGGAATGTGGAGCTGAGATAAGAGGAAATGAGCAATAGCAGAAAAAAGCAGAGCCTAAGAAAGAGGAAAATGAGCAGAAGGAAAAAATAATGACAGGAGAAAATGCTCCCTCTTATCTGAAAGTCAAACCGCTTTAAGCCAGCTGTTAAGATGCGGGTGGCACTGTGGTCTAAACCACAGAGCCTAGGACTTGCCGAGCAGAAGGTTGGCGGTTCAAATCCCCGCAACGGGGTGAGCTCCCATTGCTCAGTCCCTGCTCCTGTCAACCTAGCAGTTTGAAAGCATGTAAAAGTACAAGTAGATAAATAGGTATTGCTCCGGCGGGAAGGTAAACGCCATTTCCGTGTGCTGCTCTGGTTCGCCAGAAGCGGCTTAGTCCTGCTGGCCACATGACCCGGAAGCTGTACACCCGCTCCCTCGGCCAATGAAGCGAGATGAGCGCCGCAACCCCAGAGTCGTCCGCCACTGGTCAGGGGTCCCTTTGCCTTTAAGAATGTAAGAAGAGCCTACTGGATCAGGCCAATGGCCCACCTAGTCGAGCACCCTGTTATCACAGTAGCTGAACAGTTGCCTGTGGGAAATCTGCAAGCAGGGTACAAACACTCTTGTGGTTTCCAGCAACTGGACTTCCGAAGATTTCCACCTCCAGCTGTGGCGGCAGAGCAGAGCCATCATGACTAGGAGTCCTCGGCAGCCCAGGAATTTATCTAATCTTCTTCTGAAGCCCTCTGAGTTGGTGCCCATCGCTGCCCGCTTAGTTTAGCCGTGTGCTGTGTGAAGCAGCACTTTTTTCTCCTGTCCTGGATGAGTTCGAACATCCTCAAGAGAGGAAGGGAAACCTTTCGCTATCCATTTTCTCCATGCTGTACATGATGTTATAGATTTCTATCATGTTCCTCTAACTCACCTTTCTCTAAACTAAAAAGTCCCAAACGATGCAACCTTTTTCTTTCTTTCTTTTATATATTCAGTCTTTATTAGTTTATAAACGACACACACACACACACACACACACACACAAAACACACAACATAATTCATCAATAAAAAGGGGGGAAACAAAAAACAATACAACTCGAAAACACAGAAAAAATTCAGCCACCGACTTCTGCTCACCTTTGTGTGGGTTCTTTGTTTCCCTATTACTTACCTCTATTTCTCAATAAACTTAACCTGTACTAAATCTTATTTGTGGTTTGTTTGTTTTTTACCTTATGTCATTCCGAGAGTTATTAAAAGCATTCTAAAGTTTTAATATGGGGACAATGTTCTTTTAAATATTGTCTATAAATTTCCCATTCCTTTTTAAACTCTTCTTCGTCATATTCGCTAATTCCATATATTCAAACAGTTTGACCTGCCACTCTTCTTTTGTTGGAATTTTATCTCCTTTCCATCCCTTGGCTATCAGCATCCTCCCTGCAGTTGTTGTGTACATAAAAACCCTCCTTTTCTCTCTTGGAATGTATGATGCCATAATGCCTAAGAGCAGGGGTAGGCAACCTAAGGCCTGGGGGCCGAATCTGGCCCAATCGCCTTCTAAATCCAGCCCGTGGATGGTCTGGGAATCAGCATGTTTTTACATGAGTAGAATGTGCCGTTTTATTTAAAAATCATCTCTGGGTTATTTGTGGGGCCTGCCTGGTGTTTTTACATGAGTAGAATGTGCGCCAGGCGTCCCCGGTTCCCCCTCAGCAGTAGCGGCGGCAGTGGCAGTCTCAGCAGCCCGGAGCCAGCCTGGTAGTGCAGTTGGCTCTGGCTGGCTTCAGGAGCTGCTCACTGCCATGGCGCCCGCCATTTTGCCTCGCCGGAAGTCCCCATATGATGTGTCTTGTGCCATTGAACCAATCACGCAACATTCATTCCCTACTAATAAATCAACAACACTTAAAATATAAATCAGGGGACATTAAATGAAATCCGGGGACGGATTTTGTCCGGGAACTGATTTGTAAATCTGGGGACTTGCCCCAGGAAACAGGGACATCTGGTAACCATACCCCAAAGTCTCTGTTCACTGGTCACCTTGGGTCAAACCTATCAGCGTGCCCTGCGCCCCCTCTGAACTTTCCCCTGGCCTTTGCACAAAGCCAGCGATAGCCCAGAAGGGTTTGCAGCAGAGGTAAGAATGAACACTTTGTGCTGTGCAAAGGGAGTCATAGGATCCATTTGCTGGGAAACAAAATGCATTCAGAGGGGGAGGGAGGGGGAGGAAGGAAGGGCACAGACTGTGAGCAGAAAGAACTGTGTGGACCAAGAGGAAGCAAAGTATTAAGTAGTGGGTTGACAAAGGAACAGCAATCTCTTGCAAAGTCAAAATCAGGCTTGTTGTTACATTGGTTGCGATAATTGGCAGTGGCGTAGCGTGGGGGGTGCAGGGGGGGCCGGCCGCACCGGGCGCAACATCTGGGGGTTAGGGTTAGGGGGCGCAAATCCACGGGTTAGGGGGCGCAAATTACTTGCCTTGCCCCGGGTGCTGACAACCCACGCTACGCCACTGATAATTGGTTCTTCCGGACATTTTTGCTCATTGGGATTTTAAATAAACAATTAGGAAGGACCGACCCATTTCGTCCACACAGAAGCCTCTTAAGACCCATTTGTGCTTCTGTAGCTTTTAGTCAAGGATACAGAATGCATATCATCCTACACAGGGTATTCTGCCGATACTTTTCTCCCAGTTATAGCCCTTCCACCGTTGCCGGTCAGGCAGGATGCAAAGCAAAGTCTTTTGGCTACTGAAATAGGTATGCATTAAAAACAAAGACACGAATGCAAAGCACTGCTATTTCCATCTGGACACAGATTTTGTGCTTCATGCTTTGGACACCTCAGAACATCAGAAGAGCCTGCAGGATCAGGCCAAAGGGCACCCATCTAGTCCAGCATCCTGCTCTCACAGTGGCCAACCTGCAAGCCGGACCAGTACAATTGGCACTGGAAAAAGCAAACAGGCGCTAGGGTCTTGCCACGCTTTAAGAGGGTTTTGAAACTCATATGTACTCCGACATAGTTAAGCCCCTCTGCTTCTACCACAGGTGCCTCCGTCCACCACGGAGAGGGTGACTGCTCACACCACCCACAACAAAAAGCTGTTTGGCCAGGTAGGCATGCAGAGGCATTCTGAAGCAGCTGCCAAAGGAGATGCAGCTGCAAAGTAAGACAGGGAGGTGACACAATAACCAACTTCAAATATCTGAAGGGCTGGAAGATGAAGCCAGCTTATTGTTGGCTGCATTGTGGTCTAAACCACTGCTTGCCGATCAGAAGGTTGGCGGTTCAAATCCCCGCAACGGGGTGAGCTCCCGTTACTTGGTCCCTGCTCCTGCCAACCTAACAATTCAAAAGCACGTCAAAGTGCAAGTAGATAAATAGGTACCACTCCAGCAGGAAGGTAAACATGCGCTGCTCTGGTTCGCCAGAAGCAGCTTCATCATGCTGGCCACATGACCCGGAAGCTGTATGCCAGCTCCCTCGGCCAATAAAGCGAGATGAGCGCCGCAACCCCAGAGTCGGCCATGACTGGACCTAATGGTCAGGTCAGGGGTCCCTTTACCTTTACCTTTACCTTTACCTTTACCTTTACCTTTACCTTTACCTTTACCTTTACCTTTACCAGACGGGAGGACCCAAACCAAAGGACAAGAAAGGAGACTGCAGCTGAATGTTTAAGGGTCCCTTCCAATGCTACAGTTCTGTGATTCATTGCAGGTATTCAAACAGAAGTTGGATGGCCATTTGCCAGGTATTCTGAAGCTGTGATTTCTGACTTGCAGGGGGCTGGGCTACGTGATTCCTGGGGGGTCCCTCCCAATTCGGCAACTTATGATGCTGTGATAAAGCATTGTCTTTTTAAAAATACTCCCTTTGCAAAAAAAAAAAAAAAGGATCTCTCAGAAAAGGTTCCCTGCCTGCCGATCTGAATCTGGGGTGGGAAGTCAGATAGCATTATGTCCGGAGCAGGAGCTAACCCTGTGGGGGGAGCAAACGTCCTGAGGTCAGAGGGCCAGAAACAGACTGCAGACAAAGACTGGCACGGCTTCTGTGGGAACATGGGACACCGAGGATGTAGATCGGTTCTTTTGTTTCTCACAGCCGCATGTTCTTAGACCATGGAGAACTGTGTCCAAACAGCTAATTATTCACAGGGCTCAAGTCACCGCCCTCCATTAGCCAAGATCTCCATTGCTCTTCCAGCAGGCAAAAGCAGACAGTAAAAAGAAATTAAGGGTGGAAGACTCCAAATGCAGATCTACTGGGGTATTAAAAGGTAAAGGTAAACCCCTGACAGTTAAGTCCAGTCACGAACGACTCTGGGGTTGCGGCATCATCTCGCTTTACTGGCCGAGGGAGCCGGCGTTTGTCCGCAGACAGTTTTTCCGGGTCATGTGGCCAGCATGGCTAAGCTGCTTCTGGCAAAACCAGAGCAGCACACGGAAATGCCGTTTACCTTCCCGCCGGAGTGGTACCTATTTATCTACTTGTACTTTGACATGCTTTTGAACTGCTAGGTGGGCAGGAGCTGGGACCAAACAATGGGAGCTCACCCCGTCGCAGGGATTCGAACTGCTGACCTTCCGATCGGCAAGCCCAAGAGGCTCAGTGGTTTAGACCACAACGGAGTATTACTGGGCAAACTGATAACCAGCATCCGAGAGAGTCAAATGGACAAAAAAATCCCCACTCCTTTTCAATCCCCCTGACATGGCTTTATAACATAGGCAATGTTATGTACTGAAGTTCTCACCCTGGGCCAGCAGGGGAATACTGTAGAGAGTTTTCACTCAGGTCCACATATGCAAATAAGGAATTGAAAGTGACGTTCAGTGATTGGATAGTTACAGAAAGTTGTTACTGTTTGCCTTGTAGTTGAGCTCTATATAAGCAGGTTGGCTAAACCCTTCAGCCCAGTTCTGTTCTGGGCCTATGAATAAACAAGAGCTGTCTGAAGAATCGCTGGGTTGTCTGATATGTTCACCCACAACATAACAGGCAACATCAAGAGAACAGAGCTAGATGTCTCCGAGGACATGTGGCAACTTGTGGAGTGATACCTTTGTTTAAAAACTGAAATGGCTTACGTGACCCTGCAGATGCAAAAGGCAAGCTACAGTTTGAAGCCTGACATGATGGTAACAAAGAGAAATAAATTTTTGAAGATGGAAGCCTGGCCTGAATTGGAAAGTGAAAGATGGAGAGATCTCCTTATGTGGAGACCAGATGACCTTTGGATTACAAATCTGATTCAGGTGGAAGTTGGAACTTTGGGGACCTTTGGAACTGAAAGGAGAATGAAACAAGATTTGGAATATTTTATAGGCCCTACTTTCAATTATCGAGGTTTGGCTGGAAGGAATGTGGATGCTGTTGGGTTGGAGCTTCCCCGAGATTTGGATTTTACTACTAAAGATTATCAAAAAGACTGGCAGAGGGGGCATGAAAGAGATTTAAGAGCCTCGGATTTGAGATCTCCGGGTTGATGGCTTTTTGAGATTTATGGACTTATGCTGGGGACTGAAACCAGGAAGGGGGGATGGGTGGATTGGAAATTGGGAACTCAATATGCATATAATATAATTTCTTTTTTGTTTTCTTTAATGAGAGTGGGGAAATTCGTGGAATGGAATCTTTTTTGACCTTAGGGAAACGTATTAAGAATAAGTATAGATATATAGACTTGGATGAGAGTTAAGATTGGATAAAGTAAAAGCGGTTTTTAAAAAAATAATATGGTAAATTTAAGGATTCTGTTAGGAAAGAGAAAATGTGCAAGGATTTGCTGAATTATCAATTTGAATTAGGATACAAAAACGGGAGGTGTGAGGAGGTCAAGGAAATAAGTTAAAGAAAAATATGTAAAGGTTAGATTTGGTTTTTTTATCTTTTTTTAAAATGATTGTATTTTTTCTCTGGTTTTTTTCATTTTTCTTGTTTCTTTTTTACTTCTTTGTAAACTTTAAAATTCTGAATATTACTTTTAAAAAAAACTGAAATGGCTTACAAGTTACATGTAATTAAACCGTTAATTAGTACTTCTGTACGGGTTGAGTGGTACTGTTGAACATTGATTGTTGTTTTTGCATGTTTCAGAGAAAACAATTTAGAAATACTTTTAGGAATAAGCCTAGGGTCTTGTAGGCAGGCTGAGGGTTCCTGAGAATGGGCTGCGGTTTCCTCAGCTGGGGACCCTGGTGTGAACCAGCAATCTCTTGGGTCTGTGGCCTGCAGGCCACATCCATGACATGGGATTTTGTGTCTAGCAAGGCTGGAATTGAGCTGGCCGGACCTCAGAGCCCTAGAGAGCAAAAGTGGAAAGAAATGGAAGAGAACTTGGGCAAATTCTCCCAGTTCAGATGTACTGGCTTCTAGCCTACTGTTTGGAGCCGCTTGCTTGCCTTTCCCCCCTGAATGGACAAGACAGTGGCTGCTAGTCCCATCAGAGCTACAAATGAGTCTCCCTGCTGCTCTGACAACTGCACACCCATCCCCACCAAAATGGCCCCAATTTCATGGTCTGTGAAGGGGGCTGCAAAACACCTTTGGTATCTATAACTATACATTTAAACAAGGAGTGTGCAACCAAAAAAATGTCACAATGAGAGGATGCTATGAGCTGAACCTGGAATATTCATCTTGCTGGCTCAGGGCCTGATGGGAGTTGGAGTCCTCTCACCATGGCTGTAGAGCAGGCATGGCCAAACATGGCCCTCCAGATGTTTTGGGACTACAACTCCCATTATCCCTAGCTAACAGGACCAGTGGTCAGGGATGCTGGGAATTGTAGTCCCGAAACATCTGGAGGGTCAAGTTTGGCCATGCCTGCGTAGAGCGATATTAGTGAGGTGCCATGTTTGCAGTTTAGTTAAGGAGAACACAGCTAAGACATCTTGTGAAACACAGGGCTGCAGCTTTAATGGGTAGAAAGGGGACTTTCAGCCTAACAAGTAACACCTGATGAAATTCCACCTCCCATACAATTGCCAGAGGTGAGGAAGGCCTCTCTGCCTACCCTATTTCAGAAGCTGCCTAAAGGATTAGTGTACAAAGGGCACTTCTAGATGGTTACTAATTCCGATGTGGGTTTTAATCACATCCTGACAAAGCCAGGTTGCACAACTAAAGTTGATCGAGTGCTCTGGAGCAGCAAACCTTTTGCCACTGCCATTAAAGGTAAAGGTAAAGGTACCCCTGCCCGTACGGGCCAGTCTTGACAGACTCTGGGGTTGTGCGCCCATCTCACTTAAGAGGCCAGGGGCCAGCGCTGTCCGGAGACACTTCCGGGTCACGTGGCCAGCGTGACATCGCTGCTCTGGCCAGAGCCAGAGCCAGAGCCGCACACGGAAACGCCGTTTACCTTCCCGCTGGTAAGCGGTCCCTATTTATCTACTTGCACCCGGAGGTGCTTTCGAACTGCTAGGTTGGCAGGCGCTGGGACCGAGCAGCGGGAGCGCACCCCGCCGCAGGGATTCGAACCGCCGACCTTTCGATCGGCAAGTCCTAGGCGCTGAGGCTTTAACCCACAGCGCCACCTGCGTCCCTGCCACTGCCATTGCCCTACCCCAAATACTTTTTGTGATAAGGTGAGTTGAAAGAGGATTCACTGGAAAGCATGGAGTAATGTGTAATCAGTGGCAATAAATCATTGACCAAGGCTAACCTCCCCCCCACACACACACACACACAAACAAACAAACAAATCAGGGTGAGTGATCAGTAAGCAAGGTTTCCCTAGGGGAGGGCAGAACTCAGAGGCTCTAGGGTCATCTAGTCCAACCCCCCCCCCCCATGCAGGGTGCCAAGAGCTGTGCATGCCTCAATAGACTATTATGGCAGGCCCACAGCTCAGTACGAGAGCCTCTGGCCTCGTGTAGAAAGTCTCCAGCTCAGGCTGAGAGGGACCCCCTGCTCCCCACTGCCTGAAACCCTGGAGCCTAAAAACAGTTATAGTCCCCATTACAACAGGGCTTTTAAAACTGTGGCATAATGATAAAAGGACAAAGTCATTACAAAAGTAAGCAGCACGGGACGAAAGAGGAAGTTCAGTCCGTCTGCTGGGAGGCCAAAATAGATAGACCTGCACACACATTTACAGCAGATGAGTCAGCGACTGTTTGTGGGCACATTTATTTTGAACCTCAAAACCATGATGGAAACAACAAGGCTGTAAGCAGATCAGCTCACAGCTTTCCTGAACTTTGGGCTACTGGCCCAATCCACAGCTAACCAAACATGCTAGCTACCTCCTCACCCCACGGAGGAGAGAGCAGGGAGAAAGAGGGTTGGACTTCCAGAGGCTACTAGTGTGTTTGGCACCTCCAGTGTCTGAGGCAGTCTACCCCTGAACGCTGGGAATCACAAGTGGGAAGAGCTGCTATTGCACTCAAGTCCTGCTTTTGAGAACAAGATGCTGGGTTGGAGATACCTTTGGTCTGGTCCAGCAGGGCTCATTTATGTGCTCCATTGCCTAGAGTAGCATGCCTAGGAAGCAGGAACATGGAACCTCAATCAGGAGCATGCTGCAAATCTGGAGTGAGTCTCTCCACCATTTCCCCATCCCAAATCGCCCTCCCGCAGCTGCTATTTGCCCCTGAATTTGCCATTTATTGCAAACAGCAGCTTGGGATTTGGGGTGGGGAGGTGGGGCTGGTTACTTTTTATGGGAAAACATTGCAGAGTCTCAACGGAAACTGATTGCATGCTACCGATTTTGTGGGCCTGCTTTACCTTCACAACAAAAGTGGTGTGCCACTGAAAAATGGAGGAGGACGAGACAATAACCACACTAAACATGGTTTTCCAACTTTAGTCTGTGTGTATTAAACTCTCCTGGAAAATGCTCTTATCTTGGAACAAATCCTGATTTGGCAAAGTTATTAACACAGGGCAAGCTAAAAACCTGAGAGGTGAAGGATCAGAATTTGGAATCAAGCAGATAGGGTATAAACAAACAAACAGGATGAAAGAGCATCCCTTGCAATGAGCTGGTCTCTTTGATGCTGCTTTGGAGTTGTATGCATAGGCTTACTTCAGAGAAGTAACTGGGGCATTAAAATGAAAATCTCAAATGGGTGGCAGATTGCTCAAGATGGAGCAACGAAGAACGGATCAAGGCCATGCGCTGCATTATGTAAATGTATATAAGATGCTCAGCACTAAGGTCTAGGCTACATACACACCAATGGAGGAAGCCATGGCTAATTTTTAACTGGTTCACTAAATGCAGAAGTTCAGATTATAGTGGGATCTCCCAAGAATAGAATTGCTAAATGTGTGGCGGTTTCAGAAATTGCAGAGGAAGTTATGCTGAAACAGACACTGTTAATCGTCAGGCTGTAGCCATGTGCTTAAAATTTCCTTACTGTCTAATATTTCCGGAAGAAGTTTTGTTATTGCTGCACAGTCTTAATGTTTGGGGCAACTCTTTGCCGAAGTTCAAGGAGGTAAAAACCCTTGAGGAGGGTGCAGATCGGGGCTGGTGTGGTGTGTGCCAGAAGAGGAGAGAACCCCAAGCTGTTTAGGGGGGCTCCATTTTGGGCCCCCTATTGATCAACTACAATTTTATCAATCTTAATGTGGAACATGCCTTATGCAGAGTCAGACACTTGGGTCCATCTAACTCCACACAGACTGGCAGAAGCTCTCCAAAGTTTCAAGCCAGGAGAGGCCTATGTGAGGATGCCATGGAGGACTGATCCTGCTCTAGCACTGAACCACAGCCCTTCCCCAGTCATCCACAACAACATTGGCTGAAGTGTGGCATTTTTCCAGAACGGAGAGGAGAGGTCAGCTATGAGGAAACACCCTGCAAGGCCTCCATGAGGTCAGTCTGTCTCCCAGAAGGGAGGGAGGGCTGCGGTCATCCTGGGAGGGCATCCTGCCACACAGGCACACTCCCCATAGCAGCAGAAGGATATGAAAGAATTGGTTGAATTGAGGGTCAGAGCTGTGCAGGACCCCAAAGCCAGCAAGGCTCAGGGAAAGGGCCCTAGTTCAGCACCTGCTTTGCGCAGAGAAGGTCCTGGATTCGGCCGCCAACATCCTGCCAGTCCGTGTACACAAGTGGTCCCACCTTGGCTCCACGTGCTCATCCCCACTCAGGAAATTGGTTTGCCCAACCCACCAAGGAAGACAATAACACAAGAAAATTCAAAACTGTAAGAATCAATGTCACATTGACTCAAAATCCAATTAAAGTGATTTAGTTCCGTTAACTCAACAAAATGGATGAGCTTGATCCATCAATACCTTCTCTGCAAAGTTTAATGGTCATTTACACCTCCAGCAACCCCAGCAGGCAATCCGACTGCCTCCCAAGCGATACTACAACCCACTTTGGGAGCCCCTGGAGTAGACAATACTCAGCTAGATGACCCATTAGCCTTACTCAGGAGAAGGCACCTTCCCTGCTTCTTTGCTTCAGAAATGTCGCCAGGCACTTTCAAGCCTGCCTTCACACAAAAATTTTAAATCATTTTTGGAGATGCACTGGATTCTGCACCCATTCCTTCTTTATAATGTGCAGATTGTGAAGTCTATGATCTTGACAATTAAACAAGCGCAAGGGGAGCACCCATAAACGAAACCAGCCCCACCTCCTACCTGGTGACACTGCAGAAATCTGAAGGGCAGTGTCGGGCATGGGTAAGTCATAAAGGGCCTGGAGGGCCACCTCTCCCAATATGGACCAACCCAGACCCTGCAATCATCCTCTGAGGCCCTTTTTCATGTCTAGAGGGTGGCAACCTGAGAACGGGCCTTTTCTGTGGTGGCTCCCCATTTGTGGAATTCTCTCCCTAGGGAGCCTCACCTGCTGCCTTCATTACATATCTTTAGGCACCAGGCAAAAACATTCCTCTTGCCCCAGGCCTTTTAAATGTGTCTGTGGGAAGGAGCTTATTGGTTTGTTTGTTGTTTAATTATGTATTTTGTGTTCTCATTTTGTATGTTTATGTTGTGAACCACCCCGTGATCTTCAGATGAATGGCAGTATATAAATTTTAACTACTACTACAACAACAACATCTCTCACGTTGAATCTTATTACATCTTAATCCTGACACGTAGGTCCTTCAGAGGCTTCCTAACCCCAATCATGAGTCAGGCTCAGCTTCTCAGGGTCATGCAATTCCTGGCATGCCTTGCAGGCTTATCAGATACTACTTTAACAGCTCTGGCTTTCAAGGCCTGCAGCACAAGGCATTACAAAACCCATTGTCTTAAGCTTTTCTGGTTTTGCTGTTCAGCATCCTGGCAGATTACAAACCTCACTGACTGCCAAATCCTTTCATCATTCTGGATCAGTGATGCAAGGGATCACCACCTCACTGTGCAGGTTTTAATAAGGGGGGACAACCACTCACTGATCATTGAAAGCCTCGCTGCAGTAGTTCATGCAGTGGTTACTTCAAAACTGGATTACTGTGGAAGTGCTGTGTTCGCCCTCTGCGCCACGCATCCCAGGCGCAGTGAAACCCTGCTCTGCCACTGCTCCAGCCAAGTCACCCTGCCTACTCTGGGACCCAATGCGCCACATCCTTGGTCTCAAATAAAAAATTAAAAAGGTAAAGGACCCCTGACAGTTAAGTCCAGTCGCAGACGACTCTGGGGTTGCGGCACTCATCTCACTTTACAGGCCAAGGGAGCCAGCGTTTGTCCGCAGACAGTTTTTCCGGGTCATGTGGCCAGCACGACTAAGCCGCTTCTGGCGAACCAGAGCAGTGCACGGAAACGCCATTTACCTTCCCATTTACCTATTTATCTACTTGCACTTTGACATGCTTTCGAACTGCTAGGTTGGCAGGAGCAGGGACCGAGCAATGGGAGCTCACCCCCTCACGGGGATTCGAACCAGCCGATCTTCTGATCAGCAAGCCCAAGAGGCTCAGTGGTTTTAAACCACAGCACCACCCACGTCCCTTTGGTCTCAAATAGGTTTCTCCAATTCCAAAAAGCTTCCTGCTCTTCCCAGAGAGAGAGAGAGAGAGCGAATTGTAGAGTCAGAAGGGACCATCTAGTCCAACCCCCTACAACGTCATGGCAGGAGAGCTTTCTGCACACAGAAGTAGTTCTGTTTCAAGAGAAATAGAGAGGAAAAGGTGCTTTTCCAGGTCAGCTCTCTGGTCTTTCATTTCTCTTTTCTCAGAAGCAAGAGCTATGAAGCCAAACGCTTCCCTGGGCCTCTCTGTAAAATGCAAATGCTAACATGCAAATGCCAACCAAAGTGATATCACTGTAAAATGCAAATGCCAACCAAATTGGTATCATGGCTGATGGAAGCATCCTTTGAGGCTGGACCGCAACATATACAGCTACAGGTGGGGGGGGGCTACATGTGGGTCGGTGGGGGCTCTGCTCCTGCAGCACCATCAGGCGGGCCCCAAACACAGCAGGGCCAGCTCCCCACGTTTTGAAAAGCAAGTGAAGGAATATGCCTGCACAGCTAAAGAACCCCTCAGCCCACCTCTTTCCAGAAAGGGCTGCTGCTCAATGGCAGAGCAGCTGCTAGGCATGCAGAAGGCATACCACCTAGCATCTGCAGGTAGGGCTGGGAAAGCCCCCTGCCTGAAACCTGGGGAGTCACGAGGAGGAGAGGGCTAGTCATGGCTGCTGCCCACAACAGCTGGAGGCAGCCGGTGTCTCCAGTGCCAATCGCGCGGGGAAGCTTGCGCACACACTATTTCCGGCGCACTTCCAGGTCGGAGGAGCACCGGAAATAGCTTGTGCGCATGTGCACAGGCCTCCTCCGACCTGGATGTGCACCGGAAATAATGCTTGCACATGAGCAAATAAAGCTTGCGCATGCGCAAATAAAGCTTGCGCATCCGCACAAGCTATTTCCGGTGCTCCTCCGACCCGGAAGTGGGCAGCCGCGCAGCGCAGCGCCGGTAAGTGCGGGTGGTGGCAGTGGGCATCGCCGTGGGCCAGATAAACAAGTCCCTCAGGCCTTATTCGGCCCGCGGGCCTTAGTTTGGGGACCCCTGCAACCCATTTTCTATGCTATGGATCCCCACATTATAGGTCCCTGACCACGTCTTCTGTCACCCCCTTTAAACAAGGTGGGACACTTCTTTTAAAAAAAGAAACAACAACTCTCATTGACATAGCTCAGAAAGATCAGCTCTCCAAAACCCTGTGAATGTCCTTTGGATATAAGAGCCAAAGGACCAGAGAGTCACCTACTTCTCTGATATAGGGCAGAGCCACCCCTACAATCCAGAGAAGGTCATGTGCCATGTATCATTTAGCGTGGCAGGGCCTACACTTTGGAACTCCTCGCCTATTGATATGAAGCAGGTGCCTTCCCTGTATAAATTGTGTAACATAAATAAAACGCTGTATGTCTACTGCAGAGTGTTGCTGAAGAAGAGTCTACGTGCAAAGACTGCAGGGAAGCCAACATTCTCCCCCACTTCTCATTCCTAAGCAACCCAGCAGTGGGAAAAAACAGTCCTGCTTCTCCATCTTCGAAGCTGACTCCGAAACTACAACTAATCCAGAATGCAGCAGCTAGACTGGTAACGTGGAGTGGCCGCCAGGACGATATAACACTGGTCCTAAAGGATCTACGTCAGCTCCCAGTATGTTTCTGAGCACAATTCAAAGTGTTGGTACTGACCTTCAGTATACCTGAAGGAGCGTCTCCACCCCCATCGTTCAGTGCTGAGGTCCAGCACCGAGGGGCTTCTGGCGGTTCCCTCACTGCGAGAAGCGAAGTTACAAGGGAACCAGGCAGTGGGCCTTCTTGGTAGTGACACCCGCCCTGTGGAACACCCTCCCACCAGATGTCAAGGAGATGAACTTTCCATATGACTTTCCATAGACATCTGAAGGCAGCCCTGTTTGAGGAAGTTTTCAGTGTCTGATGTTTCGCTGTGTTCTGCTAGATTCTGTTGGAAGCCACCCAGAGTGGCTGGGGCACAAGTAATAAATTTATTCTTATTCTTAATGTATTAGAGGGGGGGAGACAGAGGAGCTAAAACCTTGGAAAGACCCAGGTTCAAATCCCTACTGATCCATGAAGTCCACTGGGTCTGATCCTGAGCCGCTCTCTGCCTGTCAGCCCACCCTGCCTGTCACAGAGTTGTAAAAGGCAGTATAGAAACGCAATACACCAGGCATGTCCAACAGGTAGGTTGTGGTCTACCGGTAGATCACTGGACACCTACAGTAGATCACTGGACACCTCCAGTAGATCACTGGACGCCCGTGGTAGATCTTTTCTCCCCCACCACCATAAAAAGCTTTGGCTCCCCTAAAAAAAACTCAACAACTTTGCCTGTCAATAAATAACCACGGGTAGATCAAAGCCAGTATTTTTATAGACTGAGTAGATCACAGTCTCTTGGGAGTTGGACGTGCCTGCAATGCAATACACTAATGAACAACATATAGATGGAACCACATTGGTTACCCCCAAGGAGTCTCTGGAAGTGTTTGAATCATTTCACAAGCAATAGGCAGAAGGCAAGAATGGCCGGCTCAGCTACGAAATCCACAGGGTGGCCATGGCTCAGCCCCCATCCTCCTACCTCACAGGGTTGTCGAGAGAATAAAGGGAGAGGAGTGAAATTACATGCCAGGCACCCAGAGCTCCTTGGCAGGAGGAGGGCATAAATATGCCAGAAAGAAAAGTCCTTCCCCGATCTTTATTTAGGCTAAAATTCTCTCCCCAGAGCAGATAAGGCAGCCAAGGCTGAACCGCACAAGACCACTAAGTGAGTTCTTGGCACAGAAAAGAGGCTGAACACTTTGTGAAGACTCTCCCTCTTGTGAGTTTAAAGCAGAGGGTGAATCCTCGGCTGGCCCAGGGCTGTCCAGCGGGTCTCACACACGGGAGAAAAAAGACTTGAACCCAGCTCTCTTGCTCTTAGGCAAAGAGACTACTAGGCCAAACTGTGCCGTTTGCTCAGATCCAAATTGCACTGTGATCAGTGGGGATTACTCCCGGGTAAGTGTGGGCACATGGGTCCCATATCAATTAGAACTGCATATTGGCGAAAGTAACTTATGCATGCAGATAATTGCTTTGCAAAGACGTATTAGGCAAAACAACATACTGTACAAAGAAATGTGCATTTTAGGAGAAACACAGACTAAAATGCTGACAAATTTTCAAGAGTACCTTTTCTTGAAAAATATATAAAAAGAACACTAATGTGGAGAACTGAAATTAAGACTGAAAAATCAAGACAGCAACATGGACGGATTCAGTCATCCCTACCAGGGAGTAAACCCACTGAAAGCAGTGCAGTTACTTCTGAGTAACTACACAGACTTTCTTCCCTAATGTACCCATACAATCATATGCACGCCTGCTCAGAGGCAAGTCCTATTGAATTCAATGAGGCTTACTCCCAGGTAAGCACACAGGGAATTACAGCCTTTGGGGTGGGGAACCTGACTAGGCTCACAAAGCTCAGAAACTTAACTGCAAGAACGCCAGCGTGCTTGGAGACCTTTGCACGAGAGTAGGCACCACTGAACGCTGCAGAGGTCATGTCAAAGCAGGCACCCTTAAGAGCTAAAAACTGCACCTTCCTTTTCTCTGTACAGTAATTCTATTGAAGGAAATGCAATGAAACACGCTAAGCAATTTTTATTGATTGACTGGTTGCATTTCTATCTCACCTTTCCGACCACGAAGCTCAAGGCAACGTGCCTCATCTAATCCCCACAAAACCACAACCACCCTGCGAGGTAGGCGAGGCTGAACGGCCTCCAAGGTCATTGAGCGCGGGGTACGGCGGGATCTGAACCCCGGCCTCTCCCCGGTCCGCGCCCAGCGCTCTCCCCACTAGACCACACTGCCGCGCGCCCCTTCCCGAAATGCCCTATCCCCAGCAAAGCCAGCCGCCGGCGCCCAAAGGAGGAGCGGGACCAGCAAGATCCTCTCCGGTGCTCCGCTTACCCAGCGCCGGCGAGCCGATCCTGGGCCCGGCCGGCCGCGACGCGACGGCGGAGGGAAGCAGCAGCAGCAGCAGCAGCAGCAGGCGGCTGGCCCACCGGGCGAGGCGGGAGGCGACGCGGCGGCGCTGCTCGGATCCCATCTGCGCCCCCGTGGACAGCGCGAGCAGCCTCCGCGCGGAGCATCGCGCCCGGCAGAAGTACCTGCGCGGGGAGGGGCGGGGCTAGCCGAGGGGGCGGGGCTGGGGAATCCCCTCGCTCCCTTCGCCTGCGGAACTCGCGGCTGCGGGGTTTGCATCCCACAACAGCCCTGCGAGGGGGGAGCGGCAGAGATAATAATAATAATAATAATAATAATAATAATAATAATAATAATAATAATAATACAGTGGTACCTCGGGTTAAAGGGACGCAGGTGGCGCTGTGGGTTAAAGCCTCAGCGCCTAGGACTTGCCGATCGAAAGGTCGGCGGTTCGAATCCCTGCGGCGGGGTGCGCTCCCGCTGCTCGGTCCCAGCGCCTGCCAACCTAGCAGTTCGAAAGCACCCCCGGGTGCAAGTAGATAAATAGGGACCGCTTACTGGCGGAAAGGTGAACGGCGTTTCCGTGTGCGGCTCTGGCTCGCCAGAGCAGTGATGTCACGCTGGCCACGTGACCCGGAAGTGTCTCCGGACAGCGCTGGCCCCTGGCCTCTTGAGTGAGATGGGCGCACAACCCCAGAGTCTGTCAAGACTGGCCCGTATGGGCAGGGGTACCTTTACCTTTACCTTTTACCTCGGGTTAAAGACGCTTCAGGTTACAGACTCCGCTAACCCAGAAATAGTACCTCGGGCAGTGGCGTAGCGTGGGTTGTCAGCACCCGGGGCAAGGCACATAATTTGCGCCCCCTAACCCGTGGATTTGCGCACCGTAACCCTAACCCCCAGATGTTGCGCCCGGTGCGGCCGGCCCCCCCCTGCACCCCCCACGCTACGCCACTGACCTCGGGTTAAGAACTTGGCTTCAGGATTTGAACAGAAATCGTGCTGGGGCAGCGTGACGGCAGTGGGAGGCCCCATTAGCTAAAGTGGTGCTTCAGGTTAAGAACCGTTTCAGGTTAAGAACGGACCTCCGGAATGAATTAAGTACTTAACCCGAGGTACCACTGTAATAATATTTTATTATTTATACCCTGCCCATCTGGCTGGGCTTCCCCAGCCACTCTGGGCGGCTTCCAAAAAAAATATTAAAATACTGTAATATATCAAACATTAAAAGCTTCCCTAAACAGGGTTGCTTTCAGATGTCTTCTAAAAGTCTGGTAGTTGTTCTTCTCTTTGACATCTGGTGGGAGGGTGTTCCACAGGGCGGGTGCCACTACCGAGAAGGCCCTCTGCCTGGTTCCCTGTAACTTGGCTTCCCGCAATGAGGGAACCGCCAGAAGGCCCTCGGCGCTGGACCTCAGCGTCCGGGCAGAATGAAGGGGGTGGAGACGCTCCTTCAGATAGGTGCCCGCCGCAGCCCACAGAGGATTTGGGCTCAGATGCAGTGTGGTCTATGGGGCTAGAGGGTCTGGCGAGCCTGGACGTCATTAAATTTTCACCATTGGACTCCAAAGAGTTTTCTTGTGAAAAGCATCCTTGGGGCCTTGTGTGGGTCACGCCGGCGCTGGCTAATCACAGTTCTTACAAAAACCGTCCTGAGACAAAAACCGTCCTGAGGTTTAGAGCGGTATAGAAATTAAGTAAGTAAGTAAATAAGTAAGTATGTGCCGGTGTGGTGTGGTGGTTAGTGTCAGACCAGGGTTCGAATCCCTGCTTGTTCACGAAGCACACTGGATGACCCTAACCCAGTCACTACTACTTTCAGCCTAGCCTACCACACAGGGTTGTTGTGCGGATCTAATGAGAAGAAGAACCACATACTCCAGCTTGAGCTCCTTGGAAGAAAGGCACGATAGAAATGCAATAAATAAGGAACTTGAGACTCTGCGGGTGATTCTAGTCTAGGAGAAATCATTTTATGGCCAGCAGGTGGCGGTCATGTGTCCTTACAACGCTATTAAAAGCCAAGAATTAAAGGTGCAAAATCCTTTTAGAGGAGGGGAGAGACTCCATCAGGCAAGGCCTCCTTCCACCTGCCTTGCCCCACCCTCTGGTCTCTGCTTCTCAATGTGTATTGTATTGTTTTATGTACTGTGGCTTGCTGTTGTTTTATTGATTATACTTTAGAAATTATTTCTTGTAACTGTTGAGTGGATTTTGTGTTTAACTTTTATATGTTGTTATTATTTAATTATTATTATTATTGAATTATTTAATTATTAGTTAATACTATTCCAATGATTGTTGAATGTTACTTTTTTTGATGTAGGTTGCCTATTTTAAAGTTTTATTATCACATTTTTGTATTGCATTAGGTTGTTATAAGATGTACATTTTTTTGTTTCTACAGCTTGTAAACCACCTTGAGTATTGTAAGTTAGAAAGACGGTATACAAATAAAAAAATGACGATGAAATGATGAATCCACCTTTGGGCAGAAATCCACCGGACAGGCATTTCTTTGGCTGTGGACGCTTTTGAAACATATTTCCCCCCTCAAAGAATTCTGGGCACTGCAGTTTGTTCAGGGTTGCTGGACTTGCAGCTCTGTTGGGGCAGGAGGCGTGGGGAAAACTGCAGTGCACAGAACTCTTTGAGGGACTGAATGTGCTTTCCAGGTATCGTGCGTGGGCAGCTGTGGTGCAACAGGCACTTCACTGTTTGTTCCTGGTGGAAGCGATAGGAATTTTATGGTCTTAGATATATGATAATGTTCATAACTACACGTACATAGATCAGCACAGGAAGACCAACCTGGAACCATTTTGATTCCTAAACTGACCAAAGTGGACTTTCTGGGATTTATGGTATATGCAGAAGGGGTCCACCCAACTGGGGACAAGATACGGGCCATTTGTGATGCCCCAGCGCCCAAGAGCAAGACTGAACTTCAGGCCTTCTTGGGACTATTGAACTTTTACCATTCCTTCCTTCCCCACAAGGCGGCGGTAGCGGAGCCCCTACACAGACTCCTGGACAAGCGGGCCCCTTGGGTGTGGGGCCAGCGCCAGGAGGCTGCATTCCAGGCAGTCAAGGACTTGCTTGTCTCAAACTCAGTCTTGGCACACTTTGACAAGAGGCTGCCGGTGGTGCTAGCATGCGACGCCTCGCCCTATGGCATTGGCACTGTCCTGGGACACCAATTCCCAGATGGAAGAGAGGTACCGGTGGCATACTTTTCCCAGACACTCAACGCAACCGAGCGGAACTACTCGCAAATAGACAAGGAGGGTCTGGCAATCGTGAAGGGAGTAAAAAAATTCAATGATTTCTTGTACGGGCAGCCCTTCACCGTGGTGACTGACCACAAGCCGTTGCTTGGCTTGTTTGCCCCCAAAAAGCAGACCCCCCAAGTGCTGTCTCCTCGCGTCCTCAGGTGGTCAATTTTCCTTGCCAGCTACCAGTATGCACTGATTCACCGCCCGGGGAAGGCGATGGGCCATGCGGACGCCCTTAGCAGGCTACCACTACCGGAAACAGGCCCCGACCCAGCACCTGCACAAGAGGTTATGAGCCTGGAGCTGCTTCCCAACCGCCCCATTCAGGTACAAGAAGTTGCACACCATTCCAAGAAAGATAGGGTCATCTCCCGGTCCTGGACTGGGTGTGGAGGGGATGGCCCAGTAGCAGCCCCGGGTCAGAATTTGCCGGCTACACAACCCGCAAACATGAACTGTCGGCCCACAAGGGGTGCCTGTTATGGGGAAGCAGGGTCATTGTTCCCCAGTCCCTCCACAAAAGGGTCCTCACAGCCCTACACGAGACACACCCAGGGGTAGTAAGAATGAAGGCCCTTGCCAGGAGTTATGTGTGGTGCCCGGGGATCGACGGAGAGATAGAGGCCTGGGTCAAACACTGCCAGGCCTGCCAAGAATCCCACCCAGATCCTCCAAGGGCCCCAGTCCAGTCCCGGGAGTCCGCCCGAGCACCATGGTCACGCCTGCATGTGGACTTCGCTGGCCCCTTTCAGAGGAAAACATTCTTCATAGTGGTGGACTCCTACACCAAATGGCTGGAAGTCGCACTGGTACCGTCCACTTCTACATCCGCAGCCATCCGGGTACTACGCAGGCTTTTTGCAACCCACGGGCTCCCTGACACTCTCGTCTCAGACAACGGGACTGCATTTACGTCAGGAGAATTCCAAACCTTCACAGCGCAGAACGCCATCCGCAACATCCGTTCGGTGCCATTCCACCCTGCCACCAATGGCCAAGCAGAACGCATGGTGCGGACCACCAAGGACACCCTTCGCCACATGATGCAAAGGGATTGGGAGTACCGCCTTGCCACATTCCTTCTAGCACAGCACCCCCAGCTCAACGGCTGGCCGGAGCCCCGCTGAATGGGTCGGCACCTTGCAATCAGATTGGACCGCCTTCACCCCGATAGAGCTCAGGATGAGGTAGTGGTGGGGGGAGGCAGGAACCCCCGGACCTTTGAGGCCCAGGACCCAGTGTACACAAAGAATTTTGGGGCAGGCCCAGCATGGGTACCTGCCACAGTCACCAGGGTCACTGGCCCCGTGTCATACGAGGTGCTCACGGATGGGGGGCAATGCTGGTGCCGCCACTGCAACCAGATACGGCGACGATTCCCGGGAGAAAACCAGGAGGGGGTCCTGTATACCTGAAGGAGCGTCTCCAACCCCATCATCCAGCCAGGACACTGAGGTCCAGCACCGAAGGCCTTCTGGCGGTTCCCTTGCTGCAAGAAATGAGGTTGCAGGGAACCAGGCAGAGAGCCTTCTGGGTAGTGGCGCCTGCCCTGTGGAACGCCCTCCCAGCAGATGTCAAGGCAATAAGCAACTATTTTACTTTTAAAAGACAACTGAAGGCGGCTCTGTTTTGGGAAGTTTTTAATGTTTGATGCTGTACTGTTTTTAATATTCGGTTGGAAGCCGCCCAGAGTGGCCGAGGAAACCCAGCCAGATGGGTGGGGTATAAATAATAAATTGTTATCATTAATATTATAACATGAGTTTTGTTGTTTTTAAGGCTGCATGAATGATCGTTCTTGTGTGACCTGCTTTGCTCATTGAAGACAGAGAGGGTGTGGTCTCAATGACCAACATTTAACAAGAACACAGAGGAAAACATATTTTGAGAGCTGATGCCACAACATTTTGTTGGCACTGGCACAGCTGACAATCCCTGAGCCTTCAACAGAAAGCATTTATTTCCATTTCCACCCTTCCAGCGTGGACTCCTTGACCCTCTGTTGAGTGATGATCGCCTGTTGTGGTTAATGGAAGAATGGATCGTGCTTAA
Source organism: Podarcis cretensis (assembly GCF_951804945.1). Lineage (NCBI taxonomy): Eukaryota > Metazoa > Chordata > Lepidosauria > Squamata > Lacertidae > Podarcis > Podarcis cretensis. The sequence continues at coordinate 74,793,397 of NC_137178.1, forward strand.
TTTCTAAGAACTCCACAGTGACCCATGGCATTGGGGGGGGGGGGTGAATCCAGGAATGAGGGGGTACAGGTCTCTCATCAGGTGGCAGGAAGTGACCTCCTGCTACCAGAATCTGTCCTCGTGCTTCCCATACAGTGACAGATCATGGTTCAGGAGGCATTTTGCCTGATCCTCTTCCTGAATTTCCACCCAAACTTGCTGAAACTGTAACACCCTTCATGGCTAGATCTTGCTAGAAGGACAGCAGGCCAAGGGGCTCATTTTTTCCACTTAGAGCAACTAAACCAGCGCTGGAAATAATAAATGTGTACAGCTTGGGCAGGGAGCGGGGGGGGGGGGGGCGCAGGGGGTGGAATCTGCAACCCAGGAACGACATCTTATGTATTTATTTCATAAAATGTATATGAATGTAAGAAACCTCAAAGTGGTCTAAAGGTAAAGGGACCCCTGACCATTAGGTCCAGTCGTGGCCGACTCTGGGGTTGCGGTGCTCATCTCGCTTTATTGGCTGAGGGAGCCGGCGTACAGCTTCCAGGTCATGTGGCCAGCATGACTAAGCCACTTCTGGCGAACCAGAGCAGCACACAGAAACGCTGTTCACCTTCCCGCCAAAGCGGTACCTATTTATCTACTTGCACTTTGACGTGCTTTCAAACTGCTAGGTTGGCAGGAGCAGGGACCGAGCAACGGGAGCTCACCCCGTTGCGGGGATTCGAACCGCTGACCTTCTGATTGGCAAGCCCTAGGCTCTGTGGTTTAACCCACAGTGCCACCCGCATCCCTACTCAAAGCAGTCTACTAGAAGCTAAAACAATAAAAGTAAGAAAAAATTACAACCATACTTTAAAACATACAAAATTTAAAATACTATAAAACAGGTTAAAATTACCCCAGCTTCCTAAGCATCTAAACAGACTTGTCTAAAGATGAATGTTTTTAAGCAGGCGCTGAAAAGAGGATATCAAAGGTACTTGCTTGAGATCATAGAATCATAGAATCCTAGAGCTGGAAGAGACCACAAGGGCCATCGAGTCCAACCCCCTGCCAAGCAGGAAACACCATCAGAGCACTCCTGACATATGGTTGTCAAGCCTCTGCTTAAAGACCTCCAAAGAAGGAGACTCCACCACACTCCTTGGCAGCAAATTCCACTGTCAAACAGCTCTTACTGTCAGGAAGTTCTTCCTAATGTTTAGGTGGAATCTTCTTTCTTGTAGTTTGGATCCATTGCTCCATGTCCGCTTCTCTGGAGCAGCAGAAAACAACCTTTCTCCCTCCTCTATGTGACATCCTTTTATATATTTGAACATGGCTATCATATCACCCCTTAACCTCCTCTTCTCCAGGCTAAACATGCCCAGCTCCCTTAGCCGTTCTTCATAAGGCATCGTTTCCAGGCCTTTGACCATTTTGGTTGCCCTCCTCTGGACACGTTCCAGTTTGTCAGTGTCCTTCTTGAACTGTGGTGCCCAGAACTGGACACAGTACTCCAGGTGAGGTCTGACCAGAGCAGAATACAGTGGCACTATTACTTCCTTTGATCTAGATGCTATACTCCTATTGATGCAGCCCTATTGATAGTTCCTAGCTGACTGTGTGAACTGCCTTTAAGTGACACCCAAACAAGAAGTTTACAGGGATGGTGAGGCTGCTGTGTCCACTGACCAATGTCATTCTGGAAATGTCCTCATCCCTGAGTTAAAGAATCTCAGGATGTGAAAGACCTTTGCCTACCATCCTGGCATTTGGAAACCTCTGCCACTGCCACTTAAAGTTGATGGGAGCTATGCAGAAATGGTGAAACTTACCAGAAGAATAAGAAATCAAGATTACAAAGTTTTTTTTTAATAAAAGAATTGAAATGGTTGATTGAATATTTACAGATAAATTGTAAACAGATAAAAACATTGGCAGGATTATTGTAATTGAAGATGGCTATCATATCACCCCTTAACCTCCTTTTCTCCAGGCTAAACATGCCCAGCTCCCTTAGCCGTTCCTCATAAGGCATCGTTTCCAGGCCTTTGACCATTTTGGTTGCCCTCCTCTGGACACGTTCCAGTTTGTCAGTGTCCTTCTTGAACTGTGGTGCCCAGAACTGGACACAGTACTCCAGGTGAGGTCTGACCAGAGCAGAATACAGTGGCACTATTACTTCCCTTGATCTAGATGCTATACTCCTATTGATGCAGCCCAGAATTGCATTGGCTTTTTTAGCTGCCGCGTCACACTGTTGGCTCATGTCAAGTTTGTGGTCAACCAAGACTCCTAGATCCTTTTCACATGTACTGCTCTCAAGCCAGGTGTCACCCATCTTGTATTTGTGCCTCTCATTTTTTTTGCCCAAGTGCAATACTTTACATTTCTCCCTGTTAAAATCCATCTTGTTTGTTTTGGCCCAGTTCTCTAATCTGTCAAGGTCAGATCAATAAGCAGGGAGTTCCAAAGTGTAGGCGCTGCTACACTAAACCATTGGGTTCTTACAAATGCACAACAGGCCTTATGTGGCCCCTGTAGCAGTGCCAGTTCCATGGATTAAAGTGATCAAGCAGGAGCATGTGGGGTAAGGCCGTTTTGCAGGTAAACTGGTCCCAAGTTGTTATGGACTTCATATGCTAATAGTAACACTTTGAGCACCTGGTAGCGAATCGGCAGCCAGTGCAGATCTCTGAGCGCAAGTGTGATACACTGAAGAGGCCTCACTCCCATCTACAATTGTCCTCTCTAGCTAGTCTTTGAGGATTTCATCAAGCCACACCTTGCCCTGCTCCTGCCACCTGTGTCACCCTTTGCACCCTCCTCGAGGGTTTTGCCCGGCTGGGATTCCTCCTCCTTGAACTCTGACAAATGGTTTTCTGCTCACCTGGAATCAGGAGGAAGAGGTGTGGAAATTGGTGTTTGTTGCCCCACCCACTTTCATCTCTGGCCCTGGGCATGTGGCCCCTGGAAGAGAAAGTGGCCATTGGGCTGGAAAAGGTGCTTTGCACCTTACATAATTAAGATGGTGCAGCAATAACAAAACTTCCGTGCATCTTCTGTAAATATTAGACAATAAGGAATTTTTATGCACATGTCTGTTTCAACGTAACTTCCTCTGCAATTTCTGAAACTGCCACACATTTAGCAATTCTGCTCTTGGGAGATGCCACTATAATCTGAACTTCTGCATTTAGTGAGCCGGTTAAAAATTAGCTATGGCTTCCTCCCTTGGAAATATGGAGAGGAGGGGGGGGGGATATACCAGGTGCTCAAATCCTTGCTCAGAATTGAGTACCACAGAGCTGCCTGCATCCCAAGGAAATGAACACAAAATGGCAGAGCCTTTTATTGCCTCAGGACACAGCATACCTTTAGGGCACATGGCTCCCCCCAAAGAATCCTGGGAAGTGTAGTTTAAGGGTGCTGGGAAATGTAACTCTCTGAGGAGTGCAGTACAGTTCCTGGGGTTTTTTGTGGGGGAAGCAATGTGTTTTAAGGATATGGTGTGTATGCAACCCAGACCTCAGTGCCAAGTGTTTTAGAGCTAAGATCAGGAGAGGAAGGAACCTGCCTGCCCTTGAGGCAACGATCCAAGGGCACGTCAGCTCTTTCCTCTCAGTTTTCCCGCTGAAGGTTCTCCCCCCCACCACCACCCAGCTGCTTTTTCCCTGCCAGCAAACAATATGGGTATTAATACCTTTTGTGTGTCTGCATGGAAGACTTTTAAGGGAATAAGTTTCAGCAGAAAAATGGAACAAAGATGGGCAAGAGTCGGAAACCCCTTCTCTCCTGCTTCCCCCTCAAATGCCAACAGGTCTTGTTCGGTGGTTGCGTTGCATAGGAATTAGAAATGCTTTAACATGGCATTGTATTTCGGTGTTGATGTAATAAGGCATATATTGGATTTTTGTAATTGAAAACTAATAAAAAGTATTTATATAAAAAAAAGAAATGCTTCAACATGGGAATTTATCCTAAAACTCCTGTATTGGGAAGCTTTTTCCTTCTTTTTGTGGTCCACTAAGACCCCTAGAAGAGGGACGAGGGTGGTGCTGTGGGTTAAACCACAGAGCCAAGGGCTTGCCGATCAGAAGGTCAGCGGTTCAAATCCCCACGACGGGGTAAGCTCCCGTTGCTCGGTCCCTGCTCCTGCCAACCTAGCTGTTCGAAAGCACATCAAAGTGCAAGTAGATAAATAGGTACCACTCTGGCGGGAAGGTAAACAGCGTTTCCGTGCCCTGCTCTGGTTCGCCAGAAGCAGCTTAGTCATGCTGGCCACATGACCCGGAAGCTGTACGCCGGCTCCCTCGGCCAATAAAGCGAGATGAGCGCCACAACCCCAGAGTCGGCCATGACTGAACCTAATGGTCAGGGGTCCCTTTACCTTTTTAAGACCCCTAGATCCTTTTCACATTTACTTCTGGAAAGCCAGGTGTCCCCCATCTTATATTTGTGCATGTTGTTCTTCCAGTGTCACCTGCAAATTGAATGAGCATCTCCTTGATTCCTTCATTTGCAGACATTGAACAGCAACAGGCCCAGGACAGAACCCTGCAGCACCCCACTTGTCACTTTTCCCCAGGATAATGAGGAGCCCTTGGGGGGCACTCTTTGGGTCAGTCAAACCAGCTAGAAATCCACCCAACAATAAGGTTACCAGATAATTTTCAATGAAGCCGGGGACACTTTTCAACTGCAATGGATTTTGTCAGGGGACTGATTTGTAAATCTGGGGACTGTCCCCGGGAAACGGGGACGTCTGGTAACCTCACTCAACAAGTGCCTTGTCGGGTCCACATTTTACCAGCTTCCTCGGAAGAATATCATGGGGAACTTGGTCAAAAGCTTTACTGAAACTGAGATACACTGTTTCCACATCATTCCCTTGATCCACCAAGCTTGTAACTCAAAAACAAACCAAACCAAAAAAAAGCAATGACATTTGTCTGGTATGACTTGTTCTTGAGAAACCCATGCTGGGTCTTAGTAATCACAGCATCCTTTTTTAAGTGCTCACATGATCAAAAAGGATAGAGTGAAAATAAAGGGGTGTTTGTGGGTGGGTGTAGCAGCCAGTCTACAGACAAAAGGGGATTCCATTCGGATTCTGTTCTTAGACCAAGGTAAAGTTCTCAAACCAAGACACTATTTCCGGTTTTGCGGAGTTTGTAAACCAAATCATTCTTAAACCGGACTGTTCTTAAACCGAGGTATCACTGTGTTTCCATTTGTTGCCCTGCCCACACCCACCAGGATCGTGTGGTTGCCAGAAGGAAATGTGGCCCTTGGTCTGGAAGGCACTCTCTGGCCACAGGATGGAGGCCCCCAGAGGTCTTGTTGTTGTGGAAATCTCCTCTGCCATTGCTGCTCCACCAGCAATTGCAGGGGGGGGGGGAGAGAGAAATGGGGGAGGGGTTTTTTCCACAGGGTCCTAAGTCCCCACATTCACCCAAGGTGCTCATAAGCTGCACCCATTCTGGAATTGTGCCCGTTGGTGTTTAGGGAAGCTTTTAATATTTGATGAACCATTGTATTTAATATTCTGTTGGAAGCTGCCCAGAGTGGCTGGAGAAACCCAGCCAGATGAGCAGGGTATAAATAAATAAATAAATAAATAAATAAATAAATAAATAAATATAATAATAATAATAATAATAATAATAATAATAACCAGAGGTGGTGGTGAGGAGATTAAGAGGAAAGAGATATAAGGACACAAGAACCCTGCCAACTCCTGAACTTCCCTCCAGGACAATGAGCCCGTAGGGCATTGGATGAGATGGGTGGGCTACAAAGGATTTCCAACACATTCACTGAAGGATTGTGCTGTAAGGATGCCTGCCTTTAAGTTTCACCAAAATTATTTTGTAGGCAATGACCGACTTTTGGATTGTCTCTGAAAGCTTTTCCTCTTTCAGCAAAATTGTTTTCAGATAATCCACTTTTAATGTATGATGGTTAGTTCCACACAAACACATTGGTCAGCAACTGCACTGCACTTCTCTCCTCCAGGTCATTGCACAGGAAATAACCTCCACAGTTTCTTGCGTACAGGAATTGATGTACATAAAGTCCACCAACCTCTTGTGATACCACTGAGTTTGTGGCTGGACGCACCCTTCCATGGCATTTCCCCCGAGAAGATTCCAGTTAACAGGCTACAGGCATGGATGAAAAAATGCAAGCGGAGGCATAACATGGAAAGCCGCTGACATCAAATATAGCAGGAATCCGCAAGGCCAAAGTTAGACAGGGCCCACCTGCCTTTCAAGTGGGAAAATAGGTAATTGTGTGTGATGGAAACTGCTAGCTCATAACTTGTTCTCTGAGATTACAAAATGTATTTGTCCTTCCCACTAATTGCATTCAATGAGATAAAAAGAGGCACTTAGAGTGGAATATCTGGAACATTTTGTCTAGGGAAGCAGGAGAAATTTGTTTCAGTCCCCGGCCCAGGTAAAGGCAAATCTATCAAAGCTGCTCTTTTAGAAACAATATGCAAACCAACCCACAGCTCTGATCCAAAATGTTCATTTATCCAAATTTTGCAATGCAGCTCTCCAACCAATGTTTATGAATGTGCATAAATTAGGAGGAAGTGAGCTAAAATTGAATATATTACTGCAAATAACGTGTAAGTTCACCTTTCTTGTTCCATTTTGAGCCCTAGCTTTCAAAGCAGGTTTACAGAGCTGGCCTGGGTTTCCTCAGGCACAAGTCACTCCTGTTGGCTCTCAACATTGGGGGGGCCGGCACCAGTTCCCCACCTTTCCCTTTAAAAACATTGTAATTATACACACCCACAGCAGTTTCCCATATTTTCCTAAGAATTTTAAGATGCTTTAAAAATTTATGGATCTGTGGTGAAGTCATTGTAAGCTCCAGAAAGGAAACTACTAAGGGTTCCTATTAAAACAAAACATCATGTACCGTATTCTGTTTCCAGTTAACTACATCATAGAAATTATTATCACCACTTGCAGTTGCCTCTACACCTAAAACTATGCCTTATTATTATTATTATTATTATTATTATTATTATTTATATCCCGCCCTCCCCAGCCGAAGCCGGGCTCAGGGCGGCTAACATCAATAAAATAATACAACATTCTAAAATCATTCCATTAAAATCAATTCAGAATCAAATTAATGGCAACCATTGGGCTAGAGTTCTATGAGGATTGCCAAAGGAGGGGGTGAGACTGTGCCTTGGCCAAAGGCCTGGTGGAACAGCTCCATCTTGCAGGCCCTGCGGAAAGATGTCAAGTCCCGCAGGGCCCTAGTCTCTTGTGACAGAGCGTTCCACCAGATCGGGGCCACAGCCGAAAAAGCCCTGGCTCTGGTTGAGGCCAGCCTAACCTCCCTGTGGCCCGGGATCTCCAAGATGTTTTTGTTTGAAGACCGTAAGTTCCTCTGTGGGACATACCAGGAGAGGCGGTCCAGTGGGTACGAGGGTCCTAGGCCGTATAGGGCTTTAAAGGTTAAAACCAGCACCTTAAACCTGATCCTGTACTCCACCGGGATCCAGTGCAGCTGGTATAGCACTGAGCAGTGGCGTAGCGTGGGTTGTCAGCACCTGGGGCAAGGCAAGTAATTTGCGCCCCCTAACCCGTGGATTTGCGCCCCCTAACCCTAACCCCCAGATGTTGCGCCCGGTGCGGCCAGCCCCCCCTGCACCCCCCACGCTACGCCACTGGCACTGAGTGAATGTGATCCTGCAGCGAGGACCCCATAAGGAGTCTCACTGTGGCATTCTGCACCCGCTGGAGTTTCTGGGTCAGTCTCAAGGGCAGCCCCACGTAGAGCGAGTTATAGTGCACGTAACACACTCTCCTGCTTCATGGTTTGTCTTCATGGCCTTACTACACATTTAGGAACTTGTTGACTTTCTCCAGAAAAGCTCAGGGCCAAAAATGTGTTGAGCATGTGGCTGCATTTGGCAAATCCTCTTCTCTTTCTCCTCCTCCTCATCATCATCAGGACTGCAGTGTAAGGCTTACCTGGGAGTCAGCTTCATTCAATACAATGGGACTTACTTCTGAGTAGACAGTGTCAGGCTCCATTTGCAATAAAGGAATAAACATTCCCCATGCAACTGTTGCAGGAATTTATGTATAGGTTTGGGGGGGGGGGGTTGCCCCTCCAGCAGATATCATGCACATGCAGCCCACTACCAAAACCAGCACAATCACTTTTGTGACTTTGGTGATTTGTCCCCACAAAACACTTCATCACAGTTTATTCCTATCTATTCAAAGGGCCCTTGCTGCACGATACCAAATGTAAGAATTCACTGATAAATGTATCTATGTACTGGCTCACGGGGAAAACTTCAGAATTTCATATAGACACGTGAGCTCAGCTACTCAGCAGCCCCTCTGCCTGAGTGATAATCCCTGGCATCTTGATACCTGAGTGCCGGACAGGTAGCCATTCCAGAAATAACAAACCCAGATGAAGACAAAAGGGTGTGATTAACTTGGCTGGGAAACAGGGAAATGTAAATATCTCTTTTGTTACACTTGATAGGTGTTTGGTGGAGGGCAAGGAGAACCATGGGGCAGGGTCCAGGATGCTCAGATTACTGCCACCAGACCTCCCCTTTCATGATGTAACTGTGATGCATGAGTGATGTAGTTTGGGGGGGGGGTGTAACATGGGGATTAGCAGCTAATAAGAGTTTGGGTTCTCTTTTGTTTGGGGCTCCCATCTTGTTCCACCTTGTGGCAGGTGGGAGTCCTGTTATGACAGTCTTCAATAAAGACCAAACCTACTGGCTGCTGTTTTGCTCTGATATTCCTGGCTAGTGTCCTTGTTTTTTGTCCAAGGGAGCCTTCAGATTTCTCCATTAACATTTCCTTAAAAATGGCTGGCTTCAGAAGCATTGCAATTTAATAATTTAAAGCGGATTGATGAGCTTTTTCTTCAAAACTATAGGAAGGGCTTCGAAAGCCAGCTTCATTTCCTTCATTTGGTGCAGGTATTTTCAGACCCTCCAAGTGTCCCTATTTTCCAGAGATGTCCCTGATTTAGAGAAGCCATGTCGGTTTCTGATTTGATCCCGGAATGTCCTGCTTTTCCTTAGGATGTTGCTATTTTCATTTGATAAATGTTGGAGGGCGTGGAGATATCCAACCTGTGAGCCATCTGAAAGCAATCTTGTATAGGAAAGTTTTTTTAAAAGTTTAATGTTTTATTATGTTTTTTATATATGTTGGAAGCTGCCCAGAGTCGCTGGGGCAACCCAGTAAGATGTGTGGGGTATAAATAGTAAAATTATCACTATGGAATGGGGTATCCCTATTTTCATCGGAGAAATGTAGGAGGGTATGCATTATTTTTCTTGTAGAAACAGAAGCCCATTTTTTCACCTCTACACACACAATACTTTTCATTGTTCTCTGAGATGTGGAGGGGAGGAAAAAGGAAAAGCGGGACATTCTGAGATCAGATCAGAAACTGGGACAGCTTCTGTAATTCCGGGACCATACCTGGAAAATCAGGACTTTTGGAGGGCGTGTTTTCTACCAGCTGATCAAAGCAGCTTACAGACTATGAAGGTCAAGAAAAACAGCATCAGAAGGATGATGGTTGTGCTATTGGGGCAGGAAGTTGTGGAGAAGAAGAGAAGAAGAGTTTGGATTTGATATCCCGCTTTATCACTACCTGAAGGAGTCTCAAAGCGGCTAACATTCTCCTTTCCCTTCCTCCCCCACAACAAACACTCTGTGAGGTGAGTGAGGCTGAGAGACTTCAGAGAAGTGTGACTAGCCCAAGGTCACCCAGCAGCTGCATGTGGAGGAGCGGGGAAGCGAACCTGGTTCACCAGATTACGAGTCTATCGCTCTTAACCACTACACCACACTGACTCCAGAACTCCAGAAAGAGCAGGACAGCCCCCCAACTCTGGAGAGATGGTTTACCGAATCTTAAAGTTAGGGGAAATAACGCTCCTCTTGTAAAGGTGATGGCCTATAAAGCTTTAAACATGCCTCTCTCCATGTGAACTAACCTGGATCCTGACCCTGAGATCATCCTCTGCGGCCGTTCTTCGTGTGCCTCCTCCAAGAGAGGTCCAGAGGGTGGCAACACAAGAACGGACCTTTTCTGTGGTGGCTCCCTGGTGGTGGAATGCTCCCCCCAGGGGGGCTCCTCTGGTGTTTTCATTATGTGTCTTTAGGTGCCTCTTCACCCAGGCCTTGGGCAGTTAAACAATCTATGGCCTTTTAAATGTGCTGGGGGTGATCTATAAACATAATGCATCAATAATAATTGTGGAACCACCAAGTGCAAAGTCTAAAAATTCCTCCTCTATCCTGTAGCTATGGCACCTCCCAAAAGCAGAAGTGCTCGCTAAGTCTTGCTTGTTCAACATAGAGTTCTTTCCACAACTCCAGCCTGAAGATTGTCTCAGATTAAAGTTTCCACCCCGTGCCTTGCGAGTGGTTTGCTTTGCACTCCGTTTCCGAAATCCTGCTTATTGCTTTATCACAGCAACATTCCACAGTGAAGAGAAGAATGCTGATAAGTGAGAGAGAATTTCCAGAGAAATGAATAACAAGGTGTGGAATGGAGCATCTTGAAAGGGGCATGGCTGGCTTGCACCCTGAGCAGGACTCCACACTGCAACACTTTGTTGCAGGCCTTCCTTGTAAGGTAGAGTTCATAGAGAGACTCCAGTGTATATACACCATACGTCCAAAGGTCGTTTAAAGCGCATAACTTCGCCCAAATAATCGTGGGAACTGTAGTTTACCCTTCAAAGAGCTACAATTCCTGACACCCTTAACGAACTACAGTTCCCAGGAGTCTTTTGAGGGAAGACATGCGCTGTACACAGCCAGTTTACTAAACGTCAGCCCCCACTGAGGCTTCTAATAGGGAGAAGTGTAACAATATTTGGGTCCCACCCCTTTCTTCCTTCAAGCTTATGGTTGCCTTTTACTTCCACCCAAAAATGGTTTATCATAATAAAGATACAGTGGTACCTTGGGTTAAGTACTTAATTTGTTCTGAAGGTCCGTTCTTAACCTGAAACTGTTCTTAACCTGAAGCACCACTTTAGCTAACGGGGCCTCCCGCTGCTGCTGTGTCGCCAGAGCACGATTTCTGTTCTCATTCTGAAGCAAAGTTCTTAACCCGAGGTACTATTTCTGGGTTAGCGGAGTCTGTAACCTGAAGCGTATGTAACCTGAAGCGTATGTAACCCGAGGTACCACTGTACATGTTCATTGCCTTGCGTTTTTGCTTTTGTAGTGGAACAGAATGCCAGAACAGCGCTTGGGAATTGGGAGTTTCAGGATGTGGGGAGATCACCCCTCTCTCGGAGACCTGCCCACGGATTTCTATTCAGTCTAAATGCTCTTCCTTCCCAGCTCATCCTGGCAGGCAGCTGGGACTTCCCTGGAGCGCTGCACACCCTCCGTGCGAAGAGCACCGCCTGCTGCCTCTGAACTTCATGACAGCCAAAGATGTGGAAACTGTGGGCCTCTAGAGGTTCACAGAATCGTAGAGTTGCAAATGCAGGAATTACAGCTAAATGGTTTTTTGGATTACAGCAACATGGCCAGTTGTCTGAAATGACGAGAGTTGGGGGGGGCAGCAACATCTGGAGGACATGTTGACTAAGAGGTTAAGAAAAAAGTTGAGAGTATTCTTGAAGATTCAGTGCTTTCAAGGTTGACGTAATATGTAGCCACACCATTTACTGTTGATCAACACATTGCCAAATTAGAACTGAAACCCTTCGTGCATTTTCAGAATTTACAGATAATGATGTTGCTGGTGTGTGCATTTTGGTAAACTGAGCATCATACCATTGGGTCTAATTAAATAAATGTTGATAATTTTATTAAATATTCAAGGTACAGTCATACCTCATGTTACGTTTGCTTCATGATACATTTTTTCGGGTTGCGTCCTGCGACGACCCGGAAGTACCGGAAAGGGTTACTTCTGGGTTTCACCGCTCGTGCATGCGTAGATGCGCAAAATGACGTCACACGCATGCACAAAAGCGGCGAATCGCAACCTGCGCGTGCACAGAAGTGCCACTGCAGGTTGCAATATATTCATGTTGCGAGCGGGCCTCCGGAACGGATCCCGTTCGCAACCAGAGGTACCACTGTAATGCATATTTAGCACAGCTAATTTTATATTTTCTTAATGGGTTTATTATGTATTGTTTTTATTTTTTAACAGAGGATAGTCTGTTACTCCATGCACCACCAGAAGATGTCCACTGGAATCACCTGCATATTTAAACCTACATCTCAGGCAGAGATCTTTCCCATTCACCTGCTACCTGATCTTTTCAAAAAATCCAGGAGCTGGAGATGCCATAATTGAAACTCGGTCCTTTTGCATGCATGAAGCAGGCACTCTGCACTCAGCTACAGTCCCTGCCTTAATCCTGATCTGCCTTCTGTCCTCCCATAAGAACACCAGAAGGTCCTGCTGGATGAGGCCAATGGCCCATCTGGCCCAACCTTCTGTTCTCACAGTGGACAACCAGACGCCTGTGGAAAGCTTGCAAACAGGATCCAAGCACAAGAGAAACCCTCTCCCCTCTTGTGGTTTCCAGCAACTAGCATTCAGAAGCATTGCTGCCTCTGACCGTGGAGGCACAGCATAGCCATGGGGGCTAGTAGCCATCAATCCCCCTCTCCTCCATGAATTTGTCCAATCCTCTTCTAAAGCTGTCAGGTGGCCAGCCCTGTCTCTTGGGAGAGCCAGTTCCATACCTTAACTGGGCACTCCACGAAAAACTCCCATTTTTAAGCTGCTCTAAATCTTCCAACATTCAGCTTTGCTGGATGCCCACCCTTGTTTCATGAGAGCACTAGGCGGCTGTCAGCTGGGCACCAGAGGCTCAAAACCTTAATGGACAACAGAAGCACAGCCTGTTGGGAGAAGGGCAGCTTTAATTAAGGTGCCTGAGAGTCATATAGACTAGACAAGAGTCATGAACACAGGAGGAAAAAGCATGCAAGTTACTCAGAACGATGGAGGATCCCTTCAGAGAGGGCAGGGCCCGATCTTCGTCCACAGGGGAACATGGGCACCCAGCTGTCTGGGGTGCAGAGTCTTTTCACCCAGCCCTGGAAGCAGCTGCTGGTTCATCACAATCCATCCCAAAGTCAGAGCTTCTGCCTTGTTGCTGTCCATCAGCCCCTCTGCCTTAAAAAGGCTTTTCTTCAGACAAGGAAAATGGAGGGTGGGGGAGATTGTGGGCTGGCCCAGTGCAGCGTGGACGGAGATCAGGGCAATGATGGGTGCTGGGTGCCCAAAGACGGGCTCAGTGGGTGCAGGGATCAAGCGCAATAGAATAACCTCCCAGGGTCCAAGGCCTCTCCGTCAGAGGCACACAGGTAAGCATGCAGAGACATTAGGGGGCTCCTCCAGCAAATATGAGCTCCAGAGCGGCCTGGATATCCCCCCCAGTGGCCTGGAGGGCTCGGAGGCTCAGCTCGTCGTCGTGGATGCCCATGTCCCGCAACTGCTGCAGCTGCAGCTGCCACTGGCTCTGTAGGCGGAAGAGAGGGAAGGAGCAGAGTTAGCCCAAGTCCCAACACAGTCAAGTGGGATGGCTGGATTTGGAGGGGCAGTGGGAGAGAACCAGAGCCAGGGCTGCTTAAGTTGGCACGGTGCTCTTGGGCAAGTCAGTGGTTGCCAGTTCATTTCCAGGCCCAATTCAAGGTGAATGTTTGAAAGCCCTAAATGACTCAGGCCCCAAATACCTGAGGCCACCTCCTTCCTTGGCAGTTCCTCTGCCTGCAGAGATGGGGGACAAGGGGAGAGGGCCTTCTCCGTGGTGGCCCAAGCTGTGGAACGATTTTCTCCAAAGCTGTGCCCGACACATTTATTGCACAGCTTCTGGTGGATTCTGAAGACACAGCTGTATCCCTGGCTTTGAATACTCAAGGTGTATGTTTTTAGGACCCACCTTAATTTTATGGTTGCAAGTTGTTTTAAATTGTTTTAAATGTTGTGTTTAATGCTATCACCTGCCCTGGGACCTTAATCAATCAATCAATCAATCAATCAAGATAATCGTCTGCCTGACCCACCTCATAAAGCTGCTCAGGGAGAAGGAGGGGGCACATGGAGGCTGCAGAACACTAGGCTTAACTCACAGGAAATCTCCAGGGAAAATCCAGGTCTGCCTGCAATCACCTCAGACAGCCTCAGGCTTGGCTTCCCTGCCCCTGCTGGGTTGTCATGAAACTAAATGCTCACTTGAATTAGCTTCAAGCAGGGGAGACAGGGTAGGGGAGAGATAAAGAAATTGGGCAAGTTGCTAGCCCTGAGCCTAACCCATCTTGTGTAGGGTGGTTAAAGAGGATGTAATGTCACCAGGTTGATTTATTTATTAATTACATTTCCACCCCACTCTTTCTCCCAAAGGAGCCCTCCTTGCAAAAGTGGCTTGTGGGTGCATTGCGCTGCAGGCCACAAAAGCAAGGAAGGCATCAGCCAAGCCGACTGCGCCACTGGGGTGGGCAGGTGCGCCTGAAGGTTACGGACCTGAAGGTTTGGCTGCCCGGAAGCCTGCAAGGCGTGCTGCAAGGCCTGGCTGAAGAGGTCATTGGTGATGGGTGTTCCTGACTGGACGCTGGAGGACATCGGAGACGTGCCTGAAGAATGCCCCTGGGAAAGGAAGAGGAGGAAGAAGAAGAAGGTGCTTTTGGTGCATAGAAGGGAATGGAGGATTTCCCATTATAGGTCTCTTTACCGCAGAGGTGGAGAAACCTGTGGCTCTACAGGCAATATTGGACTCCCAGCCCAGCAACCAGGGCAGCAAAGTCAATGGTCAGGCTGGAAGGGAGCTAGAGGCCACCAATAACCCCTGGAGGGCCACAGCTGCCTCATCCCTGTTGCAGGGGGAGCAGAATATTCCCCTCCGAAGTTCCTGTACCACTAAGGCAGTGCTGTGTCCCAGAGGGCACTGTAAAGAGGTGGCCCACAGGGCCCAAGCCCTAGGGCTTCTTCTGCCAGGCCCCTCCCACCCCTGGCCTCCAGCAAGTTGTCAATGAGGGGAATGTGGCCCTCAGCTGGAGAATAAACCCCTCACCCTTGGCACATGTATGTATACAGCATGGGCAGGAAACGGGCCTGCACCCCAGGTCTTTTTAATACCATAGAATCCTAGAGTTGGGAGGTCCTCCCAAGGTCATCTAGTCCAGCCCCCAGGAATGCCTCTGAAAGGTGCCCAGCAGCATCCGGCCGCACCCCTGCTTCCCCTTTACCTGGGTCCCGGGGGTCGGAGTGTGGGAGCTGCTCTCAGGGGTACTGGCCAGAGCCAGGGCCGTCGCCAATTCGCTCTGGGTGATGGGCCGGGGGCCGGCTGCCCCAGTGTAGCCAAGGGACGCCGGGCGGGACCCAGAGGTGCTGCTGGAAGGCGTGCTCCTTGTGCTCTGCAAGAGCAAAGAGGAAAAGATGCTGCTTACTGCTTGCACAAAAAGGTTCGTTTCAACTGCACAGCTGACTCCCCAACCCAAGTGAGCAGAGACCAGGAGCGGGACCTCCAGGTTCTGTTTTTTTAAAGAGTGATTCTATTTCTGAACCAGTTGGGAACATTCAGAATCCCCACTGGAGGAGTCTCTGCCTGCCACAGAGACACCTGCTCCCTCTCTAGAAAGGAAATACGGCAGAGTTCCAGGAGATCTTTGGATGACTTCATAGACTGGCTGCATTCACACATCAGGATAAGCCAGCAAGCACTCAGCGCACTTATGAGAAATTCATGGCGGAGAGGGCTATCAACGGCGCCAAGCCAAGATGGCTGCACTCTGCCTCCACTGTTGGGAGCCGTAAATGGTTCTGAATACCAGTTGCTGGAAGAGGAGAGGCTCTTGTGCTCGGATCCTGCTTGTGGCTTCCCGCAGAGACATCTGGTGGGCCACAGTGAGGGCAGCATGTTTGACTGGGTGGGCCATTGGCCTGATTCTGCAGGGCTATTCTAACATTCATTCTGCTCCTACTACACTTCTCTCACGATGCAAACAACAGGAGGAATCAGCTTCTAGACTCTTGCTATTTTTGAGTGCAATTCAGTTGCATCCTTGCAAATCCAGTCGATACACAGCTCCTGCCAACTGCCCAGCATAAGAAAGGCCCTTCTGGATCAGACCTGAAGCCCACCAAGAAGGCTGTTTTTACCCCAAGCACCTGGTATTCGGTGGTATAGGCTGTGTTTTGAACAAGGCAGCTCAGTAACTTGAGAGTCGGAGGTCCATGTTTTTGCTCTGAGAGATTCCCATTCAGTGCTGAAAAATCTAAGTAGCACTTAATATTTAAAAGGCACTCCAAAATATAAAAAACAGACAGCTCCCTCTCAAAGCTTACAAGTCATATCAAATTCAACCCCAACGTATTTTTCAAGGCAATGTGTGGTCTTGCTGCAGATACATATTTCAACTTTTTGAACTAAAAGGTATGGAGAGGGGACATGATCAAGGCATAACATTAGGCACAGTGCAAAAATCTTTTCTCCCTCTCTCACAATCCTATAACTCAGGACCATCCAATGAAACCGAATTGTGAGCAATTCAAAACGAAACGAAACACTAGGAGGCCCTCCAAGCAGAGTGAAACTACTGAATTTGCTGTAAGAGCTAGGAATTTCTGCTAACGTGAGCAGCTTCTTGAACAATTTAGACACATGCATGGGGCATAAGGCTACCAATGACTAGTTGCCAGGGCAACTGTATGCTGAACTCTGGTAACAGAGGCCGTATGCTTCCAAATGCCAGCTGATGGCCAGCACAATCGGGTTGAGTACAGTCGCCTTTCTGTCCTGCAGTTGGGCTTGTCAGAAGAGGCATCTGGTTGGCCCCGTGGGAACAGGAGGCAGGAGTGGCTGGTCCTTTGGCCTCGTGTCCTTTAGAGAGACACCCCACGCAACTCTCAGGTCTTTTCAACATTACCTGATGGAAATCGTCTTCATCATCAGAGAGACCTTCAAACAGGAAGCCACCTGCCCAAGGAAAGAGGCCAGAGGGAAGGAAAGGGTTCTCTTCAAACTCAGGTACCATTCAAAACCGATGGCACAAATTCTGATGTGCTAACTTCCCATTTTGGAATTCCAAAACATCAGAAATGCACTACATTTGATACTACCATAATGGGTCTAATTACAGGTGGAGATGAATCAGTGTACAGGGGGGAGGTTCAAAAAGTATCTACATGGTGCCTAGAGAATAACTTGCACCTAAATATTAGCAAGACTCCATTTCCGCAGGGTCTTGTGAAAGAACAATTTTAAGCAACAATTGATGACCTCGTTCTACCGGTCCACAATAGAAAGTGTCCTCTCATATTGTATCACAGTGTGGTATGTTGGCTTGACAGCCACGGACAGAAAGTATTTACAGAGGGTGGTGAACACAGCACATGATATCATGGGCTGTCCCCTGAGCCCGCAAGGGATCGATGCTTTAGGAGAGCGAGAAAAATTCTCAGGGACGATTCACACCCCAGCCAGAACCTCTTTAATCTTCTACCCTTGGGCAGGAGATACAGAAGTATAGTTAGTCATACCAACAGGCTAAAAAAAAGTTTCTATCCATGGGCTGTTAGGTTGCTGAACAGAAAATAATATAGTACAGCTGACTTTCAGGCTTGGTGTGTTGTGCGACAAGCACACAGAGTGCAATGAGATTGAGTGTTTGTGGGGCGGGGGGTGAGGCTCGGTTAATTTCATTGTACACAGGTTGTACATTGACAGTAAAGGTATTATTATTATTATTACATTTGCTTCTCAGCCCCTCAGAGATCTGTGCCCCACGCGGGAGTACCTCACTCACCTGGCATGTCCCGGTAGGAGCTGGAAGGCATGCTGCGCGAGGAAGTCTCTCCCGTAGGCAAGGGGGTGCTGCTGGCCACAGAGTGGAGAGCCAGGATAATGGCATTCACCAAGGCAGGGTGGGATGGGATGAGCCTAGAAAGAGTGGCAAGAACAAGTAAGCTGGGGGAGGCCCAACAGCCACAGGACCCCCCAAGGACATCTACCCTGGCCCCACCAATGGCAGAAATCAGCTCCTACAACAGGAAATCTGTTTTGTCTGTGAAAACCTCTCTCCGGAGTGACTCAGGAGGACACCAGGACTCAGGTCTATGATGCTTAAACAAAAACTTACGTGTCCAACATATTCGGGTCAGCAAAGACAGAGAAAAGATCCTTATCCTGCAAGACACCTGTCAAACAAAGAAATTATTGTATTCAACAAGAAAAATCTGTAACATCCAATCCACCAATAAATGTTATTATTATTATTAAATTTACATACTGCAGAATTTATATACTTTAGAAGAAAACTTACCGGTATATACTTCAGATATATACTGGTATATATCTCAGGAATATGTGAGCAGTGTTAGAAACTGATACAGTGGAACCTGAGGTTGTGAACGTGATCCGTGCGGGAGGCATGTTCACAACCCACAGCATTCGCAACCCGCAGTGCCGCATCTATGCACGCACAGGTTGCACTTCTGCACATGTGTCAAAACCTGGAAGTAACCCATTCCGGTACTTCCAGGTTCGGCGCGGTGCGCAACCCAAAAACACATGACCTGAAGCGTCTGTAACCCAAGGTACCACTGTATATGAAAGCTAGGAGCTAAATGGCACCATGTACCATGGTTATGGGTGCAACAACGGAATGTCTAGGCACACTTTTTTATAACAAGAATACAAAGCCGAAAATGAATGAACTGCAGCTAAAATATTATGTTCATTTTTCGCGCGGTCTAGTCCTCCCCCTGCCCAACCCCTCTATTATTCTTAAAAGAGTCTTCTCCAGACTTCAGTGAGTAACTGAAAGTGGGGAGGCAGAAGAAGGTCCTCCTTTCCTTCCACTCTGCAGTTTTAACCTGCAGTACCGTGGTCACAGCTCAGAAACTACTAACACTAATGAAATTCTCTGTTGCAAAATGCGCCTAGAACAATGGGAGTTTCAAACACCATCTGTGAGCCTTGTCTGAAACTGCAGAGGAAACCCCTTCCTTAAAAAGGGCAAACCTGAAGCCTGTAAGCAAAACAGACCTAAACTGACTTGGCATGAAGCAATCAATCCTATCAGTCAGGAAGCCAAATATGATTGGAAATCTCATTAATTTAGTGTTTTCCTAGGGGTAGGGGTAGTGCAACAACATTTTGCTGCAGCCCCAAGAACATTTACAGTGGTGCCCCGCAAGACGAATGCCTCACAAGACGAAAAACCCGCTAGACGAAAGGGTTTTCCGTTTTGGAGGTGCTTCGCAAAACAAATTTCCTATGGGCTTGCTTCGCAAGACGAAAATGTCTTGCGAGTTCCTGCGGGTTTCCCCCCCTTTCCCCAAGCCGCTAAGCCGCTTATCAGCTTATCCGATAAGCCGATAAGCCGCTAAAAGCCGCTAAACCGCTAATAGCGCTAATCCGCTAAGCCATCAATGGGCTTGCTTCGCAAGACGAAAAAACCGCTAGACGAAGAGAATCGCGGAACGGATTCTTTTCGTCTTGCGAGGCACCACTGAACTTGGAGAGAAGATCCACTGAAACCACAAGGACCTCCTTTCAACTGAAAGTACTGAAGATTAGAGCACTGAATGATAGAACTGCAGAGTCATCTTGTACAACTCCCTGCAATGCAGGAATCACAGCTAAAGAATCCGCAGCAGATGGCTGTCTAACCTCTGAGGATACAGCAGAAACATTCCTGGATCAAATCAAAAGTCCTCCTTTTCCAAAATCCTACTTCCCAAATGGGTCCATTGGTGTACCCCACTGGTCCCGGCCCCCCTATTTCACCCCCTCTATTTCCAGTCTACAGAGGGAGAGCCCTGTCACTTACTTTGCCATCACCCACCAAATTGGCACCACTAAGACTCAGAGGAACCCCAAGGTACGCATTAAGCACATTTTGGCGGGGAGAACCCCATAAAAAGCCAGCCCAATGTGGACTGAGCGTGCTCAGTGGGCATAACATGCTGACTGACCACCTGGTTTGGGGAGGTGGTCAGAAAACTGGATGATAAGGGGAATTGAAGGCAGTATCCAGACAGAAGGAAGGCAGGCCTGATTGCAATGCTTCTGGTACCTGCAGTAGGTGGTAGGAGGGGTTTCAAGAAGACAAGACAGGTTGACCTCACACAGTTAAATCCTAAGTGTCAAACTTTTGCCAGCTCAGGTATGACAGCCTGAGATAAACACAGAATAGCAGTGTCTTTGCCTACACACCAAGCCTACCTACCCAAAGCGACTGGGTCGCTGCTGAGGCCAGGGGTAGCAACAATGATCTGATCGAGCGACTCCTTGTTCCCCAGCATCTTGAAGACCTGCGTGGGGGACACAGAGAAATCAGCAAGGCTGACAGAGAAAGCCACAAGCTGCCTTTGAGAACAGCAGCAGCAACGTATCGACGCTTCCCACTTCCCTGTGAAAGGGGCGCAGTGGGCCCAGGAAGGGCAGCGTCAGCCACGCTCACCGAATCCCTGAAGACAGGACTGCTGTGCAGAGCGGTGTGCAGGACCCGGAACTCCCGGACTGCGGCAGCTTTGTCCACTGGCTCTGGGGGGAAGAAGGGCAGAGAAAGAGATCAGACACTCGGTGGAATCAGTCAGCAAAAGGCGACAGCAGCAGCTGGCATCCATGAGACAAGGGTCAAGCATATTTTGCAATTCCACTGTCTGAGGTGCCAGAAGGGGACACAGAGCAGGGATTTGATGATGCAGGGACATCTTGGCCTTCATGCGCCATGCGCTGGATCAGTGGTTCCCAATGTTTTTGGTCCCATCCCGGCTTACCTGGCTTCTGTTCTGGCTCTGGCCAGGACTTTCGGAGGACATGGACTGTGGAGCCGGACTGGATGCCATAGAATTCAAGTGTCTGGTCATCCCGCAGCTTCCGCCCACAGTAGATCAGATCTGAAAGGCAGGCAGTGCAGCATGGCACACGTAAAAAAGCTGGGCTTGTGGGCCGGGGAGGTACCAGCCCCATTTTCTGAACCAGAGCTGGACAACATGGTGCCCCCCTCCAGATGTCTGATTGTTTGTTTCATAAAAATTAATACACTGGTTGATTGTAAAAAGAAAAAACCCTGAAAGTGCTTTGCAAGAAGGTAAAACATAAGATCAAGATAAATTTACAAGAACATTTTAGCAGACACTAAAAGGAATACAGTGAAGGTGCCTGCTTGAGATCAATAGGCAGGGAGTTCCAGAGTTTAGGTGCTGCCACACTAAAGGATCGAGTTCTTACAAATGTGGAGTGGGTCTTGTGTGGCGCCTGTAATAGGGTGAATTCCACCAATCAAAGCTGTTGAACGGGCACATGCAGAGCAAGGAGATCTCATGGGCACACTGGTCCCTAGTTGCTAAGTGCTTTCTAGTAACACCAATCTTTCTAGCAACAACAATCATGACCAGTGGTCAGGGATGGTGGGAGCTGGCGTTCAACAATAGCTACACCTGGATGAAACAGAGTGGTTAGCCTTGTCTCTGAGAGACCTGGATTGTTCTTCCCTGGAACTCCAGGAACTGTAGCTCTGTGAAAGGAATGGGGTGCAGATCTCTGATCAACTTTCAGCACCCTGGAGAAACTACATTTCCCAGGATTCTTTGGGGGAAGCCATGACACAGCTTTAAATGTGTGGTGCAGGTGTGGCCAGGGCATTTCACGACCTTGAGTTCTGATGATGGTGATGATGATATGGCAGGAAGTTAAGAACAGCAGCTCACCAATGAGTTCCGGGTCGGGGACAGATTCCTGCAGCTTCCCTGTGATGAGCTGCTTCAGGTAGGAGATGCTGCAGCCCCCCAAGGGCCACTCGCCCAGCTCCGTTTCTGGCAGACGCAAAATAGACTTGGGAGCCAGCGGCTGATCTGCCAGCTTGACTGCGATGTAGCACTCAGAGAGAGCCATGGCGTCCGATTCCCTGGGAGGACTTGGTCCGGTGAGGCCCCAATCTGAGCTCCAAGTGGAATCTGTAAAAGGAACACAGGGAGCTGCCTTTTACTGAGTCAGACCATGGACTCATTGAGCTCAGTACTGCCTACACTGCCTGGCAGCAGCTCCCCAGGGTTTCAGGCAGGGGTTTGCCTATCGAAAGCACACCATTGCAAGTACATAAATAGGTAGGGCTCTGGCGGGAAAGTGAACGGCATTTCCGTGCACTGCTCTGGTTTCTCCAGAAGCGGCTTAGTCATGCTGGCCACATGACCCGGAAAAACTTTCTGCAGACAAACGCTGTCTCCCTTGGCCTGTAAAGCGAGATGAGCGCAGCAACCCGAGTCGTTTGCGACTGGACTTAACTGTCAGGGGTCCTTTACCTTTTTACTACTGTACAGTGGTACCTCAGGTTAAGTACTTAATTTGTTCTGGAGGTCTGTTCTTAACCTGAAACCGTTCTTAACCTGAAGCATCACTTTAGCTAATGGGGCCTCCTGCTGCTGCCACGCCGCCAGAGCACAATTTCTGTTCTCATCCTGAAGCAAAGTTCTTAAACCGAGGTACTATTTCTGGGTTAGTGGAGTCTGTAACCTGAAGCGTCTGTAACCTGAAGCATATGTAACCCGAGGTACCACTGTATATAAATCTTGCAAGTTAATAACATTAATTTCTTTTAATGCATTAATGCTTCTTTCCCTATCCTTCAGCTAAAAGCCTGGATGGTCATGTGTTGGGATTATTGGGGAAATGGCTGGAATAAAGACCTCACTTCTGTACTTCCAAAATTGTTCTCTGTGTCGTTCGTGACTGGACTTAACTGTCAGGGGTCCCTTTACCTTTTATGTACAGTGGTACCTCTAGATGTGAACAGGATCCGTTCCGGAGGCCCGTTCACATCTAGAAGCAAACGTAACCTGCGTCCGCACGTCACATTTTGGCACTTCTGCACATGACGTCATTTTGAGCGTCTGCTCATGCGCAAGCGGCAAAACCCAGAAGTAACACACTCCGTTACTTCCAGGTTGCCGCGGAGCGCAAATCGAACACGCTCATCTCGAAGCACATTCAACCTGAGGTATGACTGTATATGTAAATATAATTGCCTCTGCCTTACCCTGTCCTGTATTTTGCCAGAACAAAGGCAGCAACCCTACAGTCCGCCCCCCCCCCCCCCCCAGTCCTTGAAGCTCTCACAGAAGAAGAAGAAGAAGAAGAAGAAGAAGAAGAAAGAGTCTGGATTTGATATCCCGCTTTATCACTGCCCTAAGGAGTCTCAAAGCGGCTGACATTCTCCTTTCCCTTCTTCCCCCACAACAAATACTCTCTGAGGTGAGTGGGGCTGAGAGACTTCAGAGAAGTGTGACTGGCCCAAGGTCACCCAGCAGCTGCATGTGGAGGAGCGGGGAATCGAACCTGGTTCACCAGATTACGAGTCTACCGCTCTTAACCACTACACCAGTGTTTCCCAACCTTGGGCCTCCAGCTGTTTTTGAACTACAATTCCCATCATCCCTGACCACTGGTCTTGCTAGCTAGGGATGATGGGAGTTGTAGTCCAAAAACAGCTGGAGGCCCAAGGTTGGGAAACACTGCACTACACCAGTGTTTCCCAACCTTGGGCCTCCAGCTGTTTTTGGACTACAATTCCCATCATCCCTTGCCACTGCTCTTGCTAGTCAGGGATGATGGGAGTTGTAGTTCAAAAGCAGCTGGAGGCACAAGGTTGGGAAACACTGCACTACACCACACTAGCTCTCAGCTCCTACTTGTATGCCAGCAGCAGCGGGGACGGGGATCTCTCAGCTCCGAAGGGATGCTTCGCTGCCTATCGGAGCTGGAGTGCAAGCAGGAGCAGGGACGGGGATCTCTCAGTTAGGCAATGGGAAGCCTCCCTTCCCAGCTGAGGGATCCCCGGCCCTCCTGCTTGCACGCAAGTAGGAATGCCGCTCAGAAAATTAGGTGGTTTTGGTAGAAATGATATAAAGGATTAAGTAAAAATGAGTTGATGAAAATGATGAAAGAAAGGACGTTAATTATAAATATATTAAATTAAATTATTTAAATGGAAATAAGGTTGGAAGGATTTGCTGAAAAAACGATTTGAACTAAAATACAAAATTGGGAGGTGTGAGGTGGTCAAGGAAATAAGTAAAGGAAGAAAGCTATGTAAAGGTTTAATCTGTTCTTTTTTTTTTCTTTAAGTGAATGTATTTTTATTTTTTATTTTTTTTTCTCCGTTGTTGGTTTTTTTTTTGTATTTTGTATTTTTTTTTTAAATTTCATATTTATTAAGATTTTTGAATACAAATGCATAAATAAAAATTACTTATATCATAACATAATTTCGTCTCTTCTTTGGACTCCCTCTCATCTCCCGCTCCCACTTACATCGTTGCAAAAGATTTTTTCCAAGCAAATTACCCACTTGTTTACAATATTTATCACCGCTCATTTAGGTAAAATCTAACAATTCTCCAAAATAAATTTATATTTTCCTTATTTCTCACTTATCATCAAAATCATATCTAATTCAATGGTAGGCAATTATTTATGATCTAGCATCCTTCTTAGCATTCAACCAAATTGCAGTATTTCTGTAAATAAGTCTTAAATTTCCCCCAGTCCTCCTCAACCCTCTCTTCTCCCAGGTCTTTTTTTGTATTTTGTATTCTTTTCTTTTTGTAACTCTTAAACTCTGAATAAATATTTTATATATATATATATATATATATATATATATACAGTTAGAACTGGATATGGAACAACTGACTGGTTCAAAATTGGGAAAGGAGTACGACAAGGCTGCATTTTGTCTCCCTGCTTATTTAACTTATATGCAGAATTCATCATGCAAAGGGCTGGGCTGGATGAATCCCTAGCCGGAATTAAGATTGCCGGAAGAAATATCAACAACCTCAGATATGCAGATGACACAACCTTGATGGCAGAAAGTGAGGAGGAATTAAAGAACCTTTTATTGAGGGTGAAAGAGGAGAGTGCAAAATATGGTCTGAAGCTCAACATCAAAAAAACGAAGATCATGGCTACTGGTCCCATCACCTCCTGGCAAATAGAAGGGGAAGAAATGGAGGCAGTGAGAGATTTTACTTTCTTGGGCTCCATGATCACTGCAGATGGTGACAGCAGCCACGAAATTAAAAGACGCCTGCTTCTTGGGAGAAGGGCAATGACAGGCCTAGACAGCATCTTGAGAAGTAGAGACATCACCTTGCCAACAAAGGTCCGTATAGTTAAAGCTATGGTTTTCCCAGTAGTGATGTATGGAAGTGAGAGCTGGACCATCAAGAAGGCTGATCGCCGAAGAATTGATGCTTTTGAATTCTGGTGCTGGAGGAGACTCTTGAGAGTCCCATGGACTGCAAGAAGATCAAACCTCTCCATTCTGAAGGAAATCAGCCCTGAGTGCTCACTGGAAGGACAGATTGTGAAGCTGAGGCTCCAGTACTTTGGCCACCTCATGAGAAGAGAAGACTCCCTGGAGAAGACCCTGATGTTGGGAAAGATGGAGGGCACAAGGAGAAGGGGGCGACAGAGGACGAGATGGTTGGATAGTGTTTTCGAGGTTACCAGCATGAGTCTGACCAAGCTGCGGGGGGCAGTGGAGGACAGGAGTGCCTGGCGTTCTCTGGTCCATGGGGTCACGAAGAGTCGGACACGACTAAACGACTAAACAACAACAACAACAACAATTTCGTCTCTTCTTTGGACTCCCTCTCATCTCCCGCTCCCACTTACATTGTTGCAAAAGATTTTTTCCAAGCAAATTACCCACTTGTTTACAATATTTATCACCGCTCATTTAGGTAAAAATCTAACAATTCTCCAAAATAAATTTATATTTTCCTTATTTCTCACTTATCATCAAAATCATATCTAATTCAATGGTAGGCAATTATTTATGATCTAGCATCCTTCTTAGCATTCAACCAAATTGCAGTATTCCTGTAAATAAGTCTTAAATTTCCCCCAGTCCTCCTCAACCCTCTCTTCTCCCAGGTCTTTTTTTTGTATTTTGTATTCTTTTCTTTTTGTAACTCTTAAACTCTGAATAAATATTATATATATATAGGTAAAGGTAAAGGTACCCCTGCCCGTACGGGCCAGTCTTGACAGACTCTGGGGTTGTGCGCCCATCTCACTTAAGAGGCCAGGGGCCAGCGCTGTCCGGAGACACTTCCGGGTCACGTGGCCAGCGTGACATCGCTGCTCTGGCCAGAGCCAGAGCCAGAGCCGCACACGGAAACGCCGTTTACCTTCCCGCTGGTAAGCGGTCCCTATTTATCTACTTGCACCCGGAGGTGCTTTCGAACTGCTAGGTTGGCAGGCGCTGGGACCGAGCAGCGGGAGCGCACCCCGCCGCAGGGATTCGAACCGCCGACCTTTCGATCGGCAAGTCCTAGACGCTGAGGCTTTAACCCACAGCGCCACCTGCGTCCATATATATATATATATATATATATATAGTAGGAATGCCGCTCTTGGCCCTCCTCCACCTTCCATGCCTGACCCACCGCTTCCCCCCCACCACCACCGAAGAACCAACAAGTCAGGGGCTGCCCAGGCTCGTGGAGAAAGCAGATAGGAGCCTCGGAGGAAGGGGAAACTGGCCCACTCAGCCTGGCCCACCTCGCAGGGTTGTTGTGGTGCGGATAAACCGGGGAGGGAGAGGCGTTTGGCTGTCCTACTTGCGGCCCTGGGAGGAAAAAGCGGGCCACAAATGCCGTAAAGAACAGCAACCGCAGAAGCCCCCATTTTCCTACAAAATCCCCCCTCCTCGCTCTGCCTACCGGGATGTTTACAGCCGACGGTCTCCTCCAGCCGGAAGCGCTTCCCTGACCCCGCGCGAGGCATGCTGGGGAGTGGAGTCCGCGCGGAGGAAGCGGCCTCGCGTCTCTCGCCTGGGCGGCCGGAGAGGGAAGAGGAGGAGCGACGGTAAGCTCCGCCCCCTCGAGAGTCGATCCGCAAGGCATCCTGGGAGCGGCGGTCCCAGCTCGGATGGTGCGGGGGGGGGGAAGACTGAAGCCCATGGATCGGGGTAGAAGAGCAGCGTCGTGACGTTCAGCGCCCGAGCCAATCAGAAGAGAGGAGGGTGCCAGGAGGGGCCAATAGGCCGGCGGGAATTCGGAGCTGCCGTGAGTTTTGAAAGAATCTGGGCGCGCGATGTTTCTAATGCGCTTCTCTTCCTCAGTTACGGTAGTGGGAGGTCTAGCGCCTTTCGTCCTTGAATTGAGTTTTGCTTTTATTTTTAATGTCATTAGTGACTGCTTAAAGGAGTTGGAAGAGTGCAAACTTTCCTTTTATATATATAATTTTTAATATTTTTTTCTGTTTTACAATTTAGAATACTCATTTAAACATTCTTAAAATATCAGTGAAATTCTTCTCTTTCCATGGTTCATTTTGCATATCATAAATTCCTGCATATTAAACATAAACTAAACCATTCGGTATTCAGTTATTACATCCATCAAATTTACATCGTTGAATTTATCTTAATGCTGCCATCAAGTGTACACAATTTCCCCCATATATTTAATAAACATTTCCCAATCTTCTTTAAACGTATGTTCTTGTTCTCTTATTCTATATGTTAAAACAAAATAAAAAAATTCCTTCCAGTAGCACCTTAAAGACCAACTAAGTTAGTTCTTGGTATGAGCTTTCGTGTGCATGCACACTTCTTCAGATGCCTAATGACATCACATGCATGTGCAGAAGCGGCGAATCACAACCTGCGCACACACAGATGCGGGGTGCGTCCCTTTCAGGTTGCAAACGGGCCTCCGGAACGGATCCGTTTGCAACCAGAGGTACCCCTGTACAAAGATACAGTGCAGCTCCAAAACTGACGAAGTCTTGACTCATACAAGGATTGTCTTTACAAATCACTGACTGGCATAAAATGCATCTTGTTTTGCAAACGCCGCAGCCTTTGTGCCATTCGCAGGGGCAGCTCACCCGCTCCCCAGCACCCAGCCTTGCAGAAGCCCAGTTCACAGAGTGAGTGGGCTAGGCTGGGGGCAAACACCCTCCCAGGTCCACTTCCCTCTACCTAGGCTTCTGCCTTTTCCTGCCCTCTCCGGGGGGGGGGGGGTGGCAGCCTCTCCTCTCTTTTGCCACATGTTCCCATGTTCCGACAAGAGCGGGTGGCCAGGGAGCATGGGGGATGGGGCAGGGGGTGCAGCTGGACTTTGAATAAAGCTCCATGGGGGACAGTAACAAAATGGTTGCAGGTGGGCCGTGGAGAAACAAAATGCTGACAGAGTTGGGGGCACAATGGGTGGTGCATCATAAAGAGCGGAAGAAGAGGAGCGCCAGATGCCCCTGTCCCGAGGGGAAAAGCACATCAACCACTGTCACAGAGATGCTGCTTGCACCTTGAAACAAAAGGGTGGGTGAAGGGTCCAATCCTGACACACAATTAAGTGCAGGCCTCTTTTAAGTCCCTTACCTTTCCTGCCCCGATCTGGCCACAGTGATCCATGCGACGGTCACCTCCAGGTTTGACTACTGTAATTCGCTCTACGGGGGGCCGCCCTTGAAACTGTCCCAGAAACTCCAGTGGGTGCAGAATGCTGCAGCGAGGCTCCTCACGGGGTCTCTGCCATGGCAGCATATTCACCCAGCACTTTACCAGTTGCACTGGTTCCCAGTGGAGTATAGGGTCAGGTTTAAGGTGCTGGTCTTGACCTTTAAAGCCCTTTGTGGCTTAGGGCCCTCGTATCTATGGGACCGCCTCTCCTGGTCTGCCCCGCAGAGGACCTTAAGGTCCATGAATAACCATAGTTTAGAGGGCCTGAGCCCTAAGGAAGTTGGATTGTCCTCCATCACGGCCAGGGCCTTCTCAGTGATGGCTCCGACCTGGTGGAATGCTCTGTCCCATGAGACCAGGGCCCTGCAGGATTTAACCTCCTTCCGTTGGGCCTGTAAGACAGAGCTATTCCGCCTGGCTTTTGATTTGAACTTAGCCTGATCTTTTATTCCCCTTTCTTCCCTCCCCCTCCCCTTTTTATGAAGATCACCTGCTCTGGGATCCCACAGCTAATTCTCCCCTGGTCTCCTCGCTGGCCCAAGTAGGACTAATTTAGCCAGCTAGCCCTGGTGATCATCTAATGTTTATTGGATAGATTTTCCCCCTAAATTGATTTTTGAATTCTGAATTTATTGTTATTCACGTTTTATACTGTATTTTATGCTGTTTTTTGTTGCATCAATTAAGTGTTTTAAATTTGTTGTTAGCTGCCCTGAGCCTGGTTTTCTGAACAGGGAAGGGCAGGGTATAAATAAAATATTATTATTACTATTATTAATTATGTACAGCCAGTTGCTCACCCTCAGACTAACGCAAGGTTAAAAAGGAGGCAACACGTCGTGAGGATCAAATGGGAAGAACATGCATGCAAACTTGAGTCCCTTGGAGGAAAGGTGGGATATAAATCATACAATGTGAAGGGACCCTGCGGATCATCTAGTCCAATCCCCTGAAATGCAGAAATCCCAACACCGTAGAATAAATGCAGACTCTCCAAGTGTCAGGCTCCATTTACAAGAAAGGAATAAACATTCTCCATGCTTCATAAAAAATGGCTGGCTGAAGAAGCATTGCAATTTAATAATTTGAAGTGGATTGGTGACCTTTTTCTTCAAAACTATAGGAAGGGCTTCGTAGGCCAGCTTCATTTCCTTCATCTGGTGCAGGTATTTTCAGACCCTCCAAGTGTTCCTGTTTTCCAGGGTCAGTTCCAGATTTACAGAAGCTGGGCCGGTTTCTGATTTGATCCTGGAATGTCCTGCTTTTCCTTAGGACATTCCTATTTTCATCGGAGAAATGATGGAGGGTATGTAAATGACATAAATGAATATGCCCCGTGGCTATAGAGACAGGGCCTTGTCTGCTGCAGCACCCAAACTTTGCACCTATTCTTGTCCTCCCATGTATTTATGGTATTTAGGATCATTTACCATATTGACCCAAATATAAGCCACACTTTTTTTTCAAATTCTGACCGTGAAAAGTTAAAGTGTGGCTTATATTCGCGACCTTACAAAAATGGGCTTTTCTGATATCGTTGCTGAAACAGCTGCCCTAGGTCTGTGGCTGTGCCTTGCCTACCAAGGCCCAAATGGAGAGCGCCCCCCCTCCGCCCCCCAGGATGCCACCATGAGGGCCGTCGGGGGTGCGGGACAACAATGCCCGTCTGAACCGCTGTTCACAAGCCTCCCCAGAACCGCTGGAAAGAAGGGGGAAGGGGGGAAGGCCGCCGGCAAAGTGGTGTGGCTCCCCCCCAGGAAGCAGACTAGGAGCGCGGGGGAATGGTACCCGTAGGATTTTCTTCTACTTTTGCCATTTACGGGCGTGAGTGCCTGCAGAATTTTAAGTGAGCGGCTTATATTCAGGTATTGACTTTTCCCCCCTTTAATTTTAAAAGTGCAGCTTATTTGCAGGGGCGGCTTACCGTATATTCTGGCCAATACAGTAATTGGGTTTAGCACCCATTTTTATCATGCTCTTGATTATTATCTGTCTTTGTCATTTTTTTTTAGAAAACACTCTAATAAATTCTAGTAAGGCACAAAATTGATGGTGGTTTATAAGGATTGGCCTTCTAAGGTACTTTGGTGGTACCTGTCAAAAGGTAGATTAAATCCAGTTAATAAACAAACCAAAGGTTCCTATTACTTCCTCCAGCTGCTGCTCAGTGATCAGGGATGATGGAAGCCAGAGGTCATATTCATAAGTTAGGCCTCCCCTTTGCTAAATTCAAAGCTTAGCATTAATTTTAACTACCTTCTCAAATTTTAAGAGCAACCATGTCTCAGATTAAAGCTGGAGAATGTGAGGCATGATCCCTCTAGGACAGGGATCAGCAACCTTTTTCAGCTGTGGGCCGGTACACCATCCCTCAGACCATGTGGTGCGCCGGAGTATATTTTGAAGGGAAAAAATGAATGAATTCCTATGCCCCACAAATAACCCAGAGATACATTTTAAATAAAAGCACACATTCTACTCATGTAAAAACACGCTGATTCCTGGACCGTTCACAGTCCGGATTGAGAAGGCCATTGGGCCACATCCAGCCCACGGGCCTTAGGTTGCCTACCCCTGTTCTAGGGAGCAAACTGCACTGGGGAGATTGTATTTGTAGCCTTTGTAACCCTGGGAACTTCCTCAGAGTAAGCCCTGGGTCAGTGCAAACATGCGATCTGGTCGTGGTCTGTTTGGAACGAGACCAACCATAAGGCCCGTGTCCAGAGGTGATGCTCAGCCAAACTACCGCTCAGCTCTGGACATTGTGGCAGCAGGACATGGGGACAAGTGAAGCAGAACCACAAGTGTGGCTCCCTGTACCCCCAATCTGACTCACTGCAACGCTGAGCAGTAGATCTGCTTCATGTTACGTGTTAGCTCCAAAAATTTGTGTTTATCAAAAGAGTCGTTTACTACAAGAAGCACGCCAATTTTTACTTCATTTAGCATGACTTTATTGGCTTGTTTTGTTTGACAGAGAAAATGGATAGTAATAAAGTACTGAACTCCACATGAATCAGAAAAAAGGAAAGGCGAAGGTGGTACACAATCAGAGTGGCTGGGGAAACCCAGCCAGATGGGCGGGGTATAAATAATATATTATTATTATTATTATTATTATTATTATTATTATTATTATTATTATTATTATCATCATGAGTGCAGCTGTGGACAAGTCTAGGCAAAGCGGTGGACAAAGGTTGCCCCATGCAGGAGCCAAAGCAAGAACTGGAGAAATGTTAGATATCCTGCAAGAGAACAGAATTCAACAGAAAAAAAAGCAAGGCCCCCAATATATATTGACTTGGCCAGAAGAGGTTGGCTGCTTGGATTGTTAGAAGCATATGCGGTGGACGATGGATGGGCCAGACTCATCGTACTCCTGCTTGCTGATCCACATCTGCTGGAAGGTGGAGAGAGAGGCCAGGATGGAGCCCCCGATCCACACCGAATATTTGTGCTCTGGCAGGGAGATGATCTTGATCTTCATCGTGCTGGGGGCCAGGGATGTGATCTCCTTCTGCATCCGGTCAGCGATACCGGGGTACATGGTGCTGCCACCAGAGAGCACTGTATTGGCATACAGGTCCTTGCGCATGTCCTTATCGCATTTCATGATGCAGTTGTAGGTTGCCTCATGGATACCAGTCCACTCCAAGCCCAGGAAGGGGGGCTGGAAGAGGGCCTCGGGGCACCGGAAGCGCTCGTTGCCAATGGTGATCACCTGCCCATCCGGCAGCTCATAACTCTTCTCCAGGGAGGAGGAGGAGCTGGCTGTGGCCATCTCCTGATCAAAGTCCAGGGCCACGTAGCAGAGCTTCTCCTTGATGTCCCGAACTATCTCCCTCTCAGCTGCGGTGACAAAGCTGTAGCCCCTCTCAGACAGGATCTTCATGAGGTAGTCAGTCAGGTCATGGCCCCCAAAGGGCATGGGCCTCTGAGTGCGTTGCAGGGCATAGCCCTCATAGATGGGCACGGTGTGGGTCAACTTGTCCCCAGAGTCGATGACAATCCCGGTGATGCGGCCAGAAGCATAGAGTGACAGCACGGCCGGGATGGCCACATACATGGCTGGCGTGTTGAAAGTCTCAAACATGATC
This sequence comes from Podarcis cretensis, assembly GCF_951804945.1. Taxonomy (NCBI): domain Eukaryota; kingdom Metazoa; phylum Chordata; class Lepidosauria; order Squamata; family Lacertidae; genus Podarcis; species Podarcis cretensis. The sequence continues at coordinate 74,825,960 of NC_137178.1, forward strand.
TGTGTCATCTTCTCACGGTGGTTCTTCAGGTTATTGGGGGTTTCTGTGAGCAAGACTGGGTGCTCCTCGGGAGCCACCCGCAACTCGTTGTAGAAGGTGTGGTGCCAGATCTTCTCCATGTCATCCCAGTTGAGGACGAGGCCAAATTCAATGGGGTACCTCAGGGTGAGAATGCCCCTCTTGCTCTGTGCCTCAGCCCCCACGTAGCTGTCCTGCCCTAAGCCTGCCATGGCATCTTGGTCCCTGGGCCTCCCCACAACCATGGGGAAGACCACCCGGGGGGCGTCCTCTCCTGAAAAGCCTGCTTTGCATGTCGCAGAGCCATTGTCAATGACCAGAGTGGCAGCCCCATTCTCAGCCATTTGGAGCAAGTCTGCAGGAAATAAGCAAAGAGTTGTTTACCCCCCCAGATAATATTCATGTTGGGGTTTATGAATATTCCAGAACTCACTGCAAGGGAGGAAATGTGCTCATATAAACAATTATCAAGTACAGTGGTACCTCGGGTTACAAACGCTTCAGGTTACAGACTCTGCTAACGCAGAAGTAGTACTTCGGGTTAAAAACTTTACCCCAGGATGAGAATAGGAATTGTGTGCCAGCAGCGCGGCGGCAGTGGGAGGCCCCATTAGTTAAAGTGGTACCTCAGGTTAAGAACAGTTTCAGGTTAAGAAGGGACCTCCAGAACGAATTAAGTACGTAACCAGAGCTACCACTGTATCTAAGACTGCTTATTCCCATGTTCAACTCTCCATTTCCATCCCTTTTCCCTGCCAATCTTTGGAGAACTGGAACGACACATGGAGGAGCTGTCTCAGTGACCCAAACCAACTGCCACTAGAACAGTTCTCCTAATTCAGGGTCTCCTTCCGTAGCCACTCCATTTCATGGTTTTGTTGGTAATGGGTTTTTTAAATAATAAATATCTATGTACAGTGATGCCTCGCAAGACGAAAACAATCCGTTCCGCGAGTCTCTTCGTCTAGCGGTTTTTTCGTCTTGCGAAGCAAGCCCATTAGCGGATTAGCGCTATTAGCGGCTTAGCGGCTTTTAGCGGCTTAGCAGATAAGCGGCTTAGCGGCTTAGAAAAAGGGGGGGAAAGTCGGAAAAACTCGCAAGACATTTTCGTCTTGCGAAGCAAGCCCATAGGGAAATTCGTCTTGCGGGCCTCCAAAACGGAAAACCCTTTCGTCTAGCGGGTTTTTCGTCTTGCGAGGCGTTCGTCTTGCGGGGCACCACTGTACTATGACTTCCGGCGAGGCATCATGGCGGAAGCCACGGCAGCGAGCAGCTCCTGAAGCCAGCCAAAATCAGTTGGGTTACCTGCTGGCGCCGGACCGCTGGGACTGCTGCTGCTGCTGCTGCTGCCGCCAGAACCGACAAGGAACCAGGTGAGCCCAGCTGCCAGGAACGAAAGCCAGGACACTCAGCCACCCGGCCGACTGCCCAGGGACAATCGGAGACCTAAGCCAGGAGAGAGGAGAGGGGAGAAAAGGGGGGGGGGACAACCAAACAACAAACATAGAGCCCCACCTGCTGCTGCTGCTATCTGCAACCCTGCTGCCGGGAGGGCAAGGGAAGCCGTGTTGAAAAGGGTGGCTGAGCCTGACCCGAGCTTCCCCCCCAAGCAGGAAGAAAGCAAGCAAGAGGAAGGCTGCGCAAAACCCTGTCCTGCTTTTTTCAATTATTTTTTTTACTTCCTTTTTGTGTGCGAGTGTTTTTTACTCCCCCCCCTCTTTTTCTTCTATTTTTTTAAAAAAAACATATTACCAAGCAACTTTTTTATATTATATTATTCTCATTAACTCTATCCTCTACTTTTTTTAATACACAAAACTCCCCCCCCTTTTCATGTATTTTAACCCCCTTTTTAAAAAAACAAAACTCCCCCTTTTTCCCCCTTCCCCCCTTCCCTAAATCTTCAGCCCTCTTGCTAAATTATTATTACCACCATTTTTAAAATACGTCAATATATTACCTAAAAACACATTTTCCATCCCCCCCAAAAGGGAGGGACTTTTTGCTGTTGCTGTTGTCCTCTTTCCTTCCCTCCCAATATTTTTTACTTTATTTTTATCAGACAAGCTGCCCCTCACTAACATATTTCCCCTATTTTCTGTATTTCGTTTTATTTTTACCCCAGTCTCTACCCCCATTTCTATTTTTTTTAAAAGGGGGAAACACTTTGTTTTTAATTAATATTTTTTATCATCATTATTTTTTAAAAAATCCTTATTATTATTATTATTATTATTATTATTCCCCTTTTCCTCTTAGTCCCCCTTTAGTTTCTTAGTTTGTCTGTTTTTGAGGAGGGAGCCTTCCCTTCCCCCCTTTGTCCTGCAACTACAATATTACCATCCTCTCTGAAAATTAAAATAAAATAAAAATACTTTCCCCCCCCCCCCCATATCAGTGCTATTGCCACTGGTGCCCTTCCCCCCTCCCTTTTTCTTTTCCTTTCTTTTCCTTTCCTCCCCCCCTCTCCTTCTCTCTCTCCCCTTCCCCCCTCCTTTTTAAAAAGAACACATACATGTTATTATATTAAATTTGCCCCTCTCAAAAGGGCTCTTTATACATTTTCATTTCTTTTTTTTTTTCCAAATACATTTTTATTGAGGTTATACACATAACAAACATACAAACAGATACAAAAGAAAAAATTATAACAAAAAACAAAAAACAAAAAAAGCGTCAGGATATATAAGCCAACTTTTTCCTCTCTCTAACTATACAAAGATAGATTAATCTGGCTGTTTCACAAAACAGTAAACGATTAAAAAAAAAAAAAAAACCACACGCAAAAACCACCTCCTGGACTTCCTTCCATACATTTTCATTTCTACATTATTTTTACCTTTGGCATTTGATATACAAATACTACTGCCAGGCCTCACAACTTCAACATCTTCAGATCTCTCACCTTCCTAACCCCCCCCCCACTTTCACTCTTTGATTTAGTCTGCTTCTCTACTCTCTCTTACCCTCCTAACCCTAAAATCTACATACACACACCTCCCCACACACTTTCATTAACAATCCCCCCCCCCCGGGGTCTTACCTCATACTATAACTAGAACCACCACTGCAACCAAACATTTTCATCTTTCCTTGTCTCTTCCCCCCTTTTTCTCTTTCCCTTCCTTCCTTCCTCTCCTTCCCTCCTTTTCTCTCTCCCCTCTTTACTTTACTCTGACCTCCATCCCTCCCCTCCCCTGCTTCTCCCCCTTTCCTCCCCTCCTTTTTCACCTTCAACCTCTATACTGCTTTGCTGGGTTCTGTTCCTGAACACATCCTTGCCAACCTTAAATATCTTAATTCTTTACTACGAACCCCTAACCCCTCCCTCCACCCTCGACTGGACCCCAATACTCCTTTCGTGAGGATCCGTGCACAGACGTGTACACACAGGTGCACCCACGAATAACCCCCCCCAAACATACACTCTCCCTCTGACCCCACCCCACCAATCTCTCATACCCTTGCCTATCAGCCCCTTTATGTGAGCCGTCTGTCTGTTGGCTTACGCATCTGTCTGCTTGGCTGCCCCCCCCCCCCGGCAACACTGCTGAGGTGACTGCGGGAACCCCAGAGAAGCTCTTAAAGCACAGCCCAGACGGGACACTAAAGGTAAAGGTAAAGGTACCCCTGCCCGTACGGGCCAGTCTTGACAGACTCTGGGGTTGTGCACCCATCTCACTTAAGAGGCCAGGGGCCAGCGCTGTCCGGAGACACTTCCGGGTCACGTGGCCAGCGTGACATCGCTGCTCTGGCCAGAGCCAGAGCCGCACACGGAAACGCCGTTTACCTTCCCGCTGGTAAGCGGTCCCTATTTATCTACTTGCACCCGGAGGTGCTTTCGAACTGCTAGGTTGGCAGGCGCTGGGACCGAGCAGCGGGAGCGCACCCCGCCGCAGGGATTCGAACCGCCGACCTTTCGATCGGCAAGTCCTAGGCGCTGAGGCTTTAACCCACAGCGCCACCTGCGTCCCTTAGCGCCACCTGCGTCTCTTAGCGCCACCTGCGTCACTAATGACACTAATGACTGCCTAATCTAAGCCACCAGTCAACAACGCCTGTTTAGCTCAACAGATCAGCAACACCCAGGAATCACCACAACTCTAACCACAACACGCCCTCCTCCAAGAGGATGCCAAGCAAATTTGAAACCAAAAACACCAACGAGACTGCGATGACACCAACCAGGGAGATGGCAAACTGCACCAAGAACACAACACCCCCCCCCCAAGATGACAACGACCCAGCAACGAAACAAGAACTGAAGGAAGCGAAAATGAGACTAACAGAACTACTCAAAGCATTCAGTGACATGACCTCCAAAGTGGAAACCTTAGAAAATAAGAACCAAATACAAGAAAGAATAATAGAGAAGTACCGAGAGGAAAACACACGTGTCAGTAATGAAGTGGCTAAACTGGAAAGCCACCTGGAAATAAGAGATATGGAAAACACAGCCATGAAAATCAAACTGGCAGACTTAGAAGACCGTAGTAGACGCTGCAACATCCGCTTCTGCAACTTTCCTGAAAAAGTGGAGGAGAAAAGCCCAGTAGACCTAATTGTACGCTGGCTGAAAAATACAATCCCAAACCTGACACTCAAGGTAGACGACCTGGAGAGGGCTCACAGAGCCCTAAAACCTATACCGAAACCCAAGGCCCCCCCACGAGACATCATTGTAACAACACCAAACAATTGGACAACAGTAAAGATGAAAACAAAGACGAAACAACACCAAACAATTGGACAACAGTAAAGATGAAAAAGAAGCAACAGAAGTGACACAACAATGCAAACCAGCACATCCAACCAGTGGCGTAGCGTGGGGGGTGTAGGGGGGCCAGCCGCACCGGGCACAACATTTGGGGGGGGGGGGGCGCTCGCACTCGCAGCTCTCTGCCCCTATCTGGCTCACTCACTCTCTCTCACTGCAGTGCTGGCTGTGCGAATCCGATCCGAGCTGCCGGGTCGCCGCCCACTGTGGGGGGGGGGAGGGTGCCAGGCGTGCGTTGCGGTGCGGAGCGGAGAGAGCGAGGGAGGGACTATCTGGGGGAGGGACAGTGCAGCGGCCGCCCAGCGCAGCGCTGAGCGCGGGAGAGAACCACACCCGACCAGCCCAGGAAGCAGCAAGAAGAAGCTGGCAGCGGCGGCAGGTTAGGGGTTAGGGGTGCAAATTACTTGCCTTGCCCCGGGTTAGGGGGCGCAAATTACTTGCCTTGCCCCGGGTGCTGACAACCCACGCTACGCCGCTGCATCCAACCACCACCACGCACAGAAGCATCCTGCCGAACATGCAGCACAAGGCAACAGACCAGGATCAACCAAATCAACACATCACAGATGGGCGACCCGACAACAACAACCACAGCTGAATGAAGCACCCAGAAAACACCTCAAACTGAAGGACTGGTGATTCCCCCCCCCTCCCAGGTCATAAATATAGCCAACACTATCAGCACCCCCCCCCAGCCCTGCATCTCCACCCCAACACCAGTCCAGATGACTTCAAACCATATTCCCCACCACCCAACAACCCACAAACAAGCTAAAATCTGACACCCAATCAGCACAATGGTGGCACCAGAATGTACCAACACCCACATCCCCACCCCAACATATTGCTAATAACATGTTGCTAATAACACTGGCAACACTGCTTATGAACCCTATACCCGACATTGGCGTCACAAAGACGCTTAACACCGTCTCACTGACCACCCCCTATCGCAAACGACAGGGAGGATGGTCTGCCCCTGAACTAGGCCATCCACACCAGCTAAGACCCAGGGCCAAGAAGCTAAATGCCAGATAGCCCAAAATACCCCTAACAAACACCTATATGACTACATATAGGATACTCTCTATAACCTATCCCCCACTCTTTAACCCAAATTTGATCCTAATCCCACTAATCCCCCACCCACCACATGCTAGGTCAGTGCAACCCCATTGGTTTGTTAAACAACACAAAGTGAGACACACAGGACAATCTGGATGGGTTGGCAAAGAATCACCCTACATAATAGATAAGCAAGATGGCTAGCCTAAAAGCAATTACACTAAATGTGAGGGGGCTGGGAAACCCCATAAAAAGAAAACGCATCACCTCATACATAAACACCATGAAACCACACATCACCTTCCTACAAGAAATACACAACCCACCCAAAGGGAGCAAACTCCTGAACGACACCCCCCCCCCAGTCAACAGTGGGCCACACGAGGCTCAGAGAAAGCTCACGGTGTAGCCATAATACTCAGTAGAGACCTGAACTTCACTGCCACAACAGTCCTAAAGGACAAAAAAGGCAGATTCATTTTTGCTAAGGGGACACTAGATGACAAAATCAAACTGACAATCGGCTCCATATATGCCCCAAACTCGAAACAACTAGAATTCTTTCAGAAGACACTAAACAAATTCCTCTCCTTCTCTGAAGGGGAAGCAGTCCTAGGAGGGGACCTCAATCTAAATATGAAAGGTATATCTCTGAAATACATCCACCCTACAACCCCATGGGCAACCTTCCTCCAAAGGAAACCCCCAACAACTAGGAACTCTTACAGGTTATTAAAAATGCTAAAAAACAGGGGTCTCTACGGCATTTGGGGTGAGCAAAACCCGGGAGACACCAGCCATACATTCCAATCCGGACGCCATGGTACAGTGTCCAGACTGGACAGCATTCTGCTCACACAGGGTCTGATCCCCTCAGTGGAATCAACAAACATAGGTAACATTAAAATCACAGATCACGCTCCAGTATAAGTCACCGTTAAAATAGGAGGAACACAAACCACCCAATCATGGTCCTTCAGTCCCATCCTAACTACAAACAAACAAATTAGAGAGAGTCTCACAAAAACTCTCCAAAACTACTTCAAGGAAAACGATGTAGACAATATAACAACTCCCCTCCTATGGGATGCAATGAAAGCGGTCACCAGAGGAGCTTGCATAAAAGAGAAAACATTCCTTAAAAAACAAACCTCAAAAATTAGCAAAATAGAACAAGACATCAGAGCCCTCTCATCACACTACAAACAAACAGGGTCTAAAAAACTCCTCAAACTTAGAGAACAAAAAAGGAGAGAACTAGACTCCCTAGAAATCAACAAAACAATGATCAACATTCTATACTCTAAACAACATTTCTATGAATATGGACGGAAAAACTCCAGATTACTAGCAAATGTAGGAAAAAAGCACTCAAAACAAGAATGCACTGCATCACCAAAAAAGACGGCAACATAACATTCTCCCCCAAAGAAATAACCTCAGAATTGCAGAATTCTACTCCAACCTATACACCTCCCATAACCCACCAGAGAAGGAAATCAGAAAATTTCTAGCAGGACTGACCATGCCTATCCTAACTGATGAGGAACAGGAATTCATGGACAGTCCTATCACCCCAGAGGAAATAGATACGGTCCTCAAAAATCTGAAACCACACAAAGCCCCAGGCCCAGACGGCTTCACAGCAGGAAGGAAATTGAAAGAACCCTTGATGTCCTACATGACCCGCCTATTCAATGACATCATAAAAGAGGGGGCCATCCCCAAAACCTGGACCCACTCCAAAATAGTCTCCATCCCAAAATCACTAGAAGACAGCCTCAAAGTAGAATCATACTGCCCAATCTCATTAATAAACCAAGACTACAAGATATTCACATCAATCTTGGCCAACCGCCTAAAAATCTTCCTACACAAGTTAATAGCCCCAGTCCCTGGCCGCAATATAACAGACCCCATCAGGAAACTACTGAACCTGATTGAACACAGCAAGGCAACTAAACTCCCATGGACAATTATGTCCCTAGACATCCTCAAAGCCTTTGATTGCTTAGAGTGGAAATACATATTAACAGTACTAACTAACATGAAATTTGGCCCCAACTTCCTACAAATCCTCAAACAAATATACTCCCAAGCCTCAGCAAAATGCAGAACTAACAATATGGATTCTAATACTATAGCTATCGAAAGAGGCATGAAACAAGGGTGCCCACTGTCTCCCTTCTTATTTATCCTGGCTCTGGAACCCTTAGCAATCTTAATCCGAGCAGCCACAGACATCAAGGGTGTGGAAATAAAAAGAACCTATAAGTTCTTAACCTGAAGCACTATTTCTGGGTTAGCGGAGTATAACCTGAAGCGTATGTAACCTGAAGCGTATGTAACCTGAGGTACCACTGTATTAAAGCAAAGTAGGGGTGTGTATGGCAGGCTGAGCTGCTTGAAGGGGCTTTCTATGAAATAAATAATCATGACGGGTTAGCCAATTTGGTGTTTTGCGTACGTTGCATTGCAGACTAGATGAGCTTTGTGGGTCCCTTCCAGCTCTACAGTGATTCTTCAGAGAAGAGAGGAGACAAACAGTACAGGTAAGGATCAGGCAGAGAAACCGTGGGTGCTGAGCCCCATTTCATACTTACATGAGGGAGATGCGGTCGCCTTTGCTGTTAATCTCACGATGCTTCCAGTAATCACAAAATCTTTTCCTTCCTCATCACACATACCTGTTCCTGGCCAATCTGTCCTTGATCTTATATCTCTGCTTCTCTATTGACACAAGTTTTATTGGAAACCATGTGTGCAATTAAAAAGTATCATAAATACACCTGCTGTGGCTTTTCAGGGCAAAGAGCAAAAGGGCAAAGAGCATTTTGCAATATGGCCAAATATGGTCAGATTGAAGCATCTCTGGCCATATTCTAGCAATTCATGGTGTGGCTTTGAAAAAAAAGTCCTGCTGATTCAACATCTCCTTTCCGTTGCCAGATTTTACGAGCTCTCTCTGGAAAGCTGACGGCAGCCTCCCACATATCTTTGGAGATGGATTATTGGTTTTGCTCAGAAACGTATCCCAGATTGTGCCTCTGTAAAGGCCAAGTAAATGGTGGGCTTAGGATGCAACGCTGTTAACACCTGTTTAGCAGTAGGGATGGAGGAAAAATTCATTTGCATTTAATGGTGAACCCAGCTAGTGGAAATAAAAGGTAGAGCCTATAAATTAGGGCTCTTTGCAGACGACCTAATGGCCACAACACCAAACCCCATAAACACAGCAACCTCCCTAATCAGAGAGCTCAACACATTTGCAATGGTGTCGGGCCTTCAGGTAAATTTTGCCAGGTCTGAGGCTAAGTGCTTCAACAACCCCCTCAATTCACCAACATCACCAAGATAAAACTTTGCCACACCAAGTTCAGATACCATGGGGTACAAATAACCAGAAAGCTCAACAAATTATACCTCCACAACTACAACTCTTTGTGGTGACAAATCAACAAAGACCTGAAGGAATGGAACAACACCAACTTCACTCTCTCAGACAAAACAGCCATGATCAAAATGATCACCCTCCCAAAATTAACCTCCTGATCCCAGTCTGGATTTCCCCAGCCCAGCTTCGCAAATGGCAGAAAAAATTACACTCATTTATCTTCTCACACAAAAAAACAAGACTAAGCCCCAAATACCTGCACCTCCCCTCCTCAGAAGGAGGATGGGGAATCCCCAACACAGAAGCCTATAACATTGCCAACCAAATATGCCACATAATCCAACCCCCTTCTCTTGCGGGGGCCCAATTAGTGCCATTGCCTTCTGTTAAGAGTTTGGGTGTAATCCTTGACGCCTCCCTTTCCATGGAGGCGCAAGTTACAGCAACAGCCAAGGCGACATTTTTCCACCTTCGCCGCATCAAGCAGTTGGTCCCTTACCTTTCCCGCCCTGACCTGGCCACAGTGATCCATGCGACAGTCATCTCCAGGCTTGACTACTGTAATTTGCTCTACGCGGGGCTGCCCTTGAAGCTGTCCCACAAACTCCAGTGGGTGCAGAATGCTGCGGCGAGACTCCTTACGGGGTCTCTGCCATGGGGGCATAATCACCCAGTGCTTTTCCAGCTGCACTGGCTCCCGGTGGAGTACAGGATCAGATTTAAGGTGCTGCTTTTGAACTTTAAAGCCCTTCACGGCCTATGACCCTCGTACCTAGGGGACCGCCTCTCCTGGTATGCCCCATGGAGAGCCTCAAAGTCCATAAATAGCAACACCCTAGAGGTCCCTGGCCCTAAGGAAGTCAGATTAGCCTCAACCAGAGCCAGGGCCTTTTCAACACTGGCTCCAGCCTGGTGGAACGCTCTGCCTCATGAGACCAGGGCCCTGCAGGATCTGATTTCTTTCCGCAGGGCCTGTAAGACAGAGTTGTTCCGCCTGGCCTTTGGCTTGGAGCCAATTTGATTCCCTCTCTTTCTTTTTTCTTTTCCTTCTCCTCCTGCAATGAGGCTACATTTTAATGTTTCAATATTTTAATGTTGTATTTTAATTTTGATTTTAAGTTGTAATCATTCAACTTGTTTTCATATTTCTTGTAAGCCGCTCTGAGCCCAGCCTTGGCTGGGGAGGGCGGGGTATAAATAAAAATTATTATTATTATTATTATTATTATTATTATTATTATTATTCTGTATATATTATATACATTAGAAGATGAGACAAAACAATGGGTACACCTGGAGAGGGACACAATTGAAAATACCTGCACCACAGCATACTCATTCCTCCCGAACAAACTAAGGAAAATACCCACAACACTAAACAGGTTCACACAGACCATGCTTACAGCATGAAAAGAAGAAGTAGGTAAACTGTTCCCAACCCCATCCCCACTAATTCCCCTGGCACACCACCCACTATTCCACCATGCAGCACAAAACCTCCAGTTAAAAACCTGGCCAACCAAAGGCTTATACAGCCTAGCAGACTTCTACAGAAATAAAAAATCCACATCAACGCAAGAAATACAAGACAAACTAGGGGACACTCAAATGCCCTGGGCTAACAAACCTCCAATTACTGTATTTTTTGCCCTATAGGACACACCGGCCCATAGGACACACCTAGTTTTCAGAGGGGGAAATCAAGGAACAAAATATGATTCCCCCCCCCCCCCGCGCAGCTCTGGAAGCAGCGGACAGACTGCACGCAGCCTGTGTGCTACTCCAAGACCTTCTCCCTGCTTTTGCGGGGGGTGGCGGAATTCCCCCACCTCCCGCAAAAGCCCACAAGAGCCGCGCGCGACTCCTGCAAGCTTTTCGACCAGGAGGGAGAAGGGACTGAAACGGCCAGTCAGTCCCTTGTCCCTCCTCGGGGAAAAGCCCCCAAGAGCGGTGCGCTCATTAAAGAGAGCGTGGCTCCTGTGGGCTTTTCAACCCAGATTGTGCCACCACCACCCCCCATCCTCTGGGGCTGGCGATGGGGGAAGCGCTGTTTCCCCCCACTGCCAGCCTCAAAGCCGGGTTGGAGAGTAGTGGGAAGGCGTTGCGCGCCTTGCTGCTGCCCCCCATCCTCTGAGGCTGGCGATGGGGGAAGCGCTGCTTTCCCCCACCGCCAGCCTCAAAGAGCAGACTCTCCTGGCTTCAGCAGAAGCAACACAAAGCCTCCGGAGCACAGGCTTCAGAGGCTTCGCGTTGCTATCGCTGAAGCCAAGGAGCCTGCATTCGCCCCATAGGACGCACACACATTTCCCTTTCATTTTTGGAGGGGAAAAGGTGCGTCTTTTAGGGCGAAAAATACAGTACATGCCCTCCTAAACAATCCAGTAGTGAAATCAGCAGCAACTAGGCCCTTGACAACCTTTGAAAAACCCCTCCTAACAACAAAGGGACACAGCAAAGGGATGGTATCCACAATATATAAAATACTGCTCCAAAATCCCACAACCCCCCTAGACGTAATCTAAAAACAATGGGAGGGTGACATAGGCTATGAGATCAGCCCCATCCAGTGGACCAGAATGTGGTCTAAACGTCCCTTTAAATCCATATCAGCGAAAAGAACTTACTCTGAAACTCACTAACAGGTGGTAACTAACACCACGGGAACTAGCACTAATACGCTCACCAAAATGCTGGAGAGGGTGCACCTCCACAGGCACATACCTCCACACGTGGAGGGAATGTCCTAAAATCCAACTCTTCTGGACATCAATCATGCAAGAAATAATGCAAAATAACTAAGCAAGTCACCCCAGAACTGGCCCTACTAAATATCTTCCAATATAATAATGCCCACTCACATCACAAAGAGCTCAGAAGCATCATAGCCAGATACTGGAGAGAGCTGTTAGGCGTAAGCATAGACCAATGGTATCAAATAGTATGGGAAACAGCTTTATTAGAAAAACTAATGTAACACTACTGTCTCACAACAAATGAAACTGACCTGCAGAAAACATAACTTGAAAAAAGAGACATTGTACATACTTTTGTAAACCAAGAAACCTTTAATAAAAATAAATAAATGGTGAGCCCAGCTAATTTGTGCTTTCCAAAACAAGAGATGAACTGAAGCACAGCCGTCAAAGTTGACATTTCGACAATTTTGGCAATACAGCTTTCCAGTTAAGTACAGAAATGCATATACCCGGGCAAAGTGTGCGTGCAAATGCATATGTGAAAATACATATAGGAAAAGATACCTAAATGCAATATTTAAATGCATTCTATCAGGGGAAATTTTTTTGCAAAAATATGACTATTAAGCTAATTAGAACACAAACATGTGTATATTAGAAGATAATCAGCCTGATGAAGACAATATCTTGGGGCAGGATGTCACCAACACTCCATGCATCAGCACTGGTGAGGGGCAAGACTATGTTGTCTCCCTGGGTTCCACCATAACTAGCAATCTCTCCATTGACACCGAACTGGACAAGAGTATTGGTAAGACAGCTATGGCAATCGCCTTTCCAAAAGGGTATGGGAAAATGTGATGCCAACTGCCAATACCAAGTTGAAGGTCTACCAGGCTTGCGTGTTGAGGACGCTGCTTTATGGAAGTGAGTCGTGGGCAACTTTTTTTTTTTTTTTTAAATATTTATTAAAGTTTTAAATGTTACAAAAAGAGAAAGAGATAATTCCAAGTTAAACAAAAACATAACAACACATCACAGTAAAAAAAGAAGAGAATAGAAAAAAAAACACCCACAGAAAAACAGAAAAATAGAAACAATTAAAAAACACAACGAACCTTCCCATAACTTATCTTTCATTTACTTGTTTCCTTGACCTCCTCGCACCTCCCTTTTTTTGTATTCTAGTTCGGTTAGCTATTTCAGCAAATCCTTTCCATCTTTCCCAATTTTTATCCTATAATTTATCTTAATATAATGTAACTTTACCTTTCCTCCTTTCATCCATTAACAAAGACTCTCCTCCCTGAAAGAGAGGGGAGTGGTTGTGGGCGGGAGCCCGAGCACCGCCCAGCAGGGGGGCATTTGCCCCCTGCCTCCAGCTCACCTGGCTGGTGCTCACGCCCCCCTCCTGTGGCCATCCAACCAGGTGCCACGGAGGGGGCGTGTTCAGCAGCCTTTTGCTGCAGCACTAGCCTCTCCCTGGCCTCATTCCTCATCGTCGTCCCGTGGCGAGTCACCCACCCTCCACTCCCTTTTAGTTAGGGCCTAGGTCATTGGCCTTGCTATGGACCTTAGGTTGGTCGCCCTGGTTGTCCGGGGGGCCTGGTAGGAGTTTTTCCATTGGCATTAGGCTTTTTGGTTTTTTCGCCTACCTCGTAGCAATCGTCACAACTTTTGTGGTATTGGTGCGTAGGTTAGGCATTGGAATAATGTGTTGTGGTGTGTCAAAGTGCTAGGTGTGGCCATCGCCTATGCCTTCAATGTTTAGGGGTATTCCGTTAAAGGAATCTGGCGGTCGTGTATTCTGTCCGATGCCTGCTTGGCGGGAGGCCATGGCACGACCCTCGGTGACAGCAGGAGGTGAGCCTATAGTTGGATCAGCATCAACAGGCTCCACCTACTGGTGAATAAACCCACTTGTTTCTATCCAGTGCCTAAGCCAATACCTTTTCATTGCTGTAATCAATAAAGTTGTGGCCTTTTCTAGCCCATTAACCTTATATCACGTGTCCTTGTGTCTTCATTTCACTTCGCGGGGTCGGGTCCTCGAACCACAATCTATTTTTACTTAATCCTTTATAATATTTCCACTAAAGCCACATAACTTCATTCCAGCCTCCTTCTAACATTCCTCAATTTTACAATGTTTCTGTAAATAAACTTTAAATTTCTTCCAATCTTCTTGTCGTGGGCAACTTACAACCGTCAGAAGCAACTCCTCAATGGTGCCCAGATGTGCTGCATCAGGAAGATTTTGAGCATCACCTGGCAGGACAGAATCTCAGACAAAGATGTGCTCCCCCAAGCCCACATTCCCAGCATGTTCACACTCCTGTCTCAGCGATGTCCATGCTGGCTTGGTCATGTCAACAGAACAGAAGATGGCAGGATCCTGAAGGGTGTGCTCTATGGGGAGCTGGCTTCATGCACCAGGCCCGTTGGCAGACCAACTCTGTGTCACAGAGATGTTTGCAAATATGACATCAAGGCTGGCAACATCAACCCCACCGGGTGGGAATCCCTTGCAGACAACCACTGTGTCTGGAGAATTCCACTCCTCCCGCGCTGCAGATGTGTGGGATTGATACATGTCACATGTCTGTTTGCATTCCAGGACAGATTGTTGGAGTCTCATGAGCGGAACATCCGCTCTGTATTGCGTTTGTGTTCTCTCTCCAAGAAGAACGAGGAGAGAAGCCATGTTTTCTTTGTCCTGATATATGTACAATAAACGTAGCCTAGTATCCATGGCTTGAAAAGCAATGACAAACCTAGATAGCATCTTAAAAAGCAGAGATATCACCTTGCCAACAAAGGTCCATATAGTTAAAGCTATGGTTTTCCCAGTAGTGATGTATGGAAGTGAGAGCTGGACCACAAAGAAGGCTGATAGCCGAAGAATTGATGCTTTTGAATTATGGTGCTGGAGGAGGCTCTTGAGAGTCCCATGGACTGCAAGAAGATCAAACCTATCCATTCTGAAGGAAATCAGCCCTGAGTGCTCACTGGAAGGACAGATCCTGAAGCTGAGACTCCAATACTTTGGCCACCTCATGAGAAGAGAAGAATCCCTGGAAAAGAACCTGAGTTGGGAAAGATGGGAAAGAAGAAGGGGACGACAGAGGACGAGATGGCTGGACAGTGTTCTCGAAGCTACCAACATGAGTTTGACCAAACTGCGGGAGGCAGTGGAAGACAGGAGTGCCTGGCATGCTCTGGTCCATGGGGTCACGAAGAGTCAGACACGACTAAACGACTAAACAACAACAGTATCCACGCTTCAAGCCAAATCTGTTGTGTGTTTACTCTGCTGAGTAACGTATGCTCACGCACAGCAGCATGAGTCGCAGACGTCCGTTGGAGGAGGGTGACTCATGGATCTCCGCAGTGGCAAGGCTGAGAAGGGAGACGCTTCAGGTGGGGTCTGTCCAGCTGGCTTTCCATCCCACGGTTCCGACAGCAGTGACCAGAGGAGGAATGACTGCGCAACGGGGACGCCTTCCTCTGCCCCAGCTGCAGATGAAAACTTGTCTCTCATGTATCAGTCTCTACAGCCACAGAAAGTGCTGTAACTCTGCAACAGTTTGTCTTCACCCCTGATGGTGCACTTTTCCACGGTTTCTCAAGACAGACGGATGCCTACAACAGGCCAAGGGCTGCGAAAAAGATTTTCAGTGCGATTTTAAAACAAACCAAGGCTGACAGTGAAGCAATGCCCAAGTGAATGGCTCACTTGCCAAACCTTCACAGCACCCATCAAAACCAACCCTACATGTGCCCACATCTCCCCACTTGAACCACTGTGAACGGTGGAATTGGCACTCTAACAGGTGCCACGTAAGACCCCGTCCCACATTTGTAAGAATGAGATTGCTGAGTGTGGCATCACCTACATTTCAAAACTCCCTGCCTATTGGTATCAAGCGGGCACCTTTTCGGCACCTGCTAAAAACATTCTGTCCAGATACTTAGAAGGTTGGTGTGAATTTTAACCTGTTTCAGTATTTTAACTTTTTGTGTGTTTTAAAGTACTGTAGATCTTTCATGCTTTTATTGTTTTGTGATTTTGTAAGCCACCAAATTTCTCCCCCACCCCTACTTCTAAACAGGTGTGGACAGATTTGCATCCTAAGCCCACCTTTTACCTGGCACCTCAGAGGCACAGTCTGGAGCACGTTTTTGCAAGAGAGCGAATAATCAATCTCCAAAGAGCAGACTGGATCAGTCACCTCTTTAAATGGATTTCCAGAGGAAGCTACTGAAATCTGGGAACAGAAAGGAAATGTTGAGTCAGCAGAAGGACTTTAGACAAACCAATGAATTGCTAGAATATGACCAGAGATGCTTCAATCTGACCATATTTGGCCATACTGCAAAATGCACCCCTTTTGCTCTTTGCCCTGAGAGGCTACAGGAGATGTATTTATGTATTTATGATATTTCTTTATTGCACATGCAGTTTAAAATAAAACCTGTTTCAGCAGATAAGCTGAGGTATAAGACCAGGGGCAGATTGGACAGGTAAGTGGAACGAGGAAGGAAAAGATTTTGCGGTTACTGGGATCCCCGTGAGATTGACAGCAAAGGCGACTGCATCTCCCTCAGGTAAGTATGAAACAGGACTCAGCACCCACGTTTCTCTGCCTGATCCTTCCTGTTCTGTTTGTCTCCTTTCTACTCTGTAGAATTACAGAACTGTAGAGTTGGAAGGGACCCCCAAGGGTCATCTAGTCCAACCCCTGCAATGCAGGAATCACAACTACAGAATCCCTGACAGTTGGCCATCCCACCTCTCTTTAAAAAAACTCTAACTTATGATCAGAAGCAAGGTGAGCTGTGGTGGAAATAATAGCTTTCTTGCCTTGCCTTTGGGCAAAAATGGCAATGCAGAGAGAAAACCGGCAGCACTGATTTATCAGGGAGAGGCAAAATGCATCAGTCTGTGCTGGGTAAGTTGACCAAACCAGGGGCAAATTGAGTGGTGCCATCTTAATTCGTATTGACACCAGAAGGCACCTTTGCTGTACTGTTCTCAGAGCCTGATGGCACTTTTTTCCATCAGGCAAGCTTCTCTAAATGTGTAAAGTTGACGTGTATTCCAAGGAGTAATTTTTTTTGTATGTGTATGTACTTAAACGCCAGCTTTGTTTGCATTTGGCAGATCTCTTAGCTTGATTTGTTTCTTACTTCTGACTCATATGGATAATTCTAAAGTGCATTTTTAGAGAGTTGTACTCTCAAGGTATATGAAGCTGGAGAATACATTAGTGTTGTATAGCTTGTCTCTAATCTCTGTTGTCTAAAGTGTCCCCGCCCTTGTCCTAAAGCAGCTGCCTGAAGTCTGTCCCGTCTTGCATTCCCTACAGATCCATTCAAAATGGCGGAGGATGAGGTTGCCGCTCTGGTCGTGGACAACGGCTCCGGAATGTGCAAAGCGGGATTTGCGGGAGACGACGCTCCACGGGCCGTGTTCCCCTCCATCGTGGGGCGGCCCAGGCACCAGGGGGTCATGGTGGGGATGGGCCAGAAGGACAGCTATGTGGGGGATGAGGCACAGAGCAAGAGGGGAATCCTCACCCTGAGGTACCCCATCGAACATGGCGTCGTTGGCAACTGGGATGACATGGAGAAGATCTGGCACCACACCTTCTACAACGAGTTGCGGGTGGCCCCCGAGGAGCACCCAATCTTGCTCACGGAAGCCCCCCTGAATCCGAAGGTGAACCGCGAGAAGATGACGCAGATTATGTTTGAGACTTTCAACACGCCAGCCATGTACGTGGCCATCCAGGCCGTACTGTCGCTCTATGCTTCTGGCCGCACCACCGGGATTGTCATGGACTCCGGGGACGGGGTGACCCACACGGTGCCCATCTATGAGGGCTATGCCCTGCCCCATGCCATCAGGCGCCTGGACCTGGCTGGTCGTGACCTGACTGACTACCTCATGAAGATCCTGACTGAGAGGAACTACAGCTTCGTCACTACGGCCGAGAGGGAGATAGTGCGGGACATCAAGGAGAAGCTCTGCTACGTGGCCCTGGACTTTGATCAGGAGATGGCCATGGCCAGCTCGTCTTCCTCTCTGGAGAAGAGCTATGAGCTGCCGGATGGGCAGGTGGTCACCATTGGCAACGAGCGCTTCCGCTGCCCCGAGGCCCTCTTCCAGCCCGCCTTCCTGGGCTTGGAGTTGGCTGGCATCCACGAGGAAACGTACAACTCCATCAGAAAGTGCGATGTCGACATACGCAAGGACCTGTATGCCAACACAGTGCTCTCTGGTGGTAGCACCATGTACCCCGGCATTGCTGACCGGATGCAGAAGGAGATCACATCCCTGGCCCCCAGCACGATGAAGATCAAGATCATCGCCCCACCAGAGCGCAAATATTCGGTGTGGATCGGGGGCTCCATCCTGGCCTCTCTCTCCACCTTCCAGCAGATGTGGATCAGCAAGCAGGAGTACGATGAGTCTGGCCCATCCATCGTCCACCGCAAATGCTTCTAACAATCCAAGCAGCCAACCTCTTCTGGCCAAGTCAATATATATTGGGGCCTTGCTTTTATCTGTTGAATTCTGTCCTCTTGCAGGATATTTAGTATTTATCCAGTTCTTGATTTGGCTCCTGCATTGGGCAACCTTTGTCCACCGCTTTGCCAAGGCTTGTCCACAGCTGCACTCTTAATTATAATAATAATAATATTAATAATATATTTCTACTCCAGCCACTCTGATTGATTGTGTACCACCTTTGCCTTTTATTTTTTTCCGATTCATGTGGAGTTCAGTACTTTATTACTATACATTTTCTCTGTCAAACAAAACAAGCCAATAAAGTCATGCTAAATGAAGTAAAAATTGGTGTGCTTCTTGTAGTAAACGACTCTCTTGATAACCACAACTTTTTGGAGCTAACACCTAACATGAAGCCCATCTACTGCTCAGCGTTGCAGCAAGCCAGATTGGGGGTACAGAGAGCCACACTTGTGGTTTCTGCTTCACCTGTCCCCATGTCCTGCTGCAACAGCATCCAGAGTGAGTAAATTTTTATTTACTGTTAAGTTGTGGGCGAACATATCAGACGACACAGCGATTCTTCAAACAGCTCTTCTTTATTCTGAGGCCAGAACTGAACTGAACTGAAAGTCAGCCTGCTTATATAGAGCTCCAGTACCTTGTTACTGTAACAACTTTCTAAAACTATCCAATCACTGAACGTCACTTTCGATCCTTCATTTGCATAACTATCTACAGTATCCCCCTGCTGGCCCAGGGTGAGAACTTCAGTACATAACATTTACCGTATTTTTCGCTCTATAACACGCACCAGACCATAACACGCACATAGTTTTTAGAGGAGGAAAACCAGAAAAAAAAATATTCTAAACGAAATAGTGGATATATGATTTTTGTGGTTCATGCTGTGGCCACAGGCATGTGATCTGACAGTGAGTTTGGAGTAGCCCAATGCAAAAATCCTGAGGATCCATGTGGATCCATGCTTTGTAACCACGGAGGAGGGAAGGAAGGGGAACCATGGATCCTCTGCTCACGACTGCAGCAGATCCCCCCCCCCCCCGCTCACCAGGCCCAACTGTTTGTGCTGAAATTATATGGGCCTGTGAGAAAAAATTGGGAGGCCACTTTCATGCAAGTTCTTATGAAAGGGGAGAGGGAGTCAGACTGAACCCTGACCAAAGGCCTGGCAGAACAGCTCCATCTTGCAGGCCCTGCGGAAAGATGTTAAAACCAGCACCTTAAACCTGACCCTGTACTCCACCGGGAGCCAGTGCAGCTGGTATAGCAGTGGGTGAATGTGATCCAACAGCAAGGACCCCATAAGGAGCCTCGCAGCAGCATTCTGCACCCGCTGGAATTTCTGGGTCAGCTGCAAGGGCAGCCCCGCGTAGAGCGAATTACAATAATCAAGCCTGGGGGTAATTGTCGCATGGATCACTGTGGCTAGATGAGGGCGAGAAAGGTAAGGGACCCACAGCTTAGCATGGCGAAGGTGGAAAAATGCCGCCTTTGCTGTAGCTGCAACCTGCGCCTCCATAGAGAGGGAAGTGTCAAAGGTTATACCCAAACTCCTGACAGAAGGCGCAGGCACAAATTGAGCCCCCGCAAGAGATGGGAGTTGGCTCCCCAACCCCATGTCGTCCCAACCCAGCCAGAGGACCTCTGTCTTCAAAGGATTTAACTTCAACCGGCTCCCATGCAGCCATCCAGCCACAGATTCCAAGCATCTGGTCAGTGTGTCCGGGGCCAAGTCCGGATGGCTGTTCACCAACAGATAAAGCTGGGTGTCAACCCAGCTTGACAACAACCCTGCCAAAAATTCCAGACGAGCTGGGCAAGGGTGCGCATAAAAATGTTAAAAAGCAAAGAAAGGAACGCAGCCATTGTAAGACTTTGCCCTGAATCCAAAAGTTGGTGGTCGAGAGCTAAGCGGCATTTTGGCTGAGCGTCCCCTCTGGACACGGGCCTTATGGTTGTTCTCGCTCCTAACGGACCACGAGCTGTAACCAAGGCTTGCTTGTTTGCACTGATGCAGGGCTTACTCTGAGGAAGTCCCCAGGGTTACAACGGCTGCAAATGCAATCTCCCCAATGCAGTTTGCTCCCTAGAGGGATCACGCCTCACATCCCCCAGCTTTAATCTGAGACATGATTGCTCTAAAAATTCGAGAATGTGATAAAAATGAATGCTAAGATGTGAATTTAGCAAAGGGGAGGCCTAACTTATGAATATGACCTCTGACTCCCATCATCCCTGATCACTGGGCAAGGTGGCAGCAGCTGGAGGAAGTATCAACCTCTGGGGGTAACTCTGAATATATAGCTCCATGCGAGTCAGTAGTCAGGATCATTGAGCAGTTTATTTATTATAGATTGCATTTATGCATCTCCTCAAACGTCATAATCAGGGCAACCTCCATCCAACTCAAAGCCACCTTGCAATATCTGTTTGTTTTATTAGCTGGATTTAATCTGCCTTTTAACAAGTGCCCCCAAAGTACCTGAACAGACAAATTCTTATAAACCACCACACATTCTGTGCCTTATTAGAACACCGTTTTCTAAAAAAGGATGAAGTCTGCTGTGAAAACCGGTGAAATGGATGAAAATAAATACCTGGGAGAATAGGTGCAGGGAGAGAGCCCCAGAATTTGGGTTCCACAACAGAAAGGCCCTGTCTCTGATAGCCATGGGGCACATTTTATTTATTTCATTTATTCTATGGTATTGTGATTCCTTCCTGCCAACCTAGCTGTTCCAAAGCTCGTCAAAGTTCAAGTAGATAAATAGGTACTGCTCTGGCGGGAAGGTAAACGGTGTTTCCATGCGCTGCTCTGGTTCGCCAGAAGCGGCTTAGTCCTACTGGCCACATGACCCGGAAGTTGTACGCCGGCTCCCTCGGCCAGTAAAGCGAGATGAGTGCCGCAACCCCAGATTCAGCTGTGACTGGACCTAATGGTCAGGGGTCCCTTTACCTTTACCTACATTGTGATTCCTGCATTTCTTTTTTTTTTTTTTTAATAATTTTTTATTGATTTTCCAACACAAATTATAAACAAAACAGCACACACAGAAAAACAAACAAAAACATATAAACATGTATAATTTCAAAACCTCTTTTTCATAACCCTTGCTTCCCAGACTTCCCCTTACCTCCCCTTTTCTGCATCCTGTTTTAAACTTCTTTCCAGCAACCCCTCACGTCAATCAAATAATAACATTTTCTTATTTTAGTTCCATTCTCATACTTAATCAGTTACAGCTGTAATTCTATATTTTCCTTTCCCTTGACATTTTAACCCTCATTAATTTTGCAGCAGTTCTTGAGATATGCTTTAAATTTCTTCCAATCTTCTTCCACCGTCTCTTTTTCTTGGTCATGGATTCTGCCGGTCATCTCTGCCAATCCCATATAGTCAATCACCTTCGTCTGCCATTCTTCCAGCGTGGGTAGTTCTTGTGTCTTCCAATACTTTGCTAAGAGAGTCCTTGCTGCTGTGGTAGCATACATAAAAAACGTTCTATCCTTCCTTGACACCAATTGGCCGACCATGCCCAGGAGAAAGGCCTCTGGTTTCTTGTGAAAAGTACATTTAAGTACCTTCTTAATTTCATTATAAATCATTTCCCAGAAGGCCTTAATCCTCGGGCAAGTCCACCAAAGGTGGTAGAAGGTACCTTCAGTCGCATTACACTTCCAACATTTGTTGTTGGGCAAATGATAAATTTTTGCAAGCTTGACCGGGGTCATGTACCACCTGTAAATCATTTTCATAATATTTTCTCTTAAGGCATTACATGCCGTGAATTTTATACCGGTGGTCCATAACTGTGGTCCAGTCAGCAAACATAATGTCGTGACCAAAGTCTTGCGCATTTCAGGGGGTTGGAATACTAGATGATCTGTGGGAGTCCTACAGTCAGAGACCTTCAGGGTCAATATTCCAACCCCCTGCAAAGCAGGAATCAGCTGGACAACATGCTGGCTGCAAACACCGAACCGGCTGATCCTGGCTGCCCTCCATGCCCTGCCTTTTAGCATGGCATGGCATATATATATATATATATATATCCGGGATCGAACCCGCAGCCTTCCAAGTGCGAGTTTCAGGCGCTCTGCCTCCAGGCCATGGCCCCCATCGAAAGGGAGCGCCATAATCTGAGCGAAGAGCTACTGGTGCGCGTGCGCACTACCTCTGAGGAGCCGCTATCAATGCTGCTGCGCCACAAGCCGTTCCTATTTCCCGGAACGAACTCATCCTGATGCCCATTGGCTGTTGATTATAGAGTCCCGCCCATCCACTCCTTGGCCCCGCCCCTCTCCCTCCTCGGCCTGCTTCTTATCGGTTGCTATGGTGATTTTGCAAAAAGAGGTGCCTGCCCCGCACCCTCAGTCTCTATGGTTGAGTCCTTGGTGGAGATCTTTCCCTCTTTTTCTTTTTCTTTTTTTTTAAAAAAAATATTTTATTTAGGGTTTTATTGTTTTACAGTATGAGTGTAATGCCTCGTATTTTTTTTTTCTTCATGTAACATTTTTACAAATCTGTTTCATTTGTTGAGGCATTAGGGGGAGAAGAAAAAAAAGAAAAAGAAAAAAAGAAAGGGGGTGGAGGGAGGGGAGATGGGTGGGGGTGGGGTCGGGTAGCGGTGTTTCTATTATGCTTAATGTATGTAGAGTTTGGTGTCAGCGTTGCTTGTGCTGTTCACTTGTGTTTCTTTGGTGGTGAGAGAGGTTGGGGTTGGCCTAGGGTGTGGTTGTTCATTTGTGGTCTTTGTTTTTGTGTGTGAGTGGGGTGGGTGGGTGTTTTGGATCAGGTTAGCCATATTGATTTGTATGCTGTAGGTGGATTATTGTCATTGTCTTGTTGGGCTGTGTATGTGATAAAGGGGAGCCATACCGGGGTAAAGGTGTCTTCTTCTGTTTGTCCCCGTGTCAGTTTCAGTTTATTAGTTAATTTTTCTGTCAGGAGTAAGAATGGACCAATGGTACCAAATAGTATGGGAAACAAGGGACGCAGGTGGCGCTGTGGGTTAAAGCCTTAGCGCCTAGGACTTGCCGATCGAAAGGTCGGCGGTTCGAATCCCTGCGGCGGGGTGCGCTCCCGCTGCTCGGTCCCAGCGCCTGCCAACCTAGCAGTTCGAAAGCACCTCCGGGTGCAAGTAGATAAATAGGGACCGCTTACCAGCGGGAAGGTAAACGGCGTTTCCGTGTGCGGCTCTGGCTCGCCAGAGCAGCGATGTCACGCTGGCCACGTGACTCGGAAGTGTCTCCGGACAGCGCTGGCCCCTGGCCTCTTAAGTGAGATGGGCGCACAACCCCAGAGTCTGTCAAGACTGGCCCGTACGGGCAGGGGTACCTTTACCTTTTACCTTTTAGTATGGGAAACAGCCCTCTTTTTCTTTTTAGTGCCACCTTCATTTTGTCCATGCACCTGCCTGCCTCCATGATTTCCATGCGGCGTACCCCAGCAAGCTGAGTCCGGACCCTCGGTTGAGGGATGGTGTGATGGCCTGGGAATCTGATTCAGAGGCTGAACCTGAGGAATCCCAGCCTGCACAGGAGTCCCTGCCTCCAGGACCGGCTGAGCCAGGGCAGGGGCTTGAATCTGAAGGGCCCTCACCTGTGCCGGATCCTCAGGAGCAGACACCAGATGAATCCACTCTGGCTCCAGAGGCGATTGAGGACCCATTGCCTGCAGGTGCTCCTCTCCCAGCCCTGTCAGGGGAAAGTGAGGTTGCCTCTGGGTCCAGTAACCCTCCAGCTTCTCCTGAGCTGCAGAGGCTCAGGGCAGAGAGGGGGAGGGAACTAGGTTCTCTCAGGAGGAGTGTTCACCTTAAGGCCGGGAGAGGCGGGTCACCTGTGGGCCAGGACCACCCTAGACCTCAGAGGAGATAAAGGCCAGTCAGCTCAGTCCCAGGTTGCGGGAGCAACATCGCTGGAAACATGTTCCTGCCAACACCCTGACCTGCTCTTCCGGAGGTCCCGGCCACGCCTGGCTCCTAGCCTTGGACCCCACTTCGCCCTTGATGGACAGTCTCCAGACCCTCGACCCAGGACCAGACTCAGACCACGCTGCACGGGACCAGCACAAAAACAAGAATAAGCCCCAAATACCTGCACCTCCCCTCCTCAGAAGGAGGACGGGGAATCCCCAACACAGAAGCCTATAAAATCACCAACCAAGTATGCCACATAATCCCGTATATATTAGAAGATGAGACAAAACTATGGGTACACCTGGAGAGGGACACAATTGAAAATACCTACACCATAGCATACTCATTCCTCCCAAACAAACTAAGGAAAATACCCACAACACTAAACAGGTTCACACAGACCATGCTTAAAGCATGAAAAGAAGAAATAGGTAAACTGTTCCCATCCCCACTAATTCTCCTGGCACACCACCCACTATTCCACCACACAGCACAAAACCTCCAGTTAAAAACCTGGCCAACCAAAGGCCTAGCAGACTTCTACAGAAATAACAAATCCACATCAACGCAAGAAATACAAGACAAACTAGGGGACACTCAAATGCCCTGGGCTAACAAACCTCCAATTACATGCCCTCTTAAACAATACAGTAGTGAAATCAGCAGCAACTAGGCCCTTGACAACCTTCGGAAAACCCCTCCTAACAACAAAGGGACACAGCAAAGGGATGGTATCCACAATATATAAAATACTGCTCCAAAATCCCACAACCCCCCTAGACGTAATCTAAAAACAATGGGAGGGCAACCTAGGCTATGAAATCAACCCCACCCAATGGACCAGAATGTGGTCTAAAGCTCCCTTTATATCCATATCAGCGAAAAGAAAAGAATTCACTATGAAACTCGCTAACAGGTGGTAACTAACACCACGGGAACTAGCACTAATACGCTCACCAAAATGCTGGAGAGGGTGCATCTCCACAGGCACATACCTCCACACGTGGAGGGAATGTCCTAAAATCCAATTCTTCTGGACATCAATCATGCAAGAAATAATGCAAAATAACTAAGCAAGTCACCCCAGAACTGGCCCTACTAAATATCTTCCAAGATAATAATGCCCACTCACATCACAAAGAGCTCAGAAGCATCATAGCCAGATACTGGAGAGAGCTGTTAGGCGTAAGCATAGACCAATGGTATCAAATAGTATGGGAAACAGCTTTATTAGAAAAACTAATGTAACACTACTGTCTCACAACAAATGAAACTGACCTGCAGAAAACATAACTTGAAAAAAGAGACATTGTACATACTTTTGTAAACCAAGAAACCTTTAATAAAAATAAATAAATGGTGAGCCCAGCTAATTTGTGCTTTCCAAAACAAGAGATGAACTGAAGCACAGCCGTCAAAGTTGACATTTCGACAATTTTGGCAATACAGCTTTCCAGTTAAGTACAGAAATGCATATACCCGGGCAAAGTGTGCGTGCAAATGCATATGTGAAAATACATATAGGAAAAGATACCTAAATGCAATATTTAAATGCATTCTATCAGGGGAAATTTTTTTGCAAAAATATGACTATTAAGCTAATTAGAACACAAAACTGTGTATATTAGGAGATAATCGGCCTGATGAAGACAATATCTTGGGGCAGGATGTCACCAACACTCCATGCATCAGGACTGGTGAGGGGCAAGACGATGTTGTCTCCCTGGGTTCCACCATAACTAGCAATCTCTCCATTGAACTGGACAAGAGTATTGGTAAGACAGCTATGGCAATCGCCTTTCCAAAAGGGTATGGGAAAATGTGATGCCAACTGCCAATACCAAGTTGAAGGTCTACCAGGCTTGCGTGTTGAGGACGCTGCTTTATGGAAGTGGGTCGTGGGCAACTTTTTTCTTTTTTAAAAATAATATTTATTAAAGTTTTAAATGTTACAAAAAGGGAAAGAGATAATTCCAAGTTAAACAAAAACATAACAACACATCACAGTAAAAAAAGAAGAGAATAGAAAAAAAAACCCTAGAAAAACAGAAAAATAGAAACAATTAAAAAACACAACGAACCTTCCCATAACTTATCTTTCATTTACTTGTTTCCTTGACCTCCTCGCACCTCCCTTTTTTTGTATTCTAGTTCGGTTAGCTGTTTCAGCAAATCCTTTCCATCTTTCCCAATTTTTATCCTATAATTTATCTTAATATAATGTAACTTTACCTTTCCTCCTTTCATCCATTAACAATCTATTTTTACTTAATCCTTTATAATATGACGTCCAGCGCCGAAGGCCTTCTGGCGGTTCCCTCATTGTGAGAAGCAAAGCTACAGGGAACCAGGCAGAGGGCCTTCTCGGTGGTGGCGCCCGCCCTGTGGAACGCCCTTCCAGCAGATGTCAAGGTGATAAACAACTACCTGACATTCAGAAGACATCTTAAGGCAGCCCTGTTCAGGGAAGTTTTTAACGTGTGATATTTTACTGTATTTTTGGTTTTTATGTAAGCCGCCCAGAGTGGCTGGGGAGGCCCAGCCAGATGGGCGGGGTATAAATAAATTATTATTATTATTATTGTTATTATTGTTATTATTATTATTATTATTATTATTATTATTATTATTATTATATTTCCGCTAAAGCCACATAACTTCATTCCAGCCTCCTTCTAACATTCTAACATTCCTTAATTTTACAATGTTTCTGTAAATAAACTTTAAATTTCTTCCAATCTTCTTGTCATGGGCAACTTACAACCGTCAGAAGCGACTCCTCAATGGTGCCCAGATGTGCAGCATCAGGAATATTTTGAGCATCACATGGCAGGACAGAGTCTCAAACAAAGATGTGCTCCCCCAAGTCCACATTCCCAGCATGTTCACACTCCTGTCTCAGCGATG
This sequence comes from Podarcis cretensis, assembly GCF_951804945.1. Taxonomy (NCBI): domain Eukaryota; kingdom Metazoa; phylum Chordata; class Lepidosauria; order Squamata; family Lacertidae; genus Podarcis; species Podarcis cretensis. Next base: position 74,853,276 of record NC_137178.1, read on the forward strand.
TCCATGCTGGCTTGGTCATGTCAACAGAACAGAAGATGGCAGGATCCTGAAGGGTGTGCTCTATGGGGAGCTGGCTTCATGCACCAGGCCCGTTGGCAGACGAACTCTGTGTCACAGAGATGTTTGCAAATATGACATCAAGGCTGGCAACATCAACCCCACCGGGTGGGAATCCCTTGCAGACAACCACTGTGTCTGGAGAATTCCACTCCTCCCGCGCTGCAGATGTGTGGGATTGTTACATGTCACATGTCTGTTTACATTCCAGGACAGATTGTTGGAGTCTCATGAGCGGAACATCCGCTCTGTATTGCGTTTGTGTTCTCTCTCCGAGAAGAACAGCAAAGAGAGAAGCCATGTTTTCTTTGTCCTGATATATGTACAATAAATGTAGCCTAGTATCCACGCCTCAAGCCAGATCTGTTGTGTGTTTACTCTGCTGAGTAACGTATGCTCACGCACAGCAGCATGAGTCGCAGACGTCTGTCGGAGGAGGGTGACTGATGGATCTCCGCAGCGGCAAGGCTGAGAAGGGAGACGCTCCAGGCGGGGTCTGTCTAGCTGGCTTTCCATCCCATGGTTCTGACAGCCAACAACAGGCTGCGAAAAAGTTTTTCAGTGCGATTTTAAAACAAACCAAGGCTGACAGTGAAGCAATGCCCAAGTGAATGGCTCAGTTGTCAAACCTTCACAGCACCCATCAAAACCAACCCTACATGTGCCCACATCTCCCCACTTGAACCACTGTGAACGGTGGAATTGGCACTCTGCAGGTGCCACGTAAGACCCCGTCCCACATTTGTAAGAATGAGATTGCTGAGTGTGGCATCATCTACATTTCAGAACTCCTTGCCTATTGGTATCAAGCAGGCGCCTTTTCGGCACCTGCTAAAAACATTCTGTCCAGATACTTAGAAGATTGGTGTGAATTTTAACCTGTTTCAGTATTTTAACTTTTTGTGTGTTTTAAAGTACTATAGATTTTTCATGCTTTTATTGTTTTGTGATTTTGTAAGCCACCAAATTTCTCCCCCACCCCTACTTCTAAACAGGTGTGGACAGGGTTGCATCCTAAGCCCACCTTTTACCTGGCACCTCAGAGGCACAGTCTGGAGCACGTTTCTGCAAGGGGAGCCAATAATCCATCTCCAAAGAGCAGGCTGGATCAGTCACCTCTTTAAATGGATTTCCAGAGGAAGCTAGTGAAATCTGGCAACGGAAAGGACATGTTGAGTCAGCAGAAGGACTTTTTTTTAAGACACACCAATGAATTGCTAGAATACGACCAGAGATGCTTCAATCTGACCATATTTGGCCATACTGCAAAATGCAGCCATTTTGCTCTTTGCCCTGAGAGGCTACGGGAGGTGTATTTATGATATTTCTTTACTGCACACGTGGTTTCCAATAAAACCATTTTCAACAGATAAGCTGAGGTATAAGACCAGGGGGCAGACTGGATAGGAACAGGTAAGAGGAACGAGGAAGGAAAAGATTTTGCGTTTACTGGGATCCCCGTGAGATTAACAGCAAAGGCGACCGCATCTCCGTCAGGTAAGTATGAAACAGGACTCAGCACCCACGGTTTCTCTGCCTGATCCTTCCTGTTCTGTTTGTTTCCTTTCTACTCTGTAGAATTACAGAACTGTAGAGTTGGAAGGGACCCCCAAGGGTCATCTAGTCCAACCCCTGCAATGCAGGAATCACAACTACAGAATCCCTGACAGTTGGCCATCCCACCTCTCTTTAAAAAACCTCTAGCTTATGATCAGAAGCAAGGTGAGCTGTGCTGGAGGCTGGGCGAGGGAGGAAAGGAAAGGCTGTAGCTCAACGGGAGAGGACCTGCCTTGCACTCAGGTCCTGGGTTCAATCCCAGATAGGACTGGGAGAGGCCCCTGCGTAAAATCCTGGAGAGCTGCTGCTGCCCACCAGTGTGGACCACCCTGAGCCAGATGGACCAAAGGTCTGATCTCATACAGGGCAGCTTCCTGAGCTCCTAGGCTAAATTCAAAACAGCAGCCTGAGCAGTTGGAGGGGCCTTGGCGCAGCAGCCGAGCACAGATGTTGTTCCTGGCATCCCCAGGTGGAAAGCAGCAGTTGTTCCGGAGACCCAAGAGCTGCTGCTGGTCAGGGTAGGCAATGCAGCCGGCTAAATGGACTGACGACCAGACTTGGTATATGGGCAGAGTTTTGCCTAGAGAGTAGCTGTAGCCTGTGGTCTGAATCGGAACACAGGAATCATTTCCAAGAAGCCGTAGGACTGAGCAGCTATGCAGGAGCAACTGGAGAAATGGTCACAATCGTCCCTAGACCCTGAACTTCCCACCTTACATTCCAGGGAAATGGGGTACCCACCAGATGCTGCTGAACTACAACTCCCAGCGGCTCCAGCTAGCACAACTAGTAGGGCAGCTATAGTCCAGAAACATCTGCTGAGCCCCATATAGGCTACCCTGTCATGATTACTTATTTCACGGTTATGCCACCTTTCCTTCAAGCAGGTGTGGGTGCCATACGTGCCCCCTGCCCTGCTTGAATCTTCACAACAACTTTGCAAGGTAAATTATCCTGAGAGACAGTGACTGCCTCCAGGTCATCCGGTGATTTGAACCCAGACATTCCTGGTCCTAGTCCAACATAACATCTGGATCAGGAGAAAGCTTTGGACCGGTGTCTGGATGCAGTGCTGGACTGGGCGAGGGCCCAACGTCTGTACCTGACTCCTAGGAAGATGGGGGATCTATGCAAAGGTAGCTCCCATGTTCGGGAAACTCCATCCACCTGTTCTGGATGGAGTTGCACACCCTCTGAAGAGGCAGGTGGGACGACATGGAGAAGATCTGGCACCATGTCTTCTAAAACAAGATGCAGGTGGCTCCCAAGAACATCTGGTCTTGTTTAGCAAACATGCAACAGTGAAACTGTGTGGTCTAGTTACCCCTGCTTCCAATTTGTTTTTATTTATTCATATACCGGCACCCTCATCAAATAAATCATTTGCTTTCTCTTCTGAATCTTCCGACATTCAGCTTCATTGGATGTCCACAAATTCTCATGTCACAAGAGAGGAAGTAAAATTTCCCCCGTCCAATTTCTCCACGCTATGCACAATTTGTTAGAAGTCTATCGTGTTGCCTTTCTTTCTTTAAACCAAAAAAGGTCCTAATGCTAATTTCTCATAGGACGGAAATATCAAATACTTCAGTAATAGAAAAAGATTTTTAAAATACTAATAAATTAAGCAGTTCAGAACTATAATTAAAATGATTGGCTAAATGTAAAGGGACCCCTGACTGTTAGGTCCAGTCGTGGACGATCTGGGGTTGCGGCGTTCATCTCACTTTACTGGCTGAGGAAGCAGGCATACAGCTTCCGGGTCATGTGGCCAGCACGACTAAGCCGCTTCTGGCAAACCAGAGCAGTGCACGGAAACACCGTTTACCTTCCTGCTGGAGTGGTTCCTATTTATCTACTTGCACTTTAAGGTGCTTTCGAACTGCTAGGTTGGCAGGAGCAGGTACCGAGCAACGGGAGCTCACCCTGTCACGGGGATTCAAACCGCCAACCTTCTGATTGGCAAGCCCTAGGCTCTGTGGTTTAGACCACAGCGTCACCCACCTCCTAAGGAAAATGACTGGCTACTCAAGAAAAATTAAAATGACTGCATAAAAATGTAACTGATGGGGCAAATACGGCTTTATATAATCATAGAATTGTAGAGTTGGAGGGGGCCGCAAGGGTCATCTAGTCCAACCCCTGCAATGCAGGAATCTTTTGCCCAATGTGGGGTTTGAACCCACAACCCTGAGATTCAAAATCTCAGGCTCTAGTGACTGAGCTATCTTGAGTTGTCATAAAAAAATACACATGCGCTTTTCCTAAAATGGGGGAACAACCTGGTAATGAAAATGCTTATTAGTGTGATGTGAAACTTTTTCAGAAAACCTCTGCTTCTTTAGAATGGGCTGAAGTTTGAAAGTGACTGCAGAATAGTTTTAGGGAGAGAAGCACTGTGACTCCTCACTCATGAGAATGGGTGGCCGTAAAGGGGAAATAGCAGCTTTCTTGCCTTGCCTTTGGGCAAGAATGGCAATGCAGAGAGAAAACAGGCAGCACTGATTTATCAGGGAGAGGCAAAATGCATCTGTCTGTGCTGGGTAAGTTGACCAAACCAGGGGCAAATTGAGTGGTGCCATCTTAATTCGTATTGACACCAGAATGCACCTTTGCTGTATTGTTCTCAGGACCCTCTGGCACATTTCTCCGTCAGGCGAACCTCTCTAAATGTGTAAAGTTGATGTGTATTCCAAGGAGTAATTTTTTTTGTATGTGTATGTACTTAAACGCCAGCTTTGTTTGCATTTGGCAGATCTCTTAGCTTGATTTGTTTCTTACTTCTGACTCATATGGATAATTCTAAAGTGCATTTTTAGAGAGTTGTACTCTCAAGGTATATGAAGCTGGAGAATACATTAGTGTTGTATAGCTTGTCTCTAATCTCTGTTGTCTAAAGTGTCCCCGCCCTTGTCCTAAAGCAGCTGCCTGAAGTCTGTCCTGTCTTGCATTCCCTACAGATCCATTCAAAATGGCGGAGGATGAGGTTGCCGCTCTGGTCGTGGACAACGGCTCCGGAATGTGCAAAGCAGGATTTGCAGGAGACGACGCTCCACGGGCCGTGTTCCCCTCCATCGTGGGGCGGCCCAGGCACCAGGGGGTCATGGTGGGGATGGGCCAGAAGGACAGCTACGTGGGGGATGAGGCACAGAGCAAGAGGGGAATCCTCACCCTGAAGTATCCCATCGAACATGGCATCGTCGGCAACTGGGATGACATGGAGAAGATCTGGCACCACACCTTCTACAACGAGTTGCGGGTGGCCCCCGAGGAGCACCCAGTCTTGCTCACAGAAGCCCCTCAGAATCCGAAGGGGAACCGTGAGAAGATGACGCAGATCATGTTTGAGACTTTCAACACGCCAGCCATGTACGTGGCCATCCAGGCCGTACTGTCGCTCTATGCTTCTGGCCGTACCACCGGGATTGTCATGGACTCCGGGGACGGGGTGACCCACACGGTGCCCATCTATGAGGGCTATGCCCTGCCCCATGCCATTAAGCGCCTGGACCTGGCTGGTCGTGACCTGACTGACTACCTCATGAAGATCCTGACTGAGAGGGGCTACAGCTTTGTCACCACAGCCGAGAGGGAGATAGTGCGGGACATCAAGGAGAAGCTCTGCTACGTGGCCCTGGACTTTGATCAGGAGATGGCCACGGCCAGCTCGTCTTCCTCTCTGGAGAAGAGCTATGAGCTGCCGGATGGGCAGGTGATCACCATTGGCAACGAGCGCTTCCGGTGCCCCGAGGCCCTCTTCCAGCCCTCCTTCCTGGGCTTGGAGTTGGCTGGCATCCATGAGGAAACCTACAACTCCATCATGAAATGCGATGTGGACATACGCAAAGACCTGTATGCCAACACAGTGCTCTCTGGTGGTAGCACCATGTACCCTGGTATCGCTGACCGGATGCAGAAGGAGATCTCTTCCCTGGCCCCCAGCACGATGAAGATCAAGATTATCGCCCCACCAGAGCGCAAATATTCGGTGTGGATCGGGGGCTCCATCCTGGCCTCTCTCTCCACCTTCCAGCAGATGTGGATCAGCAAGCAGGAGTACGATGAGTCTGGCCCATCCATCGTCCACCGCAAATGCTTCTAACAATCCAAGCAGCCAACCTCTTCTGGCCAAGTCAATATATATTGGGGCCTTGCTTTTATCTGTTGAATTCTGTCCTCTTGCAGGATATTTAGTATTTATCCAGTTCTTGATTTGGCTCCTGCATTGGGCAACCTTTGTCCACCGCTTTGCCAAGGCTTGTCCACAGCTGCACTCTTAATAATAATAATAATAATAATAATAATATATTTCTACTCCAGCCACTCTGATTGATTGTGTACCACCTTTGCCTTTTCTTTTTTATGATTCATGTGGAGTTCAGTACTTTATTACTATACATTTTCTCTGTCAAACAAAACAAGCCAATAAAGTCGTGCTAAATGAAGTAAAAATTGGTGTGCTTCTTGTAGTAAACGACTCTCTTGATAACCACAACTTTTTGGAGCTAACACCTAACATGAAGCCCATCTACTGCTCAGCGTTGCAGCAAGCCAGATTGGGGGTACAGAGAGCCACACTTGTGGTTTCTGCTTAACTTCGCCCCATTTCCTGCTGCCACAACGTCCAGAGTGAGTAAGTAAGTAAGCCTGGTCAAGACCGGGCTAAGGGTGGCTATCAAATATCAAATACATTAAAACACAATCAAACAATTGATTAAAATACAGCTTAAAAATTAGAATCAGGATAAAATTAAATGACTGCTCATGAATTACAACCATGGGGTCGGAGACCTCAAGTATTCATCAGGACCAGCTATCCATGTTGGTCCCACATGAGCTGATAAAAGGGCCAAAGAGGTAACTTACAGGGTCCCATAGGGTCAAACTGGGCCCAGACCGAAGGCCAGGCGGAACAGCTCTGTCTTGCAGGCCCAGCGGAAGGATGTCAAGTCCCACAGGGCCCTAGTCTCCTGTGATAGAGCATTCCACCAGGCTGGGGCCAAAGCCAAAAATGCCTTGGCCTTGGTTGAGGCCAGTTTAACCTCCTTGAGGCCCGGGACCTCCAAGATATTATTATTTGTGGACTGTAAGGTCCTCTGTGGGGCATACCAGGAGAGACAGTCCCATAACACGAGGGTCCTAGGCCACATAGGGCTTTAAAGGTTAAAAGCAGCACCTTAAACCTGACCCTGTGCTCCACTGGGAGCCAGTGCAGCTGGTATAGCACTGGATGAATGTGGTCCCGTGGCAAGGACCCCATAAGGAGCCTCGCAGCAGCATTCTGCACCCGCTGGAATTTCTCGGTCAGCTTCAAGGGCAGCCCTGCATAGAGCGAGTTACAATAATTGAGCCTGGAAGTGATTGTCGCATGGATCACTGTGGCTAGATGAGGGCAAAAAAGGTAAGGGACCAGCAGCTTAGCATGGCGAAGGTGGGAAAATGCCGCCTTTGCTGTAGCTGCAACCTGCACCTCCATAGAGAGGGAGGCGTCAAAGGTTACACCCAAACTCCTGACGGAAGGCGCTGGCACTAATTGAGCCCCCGCAAGAGATGGGAGTTGGCCCCCCAATCAACAGATAAAGCTTGGTGTCATCAACATATTGATGACAACCCAGCCAAAAATTCCAGACAAGCTGGGCAAGGGTGCGCATAAAAATGTTAAAAAGCATCAGGGAAAGGATTGTGCCCTGCGGCACTCCACACACCAAGGGGTGCTGCGACAACTCCTCCCCTAGAGCCACCCTCTGTCCCTGACCTGAAAGGAAAGAACGCATCCGTTGTGAGGCTTTGCCCTGAATCCTAAAGTTGGTGGTAAAGAGCTGAGTGGTAGTTTGGCTCAGCGCCGCCTCTGGACATGGGCCTTATGGTTGGTCTCGCTCCTAACAGACCACGAGCTGTAACCAAGGCTCACTTGTTTGCACTGACGCAGGACTTACTCTGAAGAAGTTCCCAGGGTTACATCGGCTACAAATACAATCTCCCCAGTGCAGTTTGCTCCCTAGAGGGATCACGCCTCACATCCCCCAGCTTTAATCTGAGACATGCCTGCTCTAAAAATTCGAGAATGTGATAAAAATGAATGCTAAGATGTGAATTTAGCAAAGGGGAGGCCTAACTTATGAATATGACCTCTGGCTCCCATCATCCCTGATCACTGGACAAGGTGGCAGCAGCTGGAGGAAGTACCGGTACCAACCTTTAGGGGGGTAACCCAGAATATAAAGCTCCATGTGAGTCAATAGTCGGCATCATTGAGCAGTTTATTTATTAAAGATTGCATTTATTCATCTCAAACGTCATAATCCATCCAATTCAAACCCACCTTGCGATATCTGTTTATTAGCTGGATTTAATCTGCCTTTTAACAAGTGCCCCCAAAGTACTTGAACAGACAAATTCTTATAAACCACCATACACTTTGCCTTACTAGAACACCGTTTTCTAAAAAAGGATGAAGTCTGCTGTGAAAACTGGTGAAATGGATGAAAATAAATACCTGGGAGAATATGTGCAGGGAGAGAGCCCCAGAATTTGGGTTCCACAACAGAAGGGCCCTGTCTCTAATAGCCACGGGGCACATTTTATTTATTTCATTTAAAAGGAGAGACATCACCTTGCCAACAAAGGTCCGTATAGTTAAAGCTATGGTTTTCCCAGTAGTGATGTATGGAAGTGAGAGCTGGACCATGAAGAAGGCCGATCGCCAAAGAATTGATGGTTTTTGAATTATGGTGCTGGAGGAGACTCTTGAGAGTCCCATGGACTGCAAGAAGATCAAACCTTTCTATTCTGAAGGAAATTGGTCCTGAGTGCTCACTGGAAGGACAGATCCTGAAGCTGAGGCTCCAGTACTTTGGCCACCTCATGAGAAGAGAAGACTCCCTGGAAAAGACCCTGATGTTGGGAAAGATGGAGGGCACAAGGAGAAGGGGACGACAGAGGACGAGATGGTGGGACAGTGTTCTCAAAGCTACCAACATGAGTTTGACCAAACTGTGGGAGGCAGTGGAAGACAGGAGTGCCTGGCGTGCTCTGGTCCAGGGGGTCACGAAGAGGCGGACACAACTAAATGACTAAACAGCAACAACAGTATTGTGATTCCTGCATTTCAGGGTATTGGAATACTAGATGATCCGCGGGAGTCCTACAGTCAGAGACCTTCAGGGTCAATATTCCAACCCCCTGTAATGCAGGAATCAGCTGGACAACATGCTGGCTGCAAACACCGAACCGGCTGATCCTGGCTGCCCTCCGTGCCGGGCCTTTTAGCATCGCATATCTTTCTCTCCCACTTGGGGATCGAACCCGCAGCCTTCCAAGTGCGAGTTTCAGGCGCTCTGCCTCCAGGCCACGGCCTCCCACGAAAGGGGGCGCCATAATCTGAGCGAAGAGCTACTGGCGCGCGTGCGCACTACCTCTGAGATGCGGCTATCAACGCTGCTGCGCCACGAGCCGTTCATATTTCCCGGAACGGACTAATCCTGACGCCCATTGGCTGTTGATTATGGAGTCCCGCCCGCCCACTCCTTGGCCCCGCCCCTCTCCCTCCTCGGCCTGCTTCTTATCGGTTGCTATGGTGATTTTGCAAAAAGAGGTGCCTGCCCCGCACTCTCAGTCTCTATGGTTGAGTCCTCGGTGGGGATCTTTCCCTCTTTTTCTTTTTCGTGCCACCTTCATTTTCCTTTCCCCTCACTTTTTCCTGCGGAAACAGAGAATAATTACACAAAAAAACCCTCAGGCAGAGATAATAAATAGCAAACATTCTACAAATTTTAGTCCAAACTTCCGGTCGGAAGTGTCCCGTCTATGGCCACAGGGGTCACTCTAGCTGCCGTCTCTATGGCGGGAGAGGCATAGAGATGGCAAGGGCCAGAGAGTATCGGAGAGCGAGCCATAGGGAAACGGAACAGAGCGTCGTCTCCGGAGTCGCGTGACGCGCCTCTCGAGCCGTTCCATTTGCAGGGAGGGGGGAGCTTCTCCCTGGAATAAGCTCCACTTAGCCTAACGGGTCTCCCACCCTCTCTTTTCCCCGATTATCTTAATTGTTATTCATTTAATAATTAAAAAAACCCGTCTTTTTTCCCTCAACCCGGAAGTGGTTGTTCGCCTCCCGAGTCCCCGTTGGTGACGCTGCTTCCGGTGCTCTGTCAAACAGGTCCCCCGCACCGCCTGTGTCCTCCGCTTCCGGTCCGGCCGAGGGAGGGACCACGGGACGGGGCGGGGGTGTTTGGGGGCGCGGCTGAGGCGGCGGCTGCTGCTGCTGCTGCTGCTGCTGCGCGCGAGACCCGCCGGAGCGGGCGGTTGCCTGCCTGCCTGCCTCCCTCCTGGGCTTCCTGGCTGTTGTGGTCGCCGCGCTGAGGTAAAGAGGCGGCCTGTCGGCGGGGGTGGGAGTGAGGGGAGTCGCGGGGCTGCGGGAGTTGGCTCCGGGGAGCGTCTTGGCGCTGCCTCCGCCCGGCGAGAAGGGGCTTCCTCGCGAGTAAGCCGGCGGCGCTTCCTCCCTCAGGTTCGGGTTGCAGAGCAGCTGCTGGTGGCTCCGGGCGCGCGTCGACCTGGCGGTCTCGGCGGGGCTTCTCTCAGGACCGTGGCGGGGGCCTTGGGCGCCCCCGGGGAACGCGGCTCGCCCGCAGCCTCCGCCACGCGTTTTTCCCCGACCCTGACTGAGAGGAATCCCATCCTGCTGCGCGCTCTTACTCTCGAGGAAGGGCCGCGGGGCGCCTTTGGGCTGCTCCACCTCCCACTGACTTGAACAGTCGTTCCTATCGGGAGCCGCTTTTGAGGAGGGATAAGAAAGTTCTCTATAGTCTGTGTAAAAAAGAGCTAAGTCTAAAGAGATCCTACACACGAATCAAGTAACCCCCTATTTATTACAGTGGGACTTATTTTCTCTGAGAGGGTTTGTGTCTCTGTGTGTGGAAAGCATACAATTTCGTAGTGAACTTCAGAGGGTGTAAGAAATGCCTTTTCTGGGAAGGGAAGTGTACAAACTTTCACCATTGCCACAGTTTGAAGTTGAAGAATTCTGGATGCTCAGTTGTCTTTTCTACTTCAGTTGAATGCACCATATCCTGAATCTGCTGCCACCAATTGAATTCCACTTGGGATCTAGTGTCAAGGGGGTGAGAGAACTGTTTTTAGTTGTGGCCATAATTTTATAGACCTATAACATTATAAAGCTTCTGTGATTAGAAGCTAGGATAGGTGCAGCCCAGAGAAGTCTACGGAGAAGTGACTGTTGAGCGCTCTGGTTGTACCAGTACAAACCATTAATTCATCAGATGGGGCTAAAGCTTACTATAGGAGATAAGGCAGGGAAAAGGTTAAGAATAACAGGGCTTTTTCTACCAGGACACCTAAAATCAGAGCAGCCTAGTTATGTGTACATCCAATCCCATTGTAGCACAATTTCCAGCAAGCAGCAGTGACTCTTACCCCCAATTATATTTTTTCAGGTGTGCTTTTACCCAGTGCTCCCCCAACCCCCCAAAAATAGGGGCTGGTACTCACCAAGGAGTTGTTGCAGTAAGTGCAACACTTTTTAACAAAAGAGAGAGAAAGTGGGTGGGGGTGCGCACGCCGGTACTGCACACCCTTGAGTACCCCCTGACAAAAGCACTAGTTTTACCAAGTTCTTTAGTACTGTTTTGGCTGTGACCTGCTGTTTTTGAACATACACATTTGTAGATAATGTGTACTGTTAGTGAATTTTCTTATTTTTATTCATCATTAGTAGTCAATATGATTGCGTGTTATGTGAAGAAGGGGATGTGAGTGATGGAAACAAGTACACACATATCTGATAAAGGACCCCTGACCATTAGGTCCAGTCGTGGCCAACTCGGGGGTTGCAATGCTCCTCTCGCTTTATTGGCCAAGGGAGCTGGCGTAAAGCTTCCAGGTCATGTGGCCAGCATGACTAATCCGCTTCTGGCGAACCTGAGCAGTGCATGGAAATGCCGTTTACCTTCCCGCCGGAGCGGTACCTATTGATCTACTTGCACTTTGACGTGCTTTTGAACTGCTAGGTTGGCAGGAGCAGGGACCAAGCAACAGGAGCTCATCCCGTCACGGGGATTCGAACCGCCAACCTTCTGATCGGCAAGTCCTAGGCTCTGTGGTTTAACCCACAGCGCCACCCGCGTCCTCACATAGATGATACTAGAGTATTAATTGGAATGGGCAGTGATGTTGGTTGTGTTTTTCTCAGAACATTTGCAGAGGGTTTTTTTTTAGTATATTGGGGGGTGTATATTGATCTTTAGGGTCTTGCATGGTGTACCCTGAAGAAGTGATGGTACGGTGTCAGCAGGCTTTTCTTTCTCCTTTAAGGCTGCAATCTGAAGTACCTATATCAGGATGCAGGACTTGGTGGGGCTTAACATGCACATAAGCATGGTTAAAGTCAGTGCACAGATACTGTTCCAAGATTGAAACGCAGATGCAACTGGATGTCCACAAATGGACACCACAAATCCAACCTGTATTTGCTGGGGACAGGGATATTTCAATGAAACAAAGGGTATGGCAAGCACATGCAATCTGAAATTGATTGTGCACATTGAAATTTGGGGGAAGCACTCTCAGGACTGAACTGCTATGATAGGGATTTGATGGTTGCCTGAATACTTAAGGTGTGGCTGCCCTTGCTCAGGTCCCTTTCTTTGGCACTGGAGGCTGGTAGGGTTTTGCATTCATGTCTAATTGTAGCCTTCGGCAAGGATGCATCCGTCTTGCTGGAACCTGCCAAGTAGAGTTGTTCTGGACCTGGGTAAGACCTGCAGGAACCAGAGAGAGAGCACAGCAAATGTTCCCACGCCTGAAGTGTTTACTGGACACAGCAAGAGAATACCAGGTCATGAATTATAGTATTGGACCTGTAGCACATGTTCCCTGTCTGTTCTTTTGTGGATCTTCACCTGAGGCACTGTAAACAACTTACAGTAATGTCCTTAAAGCATGTTCCAAGAAAAGTAGAGATTTTATAGATGTCACAGCTCTTTTATCCAAAATCCATAGTTGTCCTTGCAGTTTATAAACAGTATGTAAACAGTATGTCAAGTACTAGTTCAGGCATTACAAGATTGTTTGTGGCATTCTAATCTAACTGAAAGCATGGGGTTGGGATTGATGGGATGATTGCACTATGAGCTCTTGAGCATTTCTCCCTGACTTATAGCTAAGGGATTAGTTTGATTTTGATTTACTGTAGCTTAGCAGAACATTTGAGACGCACACTGGAAATTCTTGGTCTTCTTTTGGTTGTTTGGTGTTCTCCAAAATGAGATATGGGCTTGTTCTACTTGTTCTTGAAACTGCATACTTAGTCTTAGCAAAATAGCCTCTTTCATTTAGAGAGAAGTTATTTTGCTAAATGTCAGAATACAATCTTAAGAGGGTAAGAAAAAGAAGCAAGTTTATTTTAAAGTTTCAGTAGATGGACGGGGGCTAGAGGAGTAAAGGGTCAACACTTTGTTCAGTTGCTGTTTGCCTTTTGCCTTCTTGTATATTAAAATTCTGTTTCCTGACTATCCTTCTTGCCTTTGTAAAAATGATGTGTACAAAATTCACACTGGGAGGTGAATTTTTTCATTAAGTGCCATCACTGCATATGGCACTTTTGGCAGGCCGTTCCTCTTATACTTTCTAATGTAAAATTTGATATGGGGAAGAAAATTGAAGTATTGCAGAAAATGGGAGCATAATACGTTTAGTTCAACTATGTGTATTAGGCACAGCTACAGTAAGGGACAGGGAAAGGGCCTTCATGTCTACCTTATGTTTACCCTTGTACAGAAGAGATCTCACCAGGACCACTGTTACATTTAAAACCTGCAATCGCTAGCTTAGTTCTTAGTTATCAGGAGGTAACTTTCCTTGAGGAGAGTTGATCACATAATTACGAATTGCAAGTTTTCTTGGTGTATCTTGTGAACCATTTGATATTCGCAGGTTGCTATTGTGCTGTATTTTCCTTCATCCAAAACTGTGAGGCAGGTCTTACTATTATTGGGGCAGTTGCTAAGGGAGAGTGGAACTCTTTCTTGGCACCCTGTTGTTGCTGCCCTGTTGATTGATAGTGCTGAGGCTTTTCTCTCGCCTCTTCTCCCCCCCCCCCCATCAGTTTTCACACACATTTTGCTTCCCAAGTTGTATGAATGAGGGGCCTGTTGCTTCAACAGTTTTGCAACTGGAGACAGAGTCCAAATGAGTATATAATTGTGTGAATACAAAAGTAGTGAAATCCCTAGCATGTACAGTTGTTGTTGTTGTTGTTTAGTTGTTTAGTCGTGTCCGACTCTTTGTGACCCCATGGACCAGAGCATGCCAGGCACTTCTGTCTTCCACTGCCTCCCGCAGTTTGGTCAGACTCGTGTTTGTAGCTTCGAGAACACTGTCCAACCATCTTGTCCCCTTCTCCTTGTGCCCTCCATCTTTCCCCACATCAGGGTCTTTTCCAGGGAGTCTTCTCTTCTCATGAGGTGGCCAAAGTATTGGAGCCTCAGCTTCACAATCTGTCCCTTCAGTGAGCAATCAGGGCTAATTTCCTTAAGAATGGATGCGTTTGATCTTCTTGCAGTCCATGGGACTCTCAAGAGTCTCCTCCAGCACCATAATTCAAAAGCATCAATTCTTCGGCGATCAGCCTTCTTTATGGTCCAGCTCTCACTTCCATAGCATGTACAGTAGTCACGTAAACAATAATAAGTAAAGGTAAAGGGACCCCTGACCATTAGGTCCAGTCGTGACCGACTCTGGGGTTGCGGCGCTCATCTCGCATTATTGGCCGAGGGAGCCGGCGTACAGCTTCCGGGTCATGTGGCCAGCATGATGAAGCCGCTTCTGGCGAACCAGAGCAGCGCACGGAAACGCTGTTTACCTTCCCACTGGAGGGGTACCTATTTATCTACTTGCACTTTGACATGCTTTCAAACTGTTAGGTTGCAGGAGCAGGGACCGAGCAACGGGAGCTCATCCCGTCGCGGGGATTCGAACTGCCGACCTTCTGACTGGCAAGTCCTAGGCTCTGTGGTTTAACCTACAGCGCCACCCGTGTCCCACGTAAACAATAAGCCCCTATTCAGAGTGTGCAGATTGGGCACACAAACTCTTGTGTCGGATGCCTTATCACCTTAAGGATGTTTCCACATCTTTGATCTAATCAAAACTGATGCAAAGGTAGTTTCTTGTTTAAAAACATAATAAGAGCTCTTCTGGATCAGGCCAGTGGCTCATGTAGTCCAGCATCCTGCTCTCACAATCACCAACCAGAGGTCTGTAGGTAGCCTGTAAGCAGGATCTGAGTGCAACAGCACTCTTCCCCTCCGGTGGTTTCTAGCAAATGGAATTCGGCAGTATCTGTTTTATGACATTTTATCCCATCCTCCCACCTAGGAGCTCAGGGTGACGCGTGTTCTTCCCACCTTCCCATTTTATCCTAAACTGGTGAGATTGATTAGGTTGCAAAAGAGTGACTGGTCCAATGTCACCAAGGGAGCTCTGTGGCTCAGTAAGGGATTGTACCCAAGCAAGCCTCCTCACTTCTGGGCACATACTCCAAACTCTGCACCACGCTGGCTTTGGCCAGCCTAATCTGATGCACTGACATAACTGGATGCTGGAGAAAAGGAACAGAGAGAGTTAAAACAGCCCCTGTTAGCCCCTCGTTGAGTCTAAAAGGCTCCTGCCTGGGTTTTGACTGCCAATGCATACAAACAAAGCTCCAGATTTTCTTATGTTCCTTAAATACTATTGAATGATCAGATCAGTCCATAGTAAAATAGCAGGCAAAGGAAAAAGTTTATTTTGTATGCAAACAAGCTTCTGAATAAAGAGTCATCTGGGGCACGTGATTCAGGATAGGACTCTGAGTACTTAAATAGGTCTCAGTGCTGCTTTTTACTGCTTGGATTGGATTTTGTTTGCTTCTAATTGTGCAAAATTTAAGTATTTTGGGTCTCATTGTGGAGAGATGACAAGAGGTATGGACTTAATAAAAATAGGCTAAAATCTAACACTCAAATATTTCGTAAATTTGACAAGATGGGAGGATGTTCCTTTTGCACAGATCATGAAGCTGCTTCAGAGGCTACACTTCATTAGGGAGAGGAGTTGTAAATGAAAAGGTGCCAAATATGCAGTGAAATCTGGAACTGAATGGCGTGGTTTATCATTCAGGGGGCGGGGGAATATGAGCTTTGCGTTTTTTCTTCTTGTCCTGGTGGGAGGACAGCGGCAAGTAGCTTACACAGGTCAATATTTGTTTTTCAGATTCCACTGCTCTCCAAAGGCTTTGGCTGGAGTCTTCTCCAGCAGAACTCTCACCTTATCGCAGCCATGTTAACAGCAGGATGAAACTGGAGGCTGTCGTGGAGCAGCTGCAAAAGCAGAAGCAGCAGCAACAGCAAGCAGCCCCTCTGCAGATGGATTCCAGGGAGAGGCAACAGAGGCAGATGAGGGAAACCCAGCTGCATTATGCCCAGCAGCTGACAGTGCAGCAAGCTGCTCTCGGTGCCACATCTGGAAAGGCTCCAGGTGGCCCCCTCCTTGGTCCTTCTGCCCGAGTCCCACCTGTGCTTGGGGCTGCCCAGACGTTTGATCAGAGCAGTATGAACTCGGAGGAGGAGGAGGAAGAAGAAGAGGAGGAGGAGGAAGAGGAGGGAGGAGAAGAAGATTTGGAAGATGGTGACCTTGAGGATGATGCACCAAGAACTGGGAAAGAGTCATGTTCCGCTTTGAAGTATTTTCATGCTTCCAAAGTTGTCCCCCACAACCAAAGAGTGGCTTCTTCCTCTAATCCTTTGCCTATTCTAGGAGGGCAGCGGGGACAGCAGGGAAAGGATGAGCAGAGTAATGAGTCTGCCAACCCTCCATATTGTGGTTCATCATCTGGAAGGCAGGCCTGGAGGCTGGATGAGCAGCTCAAGCAGGTCAGTAATAGTGGTTGTTACCCCTGCCACTCGGGTTGACTGTTGGTGGTCCTGGAAGCAGGCACTTCCCTTGAGGGGATTCCATTGGTGCAGCCTTTGCCAACCTGGTGCCCTGCAGATGTTTTGGACTGCAAGTTCCATCAGCTGGTCAGGGCTGATGGGAGTGGTAGTCTAAAAGCACCTGCAGGTAGTAGGTTGGCAGAAAGCTGTGTTAGAGCTTGCCAAATGACTGTCTTGGGCAGATCAAGTATCAGTCAATTAAATCTTTATTACGGTCATAGACCAGCATAAGGGCAGATCAAGTAGTTTACCTGCCTATAATATAATAGGAAAGACTGCAGCACTGTGGTGAAGGCTATTGCAGTCCAATCCCTTGAGAAATGTCAGTTCTGAAAAGGGGGAAAGGTAAATCATAGAGTTGGAAGGGACCCTTGACGGTTCACCTAGTCCAAACCCCTGCAATGCAGGAATCTCAACTAAAGCATCCAGGACACATGACCCTCCAACCTATGTTTAAAGACCTCCACCTTTCATGGGAGTCTGTCAAACTGCTCTTACTGTCAGAAAGTTCTTCCTGATGTTTAGTCGGAATCTCCTTTCTTGAATCCATTGGTTTAGGTCCTCTCCTCCAGAGCAGGAGAAAACAAGCCTGCCCCATCTGCTGTGTGACAGCCCCCTAGCCATTTGAAGATGGCCACCATATCTCCTCTCAGTCTCCTCCCTCCCAGGCCAAACGCACCCATCTCCCTCAACCATTCCCCACAAGACCCTTTCTCATCCTGGTCACCCTCCTCTGCATACATTGCAGCTTCTCAATATCCTTCTTAAATTGTGCACCAAAACTGGATACAGTATTCCAGATGTGGTCTGGCCAAGTTATAGGAGTGGTCCTATAACTTCCCATTAACCTAGACATTATACTTCGATAGATGAAGCCTAGAATATCATTAGCTTTTTTTGCTGCTGCATCACTTTGTTGGCTCGTGTTAAGCTTGTGGTCTGCTAAGACCCTTAGATCCTTTTCACATCTACTACTAGCAATCCAGGTGTCCCCTGACTTATATTTGTGCAGCTGGTACCTGTAGACTGTCATGCAGCCCCTTTGTAGCTTTTTCAAAAACAGAAGGGAAGCCTTTTGCTTTTTGCAGCTCCTGCCTGCCACTGTGGGCCCAGGAAGGGAAGGTGAAGTGCATGGCATGAATGTGGCGAACCCTCTGAGCACAGCCTGGGACGTCTCCCCTGCTCTCTTAACATTTTCCATTTGCAGCTAATGCTGGCAGTTTGATATTGTTGATATTGTGTGACTCTTCTGTGGTCAAAGAGCTTTTCGGGTGTTGCAATTCAAATCATGCAGTGTGATGCAACTGGCAGAAGTTCAGCCAGTCTGCTGAGTCAATTATAAATTGGTCTCTAGGTGTTCATGAACCATTTTGCATGGGGGTTGACTGACCTTTAGTAGCACATCCTCTTTGCTTTTTTCTGAGGAGTGATTACTCTAAATGGTTCTAGAGAATTAGCATGTTGGTATTTTACAGCAAGTACAAAAGACACAGGTGGCGCTGTGGGTTAAACCACAGAGCCTAGGACTTGCCAGTCAGAAGGTCGGCGGTTCGAATCCCCGCAACAGGGTGAGCTCCCGTTTCTTAGTCCCTGCCCCTGCCAACCTAGCAGTTCGAAAGCATGTCAAAGTGCAAGTAGATAAATAGGTACCGCTCCAGCGGGAAGGTAAACGGTGTTTCCGTGCGCTGCTCTGGTTCGCCAGAAGCGGCTTCATCATGCTGGCCACATGACCCGGAAGCTGTACGCCGGCTCCCTTGGCCAATAAAGCGAGATGAGCGCCACAACCCCAGAGTCGGTCACGACTGGACCTAATGGTCAGGGGTCCCTTTACCTTTATCTTACAAAAGAAAAAAGGAAAAAATCCTGTGGTACCTTAAAGTTGAGCTGTTTTGCAGTAGCATCAGTGTTTGTGAAGTATAGTCTATTTCTTGCTCCTGATGAAATGTCATCCTCAGGTGAGAGAGAGATATGACAGAAGTGTGTGTGTGTGTGTGTGTGTGTGTGTACACACACACACAGAGAGAGAGAGAGAGAGAGAGAGAGAGAGAGAGATCTGTGTACCCATATGGGAAGAAAACACAATAAAGGTCATAGCATGCAATAGGTTCAGCTTCTGCCATTTCTGTGCATGGATGAAATGTATACAGATTAGTCCCATGACCATTCACAACAGCAGTAACTGGTGTTGCAGTGAGCACATCTGCAAAAGGAGCAGGGGGAGTGTCAGTCAGGTGGTGGCAAGCCGTCTGGCAAATGATCATTGGCCCTCCACAGATAAACTGCACAGCTCAGTTGAGCTTTTTTTTTTTTTTTTTTTAATAATATTTTATTAAGTTTTCTCAAGAATAAAGACCACAAAGATAACAAAAAAAACAACAACATCAGAGACAGAAAAAGAAAAATTACAATAATCAAAAATCAAAAATTCCACACAGAAAACAAAAAGATAAGAAAAATAAAAATAAAAATCTCTCCTTTCAAATTCTCAACATTCTTTAACTTATTTTCCTGACTTCCTCTCACCTCCCTCCCTGTATTCCATTTTAAATTTAATTCAGCAAATTCATAGCCACTTGTCTTACCCTTAGTTATATGTCCCCATGTGATATTTACCTCATATTTTCATTTATAATCAACCCATTCTTACAAATTCTTATTTCCCCAATTTCATCTTGTCCTCAAATCTTTAAAATTCTTAGATTTAAACCATTGCTAAAGCCAATTACTTCCTTTCCGGCATCTCAGTATTTCATTAGAATTACACTAATTCCATAAATATGAATTTATTACAAAAGCATTTCTCATTTTAAGTTTCTCCAACGTCCCTTTTCCTGGTTCCGGATAATGTCAGTCCTTAAGTCTTTAACCCTTGTCAGTCCGGCGTTCTAATATCTGAGGCACTCAAGTCACCTCCAGGCCCCCTCTGCGAGTTTTCTTGTTTCTGTTTGTAGTTACATAGATCCTTGTTCCCTGTTGTATTCTTTCGCATTTTCTTCTCTTTCTCTTTTCTTTCTTTTTCTCCCCAAAGAGAAACAGTTGAGCTTTTGATGTATAGAAATCCTACTGGACAATTACCATCTGCCATATCACAACCTGCTCGATATAAGCCGACCCTGACAGAGGTGTGCAATCTGTGTCATTGTAAATAGTGTGATGTGAATTCTGTCACTATTCTGTCATGCTATGTGAAGGTGCTGTGCTGGCTGTTCAATGTGAGCAGTCCCTAAATAATTCCAGAAATTCCTGGCCTTTAATGTTATAAATAGCCAATGGTGAAGGGAGTGCTGGGTGCCAACGGTTTGCATTCCTGTTTGTTTACTTAGAACAATAGAATTGTAGAGTTGGAAGAGACCCCCGAGGGTAATCTAGTACAACCCCCTTCAGTGCAGGAATCTCAATACGTGGTTCCCCATCCAATTTGAAATCATACTGGACCCTGCTTAGCTTTGTAAATGGGCTTGCTTGCTTGCTTGCTTTATTTTAGGATTTTTATTCTGGCATTTTACTTTACAGAGTTTTCATATCTAGTTAAAAACAATACATACCTTTAAAATAAAAACATTCTAAACAATAAAATAGCAGATATCAGGCAAACTGAAAACTAATGAAATGAACAGGTCTTCAGCCTACATTGGATGGTCCACAGAGAGGGGGCTAAGCAAGTTTAACAGAATCGTTGAATTGTAGAGTTGGAAGTGGTGCTCAAGGGTCATCTAGTCCAACTCTGCAATGCGGGAATTACAGCTAAAGAGTCCTTGACAGGACCAGCCAACCTCTGTTTGAAAACCTCCATGAAATCAGAGCCCATCACCTTCTGAGGGAGTCCGTTCTACTGTTGAGCAGCTCCTACAGCCAGCAAGTTCTTCCTAATCTTTAGTCGGCATCTCTTTTCTTGTCATTTGAATAGTTTGGTTCTCCCATCTGGAGCAGGAGAAAACAAGCTTGCTTCATCTTCCATGGGACAACCCTCTAACTATTTGAACATACCACCTCGGTCTCCTCTTCTCCAGGTGAAGCATGTAGCCTCATGAGACATAGTTTCTAGCCACATCTGGAAACCACATCTGGGCACTGCACTCAAGTAGGCCTTTCCCTCTGTGCCCACCAGCTGTGCTTCTGATGGTGGCAGGATACACAGAAGGATCTCTCTCACTGACTTCAGTGGACAGCTGGTGTGTATGGGGAAAGCTGGTTCTCTTCCGTTTCCTAAGCCCATCTTGCTTAAGACTTTAATGGACATACTGAGCAGTTTCAGCTGTGCTTGGAAATAGACCCACAGGTCGAGCAACATGCTTCAAGGCCTGGGTTTGGTCAGCACTTTTCACAGCTATAACCGAAGTTCCTGAATGCCCTCCAAAATCAGCCCACGTGGAGTTTGTTATCAGTCATCCAGTCCTGATGTCTCAAGGAGGACAGTGTTACAAGCCAGGACTGGTCAGCCTACAGTACTCCACCTGCTTTTGGGACTCCCTCTTCCAGCAGCCCCAGCCATCATGGCTACTCATCAGGGAAAATGGGGGTTATCTGCCCATATCTGAAGGAGCTACAGGCTACCCACCCTGTTTCAGGCTATGGTGGGCAGTCGCTCCAGAGCATTCATGGGCACATGATATAGTGATGGCTACTAGCTTAGTTGGCTTTGAAAGAAGGCTAGGTAAATTTGCAGGAAACATCTGTCTTTGACTGTTGGTCATAGATGGTCATATGTAAACTCCAGGTTGATTTAGAAGTTGATCAGGAGGCAAAGATGAGAGCTGTTGCCATCATACCCTGCTTACTGGCTTCCTTAAGGCATCTGGTGGACCAGCTCCCCTCACCCCATACCCTTGGCAGAGCCTAATGAGATTGTAGTCCCACAACATCAAATGCTTACCCTTGTGCAGGTGGAAGAAATGGAATCATTTGATCTCTCTTGGTAATGTTCTTCTGTCAGATAGTTAGCATGTTCTCCTTAAATGGTGTTTTACATTGACCAGTACATATGTTTGATCTAAAAATGGCTCTCTGCTGCAGTAACTTCACTTGAAATTGACACTCTGAACCAAAATGTGTTTTTGGCATGATGCCACTTTCCCCGCTCTTCAAACTCATTTTAAAACTCGAGCTCCATCCCACTGTAGGCAAGTCCTGTTTTCAGTTGCTAAATACTACTGGAAGGCAGGCAGGTGGTGATGCCTGGCTGCTTGGAGTTCCATTCAGCCTCCCACAGTCAAGTAAATAATTGTAGAGCACCCTTGCAGACAAAAGAGCTGGCTCAGCTTATGACACAGGGGCGGTGAGAATCTTGTCAGCACAAAATGAGGAGGGAAGGGTTGGCCGCTTGTCAAGGGACTGGCAAATCCCCAAAGGAAAGCAGAGGGAGCCATTTCGGCTTTTTAACTCCCCTAAGCTTCCCAGATCCATCTGGGCTCAGTCGGCTACAGTAGGAAGGTTATTATGGCCGGCTGCAATTGAGCAGAGGAGAAATGAAAACTTTGCAGGGGAAGGGTGTTCCTTGCAGAGGTGTGGGCCCCTCTCCAGTTGTAGGCATAGCTGAATACTTACTCAGGTTACCAGGGAGAAGAAGAAGTGCAGAGAGAATTGCATCAAGTTCTGTTCACTTGGGGTAATATTTCACAGCAAGTTACATAACTCTTCCACTGCATGTTTAAAATTTATATGACTTTGTTGCATAGAAACAGTGGCACAGATTTTCAAGCAGATAAGTTTATCTTAATATGTGTACACTTGTGGATGTTTGAGTTCTCCATCAGATCCATTTAAGATGTGTCAGATTGAGGTCAAAAGCGAAGAAACAGTCTTGAAGTCCGGAAGCTGAATGTGGTATGGTATGGGTTTATTATTATTTTAAGCCTTGCACATGCAGCACAATGCTCAGTTTAGATGCTGATGATGAATTTGGAATCTGAAGCATCTCTGCCATGAACATAAAATCTTCGAATGCTCTCACACACATAAATTTATGGCTGGAGGAGAAAATGTGATGCTCCTAGGACAGTGTTCAAAATAGTCATGTCCTTGCATTGAAATTTGTTATTTATTTTCTCTTGATGTCCCAAGTCCATTTGTGGTACCTCGGGTTACATACGCTTCAAGTTACATACGCCTCAGGTTACAGACTTCGCTAACACAGAAATAGTGCTTCAGATTAAGAACTTTGCTTCAGGATGAGAACAGAAATCATGCTTCGGCGGCAGCAGGAGGCCCCATTAGCTAAAGTGGTGCTTCAGGCAGGTTAAGAACAGTTTCAGGTTAAGAACAGACCTCTGGAACGAATTAAGTACTTAACCTGAGGTGCCACTGTAATATGAATTTTAATCTGCTTGGGACAGGAACTGCTGTCTTGTTTGTTGCACTCTTTGCAAAGTTCTGTCACTGTATAGTGACTAAAACATCTGGAATGTAGCTAAGCAGACAGAAGCAAGGTTGATTCTGAGTGACTGAGGCCATTTATGTCTCTGGGACAGGACACCTGCATCTATCCCAGTGGCCAGTATTAAGGATGGACAGCAAGTCCAGCCTTCATTGCAACCAGGGCTTTTTTCAGCTGGAACTCACTGGAACTCAGTTCCTGCAGCTCTCAGAGGGATCCTTTGCTATTTTAGGAGAACAAGGAAGGTGTCCGTGGTGAGTTCTGGCACCTAGAAGAATTGCACAGATTGTAACCAAGAATGCCATTGAATGTGGAGATGCACAGCAACTATTTACTTAGTTGAGAGAAAATAATAGAGGCAGTGGTACTTGGAGCACTGCTGGGGTAGAGGCAAGTGCCCTGTCCCAGAGACATGATTGGTCCCAATCCCTGAAAATCAACTTTGCTTCTGTCTTCTGAACTACATCCTAGATTCAGTTTTGTAGCGGTTGCTGTGGAAAGTGAGGGGTGTGTGTGCAAAGATGTGTGATCAAACTGGTGTCTGGATGCAGCAGTGGGATGGATAAGGTCTAATGAACTACTTCTGGATCCTGGCAGGATGGACACTCTGTCGGTGAGTGGTTCCCAGGTCTAGGAAGTAATTCAGATGCCTGTGCTGGATGGGGTTGCTCTCTCCCTGAAGGAGTAAGTGCGTAGTTAAGAGGTGCTCCTGGATCCAGCTCTGTTGCTGAATGCACAGGCGTTCTTGGTGGCTAGGAGTGCCTTTTACGGCCTTCAATTGGTAAGATCACTACGGTCAATCTTGGATTGGGTTAGTTTGAGCACAGTTGTCCATGCATTGCTAATCTCTTGGTTGGATTACTACAATGCACCATGTGTGGGGCAGCCTTTGGCTGAGTTGGAAGGTGCAGCTAGTGCAAAACCAAATGACTAGGTTGCTGGGGCGGGGGGCAAAATAACCTCAGCCTGCTTGCAGGATATGTGCTGGTTGCTAATCTGCTACTGGGCAAAGTTCAAAGTGTTGGTACCAACATATAAGGCCCTTTACAGCTCAGGACCAGGTTACTTGAGACCCTGCCTTATCCCGTAAATGCACAGGGGATAGTTGCAGTCGCAGGACAGTTTCTCCTGCAAGTTCCAAAGATTTCAGAATCCTGCTCCACAGTAACCTGGAGCAGGGCTTTTCTGTGGAATAGTATTCCTGTCAAAATAAGACAGGCACCCACTGTCTGCACTTTCCAGAAACAACTGGAGACATTTTTGTTCCAGCTGGTTAAATGGGTCTTTGCCACGAGTGTCTAGTTTGTATGGTTTTATCATAGGTGTGTAATCTGATATGTGTAGCATCTGGGAGGGACTTAGTCAGCCTGCAGGCTTCATTTTGAAAATAGGTCTCTAAGCTGAGCTCATGGTTACAGCGTAAACCTAGTATTTGTTGCCCCCACTGCTGACCTGCCCACTCTGAGTAACTTGTGTGTTGAAGAGTTCTGGAGAACTAAGCAGCTTGCCACACTTTTGTGACATTTTGGTTGGTCCCAACTGGGGCGTTGCCTAACCATGGATTTTAAAGTTGTTAAGGAAGTCTAACGAAAGAGTCAACTGGTCAACTACACATGCAAAATTTAGTGTATTTCCTTTTTTGTCATACTTAACCTTGATTGGTTTCATGTTTCTCAAGCATTTAGAAAGCCACAGGAGCTTTCACACCACTTGCTGGTGGGGGGTGGGGTGGGAGAAGGATTTCCCAGCTCTTATTATTATACTTATTTCTTAGTCTTCTGCCTTTTCCCCAGAAAGGGACTCAAGGCAGCTCATGCAAAGTATAACAGGCAATAGAAGGTGTACATTGGGGGGCGGTGTATGTGTGGGAGAGAGAATTACTACAGCATTCTTCTCTGCTAGTGCTTAAGAGCTTCCAGCACAGGATAGTAAACCTGATCTTATCATAGTGTTGTACTACAACAGTTTTTCTTTTTAACAGCATCTGGTTCACTTCTGAGGGCTCCTCTCTCCACCCACAGAAGGAATTTCTGCTGCTTCCCCAGGAATCTTCAAATACCCCACCACCACCACCTCTCTCACTTCTGTGTGTGTGTGGCAAAGCTGGTGGGCAAAACCAGAACATATCCTTGGTCAACCTTTCCTTGTCTCAAAATGAGTGCTTATTCCTGGAGAATCCACCACTTTAGATATTCAAGCCTTGCTATTTTCTAAATAAATAGAATAGAAAAGGGGGGGGGGGTTACAAATCAAAGAGGACTAAAATAATGAAGATGGTTAGTCTGTGATTTGAAGAGCCATCGTCAGATACGCCTGAACCTCTTAATTTTCACGGCATTCACATTTTCAAATGGTCCTACATTCACTGCTGCTCCCATAACCTCTCAGTGGTAAGAACAATTCTCACAAATTCAGGCTGATGATTGGAGAAGGCTTTGGCCTTTCCCTGCCGGAGATTCTGGTTCAGCCATTGTGATTTGTACTTGAGGGCCTTGAGACTAGGCTACAGCAGCAATCTGTATGTGAGATTTGCTCATGTAGAACAATGTGGACCACAAGCTTAACATGAGTCAACCATGTGATGCAGCAGCAAAAAAAGCTAATGCTGTTCTAGGCTGCATCAACAGAAGTATAATGTCCAGATCAAGGGAAGTAATAGTACCACTCTATTATTCCTTGGTCAGACCCCACCTGGAATACTGTGTCCAATTCTGGGCCCCACAATTTAAGAAGGATGTTGACAAACTGGAACAGGTGCAGAGGAGGGCAACCAAGAGGATCAAGGGTCTGGAAACCAAGCCTTATGAGGAATGGTTGAAGGAGCTGGGTATGTTTAGCCTGGAAAAGAGGAGACTGAGAGGAGGTATGATAACCATCTTCAAATATATCAAGGGTTGCCTGTCACATGGAAGAGGGAACAACTTTGCTTTCTCCTGCCCTGGAGGGTAGGACTCAAACCAATGGCTTCAAGTTACAATAAAGGAGATTCCAACTAAACATCAGGAAGAACTTTCTGACAGAGCTGTTTGACAGTGGAACGGTCTCCCTCAGGAGATTGTGGACTCTTCTCCCTTGGAGGTTTTTAAGCAGATGTTCGGTTGCCATCTATCATAGATGCTTTAGTTAAGATTCCTGCATTGCAGGGGGTTGAACTACATGACTCTACGATTCTATGATTCTAAGACTAGTCACAGGTTGTTCCGCATTAAATGCCATGGCACTTCTTCGACAGGGTGAAACGCATTACAGCAACTGAAGCAACTGCAGGGTTGCAGTTTGCAGCCTTTCTGCTCTTAAGTTTGTTTCTGACATTTATAGCCCTAAATAGCTTGGGTGCGGCATATAGCAATATCAGATGCCTTTGTAGACATTGCTTTGAGCTCTTGGAGTGATTTTATAAGAATCTAGTGCACAAATATCTGAAATTACTTCCCTCTCTGAAAAATTGAGTGTTTCTATTACAATCATATCTGGGCCCAAAGGGCACAGTCCACTGGAAGTTTTCCTGTGTGGGTGCTGTTGGTAAAGGCTTAGCAGTGCTGGAATCCTTTTTCCATGGCCTGAATTTCTTGTGGAGGTGCTGCAAAACCATTGCTCTTTGGGCTGGCATTTGGTGGCTGAAGCTAAGCCACTCTGGAGTTTGTCAGTTCAGCCTTATATTTAGGTTTTGGTGCAGTTTTTATTTGGATGATGTGCTTTAGATTTTTATCTTTTTCTTTTAGTTTTGTTTTCAGGTGGTTGTGACCCCCCCCCCTTTAGGCTGGGGCAGGATATAAAGTCTCACAGATAAAATTAACTGCAAGTGTAATAAATAATAGGAAGCAAAGTGTTCAGTGGAGTGGGTGCATGGAGGAAAGCAGTTCTGGGAAGCACCAACAGAGAAATGGAACCGAGGGCGGCTGCCCATTTGACAGCAGTTGTTGAAAGAGTTGCACAGTATTAGGCAAAACGTTTTTGTCTTATGCTTCAGTTTTCTGTTGCACCAGTTTTTATAAGGTTTGCAGCAGCAAGTATTGCAATAACGGTAATAAATGCCTCTGATGGTCCTTGGCATGTTCCTCCAGAATGAAGGTGTCATAGGACTTTGATGTGAGAGATCTTAAGTGCTGCTACATCCCCTGCCAAAAGGCAGCCTTTTGAAGGCTAGAGTTCTGCATAGGCAGGGCCCATGGTGCATAAATGAAAGAAATGGTTCATCCTTTTGGTGGGAAAAGCTGCCCCATGGGAGGGGCCCTCCAACCATTTACAAGTTTGGCTTCTGAAGAAATAGAAATGGAGAAGTGTCGTTGTGTCAGGAATTTCCACTTCAGTCTTTGAGGAAAGGGTTAAGTGGCTTTGGGGGTGGGCAGTACTAGGGAAACTGAAATTGTTTTGGACATCTGAATTCCACTCTAATAAGATGTCCCAGGTGGCTGGGGAGTAATCCTAAAATAGCTGCAGCTCTTAATTGCTTTTGTAAAGTCAGGCTTGCAATCTCTGGGGAGGAACAGCTCCCTGGCATGCTTTGATAGCTGACTAACCTTAGAAGGTGTGTTTGTGGATCAGAGATGAAGGGGAATGTCGCCAGCAGGTTTTAGGGATGCCCCTAAGGCCTAAAGCTGCCTCTCTTTTCTTCTCTCTCTCTCTCTCTCTCTCTCTCTCTCTCTCTCTCACACACACACACACAGAGAGAGAGAGGAATCCTTATCTGTGATATGTCTGTTAGAGATTTCAGGTGAACACAAGGAACACAGCATTTACCACCACCCCTCTGCTTTGTAAAAGCTTTCTGGTGTTGATCCAAAACATGCCATAGCTAGCATGCACCATAGCCAAGTATGTATTCTAGTAAATATGCAGGAAAAGAAACTTCTAGAGTAACTACAAGTTGCCAGTGTGCAGCGAGTGGTCCAAGATCAGATGGGAGCAAAGACTTAAGCAGGAACAAGATGTGGAGGAGCAGGCAGGAGTTCAGTTACCTGCTCAGTTGCTTGAGGCAGGCAGGGGAAATGACTGCTAGGGTGAATCGGTTGGGGGAGGAAGTCCAGAAGCTTTTGTTTGTGTGCCTGGAGAAGGAGTGTATGACCTTTTTTACTTGGTTAGTGCCAAGGCTTTTTGTATTCTGTGTATTATTAATACAGTGGTACCTCGCAAGACGAAATTAATTCGTTCTGCGAGTTTTTTCGTCTTGCGAATTTTTCGTCTTGCGAAGCATGGATTTTGGAAAAGCTTCAAAAATCACCAAAGTCTTCAAAAACCTCAAAAAAGCCTACCACACCGCGTGCTATGAGTTGCTCCTCAAAGTCAAGTCGCAACTGCACCCCCTGAATGCACCCTGGGTATTAACGGTTTTAAGAAAAAGGAAACAAACTTGCAAGATGTTTTTGTCTTGCAAAGCAAGCCCATAGGGAAATTCGTCTTGTGAAGCAACTCAAAAAACGAAAAACTCTTTCGTCTTGCAAGTTTTTTGTCTTACGAGGCGTTCGTCTTGCGAGCTACCACTGTAATAATAAATATTAAGATGACTCATGTTGTGCAAGTGACCAAGAAACATGAAGGGTGAGAGAGCTGCTGCAGTAACCCGCAGCACCTGTGCCATATTTGTCTGGAGAACATGTAAATCTACTTGTAGCAAGTGCAAACTGGTTGCCTTGCTAGAAGAGAAGGTATAGCAACTTGAGGCCCACCTAGTCACACTTTGAGCTGTAGGACAAGACGCATAGTTTCTTGATAGAGCTGAGTGGACTGTGCTGGAACAGCAGCACAGGTGGGGTGCCACTACAGAGGAGAAAGATTGCCCATTGCAAGAGACAGCCCCCTGGAGGAACATGACACGCACAAGTAGGACTGTCAGGGTCCATGCTGTGTCATTGGAGCTGCAAAAGCAATTTTATGCTCTCATCTCAGATACCGATTCTGGGCCTGAGGAGCTAGGACAGCAGTTGCCAACCTCAGAATATACCAAAGTGGCTGTGAAAGGTACAGTGCACAGAATGATTCCTGCCACCCCCCAGAAGACGAAGAGACTGGAGGAGATGGACTTGGAGGAGTCATTTTTATTCTTGACCTTAACCCTTCAGATGTGGATGAGTATGATGATAACCCGCTTGCTACCTTTCAAGGAAATGAACTCTGAGAAAGAGAATTGCAGTCTGAAGAAGACAAGCCAAAAGGAAGTAGCAGCAAGTACTTGAGCCATTAGGCTCCTGGCTTTGTAACCTATCCCAATAATATCCAGCTAAGCTCCAATATACAAGAGGGGAAGACTCAACAGCAGTTGCAGACCTTAGAACATTCCAAGGAGCCTTTAGAAGGCACACTGTATAGGACGATTCCTGCCATTCCCCCGAGGAGGAAGAAACTTGTGGTGGTGGTAAGTGACTCCCTGCTGAGGAGGAAAAAGGCAATAGTGTGTGAAGGAAACAGGATGTCCCAGGGGGTGTGCTATCTTCCAGGTGCAGAGATTCACGATGTGACAGAGAAGTTGCCGAGTCTTATAAAGCCCCCTGACCACAACCGCTCCTTCTGATTCATGTGGATACAAACAATACTGCCACAGACAGCCTTCCAGCTAGGGACGATGAGACTCTGGGCAGAAGCTGTAGAGCCTTGGGGCACAGGTAGTCTTTTCATCACTTCTTCCTGTTGAAGGTCATGGCCCAGGAAGGAAGAGGAAAATACTGAAGGTAAACCACTGACTGTGTAGGTGGTGCCATCAGGAAGGTTTGGCTTCTTGGATCATGATCTTCAGTTCCTTGAGGAGGGACCTCTGGCAAGAGATGGGCTGCACCCCACAGGGGGTAGCAAGAATATGTTTGCTAAGAGTCTCACAAACCTGATCAGGTGAGCTTTAAACTAGATCTTGAGAGGGAGGGAGACAACATTACAGATGACAGAAGACCACCTGGTTCTGGAGATAATAGCTTCATTGATGCACAGGAAACTGAGGTGGTACTCAAAAAACCTGTCAAAGGGCAAGAAACTACAATAAGGAAGCAGAGAGAATGACTTTTGGTTTCAGTTGTCTGTACTAATGCACAGAGCATGGGAAACAAGCAAGACAAATTAGAGCTCTTAATACAAGGTGGCAAATATGACCTAATAGGTATTACTGAAACCTGGTGGGATGAGACTCATGAATGGAATGTAGAAGTTAAGGGGTATAATCTATTCAAAACGAATAGACCAAGCAGGCAGGGAGGAGGAGTAGCATTGTATGTAAAGGGAGTGTCCACTTGTGAACAGATCCATGACCAGAAGACGGATTGAGAATATATGGATAAAAATGGTAGGAGAGGGAAACAACAGTGACCTTACTGTGGGCGTCTGCTATAGACCTCCAAGCCAGACTGAAGACTTAGATGATGCCTTCCTACAACAGATTACCAGACATTCACAAAGGAGCAATATAGTAGTCATAGGAGACTTCTACTTCCCCTATATCTGTTGGAACTCAAACTCTGCCAAGAACGTAAGGTCGAACAATTTTTTCCATTGCCTTGCCAACAATTTAATTTCCCAGAAAGTGGGAGAAACAACAAGGGGATCATCCATCTTGGACCTGTTTCTCACCAACAGAGAAGAACTGATTGACGAAGTGGTGGAAGTACTCTGAAACTTGGGAGGAAGTGATCATGTTGTATTGTGTTTCATTTTATACAGGCAAGGGAAAGCTTTAGGAGGAGCTTTCTGAGGGTAAGAGCCGTTCGAAGGTAGAATGAGCACTCTCAGAAAGTGGTGGACTCTCCTTTGTTAGAGGTTTTTAAGCAGAGGTTAGATGGCCATCTGTCTTTTATACTTTAGTTGAGGTTCCCTCACTGCAGGGGGTTGGACTAGATGAACCCTCAGGGGATCCCTTCCAACTATGATTAATATAATGCCAAATACTCCCAACTCTATACCATTAAGTAAATTCTGCAACTTGTACGATTTAGGTAAATGAAGCAAGTTTGTCTGACAACTCTCTCTGTATAATTCTGCTTTTTCACTATTTCATACATCTATATATTTTCCTTCTGCCAGTCATGGGAAAGAGCAAGCTGCCATGTCTTGCCCTGAAGCCTTCCCACCTGCTGGAAGTCAGAGTGTATTGGTGTATTGGTATGCTATAAATAAAGTTTCCATTTTTTGTGATTCATGAATTCCCTGAATATGAGTGCGTAGAATGAGTGCGTA